>NC_135370.1:20213332-21710832 GCF_049243985.1 Paroedura picta | reverse complement strand
CTGGATTATTCATTAACCCTGGTTGGAGAGTCTTAAATATATATAAAAATAATTCCCTTTTAATGACATAACTCCTCCAGGGCTCTGGAGTCACCTACCATTCCTCTCCCTGTGACAGGCCCCTTGGGAGGCAGATGAAGCTGAGAGAGCTCTGAGAGAACTGAGACTGGCCCAAGGTCCCCCAGCAGGCCTCCTGGGTCTCAAAGCGGTTAACAATGGCCTTCCCTGCCTTTTCCCACAACAGTCACTTGAGAGGCAGGCTGAGAGAGCTCTGGGAGAACTGGTAGTGGCCCAAGGTCACCCAGCAGGCGTCCTGTGTCTCAAAGCGGGTGACAATGGCCTTCCCTTCCTCTCCCCACAACAGGCCCTTTGTGAGGCAAATAGGGCTGAGAGAATCCTGAGAGAACTGTGACTGGCCCAAGGTCCCCCAGCAGGCCTCCTGTGTTTCAAAGTGGCTGGCAATGGCCTTCCCTTCCTCTCCCCACAACTGGCCCCTTGGGAGGCAGGTGAAACTGAGAGAGCTCTGAGAGAACTGGGCCTGGCTGCCAGCTGGCTGCCTGTGGAGAAGCGGTGGGGACTCCAACCCAGTTCTCCAGATGAGAGGCTGCCGATGATTTGGCGATCGAGTTCCGAGCACCCAAGGAGGGAGGAATTGGGTTTTAGACAGCCAAAAACGAAGCAATCGGAGGCTGAAACTGAGCCAGGCGGTCGTCATGGTGACGGGCCTGCAGGCACGCTCTGTATCCTGCATCATTAATTTCTCTTCCTTTGGTGAACTCATTGATCACTCTCTGAATGGGTGGCAGGAATGGGGGTGAGGGGTGGGAACTGCGTGCATTGGTTGCCAAGTAACAGTCCAGGAACAAATACATGTTGCTTGGCTTTGCTTTCTCACCCAGCCTCAATGGAATTCTTTTTGCCCTTGAAGGCAAAATGCAAACCAGTTATTAGGTCCCAAACCCTACAACGTTTGGGAGGCAAAAGAACCTCCCAAACATGGAGCTGAAATTAAAATGAGAAGAGATATACTTTTTAAATGAGCTAGTTGAACAAAACTCAGGTTGTCTTTCCGATAGAGAATTCTCAGTGCCTATGGATATAGATAGATAAATGGATTACTAGACTGCTAGCTATCTAGCTTACCTTCTGCATGATACCTAAAAGAAGCCATCTCTGCAGTTCGTAGCTATTTTCTGAGTGTCTCGGATAAAACTGGCAGGGATCCATGGAAACACGAGTTTGCAAGTACACAGGAAAGAAATCCCTTGGGAGAATTCGGAACGCACGAAGACATGAAACTGCCTCATCCTGAATCACACCCTCAGTCCCTCAAAATGGTCTCAGGCAGAGGTCTTTCACATCCACCTATGGCCAGATCTTTTAAGGGAAGAAGATGGGTCTTGAACGTGGGACCTTCTGGATGCCAGATCTGTTTCAGCTTCCAACGTTTCATAATTCACCCCTCTGTGTTAGTGACAGTCACAGCCAATGAACAACGGTGCCACAGGAATCATAGAATCATAGAGTTGGAAGGGACTTCCTGGGTTATCTAGTCCAACCCCCTGCACTATGCAGGACACTCCCAACCCTATCGCTCATCCACTCTAACCTACCACCCCATTAAGCCTTCACAGAATCAGACTCTCCGTCAGATGGCTATCCAGCCTCTGTTTAAACATTTCCAATGATGGAGAACCCACCACCTCCCAAGGAAGCCTGTTCCACTGAGGAACCACTCTAACTGTCAGGAACGTCTTCCGGATGTTTAGACGGAATTTCTTTTGAATTAATTTCATCCCATTGGTTCTGGTCTGTCCCTCTGGGGCAAGAGAACAACTCTGCTCCATCCTCTATATGGCAGCCATTTAAATACTTGAAGATGGCTATCAGATCCCCTCTCAGTCATCTCCTCTCCAGGCTAAACAGACCAAGCTCCCTCAACCTTTCTTCATATGTCTTAGTCTGAAGATCCTGCTTGACCCAGGCTTATGGTATTCCACCTACATACAGGTCTCTGCCTCCATTCTTCCTTACACTGATTAACTCACATCATAGGCATTGCTTCCTATTAGCACACCTAAATTCTCTCCCGATGGCCTGGTTGAGAGGAAGGAATAAAAATGTTCCCTTTGCTGAGCGCTTTCCATTCATTCATTCATTCATTCATTCATTCATTCATTCATTCATTCATTCATTCATTCATTCATTCATTCATTCATTCAGGTTTTTATACCGCCCTTCCATATGGCTCTGGGTGGTTTCCATAAAACATCATTGGGTAATTCCATAGGACATCATAACAAATATAACAATCATAATTTAACAATATTTCAACAGGAACAGCAACTTTGACAGAACCCTTAGGTAGGTCAGATTATTCAGTCATGGAAGGGGGTGTCTGGGGGGGGGGGACCAATGGATGTTGTTGGGTTTGTCAGCCTCAAGCAAATGCCTGTTGAAGGAGCTCCCTTTTGCAGGCCCTGTGAAATTGCAGGAGTTCAGACACGGCCCTGATCTTCTTCCCAGATTTATTAATCCGCAACAGCAGCGTATTTACTGCTGTACTATCTCATTCAGGCAGTCACCCGGGTACCCTACCATGGTCAAGCAGAAGATCAGTTTGCACTGATGAAGCTCAGGTGTGCTGTCTTCTAGAACAGGGGTAGTCAACCTGTGGTCCTCCAGATGTTCATGGACTACAATTCCCATGAGCCCCTGCCAGGAAACGCTGGCAGAGGCTCATGGGAATTGTAGTCCATGAACATCTGGAGGACCACAGGTTGACTATCCCTGTTCCAGAAGACAGAGACTCAATGATCTCAGCAGCTGTAGCTGGATTCCTTTCCATAGCCCTTTGCCATCACCAAATTGGATAGATCCTGTTTATCCATTTTATCTCATTTTAGTTCCTCCTTATAAACATGCCATTTGATTCTGATTGCTGTTACTCCTTTTTTAGACTAGGCCATTCAAGGTTTTCATGCAATAAGTCTACGAAGGGTTTCCCTGCAGCCCTAAATGCTGATATTGTCTTTTCTCTGTTCATAGAAGTCAGCTTGGCCATCTCTGCAAATTCCATCATCTTCACCACTCATGCCTCTTCCTTTTTGAGCATGTAATGCCTATGATGCCATTTTCGTACATGATGACCAAGTTCCCTAACTTCTTTTTCCTTTCTGAACTATTTATCCCAAAATAAGATAAGATAGGATTTCTGGATTTCAGCCAGAGCTGAAAGATTTCATTATTGAGTAGTATGAGAAAGTGAGGCCAAGGCTGATGGTGCAAAAATAGGTTAAAATATTTTATTACATCCTTGAGATTGTACGTAGGAACGTTCCTTGTTTGTTTATATTTTAAAGGAATTCTCCTACGTACAATCAAAAGGACAGAATAAGCGCTAGCAGCTTTATATGTTTTACGACTTTTAGCGGTTAATACAGTATGGTGTGGTTTTAATTTTATTTTATTCACGAGAATTAAAGCCCATTGCAGCTGCAAACACAACGGGTGCTAAAATGCAGGATGGGTAAAGAACTTATCTCGTAGCAGCAAGCAGTGGTAGATGTTGTAGATGCAGTGGTAGGGGCTGTCTGCTGGGGCTGTGGGGGGGGGGGTGGCAGCTGCATCGTACCTCTGTTCGCTGTGCTGTTGAGGGGTGAGTTGGGCTCAGGATTTTCCAAAGGGCGAGCTTGTGGGGTGGGGGTTGCGCTGGGAGGGCGGTAGGGGCCCTTGCTGGCAATGTCTGTGTTCTGGGGAGTTTATGCTTGGAGGTGTAGATTATGACCTCCTTTCCTGGTGGCATTTAGGCTCTGAATGGTGGCGAGTCCGCCAGAGTGCTCCCTGCCCAGTTTGGAAGAAGAAGAAGAAGAAGAAGAAGAAGAAGAAGAAGAAGAAGAAGAAGAAGAAGAAGAAGAAGAGTTCTTATATGCTGCTTTTCTCTACCCAAAGGGGTCTCAAAGCGGCTTACATTCACCTTCCCTTTCCTCTCCCCACAACAGACCCCCTGTGAGGGAGGTGAGGCTGAGAGAGCCCTGATATCACTGCTCAGTCAGAACAGTTTTATCAGTGCCGTGGCGAACCCAAGGTCACCCAGCTGGCTGCACGTGGAGGAGTGCAGAATCAAACCCGGCTCGCCAGATCAGAAGTCCGCACTCCTAACCACAACACCAAACTGGCTCTCCACAACTCTGGCCCAATCAGAACTGTTGTTCTATTGGGATTAAGAATCGTTAGTATTGGCTTTACTGTTTGGCTGGTTTTTCTTGTAAGCTGTTTGGCTAGTTTTTCTTGTAGGCTGTTTGGCTGGCTTTTATTGTTTGAATATTGCAGGCAGAGTAATGGAGAATGAATTGTTTCAATTTGGCGAAGAAGGTAGAGGAGTCCGCTGGGAAGTGTCTGGCTAAACCCTCCATACGGTGCTTTCCTTTATCATTTGGGACAGGGTGTCTTTGGTCATCCCACCATGCCAGAAGTCTCGGTATGCCACCTACTTTGATGTGGCGGTGTTACGCTGCCTGCTCCAGCCTCATTGGTCCGAGGAAGGCACTCAGTGGTCCCTGATGTATTACCTCCAAAGGCTGCGCCACATGCTAGAGGAGAAGCCCGAGAAACCTCCTGAACCAGAGGTCCCACCGCTGCCGAGACCCCGCAGCAGTTCTATGGTGGCTGCGGCCCCCTCGCTGGTGAATACTCACAAAACCCAGGTAAGGACCATGTCGTGTCCCTCAAGCATGGGAGGATTCTATGGCTAACAACTCAGGACTTTGGGCCTTATCCAGAAACCCAGTCATAGGCTGAGATCTTTTCAAAGGAGTGCACAAAATCAACCTATCTAGATCAGCTGTCCAGGAGTTCCAACCTGGGCCTAGTCTGCACATACAGGATAATGCTCTTTCAATGTGCTTTGGCAGCTGGGTTTTCCTGTGCGGAACAGGAAAACCTACTTCAAAAGTGCATTGAAAGTGTATTATCTATTGTGTGCAGACTAGGTCCTGGACCAGATGTGCAAATAACCAGACATTTTGTGTGTGTGTATAATTTATTATGAGCCTCTTGTGGCGCAGAGTGGTAAGGCAGCCGTCTGAAAGCTTTGCCCATGAGGCTGGGAGTTCGATCCCAGCAGCCGGCTCAAGGTTGACTCAGCCTTCCATCCTTCCGAGGTCGGTAAAATGAGTACCCAGCTTGCTGGGGGGTAAACGGTAATGACTGGGGAAGGCACTGGCAAACCACCCCGTTTTGAGTCTGCCATGAAAACGCTAGAGGGCGTCACCCCAAGGGGCAGACATGACTCGGTGCTTGCACAGGGGATACCTTTACCTTTACCTTTATAATTTATTAGAAGGAATTTGGCAATATTAATTTTAGCAAATAATTTCAGCACAATCCTCTAAAACAACAACACACACACACTACTTAACTCTCTTAGAATGGTATTAATTCACAAAATCTTACATTCTTGTAGTTGTAGGCCATACTTCAAGCTTTCCCCCTACATCAGGGATTTCCAACCAGGGGTCCGTGGACTCTCAGGGGTCTGCGGGAGCCCCAGTGAGGCCAACAGCCTTTCCCCTCCTGCCCTTAAAGCAGTGGTCCCCAACCTTTATTAGGCCACGCCCGCGGATCGGGCCGCACCCACGGGCCACGCAGGCGCGACCTGCACGGGCGCAGCCCAGCCCCGATTCCTTCTCCCCGCCCTCTCGCAGTAAGTAGCTTCCCGGGCCGCAAGCTTGCGGCCTGGGAAGTTTTTTACTGCGGGGGGGGGGCGGGGGGGGAGCTGCGGCCCGGCGCCATGGCCTTTGTGGCCCGGCACCGGGCCGCGGCCCGCAGGTTGGGGACCACTGCCTTAAAGGACTCGGCCAGAAGCTATGGCAGCAGGCACTTCCGTTGCTCCCTCCAAGCGTGTGTGGGTTCTTTAATGGTTTCTGTGTCTGGGAGGGGGCAGAGCCTGCACGCATATTTAATAAAACATATTTGGGATCCAGCGCAAATTTAACTGTCAATGTCTTTTACGTCTTGCAAAGAAAGCCTCTCTTTCTTTGTTCCGTTAGCCAGATCAAGTTTTTGGCACATCTGAGTCAGGTGATGTCACTGAGCCAATGAGAATCCATCTCTGTAAGAATGTTCTAGAAGATCACCTCATCCCTCTAACTCTCCCCCTTCCATCCAGAATAAAAACAGAGTCCAGTAGCACCTTGAATAAATCTTTTTTTTGTCTTAAAGGTGCTATTTGACTCTGTTTTTATTTTGCTACTTCAGACCAACACAGCTACCCATTGGAATCCTTCCATCCAGACACCCTCTTTCTCACATAACCAATTGTCCCAGGCTATGCCTTTTCCTTGAAGAAAACTGGAGACAGCCAGGCCCCAATTAGGATCTCCTGTGAGATGGAACCAATTTGATATCCCCCACATTAACCCGTGGTAGGGTTGCCAACTCCAGGATGAGGAAAACTTTGAGAGTGGAGCCTGCGGAGGGCAGGGTTTGAGGAGGGCTGGAGCTTCAGCACAATCACCTTCCCTTCCTCTCCCCACAACAGACACCTGTGAGGTAGGTAGGGTGGAAAGAGATCTGACAAGATTGCTCTCTGAGAACAGCACTATCAGGACTGCGACGAACCCAAGGTCACCCAGCTGGCTGCATGTGGCATAGCGAGGAATTGAACCTGGCTCGCTAGATTAGAAGCTGCCACTCTTAACCACAACACCCAGCTGCTCCTTGATGAAATAAAGGTCTGTATGAGGCATCTTGTGGAGCAAATGACAGAGAATGTTCTCCTAATAGCCATAAAGCTTTCTCTGCCTAGTGATGGAATACATGCCAGAATTGAGAAACAAGGCAAGAAGGAAAGCTCACATTATAATCTGTGTTAGAGTCCGCAAGGTCTGTAGTGTGCTTAATTTAACTGCGTAAGAAGGATATCCTACAGGGAGATATTGGCAGAGATATGTAGTTAGCATAGCATGAGGTTTTCTATCGATTTCTACAATAACAGGCCTTGACTTGGTGCAAAGACGGATTTGTTTGGAAAATGTGAGTAAACGTGATCAATATGTTGCCAAGACTGAGGAACAATAGCAATGGAGCACTTATATCAGTTTCCACCCTCCCCGCCCACCCACTTAGTTGGAGTTTTCGGTGGGAAACAGGCTTCATAAGATGAAAGACACTCTGTGAAACAAAAATGAAGGCCAAGAGAGAAGAAAATCAAGGACGCATTGTGTCACCCTTTGATCTGGCCTGGTACTACCAAAAATCTAGTTAAATATCAAAGGAAAGGAAACCATAAACAAATGCATAAGAGATACATGACAGATGAAAGGATACACAGCAGAATCAACCACTTCTGACACAAAGTTAGATTAGAAGCTTCCCGATATTTTCAAATAATCTCTCAGCTGAAGGCTTCCTAATCCGTTGAGTATACTTTCTGCTTCCTTTCCCCTTCTAAACATTGGTCAGTTAGACTGTTAGGACTATCTCCTATCTCATCGATATAGTTGCTTTTCTTCTTAATAAAACCATTTTACTCTTTTAAGCAGCCCGCGCTTCAATCCTCAGCGGATTTAAATTCTGCCAACAGTTTGTCGATAGAGAAAAAGAAGAAGAAGAAAAGAATAGGACAGAGCAAAAAGCGTGCGTGTGAGATGCCATCAAGTCATGTCTGACTTACAGCACCTCTCATCGGGAGGTGGTGTTAGCTGGCTTAGAGAGGGAAGCTGCCTTATACGAATCAGACTTGGGTTCATCAAAACACAGGTCTTTCACACAACCTGCTACCTGGCCTGTTTACCTGGAGATGCCAGGGATTGAACCTGAGCCACAGTTTTCCCCTGGGTTGTCCAGGACTGGGTGTTACTACTCCCCTGGGTTACATCAGACGATAGCAATATATGTTAACGCCAGGGCACTGAGTCATTGGAGCGTTGAATGTTTATTGTCAGCTTGGAATTATTGGGTTTGTAGGATGTTTTACAATGATTTGTGGTGTTTTATGGATGTGTCTGTGATTTTATTGGTTGTAAACCGCAACGAGCCGGCTATGTTGGGAGTGGTGGTATAAAAATGTAATCATGATAGATAGATGGATGGATGGATGGATGGATGGATGGATGGATGGATGGATGGATAGAGGATATAGATGGATAGATGGATAGATGGATAGATAGATAACCATTATTTGGGAACCTGCTGCAGACCTCAGCCATTCTATAGTGGATTTGTTTCTACTATGGTATATTTGTTGTTTTTTTTAAATTGAATTATGAAGTCCTTTGAAGTGCTGACTCTCAGTCCAAAAAAAAACAAAACTTGGCTCTGCTGCCCCTGGAACTTTTCACAGCTCTGGGAAGCGACAACCACACCAGAGTAGAACAGGCCCTGCATGTTTGGGTGTGTCTTTGCTGTCTTTCTTTAGGATCTCACCATGAAATGCAACGAAGAGGAGAAATCGCTAAGCACAGAAGCATTTGCCAAAGTGTCGCTAACAAACTTGCGCCGGCCGGCCGTTCCTGACCTCTCCTCGGATTTGGGGATGAACATTTTTAAGAAGGTGAGTCAAAGTAGTGTGCGGGTATGCTGGTGAGCTCTGGCTATAATATGCTCAAGGCCTGCAACAGGGCTTGGTTTGGAGCTCGCCAGAGATGGGGCAGGCCCAACTGGTCATGGGAATATCTTGCAGGTGTATGTTTGTGACAAAAGATTTTGGAGACAGCTAGTTTGTATACCCCACTGGCCAATGCCTTTCCCTTCCTCTCCCAACAACAGATATCCTGTGAGTGAGGCTGAGAGCTCTGAGAGAACTGCTCCGTGAGAATAGCTCTAAGAGAAGTGTGACTAGCCCAAGGTCCCCCAGCTGGTTGCATGTGGAGGAGTGGGGAATCACACCCAGTTCTCCAGATAAGAGGCCGCTGCTCTTTAATCACGACACCCCGCTGGCTCAACCCCAGTCAGAAACCTCCTGAGAAATCTTTCCCTGTCTTCAAAACATCTCTTTTGCTCTGTCTCTCAGCCAAAGGGACGAAAACCATTTCCCTTCCAAAGCCAATGGGGGGGGGGCAGATCTATAAGTTCCCAAACAACCGGGGACCTTTAGTATGCTGTTTCCCCCAATTGACTTAAAGCAGGAGCCCCAAGTCTTTTTGAGACTGTGGCCACCATTGGAATTCTGACCACAAAATGACTGCTATTGGAGGCTAAGCCCCCCCCCCCACACACACACACACACTCACAGACACACGCAAGAAGGCCAAGTGAACACATGGAGACATGAAGCTGTCTTTTCTTGAATCACAGACCCTTGGTCCATCAACTTCAGAATTGTGTATTCAGACTGGCAGTGGCTTTCCAGGGTCTAAGGCAGGGGTCTTTCTCTAAGGTCTAAGGCAAAGAGCCAGTTTGGTGTAGGGGTTAGGAGTGTAGACTTCTAATCTGGCATGCCGGGTTCGATTCTGCACTCCCCCACATGCAACCAGCTGGGTGACCTTGGGCTCGCCACAGCGCTGATAAAACTGTTCTGACCGGGCAGTGATATCAGGGCTCTCTCAGCCTCACCCACCCCACAGGGTGTCTGTTGTGGGGAGAGGAATGGGAAGGCGACTGTAAGCCGCTTTGAGCCTCCTTCGGGTAGGCAAAAGCGGCATATAAGAACCAACTCTTCTTCTTCTTCTTCTTCTTCTTCTTCTTCTTCTTCTTTCCCATCACCTCCTGTCTGGTCCTTTTAACTGGGGATGCCAGAGATTGAACCTGGTACCAGTAAAGGTATCCGTGGGCACCATATTGTGGATGCCTGACTTGATTTTTCTGACCCCGGATACATTTGCACCGTGCAGCCAAGGACAGGGACGAGTTCAGAATTGCAGCCCCCCCCTCCCCCGAGACCTTGTTTCACTCTCTTCTTGCCGTGCCGGCGCTTCCTCCTCCTCCCTTGTTTGCCTCCCTGCAGTTCAAGAGCCGCCGAGAGGACCGCGAGCGCAAGGGCTCCATCCCTTTCCACCACACAGGGAAGAAGCGGCAGCGGAGGATGGGCATGCCGTTCCTGGTCCACGAGGACCACTTGGACGTCTCCCCCACTCGGAGCACCTTCTCCTTCGGCAGCTTCTCCGGGATTGGCGAAGACAGACGTGGGATGGAGAGGGGAGGGTGGCAGACCACCATTTTAGGTGACTCTCAGAACCAGTCACTTCCTTGTCCCCTAGAGCAGGGGTGGCCCAACTGGGGCTCTCCAGATGTCCATGGACTACAATTCCCATGAGCCCCAGGGGTTAACCCTCCCCTCCCAAAAAAACCCTTGTATACAGCCTTGGCCATGTGCAATAACCATGTCTTCCACTTTTTGCCCATGCTCTAGGAAGGTTTACCAGGCGGGGCAGTTCCGACACAGCGACAGAGATGGAAAGTCTGAGCGCCAGACACTCCCATTCTCACCACACCCTGGTGACTGACCTTCCGGATCATTCCAACAGCCACGGTGAGGATACAGACTAATCAAATGAGCCATATTTGATTCCCACGTGGAGACTTTAAAGGAGATCTGATGCCTTAGTCCAGGGGTAGTCAAACTGCAGCCCTCCAGATGTCCATGGACTACAATTCCCATGAGCCCCTGCCAGCATTCGCTGGCAGGGGGCTCCTGGGAATTGTAGTCCATGGACATCTGGAGGGCCAGTTTGACTACCCTTGCCTTAGTCCTTTCAATTCTACTGGCGCTAAACAAATATCCTTTTTTTAAGCGATATGGTGATAAGTACAGCCATGAGGAATGGGCAGACTCTTTGGGAAGGCGCATTAAGCCTGAGGCGTTGTTCTGTGTAAATGCCATCATTTACATGTTTGTATTAGAACAGAAATTAAATTGTATAAGAAATTAAAAGACGCTTGCTCCTGGGGAGGAAAGCTATGGCAAATCTAGACAGCATCCTAAAAAGCAGAGACATCACCCTGCTAACAAAAGTGCGTCTAGTCAAGGCTATGGTCTTCCCAGTTGCAATGTATGGCTGTGAAAGGTGGACCATAAGGAAGGCCGAGCGTCAAAGAATTGAGGCTTTTGAACTCTGGTGCTGGAGAAGACTCTTGCGAGTCCCATGGACTGCAAGGTGAACAAACCGGTCAGTCCTAGAGGAGATCAGCCCGGACTGCTCCTTAGAAGGCCAGATCCTGAAGATGAAACTCAAATACTTTGGCCACCTCATGAAAAGGAAGGACTCCCTGGAGAAGAGTCTAATGCTGGGAGCGATTGAGGGCAAAAGAAGAAGGGGACAACAGAGAATGAGGAGGCTGGATGGAGTCACTGAAGCAGTCGATGCAAACTTAAATGGACTCCAGTTGTAGAGGACAGGAAGGCCTAGAGGATCATTGTCCACGGGGTCGCGGTGGGTCGGACATGACTTCGCACCGAACAACAACAATTAGAACAGAAGATTAAACTGCGTATTTGATTTCTCTTGCTCCCTGGAACCACCTGGGCAGCAAGAGTCTACGTGGTTCATGACTGGCTCTCTGGGTTGGGGAATTCCTGGAGATTTTGGCGATGGAGGCTGAAGATGGTGGAGTCTGATGAGGAGAAGGACTTTGGTGGTTGGACATGCCATGCCGTCTACTTTCTGAAGCAGCTATTTCCTCCTGATCTCTGTCATCTGGAGATAAGTCGTAATTCCAGGAGATCTCCAGGTCACACCTGGAGGTTGGTAACCCTATCTTGTGGGCCCTGTATAGAAGCAGGCCATCCATTGTAGACATATTTTGGGGGAGCAGGTCACTGAGAGTCACCATAGGTTCCAGACAGTCATTCCTGAAGGACCCTGTTTCATGTTATCCAGATCTAACCCAAACTAAGACCCCACCAGGAAATTGTTCTTCTCCTTTCCGTCTTTCAGTGGTCCTGTCTGGATACATACATAAAAGCCTTCCTCCCCATTCCATCTGGCAGTATTTGAAGCTTCTGAGATCTCCTAAAAGTGCTGAATTAAAGGGGTGCAAATGAAGACTGGGGAATTGTGATTGCTCTTCTAACCACACAGTCACCCCAGGAGAACATAGTAGCTCTTAACGTGCTTATTTTCTCTTGGGGCTGGATGAAATATTACTGGGTTTTCCAACACTGCTTCTGCATGAGGTATTTGGCCAGCGTCAATGCTCACCTGGTCGCGGATTAAATTCCCACTTCCTGACAAAATCAGAGCCGGGCCAGAGCAATCCCAAGCCTGGCATAACTCAGGCCTTCAGTTGACCCACAGCAAGGGAACATGGAGAAATCAGTGTTCCCTTTTTTTGGCCATGGGCCTGATCAGGGCCTATATTGGGCCTGGGCTGCCTGGAGACGGACAAACAGGTCTGTCCTCAGTCAGGGCATTGCTCCCCCCTCCCCCCTAAACCTCACTTCTGTCCCCCCACCACCACCTCCAAAAAAAGCCAAGCTGGAATTTCGTTCCTGGGAGCAAGAGAAATCAAATACTCAGGGGCTTTTCGCACGCCTTCAAAATCGCACAATGGTTGCCAATTGAAAACGCTACTGATTTGCCATTATGCACAACGTCGTTGACAATCTGCCACACACCTGAAACCGATCCGCAAAAAGCGCTTCCTTGTAGCGCTTTCAGGGAAATCCCCAAAAGTGGATTCACCCTCCGGAAAGCGCTACACTCCTGCAACCAATCTGCAACACTAGCGGGAAAGTTCTGTGCGTTACCATTGTTGTGGTTTCTACAAAGTCCCTCCCCCTGGCTCTCTCCTCTGATCTTCCGGCGAAGCGATAGCCATTTTTTTTTCTCCAAGCGAGCGGGGCTCAACCCACCAGCGAGCCTCTGTTTAGAGGCTTCCCCGGCTTCAGTCCCTCCCCAGAGCTGTTTAGTCACTAAGCACAGAGAAGCCCGTTTGCTGATGTATTTTCCCTTTATTTTTTACACTGTTTTCGGCCGAAAATTGGGCCCGTGAGGGGAGGGGATTATTTTTTTTACTCGGGAGGAGCGTGGCAACGATGAAACGACAGCTCAAACACACCTGCCAGCTGGATGGGTCTCTCCGTTGCAACGAATCAACACAGATTCGTTGCAATGGGTGTGTGTTTTTTTTAAAAAACCTTTCTTAAAGGGAAAGGGGCTGTTTGGGAGCATGCTAACGGCTGCCCATTGGCTGCTTGACGGCCAGGGGCGGGACGAGCTTGGCAATAGCGCTTCCTGTCTAGCGATTTTTGCTGAGACCGGAAGCTTGTGGGAAACGATAGAAACGCAACTGGATTCCACTACAAAGGTATGCATAATGACGAATTCCACTATTTTAAATGGCGATTTTTCGTTCAGCAAACAATTTGCTATAAGGATCCCGGTGCGGAAAGCCCCACAGTATAACCTTAGATCCCCTTTTCTTTCTATACAAAATTGTTTGTCTTTATAATTCAGTTGTTTTATTCTTTCAAGCATTCTGGCGCTTTCACCCGTCTTTGCATATCGGAACTCAGCCAATACTGAAAAAGTGAGAATTCCTTTCCCTCTAACTCAGTGGTTCTCTACCTTCCTTCTCTACCTTCCTAATGCCAGTTCCTCATGTTGTGGTCACCCCCTCCCCCCCCACCATAAAACTATGCAAAAGTTCTTTCACAGAAATTAAACCGAAACTGACCAATGGCGTGAAGATCCATTGTTCATGATTGTCTATAAATTGGTTATATATTGTCTATAAATTGGCGGACGCCCTCAGGAGGAGTGGCAACAGTGGCGGTGCCCCCGCCCCAGCCAAGCTGCTAGCCCTGTCGCAGCCCCTGTGAAAGGGCCATTTAACCCCCCAAAGGGTTCCTGACCCCCAGGTTGAGAACCACTGCTCTAACTGGTCTCTAGTATCCCTACGTAAGGTCTAATGGCAGCAATATCCATAGAAGCCTATGGCATTCCAACCCGAAACTAAATGGACAAACCTAAATTCTGCCTATGAGACTCTGCAGAGGAGCTGTGGCTTGATCTCCTGTCAGAGGAGGCTCATGTCGCCTGGTCTTGTTTCCCCCAGTGCGTTCCCAGATTTCTACCATCACGGTGGCAACCTTCAACACCACCCTGGCCTCCTTCAACGTGGGCTACGCCGACTTCTTCAGCGAGCACATGCGCAAGCTCTGCAACCAGGTGCCCATCCCGGAGATGCCCCACGAACCTCTGGCGTGCGCGAACCTCCCTCGGAGCTTGACCGATTCCTGCATCAACTACAGCTGCCTTGAGGACACGGATCACATTGATGGGACCAGCAACTTTGTCCACAAGAACGGCATGCTGGACCTCTCGGTAAAGAGCGCTGGGAAAAGTCATGTCCACCATCCTTTAGCAGGGAGGCCTGATCCCATTAGATCTCGGAAGCTAATTTGGGCTGACTCTGGCTCATATATGGTTGGGATTCCTAGTAATTCCTCCAATGGTTTGCATGGTAATCCCTCCAAGGAACACTAGGGAAGGGATTTCCAGCCAGGGGTCTGTGGACCTCTTGAGGTCCGTGGGAGCTCCTGAGGGGGGTCTTCAACCTTTCCCCTCCTGCCTTAGACTTGGCCCCAAGCTAGGGAACCGGACACTTCTGTTGCTCTTCACCCACTCCAAGTGTGAGCAAGTTCCCTCATGGTTTCTGCTAGCAGAAGAGTTACACCGAAACCAGCTCTGGATTTGCATCCCATTTCTTACCCTACAAGTTTTATAGAATATCCGGGGGTTAACTGAACAGCATTTTTGGGGACTCGTATCTCTCATAACCTGCCCGTCCTTTCTGTAGCCAGCCCTTACTCATAAGGATATTCTCCTTGGGCCAGCGAAGGTCCGTGTGGTGAGGGGCTTTGAAACGGATGCCTCCCTCCCTGTGAAATTACCACCGCAAGGAAGAGCTAGATTCAAGTCCAGCATTTATTTATTTACTTAATTTTTTTTTAATTATAGACTGGCCTGTCCATCAGAGCAGACTTCGGGTGGTGAACAACATATGCTCAACACTGCCATTAAAATAATAGTTAAAACGATTTTAAAATTAATTCTAAAAATTCCACCCGTGATTGCAGAACCAGAACTCAGGGTGGGGATGCAATACAAAAATGAGGACAAATAGAGCTTGATGTTGATTGCTTTGTTGGCCTCAACCAGAGGCCCGATGGAAGAGCGCTGTTTTACGGGCCCTGTGGAACTCAGGGGACTTCAAAAGGGCTTCACCAGGCAGGAGGCAAAGCTGAGAAGGCCCTGGCTCTGGCCTCTAGAGGAACTGGTTGGCCACTGTGTAAGATGAGATGCTGGACTGGGTAGACCACTGTTTTATCCAGCAGAGCTCTTCTTATGTTCTTAGGAAGCTCTCAGACTCTGTGCCCTGTTGCTGGCTATCAGAGGAACTAGTTGGCCCCTGTGTGATACAGGGTGATGGACTAGAGGGACCACTGGTCTGGTCCAGCAGGGCTCTTCTGATGTTCTCATGAAGGGAAGGCCTTGGCCTCTCTTTCCTGTTGTTGGCCGTCCAATGGAACTGGTTGGCCACTGTGTGAGACATGATGCTGGACTAGATGGACCATTGGTCTGAAGTTCTTATGAGACCAGGCTTGCCGGGGCCATCCATGTCAGGGCTTGTTGCGGTCTTTACAAAGTTTTTATTGAGCTGTGCCGTGTAGGCCCAGAGGCGGAGCTCTGTTCCCTTAGAATCCTTCCCCTAGGAAAACAGTTCCTATTAACACAGTTCCATTTACCAGGATAAAATATCATACTTTTTGTCCATTCCTCCCCCCCACCCCACCCCCCCATTCCCCAAGGTGGTTCTAAAGGCCGTCTACTTGGTCCTCAACCACGACATTAGTTCCCGAATCTGCGACGTGGCCCTCAACATCGTGGAATGCCTGCTTCAGCTCGGCGTGGTGCCCTGCGTGGAGAAGACCAGACGGAAAAGCGAGAACAAAGAGAACGAGCCCTGCGAGAAGCGGCAGAGCGAGACGTCCTTCAATCTCAAGGGGGCTTTGAGCAATTCGGCATCTGGATTCGGGGCTGCTCCAGTCAGCGGAACGGGAGATGGTGGCGGAGAGGAAGGAGGGGGCGGAGGGGTAGGGGGCGGCGGCGGTGACGGAGAAGGAGACGGAGGAGGAGACGGAGGAGGAGATGGAGGAGGAGGAGGAAGGCCTTACGAAAAAAATGATAAAAAGGAAGACAAGGTATGCAGTGGCTGTCAAACAGAAATCATTGCCTGTTGGTGCAGATCAATTTTTAATAGGTGTCCTCTCACCAGGCCTACGGTTGAGGCTTAAAACCGTGTTGAAATTCTGACCTCCCTGTTCAAAACACCAGCCAAATTCACATCAGAATCTCTAGACCCAGGATTTCTTTCCCACTGACTTGACATTCCATCATTCGTGGGTGTGGCAGCCTTTCCCAGTGGCTTTAAAGGAACCCAAAATCTCAAGGAACCCAGACCCATGATTCAGTTGACTTCTCAGTCAGAGAAATCTCTTGGAATGGGAAGGACTTCCAATGGGGTGTCATGACACCTTCCAAAACAGCCATTCCCGCCGCCCCGCCCCCCAGCTGAACTGATCTCTGTCACCCAGATAGCAGCTGATATCAAAGGAGATCTCCAGCCACCACCTGGAAATTGGCAACCTTAGTAAGAGGTGTCTTGTATTTATGAGATTCTAGGGTAGAACTTTCAGGTCTTTCTTGGCTACTGGCAGGGGTGGGTGTGAATAGAGTTGCCAGATCCAGGTTGGAAAACTCCTGGAGATTTGGGGGTTCAACCTGGGGAGGACAGGAACCTCAGAGAGGTGGAATGTCACAGAGGCCGCCCTCCAAAGCATCTCTTTCCTCCAGGGGAACTGATCTCTGTCAGCTGGAGATAAATGACAGTACTGGGAGATCTCCAGGCCCCACCAGGAGGTTGGCAAGCCTGCTACAAACCCTTAAAAAGCCATGTTTGCCCATACTGAGTGCTGCTTTTATAATTTGTTATGAATTATGAATGTTAGAACAATGTTATGAATGCTCAATATACTTCAAGGAGAATGGTGCTTATGGATATCCACCAATACCTTTTCCAGTGCCCTGAAATAATTTTGGGAAGTGGGTGGGTCCTGGTGGGGCAATTGTCCAGCAAGAGTTCTGATTGACTGTTGGAGATTGGATTGGGTGGGCATATTGTGATAAACTTTGCTTGGTCAGCAACGGCTATCACAACACAAGAATCTTCTGTTTGTGAAGGTAAGCAGTGGTGGCCATTTTGTGGCTGACTCCAACTCTAGAAGCAGCCATTTTGTGCTTCTTTCACTGCACGGCATCAGAATTCCAAAAGGGCTTGCTGCTGTTTCAGACAGATCCCTGCAGGAGGCTTGGTGTGAGCTTGATGACTAATAAAAGACGTTTAGTTTAAAGGGTTTACTGTACTTTGTAGAGAATGGGATGTTGGCAGTCTCTTTACCAGGACACTGATGTCTATTTCACTTCTCTCCCCTCCAAAACATCCATGGCCCTAAGGATGAAAGCACCCCCACCAGCACCCACAGGTTGGCTCTGACAATGTTGATCAAGATTGTAAAGTCCTTGGGCTGTGCTTATGGCTGTGGAGAAGGTCATCGTGGACTATCTGGAGACCGCCTGAGACACCAGGTATGAGAGGAAAGAGTGGAAGCAGGTGGTGAAACCTTTCCTTTTGACATTATGAAGTTTTGTAGAAGACTGCGGTCTGGTGGACCTTCCTTCAGAAAATTCAGAAGGAGGAAGAATATATTATCCCATTTGGTTAGGGTGTTTTTAGCCTCACTATGGATTTCCTTTGGATGCTGCAAGTCGACTCTTGCCTTTCCACGGGACAGGCCCTGTTGACCCCCGCAGTAGGGTAAGGCA
The DNA here is from genome assembly GCF_049243985.1 of Paroedura picta. NCBI lineage: Eukaryota > Metazoa > Chordata > Lepidosauria > Squamata > Gekkonidae > Paroedura > Paroedura picta. Next base: position 21,693,004 of record NC_135370.1, on the reverse strand, counting down.
GGGGTAGTCAACCTGTGGTCCTCCAGATGTTCATGGACTACAATTCCCATGAGCCCCTGCCAGCAAATGCTGGCAGGGGCTCATGGGAATTGTAGTCCATGAACACCTGGAGGACCACAGGTTGACTATCCCTGGGCTAAGGGAACTCAGAAGAATCCGGGTTCCCTTAGCCCAGGGCTTCTGGGGCCTGATCTGCACCAGGCTCAAGAGGGCAGCAGCCTGGCAGCAACATCATCTGAAACCTGAGATTTGCCACACTTCCAAATGACTGCCCTTTCTGCCTCTTCTGCCCATGCAGAATCAGCCTGAAAGGCTCTGGAAAGCACAAAGAAGGCCCAGGAAAACCTGGTTTCCACATCTCCAAGGTCGCAGCCACCTCCATATCTTCTCAGTCAAAAGAATTCATTGGGCATACGATGATCCTGATTAGAGTTGCTGGATTGTGCAGGCATGGATTGCTCAGGGCTTCTTTGGCCCACAGTAGAGCTGGGTCCATCAGCTGGCTTGTGAACAAAGCATAATCTGGGCATGGAATTGGGGTCACTGTGGGTGGGCAGGTAATTCTGAAATTCCTGCATTCTGTAAGGGATTGGATTAGGTGGATTTCCCTTCCAACTCTAGGATTCTATGATTCTTGGTGGGTGTCAAGTCACAGAGCTGGTTTGCCATTGCTTTCCTCTGCATTGCAAGTAACCCTGGGCTTCTTTGGTAGTCTCCCATCCAAATACTTGTTGGCAGAGTTTAAATATGCAAAGGAGGGCAAGCACCAACTGCTTAAAGAATGAATAGCTTTAAACGTTGGCCATAGTCACTGGTGAAACGTCAGGAACTAAAATTTCCAGATGGTGGCCACACTGCCCAGAAAACCCCAAAAGAGCCAGTTAACTTTGGCCATGATATTCTTCAACAGTTCACTAACTAGCTTTATTGAGAAGAGAAACACTTATGTAAAGAGAGGAGAGATAGTCCTGGCAGTCTAACTAACTGTGTTCTTCTGTTAATTCTGGAGGCAACCAGAGGGGAAGTGTGCTCAAAGGAAAGGGAAGTCTCCAACTGAGCCATTCCAAATACAGAAAGAGAATATTTGAAAAATTCCAGGAACTTCCTAATCTAAATATGCGAACTATACATCTCTGATGCCCCCTGTAGGGTATTCACCAGCACTCAGAGGGGTATGATGCCAACCACTTGGTGGTTGGCTGCTCCTCTTGGGAGCATCTTCCATAAGACTAAATTTCACTGTGCATAAGGCCAGTTCTGTTTCTTTGAGGGCACTCCTGGCAATTGGAGGTTTCCTCCAGAGCTAAGCAGATAATAGAACCATAGAGTTGGAAGGGGCCATCTAGTCCCACCCCCTGCTCAAGGCAGGATCAGCCTCAAGCATCCAGGAGAAGTCTCTGTCCAGCCACTGCTTGAAGTCTGCCAGTGAAGGGGAGCTCCCCACCTCCTTAGGCAGTCATCCCACTGCTGAACTAGACTCATAGATTCCTAGAGTGGGAAGGGGCCACACAGGCCATCTAGTCCCACCCCTGCTCAAGGCAGGATCAGCCTCAAGCATCCAGGAGAAGCCGCTGCTTGAAGGCTGCGATGAGGGGAAGCCAATTCCACTGCTGTACTACTCTGACTGTGAAAATGTTCCCCCTGATATCTAGCCAGTACCATTCTCCACGTAATTTAAACTCATGAATGCGGGTCCTCTCCTCTGCTGTCACCAGAAACCTTTCCCTGTCCTCCTCCATGTGTCAACCTTTCAGATCCTTAAAGACATCAATGATGTCCCCTCTCAACCTCTTCTTCTCTGCATCTGGGTCAGAAAAATGCAAAGCATGCCTACTGGATGGGGGATACGCTTCTAGGTAACACTGTGTGTGAACGAGACCTTGGGGCACTTGTGGATTGTAAACTAAACATGAGCAGGCAGTGTGATGCAGCGGTAAAAAAGGCAAATGCCATTTTGGGCTGTATCAACAGGGGCATCACATCAAAATCACAAGATGTCATAGTCCTATTGTATACGGCACTGGTCAGACCACACCTAGAGTACTGTGTGCAGTTCTGGAGGCCTCACTTCAAGAAGGACGTAGATAAAATTGAAAGGGTACAGAGGAGAGCGAGGAAGATGATCTGGGGCCAAGGGACCAAGCCCTATGAAGATAGGTTGAGGGACTTGGGAATGTTCAGCCTGGAGAAAAGGAGGTTGAGAGGGGACATGATAGCCCTCTTTAAGTATTTGAAAGGTTGTCACTTGGAGGAGGGCAGGATGCTTTTCCCGTTGGCTGCAGAGGAAAGGACGCACAGTAGTGGGTTTAAACTACAAGTACAACGATATAGGCTAGATATCAGGAAAAAAATTTCACAGTCAGAGTAGTTCAGCAGTGGAATAGGCTGCCTAAGGCGGTGGTGAGCTCCCCCATACTGGCAGTCTTCAAGCAAAGGTTGGATACACACTTTTCTTGGATGCTTTAGGATGCTTACGGCTGATCCTGCATTGAGCAGGGGGTTGGACTAGATGGCCTGTGTGGCCCCTTCCAACTCTATGATTCTATGATTCTATGATTCTCCAGGACGTTTCTGTTCTTACACTATCTCCGCAGGCGCAAAATTGTCTCACGAAATTGTACAAGCTGGATAAGATGCAGTTCCGGCAAACCATGAGGGACTACGTGAACAAAGATTCCCTCAACAACGTGGTGGATTTTTTACATGCTTTGCTGGGATTCTGCATGGAGCCCGTCACTGACAGTAAGTGTGGTCAGCCAACAATGGCACCAGACTTGTTTCCTGGTAGTGGTGGGAGCGCATCAATGCTCGAGCACATAAGGACCACTGCTGTTGGAAGCATCACTCATGCAGAGCTTACACCTGTATGTAACCTGGGAGGATCAGGTTGCTGACTCTGGGTTGAGAAGTACCTGGAGATTTTGAAGGTGGACCCTGAGGTTTGGGGAGGGGAGGGGCTTCAGTGGTGTATGATGCCATACTGTCCACCGTCCCAAGCAGCCATCCTATCTGGATGAAATTGAACTTAGTCACCTGGAGATCTGTCGTCATCCCAGGAGTTCTCCATCCATCACCTGGAAAGTTGGCAACCCTGGGGTGTGGTAATTTGACTGTTTCCTGCTTTGCCTTTTGCAGACAGGGCTGGTTTTGGAAATAACTTCAGCACGGTAGACAATAAGTCCATGGCTCAAAGTGTGGAAGGGATCATTGTCAGCGCCATGTTCAAGTCGCTGATCACCCGTTGTGCCTCTACTACGCATGAGCTCCACAGTCCGGAGAATCTGGTAAGGACAAGTTTTGTAGTTGTCTCTCATTGTCAGGAAAGCATTGAATCTTGGAGATATTCCTTTCAGGCCATAGGATTATGAGTCTGAACAGACACAAGACCTGGGTTTTGACCACTGTATGACACAGAGTGATTGACTGGATGGGCCATTGGCCTAATCCAACATGGCTTCTCTTGTGTTCTTATATCCATGCCAACCTGAGAGAACAGGCCCACTCAACTGTAAAGCTAGCATGAGCCCCAAGCTCAGGAAATGCTTTTGCCCACGAGAATCTATATATCTAAAGCAAGGCCTGGCCTCTATCTGTGAATTTCTAAATCTGTGGTTTACGGCCACGCCAACACTAAAGAGGTTTTCCTTAATACTTTCCCCTCTCTCCCTCCTCCCTTCCTTCTGAACTTTCTCCCTTCCTTCCTTCCTCCCTCCCTCCCTCCCTCCCGAACTTCCTTCCTTCCTTCCTTCCTTCCTTCCTTCCTTCCTTCCTTCCTTCCTTCCTTCCTTCCTTCCTTCCTTCCTTCCTTCCTTCCTTCCTTCCTTCCTGCCACATTCTTTAGGGATTGTACTGTGACATCAGACAGCTGGTTCAGTTTATCAAGGAAGCTCACGGGAATGTCTTCCGAAGAGTGGCTCTGAGCGCCCTTTTGGACAGTGCTGAGAAATTGGTCCCAGGCAGAAAATCGGAGGAAGTGACTGAACAGGAACCCAAACCACCAAGCAGTAAAAGGTCTGTATCGGGCAGGGAAGGCACATGGACACGTGAAATGCAATTTTCCTTGTCCGTGGAGTCCCACTCCGGGTGAATCCAGCTTTCCTAGCAAGATAAATGCTATTTTTCATATCCTTCAAACATGCAGAGGACGCTCCTGGCTCCTAACTTAATATTATGCACTGTGTCGTTGACATGAGCGCAGCCTGTAGCCCGGGGAATTCAGCGTGCTTAAATCCAGCAGAAATCTGTGTGACGGAAAGATATTATTCACGCTGGGCTGATCCCCTGAACGGCTGTCCTGCAGTATATGATACAACTGCCAGGCAGGATTAAGCACACAATTCAAGGTACATCACCATTCTTATCTGTAAGATCCAGACTTGGTTAGGGATGTATTTGATACTCTCCATTAAAAAAAAAAAAAGAAATCCATCTGGAACTGACAGGTTGACCCTAGTCATGCTTAGGCTGCTATCGCATCTCCATGGAAGTAGTTTGGGAGTATCTCCTCTGGCATCTCTAATGAAAGGATTTCATTTCAGATGCAGCAAAAACCAGTCTTGGTCAGAGGTTCTGGAGAGCTTAATGCCAGTCAGAGCAGAGGTAGGGTTGCCACCCTTCAGGTAGGGACTGGAGATCTTGTGGGATGACAGTTTATGATAATACGGATCAGTTTCCCGAGGGAAAAACAGCTGGAGAATGAGCTCTGCAGCTCTGTACTTTGTGGAACCTTCCCCCTTCCCAAATACCACCCTCTCCAGCCTCCGCCCCAAATCTCCAAGAATTTCCCAATTCGGAGATTGGTGGAATGAGCTCCCGGAAGAGCTAAGGCCCTGTTGGAGTTGTCAGCTTTCCGCAGGGCCTGCAATACGGAGCACTTCCACCAGGCATGCGGGCCGGGCCAGGGCAGCATCCTGGTGTCACCATCTGAGGATCTCCAACTGAGACTAGCTAGGATCCTCACTCCCAGTGAGATAGTGAGAGGGAGTTATTGACCCATGTGCTGAACGGAGGGGAAGATGGATATATTTTTATTGTTCGCCATCTTGTTTACATTGCTATATGTTTATACTGTTATATATTTTAAGGGTACTGTTAGGGGATTTATTGTGTTTTTATGGACATCTGTAAACCGCTGTGAGACATTCGTGAATCATAGAATCATAGAGTTGGAAGGGGCCACACAGGCCATCTAGTCCAACCCCCTGCTCAACGCAGGATCAGCCCAAAGCATCCTAAAGCATCCAAGAAAAGTGTGTATCCAACCTTTGCTTGAAGACTGCCAGTGAGGGGGAGCTCCCCACCTCCTTAGGCAGCCTACTCCACTGCTGAACTACTCTGACTGTGAAAATGTTTTTCCTGATATCTAGCCTATATCATTGTACTTGTAGTTTAAACCCATTACTGCGTGTATGGCGGTATACAAATATAATTATAAATAAAGAATACATAAATAAATCCCTAGAGCAGATGGTGCTCGGCTAGATGGGTCAATGGTCCCTTCCGATGTACAATACACTCCTTGTCTTGGCAGATTTACAACAGCTGTATGCGCAAATGGACAGGTGGTAAAAATTGGATCTCTGTCTCTTTTGAGAAATACTGCATTGATTAATCCTGAATTCAAAGGCACTGAAACCTACAGTAATTGGTTTGTTTGCTTAGATCTGAAGTAGGAAGCATCGTAATTGACAAAGTTCAGCCATCTTCGGCTCCCGATGAATGCCGCAGTTATGTTTCAAGCCGCCCACTGCAGACTCCGGAGCAGTAAGTAGATATTCTGTCCAAATTCTTAGGGCAATTCCACACCTGCTAAATATAGTGAAATGCTTACCTTATGAAGACGCCGTATTTTGGGCGTTTTGCACGATGTCGCCATCCTCCCGTGTCCATCCAGCAAACCTCAAACAACATCCTCCATTTAAATTGGCCAGTTGGGGAATTGCATAAAGTGAATTCCCCAAACTAAAATGTGTGAGCTACAGGAGAGCAACCAGCAGGCCACATGCTAAGGAAATGTATGGAGGCGAAGAAGCGCTATCTCTGCCTCCAATGTCCCGCCCTCGCACCCGCCTCCCACTCCCTTCTTCCAAGGATGTGTTTTTCTTTTCTTTTCTTTTTTTTAGAACAAACAGCCTGGAGCAATGAATAGGCGTTCGATCGTGCAGGCAAAGCCAAAAAGAAATTTCCCCCAAAGTTGTCATACAAAGCATTCCTCTCTAAAGTCCCCCCTCCCAAATCAGGAACGAGATTAATTTTTTAAAGATTCAAGTGTTTCCAAGGCATGAGAAGTTCAGAAGTGGTTGGTCATTGCTTGCCTCTGCATAGCAACCTTGGATTTCCATGGTGGTCTCCCATCCAAATACAAACCAGAGCCAACCTGTCTGAAACCACTGATTCTGCCATTAATCGTTCTGTATTCTACAGAGGAATTTGTCTTTTCTCTGTCATATGTAAGGTGCTCTATCTTTGATCCTGCTCTTTACCTGTTATCTACTTTATGCTGGGTTGGGTGTTAGAATTCTTTGGGCCAGAGGACAGATTCCGCAGAGGATGCTTTGAGGTGTGAATTGTGCTCTTTGCAATTTGTTTTCCTTTCATTTCTGCTGCAAGGTCTTATCTCATTTTTCCCGGAGGGATGTTATGTCTCTGATCCCAGCTATGATTTTTTCACGCTCCAAATGGTACATAGGCAGGGTGGGGGCAGAAGGGGATAGAAGTAACCCCCTCACCATCTTTCCTTAGTCTTGGCAAAGTTTGTAGGATCTGCTCATAACTTCCAATAAACTGATCTTTGCACCAAGGCCAGGTCACTTATTGTGGCAATCGGCTAGAAACCTTACATAATCCTGCTTAGCTTCTCTCCCCTTTTATGTGGTTCACTTATCTCATATAGAGCCTCTTGTGGCGCAGAGTGGTAAGGCAGCAGACATGCAGTCTGAAGCTCTGCCCATGAGGCTGGAAGTTCAATCCCAGCAGCTGGCTCAAGGTTGACTCAGCCTTCCATCCTTCCGAGGTCGGTAAAATGAGTACCCAGCTTGCTGGGGGGGAAACGGTAATGACTGGGGAAGGCACTGGCAAACCACCCCGTATTGAGTCTGCCAAGAAAACGCTAGAGGGCGTCACCCCAAGGGTCAGACATGACTCGGTGCTTGCACAGGGGATACCTTTACCTTTACCTTTTTATCTCATATGTTCAACAGCAATTGTATTTTGAGCAATTTGGATTTCAATTTGGAAGTCGGTAGACCAACATTAGCAAACAATCGGACGTTCCCTCGTCTAGTACAGTTTTTTTAAAAGCAGGATGCTGAAGTGTGGTTTCTTTGCTGAGTGCACTTGGCTAACTATGGTTCCCTATGGCGTCATTTCCCTCAAAGCGATGAGCAGATGCAGGGAGGTGCCCTCGGCCGCAAGGATTTCTGGCGGAAGATGTTCAAATCTCAGAGCGCCGCAAGTGACACCAGCAGCCAGTCGGAGCAGGATACCTCGGAGTGCACCACTGCACACTCAGGGACTACCACAGAGAGGCGTCTGCGCTCCCGCTCAAGGCGGATCTCTCTCCGAAAGAAGCTCAAACTTCCCCTAGGTAAAAGTTTGTTTTGATATCGGGACACCACAATGGGACTGGCCTCTGAGCCGGCCAGGTCAGAAGAAAAACCTGGCCGTCCAGAGGCAGAGCATAAACTTTGTGTAGTAAGGCGAGAGTCCCCTCCCTCTTTTAGCCTACAGATGTATTCTGACATAGGTTGGGGGGGGGGGCACAGACACAAAATGACTGCCAAAAGAAGTGGAACTAACCACAAAATGGTTGCTCCAAGACGTGAGGCTAACCACAACAGGACTGCCACAAGAGTGGGAGCTAACCACAAAATGGCTGCCACAAGAGGTGGCGCTTACCACAAAATGGCTGCCACAAGAGGTGGAGCTAATCAGAAAATGGCTGCCACAAGAGGTGGAGCCAGCCACGAAATGCAAAGTGAGGACCGGCATAACACTGATAATAATTCTTCAGTAGTTGAGGCAGAATCTCTCATTAACAGGATGCCTTTTGGAAATGAACAGATTGTTTAAAATTTTGTCTTGTATATATACAGCACCACTGCATGAATAGTGGTAGCAGCACAGTCAATCAAATCTCCAACAGATAGCCAGAAGCCCTGCTCACAAAAGCCCCCACCTGGTCCCACTACTTTCCAAAAACAGTTGGTGAGCACCAAAAATGGTTTTGGTGGGCACCATGTCACTGCTTTGAATGACAGGAGACTTTCTTGAAATGCAGGGGGGGGGAAGAGAATGTGGTATAGTGGTTAAGGGCAGCAGACTCTAGCTTGGACAACTAGGTTCGATTCCGCATTCATCCACCCCATGAAGCTCTCTCAGCCCACCTGCCTCGCATGGTACCTGTTGTGGGGAGAGGAAGAGGAGGTGATTTTCAGCTACTTTGAGACACAGGAGGCCTGCTGGGGGAGCTTGGGCCAGTCCCAGTTCTCTCAGGGTCCTTAGGGTAGAGAAGAACAGGCTATAAAAATCAATAATTTTCCTTCTTAACTGACCCAAAGATGGGAAAGGGACTCTTGATGAGCAAGCTTCAGTAGGAAAGGGATGATGAGAGGAGTTGAGAAGGGGGACAGGAGAGGAATCGACTTCCTCGATCCCATTTACAGAATCCTGGACATGGGCAGGAAGCAAAGTTACAGTTCCTTACAAGTGCCCTCTGCCTGCCCAACGTGGGTGGGGGAAGTATTCAGTAAGCTCCGTCTTACAGCTCAGCTCCCTCGTGGAACTGCTGACCTCAGCATTTGCTCCTCTTGCAGCTTTTCCTCAGTGCTGTGCCAGCGATTTCAGAGCACTTGCACTTCAGCTGACCAATCAGGACTCTTCTCTCACAGCCCTGATTTGGATTGAGCATGCTCTCTGAATATAAAGAGGGGTTGAGAGTCAGCCCAAGGCGTGGGGGATAGATGAGGAAATTGGCTTGTTCAAAACTCTTTCCCACTTGTTTATTTCTCCGCACCCCGCAATTCCTTCATGAACCTGAGCTATTTTCTTCCAGCAAGCTGTCTGGGACCTTTGTATCTACAGCAGTGGTCCCCAACCATTCCGAGGCTGGGGACCGGCAGGGCATCAGGCCGCGCCCACACGGACCGGCCGCGGCCGAGGGCCGCGCCCATGCATCGGGCTACGCCCGCCGCGCCCGCACCGCGCCCATGCGGGCCACGGCCACACATCGGGCCGCGCCCGCGGGCCGCACCTGCGCATCGGGCCACGCCCCCGGGCTGCGCCCACACGATGCACGGCCCGGCCCTGATTCCCTCTCCCCGCCCTCCCGCAGTGAGAAGCTTCCCGGGCCGCAAGCTTGCGGCCTGGGAAGTTTTTTACTGCGGGTGGGGGGCGGGGAGAGGGAGCCGCAGCCCGGCGCCATGGCCTTCGCAGCCCGGCAGCGGGCCGCGGCCCGCAGGTTGGGGACCACTGATCTACAGGATCGCCTTCTCTCCATATCCCTCAAGGAGCCTTCACTCCAGCTCACAAAATCTGCTGAAGATCTCTGGCCCCAGAGAGCAAATATGGCCTCAACCAGAGGCAGGACCTTTTCAGCCCTGGCTCCAGGCTGGTGGAACAACCTCCCAAGTGAGATCAAGGCCCTGTGGGACTTAAAACAGTTCCGCAGGGCCTTCAAGATGTAACTGTTCCATCAGGGCTATGGTTGAGGCCCAAACATACCGTATGCCACTAAAATATCTTACAGGCACTTTACCATCTTTCCCTTCCCCATACTCCTGCGGAAGGCATACACTCCTAAGTGAATGCAAATTTATTTATTACATTTCCATACCGCCCTCCCCGGAGGAACGACTGTGTATCGAAAGAGACCTACAGTCTAATTAGCACCGGGAATTGCAAACTACAATACAGGATTTTAGAATTGTCATCATCTCAATAATTGTAACATACTGTTTTCAGATAGAGCCTCTTGTGGCGCAGAGTGGTAAGGCAGCAGACATGCAGTCTGAAGCTCTGCCCATGAGGCTGGGAGTTCGATCCCAGCAGCCAGCTCAAGGTTGACTCAGCCTTCCATCCTTCCGAGGTCGGTAAAATGAGTACCCAGCTTGCTGGGGGTTAACGGTAATGACTGGGGAAGGCACTGGCAAACCACCCCGTATTGAGTCTGCCAAGAAAACGCTAGAGGGCGTCACCCCAAGGGTCAAACATGACTCAGTGCTTGCACAGGGGATACCTTTACCTTTACCTTACTGTTTTCAGGAATGTGTCTTATGTTGTAAACCACCCTGACTCCACAAGGGACGGGTGGTATGGAAATTTAATTGATAAATAAATGTCCCACTCAGATTTTGATAACGCAGGCAACATAAATATTATCTTCTCCTTTGCTTAATTTTATTACCCTCCTTTTAAGTTCTAGAGATCAGTTCATCCTACCGAAAACTGAAGTTTTTAAAAATAAAATGCAGTTGCTCTATCTAGCTTTCATCACAAGGAACCACTCCTCCAAGGGAATTAATTGCTGGTCAAGACAGGGTGAAGACTGAAGTAACAATAAGGGAGGTGGTAATGAATGGGCGTTGTCACTTCATTCTTACAGGGCCTTTTCCTTTGCAGGGAATTGGCTGAAACGTTCATCGCTTTCTGGTCTAGCGGATGGGGTGGAAGATCTTCTGGATATCAGCTCTGTAGACCGCCTCTCTTTCATTAGGCAGAGTTCCAAGGTAGGCAAACGTCCTCCTCAGACTCACAGATAAAGAGTGAGAATATTTATTGCATCTAGCATGAGATCCTTGGGAGGTGGTGGGTTCTCCATCTTTGGAAATTTTTAAACAGAGGCTGGAGAGCCATCTGACGGAGAGGCTGATTCTGTGAAGGTTCAAGGGGGTGGCAGGTTACAGTGGATGAGCGATAGGGTTGTGAGTGTCCTGCATAGTGAAGGGGGTTGGACTAGGTGACCCAGGAGGTCCCTTCCAACACTATGATTCTATGATTCTATAATTCATATGTCCTTAGACAGTCATGTTCCTGTTCACATCTCTCATGTCAGTTTCCCAGCCCAAGGGGCAGGACTGGACGGGCCCGACCCCTGCAAGGGACACCCCTGCCCCTCCCATTGTTCTCTTTTGTATTTTGGAGACCAAGATCCGACCCTGGGTTGGCAGAGTTGGCATGTGTAGAGACAGCGAAGCACCAGGCTGCATAAAGAATAAAACAGCTTTTTATTCAGAAGGGGAACGACTGTGTATAGAAAGAGACCTACAGTCTAACTAACTTAGCTGGAGCTGTCCATGTCAGGTCAACAATATAATTGCTGGAAATGAGGTGTTTCTTTTTGCAATTTATTTATTATTTTATTTATTATATTTATATACCGCCCGCCCCGGAGGCAATGGGGAAGGATGATTACTGTGGGAGGATTACAATTCTTACGGATTTCCTTGTCAATGTTCTTTTTCACATTGAAGCTCAAACAAATACTTATGGGAGGGGCTACAACTGACCAGCTGCTTCTTCCTCTTCCTTCAGGTGAAATTCACGAGCGCGGTGAAGCTGTCTGAAGGGGGCCCAGGGAGCGGCTTGGAGAATGGGCGGGAGGAAGAGGAGAATTTCTTCAAGCGTCTTGGTAAATGGCGCACCTGCCGAAGAAATCCATCCAAGTTCCATCACGCAGAAGAAAAAGATGGTTAGAAATCAGGGTTCTGTTTCTTCAGTCCTTTTCCTCTCCTTCCATGCTGGCTTTTCCTTTAACCTTCTGGCTTCTTTTCTAATTTACTCCTATCCGTTTGAAACCTGTCCCTGTTTTGTTTCTCCCTGACTTTTCATCCTTTGCCGACATTTCCCTTCTCCATTTCTTCCCATTCCACTTTGATTTCAATGAAACCTTAACCAAACAATAATAACAATAATAATAATAAAGCAGATATGGCTCAACAAAATTAAACCCAAATTGCACTTGAAATTCCTGAAACGAAATGCACCAACTGGCCGGTGGGGGAGAAAAATTGAAATTATATCGGAGAAATTGGGTCCCAAGCCTATTGCACTACTATTTCACTGTTCAATGTGAAATAGACGAGCCCGCTAGCTTTGATTTCCTGTTGTCCATCATCAACCATTTCCTGTAAACCTCAGCACTGATGAAATGGAAAACCCTGTTACAAGATGTGATTTAATTATCTCTTTTCTTCTGTGTTTCCATGTCTTGTGTCACCATGCCGTTACAGAGACGCTATCCTACATCCTGTGCAAAATTGCCAGTAATGCTAAAACTGTTCTCTGAGATATGCAATTAACTGTTGTATTGTGTGTGTTTTTTAAAGCACTGATATATGGGGGCGGAGGGGGGGATTGAGTTCCTTCCCTATACAAAAGGGACTGGAATGTTTTGCTTTCAAGCTACTTCATAGTCATCTGGCTGCAGAGTTCCTTGTCACCAAGGAAACAACCTTGCATCGTGACATTCTCCTATTTCTGTACCAAAAGAGGAGCGCAGCTTTGCCTACCAATGAGTCTTGCTCCTTCTTGTGTTTTTCACAGCACTCGATGTGATCTGACATTATTTATTACGTTGTCGAAAACGGGCATGGCAGCATTCCATCTGCATAAGTCTCCTGTACCTTTCCTCCATCGTGAAATGTATTTCTGTACAAAGAAAGATGCTGTCCTTAGAAACAGCAGTAGGGCCCCAACAGGGCCCTGTGTTGTTGACATCAAATGCAATTTTAAGGAGAAGCGATTGAGCTCCTTCTGGTCGTCATGTAGGGGGGAAGTTCAGCTACACTATCACAAACTACTTTTGAACATCTACAGAGTTTCAGAGGAATTTGTCGATGGGGCTGATGTTCCTCCTATGGCTAGACATAGATTTGCTGTTTGAAACCAGATGTGGAACTTGAAGAGCCAACTCAAGTCCTGGGCTGAATCTGCAGTGGGCTTTTTATCCCCAGTGACCCCGAATTAAAGTCATCTGTATGTTATTCGGTTTCATTTTCATATTTAGCGCTTTAAATTTTCCCTCTGCAATATCTATGATTGATCCGCGGCAACGCTACCTTTTCCCCGCGATATCCAGGAGTGGCTATAACTCACTACACTTGAGGAAACCACTCCAAGAGCCCCAGTATTAAGTGTAGATGTTCTGCGTTTTGCCGGATTAACTTCCTGCCCCATGCCTCCAACACTGACATAGCAAGGCAGTCTGTTGGTGATTGGTCAGGGCATCAGTTCAAAGACTGCTTGGTTCCTGGTTGCCGTTCCCTCTCAGCACTTCTTTTTGGGATCTGTTTTAAAGTGACTGTACTCCAAAAGCCCACACTTCTCAGCAGAGATTTGCCTCTTGGATTTACTTTCTCCTCCTTGTTCTCTGTGAGGTTGCTGCCTCCACTCCCCCCCCCCCACCACTCCTGCAGGAAAAGAAAGATAAACAAGCAGCCTCATGCTCCATTTGCCCCTCCCCCAGCTTGCACTGGCTGGAGGAAATAAAGCACTCTCCAGCCGTGTGCTCCTTCAATGCCTGTTGGAGCTTCTCCCGCCCCCCCCCAAAAAGCAGGAAGGAGATAGAAAATTGGGACAATGAAAATGCAGAAGGGCGACATGTTTAAAATCAGGAAAAAGAAATGCTGTAGATATGGGTTCAAATAGACCAGAATTCGGCAAGATTTACAGTAGGAAAAAATGTAAGTGCAGATTCTACCCTGGTTACAAGACTGAGCTACAAAATCCCCCCACGTTGACCAATTAGCACATTACAAAGTCATTGTATCTCTCCCGGGTGGACTTTCTGCTGACGTGCTCTGGGAGTTCCACAATGGGAAATGAAGTCCTGATTTGGATTAGGACTACAGTGTGTTGGGAGAAGGTGCGTAGGTCTACCCACCTCACTTTTCTCTCCCTTCGCCCCCCCCCCCAAGTGGTTCTGGGGAGACAACTGGATAAATTGAGATGACTTGATAGGACATATAATTTCCCCAGTTGGGTAAACAGTGGCCTTTGGGCCTGATTTACAGCACATCCACTCACAGCTAGGAATTAATTTCCCATCACTTCTTGCTGCAGGAAAACAAGCCTTTGAGAGGACTTAAATATATTTTGGCCAAGGATAGGCGATGGGATACCATATTGCATACATGTGGCTTTGTCAAGTGCTCCTACACGTGCAACTTGGAGATGGGAGGCAATCATCGGCATTAAAAGGTCAACTACGTCTTACCCTGAGTACAAAGTTAATAGCAAGGTGTTGTTTTCTAGTCCACTGAATAGCCCACCCCTTCAAAGTCACTAATGATTGCTCTGAAAGATCTCATGGTATATGTCTAGCATCGTGTGGGAGTACTGAAGTACTACTGTTATTATACACCTATTGAATGTGAGATCACCATCATCACGGGATCCCCCCCCCATGACATCGTCACCCCTCACCAAAGGAGTCCCAGAGTTGATGGACACCTGACATGCCTTTCATGCCCCCTCCCTTGGTTATAGGCTGCCCATTCATCTAGAACAGGGGTAGTCAACCTGTGGTCCTCTAGATGTCCATGGACTACAAACGCTGGCAGGGGCTCATGGGAATTGTAGTCCATGGACATCTGGAGGACCACAGGTTGACTACCCCTGATCTAGAAAATAACCAAGGAAAGCTTATTGAATTCAAGAGATATGGAAATGTTTTGACGTGTTGTGGTGGCTATGGGGTAAGAGGGTGACGAGGAAAGGCTCAGAACAAGCCTTTTTCAACCTTTTGACAATCATTTGAATAATTTACTGTTACTATCGTAGAGAAAGAGACTTGGCTCATACAGCAAAAGGGGAAGTGAGGTAAGTAGACCTAGGCACCCCCCCCCCCTCTGCAGAGCCCCCCAAAAGTGATCCTGGCAGCTGAGGAGACTCCACCAAGCAGCTGGTCCTGCAGAAACTGAACTCTCTGCAGAACTGGCTTGGGGCCCTAGGCCAGTCCTGGGCTTCCGTTTTGCTTCCATCTCCTTCTCCCCAATGGAGGGAATCAAAATGGCTTGTAGCCATAAGGCTGGAATGGCCACAAGCCATTCCAGCTGGTCCCTTTTGCTTGCCTTGCAAGGGGGTAAGCAAAGGGGGGGGGGTTAAGTGACTGCCAATCATTTCAGGGACTTTTTCACTCCTCTCCCTTTCAAAGCAAGCAAAAAATGATTGTGGAAATGGTTGCAAACCTTTCCAGTGGTCCTTATTGCTTTTCTCCATTTCAAAGGCGGGAAATGAAAGTGGTGTGTGTTAAATGGTTCCTGGCTATTTAAACCTAACAGCTGCCAGACAGGCTGTCATGCTGCTAGGCTTAAAGGGTCGGCAGCCATTTCAGCATCCTTTTTTGCTCCCCTCCTCTTGGAAATGGACAGCTGGTTTGGCATAGCTGACTATGCCCAAATAAAAGTTTTGATTAAGGCTTGTTATACCAGTAGTCTCAGCAGATTAGAAAATCTTTATCCAGTTTAAGAATACAAAACAAAAAAAACCCAGTAAGGTCTCCCAAAGCACCTTTCCATAGAACTTATACACGGTAGCGCAGAGTAGGGATGGTTATTTGTACACCCTAAAATAAGCTTTCTTTCTTAAGCCCACCCCATACCCTAACTAAGAGCTTTCCTGCATTCTCATTTTACTCGCTGTTAAGTTTCTATTTCTTGAGAGCTTTCTTTCTGGTTCTGGCCATGTTTTGCTCCCTCTAGTGATCGATTCAATATCATGCAGTGTTATTTCTAGCATATCTCCCTGGCGTGCAGCTGTAATAAAGCTGTATGATGTGGAATTGACCACTAGAGGGAGCAAAACATGTGAGAAGGAAGGAAGGAAGGAAGGAAAGGAAGGAAGGAAATTTAACAGCAAACAAAATGAAAATGTAGAAAAGCTCTAAAATCCAGTGTCCCCTTCAGTGGAGTTCCATGGGCACTGACTGGCTGACAATCAATGAGGCCTAAATGACAAGGATTGGTTCACAGACATGGAAGAGAGGTGGGACTTTGCAGGATGATGGCCACATATGCAGACCCCTCTCTCTTCTGCCTGAAGCTGGTTCTTGCCGCATTCCGCCCAGGGCAAATGGTAATAGTGAAGTGGCAGGACCCGGAGGGAGCTTCGATTGCCTTGAATACTTCCAAACATTGGAGGCAATTTCATTTGGATCAGTTATTCCATCTAATTTAGCTCTCTGTATATTAATCCCTCCATCTAAATCCTGGCAGAACGTCTGAACAGAAGGACTTACGCTCGTTACGCTCGGCAGGGACTAATTTATTGGTGGTTCCTGGCGCCTGGGAGGCACATCTGCCCTCGACCAGGGCCAGGGCCGTTTCAGTCTGTGGCCCCGCCTGGTGGAATGAGCTCCTGGAGGATCTGCAGGCCCTGCTGGATTTGCCATCCTTCCGCAGTGCCTGCAAAATGGAGCTCTTCTGCCAGGCGTATGTTTGAGACCGGCGCCTCCTCTTTTTAGATCACCCCCCCCCTACATCAGCAGTGACCCCTGGTTTCCCAGATAGTTTCACTGCAATCAGGTGGGGTGGGTAGGGTGGGCTGGGGATTGTTTTAGGTGTTTTATGTATTGGGGGTTTTATGGGGTTTTTACATGTTGTTACCAGCCGCAAGCCTCAGGGGAGCAGCGGGTTAGAAATCCAACAACAACAACAACAACAACAACAACAATAATACAAAGTATGCACCAATATTTTCCTTTTCCAGAAAGGCTGATAGTAGCAATATGTAGGGTACTGAATTCCCTTTAGATTTCAGTCAAATCAGTTGGATAAGTGCATCTTTGCACAGAGGTGAAGGCATTCGAAATCTTTTCCTGGCACATCCAACTGTATCCAAATGGCTGTTGGCCAACGTGATGTCACTTCCGGGAAAACCTGGATGTGATGTGATGGCTGTTGAGTTCTGGTAAGTCACCATATACCTGAGCTGTGCTGAAACGTTCCTTACAACCATAAAACAATGTCATGGTCACCATTTCCTGTGGACAGTCCTAGTCATGTCTCAGTCCTCATTTTAGGCTTCTGCAAGGATCCATAATTTCAGCCACACGTGCCAAGGTTTTGCTGGAGCCCATGTTATGTTTCAACTCTTGTGTGGCCCTTCTCTTCTCTCCACCCTCCCTTTCTGTCCTCTCTTTGACTGGCCTCAAGGCTGCCAGACCTATGAGGATCACGCGGCTTCCAACCAAGATGGAGGGAAGTCCAAGAATGTGGTGAACCTGGGAGCCATCCGACAGGGGATGAAACGCTTTCAGTTCCTCCTAAACTGCTGCGAACCTGGAACTATACCTGATGCCTCTATCCTGGCAGCAGCCCTGGATCTTGTAAGTCAGTGTGCATGTTCTCACAAGTACTGTTTGCTGGGTTGCCAGCCTGCAGGCAGGGCCTGGAGATCTCCCAGAATCGCACATGATCTCCATATAAGTTCTGTTGGAAAGAACAGCTTTGGAGGGTGACCTCTGTGGCATTATACCCCACCCTGAGGTCCTTCCTTTCTCCAAAACCTGACCGTCCTAGGCTCTACCCCCAAAATCTCCAGGAAACTTCCAATCTGGAGCTGGCTACCCTGGCTCACAGCCAGTAGCTCATAATACACAATTTGGAATACCCAGAGGTATCCTGTTCATCACTTAATAAATGTTGTGTGTAGGTTTGTCAGCCACCAGGTAATAGCTGGAGATCTCTTGGGATTACAAATGATTTCAAGACTGTAGGGATCAGTTCAACTGGAGAAAATGGCCCCTTTGGAAGGTGGATTATAGGGCATTATCCTTCCCTCAAATCCCATCCTCTTCAGGTTCCATCTCCCAAATCTCCATGTATTTCCCAACCCAGAGCTGGCAACCCTAGTTTTGTTTGTGTGTGTGTGTGTGGGGGGGGGAGAACAGAATAGAAAGTATAACAGAATTGCTAAGAAGAATACGAACCAAGTGTGTTTTATCCTTCTGTGAATGTAAACGTGTATGCATTTGATTTAAGTCTGACGAAAGTCGCTCTTGTAATGTTTGAATTTCTTCAAGGCTGTCCATTTTGCAAGCTGGCTGTTTCCTAAGTTGTCCCCCCCCCCAAATGCCTTGCAGCTGTAACATGCGCAGAGTTCTGATGGCCATAATTCTGGGGAGAGGTTCAACTGACGCTATAAATAATGACACCCAACCCCACAGCTGCCACTAGTAACCGGGAAAGAAAAAAAACCCCTTCAAATAAAATTGGGATTCGGCCTTATTCATAGAAGGGTGATTTATGGATCTGAGGCCTACACTAAGGTGACCAGATTTTAACATTGGTAAAGCAGGACACCATTGACCGAGGGGGGGGGGGGGTTCTTGATTAAAATTTGGTCTATATGGAGCAACAAAAATTTTCATAGGACGCATAGGACACAAAAATAGTATTGTAATATATATATATTTTTAATTTCAATATAAGTACAATTTGCCACGTGCCCCAGATATCCCTCCAAAAGTGGGACAATCTGGTCACCTTACCCTACACACTCCAATCTCCCTCAATCCATTGGGTTGCTGGAGCAACGGCATCCATCTTGCTTTCTTCTCATTTCATTTGCCACTGCAGAGTGCCTTTCCTCATTAGCCTAACAGCATCTGGCATTCAAAGCTGAAATTTGTATTCAAAACTTTTTGCGCTGCATGACAGGCATGGTGTGTTTTCATAGGCCCGTAGACACATGTATTTATGCTTTACTGGCATACTCAAAGCAGTTCAGTGCTTTAAGGATGGTTTAAAAAATACTTCTGGTGGGCTTCCAGTGGAACTATGTGGAGTTACCAACTTTCAGATAGCGACTAAAAATCTCATGGAAGAACAATGAATGCCCATAGGGTTCCCCAATAGGGTTATAATTGTAATCAATTCAATAATTGTAACATACTGTTTTCAGGATTGTGACTTACGTTGTAAACCGCCCTGACTCCACAAGGGACGGGTGGTATGGAAATTTAATTGATAAATAAATGTCCCACTCAGATTTTGATAACACAGGCTGCCATGACTTCATTTTAGTAACAGAATGCAGCTCCTTGTGTTATGGTGGCGGTTGCTGCCAAAGGAACATTTTAAAAAATCTATACACCCCATCAAATCTCCGGTGTTCAGTCTTGCTGGACATAAGCCCGTCCTGGCCTGGTCCACTTTCTAAAAAACCTTGGTGGGCACCAGAAAAGGTGTTGTGGGTACCACGTTGCACACCCCTGCCATAACTGAATGGGAAGTAGGCTGACCGTAGATACCCTTTTGAAGGGAATGGTGCCCTTTTTTCACATTTCCCGGCCATCCTGTTGTTTTAAGAAAAATGTCAATTTTGTCCCTATTTAATAAAAGGTATATGCTTGCTGCAGTGTTCGTTTTTGATTTTGATTTGCCTGTATGCTACTATAACCCATGCCGTTTTCATTTCTGTTTGATTTCTGTTAAACAATTAGAATTTCGGCCTAGGGGGCAAAAGGTCATGGAGCATGGGCAGTTGGCAAACTTGCAGCTGCATGAGCCCTGCCTCTCAGTTCAACTGGCCTGCAGAGAAAGAGAGAGAGAGAGAGAGAGATAATTGCCTCGATGCTTCCCACAACCTCATGGGGTAGTATTTGGTCCATTTCCACCTACCCCTCCCGCTAGATTTTCGCTACTGCATGAGTAGCACCGCTACTGCGGTGGTCAGGAAGTGGACATTTTTCGCCATTTGTTTAAGTCGTCAATCATTGTGATGTGGTGATACATCTCCAATTGCCTTCCAGCACCATTTGAGCACCTCCCAGTCTGAAATATATATATATATTTAATTACCAGGATTATGTTGTAACACAGATCTGTTACAATACACACAAGGGGATTTGTAAAAGGGCTGTTTTATTGCACCATTCCCCCTTTCCCCCAAGCACACGGACTGTCTCTGATCTCACTAAAACCAAAATAACCAACAGGGGGAGGGTGGTTTGGGGGATTGTTGCTATTTTGTTACTCTGGAATTGCATTGTAACACAATTGGACTTCTTTTTTTAATTTTTAAAAGGTTGTGAGGGTAAATGACGGAAGTGACTCTCAGGCATGGGAGGGGAGGAGTAATGTCACAACATGGGATAGTCCGGATTTTCCGCAGTCACACGTCCCAGGCCCAACACATGCCCCGTTGAAGCCCAGGGCAAAAAGGGGATTGTGGATTTATCCACATTCCCTTGCCGTGGGCCAACTGAGGGCCTGAGTCATGCCGCCCCGGGAGAATTAGCCTCGATCTGAAATGAGCGGTGAGGCAGGCCAAATTCCTCGTGCAGAAGCGGCCAGAGAGAAGGACAGGATGTTAAACTGTTAATTTATTTGCAGGTATGTAATGGGGCCAATAACCATCGACCAAATTCTAATTTAGAATTTCCCTTTAGGGGCCTCTTTAAGAAAGGTTTTTGTAATTAGATATGGCTAAAAACCCTTTCCCCTATCTGGCCTGCAGAGAGAGAGAGATAAGGCCAGGACTTAAACTTTTACTGTACTTGCAGGCTCAATCTCAATATGTCTTTAGACCTTTTTAAATCGTCTTACTTTTGTGAAGACAGAAATATTTAACCGCCGTCCCGTTTTGGCCATCTCAATGTCCCCTTTTTGCATCAAGGAAATATGGTCAGCTTACTGGGAAACCTTGTGGGCTGCTGTAAGGGAAAGCATGGGTTAGCTTATCATATACATTTTTAGGAAGCATGGTTTAGCTTATCATAGACATTTTTAAAAGGTTACTGGTAAACCCAGACTTTGTGCTCATCCCGTGAGAATTCCGCGTTGTGTTTTGCTTTGTTTTCTGTTGACTGTGGAAGTGGTAATCTGTGATTCTTTTCAGCTATGCCTCACCTGGCTGACTCATTTCTCCCATTTGTGATGTGTTTCTCTGTGGTGTGAGTTCATCCTTATCCATTTCTGTCACGCACCTTCATCTCTCTCTCGCTGCTGCTTGAGATTGCTCAGGGCACCAGGTAAGCCCCGGCAGGGTCTTCGCTGAATACTCTTGACATCCGGCATGCATTCGGCTCGCTAATGTAGGCTTGCCCAGGGCCTGTCCATGGGGAGAAAACTCCAGGCAAACTCCAGCCATAGGTGGTCAGCCAGGGAAAGAAAGCTGTCCCAACTGGGATGCCAAGATTGTCGCTGCTGCAGAACAGCAATGTCACCGTTGTTGGCAGAGTTTAAATGTGCAAAGAGGGTCAAATGTGCTTTAAAAATAGTGTTATTGTGAAGAGAAGCAACTTGGTACAGAAAGAGGAGAGAGAGGGAGATCTAACTAACTGCCCTGCTGTTCTTCTGCATTCATTCATTTTTTCTCATTCTAGAAGCAAACAGGGAAGAGTTGCATTCAAAAGAGCAGGAAGTCCCCCCTCCCCTCTTCTCACCTACTCCTGCCTCTTTTCCCTGTTATTTAAACAAGTTAATCAAGACCTAATAGACTGGCAGCAGGCAGAACATTTTTAACTTTGAAAAAAAATTACAAATTGGTTTTTTATGATGTTTCATGTGTTTGTATTGTTTAAATATTATGTACTTTATTCGCTTGTTTGATGGAGCTTAATTTCAAAGGAATGAACTGGGGGAGGGGGTATGGCCTGTAAGTCTTAACTATATAAGCACTGAAGATGACCAGTTCTTCACTAGAGGGAATGTGCAAGGTTTAGAACAGAACGTAGAACTGCCTGTGTGGTGACCTTTTCTGCCGGTCTCCTCTCCTACATGAAGAACACAAGTACAATCGTAAACCAAACACTGAATTAACACCAGCATTGTTTTCTCTGAACTACCTGAGGGCAGAAGAGGAAACAGTGTACACTGTGGATATTAATTTAACATGGCTCCTGACTAGGGATGTGCGGTTCGGATTCGAAAACAGCCGAATCGGCCAAATTGGGGCCGATTTGGACTTTTCCGAATCAAAAACTGTCCGAATCAGACTGTCACTACTTTTAAAATGGTTGAATTGAAGAGATTCAGCTGAATCGCCAAGCCATTGGCAGCTTCGTGGCTGCTTCTGTTTTTTGTTTGTTTGTTTGTTTTTTCCCCATCTTTCCCGGGGGCTGGGGGGGAGGGGTTTATGTTGCACCCCTGAAATGTCTTGGGGAGCTCAGGGAGGGTCTTCCCTGACTCCCCTGCAGGTTTCAAGAATATTGGACCAAGGAGTTCAATCCTAAGGGCTCCCAAAGAGTACCCTCTTTGGGAGCCCTTAGGATTGAACTCCTTGGTCCCCTATCCGCTCCTTTGGATATAATGGCGAGTTATATTCTTTGGTTTTAACTTGATTCCCCATAGACTTCTATGGGGAATGGTCTTTGGGAGCCCCTAGGATGGGACCCCCTCATGAAATCTTCCTGAAACTTGCAGGAGACTCAGGAAAGACCCTCCCTGAGCTCCCCTGCAAGTTTCAAGAAGATTGGACCAAGGGGTCCCATCCTAGGGCCTCCCAAAGAGGGTGACACCATTTCCCATAGACTTTAAGGGTGGGAAAAAATAATTTCAGCAGGTTAATTGCCAATTTCCTGGTTAAGTAACCTGCTGAAATTATTTTTCCCACCATTAAAGTCTATGGGAAATGGTGTCACCTACCCCCCAGCCCCCAGGAAAGGCAGGGGAAGGATTTCCAATGCAAGTCAATGGCTCCATTGATCTGCATTGGCTCCGAATCGATTCGGAAGGCTCCGAATCGATCCAAATCGGCCCAATTTGGATCCGAATCGGTCCAAATCGGAACCGCTTTGCACAACCCTACTCTTGACTCTGACAAAAGTACATGCAAACAGACCCAAAATCCTCCTAGAAAAATGTCCATTTCAGACATGGAGACTTGGTTTGTCAGATTCTGTCCAGTGCTTCCCATCAGAAAGTTAGGCAAGCCGATCAGGATTCCTCGTGGAAGAAAGACAAAGGGCCATGACTTGATAATATTGGTCTCTTTCTGAAACATATCTTTCTCTATGCATTACAGCCTTGTTAAAAAAGGGGAGTCCTTGTTTGAAAGGACTGTGGCTCAGTGGTAGAGCACTTGCTTGGCATGTTGAAGGTCCCAGGTTCAATCCCTGGCATCTCCAGTTAAAAAAAAACGGGCAGTGGAGGATTTGGAAGACCTCTGCTTGAGATTCTGGGGAGCCACTGCCAGTCTGAGTAGAAAATACTGATGTTGATGGGCCAGGGGTCTGATTCAGTATCATGCAATTTCATGCGTCCAATAAATGGACATGTGCACATATATGGTTTCGGTCATTCATGTTTTATAGGATAAACTTTCCCATGACTCATGAAAACTCCTTTTTAAAGTGCTCCGAGGCTCTTTTCTATTACTTGAAACAATAAAATCAGGCTGTGTAATAGGACTTAACAGCTTGTCACATCTTAAACTGCACCTCTTTTTAAAAAATTGTTCCTACGTAGCTTAAAGACATTCTGCCAAACGTGATACGGTCGATAGTCCTTAAAACCTCCCTATTGCATTGCCTTGTCAGTCGGTAAAATTGCATAAAGTGATCTTTAATTAAAATTGACTTGTAAGAAAATGATAACGCGCAGAAATTCTAGTGCCTATCACATTAATGGGCCATGCTAACTGAAGTGGCATTCTCGCTTGGCGGCTGGTTCTTAACGCTGTTGCCGTGTATTCCAGGAGGCGCCCGTGGTCGCGAGATCTGCCCTTTTCCTGGAATGTGCACGTTTTGTTCACCGCTGCAACCGTGGCAATTGGCCAGAGTGGATGAAGGGGCACCACGTGAACATCACTAAAAAGGGCCTTTCCCGTGGACGATCCCCAATAGTCGGGAACAAACGGAACCAGAAGTTACAATGGAATGCAGCCAAGCTCTTTTACCAGTGGGGAGATGTAAGTTTGGATTCCTTCTTACTCCTAAAAGTAAGCAAGCAGCATTTTTAGACTAAAAGCATTAGACATGCGCAAGCAAGAGACGGATGGAAATAAGGAACTAAGAGGTTGCTACTGCTGCACATCATTTTTGTATGTTTTTTTAAAAAATTAAGCTACATATTTTTTCATCCTTAAAAACTGTTGGATGAGGAGGAATACATTTTGTTTATTACCATTCATTAAATAATGTTTATTATTAATATACTAGCCATAAAGCCCGTTGCATACACAGATGCAACGGGTGCTAGAGGGGCCCCCCTCCCTGCCCTTCTGCCGCCCCACCTCCTCCTCTCCTTGTTGAGATGGTGCCTTTCTCTTGGAGCACGGTGGCTCGGCAGGACTCTCTGACTCTCTGGTGCCCTCCCTGGCAGTGAGCCCCACTGGAGGTGGCAGCTTGGCCGCTGCCTATCTCTGCCGCTGCTGTGGGGCCACATCCTCCAGCACCACCGCCACAGCCACGCAGAGAGCCGGGCAGGTTGGTGCAGTTCCTTCGCCCTCTGTGGGAAGTGTGTGTGTGGCCGCGAGGGCAGGTGTTGTGCGTGCGGCTGCCTGGATTGGACTGCACTCCAGGGCCAGAGAGGCCCAGACAGGCGCCACCCTGGAGGCTGTTTCCTTTTGATTTTGTTTATTATTGTTTATTAAATAATGGTGCTGGCTTTGACATTTGCAGGACTTGAATACCTGTTAGCCCTTAGTTATCATATGATGTAAGAATTAAGTTAAATGATCATAAGAATTACATGAGGTAGCTCAGGGGTCCCCAATTTGCTCCCAAGTGGACCAGGGCATCCACCAACAAATGTCTTGGAGCCCACAAAGTGTTTTTAGAAAGTAGAGGAGGGGTAAGTGGGGCTTTTAATCCACAAGACTTCTGATTGGTCCATTGATATTTGATTGGCTGTGTCGAATCTTAAAACTGTTGTTTTGGCAGCAGCTGCCACTATATCACAAAGTGGCTATATCACTGGGTGACTGAAGGTAAACTGCAGCAGCCATTTTGTCACCAGCTCTTCTTCCTGTGGCAGCCATTTTGTGTCTGCACTCACTGTGCTGTGTCAGAATTCCAAAGGTGCCTGCAGGCTCAAAACTGATGGGAAGCTCTGTGTAGCTTATGTGTAATTCTGTTGCTTCGGATTGCTGGTGGAGAACTTAATATCCTTCGTTTTCAGGACTGTAGCCAAGATGTGGCCAGCAAATGCTCCAATCCCCCTGGAACACTTTCCCCATCTAAGAATTATTGGAGCATTTTGTCTTTAATTGGTGTCATGATGGCTTCTAGTCTATTCCAGTATGGTGACTTTTAACATATTGCCTGAAAAAATAATTTCAGCTCTTTAAATCACATCTGCCCATATACATCTAAAGAACTAATTCTGAACATAGGCCCAAAATGTAGATCAAAAAATCAGCACAATGGGCCCATGTGTGGTGGAGGGGGAGAGACCCAGGTTTGAGGAAAACTCATAAAAGAAAAAGAGGGGAATGGGATTTTTTTTTAATGTTGAAGCTGAGCTTCTCAGCTTCTGTTTTGGGATAGGATAGCAAATTCCCACACACACACACACACACAAATGTTCCAATATACAGCAAAGGAAGGAAGGAAGGAAGGAAGGAAGGAAGGAAGGAAGGAAGGAAGGAAGGAAGGAAGGAAAGAAGGAAAGAAGGAAAGAAGGAAAGAAGGAAAGAAGGAAGAAAGGAACAATAAGGGAGGGGGAGAAGGAACTGGTAGATGAAGAAGGAGGTGACATCCCAGTATCCTCATTCAGTAGGACAGAAGGGGAAGACATGCTTAGAGCTGAATGTCCTAGATGCTTCATGGTTCAGCTCTCGTGCCACCACTATCAGACTGTATGAGAGGAGAGTAACATTTCATTCATTCATTCATTCATTCATTCATTCATATTCTGCTTTCCCTTGAGGCTCAGGACAGTTTACAGAGAATGTTAAACGATTGACCTGATCCAGTGAAGCCCTAGAGGTCTCCCAGAATTACAACTGATCTCCAGGTGACAGAGATCAGGTCTCCTGAAAAAATGGGTGCTATGGATCATCAGTGGCAAGAGACTTGGAGCAGAGAATGCCCAGCACAGGATGTCTGCTATGAGCCCACCTCTGCCTCAAGCTTATCTCAGAGGAGGTGGTGATGGTGACGGGGAGGGAGAAATGGGAGAGGAAGTGGAGAGTGGGGCTGATTCTGCACTTACTTTGTTTATTCCATTGTGGATCCTGCTGAATACAGATCAATTTGAACTCGGGTCTTCTTCTATTCCCCCCTCCCCACTGAACCAGAAGAGTGTTCTGCCTGTGTTCAGGGAAGCTTAGAATGGGGGGGGGGGCAAGCACAGCAGGACCCTCTTTCTTTTCTTGAAGGAGGGGGGAAGAGGATTGGAGACAGTGAAGGTGGGAAATAATCCAAGAGGAAAATCTCTGCCAAGAGAAGATAGGGCTTCTGGAGCTTCTGCTGAGAGAAGTTAGGGCTTCCCCTTTAAGGGACGCCTTGCACCCTGGGAATGAGGAAGCCTTTGAACTGACGCCCTGGCCAATCAGGGCTTTTCTACAATGTTGGAGGCTCGGCAGCAACTTATTTCGGAGAAAGCAGACAGCTGCACGCTTACTGATGGCGATTTTTCAAATATCGAGGGTTTTATCGACTCCAGGATATTGTGTGGGGAAAGTAGGGTCACTCTGGATCAGTCCTGCTTGTTGCAGAGGAAAAATTGAAATTGCCCAAAATCAAAATTGAAATCGCATTCAGTGTAGACGGCAGGGATTGAATCGATGGGGGCCAGGACAGAAAATGACCTGGCCCTAGTCAAGGCCAAATGTTCTTCTTTGGGGCCAGGGATCATTAGCCAGATAGAGTTGGCTGAACGTAGTGCTCTGAATGAAATGAAAGTTACCGGTCCACACATATAGGTAGAAGGTGAGTAGCAGATAAGCATACAGCCTAATAAATAGGGTTTAGCAGATGCAAGGACCAAGCTGGAATAACAAGCTTAGTTTATATGGTCCCCATGGGGGAGGGGAACGCAGAGAAGGAAATAAATAGATCAATATCTGAGACAGGTGGGCCCATCTACCCTTCTTAACATGGCTCCTCACCTGAATCTGATGTGACAGGTGGAGTTCTTCATCTTTCATCAGCACCCTAGTATACGTCCGCCTAGCCGTCCCTGGGTGCTTTTGTAACACGTCTTGATTTTTCTGTTTTGGTTTCTGCCGGCAGGTCATCGGAGCCCGGCTCAACGAGCTCTGCCACTGCGAAAGCGAGAGCCCGGCCAATTTGCTGGGGCTCATTTACGACGAGGAGACTAAGCGGCGGCTGAGAAAAGAGGATGAGGAAGAAGACTTTTTAGATGACAGTAAGGAGACTCCCTTTACTACAAGAACCCCCGCTTGTAAGAATCTCCGCTTTAGGAACACTTAAATTTTTTTATTATTTTTCTCTCTTTCATTCCCTTCCCACCCTGCTGTATTCTGCACTTATCTCTCTTACTTCTCTTTCGTTGCCTGGATGTAATGCATTGTGCATTGGTTCTTTTTTTTAAAAGGTGTTGACAACTTCTTATAGAAGGAATAAGATCCATTAACCAATCAAATGCAGTACATTTAAATATTTGGACCAGGCCCAGGGTAGTTCTTGCCTTTGCAAATAGTTGCTGAGATGACTCATGGTTCTGGATAGGGACACCCTTCCCCCATTGACATCTAAAGCTGGGGTGGGCAACTGTGGCCCTCCAAATGTCCATGGACCACAATTCCTATGAGCCGCTGCCAGCCAATGCTGGCTGGGGCTCATGGGAATTGTAGCTCATGGACATCTGGAGGGCCACAGTTGCCCACCCCTGATCTAGAGGGTACATTCAGGGAGTTCCATGATGCCAAGGTTGCAAGCAGAATGAGAAACACATCTAGAGGTCTCTCTGAATTTTCTCCAAATTAAACACATGAGTTAGATATATATTGTCTAAAAAGTTCAGTCCTGCGAATCATTAACTGGGAAGGTCCCTGGTAACATGGCTGGTAAAGGAAACAGAAGATATACTGCTGATTAGAATAGAAAACATTTAGACTAGATGGTCTAATAACAATGAATAAAAGACCATCAGAAGAGCCCTGCTGGATCAGACCAGTGGTCCATCTAGTCCAGTATCCTGTCTCACACAGTGGCCAACCAGGTCCTCTGAAGGTCCACAGGTCACATAGTGGCCGAGGCCTTCCCCTGATGTTGCCTTCTGACACTGGTATCCAGAGGTTCACTGCCTCTGAATGTGTAGGTTCTTTTGAGTCACCATGTCTAGCTCCACTGCAATCATAAGCAGGTTCCACTCACCTAAGATTTCAGTGAACTGTAACTCTGTACAGTGGCTGTAACTCTGCTTAGAACCACACTCTAAAGCAACTTGAAACGTCTGCCTGTTTCTCCTTGTAGAACTCCTTCACTGGCTCAAGAGGACTATGACTGATAGCTATCAATCCTTGCCATTGGAAGATGTCGTGTTAGGTTGTCTTGGATCTCCTCCTTTCAGAAACTCTGGTCGTGGACTCTTTTCTGAATCATGGCCCTCGTGTGTTGCTTGTTAAAAAGTGATGGTGGTGCATAGATAGTTAAAAAGGTATTGGCTACGCACCAAGGTCATGATCCAGAAAGGAGCCCACCAGACTTATGCTTTGCAGTGCCCCCCTCCACAAGTAGATCACTGTCACTACAGAAGTTAGAAGGGTGGCTGTAATAAAATGGCCTATCTTCATGACTATGCCATGAGAATGTAATAATGAATGAATAACATGGCATGACCTGGCTGGCCCAGGCTAGCCTGATCTCATCATAAGCAAAGAATGGGCAGCCCTGGTTATTACTTGGATGAGAAGCCACCAAGGAAGCCCAGGGTCACTGTGCAGTAGGGATGCGTGCTTCGGCAGTGCCTCCCACCGCCGGCTCGGGCTGCGGTTATCTCCGAGGTGGCCAAGCCAAGCCAAAGCATGTATCCCTACTGTGGAGGAGAAGGCCATGGCAACCCCCCTCTAAATGCCTTTCACCCTGAAAACCTTATGTAGCCACCTTAAATCAGCAGTGATGTCAGCAAAACAAAGTATTCCCCTTCTCCATGAGCCTTGCAAGCTGCCAGTTTTGTAGAAGCTTATTTAAAGTCCTGCCCTGACCTGAATGGCCCAAATTAGACTGTTCTTATCAGAGCTTGGAAGCTCAGCTTAGTGTTTGAATGGGAGACCACCGAGGAAATTGGGGGTCATTTTGCAGAGGAAGGCCATGGCAGACCACCTCTGAACATCTTTGCTTTGGAAACCTTATGGGGTCATCGTAAGTCAGCTGTGATTTGACAGCAGGATAAATAAAACTTACTTGGATAGTTCTAGCTAGCAGATCTTGCCAGATTTGGAAAGCTAAGGATGGTCGGGCCCGGTTAGTATTTCGATAGGACACCACCAAAGAAGTTGAGGGTTGGTAGGCCACGTTGGGCAATGGCAAACCACCCTTGTTCATCTCGTCCTTCTCAAACCGTACGAGATTGCCGTAAGTCAACTGTGACAATGACGTCACTTTCCACCTTCACCGACAATGTCTGATCAACAACAACAACAAAGTCTTCCTGAATGGAACCTAAAGGGCATGAACCACATAGCCCTCTCGAAAAGCTGTTAAGTAAGATACAGGTATCAAAATCAGCACAACTAGGTCACTGAGAGACAAGATAAAGATCCTGAATTTTGAATTCAGGGGACTCTACCTGCTCTCAGTGTGTGGGAAAATGTGGCCTTGCAAATTAACCAAAACAAACCATTTTTTTTAAAGCCTGAAGTGGTTTGGATGTGCTTTGGGGGTAGAGAAGAGAACAGTTCAGAGTAAGTGAAAGAGGAGGTCCAACAACAGGGCACAGAGGCCAAGACCTTCCCTTGTCCGCTTCACCTTCCAAAAATTTATAGAATCCTAGAATTCAAAGTATTTCCCTTCCCCGTGATCTTTTGCCAGCCACCAGTTTTGTAGAGACTGTTACCTATAGTCCTGCCCTGGCCTGAATGGCCCAGGATAGCCTGTTTTTGTCAGAAGCTAAGCTGGATCCTCCGCAGTGAGAACTTATATGGGAGACCACCAAGGAAGTTGAGGGTTGCTCCACAAAGACAGGCAATGGCCAGGCAGCTCTGAACGTCCCTTACCTTGAGAACCCCACTGGGGATTGCCATAAATTGGCTGCTATTATCTATCCAGACAAGAAGACCACAGTTTCACAGATGGTTTTTAAAAAGGAAATCTACTTGGGTGTGTGAAACTTGACAGGGTGCAAACAAACTAAGCCACGTCCCCTCCTGATATGGAGTGCAGGCTACACAAGTAATCAGTACCGTATCCCCCTCCAAATATCATCTGTGTATCTATGTATGTACATGTGTCCACCGTAATGTTCTGACGTTTATGTGCTGCCGTTTTCCACTGAACATGTAATGGGCTGTGAGAATTGCTTGTCAGCTGGTTGAGTTCGTTCTGCTGTGATAACGTCTGTGAACAATGCTTAGCAGGATGCTAGGAAAGGACGTGGGGAGATTGTCAGAAAGGAGCTGGGTGCTCACAGTATACAGCTAGGCCAGAAGACACCAGCTCCCTTCTGTTCCTTACTCAGGATTCAGCAGAGCAATCCAGCGCATGCTTACTTAAAAACAAGTCCCACCATGCTCGGTGGTGTTGCTCACAGGTAGGAGCATAGAAAGGTCCTCATCTCTGCCCACGACTTGCAAAATTTGCTCCCATCCTCTTGACATTGTGCAAAACTGGGGAAGACGGGCTGTTTGACTGCTTCTGAAGGGTAATAGGGCTGCCAACCTCCAGGTGGGGTCTGGACATCTCCAAGGGTTACAACTGATCTCTAGACGACAGATTTCAATTCTCCCTCAAAAAACGGCAGCTTTGGAGGACAAACTCTTTAATGCTATATCCTTCTGAGGTCTCTCCCGTCCCCAAACCCTGTTCTCCTCAAGCTTCACCTCCAAATCACCAGAATTGACCTTGAATGGAGTTGGCAACCTAGGACTTTGGAATTTAGAGTTGCCAGACCCCCTGGTAGAGCCTCTTGTGGTGCAGAGTGGTAAGGCAGCAGACATGCCGTCTGAAAGCTCTGCTCATGAGGCTGGGAGTTTGATCCCAGCATCCGGCTCAAGATTGACTCAGCCTTCCATCCTTCCGAGGTCGGTAAAATGAGTACCCAGCTTGCTGGGGGGTAAAATGGTAATGACTGGGGAAGGCACTGGCAAACCACCCCGTATTGAGTCTGCCATGAAAACGCTAGAGGGCGTCACCCCAAGGGTCAGACATGACCCGGTGCTTGCACAGGGGATACCTTTACCTTTAGACCCCCTGGTGGAGGCAGAGGCCCCCTGCTGTCAGTCCTCAATGCTTTGCCACCAATCAGCTGGCTTGTGGGAGGAACATTCCCCCCAAAATGGAAGATCCAGCCAATATGCAGTGAAGACTTTGACCTTTCTTGCACTCACAGGCTAATTTTAACATTAGATTCCTCATTGCCTTGCAAAAATCTTTGGGTCTGGTTTTGACCATCAGCTTCAGAGATAAGGCAACATTTCTCAATTCAGTCCAAACCAAATAACGATTGTTTTCTTGCCTAAGTTCCTAATTTTGTTTTAGCTGGATTTTTCCTCCTAACCATTGGCCTGCTTAGATTAAATTTATTTCATTTGTTGCAAATGTGTGATTCTTCCCCTGTTCAGGTCAGTGCCTGTGAGCTCTGATCATTCTCTCTGGGCAAAAGTTTCCATGCTTCACTTACAAATACCCCCCGATGAGGTCAAAGGGGCTTTTGCCTTCCAGGATTTCTGGCAAGGCTGAAAATAGAATTAACCCAGAAAGCTTTCAAGGAAGCCTGAACGTGGACAAAGGTGGGGAATTAATTAGGCAGCACGAGGAAACAAACTAAAACAAACAACAGAAAACAGTGGGGGCATCTGAGCCTCTACATCCCTTGCAGGGAAAACCTGGGGGTGACCTAGGATATTATTTTATTTATTTTTATTTTATTTATTTCATTTCTATACCGCCCTTCCATAGAGCTCAGGGCGGTTTACATACAACATCACGGGGGGATACATGAAACGAACTAACATATAACATCGTCAAATACAACAACAATAATCTAACAGTGGTTCTAAATAACACAATTTCAGTGATCTTAAACAACAACAATATAACAGGAACAGGAACTTAGCTAAGGTCCCTAGAGAGGTCAGACTGGTTCAGGCCATGGAGGGGATGTCTGAAGAGAACCTGTGGTCGGTCTCAGGCAAATGCCTGGTGGAGGAGCTCCCTTTTGCAGGCTCTGAGGAATTGTGGAAGTTCGGTCAGGGGCCTGATCTCCTCTGGGAGCTTGTTCCACCAGGTGGGGGGGACCTTGTTGAGGACCGATGTGCTTCTTTGGGGCCACGGATCACCAGCCAGTTGGCAGTGGTGGAGCATAATATCTCTATAAATCTCTGGAAACTTAGGTCCCAGTGATTCCCGGAGGACCCAAGGGACCAAGCCCTATGAAGACAGGTTGAGGGACGGGAATGTTCAGCCTGGAGAAAAGGAGGTTGAGAGGAGACATGATAGCCCTCTTTGAAAGGTTGTCACTTGGAGGAGGGCAGGATGCTGTTCCCATTGGCCTCAGAGGAGAGGACACGTAGTAATGGGTTTAAACTACAAGTACAACGATATAGGCTAGATATCAGGAAAAAGTTTTTCACAGTCAGAGTAGTTCAGCAGTGGAATAGGCTGCCTAAGGAGGTGGTGAGCTCCCCCTCACTGGCAGTCTTCAAGCAAAGGCTGGATACACACTTTTCTTGGATGCTTTAGGATGCTTTGGGCTGATCCTGCATTGAGCAGGGGGTTGGACTAGATGGCCTGTATGGCCCCTTCCAACTCTATGATTCTGTGATTCTATGACCCCATGTCACTTCCAGCAGGTGACCCCCAGAGGTGATGAAGCAGCACATGCAAGGTTGCACACTCCCCCTCCCCCAAGTCCCTGTGCTGAACTTTCCTGCTGTGTCTAGAGACCTTAGCCATAATAAGATGTTCTCAAATGGATGTTTTAGTGTGCTTTAATGTATTTTCTATTTGTCGTTTTAATGTTTAATTGTTTTGATCCAATTGTTTTTTTTTTTATATTCTTACCCTATCGTCGCTTGCCTTGAGTCCTGAGTTTCACAGGAGAAAGGCGGGCATATAAATATTTTGAATACATTAATTAATGCACAGAGGCTCGAGGGGATTTTGAGGCCATCGATGAGAGCAGAAGAGGCTCAAGGCGGTCTCTTAAACCCCTACTAGGATCATGACTTCTTCATGGTGTGCTGCTCGGTCTTATTGAATGCGTGGAGTTTCTCCGCATTCGATTGCATGTAGCTGACTCATCCCTTGGAAGACCTGTGATTTTGAGAGGGTGGGTAGGAAAGAGGTGGGCCTGTGGTGTTGTGTCTTCTAAATGTGCGGAGGAGGCGATCAGCCTAGCTCTTATGCCCATTCTCCCTCGTATTATTTATTTACAAAATCTGTAACCCACCTTCCTCCCACTCCTCGAGCCACCAAGGCAGCTAACTATTTAAAACCTATGCAATAAAACTCACATTTGGAAACCATCAAAATCGACCCTCCCAAATACACATCATTAAAACAAAAGCTGCTTAAAAAAAAAACAGATTCAAATGAGTAGCCGTGTTGGTCTGAAGCAGCACAATAAAATCAGAGTCCAGTAACACCTTTAAGACCAAAAAAGATGTATTCAGGGCGTGAGTTTTCGAGTGCAAGCACTCTTCGTCAGACTTAGTATGCTTGCACTCGAAAGCTCACGCCTTGAACAAATCTTTGTTGGTCTTAAAGGTGCTACTGGACTCTGATTTTATTTAAACACAGAGTTAAAATTCGGACAGAACACAAAAACAAGGGTTAGGAAGGAGGGCTTACGGAGGGGATGCCCAATGAAACATAAATGTCTTCACCTGTTTGCAGGTGACAGCAATAAAATAGGATAGACAAAACTCTTTGGGGACAGAGTTCCAACGATTCGGGGCCACCACCAAAAAGGTCCTTTCCTGGGTTGCCAGACACTTAGTTTCAGAAAGTGCCCCCCCCCCCCAAGCAGGGCATTCAAAGGTGATTGTAGAGGTCTGGCAGGTTCATAAGGGAGAAGGCAGTGCTTCATAGTTCATTTTCACAGCTGAATCTGATAAATTATAACACTGTGGATAGAAGAAGAGTTGGTTCTTATATGCCGCTTTTCCCTACCCAAAGGAGGCTCAAAGCAGCTTACAGTCGCCTTCCCATTCCTCTCCCCACAACAGACACCCTGTGAGGTGGGTGAGGCTGAGAGAGCCCTGATATCACTGCTCAGTCAGAGCAGCTTTATCAGTGCCGTGGCGAGCCCAAGGTCACCCAGCTGGCTGCATGTGGGGGAGTGCAGAATCGAACCCGGCATGCCAGATTAGAAGATACCTTCCCCAGATTTAGAAGAAGAAAAGTGGGTTCTTTTCTCTACCCGAAGAAGTCTCAAAGCAGCTTATGATTGCCTTCCCTTCCCTCTCCCCATAACAGACACCCTGTGAGGTAGAAGAAGGAGAGTTAGTTCTTGTATGCTGCTTTTCTCTACCCAAAGGAGTCTCAAAGTGGCTTACAGTCGCCTTCCCATTCCTCTCCCCGCAACAGACACCCTGTGGGGTGGGTGAGGCTGAGAGAGCCCTGATATTCCTGCTCGGTCAGAACAGCTTTATCAGTGCTGTGGAGAGCCCAAGGCCACCCGGCTGCCTGTATGTTGTGGAGCGTGGAATCAAACCCAGCTCGCCATATTAGAAGTCCACACTCCTAACCGCTACACTAAATTGGCTCTCTTTACTCGTTTCATAGAGAAGGTCCAGAGAAGTTAGAATCCCTGTCCACTTGCACCTCCATAAAAATTCTGCTTGGTGCTCAGGAGTGGGGGGGGGGGGGGGAGAGCGATTTGGATACCAAGGGAGGGATTATTCTTCCTATGCTCCTGTTCTAGAAGAATAACTCACCTAAAGTAGGGCGAAGCTTTGGCACGGTTTCTTAGACAGAGGTTGGCTGAGCAGCCGGGATGTCACAATATGCTTGCAAATGTTTTGCATTTGGAATCCCACTGGTAGCGACAGAATACTTTGCGGCAGGAGAGGAAGCAGCCCGTTTGTCTGGGAGGAAAACGTTAGGAGATACTCCGTGGATAGGGGGGAAAGCTTGAAGACTGGAGATGAAAGAGATCTCTGGGAGTTGTGGCACTCAAGAGCGTACCCCGAATCCATGGAGGCACACAAGGGATGGAAACAAAAGGATGGGAAGGCCCCTTGTCCCAGGCTGGAAAATCCTCTATCCTTCTTGGGAAAGTAAAGGATTTGGACCTGAATGCCGAGCAGAACAGGTTCTAGGGCAGGGGTAGTCAACCTGTGGTCCTCCAGATGTCCATGGAGTACAATTCCCATGAGCCCCTGCCAGCAAATGCTGGCAGGGGCTCATGGGAATTGTACTCCATGGACATCTGGCGGACCACAGGTTGACTACCCCTGTTCTAGGGGATATAGCACTTCGTAAGACTATTAGGTTTTCAGACAGTTGTGTTCCATCTGTTGTGGGAGAAGAAGGCACGACAGAGCATGGGATCAGAGAAGAGCACCAATGACATTGTCCAAAAGCCAACAGAAGAATAGCATAGAAGTGAGCATGGCGTTTCACGCGGAGCTTGCATTGTGTACCATGTGTGGTATCCATTCGTTCTTAGATCCAGATGATTTGCAATAGATATTTTTTCTTAACAAATCTGTAAATACTTCTCAGGTACTGTGAACCCCACCAAATGTTGCTGCCCTTTTGCCCTGAAGATGGCTGCCTGTCAACTTCTCCTGGAAATCACCACATTCCTCCGAGAGACTTTTCCTTACATGCCCAGGCCACGAACTGAACCTCTTGTGGTAAGCAAGTGACTGAAAATGTAACATGCAGACCGTTTGGAAAGGGTGAAGAAGTAAGAATGTGCAAGTAAAGTTCAACAGATCGTTGGAGTAACTGAAGGAATGTATTAGCAGGCACAGGATCAGAGACTGAGAACTTAACACAGTCTTTTTGTGGCTAGAGCAAGAGGGTAGAAAGTGCCATCAAGTCACAAGAAAACCAGAAGAGCTCTGCTGGATCAGATCCATGTAGTCCAGCATCCTGCCTCATACAGTGATCGAGTGGTTCTTCTGGAAGGCCAGCAACAGGGCATAGAGGCAGAGACCTTCCCTTCATTAGAACCCTGCAGGATCAGACCACTAGTCCATCTAGTCCAGCATCCAGTTTCACACAGTGGCCAACCAGTTACTCTGGATGACCAGTAACAGGGCATAGAGGCTGAGGCCTTCACAGAAACATAAGAAGTGCTTTGGATCAGACCAGAGGTCCATCTAGTCCAGCATCCTGTCTCACTCAGTGGCCAACCAGTTGCCCTTGAGGGCCAAATAAACAGAGTATAAAAATCAAGGCATGTTTTATTAATTGTCCTCATAGTGGGACAGGGTACAATTTAGAGTTGTCTCTTTTTTATTTTCACATTTTTATTTCTTCTTCTTGTAAAGAAGAAGTGGAGCAAGAAGGTTTGTTAGGGGCACAGCAATAGAGGAGATAGACCAGATATAGGCGACAGAGGAGAATAGTATAGCAGAATGAACATGAAACTGGAACATAGTGATTATTAAAATACTAGATTCAAAGCCCGTTCGTCAGAGCAGGCTTTGAAAGGCCCCCCCACGCCGTGGCCTCCTTCCCCCCTTCCTCCCAGCCATGAGGCCGCGGGTATGCTTCTAGGCCCAGGGGAAAGGCCTTCTTCCCCTCCCTCCATCCCGGCCACAAGGCTGCGGGTGTATTTCTAGGCTCAGGGGGAAGGCATCCTTCACCCTTCCCCCCGGCTGCATCGCGGCCTTCTCCCCAGGCCCAGAAGCACTCCTGTGGGCTCTTCGTGACTTCGGGTGTGCTTCTAGGCCCGGGGGAAGGGCCCTTCCCCCCTCCCCCCCGCCCGCATCACGGCCTTACCCTCGTGCCCAGAAGCACACCCGCAACCGGTGTGCTTCTTGGCCTGGGGGGAAGGCCTCCTTCCACCCTCCCTTCCACCCCCCAGCCGCGTCATGGCCTTCCCCTCCTTCCACTCTCCTTCCACTCCCTGGCCGCGTCGTGGCCTTCCCCCCGGGCCCAGAAGCACACCCACAGCTTCTTGCATCCACTTAAACCTACATTTTTGCACTTGTTCATCTTCCAATTCTAGCAATTATAAACCCTTATATTATCACAGTAAATGCACTAATATATCCACTGTAGTAAACACATGATGATAAACACTCAGGGGAAAATGAAGTCTTGGCAAGTTATTAAAGATGAAGGTGTTAATATTCGATGGCTAATATAGTATCAATTAGCCTCAAGACTAAAGGAGATGATGAGTATCGAAGATGAAGTTTTAAGAGATGTGACTGGATTCGAGCAACCAATTATAAAACAAAAAGGGCATTTACTGCGACGGGTAATTTCCCAAGGTTCCGAAATTGTTTTTAGAGCATGGGATTCATTAATGGAACTTTCCGACTTGCGCTTGTAAAGTAAACTCCGTGTTTGCCTGATGAATAATTCAGTCGAGGACTTCTTTAGAAAGATGGAATAGGACCAGATGCGCCACAGTAATTACATTTTGAATCAAAAACTTTGTAACTAATTAGGGCCAGTGGGAAGAAAAGCTTCTGTTGTCAACTAAATATTAAGCTGATTAAAAGCCTGACAAATGTAAGATCCTGCTGTTTGCGAGGCAGGCGGGGTGGAAAGCACGCTCCCTGAACATTAAGCTAGCAAGAGAATAATATATAATTAATATTCTGACATGTGGAATTGGATCCAATGTGAAATTAGAGCAACTTTCATAAGGCCATTATTTTTCAACTTTTGCATCTTGGCCTTTCTCATTCAAAGGACTTAACTTGAAACAGTGAATGGGTTTTGCTGTTTGTCCCACTCTCCCTCACCTCAATTGAACAGCAAAGACAGTCCATCTTTTCCCTTTCTTTCTTGGTCCTTGGGCACACAAGAGAAAGTTAGAATACCTGGAAGGTCATGTGAACTCTGCCTTTGGACAAGAGATGGTGGCCCATCATTAAGGTGGGTTTCTGAGTATATTGAAAGGGCAGTTTTAGAAGGCATCCATGTTGGTCTGCACTACAGCTGCTAGATTTGAGTCTTGCAATACTTTAGATCTGAGTCTAGCAATACCTTAGATTTGAGTCTAGCAAGATCTGAGTCTAGCAATACCTTAGATTTGAGTCTAGCAAGATTTGAGTCTAGCAATACCTTAGATTTGAGTCTAGCAAGATCTGAGTCTAGCAATACCTTAGATTTGAGTCTAGCAAGATTTGAGTCTAGCAATACCTTAGATTTGAGTCTAGCAACCTTACAGCATGGATTCCTAACCAGGGGTCTGCAGAACTCCAAGGGTCCACAGGAGGTCTGGAAAGGCTCTGCAGCCTTTCCCCTCCAGTCTTAATAGACTTAGCCATAAGCTAAGGAACTGGCCCCTCCATTGTTCCTGCTCCCAAGCATGGGTGAGATTTCTTGTGGTTTCTGCACCTGGGAAGGGGTAAAGCCTGTACTCCTACTCCTGCCTTTGACCGCCTCCTGTCACTTCCCACCAATCCTGCTCAAGCCTGCCTGTTAACACAGGTGGTGATGTCACTTCCAGTGACATGTCAGTTCTGGGAGCATGGCAGGGAGGCGTGGCCTACTGACATCACTTCCAGAGCACATTGAAGCCTGAAAAATTATTTCAAGGGCTCTTTCATGGTTAAAGGTTGAAAAAGGCTGCCTTAGAGGCTGCCTTTTTTTTTGGGGGGGGGGTGAATTTTCAAGTCAGAGCTCCCTCTGTCAATTATCTGGTATCAGATAGTATCCGAGAAGGGAAGCTTGAGCCGGCCTCTAACCTGGAGAGCCAGGTTTGATTTCTCACTCCTCCACAGGGTGCCTGCTGGTTGACTTTGGGCCAGTCCCAGTTCCCTCAGGACTCTCTCAGCCCCACCTGCCTCATAAGGGGCCTGTTGTGGGGAGAGGAAAGACCATTGTCAGCCACTTTGAGACACAGGAGGCCTGCTGGGGGACCTTGGGCCAGTCCCAGTTCTCTCAGAACTCTCTCAGCCTCACCTGCTTTATAAGGTGCCTATTATGGGTTCCTCTTCCAGTTGTGAGCAAAAATTAGCCTTGCAGATGTTATGGTTTCAAGGGCAAATTCACAAACATCTTTAGAAGAGAATTCTACAAGATTTAACAACAACAACAACAAAGGAAACCCTTAGGGGATAATGGTAGCTCTTTCTTTATACCTTTAGAGATACCTGTAGCAATCATAATTTCTGTGATCACAAATCCTTTTATATGTTGGTTCCGACCTATTTTTAGCCTCAGCTTCTTAAAAGTGTACCTTGTTGGTTTTAATCCAGACGAGATGATTAATATAATAGCTGATTACCTGCCCCAGCAATGCCCTCATTTCTTCTCAGGAAAATTTGAAAATGAACTAAAATCGATTCCAATGTTGGTCAAGTCAGATGGACTGGTATTGGGGGGGCCAGAGCCATGACAAAAGTTTGATTAGATTTGATACCACCCATCACAGTGAGTGCCATCTTGGAGCACTAAGCAACATAACATTCTTGCATAATTAACCAAAATTTAACAGTTAAAACAACAAAACCGTTTGAGGTCAGCAAATTCCAGCAGCCACTAACTGCATGTTGCCAGCTTCA
This sequence comes from Paroedura picta, assembly GCF_049243985.1. NCBI lineage: Eukaryota > Metazoa > Chordata > Lepidosauria > Squamata > Gekkonidae > Paroedura > Paroedura picta. Next base: position 21,653,293 of record NC_135370.1, on the reverse strand, counting down.
GGGGCCCTCCATGAATACACAGTTTAAGTGGGGGACATCAAGAGTGGGGGGGGGGCAGATATGTTAATTGTTGCTCTGGCTTCAATCAAACACTTGACCCAAGAGGTCCATCTTGCAGGCACTGCAGAACTCATTGAGCTCCAACATGGCCCTAACTTCCTCTGGGAGATCATCCCACCAGGCAAATGCCAGGACTGAAAAGGCCATGGCTCTGGTTGAGACCAGGTGTACCTCCTTGGGGCTGGGGACCACCAGGAGGTTGATGTTCACTGAGCATAACACTCTTCAGAGGGTTTATTAGGAGGGGTGCTCCATTAGATATGCTAGGCTCGAACTGCATAAGGCCTTAAAGGTCAAGGCCAACAGTGTGAATTTGATTTATAATCCCGCTGTAAGCCAATACGCCAAAATGATAAATCTCACAGCCACTCTTGTTTGGTGTATAAACCATATAATTTCTGGGCAATCAGAATGGGCTCCTAGGTATATTTTCCACCGTTTTCAAATACTTCTTCAATGATTGCCACTGCAGAGTCTGTAATCCATTTAACAGTAATGTATCAATTAAGACGTATCTCTCGGCTTTAAGCTCTCTATCTTGAGGCAATTTTACTCCTACGTGCCCCTGGAGATTTGGAGGGGTGGAGGCAGGAGAAATCTAGGTTTGAGAAAAGGAGAACCTTGGGAGAGGTCTAGTGCCCTAAAGTCCAAAGAAGCCATTTTCTCCTGCAGAACTGATCTCTGGAGTCTGGAGATCAGGGAGATCTCCAGGTGCCACCTGGGAGTTGGCAACCCTGCAGTGCTTCTTGGTGGAAAGCTGGATGGGAAAGGTGCCCTTCCTCTTCCAAAATGGCCCTGCCAGCTGTTTTTATTTATGGGTGCTCGCCAGTTTTCCCCGATGGAGATAAAAACAACTCCGGAAAGTGTGGGTGAGGAGGAACAGTGAAATATCCCTTACCGCTTGTTTAAGTACTTGCAAGGTTGTCACTCAGAAGAGGGCAAGGGAAGGTCCCTGTTGGCAGCAGAGGAGAGGACCCACAGTAACAGCTTTAAGCTTCATATAGAACAGTGCCAGCTAGATATCGGGGTGGGGTGGGGATTCCAGTCAGAGCAGTTCAGCAGTGAATTCGGCTTCCTAAGGAGGGGGTGAGCTCCCCCAACCCCCTCACTGGCAGTGTTCAAGCAGTGGCTGGACAGTTATTTATCTTGGTAACTTTAGGCTGATTATACCTTGAGCAGGGGGGTTGGACTAGATGGCCTGCATGGCCCCTTCCATTACTGTGGTTCTATGATTCTACAATTCTTTTTTTTTAAAGTCAGCAGAAGGGGGGTGGGGACATGGAATGATTCATAATATTTATTTCTGCCCTAAGTGTTTTGCATTCCAAAAGGAAACAGTAGTCGATGAACCTCCTTCTGTGGTTTGCGTGATGCTTCTAGGATCTGGAGAGCTGCCGACTGCGTTTGGACCCAGAGATGGACCGGCACAGGTATGAGAGGAAGATCAGCTTTGCAGGAGTTCTGGACGAGAACGAAGATTCCAAGGACTCCTTGCACAGCAGTAGCCACACCCTGAAATCTGACACGGGTTGTGAAGAAAAGAAAGGTTGGTCAACCCTACTAAAGCTTCCAACTCTACCCTCCCCCCCGCCCACCCCCCTGGCACTATTTGGTGCTGGACTTGTTGTATTATAAGGCAAGTAACCATGGAGTCACATGGCTGAACTGTCTCTTGCAACTAAACCCAAAAGGAAAGGGTATGGGGGAGCATCTCATTCCTCAGCACATTTCTGTGGCAGCAAAGGCCCCTTCACTTTAACGGGACTGAGGTCGGTGGAAGGGCCCCCCAAGCTGAAATGTTAGTTGATTTCCATTCTCCCACTCAGATCTGGCATGTAGAAATCCAGATAAATGCTATGTTTTCCACTCACGGAGAAAACCGGGGCATGTTGACCAGTACAACAGGCTTGTGATTCCAGTAGCCCTTAAAATTGCATTCAAATGCACTGCATTACAACACAATTTAGTTAGGGAAGGCTCCCCGTGGTATTTGCTGTGGTCTTATACTGCAGGCGGAAAAGATAGGCCTTTCCTTCCGAAGGATCGAAAGCCAGAAGAGACACGGCAGGTCACAGAATCCATTCACTCGCTCCCTAAGTATCCTGGCTCCCACCCGCGCAAGAGAGCATCTGCTATGTGGCTCTCAATGGCTAATCCTACAATCTGATGTACAATGTCAAGACATAACGTCACTGTGGTCGCTCAGGCAGCAGAATGTCTGTCGTCGTATCGCCATCTCATGCAAAACAGCAAGCAGTACTTCAAATGGTCATTCTCTCTTCATGGTCCAAGTGTTGCAATACAAAACACAGCCAGGGGTCCCTTAAACTGCCACTGTGGATCCAAATGGTACCCCAGGTTATAAGATGCAGTGTAGAATAATGGCAAAACCACCTTCTTCAAGCCATTTTGCTGTGTATAAATCCGGCAGCGATGGGTTTCAAGGAGTACGACACCATGAAAGGTTTACGCACATGCAGTGGGTTGGATCCTTTGACCAAGACTTCCTTCCAGAGAGGAAGACTATCTGCAATGGAGAATGATCCTGTAATTGTGGGAAGTCTCTCTTTGTTGAAGGCCGTCTTTCTCTGTTAGGTGACGCCTTGGTAGGAGACAGTCAAAGGATCCAGTATAGCAAAATAAAGTCATGGGATCTAACCCCATCAATCTGATTGCAGCGTGGGTCATACTAGAGTGGCTGGAAGACCCATGCATGTTGGGTGAAGTGTTTACGTTGCCTGTACAGTGTCTGTATGTCCTGCCCCCAATATATAAACAAAACAGCAGCGCGAAAATGGAATTAAAACTTCTGCCATGGCCCCAGAGGAAAGCAATGATGATTAGGAGTAGAGCTGGCTTTTTTCAGCCTGTTCTTTAATACTCAAAGGAGTCTCAATGTGGCTTACAATCACCTACCTTTCCTTTCCAGGTAGGTAAGACTGAGAGACTTCTGAGAGAACCAGGACTGGCCCCAGGTTCCCCAGCAGGCCTCCTGTGTGGCTGACAATGGTCTTCCCTTCCTCTTCCCACAACAAGCACCCTGTGACGCAGGTGGGGCTGAGGGAGTTATGAGAGAGCCAGGACTGGCCCAGGTCCCCCAGCATGTGGATGAGGAGTGAGGAATCAAGCCCAGTTCTCCAGATTAGAGGCCGCCAAACTTAACCACTACTCCAAGCTGGCTCTCATAATAAACCTTATGAAGAAAGACTGTAGAAATGGGGACAATTTGTCTTAGAGAAGTGAACGCTGAGTGGGGATATCCTTACTCTTTTCAAGTATTCTAAGGGCTGTCATTGAGAGGCGGATAGAGCTCTGTTTCAGCCAGTAATGGAAGACTGGACTCATAATAATGGGTTTAAATTAGAAGTTGAGGGTATCAGTGGGATCGTATTCTTAACAATAAGGTGGTGGGATCAGCTGCTCAGAGATGCGGGTTCTCCATCCTTGGAGTAGTTTAAGTGGACACTGGACACTTGCTCTAGGGGCATTCCAACTTTTAAATTCTACACCAGGGGTAGTCAACCTGTGGTTCTCCAGATGTTCATGGACTACAACCCCCATGAGCCCCTGCCAGCAAATGCTGGCAGGGGCTCATGGGAATTGTATTCCATGAACATCTGGAGGACCACAGGTTGACTACCCCTGTTCTACACCACCTATAGCCACTCTTTCCTGTTGACTTGTTCACAGAGCTTCCAACATTTTGCTGGGCCTGACCCACTAATTAAATCTGTTTTGTGGTCTCCTTCAGCTTCTGCTCATACCCTCCCAGATTTTTCTGGCCCACTGCCTGCCTGCCCAGTACATTTTTAAAAGACATACTTAGTGTCACAGGATGGTCCATGGTTGTATTTTGATCCTGATTGCCCTTACCAAGAGACCAGGTTCCCTATTCAGCAACTACCATAGAAGAAACCAAGAAGGGGAATGGAACTAACCTTTGAATTGGTACTACCTTGTTAAAAAAAGTGTCCCTCCCATGCTGTTTTCACCAGTAGAAATGACTTTTCCAGGGCTTAGGAAGCCGAAGGAAAGCTCCGTTTCCCAACTCATGTCCCAGATAGTACTAAATGCAAACAATTTCTTAATCAAACAATTTCTTAATCTCATAATATCACATAGGCAACTGTTCAAATGTATTAGAGCCCCAGTACATTTGAGCAGTTGCCTATGTGATATTATGAGATCGATAATTACTGTATTGAATTTTTTAGATACTGAACCTTCCATATACTGAGGTTATGAATTTATTTTGCATCAAAATATTGCTATTTGATTAAGAAATTGTATTTAGGACTATGAACTATACATTTGCTTTATTGTCTATACGAGTAATCACTGAGGAAGCTCCTGGAAAATGGGGTTATTACCCGGGAGCCCGTTTTGATTACTCATGACGTTGGCATAAATCATACTAAGAACAATTTGGATGTTAAAGGGCTTATCAGTCTTCCGATTTCCTTTGCTTGTTTGTCTTAATTACGTGAGGAATCGCCGGTTCTTTTGCTACAAACAGAGCCAAAGGACATGCAAGAATGGGTGCACGTGGAGGAGGGAGGCTATTTTTGTCAATTCCTTCTTTTCGCATAAGCCCTTCTCTCACGTCACATTCTGTTTCCTTGTGTTCCTTGACCCACAGTACTAGTTTTCAGAGGCTACGGGAGGGAAGGGCCATATTGTGAAGGGTCATCGTCAATGTATTCTGAGATTGGACAAAATCTGCACAATCTCTGTCTGGGTCATTTATTTGTATTTTACATGTTTCGGTTGTAAATATATCATTATTCATGGCTATTAACCATTTTTTCCTATTGAAAGTATCCAAGCAGTTATACAGGAAAAAGACAGGGAACAGCTACACACCCTGACCTGGATAGGCCAAGCTAGCTCAATCTTGTCAGATTTCGGAAGCTAAGGAGAATTGACCCTGGCTAGTATTTGGGTGGGAGACCTCCAAGGAATGCCAGGGTTGTGTCACGAAGGCAGGTGATAGTAAACCGCCTTGAAATAGCTCTTGCTTTGGAAATCCTATGAGGTATCTCTAAGGCAGCTGCGGACTTGAATGCACTTCCCACCCCCAACAGCGATACGGTACAATAAATTAGACAGAGGCAAGAAATAACAAATGGAATGATAGTAAAACGCAGGACAGCCATCTCCGTTCCCCTCAAATCAGCAGCAAAACAAAACAAAACAAAACAAAAACAATTTGCTTTACAGTATTTAAAAGGGTAATTAGAAACCCTTCTCAGGAGACATATTTTTGGAATGTTGCTTGTGCCATTTCCCCTCCATATATCAGACTGTGTGGTAGAAGGTTACTAAGATCTCTTTCATAAGCAAGTCCTTTCTTACAGTTTTTAAAAAGAATTCTATATCTCACGATCTGGACAAATCCTGTTTGTCTCCCCTGGATTTATCCATTCCTGTAGTGCACATATTGGCCAAGGCATTTTCTGTTACTGTGCAGGCTTTGTGATTTTCTCATCTGCAGTGAGAAAGTTCAGGCCGCAGATCATTTTGAAAAATCCTGAGTAGTTTTAAACACTCATGGAGCTGCCCTAGACTGAAGCAGACCCCTTGTCGGAGTGTTGCCAACTCAGACTGGCATGGGCTCTCCAAGGTCTCAGGCTGAGTCTTTCGCATCCCCCGCTGCCCACTCCTTTTCACTGGGGATGCTGGGGATTGAACCTGCGGCCTGCTGGGTACCAAGCAGATGCTCTTCCACTGAGCCACGGCCCACCCCCACGTCCATATCACTTGCGTTGTTGGCTCGCCAATGTCAGCTCCGCAGTAGCAGTCTCAAGATCCATCCATAATGATGTTTAGATATATCTTTTCTCAACTCTTCTCCCCTGGACCCTAAACAAAATACAGAACCATAATTTATTTATTTATTTATTATATTTTAATTATCTATTGCAATAGGAAAAGTATCATCTACATTGCCCTTAGCTTGAATGTTCATATATTTATTGATTGATTTAGAAAAGGAGTGGGGTCTTATACCCCACTTTTCTCTACCTTAAGGTGTCTCAAGGCAGCTTACAATGACATTCCCTCCCTCTCCCCACAAATTCCCTGAAACAGGCACCTTGAGAGGCAGGTGGGGCTGAGAATCCTGAGGGAACAGTAAGTGGCCCCAGGGTCACCCAGCAGGTCTCTGTGTCTCAAAATAGCTTGGAATCATCTACCTTTTCTCTCCTCCAGCAGGTACCCTGTGAGTCAGGTAGGACTGAGAGAGTCCCAAGAGAACCTTGAATGGCCCAAGGTCACCCAGCCAGGCCTTGTGAGGCAGGTGGGGCTGAGAGAGCCCTGAGGGAACTGGGACTGGCCCAAGGTCCTCCACCAGGCCTCCTGTGTCTCAAAGTGGCTGACAATGGCCTTCCCTTCCTCTCCCCACAACAGGCCCCTCGTGGGGCCGGTGGGGCTGAGAGAGCCCTGAGAGAACCGGGACTGGCCCAAGGTCCCCCACCAGGCCCCCCGTGTCTCAAAGTGGCTGACAATGGCCTTCCCTGCTTCTCCCCACAACAGGCCCCTTGTGAGGAAGGTGGGGCTGAGAGAGTCCAGAGAGAACCGGGACTGGCCCAAGGTCACCCAACTAGCTTCCACGGCAGGGCAGGGTTTCAACTCTGGGCCCCCCAGATCCTAGTCCGACTCGCTAGCCACTACCCCAGTCTGGCACCACAGCTTATTAAGTAGGCATCCGACTGAGTGTTGCAACATTTGGGCTTGCATACCGCCACGTGTGGCATAAGAGCCGCGCATTAGAGGACGACATGCGAACAACCGATCGTTGCTTCTAACCATCCCATATTTACGTGCTCATCAAGCGACAACAGCATCCACAGATCCCTTTCACGCCTGAAAGCTTCTGATCTGTCCGAAGGAGCAGGTCCCATGCCTTGGTACTTTCTCTGTAGAACTCTGGCGAAATTTCAGGCACACAGACGGCGATAAAGGGAAAGGTAATATCCGCGCTGGATCAGCAGAGTTAGGTTCCTAGCGGAAGGAAGCGGGCAGCGGAATCCCAGTCATGGTGGCTACATGCCTGAAGGTGTAATGACCCCGTAAGAAGGTCCAAACACCCCACGGGCTAGGAGGAGGGTCATCTCACCCCGAGGCCTCATCCGTCACTGGTGTCATTGCAATAGAGAAAGTCGCCCAGGCAGGCACAGAAAGACAACGATTTGGTCCTTCAGCTTGCTCCCGAATAACTCCGGAGCAACTTGAGGGATGCAAAGAGTTGTTTTCCTTGCTTAGCCATGGGGCACTCAGCTGTCCTTCGCACCATAATGGATCCTAATGGCTGAAACAAGGGGTAACAAAGATCCGAGGGATCCACCCGAAACGTGTTCTCGCCTTTCCAGAAGGCGTCCCGGATTGGCCAGTTAAAGGAGCTGCATTGGCGTTGGCTTTTGTGGGAGCCCCTTGCCGTTCTTCCTCGAGAGGAGGGGAAGGGGCTGCAAAGCCGGGGCGGGAGGCGGGGCCGGGTTGACCGTCTAACCACTACGACGACTATTTTCTATCTTGATGCTCTCTATTTAAACCGGGGGAAATTAAAGGGGGGAAGTCCTCTTTTATTCTTTCAATGCAGTTCCCAGCAGGAAGATCAGGATAGGAGGAGGCTCCCGCTTGCTCCAGATAAAAGGAACCCGCAGTTTCCGGGTGAAGAAAGGGGGTTCCCTGTCCAGCATTCGCCGGGCCGGCAGCCTAAAGAGCACCAAGTTATCCCGTCAGGACTCAGAGTCTGAGAATGAGGACCTTCAGCTGTCCCACAGCAGGGACACGGTCACTGACATAGGTAACATAGATGAGCCGGGCTTTAAAAAAAGGGAACGGGAGGATGAAGCAGCATCTTGAGCTTGCAAGAGACCTGAGCTCACCTAGGAGAGAAAGAGCCCTTGAAAGCAGGAGAAGGGCTGGTAGGCTAGGCATACCTCTCTCTAGCACCAGTTGAATCCAGGAGGTCACTCTTTCTTGCATGACTTAAATGCCCTGCCCCACCCCCGGCAAGGACCCGGTTCGAATCCTGCCACCGGTGCACTAGGTAGCCCTTTCCGTTCCACTCCGTGGATGCCAAGTCCCTTAAATCTTTGGTGCATGGACTCAGTATACTGGCATTTGCCCTGCCGAATGCATGCCACGCTTAGGAAGGTGTATATATAGAAAATATCATCTGTTATATATATCTGTGACGTATATAATATCGATGGTATCGGAATGTATATACATATCTCATAGCAATGTGATGTATTGTGCCTAGAGCTATATATATATGTATATATACACACACTGTGTGTGTATATATTCTGCGTTGTATGAGATATCAATATATGTGTGCTTGTGACTCTCCAAATGATGACTTTAATAGAAAAAAAGAAGTCAGGAGCAGAAACCCTGAACTTGAACCTCTTCCACATTGCTGGTCTCAGTGGCATTGCCCAAGCTCTTTCTCTTTGGCAGGGAAGCCAGAGTTGACTTAGCCATCTCTTCAAAATTGGGTTGACGAACCACCAGTCCGACTGGAGAGCCCCCAGTGAGACACCTTCCCCATCCTTAACGTAACAGCCCCCGATCAGCAAATTCTCAGCTGAAGGTCCGGCAAAACAGTGGCAGTCAACCAATGCGGGAATCTTTGGGGTCAGAATGAGCGCTCCCTGGCCTTTGTTCTGTAGGATGGGTCAGGATTTCCCCCCTCCCATCCTCTGGCGGGCCCTAACTTGTTTGTGGCAGATGCAGCTATAGCCAATTGAATTTCGCTGCAGGGGGTATACTGTAAAAAAACAGCAGCAGCAACAACAACAAAAACAACAACAGAGCCCAGTCAATGCAGATCACTGAAACCAATAAATTCTTTTCACTCTTGACCGACCTTCCCCTCTTCCAAAAATAAAGGAGCAGGGCTCATCCCTGAGTAGTCGTTCAGATGAATGGCAGTTATGCTTGTAATGACCAGTCCAGCCTAGAAAAGGGGCAAGGCGGTGGGGGAAGGGGAGGAAGGACATCGAAGGAGGGAATTCTAGAAAAGTAGCCAAAGTTCCATTCGGAGCTGTCTGGCCGGTGTAGTTAATGCAGGGAATTTCTGTGCCCACCAGCATGGGAAGGAGCCACAATACCAGTACAAACCAACTGGCCTGGTCTACAAGCATACACCTTAGATTAGAAGCATGCAGGTAGCGTCGGAAGACAACCACTTTTGCGTGTGTCTTTTGCTTTTGAAGAAGGCAGCCCATGGAGCACAAGCGAACCCAGCATAGAACCAGAAGTGCTGAGCAGCACCGGCACAGAAGACAACTACCACCGGAATATGTCTTGGCTACACGTAAGTAAAGGACCGCCTAGAAATTTCCAGGTGCGGGAGAGATGCTTAGCATTGGCCAATAGTCATCTAGACCAGTAGACTTCAGACTCTGTAGGCTGGCACACAACTCTCGATACCATGCCATCTTCAGATAGGGTTGGCAAATTCAGTCCGGGAAAGTCCTGGAGGTTTAAGGGTGGAAGATGGGGAAGGTGGGCTTTGGGGAGGGACTTCAGCAGGGTGTAATTCCATATAGACACCCTAGAGATCAGCTGTATTTCGGGAAGATCTCCAGGACACACTTGGCAGTTATTGTGCAAAAAAAAATAGCCCTGTGTGATAAACTCAAAATCAAAAATGTTTTTTTTTACACACACACAAAAATGCTTAGCAAAAAATGCATGCAACTTTTACAAAACTGCTGTTAATTTCTTACTTTGGATGTCACACTGTTGTCCTTACAAAGACATGGATGAAAGTTCATTTTGACAAGTTCTCCCTTCTTCATTTGACTCACAGGACCACATAGGACATGTGTCTAGGTAAGTGCCCCATTGAGGGAACCTCACAGTATCAGCTGTCCTAAAAGAATTCTTCACAGTTTTAACACAGTCTCTCCCAGGTAATTCTTGAATTGTTGGGAGAAGAACTGTTTCTGTGAGCAGGAAAGACGGCATTAGAACTGTGGAGAATTCTTCTTGGATAGCCGTACATTGTGAGGTTCCTTTATTTGGGCTCACGTCTAGACACTTGTCCCATGTGGTCCTGTGAGTCCACAGAAGAAGCAAGAGCTTGGCGAAGCAAAGTCTTCTTGTGGACGTATGACATCTGAAGTAAGAAATCAGCCACAATTTTGTTAAAAGTTACATGCATTTTTTCTAAGCATTTGAATACTGTTTTTTCAATAAACATTTTCTATTTTTGATGTTGAGTTTATCATGCAGGGGATTTTTGCGCAGTGTTTTACAGTCTGTTGTGTCATGTACACACATTGTGCGATCCCCCTTGTTGGTGTCTTGCTGTCACACTGGGAGGCTGGCAGACCGACTGGAACGTTTGGGTGTTTATTTTCAGAGCCTGCCACTCTGCCAATGCTTTTTGGGGGGGCGGCCTTTTCTGTTCCAGGTAATGATCCTGCTTTGCAACCAGCAGAGTTTCATTTGCACCCACGTCGACTACTGCCACCCGCACTGTTACCTCCATCACAGCCGTTCCTGCGCACGTCTGGTCCGGGCCATCAAGCTCCTTTATGGAGATACCGTGGATTCCCTCCGTGAAAACAATTCACTTCACAATGTGACTCGGGGCAAGAAACAGAAAGAGGTAAGCCTACTGTTGAGCTGCTCCTCCAGTTCTTCTTCGGGTTAACTCTATCTGCAGAACCTTATCATATGGCAGAAAGCCCTGGTGAACAAAGACCTACAGTTTGCTATTATTGCTTAGGCCAGGCTTGCCTGATATGGTACCTGTGGGTGCCATTGCCTAAGCAATAATAGTAAAAACTGAGTTGTGCTTACCTGCAATGGTTGTTCACAGGCGTCTTTTGTGCAGACACTCATTCCCTCCCTCCATCCCCATTGTGAGCTTTCTTCTTGATATGATCTGACCAGTCGGTTACAGATCTAGGGGAACTTGCAGCGGCGGATAAGAACTGAGGGAAGTGGGGGTGTTCTGCCCCTAGCCACATGGGACGTTTGGTGGAAAACCACATATATGCATGTTTCATGGAGGCTGGAGCACCCCCTAGAGGAGCTTCGCTTAAAAAGATCTTCCATGGCTGGCCTGCACCTGCGCAGTCTCAAAGTGTGCCTGCACACAAGGCATCAATGAACAACATTTACACATAAGCCCAGCCCAGTTTTTACTATTATTGCTTAGGGCAGGCTTGCCTGATGTGGTGCCCATGGGTGTGATGGTGCCTGCCAACGCCTTTGCTGGTGCGTCCAAAGCATTTCTAGAAATAGGAGGGCTCAGATGGGGCTCCCATCCAGTTGGCCATTGGGGATTGGACTAGCTATGCCAGGCTTTCTCAACCAGGGTTCTGTGAAACCCTGGGGTTTCTTGATGGCCCCGGAAGTTGTTACCAGAAATGCACACATGTGTCCCAAGACACGTGTAGATCTAGCAGTGGGGAATTACTTTGTGAGAGGTTTGGTAGCATAGCGTTTGGATCATTTGCCAATGTTTACGAGGTAATTGAACCCTTTAGAACTGAAGGCAAACAACAAGTAGTTATAGTAAAATAGTAGCAATCTTTATTGAAAGAAAAATAATAAAAGAAATAGACAAACATATCTGGCACAGTTACAGTCTAGTGGATAGGGGGAAAAAATGGGGGAAAGGATTGCAATCAGTATATTTTCCAGTCTTGAAGAGTGGAGAGGCAGTGAGCGACCCGACTAACCAGCAGCATGAAGGGTGTTCTGAATAAATCCGAATCAGATGCACAATTTGGCTTGGCAAAGCCACTGTTTATATATGTTTTGGGGGAACGGGTACATGACTGAGACCAGGTGAACACAGGATGGAATTTTCCATAGGTGCAAAATTGGGCAATGGCCTTTTCCAGGATGGAGATGGGTCTCGATGACTTTAGACAAAAGAAGCCATCATGTTAATGGGTCTAGGTATTAGCATTTGTGGGAGAGATTTCCCTTAGCAGATCGGCCAAGAGTGTGTCATATGCGATAGACAAAGGAGATTGCCTAAGGAGACAAACACAGTTCTGCTGGTCACTTAATCACCAATGTAACGGGGAGGGGGGGGAGACGGAGGCTGAGTCTGTAATTCCTAACCTGTAACAAAGGACAAGCTGGAGGGGGGGGGTTGCCAAGATGGAGTCTGGCCTAGCAAGGTCTTCTCTCTTCAGTAATTCTTTTATTCTTATTATTTCACACAAAGTCCCGACGCGTTTCGCCTTACATCTTTTTCAAGGGACAATGTTTTTTATATTTAAGGACCAACTTCAACTTATTAAAGAATCTCTTGATAGAGTATAAGGTCATGCTCACGATAATTAAACTTAGCTTGTGGCGCTTCAGATGTGTTGAATATCCTTAAATATCAAAACCATTGTCCCTTGAAAAAGCTGTAAGGTGAAACGCGTCGGGACTTGTGTTGAAATAATAAGAATAAAAGAATTACTGAAGAGAGAAGACTCTATATAAGTCCAATTTGGACATTTTATTGCCATATTGGTTTCCCAGTGTGCCTATATTTTTCTATAATTGTCTCTTCACTGGGACCCGCCCCTCCCAGTTCATTATTTTCTCTAGCAAGGTCTTGGCAGATCTTAACAGTGTCTGGCTTTGGCACAATCCTAGACTATTGGAAAGTGCCACTGGTTGTGGAAGACAGTGAGCCAGTCTGTAGGGCAGGGTCCTGCCAGATGTAACACAGGGTCTCCTGAATGGGTGGGGGTCAGTTAATTTTGTGTATATTTTAACAATCTGTTAAACATTGATCAGGTGATATGACTGCATATGGTCATGTTGTCCCACCCACGTCGGATGGGCCTGGAGTGGGTGGGAAGGGGAGGAGCCCTGGAAGGGCATGTGCTGCACAGCTCTGCTTCCCAACTATATTCTGCACGATCATGCTACTTCTGGGGTTTCTTGAAGCCTGAAGGATGTTTCTGGGGTTTCTCAACAGTAGAAAACGTGAGAAAGACCGACCCATGCAGATTACAATAACCGCAGTGCTGGTTTCATTCTCTCACTGTTCCCCAGTGTATTTTTCAAAATTATTCTTCCTGTCCTTATGCTTCCTCTGTGCACTTATGCTTCCTCTGTGCGCATGTGATTGGCTCCATCTTCTGGGGCAGCCATCCTTGTGGTTGTGCCCACCACCCCATGTCAGAATTCCAAAGGTGCCCACAGGCTCACGCAGTTGGGGACCCCCGGCTTAGATACAGAAGAGATTCCACTTCTTCTCTGATGCTGGGTCTGTCAAAGCTGTTTCTCTTCCAGTGCTCGGACAAGTCATGTCTAAGAACGCCCTCCTTGAAGAAAAGAGTGATAGACTCCAATCTGGAAGGAAAGAAGGATTCTGGGATGTTGAAATACATCCGGCACCAGGTGAGAAGGGGTGTCTTCATGTTTTTTAGGTAGCCACAGAGGGTTGGTCTGCAGTAGAACAGTGAGATTTGAGTCTAGTAGCACTTTTGAGGTTTCAGGGTGTGAATTTTTGAAAGTCAAAGGACTAAGCTTTGACTCTCAAAAGCTTAGACCCCCTAAGGTTAGACGTTCAGTCAAGTCAGCTTGGTGTAATGGTTAGGAGTGCGGACTTCTAATCTGGTGAGCCGAGTTTGATTCCCTGCACCTCCCTCACATGCAGCCAGCTGGGTGACCTTGGGCTCACCACAGCACTGAGAAAGCTGGTCTGACCGAACAGGAGAAGAAAGGGGAGGTTATTGTAAACCACTTTGAGACTCCTGATAGAGAAAAGCAGCATATAAAAACCAACTCTTCTTCTTCTACCTCACAGGGTGTCTGTTGAGGGGAGAGGAAAAGGAAGCCGCTTTTAAGCTGCTTTGAGACACCTTTGAGTAGAGAAAACAGCCTATAAGAACCAACTCTTCTTCTTCTTCTTCTTCTTCTTCTTCTTCTTCTTCTCTTGGGGATCCTATGGTTCAGCTGTTGCCACAATGTTTAATCTTGCACCACTTTGTAATGCTTTGGCTGGTGTCCCCTTTGATTGTATCTAACCACTGTAATCTTTGTCAGCCTGGTTTCCTTTTACCAATGATCTAAGGTGCTACCAGACTCAAATCTCACTATTCTTGGTTTTACTGTTCAATAAGAGGGTCCCCTGGGTAATGAAATAGCAGCAAAAAGAATTGTCAGCTCCTCAATCTATTGTGGCGTGGAGTGCTTAAGAGTGGCATCATCTAATCTGGAGAGCCAGGTTTGTTGTCCAACTCCTCCACATGCAGCCAGCTGGGTGAACTTGAGCCAATCACAGTTTTCTTAGAGCTGTTCTTACAGAGCAGCTCTGTTAGAGCTCTCTTAGCCCCACCTACCTCACTTGGTGTCTATTGTGGGGAGAGGAAAGGAAGGCGATTGTTTTATTTATTCTTGTTTGTTTATTTATTATTCAATCTTTAGATCACCACTCCCAGCATGAGCTGCCTCATGTTGATTTACAAATTATAAAACCATAAAAATTACAGAATAAAACACATAACATTACAATTACGAATTATGGTGGTATAACCAAATCCTTGTTCTCTCCTGGATCCACCCCCCTGCTGTTTCCAGTCTTGTTTCTTACATAGATGACCCTGCGTGATGTTCACCCGGGGAGCCCCGCTCATAAGGAGGTAGGCTGAGATCCTCAGATTGGAGACCCCGGTCTCTGCCCTGGCCTCAACCAAACACTTGGCGGAAGAGCTCCATCTTACAGGCCCAGCAGAACCTAGAGAGCTCCGTCAGGGCCCTTAGCTCTTCCAGGAGATCATTCCACCAGGTTGGGGCCAGGGATTTAGATTTTCCTCTCTCCCCTCTCAGACCAGCCGTCTTGGGGCAGTGTACAACAAATATAAAGCTGGCTACAATAAAAGTATAAATATTCATATCATTTTTAATGTTAGCAAAGTTAAGATACCCCCATCTCAGCACCGATGATGTTAAGTTCTGGTCTGCTGGTAATACATCAGGTAAGGAGAGGGTATAAGTGGCGGGGGGGGGGGGGGGGAGAGACGGAGGCCCAGCCCACCGTTTCTCTGTCCTTTCCCCTTTGCTCATCCAAAAGCCTGACAACCAAAAGCCTTGAAGAAGCTCAACGAGGTGAAAGGCGCATTTTAGAATTGGGCGCTTTGGCATCCCAAGTGGCCATTCACGCCTGAAGCAGCCAGCGCTGTGGTGCGGGGGGAGGGGAGGTGCAGGCATTGGTGCGCTGGCTACTTTGGCTGTGAATTGCTGCTTCGGATGCCAAAGCACCCAATCCTAATGTCCAATGCGCCTTTCGCCCCATCGGGCTTCTTCAAGGGGCAGGCTAGTACTGTAAATCAGCATGTCTATGAATTAAATAAGGCTCCTAATGTAGCCTCTTGTGGCGCAGAGTGGTAAGGCAGCAGACATGCTGTCTGAAAGCTTTGCCCATGAGGTTGGGAGTTCAATCCCAGCAGCCGGCTCAAGGTTGACTCAGCTTTCCATCCTTCCGAGGTCGGTAAAATGAGTACCCAGCTTGCTGGGGGGTAAACGGTAATGACTGGGGGAAGGGAATGGCAAACCACCCCGTATTGAGTCTGCCAGGAAAACGCTAGAGGGCGTCACCCCAAGGGTCAGACATGACCTGGTGCTTGCACAGGGGATACCTTTACCTTTACCTTTTTAATGTAGTGACACACCGAACAACTAATAAATCTTGCAAAGCACAATCAGTTTTTCAAACAGGGAAAAGGGCCTTTTGTGGGAAAGAAAGCACAGCGTGCCATAGTCCCTATCATTCAGTCGTAAGCAGGACCACCAATCCACAGCATTTTTATTTGTGACTATTAGGGCTGGATTAGGCTGGATTAGGGCTGGATTATTAGGGCTGGATTAGGGCCATGAAAACGCTAGAGGGCGTCACCCCAAGGGTCAGACATGACTCCGTGCTTGCACAGGGGATACCTTTAGGGCTGGTGCCAGGGTTTTTTATTTATTTGTTTTTTATCATTATTGAAAATTTTACACAACAACAACAAAAGACACAAAACCTGTGAAACACTACCACCAACACAATAACCCCCCCAATGAGAAATAATAATAAAAACACCATACCTAATAAACAAAAACATACAATGACAAAAAACATTTAGAAAAGACCTCTGACCATCTACAAATCAGGTTCTTTAGTTTTCTAGTACCAGATGCACAAAAAAATATTAGAAATCAACATTTCACAATTATATCTTGCATTGGCCATTCATTCGTTGGCCTTTCATTGGCTATTGGCCATTGGTGCCAGATTTACAGAGGCCCCTTCCCCTCTTCTACCCCCCCCACGCCCTGACCCTCCTTCTTTTCCCCACACCCAAAGGCCTATCCTCTGCATGCCCATTTTCACCACTGCTGGCAGCCCTTTTCCCAATGTCACTGGTCAGTAACTGGGAGCTATGGTGGAGCACTAACCAAGAAGTGGGGAGGGGTCATTGACAGCAGTGGACCCTACCTGAAGCCCTGGGCCATGGCAGCTGCTCCACGAGAGGGAATGCTGAGATTGGCCCTGTCCTTAAGAAATCAAGTTAGGTGGGACTTGAAAGGACTATAAAAGCCTTGCTGCATCTTCATTTGACCTATTGTGTTGCTCAATTTCGTTTCCCACAGGTGATGAGCCTGTCTCCAGCTCCATTATCACTGCTGATCAAGGCTGCTCCCATCCTCACAGAAGAGATGTACGGGGATATCCAGCCCGCAGCCTGGGAGTTGCTGCTCAGCATGGATGAGCACATGGCTGGTGCAGCAGGTAAGAGCATGCTTTTGCACATGGCGCCAGAGACAGTAACTTTTGGCTGGTATGGACTGTGATAGGGCTCCTGCTAACTTTCAGATCCTGCCAAATTGTATCCACCAAAAGTCTTCCTATGAAGAAGCCTGCTGGCTCAGACTAACAGTCCGTCTAGTCCAGCATTCTGTCTCACACAGGGGCAAACTAGATCCTCTGTAGGACCAAGAACAGGGCACAGAGACCAAGGCCTTTATAAGAACGTAAGACCAGTGGTCCATCAAACGTTCTTAATGGTTTGCTGACTTTCAGGGGTCTGAGTTGAGGTGAAAAGGTGGCATAAAATATTATAAATTAAACAACCAACCAAATAAATGGGGATAGATCAAGATGGGCAGCAATGTTAGTCTGTCTGTAGCAGAAGAAAAGTTCAACAAACCAGGAGCACCTTAAAGACTAGCAGCATTTGTGGCAGGGAAGACTTGGCACGGATGATAAAATGTCACTTGGGCTACTCTTGTGACCTGAGCCTCCATAGAAAGGGAGGCATCAAAGATCACCCTTCAGTTCCTGGCGGTAGTTACAGCCATAAACTATACTCCATCCAGGGTGGGTAAACATGCTTCCTAGTCCTGCCCGTTTCTACCCAGCTACAGGACCTCGATCTTAGAAGGGTTGAGTTTTAGGTGACTCTGCCTGAGCTATCCAGAAACCACTTCCACTGGTGAATGTTTTTAGGGAGGAGTCAGTCAGTATGTCTGGCCATCAGGAGATAGAGCTGGGTGTCATCGACATATGGGTGACAACCTAGCCTGAAACTCCAGACTAGCTGTGCCAGAGGGCGCATGTAGACATTAAATAATGTAGGGGAAAGTATTGCCCCCTGCGACACCCCACACCTCCCCCACTGCCACCCTCTGTGTCTGGTTCTGAAGAAAGGAGACCAGCCACTGTAAAGCCATCCCCCTAATCCCTGTCCCAGTGAGGCGGGGAACTAACAACATGTCATCAACCACATCAAATGTGGCCAACATATCTAAAAGCCAGATCGCTGAACTGCCCTGATCGAGCTGGCGCCGGAGATCATCCATCAAGGTGACCAGCACAGTCTCCACCCTGTGGTCAGGACAGAAGTTTGACTAGTATGGGTCCAGGTCCGAAGATTCCTCCAAGAATGCTGAGAGCTGGTCCGCAGCGGCCCCCTCAACCACCTTACCCTGAAACGCTAAATGTGACGAGGTCTCAATGATCCAGTGATGGTTTTTTCAGAAGAGGATGAACCACTGCCCCTTTAAGCCCTTCAGAAAACTCTCCAGATGACAAGGAGAGGTTGACAATATCCCTGAAAGGGCCTCCTATCCATTGGTCGCTCAATTTGAGCAATTTGACAGGGATCCAGGGGACAAGTGGTAGCCCTCATCCACTTGTAGTTGGTGTAATTCCACATCTCCCCCTCCAGCATTGCTTTGAGACTGTAAAATAGTATCTCCAGACTGTGAATAAGTTCACAAAGTATTTGCTTCTCGTAGCTGCCATGTTCCTTCTGTGTGCGGTCAAAGTGCCCGAGGCGGTATCGGATATGTTGATGTCTGAGTTCCACCACCCGGAGGCCATGCAAAGACTGAATGCTATTCTCAAGTTCCACACCCTCTGGAGGTTCAGGTATCAAGTCTGGCCTCGGATGGAGGAAGGAGCTCAACAGATCTTTAAGGTAAACGACAACGCTAGCCCACAAAATTCAGGGTTGACTGGGAAATCTGAGAATGTGGGAAATCTGGGATTATTCTGGTTTACTGTAAAAAAAAAATAGGAAACCCTAATGATATTTGTGAAGGGCTTGTTGCAATGGTTACCATCCCCCCCCCTGCCCTCAAGTCACAGCTGATTTATTGCAACCCTGTAGGGTGGTTTGCCATTGCCTGCCTCTATGTAGTAACCCTGCACTGGGTTGGTGGTCCCCATCCAAATACTAATCAGGGCTGATGCTGCTTAGCCTCTGATGAGGTTGGGCTGCCTGGACTATCCACGCTAGGGCCAGAGAGGTTCTCTAACTGTATCATTGCACACCTGTAAACATGAAGCTGCCTTATATGTTTGGGGAAAGGGCCGTGGCTCAGCAGTAGAGCTTCAGTCACCAGGATCTTCAGTAGTAGGTGACATGACAGGCCTCAGCCTGAGACCACAGAGAGCCTCTGCCAATCTGATTAGACAATGCTGAATGGCCCTTCAGTGCTCCCTTCAGTATAAGGGAGCATCGCACATAACTGTTATTATAAGCCTCTTTGAACCACAAGACAAAGCAGGATATAAATGTTTAAATAAATAAGATATTGTGTCCAATCATTAATCCAGGGGTGACCAATCAGGGGTCTGTGGATCAATCGTGGATCAATCAGCTCCCAACCAGGGGTCTGTGGATCAATCGTATCAATTGACAATATGTTCTTTTGCTATTTGGAGGCTCCCAGGGTCTATCCTGGAAGGGTACTCATTTCCTATTTATAAGAATATACAAGTGATTACAATTGATGAACTCATATTGTTCGAATGCTTGGTTTAAAGCTTTATGAGGAGCAGGTCACTGGTGAAAGATTGAAAATGGAGGGGAAAATTCCAGAACCCCGTTTTGGTTTGCCTCTACTTCACTTAATCAAGACTGAGTCTTGGATTTTCTTTAAGGACTTTTATTCAGCACCTTGCACCAATCCTGTGCTTCGTTTCCTTAGTGACAATCGTCAGCACTAACAGAGGACATGTGCTGAGACACAATAATCATAAAATGTTACTTATAACCTTCCCTTCCTGGAAGGCTCAGGGTGGGCAACGCCATAAGGTAAAGGTAAAGGTGAAGGTATCCCCTGTGCAAACACCAGGTCATGTCTGACCCTTGGGGTGATGCCCTCTAGCGTTTTCATGGCAGACTCAATACGGGGTGGTTTGCCAGTGCCTTCCCCAGTCATGACCGTTTACCCCCCAGCAAGCTGGGTACTCATTTAACCGACCTCGGAAGGATGGAAGGCTGAGTCAACCTTGAGCCGGCTGCTGGGATTGAACTCCCAGCCTCACGGGCAGAGCTTTCAGACTGCTGCCTTACCACTCTGCGCCACAAGAGGCTCTGGGCAATGCCATAAATAATAAAAAAGACATTATGAACAGCTATAATATGTAAATATAATCTTTAGAATCCTAAATTCATTTTCGATCTGGTGAAAAATTGATTCCTCCTTTCTCCAGTGAGAGGGGAGATGTAAACATGTGACGGTGTGACCGACGTTTTGGGCAGGGAGGCCAGAATTTCGGGATTCTTTTCACCCTTACCCACAGACCAAAAACCAACCCCCTTCCTCTTGGTCTGCTTCCCTAGATCCCTCCTCCCAGCATTAACTTCACCTTGCCGTCCCCCGTGCTGGGGATGCCCTCAGTGCCCATGTTCGATCCGCCGTGGGTTCCGCAGTGCGGTGGGAGTGTGCAGGACCCCATTAACGAAGATCAGTCCGTAAGTACAAATAACCTCAGAGGAGGAATCCTGGAATTTGGGGTTTTTTTTAATGGGGAGTAGCTCTCAAAATATCGAGAGGTTGATGAGAAGAGACGCTGGCAAGCCTGGTTTAAGGATTCGCAGGGCCTGTACCCCCAGGGCCTGGTTAAGGATTTGCGGGGCCCTAAGAGAGCACACCTGCCTGCCAGCATTCAATGGTGCATACTCCTGTGCAGGGGTAGTTAACCTGTGGTCCTCCAGATGTCCATGGACTACAATTCCCATGAGCCCCTGCCAGCAAACGCTGGCAGGGGCTCAGGGGAATTGTAGTCCATGAACACCTGGAGGACCACAGGTTGACTACCCCTGCTCCTGTGCACAGAGGGGAGGCAGCAGAACCCAAAGCAGCCCCCAACCACTGATTCACACACACCCTGCCCTGGATCCCGCCAGCCTGATTCACTCCCACTCTGCCGCCACCAACACCTCCAGCACAGCCAATCAGGATCCTCCTCTTCTGCAGCTTGCTCAGCTGGAGCGGGCAATGCAACTTCTCACTTTAGTTAAAGCAGGCGGGATAGAGCAGGCTGCTTGCTGCATCCGAGTCCTCCTAGGGTCTCCTTTTGTCACCAGAAGCATGCACACGAGGTCTCTGCACATGCCGTCTCCAGCAGGCTGCCTGGCACCCAATTCTAGGGCTTTGCCGGGAAGGCGAGGCCCCTGGAATCTTGGGGCTCCAAGCACATGTTGCAAATGCTACACAGATAAACTGCTACTGACAGCGTCTGGAGTCCCAGCCAATGGGAAAAGGACCGGCAGGTGCCATGAGAACATCAGCTCCTGACCCCAGAAGATTGGCCTGGGAGCAGAAGGGAGGACGGAGGACATGCCAGTGCCCCTTTGCCAGGAGAAATAGTCATGTCCCCTCCCAGCCTCCTCTTCTCCAGGCTAAATATTCCCAAGTCCTTCAGCCTTTCCTCATAGGGCTTGGTCCTCACCTCTCTGCTCTGCACCATCTCCATTTTGTCCGCCTCCTTTTTGAAGCGAGGCCTCCAGAACTGCACACGGGACTCCAGCTGGGCTCTGAGCAATGCAAGATCCAAAGGGACTAGGGCCTCTTGTGAGTTCAATAATGTGGGGCTGGTTTTGTGTCCTATAACCATGACCACCTCTAAGTATCTGCCACGTCATGCATGTCCTTTGAATGCGAGGTGAAACTCAAACCAGTCTCCCCCTCCACCCCCCATAATTTGCTTGCAGAAATCATTCTCGGCCCGGGCGGTGTCTCGATCTCATCAGCGAGCGGAGCACATCCTGAAGAACCTGCAGCAGGAGGAGGAGAAGAAGCGCCTGGGCCGAGAAGCCAGCCTGATCACAGCCATTCCCATCACCCAGGAGGCTTGTTACGAACCGACCTGTCCGCCCAACGCAGAGCAGGAAGAAGAAGGTGCGCTTGAAATGCAGGAACGACCTGCCAAGGGCTGATAAAAATGCTCTTCCCAAACACCCATGAGGATTCGTGATTTTGTTTTAAGGGTGCAGACAAGAGAGTGAAAATCTTGGATCTGCTGGGGATGGTGGAAAGTGACACTGAGTCGCAGATGATTTACGGCAACCCCCTAGGGCAGGGGTAGTCAACCTGTGGTCCTCCAGATGTTCATGGACTACAATTCCCATGAGCCCCAGGGGCTCATGGGAATTGTAGTCCATGAACATCTGGAGGACCACAGGTTGACTACCCCTGCCCTAGGGTTTTTGAGGCAAGAGATATTTACCATTCCCTGCTTTTACACAGGATTTCCTTGGTCGTCTCCCATACAAGTACTAAGCAGGGCCAACTAGAATCCTAGAGTGGGAAGGGGCCATATAGACCTTCTAGTCCCACCCCCTGCTCAATGCAGGATCAGCCTCAAGCATCCAGGAGAAGGATCTGTCCAGCCACTGCTTGTAGACTGCCAATGAGGGGGAGCTCACCACCTCCTTAGGCAGTCCATTCCACGGTTGAACTAGACTCACAGAATCCTAGGTGTAAACTGCACGGAGCTTTTATTCCAACCCCAGATTGATTCAGTCCCTGCCCTCTACACAGAATGCGATTTCCATTTGGATTTTGGAGTGATTTAAAGTTTCCTTCTGCAGCAAGAAGGATTGACCCGGAGTGACCCTACCTTTATTGTGCGATATCTTGGAGTGCTTTTAATGCTCAATATCCGGATTGGGAAAGAAAGCTCTGTGGTAGAGAATCTCTGATAGGCTACACCTGGTCATGTGACACGCTTGCCTTAAAGGAGAAGTCCCTAATTTCTCTCAACTTCTGTCGGTCCTGGATTTTTTCTCCCTCCTCTGCCTTTTTCGATCTTCTCCCCCATCCCCTCCAAGAAAAGAAAGAGGCTCCCTGCTTGGCTCCTCTCCCCCCACCCTTCAAGAAAAGAAAGAAAGAAGCTTGGCTCCCCCCCCCTTCTGAACTACCCTAACCACATGCAGAAGACTTCCCTGTTTCAATGGGGAGGGGGGGGGGAGAGGAAGACCCGAGTTCAAAGCGATCTGAATTCAACAGGATCGACAATGTAATAAACAAAGTAAGTGCAGACTCTGCCCTAGATTTGGAAGGGGCCATACTGGCCATCCAGTCCCACCCCCTGCTCATTGCAAGATTAGCCTCAAGCATCCAGGAGAAGTCTCTGTTCAGCTGCTGCTTAAGGACTGCTAGTGAGAGTGAGCTCACCACCTCCTTAGGCAGAACTACTCTGTGAAAAATAGTTTTCCTGATATCTCACCGTACCATTCTACATGTAGCTTAAAGCCATTACTGTGGGTCCTGTCCTCTGCTGCCAACAGGAACCACTCCTTCAATGGAGTATCCTGCCACAGAACCAAAGTGGTCATTTTTCTCCAGGAGAACCAATCTCTGTTGGCTGGAGATAAATTGTAATCCCAAGAGATCTCCAGTTGCCACCTGAGGGCACTTCTCCACTTCAGCTTTGTGAGATTCACAAAGGAAGCATAGATGAGTTATTTTTTAAAAAATCAGTTCTGAAGAAGACATTTTTTCAAGTCTAAACTGACTTTTACCGGAGGTCACTAGAGTGATTTACAATTTTTTTCCCATTAACATTGCATAACAGAACCTTGTTTCCAAAGAGTAACCGTGAGCTTGATTTTGAAAGGAAAACATTTGATTTGTTTGTTTCCTTTATGCAAACCGTATGGGAAATTCATTATGGAAGAAGATTCTTCCATTTGAAAGATTTATTAAGTTTTTAGGGACTTTACCCTTTTTGCCTCAATCAGTTACTGTATTCTTGTTTTGCACCACCTGAAGCCTAGCAACCCTATCACAGGCAGCTGTCAGTCTGATCTGGTCTCAGGTTTCAGCCTTCGGGATCAAATTGTGGGGCTCATCCTCAAATGGATATCCGTTTGAGATGTTGAGCAACGAACTGAGCAAAGCATCAAACTGTTGGTGGTCCGGTTCCTCTTCAGGTCATACAAATCCGACTTTTAAATTCTCTGTCTCTTGTGGACCCTCCGTGCCCTGACTTCCATTCAAAGACTTGTATTAGAACATGGGCCAGAGCAAAATGCCCACCTCCTATAAAGCAATGGTTCGAGGACTTTATGATTTCATCATCATTTGAAAGCGGGGCACAGAGATAACAATCGCATAAAGACATGCTTTTAGATATTTGGAAATCTAATACAGAAACGGATGCGTAGATTTTGCACCACAGTTGTTTCATATGTGGTTCCCTTCCCCTCCCCCTTCTTTTCTTTTTACTTAATAACAGAGAATTACCCGTTTATAGATAAATAGATAAATAGATAAATAGATAAATAGATAAATAGATAAATAGATAAATAGATAAATAGATAAATAGATAAATAGATAAATAGATAAATATGAAAGAAATGCGAGGAGATAATCTGGTACTGGCAACTCATGAAGCCGCCTTCTGCTATTCTCCCACTCTGAGCTCCAGAGGTCCCTTTGCCGTTTTTCTGTAGTTCCCTCTGCCAGCTCCAGGTTGGGAGATTTCTGGAGATGTGGGGGTGGAGCTTCGGTAGCCGAGTGTTGGAGAGGGAAGCAACCTGAGCAGGATATAATGCCATAGTGCCCACTCTCCAAAGCAGTCATTTTATCCAGGGGGAAGTTTATCACCATCATCATCATCATCATCATCATCGTCATCGTCATCATTATTTCAATTTATTCCCCGCCACTTCCAAATCAGCTCATAGCCGGTTAAAAAGTGTTATAAAAACACCATTAAAACCCCAATTAAAAGACAAAAAAATCCAACATGGCAGAAAAAACCCCCCCACCCATCCCTTACTACAGGAGGGGTGAGGAAGGAGGTTGACAATGTACTACTCATACCCAGGGTGGGGGTATGATTAATTGCAGTTCTGGTACCCCAGAGCCCACCTGGAGGTTGGCAACCCTAGTCGTAGGGGAGCAGTGAGATGTGGGCTGTAGCATCCTCACACTACTACTGTCACTTTGCCACCATAGAAACTTGCTGAAGCTTTGTATTTAGAAGAGCGCCTACAGACAAAAGCCACCATTTCCTTAGGAAGCGAGCTTCATGGCTTCTTTTGCTCTGGTGGGAGATCAGCACAAGGATTCTCGTTGAAGATCCGTAAACTGAAACTCACACATGCAATTTGTTTTGCCAGTAGAAGAAGTTGCCAACCTGGCATCTCGCCGTCTCTCTGTGAGTCCATCTTGCACTTCAAGCACATCACACAGGAACTACTCCTTCCGGCGTGGCTCAGTGTGGTCAGTACGTTCAGCAGTCAGTGCAGAAGGTAAGACATCTTCTGAGGAAGGCTCTATGCTCCATTGTTGGTTCTCCAGAGGAGCTGGTTGGCCACTGTGTGAGACAGGAGGCTGTGCGAGATGGACTCCTAGTCTCATGTTCTTAGGAAGACCTCGGTCTCTATGCCCTATTGTTAGACATCTAAAGTAACGGGTTGGCCACTGTGTTGGCTTGGATGGACCACTGGTTTGATCCAATAGCACTCATGTTCTTCAGAAAGCCTCAGCCTCTCTGCTTTGTTGTTGGCCTTCCAGGGGAACTGGATGGCCCCGTATGAAAAAGGATACTGCAGTAGATGGACCAAAGATTTGATCCAGCAGGGCTCTTCTAATGTTCTTAGGAAGGCCTCAGTCTCTCTGTCCTATTGTTGGGCATCCAGAGGAACTGGTTGGTCTCTGTGTAAGACAGGATACTGGACTAGATGGACCACTGGTTTGATCCAACAGCATTCTTTGTTTGTTCTTCAGAAAGCCTCAACCTCTAGGCCTTGTTGTTGACCCTCCAAAGGAGCTGGTTGGCTGCTGTGTGATACAGGAAGCTAGACTAGACAAACCACTGGTATGATCAGCAGGACTTTTCTGATGCTTTTCTGCCCTATTGTTGGCCCTCTAGAAGAACTTCTTGGCCGCTGTGTGGCACAGGATGCTGAATTAGATAGACTATTAGTCTGATCCAGCAGGCCTCTGTTGTTGTTCATCCAGAGGAACTGGTTGGCCACTGTGTAAGACAGGATGCTGGACTCGATGGACCACCAGTCTGGTCCAGCAGAGCTTTTCTGGTGTTCTTATAAGAAACAGAGAGTCCTGATATTCCTGCTCGGTCAGAACATCTTTATCAGTGCTGTGGTGAGCCCAAGGTCACCCAGCTGGTTGCATGTGGGGGAGCGCAGAATCAAACCCAGCTTGCCAGAATAGAAGTCCACACTCCTAACCACTGCACCAAGCTGGCTCTCTCCAAAATAAGTCCTTTATAAGAAGCTCTATTACATTTGTTTACTCAGCCTTTGGGGCTGCAGCACAAGACAGATAATGAAAACAGGGGGGAACTTACCTGTAGCCATTGTCCATTGAGGTTTTGTCTGCAGGTACACATTTCTCCTCTACATTCCCGTTGTGAGCTGCAAAAAAGAAAGAAAACCACCTCTGTCTCATTCTCTATCCTGGGGGGGGGGGTCACAGTGGCGGTTTCAGGACTGAGGGAGGGGTGTTCTACCCTTGGAATGCGTGATGCTGCATGGTTGGCATAGGCTCAGAGCACCCCCTGTAGGAACTTATGTGGAAAGGTCCTCCACAGACGGCCTACACCTGTGCAGTTCCAATGTGTGCCTGTACAGAAGATGTCAACGAACAACAGTTACCTGTAACTGTGCAACCCTGTTTTCTGTTTCCATAGTGACAACAACGCTTTTCTTACTATAAAATGCCATTACAGTCAGCCTTGGAGACAGATCACTTAACACTGCCTCGTTTTGTGTGTGTTTTTTTTCCCTAGATGAGGAGCACACGACAGAGCACACGCCAAACCACCACGTCCCACAGCCTCCTCAGGCTGTCTTCCCAGCATGCATCTGTGCAGCCGTGCTTCCCATCGTCCACTTGATGGAAGACGGAGAAGTGCGGGAGGATGGCGTAGCAGGTGTGGTTTGGGCTGACCCGTGTCTGAAGTAATTAATAGACTGTCAGATTCTCTAAAACTTTGGTCTTGACAGCCAGGGGGATCAGATAGAGAAAAACTTTTGTCCTTTCTCTGTCATTCAAGCTTGGATATTTGTTTGGTTGGGGGAATGTGCCATCCAGTCACAATCCTGTAGGACCGCGGTTCTCAACCCGGGGGTCGTGACCCCCCAAGGGGTCGTTTGGCCTTTCTCGGGGTCACGGCAGTGGCATGGTTCTGGCCTTCTCCACGCTGCCTCAGAGCTCACCGAGGTGGTGCAGAGGAGGCATCTTTAAATTCACCAATGGTATGGGTGGGCCCAAGCAGAGTCTTTGTGGAGGGGCTCCATGGGGGCTCTCGGAAGCCCTGGGGACATGGTCAGAGAAGGAGCCCAGAGAAGCTGTTTCCTTGGCCAAGGAGGCTGGTTACCACCTGGCCTAGCAGAGAGAAACAGCCCTGCAGGTTTGAGCTTTTCAAAGAGATGGGACATTGAGAGCGATGGCCAAACTAGCCCACTTCTTTTGTCTTGAGCAGTCAGCGCCGTCGCTCAGCAGGTCCTGTGGAACTGTCTCATCGAAGATCCTTCTACGGTTCTTCGGCATTTCCTGGAGAAACTGACAATCAGCAATCGGCAGGTAGACGACCCGCTTTCCACTCTCTGAAGAATTTCATTAGTCGAAAGACTTCAAGGCGGGGTCACTGGGTTAGTCTATTGTAGCAAAGAACAACAGAAGTCTAGTGGCACCTTGAAGACTAAGGTTTATCCCGGCATGAGCTTCCATGAGTCCAAAATCACTTCTTCAGATGCAGTGGGATGAAAAAAAAATTATCATATTTATTCAGAAAATTACAGAAGTGGGAGGGGAAAGGGGATATCAGGGCCAAGCCATTAAGGATGTTATACTTGACAGATGACAAGAGGGGGCAAAGGTTTTATCCTCTCTCTGATGGGGAAAAAAAGATAACCAAAGAGGAATAGAGCAGGGCAAATAACCTTAATTAAAAAAAGAAGCAGTTTTAAGCACTAGAAAATTAAATGACATCAGTATAGGGTTATGCTACGAAACCGTATGCCAAGTTTATTGAACTTACTAAAAAGTGGATCCTGATACATTATTAGATCTCAGAATGAGAAAAGAAATTCAAGTCTCATTTGAAGCCAAGATGACAGCAATTGTTTAAGTGCTTGATGGGTTCCAATTATCTATCTATCTATCTATCTATCTATCTATCTATCTATCTATCTATCTATCTATCTATCTATCTATCTATCTATCTATCTATCTATCTATCTATCTATCTATCTATCTATCTATCTATCTATCTATCTATCTATCTATCTATCTATCTATCTATCTATCATCTAACTATTTATATTTTTCATTACCAGAAGGAGTCCCAAAGCAGTTTACAAACACCTTTTCCTTCCTCTTCCCACAACAGACACCCAGTTAGGTAGGTCAGGCTCAGAGACCTCAAAGAGAACTGCTCTGCAAGAACAGCCCTATGAAAACTGGGACGGGCCCCAAGTCACCCAGCTAGCTGCATGTGGAAGAGGAGTGAGGAACTGAACCCAGTTCTCCAGATTAGAGTCACCAGCTCTTTAACCACCATATTGCTGTAAGGATGCCAGCCTCCAGGTTATATCTGGAGATCCCCTGGAATTATAATTCTTCTCCAGACTACAGGGATCAGTTCCCCTAGAGAAAATGGATGTTTTGGAGGGTGGACTTTGTGGCCTTGTAGCCCACTGAGATCTTGGTCCTTCTCAAGATCCACTCTGAAATCTCCAGGAGTTTTCCAACTTGGATGTGGCAACTCTATCCCCCATCCCATGCCGGTGGCCAGGGGGGGGACCTAGCTACCCAAGACAGAAAACAGACATTCCGTCATTCATGCAAAGGTTCCACTTGACAGAGAGAAGGAAAGCAACTTAAGGTGTCTCAGGACTTTTTGTGATGAAATTGAAATGAATTCCTCTCTTCTTCTAGGATGAGTTGATGTATATGCTGCGGAAGCTGCTGCTGAACATTGGAGACTTCCCTGCTCAGACATCCCATATCCTCTTCAACTACTTGGTGAGCTTCTCGGAGTCTCCTTCTGAATTCCCAACATGGCATTTTTTGTTAGTCCTGGAAGGTATCTCTACAGAATCCTCCCCCTTGTTCTATTTCAAATGACCTTGCAGTGTGTTGCATGCAGTGTGTTGATGCCACACCCGGTTCTGCCCTTACTTAGCTCTGGCAGCACACAGCAATTGACCCCCTGTTTCCCCCCCCCCTCCTCAGGCCTACTTAGGCCTACCAAGCCTCTGGTGGCCATCCCCCACCCCAGGTCCCAAGGGCTGCTGCTGCAACCAGCATTGGGAGAAAATTTAGAAGGAAAAATAAGACCTCTTCAACTTACAAGAAGTTTTTACCATAGAGTTTGTAGTGATTCCTAGAGCAACCTGGAAGCGAGAAAAGGTAGCTTTACCACCCCCTCCTCCTTCCACTTCCCTCCGAGGCTCGGAGGCTGCAGATCCCTGCCATATGAGACCTGGCCCTGCCAGTGAGTTCCATAACAGCTGTCTGCACCCTTTCTGGGTCCTGGGAGGAGGGGGGCATCCACAGACTTCTTTCACTCCACCCCCCCTAATATAGCACCCGTTGTGTTCCTGAATGCAACGGGCTTGGCCCTTACTAAGAACATAAGAGAAGCCATGTTGGATCAGGCCAGTGGCCCATCCAGTCCCACCCCCTGTGTCACACAGTGGTCAGAATCCAGGTCCCATCAGGAGGCCCCCAGCAGGGCCAAGAATTTCTCAATCCAGAGTTGGCAACTTTCATAGTTTGAAGATAATATTTAGGTAATATTTTTGACATGGATTCATATGTTAAAAGGCAACTCTTGTATTCCTTTGTGACTCCTAGGTGGGACTGATCATGTATTTTGTGCGCACACCGTGTGAATGGGGCATGGATGCCATTTCAGCAACGCTGACCTTCCTGTGGGAAGTGGTGGGCTACGTAGAAGGACTCTTCTTCAAGGATCTCAAGCAGACTATGAAAAAAGAGCAATGTGAAGTAAAGCTTCTAGTTACTGCCTCTATGCCAGGTACGGAACTCACTCCGGTGAAACAATCGGGGACCAGCTGTCCGAATTTCTTCCATTGATTTAGTTATTTATTTTCATTTATTTCTAATTTGAATTGCATACCGCCCCTTTTGAACTAGCCATCTTAACTATGCAGCTAAGACGATTCAGCTCTGCAAAGTTCTTCTTTGTAAAATTAGAACAATCAGACTACGATTTGGAAGAAAGACGCTGCCTGGAAATCGATGTGATCTGGACAGATTTCTGGAAAAGACATGGAGCTTTTTAAATTTTTTACTTTTAATTTAAGAGCCTCTTGTGGTGCAGGGTGGTACAGCAGTGACATGCTGTCTGAAGCTGTCTGTCCATGAGGTTGGGAGTTCGATCCCAGCAGCCGGCTCAAGGTTGACTCAGCCTTCCATCCTTCTGAGGTCGGTAAAATGAGTATCCAGATTACTGGGGGGTAAAACGGTAATGACTGGGGAAGGCACTGGCAAACCACCCCGTATTGAGTCTGCCATGGAAACGCTAGAGGGCATCACCCCAAGGGTCAGGCATGACTCGGTGCTTGCACAGGGGATACCTTTACTTTTAATTTATTTACTTTTTAAATTGTCTGCCTTTATTGCCGAGACACAAGGCAGCTTCTAAGATATGAAGCAGTGTCGTCAGACAGCACGAGACAGCCAGTGACCAATGCCAGAGCAATAAGATCACAGAATTAGGGAACACAGCAAGGAGCAAACTATCAAAGGCAACTGTCGATTTAGTGGCCACCTCTTCCATTCAACTGTAGAGGGATCCAGTCACATTTCGTCTTGAGGGTAACGACTGAGGGGCAAATAAATCTGTTCTGAAACAAACCTCACACCGCCAGGAGGGCGGTATATAAATCGAATAAATAAATAAGCAAATGTTTCAGAGGGTAGCCACTTGGGTCTGCAGTAGAAGAGTGAGATGGGAACCCAAGACCACTTTTGAGACCAACCAGATGTTCAGGGTATGAACGTTTGAGAGACAAAGCTCCCTCAGATATCTGACCAATGGTATTTGCTGATGGGAGATTTGACCCTCGAAAGCTTATATTCCAAAATTCTTGTAGGCCTCTGAGGTGCTGTTAAACTCCACAGAGCTAGCATGAGATTCTCTTGACGGACGCATGCAGAATAAGCCGGACTGTGCTTCAGTCACAGCAATCCACGTGCTAATAGGCAAGCACTGACCAATGGGTTCTGTATTATTTATATCTGAACCACTTAAGCAGATATTACGTCTTAATGCTGTTTTTTTGAAGCTGGGTCCCACAGGCACTGGATGCCTTTTCTCTTTCGCAGGCACCAAGACCTTGGTGGTACATGGGCAAAACGAATGTGATATCCCAACCCAGTTACCTGTGCACGAAGACACCCAATTTGAGGCCCTTTTAAAGGTGTGGACATTTATTTTATTAGTAATGCGTGGGGCATGTTCTCTTAGAAGTATATAAATTAAAAAGGAGAAGAGCTGTTGACCGCATTTGCAAAAAAAATAGTCGTTTTACTGGTCACCCTCCACTAGGAGGCAGGTTTGTTGATGGGAGAAAATAATCATGTAGGTTGGCCTAGGGCAGGGATTCCCAACCCAGGTTCTCCATGTGAGGTCATGTGAGAGCTCTCCAGGGGTTAGGCAGCCTTTCCCAGAGGTTCCGATGGCTGCTGACATCACTAGACGTCACTGGAGCCCATGTTCCCTGCTGCTGTATAGGCCTACTGTCTTTCTCCACTATGGACTTAGAAATGATGGATTGATTGATTGATTGATTGATTGGTTGGTTGGTTAATTGATTGATTGATTGATTGATTGATTGATTGATTGATTGATTGATTGATGGGCTGACTCCCGCATCATACTTCCATGCCCACTTCTGGGTTCCCTCAGAGCCTGAAGACTATTTCAAGATCTCCTCCAGAAGGTTGAAAACAGCTAGACTAGGGAGTACCTCCTACTTCACTTCTTTTATAAAAGAACCTGCCTGCTAGTGGACAGAATAGTCTGGATCAGTGCCAGGCAAAACTGGCTAATACATGATTGGTTTGACTTCGTACTAATACAACTGGAACATTAAATAAGAGTTGACATGTGTTTTCCCCTCCCACCTCAGGAATGTCTGGAATTTTTCAACATACCCGAATCCCAGTCTCCTAACTACTTTTTAATGGATAAGCGATGGAATCTTATTCATTACAATAAGGTGAGTCAAAGTTTTGTGTTCTGATGGCCGGAATCCATCATTACTGTTATAGCTTTCAGATTGAATCTAAAATGGCTGCCGACACAGTTGGTTGTTTAAGGGGGCAGCTCTGTTGATGAGCAGTAGAACAGCTGGATCCAGAAGGACCTTGAAGACAATAAAATCTCCAAGGTGTAAGCTTTCGTGAGTCAAAGCCCCGTCATCAGACTCTCAACAGCTTATGCCCTGGAAATCTCATTATTGGTTTTTAAGAGCTTCTGGACTTGAATCTGTCATATAATCGGTAGGGTGAGTCATTTTTCAATGAGAAAACAGAAGATCAATTATCTTCCATTTTAAATTCTGGATTTAATTTAACTTAATTAAAACACTTTTGCTGCCTTTTCCCCTTATCCAAATCCCCAAGAGAGTGCACATAAAATGATTTGAACTATTAAAAGCAGCATTTTAAATATTAAAATGATTCTGTTAAGAAACAACACCAGAGCCAGGGAGAATATAACCCATCACGGTTACTGAAGGTATGCCAAACAAAAATTTTAAAAGTCTTCATCTATATGTGGAAGATCCTGCTTGGCATGATTTTGTTTTTGTTTTAAAGGCAATGATGGGGGATCCCAAACAGTTTTGCTAAAGCACTCAAATGGTTACCACTGCTACTTCAGTTGCAACTACAACCAGTGTGGTGTCGAGGTTAGGAGCAGTGGCTTCTAATCTGGCGAGCCAGGTTGGATTCCCCGCTCCTCCTCCACATGCAGCCAGCTGGGTGACCTTGGGCTCGCCACAGCACTGATAATGCTGTTCTGACCAAGCAGTAATATCAGAGCTCTCTCAGCCTCACCTCCCTCACAGGGTGTCTGTTGTGGGGAGAGGAGAGGGAAGGTGATTGGAAGCCGCTTTGACATTCCTTCTAGTAGAGAAAAGCAGCATATAATAACCGACTCTTCTTCTTCTTCTTCTTCTTCTTCTTCTTCTTCTTCTTCTTCTTCTTCTTCTTCTTCTTCATTTCATTTGTAAACCACAAATTTTCATGGACACTTTCTGTTGATCCTCTGCAGACGTATGTCCGAGACATTTACCCGTTCCGTCGATCAGTATCGCCCCAGTTGAATCTGGTCCACATGCATCCTGAGAAGGGCCAGGAGCTCATCCAGAAACAGGTATCCCCTGGCCAGAGGTTCTTTGGAGGCTGAATGCCCATGGAAACTGCTTTGCATTCCCTTGCCCTGGTTGTGTCCCAAGGAGGAGATCACAAAAGACGGCTCTGTGCGAAGCAACAACCTATTGGATGGAAAGAGGAGGAATAATTTAGACTGGAAAATGGTGATGCTGAAGGAAGGGGTTTATAGAACGTTAGATGAAACCACAAAGGCATTGTTTACATAGACACACACTTCAGGATGTGATTTCAGGCTCGGGTCTCCAGGCCTCCCCTGGCCACTAGTAGGGGATGGGAGGGACAGGGTTGTCATCTCCAGTCTAGAGCTTTTGGGGTGGAGACTGGGGAGGACAGGGACCCCAGCAGGATATAATACCAAAGAGTCCCCTCTCAGAAGCATCCATGTTCTCCTGATCTCTGTAGTCTGTAGTTGAGCTGTAATTCTGGGGCATCCTCAGGTCCCACCAGGAGGCTGGCTTCCCTATTTCAGATGAGAAAACTGACCAGCAGGCTGTCACAGATGGTTTAGAGCAGGGGTAGTCAACCTGTGGTCCTCCAGATGTCCATGGACTACAATTCCCAGGAGCCCCTGCCAGCAAATGCTGGCAGGGACTCCTGGGAATTGTAGTCCATGAACATCTGGAGGACCACAGGTTGACTACCCCTAGTTTAGAGTTTCCAGGGCTCCTCGGGGTGGGGGGTAGGGTTGCCACCCGCAGTTTGGAGGTTTGGGGGGCAGATCCAGGGGAGGACAGGGGCCTTGGGGTGGGGTACTGTGCCATAGAGTCCACCCTCCGAAGCATCCAGGGGCACGGATCTCTGTAGTCTGCAGACGAGCTGTAATTCTGAAGGATCCCCAGGGTCCCACGCTGGAGGCTTGATGGCTATTTTGAGATGTTTCGGTTTGGGATTGCCGCATGAGCACTGAAAAAACATGAGTGTGTATCTGCACGCCAAAGGATGACAGTCTTGAGATGCCCTCTGTCGCATCCCCTCAAGCCTACTGGAGACAGGCGTGCAAAACGTGGTGCCAGGGGTAGGGATGGCAGACTGTAACGGAGATAATGCTGTCATCCCTTCGTCTCTCTCGCTAGGTGTTTACACGCAAGCTCGAGGAAGTGGGCCGGGTGCTGTTCCTCATTTCCTTGACTCAGAAGATCCCAGCGGCTCACAAGCAGTCTCATGTGTCTTTGCTGCAAGAGGACCTCCTGCGCCTGCCCTCTTTCCCCCGCAGCGCCATCGACGCTGAGTTCTCCCTCTTCAACGATCCACAAGGTACCAGAAGGAAATCTGTCCCCCCCGATAGGCCCAAGACTCATTTCAGTAGAGAAAGGGGTGGCCCCTTCCCCTATCTGACCACACTACGGAGCAAAGCTTGGGGAGCTAGCATGGAGTAGTGGTTAAAGAGCAGCAGACTCCAGTTTGGAGAGCTGGGTTTGATTCCCCACTCCTCCCCCACGTGCAGCCAGCTGGATGAACTTGGGCCAGTCGCAGTTCTCTTAGGGCTGTTCTTGCAAAACAGTTCTCCTAAAGCTCTCTCCGCCCCACCTACCTCACAGGGGGGAAACGAAGGGAAAGGTGCTTATAAATTGCTCTGGGACTGCTTTGGGTAGTTAAAAACCCAGCTCTTCTTCTTCGCTGAATTGAATTATTTTATTATTTCTGAGTCCCATATACCCTGCATTTTCTTATGACTAAATGTTGACGTCCTCTTCCAATCTAAGGAGTCTTCCTCTGGCATAAGCAGCGCTTCTCTTAGAGAAAAGGCCACTGATGTTGGAGGAAGACTCCCATTCTGAGTCAAAGCACGGCTGATTTCACACACGTTGGATGAGGCTCTTTTAATGGCCTTCGGTGATGTTCCACAACTGGATTTTCCTTTGTGATATACTGAAAATCCACCTGCAAATAATAGCACCAGTGCATTGGGGAGAGTATTATCTGATGTGCAAAAAAGTCATTCAGCTGTTCTTTCTGTGTTTGAAACCTATCTTCTTTTCGATAATAATTAAAAGAGCTCAGTTAATAGCTCCTACTTGTTCAGAATTCCTTCTGTCTCTTTTTCTGGCAGGAATTCCCTGTCCAATCCCCCTCACTTTCTCACTCTGCATAGTTTGCTGAGCTTTATCCCTCGTTTCTTGTAACGACTGCACTGGGTTTTGGTCTAGATCAGTGGCTCTCAACCTGGAGGTCGGGACCCCTTTGGTGGTTGAACAACCCTTTCAAAGGGGTCGCAGCAGCGCAAGCAGATTGGCCAGGGAGGGGGGGGGGACCATCCACACAACAGCCTTGTGGGGTAGATCAAGATAGAGCATTCATCTGTCTTGAGTAGTGGAAAAGAGCAAAATTGGCATGGTGGGACAAGAGGCAGAACTGAACTGAGAAACCCTGGGGGAAAAAACAATTTATATACAATCCTGAACAATGGATCTTCACGCCATTGGTCAGCCTCGGTTTAATTTCTGTGAAAGAATCCTTGCATAATTTTATAGTTGGGGGTCACCACAACATGGGGAACTGTATTAAAGGGTCGCGACATTAGGAAGGTTGAGAACCCCTGGGCTAGGTCAACCTTTCTCAACATTTCTACCATTGAGAAACACCTGAAACATTCTTCAGGCTTCAAGAAACCCCAGAAGTGGCCCAATTGTGAATATGGTTGGGAAGCATAGCTATGTACACACTCGCCCAGAGCCCCTCCCCTTCCCACCCCCTACAGGCCCATCACTGGATATTTTGGGAGGTGGGGTGGGTGGGTTGACATGACTATATATGATATCACATGATGAATGTTTAACAATTATATAATTAATTAGTTAACTCCCACCCATTCTGGAAATCCTTCCAAGGCCGTCAAGAAACCCCAGGGTTTTTTTGAAACCCTGATTGAGGAAGCCCAGTCTAGACCCAGTCGGTCTTAAATCAGTCTTCCAGAATCCATTCGTTGGCAGCTTCACAGAAGCATAGATTTGGAAGAGGCCATACAGGCTACCTTGTCCAACTCCCCTGCTCAATGTAGGATCAGCCTACACTTGAAATCAACAGTTCAGTGGCTATGGGAAGAATACTTAGAAGATGGATGAATCTACACCAATGTCATTGTTTCTTGAATACTATGAAATGCCAGCTGACAAAAGAAGTGTAACATTTAACAATATGGTGGCAGCAGAAAGTGACATCAAGTTGTAGCCAACCTATAGTAAGTCTGTAGGGTTTTCAAGGCAAGCGATTTTCAGAGGTGGTTAGCCATTGCTTCTCTTTGTGTAGCAGCAGCACTGGACTTCCTTGTTTGTTTCCCCTCCCAAAGACTAACTAGGATTGATTCTGCTTAGCTTCCAAGATCTGGCTAGCCTGGGCGTCCAGGTCAGGACAATGGCATAGTGATAATGAATTGAATGCCAGATGAGAGATGGAGAATGAAATGAAATGAATGCCAGATGAGAGATGGAGAATGAAACAAGGGATCCAATGGCCCAACCAATATTGCCAGTCATCAAAGCAGTCATTGATGACAACTGAGATCCTTTCACCCTCCCAGTCTATAAATTCATCCCCAAGGGTAGCTGATTGTCCCGGAGGTTATCTTTTGATTTGACCAAAAGTCTCCTTCAGAGGAAAGTGTCCTATTTGTGTCCGATCTTGCTCTCCTTGTCTTTCTAGCTGGGAAGGAACTCTTTGGCCTTGACACCCTTCAGAAAAGCTTGTGGATTAAACTCCTGGAGGAGATGTTCCTGGGGATGCCCAGTGAATTCCCTTGGGGGGATGAAATCATGCTCTTCTTGAATGTCTTCAATGGAGCTCTGATCCTGCACCCAGAGGACAGTGCGCTCTTGAGGCAATATGCGGCCACAGTCATCAACACAGCCGTGCACTTCAACCACCTCTTTTCTCTCAGCGGGTATCAATGGATCCTTCCCACGATGCTTCAGGTGAGTCACCTGTCTGTGGCCAAGGAACAGGCCAGATGGTCAAGCAGGCCACTACTGCTAGAATGGATGGTCTGCTGTGTTGCCGGGTGTGGAAAGTGTGGGTCTCTTCCTCTAGAAAGGATGCTGGTTAAACGGGTGAGGCTCAGAGGAAGGAGTCCAGGCCAGGTGACTCTCAACATGCAGCACTGGGTAGATGAGCCAAACTTCAGTTGTGCCACTGGAGGAGGGACCTCCCCATTCCAATTGTGCCTGCTCCTCAATCAGGCCCTTCTAGACCTTTCCATTGGCTTCTCTTTCTAGTATTGCCATCCTCTGGGTGGGCTAACAACAATACAAAAGCAATACTGAGAGCACAGATTCAGGCATAGTAACCAGAGGTACCATATAGATGAGAAACCTGAACTCCACAAATTATCAATTATACAAAAATGGTCCCATGAAAACGGGAAAACAGTGGACATACAGAATAGACATTCTATACAACAGTCGGTAATGGTATGTTCAGCCAACCGACTGGTATGCCCTGGTCTTTTCGGCCCTGGCTCCTGCCTGGTGGAACAAATTCCCGGGGAACATCAGGGCCCTGATGGAGATGACAGTTCCACAGGACCTACAAGATGGAGCTCTTCTGCCAGGCATATGAGTGAGGCCACTGGAGAACTAAAACATCATATGGGCTTTCCCTGCCGGTCTTGGGTTCTCCTCCTACTCTCCTTACCTAAGGAGATTACCTGACGACGACTATGTAGAGCTAGTTGAATGATCGGGCTGCTCACTTTTATTGTGTTTTTAATGTACGTTTTTATTATATACACTGTTGAAAGCCACCCCGAGATGACTGGTTCAGTAGGGGTGGCCTATAAAGATCAATCAGTCAGGAATCAGTGTAGATGTGACTCATGAGCATGCAGTCATATCATGGTTGGGCAACGCTTGAGTCCATCAGGGTCGGCACCGTGTCGAGAGGGGGGAGCGGAGCTGCCTGACCTGGCCCAGCGAAGACTTGGAGGCTGCACAGGCGGCCTTGGCCGCTTTGCCGGGCCGGGGTAGGCCTTTACCGTTTGGGGGGA
Organism: Paroedura picta; assembly: GCF_049243985.1. Lineage (NCBI taxonomy): Eukaryota > Metazoa > Chordata > Lepidosauria > Squamata > Gekkonidae > Paroedura > Paroedura picta. The sequence continues at coordinate 21,615,087 of NC_135370.1, read as the reverse complement.
GGGGGGCCTTTTGGTGCTGTGGGGGGGTGGCCGAGGGGGCTGCTGGGCACCGGCTGCCCAAGAGTCAGGGCATACGCAAGCGATGCTCCAAGTCTTGTCCGGCTTGCGCCCGGCCTTCCGGTGCCATGGAGGGGGAGGGGGCTTCCGGGCGCATGGGGGGGGGGGACTAGCACCCGTTGCATTCCTGATTGCAGTGGTCTTTCTGCCTAAATAATAATAATAACAACAACAATAACAACCAGGACAGAAAAAAAAGAGTATAGGATGTGCAGTAATAGGTTTAAACTACGTGCAGAATAATACTGGCTAGATGTCAGGGGAAAAAATTCACGGTTGGAGAGAGTAGTTCATAGTTCAGCAGTGGAATGGGCTACCTAAGGAGGTGTTGAGCTCCCCCTCACTGGCAGTCTTCAAGCAGCGGCTGGACAGATCCTTCTCCTGCCCTGAGCAGGGGGCTGGACCAACTGGCGTGTATGGCCCCTTCCAACTCTAGAATTGTATAATTAAATATATGGGAAGAATAGGAAAGAGAGAGCTTGCTGAGGCCTATGAAACTGTGAAGCACAATTTAGTAAAAGGACCACATGCCCTTTGCTCAAGAAGTTCCTTTTGGTGTTCTTTCCCCCTCCCAGGTGTACGCTGACTATGAGAGCAACCCTCAGCTACGTCAAGCAACTGAGTTTGCTTGCCGCCAGTTTTACATTCTGCATCGTAAGCCATTTGTGCTGCAGTTGTTTGCCAGTGTGGCTCCGCTCCTGGAGTTTCCTGTGAGTAAAAATAAGGTTTCTTGTTGTGGCTTTTATATGCTTCATTAGGGGGCAGCTGCAGTGCCTGAATCCTGGCTTCCTTATTGTTCATTGCATACTTTGTATTATGCCAAGAGTTCCCCATCTTTTTGTGCTTGTGGGCCCCTTGGAAATTCAGAAAAACCTGGCGTAGAGAGTTTGAATGCAGTATGTCTATGGTGGCTCATCAGTAAAGACTTTTGAAAAGTGTCCCCCCCCCCTTACAATTGCTTTCATAAGAAAGTGTTAACCATCCCCTTAACTTAAAACAAGAGACACTGAAATGCAAAATGCCAAGTCCAGAGGTGAAAGCTCAGCTCCTGCTGGAAACCAATCAACACATACTAATTAACAGCTTGGTCCATTCTGCACAAGTTTAATGAAGCAGAAGCAATTTGCCACATTGAACCTTGTGCGGAATGGGCCCTTGAATGGAAGGAGAGAGAGAGAAGAGAGAGAGAGAGAGAGAAAAAATCCTGGCAATGCAGGTTTTGTTATTAGTATGCAGATTTGAATGCTGTGATTTGGAGGAGAATATCCCAGAAAGAAGATAGTTGCAGAGGGCAGGAAGAGATACAAATAGGATGAGGATTAAAGAGATGCTTCTTCAAATTGAAATTAAGCTGCATAACTATTTCTCTTACATACTGCGAATAAAGGAAGGTTGACAAAAGAGAAGCAGAACAGAAAAATTATATTTATTGTATGATAAATGTTGGTTCATGCAGGTGAATAGGATTGGTGGATGGAATTACCTTGAGAAAATTTATCCAAAAAGTATGCTGTCCCACGATTAGTAGAGGGGCCATGGCTCCCTGGCAGAGAATCTGCTTGGTATGCAGAAAGTCCCAGTTTTGTTCCCTATCATTTCCAGTTAAAAGGACTGGATGGCAGCTGATGTGACCTGAGGGCATGGAGAGCCACTGCCATCCAGCGTAGATAGTACTGGACTTGATGGACCAAAGGTCTGATTCAGTATAAGGCAGCTTCTTATGTTCATTTGCTACTTCCAGCTTCCTAACCTTATCTGGCTCAGCTGAGACATAGCTCTCCCCCAGAAGTTTCTTCTACCTTCGGGTACATAAGAACATAAGAGTCGCCATGTTGGATCGTTGCCCCAGACAGAGTGTTCCCTCTATTAGGTAAAGGTAAAGGTATCCCCTGTGCAAGCACCGAGTCATGCCTGACCCTTGGGGTGACGCCCTCTAGCGTTTTCATGGCAGACTCAATACGGGGTGGTTTGCCAGTGCCTTCCCCAGTCATTACCGTTTACCCCCCAGCAAGCTGGGTACTCATTTTATCGACCTCGGAAGGATGGAAGGCTGAGTCAACCTTGAGCCGGCTGCTGGGATTGAACTCCCAACCTCATGGGCAAAGCTTTCAGACGGCTGCCTTACCACTCCGCTGCCTTACCACTCCGCACCCTCTATACTTTGTGGCTAATAGACCTCTGCTCTACATGTTTATCCAATCAACTCTTGAAGTTATCTATGCTTGTAGCTACAACCATTTCCTGCGGCAGTGAGGAATTTGGAGTCTTCAATTTGGGTGCATCTATGCAACACAGAGAGCCAACATACACATATCAGATTCAACAGTCACGCCTCCAAATTAGCTCTATTCATCTGGAAATATTCAACAGAGTGTAAATAGATTCTGACAAATCAGAAATGCATTGTTTTTTTTTTTTAATCCAGGAAGCAGCCAGCAATGGACCAAGCAAAGGGGTTTCAGCACAGTGTCTCTTTGACTTGCTGCAGTCCTTGGAAGGAGATACGGTGGACAATCTGGACATTCTAGAACTGGTGAAAGCAGAAAAGCCTCTGAAATCTTTAGGTATTTTACAGAGTTTCATTTCATTTCCCTATGATATGTCTTGACTATCGTTTCTGGAAAATGCTTCAGTTTCGTTTTCTTAATAATGGGGAGCAACGTCGGCAGTAGGCTGAGAAAGGGAACACAAGGGAAGAGAGGAATGCTTGTGGCATGGAACAAACCAGAGGAGAGGCCCAGGGGAAAAGCAGGCTGAAGGCCAAGTTTCTGGGGTGCTCTAGGAACAGGTAAGGTCTGCAGGCCTGGGGACTGTGAGGCAGGAAGCCAAGTGGGCATAGGTTAGTTAAACCTAGATGAGGGTTCCTAACCTTCTTTGAGCCTGTGGGCACCTTTGGGATTCTGTCACAGGGTGGAGGGTGCCACCATAAAATGGCTGCTGCAGGATAAGGAGTTTAAGTACAAAGTGGTGGTTGGGACTTTTGAACTTGGCTTGGTCCTGAGTCCCTCCAGAGAAATAGAGCTGCAGAGTAACGCAGCATTTTGAAAGTATGCAGGTATTAGTTAACTTTGTGGATGAGGCACAGATCCAGGCTCACAGCACTTTGAGATTTAAAAGAGAGAATCTTTACTCACAGCACTTTGAGATTTAAAAGAGAGAATCTTTACTGCATGATTATTTACAGAAAATATATCCTATCCATCTGCTTCATTCTCCTTACTGAAGCAAAGTACAAAAGCTGAGAACTGAAATTCACTAAGCTGTTTGAATTAATTAGCCAGCTCCTTGACTTCCGGCTTCCTCGTGTCCTTCCCCCCACAAAGATTTAGTCCAACCAATTAAGAGCTGTCAATTTGTGCTACTGTCCTTTTACCAGTGCTGTGGAACTAACCAGGAACCAAGACGGACAGAGAGTGCTTTGCCCGTGACATGGTGCCAAATGTCTAGCTAAGTCCGCTGGCATCCCACTGGGTCCAATTACCTAATACTGGGTTATGTGTGTTGTTGAGTGAGAGAGAGAGAGAAGAGAGTGGTCCTGTTATTATATACAAGATCTGCAGTGTGCATGATTTAACAGCATAAGAAGAATATCGTACAGGGGGCCTCTGTCTGCTTTCCCTCCAGAAGAATGTTAGTCAGACTGTTAGGACAGCCTTCCTCACAAAGTGTGTTTTTCTTCTCTATCAAACTATTCTGTCCTTTTAAGTGACTGTGCTTGACTTCCTTTGCGTATTTAAATTCTTCTGTTTGCACAGAGCATGTGTCCTCTTTCCTCTTCAGATTTCTGCTACGGCAACGAAGACCTGACTTTTTCCATCAGCGAGGCCATCAAGTTGTGCGTCACGGTCGTGGCCTATGCCCCAGAATCATTCCGAAGGTACCATTTACATTGGGACATAATTAGTGTGTGTGTTTTTTTCTTGTGGCATACCTGCAGGGTCCTGAATGAGCACAGAGCACTGCTTGGAACCTTCCAGAGCTTATTTATTGATTTCTTTGGCTTTTGTACTACCCCTACCCACAAGTGGGCTCAGGGCGGCTTACGTAATAGGCTTCTTAGCGCTGACTCTCCCTCTCTTGAGCCAACGACATGTGCATAGATGAGTGGAATTGCGTGTTTTTGCTCAGTTCCTTCTAACAGCCACAAGAACAGCATATTTTGGGATATTCTTTTCTCAGATCCTCAACTACGGCATTCAGTTAAATTTTAGAGGGCAGCCATGTTGTTCGGCCAAAGAAAAACTAGATTTGACTCCAGTAGCTTCTAGGGTTGCAAGGTCCTTCAGCCCTGCCCTCGGGTCTGGGGGTGGAGCACTTTCCTGGAACAGGGAGGGATGACACGGCATGCCGACATCTCCTGGAAGTGATGTTGGTACATTAGGGACATTGGGTTACGGCACACTGGCTTTGGGGCAAAACTCCCTGGCAGAATCAGCTTCTAACCCTAGAGTTTTGCCCCCAATCCAGAGCATCACCCCTGACAACCATGACGTGCTTATGTCACTTCTGAGTGATGTCCACACGTCACCATAATTTGTGTTCTTCTCCCAGTTTGGGAGTGGTTTCAGGGGAATTGGGGGAGGGGGGGCAAGTGCATCTAGAAAGCAGGAGGCCCCCACCTGGACCAGGGGACCTAACAATCCTAGTAGCACCTTAGAGACCAGTGAAATTTGGGGAGGTAGAAGGTTTCAAGAGTCAAGGCTCCCTTTGACATACGAATGATAAGGAATGATAAGGACTCAGGGATCTCCATTCTGATGAAGGGAGCTTCAGCTCTTGAAAAATTATGCCCCCCCCCCCCAAAAAAAATCTTTTTTAGTCTCTAAGGTGTTACTGGACTAAATCTAATTGTCTTTAGCTAAGACTTTCTCCTCAGCCTTTCTTTCTTCAGCAGTCCTACTTTTCCATCTTACTGCTAGCTTCTGGCTCTCCTCGACTAGTCTGTGAGTCTGTGGCCCAGCATACACCACTTTTTTGTTGCCGTGAGCGAGTCTGCATGCCTGGACATTGGTGTGTGTGTGTGTTATGTCTCTCTGGGTATAGGTGTTAACTCTGTGAATGGGACACCCCTCTTTGTTTTAACATGGGAGCTGCCCTCTGACCTCTTCCCCATGGCCTTCCATGGAGATACACATCTGTCAGGAACCAAGCGGTTGAGACCCCTTAGACTCATGCCACAGATATCACTCTCGGTCTTCAGGGTGAAGCTTTAAGTAAAAGTGTTTATTGGGAGATTCAGGATCCACACATCACATAAGCTCACGGATAGGAATCTTGACAAAGACACTGACTCAGGGGGTTGCCCAGCATATATACCTGGGCTCTGTAAGGGGGTGGGGAGGCAGCATTTGGTAGGAACAATAATTCACATGCAAATTGCTGTCCGAATCCAGTTCAAGGTTTTGGTTTTAACCTTTAAGGCTTCACGCGGGTTGGGACCCACATACCTGAGGGACCACCTGTCGCACTATGTGCCCCGCAGGGCTCTACGCTCTGTGGGAGAAAACCTACTGATCGTTCCCGGTCCCAGAGAAGCACACCTAGCCTCAACCATAAGCCTCAACTGGTGGAATGAGCTCCCAGGTGAGCTGCGGGCCCTGCGAGAACTGTCAACGTTCCGCAGGGCCTCTAAAACGGAGCTCTTCCACCAGGTTGAGGCTGGGATTGGCAAGGAAGAATATTGCCCCCCTGGGGGGTTTGAAGGAGTCATCATCACCCTCCATCCCCCAATGCCCTTGTTCAGGTAGGGGAGAGTGGTATTTTCGGCCCTGTTGGGTATTTTTATAGTCTTTTAATGGGGGATTTTAAGACTATTGTTAACCGCCACGAGCTTATAGGGAGTGGCAGGAAATAAATCTAATAATAATAATAATAATAATAATAATAATAATAATAATAATAATAATAATAATAATAATAATAATAAAAAAGGACAAGACGGTACTCTTTGATCCAAAGGGTGCCAAAACATCCAAAGCAGCCATCTGTTATTTAGACTGGGTGGCTAGTGAGAGCAGCCTTGAGATAAGCAAGTGGGAAGCAAGATGGGCCTTTGAAAGGATGGGCCTTTGAAATGCGAGTGGAGATGGGGAAAGGGAGGGGCGCTCTCGAGCGGAACCTGGGAAGGTGCCACAACACGGCAGGAGACCCGGGAGCATGAAAGAACAAGACAACCGTAAGGAGCAGGACCCGGGTCAGGAACTGGGGTTCCTGACAACATCTCTGCAGGTCCCCCCTGCATGATGCTGGACAAGCTGGCCATTTGTGAGGGGGAAAGGCCTCCTTAGATTATGCAGATTTCAACTACAACCTGAATGTAAACTGGACCTACTTGAATAACTGCAATGTTCCCTTTTCTGCAATATCCTCCCTTGGAGATTTATTTACTGCACTCACTATCATGCTTCTGTGACTGGGTAGGACTCTTCTATATTAAACAAATATCCCAATACCCAGTGGTCTCAGTAGTAATTCCAGGACAACTTTTGGGGGCATAAGTTTAAGGGATATAAAATTTTGGAGGGATACCTTTGTCTCCTTGATAGGTTATGCACAGCAATCGAGAGGACACAGAGAGAAGAGAGGCCAGAGAGCAGTTCCCAGGTTAAGACAAAGAGAGGAGCCCCATTCAGAAGAATTGGCTTTTATACCCCGCTTTTCACTTCCTGAAAGTGTCTCAAAGCGGCTTACAGTCGCCTTCCTTTCCTCTCCCCACAACAGGCACCCTGAGAGGGAGGTGGGGCTGAGAGAGCTCTGAGAGAACTGCTCTGTGAGAACAGCTCTAACAGGATTGTGACTAGCCCAAGGTCACCCAGCTGGCTGCATGTGGAGGAGAAACATGGAATCAAACCCGGCTCTCTCGATTAGAGGTGGCCGCTCTTAACCACGACACCAAGGAGATAATACCAAGACACCCTTAGAGTAGCGGCCCCCCAATGATCGAGCACGCTGAGCCGCTCCCTCCAACACTGAGCTCCCCCCTTCTCCAAACTCCCCCTTCTCCTGACTCCTTGAAATCTCCAGGGCATTTCCTGACCCGGAGAAGGCAGCCCCTGGGAGTCTATCTGCAGTCCCCCTTCCCTGCTTTGATGCGCTGCCCTTGGGCTCAGTCTTCAGATGCTGATGGTCCTGGAAGCCTTGGTGCCCTGCTACCTGCAGAAGCTCAAGCGGCAGACCTCTCAAGTGGAGACGGTGACCGCCGCTCGCGAAGAGATAGCCGCCACCGCCGCGCTCGCGACGTCCCTGCAAGCCCTCTTATACAGCGTGGAAGTTCTCACCAGGTAAGCCCCTCCGCGTGCCTCATTCTGACTCCAGAGATCCCAACAGCGGCTTCCTTTCACGTTCCTGAGGGTGGTCACCAATGACCGTAGTGCGTTCGCCGATAACGGAGACCGGTTCTGATTGATTTCAGTGAGAATTTGGCTTGGCATGTTTTCACTACCCGAAGGAGTCGGAAAAAGCGGCCTACAAACCCCCCTTTCCCTTTCCTCTCCCCGCAACAGGCACCCTGCGAGATAGGTGGGGCTGAGAGAGCTCTAAGAGAACTGCTCGGTGAGAACAACTCTGACTGTGACTAGAACCCAGGGCCGTCCAGCGAGCTGGATGTCAAGGAGTGGGGAATCAGGCCCAGTTCTCCAGTTTAGAGGTCCTCGCTGTTAGCCACTACACCACACTGGCTCTCAAACATTCGAGCCCGTGTTTTTCCCACCTCCTCGTTTGTTTTAAGTGAGAAACATGGAGATCAGAGGCAAATGCTGGCCTTTGCTCTGAGTTCAGATTCCCACCCTCGTGGCAGATGCAAGCTTTTCACCCACCTGTGAGTTTTGACACGGACTTTCTCCATGGAACAGGCCAATGACAGCCCCTCAGATGAGTCGGTGCGATCAAGGCCATAAAGGAACCACGACTGCTAACCATGCCATGTCATCGGGGGCCAATACCAGGTAACAGGAGGCTCCTCCTTACCTCAGTAGTCACAGCAGCCCATCTGAGATGTAAGGGGGAGGCATACAGGGACGTCAGACGGTGGCATTTGAACTAGCTCGTGCATCTTTAGGCAATAAGGGGGGAAGTCAAAGGTGTCAAAGGTGTTTGAATGTGTGTGATTGATTCCGCACAGACAGAAAAGGCTGAGTGGGTGCTCATAGGACAGCGGGGCTAATCTCTGCTTCCATATGATGTCCTCACCGGGCCAGCCCCCTCCTGGGCCCAAAGCGCTCCGTTGCCCCGTGTTAAGGGAACATGGATATTTTCCACGTTCCCTTAGCTGCCCTGGGGGCCAATGGGGCCTAGCCTTCCTCAGGAGGTGGTGGGTTCTCCATCTTTGGAAATTTTTAAGCAGAGGCTAGATAGCCATCTGACGGAGAGGCTGATTCTGTGAAGGTTCAAGGGGGTGGCAGGTGACAGTGGATGAGCGAGAGGGTTGTGAGTGTCCTGCATAGTGCAGGGGGTTGGACTAGATGACCCAGGAGGTCCCTTCCAACTCTATGATTCTAGGACACAGAAGAGCCTGGCTCCTCTCTACCTACAGCGTGCCGGCAGGGATAAAAAATACCCCAATTGGCTCTGTCGCACTTTGAGGTGCTGCGGGGTTGAATGGGGCATTTGTTTTATTTGCAGGAAGGTAGGATTGCATTAAGAACAACCCCCATTGCCCCCTCCCCGGTGCAGCAGAAAAGTTCTGCTCCAGTTGCATCTGTGAGGAGTGGATAGTGGTCGCCGCCAAAATGTGTCCCCCATGGGGACACAGGACACGGCGGAGCATGCTGCTCCACCACGATACGCTGCCGGTAGCTCAGAGCAGCACACCAGTGCAAAATTGGCCTGCATCTCACACTCACACACAGAGGAATATTTTCCCTCCTAAATAACTGAGATCCTCCTTAGAAGAATTCTCCCCATGCCATCCATCTCACTTGCTTGTATGCAGACACAATACACTAATTCTGCAGATGCTGGATGTTAAATAGGTACACCCTGCTTTAATTAATGCTCCTGTGTAGATACCCATGTTAGAATATGCAGGCTCTACGGTGTGCATGATTGAACAGCATGTGAATAATATCCTGCGGGGGGCATCAGAGGAGATGTGTATTTAGCATAGTTAGGTTGGGAATTTCCTGATGTTTTTCAAGTAATCTCCTTCTGTGTCCTGCTTGGCTCAATTGAAAACTTCCTGCTCCTTGGAGGGCACTTCCTCCCTGCTTGCCTCCAGGACCGACAGCATGAACTCAGAACAACAGTTAGACAGTTAGCTTTTTCTTTACAAAGTTGTTTCTCTACTTAATAAGACTACTTTATTCTTTTAAGCTGCTGGGTGCTTTGCATGCTTAAACTCTGTCCAGTAGGGCAGCCTGCCTTCAGGCGGAGCCTGGAGATGCCCTGGAATTACGGTTGATCTCCACACTACCGAAATAAATTCCCTTGGAGACAGTGGTAGCTTTGGAGGGTAGCCTGTATTACGTTGTACCCCACTCAGGACCCTGCCTTCTCCAAGACCTTCCCTTCCCAGGCTCCGCCCCAAAATCCCCAGGTGTTTTCCCACCCAGATTCGGCATCCCTGAAGTCCAGCCGTCCAGTAGCAGTACAAACCCAGCAGGTGGAAGGGAAGTCAAGTTCTTCCTCCCTCCTTGAGCAAAAATAAGGGATATATTCTAACCTGGACTGAAACGTGTTTCAAATCCTATGTGACATCTTTCTCACCTCTCTGCCCCCTGTTTTCTCTCTAGGTACCCAGAGCAAGGAGCCAAGCTGCACTTTATCAGGTATCTCCCTAACATTTGTGATGAAGTCCTTCGAGAATTCATGCTCGCGGGATTCCACTTACCATCACTGAAATGATGGATGCTATACTAAACCAGGCCATTTTGACCCTGCTTAGCTTCCAAGATCTGATAATATGGGGCCATCCCACTCAAGTCTTCTCTTCTTACCCTCTCACCAAACCACACAGCTTGCTCTTCCATTGCTAACATGCAGAGGACCTTGCTTCTGTTGAAAAGGAGGTCGTCCTCCACTTTCTCATGGCACATCTTTCCCTTCTGCAATCTCCAGGGAAAACCTTCATTTGCTGGAAGAAGGCCAAGGCCTCCAGCGGGAGGAGCTGGACGAGAGACTTGCCCGCGAGGAGTTCAGACGTCCGCGCGAGTCCCTGCTGAATATCTGCACGGAATTCTACAAGCACTGCGGCCCCAGGTTGAAGATCTTGCAGAACCTGGCTGGAGAGCCCAGAGTGACATCTTTGGAGCTGCTGGATGTCAAATCGCACATGAGGTATTCTGCTTAGCGCAAGAATGTGCTTCAGCCTGTGTAAGTAGGGAGAGCGTCTGTAGAAGCGGGCATGATGAAGAAGATAAAACCTATACACTTGTATAGGTTAAGTCAAAGAGAGGCATCTCATTCAAGGAGATAAAAACTATACAGTTGTAGCGTGATATAGTATCCCCTCCTCCGTGTCCAGGCATGCTGAGTTGGTCAGGCAATCCAGTAGGAGGAGTATGTACCAGGTAAGCAAACTCTCCAATCTGCATCTCAAGGATGGAGAGGAGGGAGCATACAGTGTATTAGTTTTAAAAATAATCTATTTATTCTGCCTGTTGATTCCTTATATACTTCTAAACATTTGAAAGCTCAGTAGATGTTTTGCAAAAGTTTTTGGGTTAGATGACCCGTTTGTTGACTTTACGATGTGTGGATTTGGGTTTCAGTTAGGTTTCTCATTGTGTCGTTATGTTCTTCACTATGCTGTTTTTCATTCACGAATTCCAAGTCTATTGAGCAAATGGGTCTCCATGTAGAGGGACATATGTCACTGCCATGGAGACAAAGTGCTGCCTCTAGTTTAGTTGGGATTCTGCTCTTCAGTGGTGACAAATTAAAGTTGACTTTCTCAGTGGTCACAAGTTCACTTTCGGTTTGTGTCTTCCCATGCAACAGAGTCTCAGACTAGAACAGGGGAGACCTAGATCTCCAGTCTGTCATGAAAGCCAGCTAAATGATGATTGATTGCTTGACCATGTGGCATGTGTAGAGTGTAGCCAGGAGATCCGAGGACTTTCTGGCAGCCAGGTAATGGATGATTGGAGATAGTTTTGCCATTTCCTGCTTACGTATAATGACCCCTAGTGTTTCTTGGTGGAACTACAACCCAACTGCATGCCATGACTCCTAGTGTTTCTTGGAGGAACTACCATTCAAATCCTTGGAGATCTCCCATCCAAATACTAGCCAAGGTCAACTTTGCTTAGCTTCTGAGATCTGATAGGATTGAGCTTGCCTGGATGACCTTGGACCAGTCATACTCTCTCAGCCTACCCTTCTTTGCAGAGTTATTGTGAGGATAAAAGGGGGAAAGGGAGAAATGTATATATGCCCCTCAGAGTTCCTTAGAGGAAGAGTGGGAGAAAAAGATACTAGCGATATAGATGGACAGATAGACAAGGAAATCACCTGAGCATGTGCATAAGCCCTTTTTTTGGCTCTATTCCATCAGCATCTTGCCAAAAGCAAGGCCGGTGGGACTGAAGTCTCTTGCATCCATGTCCTCTAGATTTGCAATCCAACTTGGTCTGTGGCTGTAAGTAGCCTCTTCTGCCTTACCAGATGTTCACAAATATATAGAAAAAGGGGGGTACACAGTATATGTACAAAGTGAAAAAAATAGCAAGCTAACCAAATAAGCAAGCCTAATTGAATGAATAATCTAAACCTCAATATTTCATTCATTACAGTGATTAGCATTAATATAAAAATGAATAAGTGTGATTATCTATATTGCTAGTGTATATTATTGATTAATACACTAAGGACATAATTATAATCATTACAGTAGTCAAAACCAAACTTTTATGACAAGCCACAAAGACTGCTTTAAAAACAGACTGGGTGGCATCCCCCCCCCCCTCCCAAGCTCTTGCCACGGGAGTCCAAGGTCACAGCACCCCACCCCCCACTGAGGTGGTAAAGAGCAGTGGGGCCTTAGCAGGGAGACGGGCTGCCTGTATTGCTGTTGCTGGTGGGGAAGACATGTTGGGTAAGATGCTTTGGTGACTGAGAAGGGTGGGAGTCTTGTTCGTTGAGGCACCACAGACCCCTACCACCTTCTGGCCACTGTCGGGGGATGGGAAATTTGGGCAGGCATCTGGTAAGAAAGTGGCCACCCATCCCAGATTTGTTGGGTTTGTTGGAGGGTTGGGGGCCTTATCCAGCAGTTGTGGGTGGTGTGGATGGTGGGGAAACTGGTGGGGCAGGCATGGAGTGCTCCATACTATTGGAGAGTGGCACAGCCTCTGGTGCTCATGGAGGGAGGCCACTCCCATGGAGGGCCAATGAGAGGCCTCTTAGTGGCCCTCAGTGGGAAGGGCCCTCTCAGTGAGGACCAATTGGAGGCCCTCCCATGCTTCTGGACAGTGTGCCAGCCCCCTCTGACTGGCCCTTTGGGGGAGGGCCCTCCCCTCGAGAGCCAATCAGACAGCTGGCATGCTGTTGAAAACACGGTCATGATTTTATGTAGTATGATATCTTTCAATATGAGAGTGGAGAGCATCGGGTGCTTTTGCATCCAAAATAATAATGGGATTTTATTCTAAGTTTCTTGACTGCTGCTCCATGTCTTGAGAAAGCCGTCTTTGAAACAGAGGGCAGAACAGGCTTCGTTTGTAGCAGGCAACCCGTAGGGATACAGCTGCATCACGTCTATTGTATTAAAAACAAGTTGCACTGCACTCGTTTGATTCAGGACATGGGAAACAGAAGCACTATACCTGTTGAGAGCCTCTTGTGGCGCAGAGTGGTAAGGCAGCCATCTGAAAGCTTTGCCCATGAGGCTGGGAGTTCGATCCCAGCAGCCGGCTCAAGGTTGACTCAGCCTTCAATCCTTCCGAGGTCAGTGAAATGAGTACCCAGCTTGCTGGGGGGTAAACGGTAATGACTGGGGAAGGCACTGGCAAACCACCCCGTATTGAGTCTGCCATGAAAATGCTAGAGGGCGTCACCCCAAGGGTCAGACATGACCTGGTGCTTGCACAGGGGAAACCTTTACCTTTACCTTTATACCTGTTGAACTGGAAACAAGTTATGTTTCCTTTTCTTGGATGCTTTAGGATGCTTAGGGCTGATCCTGCATAGAGCAGGGGGTTGGACTAGATGGCCTGTGTGGCCCCTTCCAACTCTATGATTCTATGTTGCACCAGTTGATTAAGGAGAGTAAAGTTTGGGTTTGATTATTGTAAATATTATCATTACGTCCTTAGTGTAATAATCAATAATGTACATCAGCAATACAGACAATCACGTCTTTTTTATATTAATGCTCACTACTTTAATGAATGAATGAGATATAACGTTGTTTAGATGATTCGTTTTAATAGGGGTGTTTACACAGTTTAGCTTGCTTTTTCTTGTGTGTGGTTTCGACCAGATGTTCCAGCATGTTGTCCTCTTAGCAGCCGCTTGTGGCCCCTGCTGAGAAGCTGCTTGTGCCGAATCCCTGATTTCCCTCTTAACGAGCGATAATTTTAGGTTGGCCGAAATTGCACATTCCCTTCTGAAGCTGGCGCCCTACGACACCCAGACGATGGAGAGCCGGGGGCTCCGGCGCTACATCATGGAGATGCTGCCTATCACCGACTGGACAGCTGAGGCTGTGCGGCCAGCCTTGATCCTCATCTTAAAGAGACTGGACCGTATGTTCAATAAAATTCACAAGATGCCTACTTTGAGGTGAGCAGGTGGGACGGAAACCTCCGGGGGTCCGTTGTTGATGTTGCGCGCCTTGAAGGAAGGGGTATGTCATTTTATTGACAGTGTCTTGCTGCACTGAACTCTTGAACAGCAAAAGACAGGAAATGTATTTCTCCTATTGTTGAATGTGCATGCGTCCCCATGTGTGTCTCCTGACAGCAATAGAGGAAATGCATCTCTTTATGAAGGACCACAACCAGAAGCGGTGGAAGTGTAGCATGTGCCTTGACACACGTATCCGGGAGTGAGATAATCATTCTCGCGTCTCAAAAAAACCAAGTGAGATTGCCCTTGGGAAATTTACGAGTGATGTAGGTGTGTGAATGCCAGCATTGCCGTGTGCACGATCCCTGCGGAGCCTGCCTGCAACTATTTTTGAAATAAATATTAAAAGCAAAAAGGTCAAAGGAATGTAATCCTTCTGCGGGCTAGAAAGCTCTCCTAGTGACCTTGTTTGGTTGGGCCCAAGATAACTGGTTTCAGGTGTTTCAGAACTCAATGTTGTTTTCCTGCCTCATGAATCCTTGTTTACAGAGGAGCGGGGTTCTGGCATGTTTTCACCACATCAGCCTCATATCTCCCCCCTCCCCAGCAGTAATTCTTCGGAATATTGGTTGGTGCTAAATTGCAGCCAGGGTGTATTATGCATCACGGACAACTCGTAAAAGGACTGCCAAAAACGACGTCTTATTTTTCCATTCTTAACGTGGCACCGTTTTCGCATTGTGAAACTCGTTGTGTTATCTTTGGGTTTGCATTGCAAATGCTGCCCACCATTCCGGCAGTGTCTTATCAGCGAGGCTTCTGAAACCAGCTTTAAGGCATCTTTTCTTGTGTTACGTCACTAACAATCTTTTTTTGATGCATAAATGTCTGCGTGTTTTTGGTCCCCTCCCCTTTTCTGCTCGCAGTCCTTCATCAACCAATGGGAGCTTGAGCGCCTGCCACTGTTACTCTGCCTTTGTCAGCAATCACATGGACATGCCATTCGCCCTGGCGACCCAGCCATATTGCTATGTAAATTAATAGAAATTACCCTGTGGTATTTACGGCTCCTGAAACTACAAAACTCTACCTTTGATCAGTGACCATAGGGGTGGGGGGCTTGAGATTCCTGCTGCTGATTTTGCTTCCTCACGGTCAGCGATCATGTGAACATGCAATTTGATTTAGTCTCCCGTTGCCCGTGATAGCCCGAGGACAGCCTGGGTGTTCTGCGTGGCTTAGGAAAGAAGGGGCTTGGCCTTAACTTCGGGTGGTTCTCTGGCAGCCAATTTAGAGTGATTTTCCCCAGAAAACAGTCCTTCGTAGCTTGATACATGCATAATAGGCCCTGGTAGTTTCCTAAAGGGATCTTCTTTGTGAATCAATCACCAGGCCAAGTCCGCCTTCCTTCGTCTTTCCCAATCAAATAAAGTGAATTAAAGAGGATACTGTTATCTTCCTTCTTGTATTTTTCTCTCACTAAAAGGATGTCACTGATGGGAGTGGCTTGATTTTAGGGGGAGGGGTTTGCCTCTCTTGTGTGTCCTTGTCCAAACCAGACCTATGGTCCCTGCCATCATTCTTCATCTCTAAATCCCTAAAGAGCTTAGGGACATTTAATGGTGAAAACATCCCTCTTAATTTTTTAACTCTTTCATGACAAGACACTCTCTCCCACAATCTGCTGAGCATTTCCGGTTTTCCTTTTAAGAAAAGCCTAAATGCTGGTTGTCACAGGATAGGAATCAGCCCTCTAGAACTGCCCTCAGTTGGCTTCCCTTGCCTTATTCCAATAAACATTTCATTTCAGACTTGACCCCTCTTCCCCAATATTAATTAATACAGGATCACGTTACATCTAAAGCTGTGGTTCTCAACCTTCCTAATGCCGCGTTTTACAGTTCCTCATGTTGTTGTGGTGACCCCCAACCATAAAATTATGTAAGTGTTTTTTCACAGAAATTAAACTGAAACTGACCAATGGCGTGAAGCTCCATTGTTCATGATTGTATATAGATTGTTCCCCCCCCCTGGAGTTTCTCAGTTCAATTCTGCCTCTTGTCCCACCATGCCGATCTCTCTCTTTTCCGCTGCTCCAGATAGTTGAATGTTCTATCTCTATCTACCCCACAAGGCTGTTGTGTGGATGGTGCCCCCCCCCAGCCAAGCTGCTTGCCCTGTCGCGACCCCTGTGAAAGGGTTGTTCGATCCCCAAAGGGGTCCCGACCCCAAGGTTGAGAACCATTGATCTAAAGGATTGCACAACCAGTTCTCTGGCTTCCAGTCTCCTAGAAATGACTCCATAAACCTCCAACAACACCGCCTATATTTCATGAAATAGAATAACGGAATGTTCATGAACGTTCTGTGATGGACCTGGCCTAGGGGCTCCATAGGTTTGCAGAAGTTCTCAAAGGACCAATAGGAGAGATACAAGTTTATTTGCAAGGAGAACTTTAAGAACAATTCAGTTATCAAAGCAGATGCAGGCTAAGCTTCAATCATCTGAAGACACAGCAGTGCTTAGTCAAACCTCTGCCAACAGCCAGCACATAGTAACTACAGGGGTACGGTGACATTGTTGCTTGCAATTGAAAGCCCCCAGTAACAGAAGCATGATCAAACTGCCACTCTCTTCATATATAGTCCAGTCCTTGATTTCTCTGACGCTCTGAATCAATGTTCCCAAATGCTTGTCCCTGCAGATCTTTCTGCCTCACCAGGTAAATTCATGGAAAGATCATGGGATCCTACCCTTCTTATGACTTCCCTTGATTTGGAAGTGACATTGGTATGTCTGGATTCCTTTAAACCCCTCAGGAATGTTGAGGGCCTCTGGTTCTCTAGGCATGAACACAGGAGGGAATTAATCCCTTGGTGAATAGGGGGCAGGGTTGCCGTGTGAAGTCCCTTGGCGAGGGTGATGATGAATACATGCTCCTGAAACAGCCCTTGGCTAGGCTCTGGTGGTGGAAAAGACCATCAAGTTGGAGCTGATCTTCAGAGATCTTCCATGGTGGTTTGCCATTAACAGCCTCTGCATAGCAACCTCCCATCCAAATACTAACCAAGGCAGACTCTGCATAGCTTCCTCGATCAGGCGAGAGAGGGCTCACAAGACACGGTGGCTTTCCTTCCTTCCTTCCTTCCTTCCTTCCTTCCACTTCTTGATTCCATCTACCGATCCCGTCGCAAAGCTCCGAACTCTTCGTGCTATAAGTGTGGAACTGCCATGACACTTTAAAAGCTCAGTTAGTTGGCCTGTCAGCCCCTGCCCCAGCAACCCAATGTGCCAAAATCCAAAATGGCTGCAATGTCGTCCAACCCAATCCAGGTGTCTGGGCTCTTCTTTATGAACTGGTCTCCTCCCACGCACCAGCCCCCGCCCTTCCTCTCTCTATCTCTTTATCTGTTGATGGTCTCAGCAGCCTGCCTTGTGGATGATGCACGGTGGCAGCCCCTCTTTACAGCAAACCCTGTCTCTGCCGTGATGCCTCCCTCTGCTCCTTCCCCCCCCCCCCCAGTCGCATGGGTCAGACGCATGTTGCCACGCAAGACGTCCTCCTTTGTCTGAAGTGTCCCTCGGCATCCCTCTGTCTGGGTCACCTTGTTGTGGGGTTCCTGGAGAGGGCCGTGTCTTAATGCCGCCTAACTGTTGTGTTCCAGGAGACAGGTTGAGTGGGAGCCTGCCAGCAATTTGATTGAAGGGGTTTGTTTGACACTGCAGAGGCAGCCGGTCATATCCTTCCTGCCTCACCTTAGGTCCCTGATCAATGTCTGTGTCAACCTGGTGAGTAGTCAAACGGCAATCTCTTCAGCTTCTCCCACCCTGCCCATCGTCCGGAATTCTTGTTTCTCGACCCCCCAGAAATAGGTCTCCCAACCGACCCCAAAAACAGTGGAGTCTATTTTCAAAGTGGTGCGTGGGGAGAGAATGAGAGAAAGAATGAGAGAGAGAGAGAGATGGAGAGTGTGAGAGAAAGAAAGAAAAAGAGAGGGGGGGAGAGAGAGAGGAGAGAGAGAAGGAGAAAGAAGGAGAGTGAGAGAGAGAGAGAGAGAGAATGAGGGAGAGAGAAAGAGAGAGAAGACAGGGAGAGAGAGAGAGAAAGGGAAGGAGGGAGAGAGGGAGAGAGAAGGAGAAAGACAAGGGGAGAGAGAGAGAGGAGGGGAGTGAGAGAGGAGAGAGAGAGGAGGGAGGGAGGGAGGGAGAGAATGACAGAGGAGGAGAGAGAAAGAGGAGGGAGAGTGAGAGAGAGAGAGAAGGAGAGTGAGACAGAAAGAGAGAGAGAAAAAGGGAAGGAGGGAGAGAGAAGGAGAGAGAAGAGAGGGAGAGAGAGAGGAGGGAGGGAGAGACTGACAGAGAAGGAGAGAGAATGAGAAGGAGGGAGAGAGTGAGAGAGAGAGAAGGAGAGTGAGACAGAAAGAGAGAGAGAGGGAGGGAGGGAGAGAGTGAGAGAGAGAAGGCGAGTGAGAGAGGAGAGAGAGGAGAGAATTTTCTTACTGCTTTCCAGGGACCATTTTGAAAATCCACTCCAGCCTGTTACGCCGAGAGTTGAGGGCTGCAAGTTGGAGAGTGGGGTGGTGGATACCGCACATGTAGGGTTGCCAACCTCCAGGTGGAGCCTGGAGATCCCTTGGAATTCAACCAGACCTCCAGACCACAGAGACGAGCACCCCTGGAAAAAATAACAGCTTGGGAGGGTGGGATCTATAGCATTATACCCTGCTGAGGTCCTTCTCCTCCCCAAAGCCCACCCTCCCCAGGCTCCACCCTCCAAATCTCCAGCGATTTCCTTACCCGGAGTTGGCAACTCTGCGCACACACCTAGAAGGGGGCAGGGGAAGGTGTTTCAAACAATTTTTGCTGCTCTGGAAACTGATTGATTAAAGTGATGGCTGAGTATATTTGCTCTGCCGTTAGTAGTGTCCATAGTCTTACCATATGGTTCACGGTTGTCTTTACAATGTTCCGATCCTCCTGTCCTGTAAGAATTCTTCCATTGCTGGCAACTGCTGGAGCCGGCCTGCAGACCTGAGTGTGACATATCAGACTGGCCATGCCAATGAGTCCCTGATTCAAGGAAACCCTCAGGAAATACAGTGCAATGGTAAAACAGTTTCGTTGAATTAATTTAAAGCCAGGGCAAAGATGTCTGGATTTCTGCAAGCTTAATGTAAAAGCTAGTCAATGGGCAAGGGTCGTTCAGGGGTGGCCAGCCTGCGGTTCTCTAGATGTCTATGGACTACAAGTACTATGCATGTGCTGGCAGGGGCTCATAGTAAAAGTAGTCCATGGACATCTGCAGAGCTACAATTTGGCCACCTCTGCTCTAAACCAAAGCTCATGTAAAGGGGATTGCTGGGAGAAGAACAATTCTTCCCCTTTTTCCTTTGACATCAGTATTTCAGATGTTTGCAAAATGGATTAGGGCCAGTTGAGGGTTCCTTAACTAGGTCTATAATTATACTTTTTTTTTTACTGCATGGAAATATTTCTAAATGGCATATTAATTCTCAAAGATATTCTGTTAAATTTTGATTCTGCCAGAACACTGAAGAAATGCTATCAGAGTTACTCATAACTTCACTCCTTGACATTTTTGTGGTTGCCTTCCCCCCTCATGGAAGCCATTTTGTGATTGACTCCACCTCCCATGGAAGCCATTTTGTGGTTGACTCCATCTCCCCTTAGAAGTTCCAAAATAGACTTTTACATTGTAGTTCCTTGAGAAGAGAAAGGCATTAGGCATGTGCATGTGTTTCCAATAGTCCGAAAAGTGCCTGAATCAATGTTGATTTAGGCACTTTTTGGACAAATCCACGATTCAGGCACAATTTGACCATGTGAAGATCAGGCAGCATAAAGTTTAAAGGAATGAAAAAGTTCCTTTTCTGTCTATTCCATGGTCTAGGGAGACAGGAGTTTGAGGTATAGGCATCAAGTTTCTAGCATAGCCGTGGGAGCCTATCCTTAAAAGAACCCCCAAGTTTCAAAATGATTGGACCAAGCAGTCCAATTTTATGGGTACCCAAAGAGGATGCCCCCTTCCAACCTCCATTGTTTCCAAAGGTGAAGGAGGGGGAAAGACAAGAACAAGAATCTTTCCCCCGTCTTTGGAAACAATGGAGGTCAGATGGGGCACCCTCTTTGGGTCCTCATAGAATGGGACCCCCTGGTCCAATCTTTTTGAAACTTGGGGGTTCTTTTGAAGAGACTCACACAGCTATGCTGCACATTTGGCACTTCTACCGCAAACTCTGTCTCCCCAGACCACAGAATAGACAGAAAGGGAAATTTTCCCATTGACATTAATGGTGCCATTGAATTTAATAGCACCAAATCGCTTTGGATTCGGCTAAATCAATTCAGCCAAGTGCTTCAGAACTGGGATGAAGAATCTATTTGGGCTGAATCCAAAATGATCTGAATCGCCTAGAAGACACCACTAAAGTCCTTTGGTTCTATTTTTCTAATATATTGTCTGTTGGGTTGAAATAAATGTGCAAGTAATGTTGACGAAAACACAACATCGTAGGAAGCTTACTATACCGGCCAGAAATCTTTCCTGCACTATCTAAATTTAGGTGATGATAGAAATTGTCTTCAAGTCACTACCTAGATATGGAAACCTCTTAGGGTTGTAGAAGCATCAGACAATCGGAACTGGTTGGCTATTGCCTGCCCCTCTGTAGCAATTCTGAACTTCCTTGGTGGTCTCTAATCCAAGGATTTACCAGGACTGACCCTGCTCAGCTTCCAGGAGCTGATGAGATTGGGCTCACCTGGGCCATCCAGGTGCCACCTTCAAACTCCACCTACTGGACACTGAACGCTGCGAAGCAGGTATCATCTGGAGCCCCTTGAAGAGAAGACTACTGTTGAGAATTTAATAACATGCTTTTGGAAGCATAATTAAGTCCCCGTCACCACTGCCTAAGCTGCTTTTGACCACAGATCTGAAACAATTTAATACCTTGTCAAAGTGAATGCTTAAAAATAGTTGAACCTCCAGGAGAGTCTGAACATTGTATGAAACCCAGCCAAGGACAGACTCAGGACATTACACCGAAAGAAGAAGAAATTTAAAAAGGGTGCTTTTAAAGCCAACTAGAAACGCTGTGATTTCCAGATGTCGTTTCTACAGCATATACTAGCTACATGGCATACCCTCCAACCTCCCCTCTTCCACCAATGCGGTGCTAGTTGCTCTCGACTAGTACTGGGTACATTCCTCAATGTACTGCTTCCCTCGTTCAATCCTTCTGGTCAACCCTGTAGCAATCCCGCCCCTTCCCTTCCTCCATCCCTGCCTCCTGCTAGAACCACTCCTTTTCCTTCCTTGCCCCAGCTACCGCAAGGCCTCGTGGGGGATCAGGCTCCCAGAGCCCCGCCCCAGTCTTGCGCTACCTGAAACATGTCCCTCATTGCCCTTGGAGGGTATGGCATGGACGGAACGTCAAGATCCGGTCTTGGTGATGTGCTGTGTTTGTGTTACAGGTGATGGGAGTAGTGGGACCTTCCAGTGTGGCCGATGGATTACCCCTTCTTCATCTCAGCCCTTATCTCTCGCCTCCTCTGCCCTTCAGCACAGCTGTTGTCCGGCTTGTAGCATTGCAGATTCAGGTGTGACCGCCTCGCCTGCTCCTCAGGCTTTGCTTCCCATGTGCTTGAGACACCCACTCGCCGGTGATCTCCTTTACCTTCTGCGAAAGCTGGGCAAAAACTGTGAGACGAACCGTAAACTTCCCCACGAATCGGTTAAAAAGTTCAGGAGGTCTTTTGTTTTGCAATGATCCGGCTCTCTGGTGGGCGACTCCTGGAGTCACAGTGGGACCACGCTGGGTTCAGCCCATCAAAGAGCTGAGGCAAACCCATCATCCGTTCTTCCTCGGAAGCTTAGAAGTATAGAACAGGGGTAGTCAACCTGTGGTCCTCCGGATGTTCATGGACTACAACTCTCATGAGCCCCTGCCAGCAAATGCTGGCAGGGGCTCGTGGGAATTATAGTCCATGGACACCTGGAGGACCACAGGTTGACTACCCCTGGCATAGAGCATTGTTGTGCTCTAGATTCAGATTTTTCAGATTCAGTTTATTAGTCAGCCATTGGCCATTTCCAACAAATTGACTGTTCAGTACAAAAACCAGTTAAAATTAAGGCATCAAACTGATAAAATCACAAGGAGTTTAAAAGCTGTCGATTGAATTCCTGCATGGTAATAAAAAAGTTACACAGATTAAAAGGAACCATAATCATGAGGGTTTTAATCCGAATTGCACAACTTGGACCTGATTTTTCTAGCGGCGAGAGCAAACAGTGCGCTCTAGGATATGAGAACTGTGGTGATACCACAGGATATCCGTGGGCCTCGTAAACAGGTTTTAGAGTTTCACAGGACTCACCCTATCTAAAGTGACCGAATGCATCTGCATTGAGAGTCAGTGTCCTATTCTACAAATCGGAGGATCAGTTAATTTCCCCTTCTGTTGGCCGTTCAGTGTGATTCCAAAACTGTCCACCCAAAGGGCTGAGGGTTCACCAAGAGACGCTTGTATCAGTTTTATATGTCGAGATTTCTAGGAGTTGACAGAAGGAATCCATTAAAAAAAATCAAACTCCAACTACTGGTATAAATAATTATTATCTAGCTGTATCAAATAACTTTTTTGGTGCCGGAGGGCCCCTGGGATTAAGGTTGGTGCCAAGTGAGGCCACGGTGGAGAGACCAGCTTTGTTGGCTTGTGTACTGTTGATCAAATAGCGTCTTTTATGGTCCTGAATAATTAAAATACAGGACTAGTGTGAGTTCTTGCATTCTGTTGCTGCTACGTAGAACGAACTCAAGCGTGTCTCTTCAGACTTTTGTGAACACTTTAAAGGAGTCAGATTTGAAAGGACCTCTCCCCCCTGTCCCCGGTTCTTGAAAAATCCAATTTTCTTTCAAATTCGGCACCTGAATTGGCATCAAGATATTGTGTTTAGGGATGAGGAGCCTATTGAATGATGTGAAACTTCTCCATTCCCACAAACAAGGGAAAGATACATAACAGGAAACAGACTTGGTTTCTTACAAGGCTGTGTGAGGGATTATGATTGTGGGGGGAGGGAGGTATGAAGAATCGACACCACCAACGGACACCTACACATCACCTAGATGCCACCTACTGATAAATACACGGCATTTTATTCCCACACCCCGTTGGCATAAGGAATTAAATTGAATTTGACGAGCTCCTAAATTTTTAATGTTTCTATCATAGATTCCAAATTTGAATGTGGAAATAACATAGTTGGGATAACTATGTTGTTATAAATATTATCAGCTGCTGTGAATCCTCAGGGAAGGGTGGCATAGAAACAGGATAAATAAATATTCAGAGGAGGGAACCTGAAAAAAGGCAGGGATCCTGCTTGAACAAACTCATTAGGGATGCTGCATGCTTGGCCCGAGGGTGGACCCTAAAAAATAAGAAGCATTCTTATATTGTCAAATTCGACAGGAAGAGCTGAGTTGCTTTATAGTAGCAAATGTTTATACACACACAGTTGATGGGTAGATTAATTTATAGAAAGTTAGATAATAGATAGGTGATAGATAGTTAGACGTGAGATGACGGATGGATGGTTGGATGGATTGTAAAATAGATAGATGATAGATTATAAAATAGATGGATGGATGTATGGATGGATGGATTATAAAATAGATAGATGATAGATTATAAAATGGATGGATGGATGGATGGATGGATGGGTGGGTGGGTGGGTGGGTGGGTGGGTGGGTGGGTGGATAGATGATAGATAGGTAGATAGATAGGTAGGTAGGTAGGGAGATGATAGATAGATAGATAGATAGATAGATAGATAGATAGATAGATAGATAGATAGATAGATAGATAGATAGATAGATAGATAGATAGATAGATAGATAGATAGATAGATAGATAGATAGATAGATAGATAGATAGATAGATATTCATTTGTTTGTTTTTAGCACCAGAGCCCCAGGACATATTTTGGAGAACTGAGAAGTTATAGCCATTGGATTTTTTAAAAATTCATATATTCATGTGTAACGTTTAGTGTCTCAAAAAGGCAGGTGGGAAAAAACCCTCTTTTTACAGTAGTGACAATCATGGCCTGTATCCTACCATTCTGTTTATCAAGGTTGGAAGTCTTCCTCCAACCTAGCGTGGTGGTGGATCGTGCTGTCAAATCACAACCCCCGTAGGGTTTTGAAGGCAAGAGACATTCATAGGTGTTTTGTTATTGGCTGCCTCTGTATAGCAACCCTGGATTTCCCTTGATGGTACTAACCAGGACCAACCCTGCCTAGTTTTTGGGACCTGATCAGATCAGCCTAGCCTGGGCCAGGCAAGAGATGTTCAGAGGTGATTTGCCATTGTCTACCTATGCATTGAGACTTTGGACTTCCTTGGTGGTCTCCCATCCTTGGTGGTCTTTCATCCAAATACAACCAGGGCTGAACCTGCTGAGCTTCTGAGATCTAACAAAATCAGACTACCCTCCAACTTAAGTTTCTCTTTGCTCCAACAAGAGCTGCATAAACTGGAGGATGACTTCTTAGGTGGAAGAAAGCTTCCAGATGTGTTAACCAAATTGGGAGGGTATAGGGCAGTTGTCTTTAGGTCCAGTTAATTCCACACATAGATAATGCAGAACGGCAACTCAGACCTAGGTCCTCAAGAAATGAATGCACCTTCACATTTTGGAGGAACGCAGAGCGTTTGTAAGTAAAAAAAAAATTTTATCCTTAGTATTTTTCCCCCTTTCCGGATTCTTCATTTAACATTTTGACCGAAAACATTATAACGTGTAGATAGTTATCCGTAAATTCAGGATCACATGATATGTAAATGAGAGAAGAATTATGGACATTTAATTATGTTGAAACTAGAATTTGCCATTATACAGGATTATCCCGTTTGATGCTCATGGGTGCGTTAAAGATATACTCTGCGGACCCCTTTTTCTTGATAGTCACGTTCCCCCCTTACAGTCTTCCAGTGAAATGATTTAATTCTTTCTTGTTATCACCGCACAGGCTTTGAAAGAAGATTTCCCCTTAAGCCACGTGATCTCCCCATTCACCAATCAGGAAAGAAGGGAAGGAATGCTTTTAAACCTACTGATTCCATTTGTGCTCACAGTAGGATCAGGAAGCAAAGGTCTGATTCATTTAACAGAAAGATTCCTCTGTTTCCCCCCCCCCTCTTCCTTCCCTCTTTGATATAGCGAATGTTTGTGCTTCTTTTGACCTGTGTTTCTCTCTCTCTCTCTGGATGTTCTTTCCATAGTGTATTGTCTGCTGGCTTCTTAGGGTCAACAGAAGGAACCAGGATAGGTGTCGTGGTTTCCTTCTCTCCTTGCAGTTGTACTTATCGAATTCACCCTTTGACAGAGCCGCTCCTGTCTTTGTGGCCTGAGCCGCGACCAAGCATGCCAGGCAAAGCCCAGATTTAGAAATGGGAAGCAAGCCCGAGATCCACGTGGCTTCCATCCACCCCATTTCATGCCACTCCTGTGGCTCCAATGATCCTTTTTACACTCTCTTTCCTGCTGAAAGGTGGATGCTTTCCCTAAGACCTTGCAGCTGAGGGGGGAGTGGTCCTGAGCCCCTGAATAGGCCTTGGAGTTGGCAGTCCCAACTGAAGAGCAGGGGTGGCAGGAAAGTGACAGCGCAGTCCAGGGCCTATTCTGCACACAATAGATAATGCACTTTCAATACACTTTAGAAGTAGATTTTCCACACAGGAAAATCCATCTGCCAAAGCACATTGGAAGTGCATTATCCTACGTGTGCGGAATGAGCCCAGACCATTGAGAGCAAGCTCTTCCGAAGAGGCAAAAGCCATGAATGAGGATGCGGGATAGGGGGAGGGCACTTTCCTATTGCTGCTGTTGTCCTGTGAGGGCTAAAAGGGCTTTGTGCTTTTGCTCCCAGGAGGAGAAGGTAGGGGGCGGGTGGGGTGTCAGGGATACTCCTCTCGCCTGTGAGCAGACAGTGCTGCAAATGGCGCGGCATCTCCTCAGTGAGTCTGGGGCCTGACCCAGCCACTGTCCTTCCCTTCCTGTGCCTCCTCAGACAGCCCGTGGCTGGAGCAGCCTGAAGTCCTCTTGCTGCTCCAGACAGTCATCAACATCCTGCTACCACCACGCATCATTAGCACGTCCCGCAGCAAAAATTTCATGCTGGAGAGCTCCCCGGCCCACTGCTCCACACCAGGCGACGCCGGGAAGGACTTGCGCAAAGAAGGCCTGGCGGAGTCCACCAGCCAGGCGGCCTACTTAGGTGAGTGGGGAAGGACAGAAACAGAGAGGTAGAAAAGGGGGGGGGGAGCCATTGCGCACATGCCTGTGGGTACACTGAATGGCCTTGAGGTCATGTTTTAGCTGATGCCAAAATAAGAATAAGAGAATCCTAGAGTTGGAAGGGGCCATCCAGGCCATCTAGTCCCACCCCATCTAGTCCCACTACAGAGATCAGTTCCCATAGAGAAAATGGATGCTTTGGAGGGTGGACTCTATGTAGGGTGGCCAGCCTCCAGGTGGGGCCTGGGAATCCTCTGGAATTCCAGCTTACCTCCAGACTACAAAGATCAGTTCCCCTGGGGAAAATGGCTGCTTTGGAGGGTGGACCCTGTGGCATTTTGCCCCATTGAGGACCTTGTTCTCCCCCAGGCTCCATCCCCAATCTCTAGGAGTTTCCCAGCCTGGGCTGATTCTGCACTTACTTTGTTATTCCATTGTGGATCCTGCTGAATTCAGATCAATTTGAATTTGGGTCTCCCTCTGCACATGATTAGGGAAGCTCAGAGGGGGGGGAGCAAAGCACAGCAGGAGCCTCTTTTTTTTTCTTTTCTTGAACGGGGGGGGGGGGTGGGTTGGAGACAGCAGAGGAGGGGGAATAAATCCAAGAGGAAAATCTCTGCCAAGAGAAGTTAGGGCTTCTGATGAAAGAAGTTAGGGATTCCCCTTTAAGGGAAGCCTTGCAACCTGGGAATCAGGAACTTGTGCCCTGGGCTTTTCTACAGTGTTGGAGGCTCAAGGCAGTAAGTTATTTCAGGGAAAGCAGATAGCTGCCTGCTTTCTCATGCTGATTTTTCAAATATTGAGGGTTAATCATAGAATCATAGAGTTGGAAGGGGCCATACAGGCCATCTAGTCCAACCCCCTGCTCAACGTAGGATGAGCCCTAAGCATCTTAAAGCATGCTTAGGGCTTAGGTTATATCCACTCCAGGATATCTTGGGGGAAAGGTAGGGTCATTCTGGATCAATCCTGCGGGGCTTTCCGCACCGGGATCCTTGTAGCAAATTGTTTGCTGAACAAAAAATCGCCATTTAAAATAGTGGAATTCGTCGTTATGCATACCTGACTTTGTAGTGGAATCCAGTTGCGTTTCCATCGTTTCCCACAAGCTTCCGGTCTCAGTAAAAATCGCTAGAAAGGAAGCGCTATTGCCAAGCTCATCCCGCCCCTGGCCGTCAAGCAGCCAATGGGCGGCCATTAGTATGCTCCCAAACAGCCCCTTTCCCTTTAAGAAAGGTTTAAAAAAAAAAAACAACAAACCCGTTGCAACGAATATGCGTTGATTCGTTGCAACGGAGAGACCCATTCACCTGGCAGGTGTGTTTGAGCTGCTGTTTCATCGTTGCCACGCTCCCCCCGAGTGAAAAAAAAATACCCCCCCCCTCACAGGCGCGATTTTCGGCCGAAAACAGTGTGAAAAATAAAGGGAGAATACATCAGCAAACGGGCTTCTCTGTTGTTTGTGCTTAGTGACTAAACAGCTCTGGGGAGGGACTGAAGCCGGGGAAGCCTCTAAATGGAGGCTCGCCGGTGTGTTGATCTCTGCTCGCTCGGAGAAAAAAAAATAGCGATCGCTTCGCCGGAAGATCAGAGGAGAGAGCCAGGGGGAGGGACTTTGTAGAAACCGCAACAATGGTAACGCACAGAACTTTCCTGCTAGTGTTGCAGATTGGTTGCAGGAGTGTAGCGCTTTCCGCAGGGTGAATCCACTTTTGGGGATTTCCCTGAAAGCGCTACAAGGAAGCGCTTTTTGCGGATCAGTTTCAGATGTGTGGCAGATTGTCAACGATGTTGTGCATAATGGCAAAACTGTAGCGTTTTCAATTGGCAACCATTGTGCGATTTTGAAGGAGTGCGGAAAGCCTCTGCTTGTTGCAGATGAAAAATTTAAATCGCTCAAAATAAAAATGGAAATCACATTCAGTATAGACGGCTGGGACTGAATTGACCTGGGATTGGAATAAAAGCTCCATGCAGATTCAGCCCTTGATATAGCAAACTTACTCCCCCATTCCCTGCTAACGGCCAGGAGGACCTGACAACCCTATTGTGTATATGTTATATTGTGGAGTATAGATATATAAAGAGATTCTTCTTCTTGTCATTCCCCCACAGTAATTCTTCTGATATGTAAGCAGGGGTGGTTTTTGTATATAAAATGTTTTATTAAAAATTGTTTTAACTCTGTTGTGAACCACCCTGAATGGACAGGACAGGGCAGTATATAAATAAGGTTTTATTTATCCATTTATTTGTCTTCCTCATAGCTCTGAAGGTGATCCTAGTCTGTTTTGAGCGTCAGCTGGGCAGCCAGTGGTATTGGCTGAGCCTGCAGGTCAAAGAGATGGCTTTGCGGAAAGTGGGAGGCCTGGCCTTGTGGGATTTCCTGGATTTTATTGTCCGCACCCGGATCCCTATCTTTGTCCTTCTTCGACCTTTCATTCAGTGCAAGGTAAATCAGATGTTTAAATGTCCCATTTCCTTGTCAAACGGCATTGTTAAACCTTTGTTAAAGAGAAAAGGATATAGCCATGTTTTTCGGAAACAACCTTCTAGAATCTTGACCGTAAGGAGGGAAATTCCTTAAGGAGCCTTGAGTAGGCCAGGTCATAGAATCATAGAATCAAACAGTTGGAAGGGGCCATACAGGCCATCTAGTCCAACCCCCTGCTCAACGCA
The DNA here is from genome assembly GCF_049243985.1 of Paroedura picta. Classification (NCBI taxonomy): domain Eukaryota; kingdom Metazoa; phylum Chordata; class Lepidosauria; order Squamata; family Gekkonidae; genus Paroedura; species Paroedura picta. Next base: position 21,586,294 of record NC_135370.1, on the reverse strand, counting down.
GGATCAGCCCAAAGCATCCTAAAGCATCCAAGAAAAGTGTGTATCCAACCTTTGCTTGAAGACTGCCAGTGAGGGGGAGCTCACCACCTCCTTAGGCAGCCTATTCCACTGCTTAACTACTCTGACTGTGAACATTTTTTTCCTGATATCTAGCCTATATCGTTGTACTTGAAGTTTAAACCCATTACTGCGTGTCCTTTCCTCTGCAGCCAACAGAAACAGCATCCTGCCCTCCTCCAAGTGACAACCTTTCAAATACTTAAAGAGGGCTATCATGTCCCCTCTCAACCTCCTTTTCTCCAGGCTGAACATTCCCAAGTCCCTCAATCTATCTTCATAGGGCTTGGTCCCTTGGCCCCAGATAATCTTTGTTGCTCTCCTCTGTACCCTTTCAATTTTATCCATGCCCTTCTTGAAGTGAGGCCTCCAGAACTGCACACATTACTCCAGGTGTGGTCTGACCAGTGCCGTATACAATGGGACTATGACATCTTGTGATTTTGATGTGGTGCCCCTATTGATACAGCCCAAAATGGCATTCGCCTTTTTTACTGCTGCATCACACTGCCTGCATCACATCTGCCCTAAAAGAGGAGCAGGAATCATGACAAAGATGTTGGTTCTCTAGGACCTGAGCCCAAAAGATAATGCTTTTGCAAGGTACAGAAAGTATGAGATGGATCAGCATGATCAAGAATCTGGGCCTCTTTCTGTGGATGTTTTAGTTTGTGTAATACAGTCCTGAAAATGAGAAGAACTTTGGCTAATACTGGTTTTGTCATGTTCCATGGCTTTTTTTCCTGACGCACATGAGATACACTCTCAGCACAGAATTATATAACAGCAAAGAGTGGTGACCCTAGGCACATATCATAGGAGATGGTCTCCAAAAAGTCTAAAATTTACATATATTGGTTGGAGCCATAATTTACAGATCCCATTCAACCACTCAGCTCCACTTTATAATGAGTTTAGTATAAATATTTTATATAGAGTGTATTGTCACCGTTCTGACCACCGAGGAAGACCCAGTAGGGTCGAAACGCATTTGGTCTTATGTGCTGTTAGTTCTGTGTAGTTTTTTATGTAGTTTTTATTCTGTTTTTAATTGTGCACTATAATAAATAATCAACATTTTTACATTATTTTATTGTACAGCTCAACTTCTGTTAAGGTTGGGTTGTGTTCCTTTTTTGGTTTTGATGTTCCATCGCAAATCACCTCTGCAAAAAGCAAACTCAAAGTTCTGGCCAGAATCTCAGTAGTTTATTCAGAAGAGTACAAATGGCATCAGAAGGCTTCTGTGTGTGAGGATCTTTGGTGACTCAGAAAAGCAAACTCTTTACTAATAGTCAAAGATTTCTTTATTAAGAAAGTACTCTCATCAAGGCATTGCCAAAACTGGGGCCAAGGATGCAAGTCTTCACATATATCCCAAACCCTGCCACACACCTCTCCCGTGGGAGCCCACAGGAGAAACCTGCTGCAAAAGAACGCTGAACGTCCAAGGTTTGAACTGAGCACTTCTGGCGTGCTAAGCAGGTTCTCTGTCATTGAACGATGTCACCTTCCTTATTCAGCAAGTGACCTGACAATGCTCTCTGTTTTTCACCCCCTTTCCTTGCTTCCCTACCCCCCTCCCCAGTTGCTTGCTCAGCCTGCTGAGAATCACGAGGAGATGTCAGCTCGCCAGCACATCGCCGACCAGCTTGAACGGCGCTTTATCCCCCGCCCTCTGTGCAAGAGCTCCCTGATTGCGGAATTCAACAATGAACTGAAGATCCTCAAGGAAGCGGTGCACAGCGGCTCAGGTGAGGCAGATCCATATAGCCTTCATTGCCAAAAATAGATGCCTTCTCATCATCACAAGAAGATTTTTGACTGTAAACAAGGGATAAAACTGAGAGCATGGTATATTTGAGGGGTTTGGCAGGCAGCAGGTCCCAGGTTCAATCCCTGGCATCTCCAATTAAAGAGAGGTGATGTGAAATCTCCAATTAGAATCATAGAATCATGAAATTGGGAGGGACCTCCAGGGTCATCTAGGCCAACCCACTGCAGAATGCAGGAAATTCACAACTACCTGCCCACCCACAGTGTCCCCAATTCTATGTCCAGATGATGCATCCCCCCCAAAAAAAAACCCAGAATCTCTGGCCAATCTAGCTTGGAGGAAATTTGTCTCCCAACCCCCAAACAGTAATCAGCATTTCCCTGAGTATATAAGAAAGCCAAGTATGACACAACCCTTCCTGCCCAACCACTCACAATCTTCATTCATTCATTAACCTTTATTGGCATTCCAGACTATTACAGAAGGTCAGAGCAAGAGAAAATATAAGTAGACAACTTATTTGCGATATTGTTACCCGCCACGAGCCTCAAGGGAGTGGCGGGCTATAAATCTAATAATAATAATAATAACAGCAAAACAGATAAAACAGTAATTGCTATGTACTATGGTGAATCTCCCCAAAATAGGCAAACTCCAACTTTTGGCAATAACACAGTAGTTTATTTCAGAAGAGAACTAACAGCATCACAGGACTGCTACAGTGCTAGAGACGAAAGCAATAGAGATCAAAAGGCAATTATAGAGACAAATCCCCACAGACATACACCTGTTCAGCTTCACCCAGGGCAGTTCTCATCATCAAAGGATAGTGCTGTTTATAGCTAGCACCTCTAGATGGGAAGGGAATAGCCAGAACATCTGCAGGCATGACAGAGGGCCTTCTGGGAACAGAGCATGAGAGCAGAAAGGGAGGGGGATGAGGAGAGCACTTTTCCGCAGAGAGTTCTGAGACTCTGGTCAAGCAACTGGGATTTTGATGTGATGCCTCTGTTGATACAGCCCAAGACTGCATTAGCCTTCTCCCCCAATCTGTTCAGCCTATCAAGGGAAGACCTCCATCAGCACAGTGGGCACATCCACCTCTGCATACCGGCTGAGCCTGGCCACGATGTCGCGCTCCAATACTGGCACTGGAACAGTCTGGGAACAAGACAGTGAGCCTTCCCAACAGGCTTCCCAAGATACTCTGAGCCGGACAGACGAGGAGGATGAAGAGAGTAAGTATTCCCCCCTGCGAGGGCCCAGCTAAATGGCAGTGTAGCTCAAATGAGGTTAGCTGTTTGGCCACACCCGAGGAGGAGACACGTTTAGGTTCTGAGGGCGGGCAGGCCTTTATTTGAATAAAGGGAACTTCGAGCAATTGGACCAGAAGCCCTTCTGATCTGTATAGGCATCAATCTTCTATACCCTTTGATTATGCATAACCCCATTTTTGAATATGCATATATCACTCTTGGCACACGCAGATGCCTTTGATTGCATAAGCTTTGCGGAAGACATATGTTGCCCACTTTGACATTAAAGCAGCTTTATCAGCAACATCTTGTGGGCATCATTTCTGCAACTGGGATTTGTTTCTAACTTCTTTTTTCATTGACTCCGCCAGCTTTGTTTATCTGCCCACCCCTAGCCCTGGCCTTCTGTCTTAACCACTGCTCCCCCCGCCTTGACCAGGGCCTCTTCTGCATGATGGATAAGCTGATGAAAACTCACTAAATGCATCGTTGTTTTTCTGATCTCTGCACAGAAAAGTTAATTTACTCCGCAAAATTGATTTTGTTCTGCATGGTGAACTGCCTCTTCGGTGCTTTAAGCATCTTTTAAACATTGTTTCTGAAAGATGCTTTTCACCGATTCATTTCAATCCTGCCTGAGACGTCCTATTAGCCATGCAGAGAAGTTCTTTAGTTATGCAGATTGGTGACTGCATTAGAGAACAAAGCGGAGTTGGCAAAACTACAGAGGGCAGGGCTATGAATTGTTTCATGCAGAGAGCATTGCAACGTAGGTTTTCAACAGACTATATTCAATGCAGAACAACGATTGTAATATAATAAAGCGGTCTAAACTGGTTGTTTTTTAAACTGTTTTATTTGGCTCCATGCAGAATACCTCCAAATTTTGTTGCAAGTGATTATGATATTGATGCAGTCATATTATAACTGATCCTTCAGTTGAGGTGGAGGAGGATCCAGATCTTTCCCAGTCATGTATTAGCAATGAATGGGGGGGGGGGTCCAGTGTTAAAAGGAAAAGGTGTCAGGGGATCCATGGTAAAAACAATCCTATAAAATGTTTCATGTAAACATCCAGTTGTACAAAGCATCCCTTCTGCTGAGCCTCCCAAGCAACTACATGCCCCATGTTTTGTTTTGTTTTTCCTTTGAAAAGGTCTCTGATATACCACCAACTTAGGGTCAAACAATAGGCAGTTTTTAAGAGCCGTGTCCAGGTTCCTGGACCCAAGTGAGGTTCTCCACAGCCTCACGGCAGCTTCAAATAATACCTCCTGTAAGAACAAAAATGGGGCCAAAACTCCTGCCTCACCCCCCGCCCCCCAGCTATTGACAACTAACTCTGCCTGCTCTTTTTGTGTAGGGGAAATAGCCTGCAGGAGGCAAGAGACCTTCCCCCCTCCCTCCAGTGGTGCTCTGAGTCCATTTTTGGACCTTTAAGGCCCTGCACAGTCTGGGACCCACATACTTGAGGGACAGCCCTATGCACTCTGCAGGGCTCTACACTCTGCGGGTACAAATCTGGCCTCGACCAGGGCCAGGGCCTTTTTGGTCCTGGCCCCTACCTGGTGGAATGAGCTCCCGGAAGAACTTCGGACCCTGTGGGAGCTTTTGGTGTTCCGGAGGGCCTGCAAGACAGAGCTCTTCCGGCTCAAGTTTATATGGTTCAGGCTGGTGCGCTAAGGAAGAGCTGGACCTCCCACCCCCCTGGATTACTCTTATGGCAGCCCCTTTTTCTGCCCCCATGGTTGACAGTGGGCCAGGTTAGTTTATATGTCGTTTCTGCCGCTTCTGGACATCTTGTGTACTGATTTTATGTATGTTTTGAGTAGTTTGGCGTTTTAGGGGTAGTTTTATTGGGGTTTTTACTTATGTTGTAACCCACCACAAGCCATTTTGGGAGTGGCAGACTAGAAATCAATCAATCAATCCAATAAATACATACATACATAATTTGGGTTCCCCCCCCCAACTTTTACAAAAGATGCCATTCCCAGGAGCTGTTCCCAGAGCCCAGTCCAAGCTCTTAAAAACCACCAATGTGTAGTTTTGCCCTCACTCACCCTTCATCCATGGGGGAGATTGAGATCAAAGGCTACACTGTTTGCTAAACACTTTTAAAAAATCGGTTTTTTTAAACAATACCGTGACCAGGGTGTAAACTGCATGGAGCTTTATTCCAATCCCAGGTCAATTCAGTCCCTGCCGTCTACACAGAATGCGATTTCCGTTTTGATTTTGGGCGATTTAAATTTTCCTCCTGCAGCAAGAAGGATTGATCCAGAGTGACCCTACCTTCATTGTGCGATATCTTAGAGTGCTTTTAATGCTCAATATTTCAAGATTCAGATTAGGGAAAGCAGGCTCTTTTGCACTTTCGTGGTAGAGATGCCCTGATTGGCCAAAGGTGGCCATGTGACAAGCTTGCCTTAAAGGACAAGCCCCTAATTTCTCTCAACTTCTGTCAGTTGGATTTTTTTTCTCCCTTCTCTGCCTTCTTCGTTCCTATGTGTGCGGAATGGGCCCAAATCTCAGAAGCAACTGTAAAAAGAGTCAGCCTTGGATGGGATAGTCGTTGAATGGGAGACCTCCAAGGAATACCAGGGCTGTGATGCAGAGGCAAGCAAGGGCCCACCGCCCCTGAACATCTCTTGCCTTGAAAACCTCACGGGGCCGCCATAACTCAGTTGTGCCTTGATAGTAACAACTTGACAGTAAGGCCGACAGATACAAACACAAACACACTTTCCAACAATACAAAATGATTTCTCTTCTGGAAGACATAATTGGTCTTTGCTTTGAAAGTTTAAAGCAAGCCTGCTGTGACATGTCTACACAGAAGTACCAAAGCCCACAGAACATTCCAAGGAAGAAGAGTTAGTTTCTATACCTAAAGGAGTCTCAAAATGGCTTCCAATTGCCTTCCCTTCCTCTCCCCACAACAGATGCCCTGTGAGGTCAGTGGGGCTGAGAGAGCTCTGACAGGACTACTCTGTGCAAACATCTCTATCTAGGTGGGGCTCTGAGAGGGCACCATGAGAACATCTCTATCAGGACTGTGACTAGCACAAGGTCACCCAGCTGGCTGCATATGGAGGAGGGTTAGAGGCTGCCTCTCTTAACCGCTACCCCCAGCAGGGGGGCTGATTGTCACCCGACTGCCTGATTTCTCCTGTGCTCTGAATTCCTTGCAGATGACTCGGTGAGCATGCCCAGTGTGGTAAGTGAACAAGGCGCATACCTTATGGGTTCCATAGGGAGGAGGCGATTCTCCAGCCATCTCTCCAGCATGTCTGCACCTCAGGCCGAGGTGGGCATGTTACCCAGCCAAAGGTAAACACACGAGTTGTTTTGCATTTACTGATATACCTCCCAATAACTGAAATGCCAAAGGTATAAAGTAGTCTATTTCATAGATTGGAGCGTTCGCCACAAGGTCTAACTAAAGATAGGCACACACACAGAAAATTGTTTCTCAGTGCAAGCAATTTACCACTGTGTAATAGCAATTTTAAAGGTACCTGCTAGAGTGTTCCCTCTTTTCTTCCCCAAAATGCAGGTGGCGACACCACCTGAACAGGTTTAGACAAAGGTCAGTTGTTCTCGTACAAAAAATGTCATTTTCTGCAGCGTGATCAGAACAGAGGCCCGCTTAAAGAACTTGTCAAACGCAACACCGAAATAAAACTGTGTGCACAATTAGGCTGATCCTGCCTTGAGCAGGGGGTTGGAATAGATGGCCCCTTCCCACTGTATGGTTCTAGGACTGTTGAGAAGGTATGTGAAGGAAGAACTGAGGGCTTGACTACATCTTACTCTGGGTCCAACCCCATTTCTGTCCTGGATCTTTTCAAATCAGACTGAGACTTAATTCCCAGGGAGAAGGGGGCCTGATTCAGAATTAGGGGCCGTAATCTTCCTTCCCAGTTCTTTTCCCCCCACTGGTTTCAGGCAGACCCGGGGAATGGCTGTTTGTCCTGTAGTGGAAATGTATGCATTGCTCATCATTGTGTAAAAGTTTCCACAACTGGGTACAAATTGGCACCTTCATGGCATTTCAGGCCAGGAAAACAGCATGGGGCAAAGGTAGTTGACAAATCGGCCTCCACACACCTGAGGATTAAGCACGGGTCTGATTTGACTGGGCGCCGAGTAGACACAGAAAGGATCTGAGTTGGTTACGCCTTGCATCCCCTCTATGGCTTTGAAGGTGCCTCACTGCAAATTCCAGGCCTTTCAGGACTCATATTCTTGACCTTGTGCTACATATGCACAGATCTTCAAACAGATGTGTATGGCCCAGGACAGAGAGCAAATGTACATCTCTAAAAAAGGAGAGATGTACCCACAACTTTAGAAAGCAAGACTGTATGAGTTCACACTGACCTCTATCTGCAAATGAGAATTCTTGATTGTACTCTCTTTCTGAATTGCCTTAAATCCCTGGGTTTGATTTTTAATACAATTTAGCAAACCTTTGAAGATTATCTAGGCATCGATCTGTAAACTTCCTTCCCTTCTCCGGCCCAATCCTGTTGTCTTAGAAGTTGATTGGCTGTCCGTATTTGCATGGTGATAAACGTGCCCTGTGACCGAGGTGGCCTTTTCTAAACTTCTTGTGCATAGTGAAAAAAGCAAGACAGGCGAGAAGAAACACCATAGAGTCAGGTGATCCCAGTGTGCCAGGGATCCTAACCGAAGAAACATGCTACTCAAAGTCAAAGCACCTTTATTGGCGTAACAAAAGCATTTATGTTAAAAGACAAGATATTTCACATCCCAATTCGTTTGAAGAAAATCCTATGGAGGAATTTTGCAACAGCTTCTGTTACTTGAGAATTAGGATCTGATAAGAGTAAGTGCACTGTAGTCAAGGGATCATGAATCGAAACATGCTACGTTGAGTCCACTTTTGTTACGTGTCAAGCAACTTGTGAGATTCAGGGCCATTTCACACGAGGGAATTTCAACGAAATCATTACCAGATGCTGACGCTTTAAAATCATGGTTTCAGATGACGCCGTCAGCCTCCCGTCCCAGTTTCGCTCCATCTGCCGATTTGTAGCAGAAGCAAGGAAATCGGGAAAACTGCATTCCGCTGGTCAAAATTCCGACAGATGTCGCAATCACCTAAAAACATCCTCTGTTTACAACCATGAAAGCCTTGACCTGGGTCTATTCTGCATACAATAGTTAATGCACTTTCAATGCACTTTAGAAGGAGGGCTCATTCTGCACATGGAAGATAATGCACTTTCAATGTGATTTTGCAGCTGGATATTCCTGTGCAAAACAGGAAAATCTATTTCTAAGGTGCACTGAAGGTGCATTAACCCTTGGGTGCAGAATAGGCCTAGATTTTCCTGTTCCGTACAGGAAAATCCAGGTGCCGAAGCACATTGAAAGTGCATTATCCTATGTGTGCGGAATGGGCCCCGGATCATGCAGATTAGCCCAATCTCATCAGATCTCAGAAACCAAGCAGGGTCAGCTCCGGTTAGCACTTGGAGGGGAGACCAACGAGAAAGTCTAGGGTTGCTACGTAGAAGCAGCTAATGGCAAACCACCTTGGTATGTCATTGGCCCTCATGTGGATGACCCAGGCTAGCCCAAGCTCATCAGATCCTGGAAGCTAAGCAGGGTTGGCCCTGGGCCCATTCTGCACACAATGCATTTTCAATGCACTTTAGAAGATTTTCCTGTTATGCACAGGAAAATCCAGCTGCGAAAGCACATTGAAAGTGCATTATCCTATGTGTGCAGAATGGGCCCTGGTTTGTTCTTGGATGGGACAAAAACCAAAGAACTCCAGGGTTGCTGTGCAGAGGCAGCCAATGGCAAAAGGCCAATAGCTGCCTTGGGAACCCTACTGGGTCACTGGAGACTGGTTGTGACTTGACAGTGTTTTCCAATACTCCTTGATGCTGCCCTGGCTTGGATGGACCAGGCTCGTCTGATCTCATCAGACCCCAGAAGCTAAGCAGGGTCATCTCTGGTTAGACCTTGGCTGGGAGACCACCGAGGAAGACCAGGGTTGCTATGGAGGGGCAGGAAATGGCCAAACCAGGCCTGAATGCCTCTTGCTTTGAAAACCCTACAGTAGGGGTGGTCAAACTGTGGCTCTCCAGATGCCTAGAAGGGGCTCATGGGAATTGTAGTCCACGGGCTTCTGGAAAGCCACAGTTTGGCCATCCTACAGGGTCACCATAAGTCACCATAACTGTAACTTGACAGCACTTTACATGCCCCGAAGCATGGAGAAAAAGGCAAGCTGTGGAATACAAGCGAGGCTCCCTGTTTCTCTTCATGCTAACATTTTACGCATTCAGAAATTTTATTATAAGCTGTACCAGCCGGCTGTGAAGACATTTGGCAGGTACTGCTTAAGAACGCTTCATAAATCCGTAAGCCTTTTTTTTTCCATGGGCAACTTAACTAGCAAAAGCTTTGATTGGCGATTTAACTTGCTTGTTTTTGGAAGCTTTTATGGTTTTGATGTTGCAGAGGATGAGGAAAGGAAATATGAAATATGGTGTTTCCTTCTAAAGAAAGGTAGCGTTGATTTAGGAAAATGACACCGGTAATTTACAATACCTTTGGGTTATCAAAAGGTCGACCCTGTTGATATTTTGGTAATTTACAAAATGATTTAAAAAAATTAACTTGATCCAATAGTGTAAACCCTTTTAGTTCCTAACGCTTAGGCAAGGTCAAAAGGATCACCTTTGGGGGAAATTTCCCTTTGCAGGGAGACAAAATTAGAGCCAGCAGATGTGCTGATAACTTGACCAGTAATGTGGCCGCTTGGGTACCTTTGTTCCTCCGTTCAGAAGAAATAAATGTGTAGCGATACAGGGTTATTACTGAGGGGTGGATTGTCCACCACACCACGTCCCTCCTTTCATTTTACACGTAGGCAGTGGTCAGAAAGGGACCCTAATTGGTTGATAGCCCATCATTTTGGGATGCTGCCATGGACTTCAGACATGCAGATCTAGATGGTGATATGCAGTTTTACTACCGAACTGAGCCCCATCCCTCACCCCCGTAAAGAGGGGCAGGGTTTCACATCTTGAGACATGCCAACGCTTCTCCCTCCCTCCAAGCAATGTCAGGTATCATTCCTTCCACAGAAGAGGCAAGATGGCCCTGGCATGATACCACTTGGGTGGGCAGATGGTCAGGTGGGCATAACATTACTAGGAAAGAGAGGATCCTGCCATTGGGACATTGTGGTTTGAAGAACTGGGAGGTTTGACAGTCCTCTCATGCTCCATGCTGGATGCGTTTAGAGGGCTGCCTCATTGTTTCACTCGGACGTGAGAAGGGAGCTGAGGCACACTAATGAGGCTCCAACACTGTTTCTTTGTTGGTGGTTCCTCTTCTGATTCCCATGCTAGGTTAGTTTCCATAGCTGATGACTTTGCATAGGGTTCTCTGAGTAATTAGTTACATGTGAAGCTGAGTTACCCTGAAAGGTCAGCATTGTCTACTGAGGGGCAGCAGTTTTCAGGGGACTCTGGCTGAGATTTTTCGCATTACCTCCTGCCAGATTGTTTTGAATGGAGTGGCTGGGTTTGAACCTGGGACCTTCTGCACGCCAAGCAGATGCTTTACCCCTGAGCTGTACTTGGGTAAAAGAGAACTGATTCCATGACTAGGGTTGCCAGACCCCCTCAGTGGAAGTAGAGATCCCCCGCTGCCACCTCTCCCCCACTGATCAGCTGGCTGGTGTGGGGGGGAACTTACCCCCAAAAGAAAAAGTCCCAACTGGCATTTTAACAACATGCCTTCCGTACTTCAACATAACCTGGAAATCATGTAGGCATGTTGGGGGAATGCTCTTTTGGGGAGGGGGGGGGAGAAACTCTATGGTAGAAGCTAATTCTACCATAGAGTTTTTGCCCCAAAACCAGAGTTCTCCCTGTCAGGCCTACGTCACTTCCAAGTCACAGAGGCACTGACATGGGCATGTTGCTGAAATGTCGGATGCAACGTCCTGCTCCCAGTAAGTCCACCCCCACTGGTTGCCAGGAGGGACCTGGTAACCTTCTCCATGAATTTTTAAAAGATTCCTGATCCCTCAATTCAGAGTGAGGCAGGGTGACTTTAACCTCTTTGTGCCTTTCTCTTTAAGTTGACATATTTATTGTCTTTGAATATATTAAAATATCATCCAAATAAACAAAGATCCCCTGGCATGTGCCCCACCCCTGCCTTCATTTTAAAAAGGAAGCAGAACATCCTGATTGGGGGCCTCGATTGTCACATTTGTCTGGGCACTATGTGGGAGTGGGTGAGGGAGTCCAAAATTTTAGAGCAGTGGAGGGGTTGGGGCAACAAAAGCCATGAAGCTGGGTGTTCACACAAACACCCCCTGCCCTCCCGGCCGATATTTTGCTCTTATACTTTGGTCGGAATGCCATGGAAGTGTTTTATAAAGCTAGAGATTTCCACGCCTCCTAACTTCCTTCTTTAGGAGGAACAGGAAGTCCTCTTTTCAGACTGACTCTTGAGCGAGGCCACGTCAAGATCGAGCGTTTGACTGTCCTCCTTTCCTTTTATTATCCGTCTGATACGTCTTCTTTTTTTCCTGAACACAGAGACAATTGCATGCTTCTTGTTTTATATTTTCTTCCCTAAACGCTCGGCCTCCCTGCCCCTCCTGCAGTGAACCCAATGTCCTCGAGGAGTCCCAGGGCCTGGCCGCTGAGGGCAACCTTACTAGGTACAGTCTTCTCCCTACCTGTGTGTCTCAGTGTCTGTCCTGGGGAACGGTCTGCTTCCTCTCTCCACCGTCTTTCCCTCTGCCTCATCATTGACTCTCTCTCTCTGTCTCTCTCGCTCTCTTTCCCGCCATTCCTTTTCCTCGTTCTCCATCGATGACCAGGCCTGCAAGTCAAAGGTGCAGCCATCCTGCTGTGTTTGCAAGTTCTTCCCAGCAAGCAACCTCGATTTTGATTGGCTAAAAACTTTAGAGGGGGGGGGGGAACACATGCCAAAGCTAACCAGCTTGAGGACATGTTGTGACATTTCCCCCTTGCAGCTGAGAGGCTGCAAGAAACTTTCATCACACATTATTGCTCTCAGTTCAAGCATGATCTCATAATGGCTAAGGGTTTTGATAAAGATTTGTTTTATGTCCTAAAAGGAGTAGATTCTCAGCGATATCAGAACTTGCCCCTCTATGTGAGGGTGGGTCTAGCCCACATCCTAAAAGTTTGCCTCTTTGTTGCCTAAGTGTGTTGTCAGTTTTCATTTTTTCCCCTTCTATTCAAGAAACAAGCTGTTGTTTCCATTTGCCTGCTGTCGGATCTCAACACAAATCTGTCCTAGAACTTTGTTTGGAAGGGAGTGGAGCTTGGGCAGGAGAGGTCTCCCGATAGCCATGCGTTGAATGCACCCTCAATTTCCTGTTCCAAAGGGGGACTGCACCTTTAACATTCAGCTCAGTCATCTGAACCATCCTTACTGTTCTGTTGTGTTTATGCCTCACAACTGGTCCTCAATAGTTGGAAAGGCACATGGCGCCATCCTCCCCAAGGCCATGCTTCATTCCAGGGACACGCCCCTCCTTGACCCAGCCTGTGCCGCCTCCTTCGCTGTTCTTACCTAGAGAAGAAGAAGGAACATTGAGAGGGATGCGCCTCTTAGATGACTTCTCCGTGTTGTTCAGTTGTCGATCTTTCAGCTCAGAAAATTGTGTCTGTCCTTGGATGTGCCATCTTGATCATTCTCATAATTCATGGAGTTCTCTGTATTTGCGTTCCTTGGCTCAGCAGACAGATGGGTCTTTGGTGGAGGTCAGGGGTATGTGAGGGGGAATAGACTTTCCTAGGTCCTTTATTTGTTTGTTTATTTATATATTTGCTTGCTTGCATTCTGTTTTTTGGGCAAAACTCTATGGTTGAAGCAAATTCGATTATAGAGTTTTGCCCCAAAACCAAAAACCAGATTGTCGCCCGCAACGTCTCTGACATGCTAGCGTCACTTCCAGGTGATGTCAATACATTTGGGAACTCCCTGAAAGCCGCCCCCCATCCCCCGCCAGTAGCACAGATGGACCTGACCAGGCCTGGAGTGACCTTATGGTGAAGCAGAAACTGGGGATCTCAGGCTTCTAGTTACAGTATTAATGACCAGAACACACCAGCTTGGTAACTCTCCTCGAGTGTTCTTTGGGATTCCTCAAATGGGGTCCAGGGCTTCAGGGGTGGGGGCATCACAAGCTGAGTTCCTTTACACTCCCAAACGGAGAGAAAATATTAGATGAAAGTTGTCAGGCAAATGAAACATAGCAATCCAAACCAAGGGATAAATACGTTACTGGGATGATTTGATGTTCATTGCTTAGCGTGGGAATTGATTCTCTCTCTTCCCCAGTTGCACGACAGCCTCAGTGGGCTTTCAGAAGTGTTGGCAGAGAAAGGAAACATCGTCAAGCAGGTAGTAATTTTCCACCAGGAGGAAACCTGATGTTTAGAGGAAGCAGAAGAGGTGGTATTGAAGAAGGTCCTCTGGCTGGATCGGTATTCGGAGAGCTCCCAGCACTCGATGGAACCCAATTAACCCCAGTGTCTTCCATCAACAGTGTGGCTGAGATTCTTGGTGCTTCCCTCTCAATGGAGGCCCAGAACACAAATGCTACTCTGCTGTTGTTTTTCCACCTGCACCAGACACGGCGACTTGGGCCCTATCTCTCCGCATCAGACTCAGCCAGGGTGATCCATGCAACAGTCACTTCTAGATTAGACTTCTGCAACTCTCTCTACACAGGGATTCCCTTGAGACTGCTCTGGAAACTTCAACTGGTTCAGAATGCAGCAGCTGATGTCCTTACAGGGACCCAGCAGAAGGCACATTTGACACCAGTGCTCACCCAACTGCATTGGCTCCAGATCGGAGATCAGATCAGGTTCTAGGTTTTGGTACTAACCTTGAAAGCCCTCAATGGCCTGGGAATGACATATCTGCAGGACCGCCTCTGATGTGAAGATGAAATTGGCCTTGATCAGCATCAGGGCTTTTTGGCCTTGGCCCCAGGCTAGTGGAAAGAGATCAGGACCCTGCAGGACCTTAACCAGTTCCACAGGGCCTGCAAGATGGAGCTGTTCCACCAGGCCTACGGTTGAGGGTCAAACAGACCATCAACCCAGACCTCACTGCTGAAACAGAGGAAAGAGCGGCCCTCCAAGGATCTTGACCTCCTCCCCTCAAATTTGGGGCTACTGCAATTCATCAAAATGTTTTACTCTTTATATTTTGATTTGATTGGTTGTTTTAAACCATGTGGTTTCCTGATCCTAAGCTATCCAAAAAGGGTGGGTTACAAAAACAAAGCCTATTATTGTTATAAAACATCCAAAGGAAGCACAGGTTTGTCCGCATTACAAATAGGGTGTCAGGCCAATAGCAGTACTTCTGCCTGGCTTTAGAATATCCTGCACACTTGGTGTTGCCAACCTCCAGGACCCTGGAATCGCAATTGATCTCCAGCTGAAAGAAATGAGTTCCCCTGGAATATTCTATAGCAGGGGTGGCATGCTGGCAGGGGTTTGTGGGAATTGTAGTCCATGGGCATCTAGAGAGCCACGGTTTGGCCACCCCTGGTCTATAGCATTATACCCTGCTGGGGTCACCCCCTACCCCGCAACCCCTGGATTCTGCCCCCAAATCTCTGGGAATTTTCTGAGCCATAGTTGACATCCTTGCTGTACTATGGTCCACTGCTATTGGTGAAGGAGGGATGCTTTCAAGGGAGGATGACTAGCATGGTTCCTGCAGGTGCCCTGAGGCCTGCTGTCAACTTTCCTGCTGTCTGCCAAATGTTTTGAGAAAGTGGGTGGACCCAAGTGACATTTCTGCTCAGGCAGGCTTCTGATCTCCTGCTGGAGCACTGATTGGCTGAGCAGCTTTTGCAAAGGTCTCTTTGGGAGCAGCTGCCAACGCAGCACAAGGATGTTCACTGAATGACTGGAGTTAATCTGGGTGTATACGCAAGGAAACGTTTTAGAACAGTGCATTCGTTTTAAAAGGCATCTCATTAAGCAGAGCTTTTTGCCTGACGTGTTGAAGATAGAGACGCCAGTTCCTGGGTGGGGCCTGGGGATCTCCTGGAACTGCAGATCATCTCCAGACTAGAGAGATCAGTTCCCTTAGAGAAAATGGCTGCTGTGGAGAGTGAACACCATAGCTCCACTGAGGTCCCTTCCTGTGCCAAATCCCGCCCACTCTCCACCCCCAAAGTCTACAGGTATTTCCCAACCCAGAGCCAGCAACCCAAGCTGAAGTGTTACCCTCGGAGTTATGCATAACCTCACTCCCTGACATTTTGTGGTTGGCGCTATCTCCTGTGGCAGCCATTTTGTAGTTGGCTCTGCCTTCTGCGGCAGCCATTTCATGGTTGTACCCACCACCCTGTGTCAGAATTCCAGAAGTGTCCAAAAAAGGTTGGAGATCCGTGCTCTAAAGCAGTGGTCCCCAACCTTTTTATCACCAGGGACCAGTCAGCACTTGACAATTTTACTGAGGCCCGGGGGGGCAGTCTTTTCCTGAGGGACGTCGCCACCGCCGCATGAGCCCCTGCTCCACTTGCTTTCCCACCGGCGCCCCTGATTTCCTGCAGCCCACTGGGGGGCTCTGCCAGCAGCAGCTGTGCAGTGCCATGCAGTGCCCCGCCGAGGGGGAGCCCCAGCCATGGTGGCCGCTGGAGAGCACCAAAGGTGAGCCGGCAGCAGAGTGGCACGTCAGCCCCTGAGGCAGCAGCCAGGGAAGAGGATGTGGAGAAGCTTCGGCCTGGTACTGACTGTTCAATGGACCGGTACCGGTCTCCAGACCGGGGGTTGGGGACCACTGCTCTAAAGCAATAGTGGTGGAACATTTGAGGTACAAAAGATGAGATACGCTCTGTAGTATGGATTACAGTACAAATGCTTCTATCTGCATTCCCATATGAATTGTGCCAGAGGAGGGGGTTGCCTTGGTCTGTCGAGCTTGGAGGGTAGAATAAGCTAGGCTGTGGGCCTTGTTGTTACTTTCCAAGAGTGCCACAAGTAGGACTGACAGCTCTTCCGAGTTCAGACCTTAAGAATGAGGCAGGACTTGGGGAAATAGGGGTCAGGCCTGGTGTTGCCAGGGAGTAAGTAGCACCTAGTGAGCTGGTTGCCAGGTCCACCGGACCAGCCGGCAAAAAATGGGGGTGAACTTACCGGGAGCAGGAAGGGAAGAAGCTGGAAATAAATGTGACATCCCTACATCATGCAGAAATGATGTAGGCATGTTGGGGGAAAAGGGGGAAATAGCTTCTTACGATAGAGTTTTGCCCCAAAACCAGAGCACTCCCCCCCCCCCAACGTCAACAACATGCCTTCATAACTTCTGGGTGATATAGACATGCCACATTTATTTCCAGATTCTTGTTTGTTTAGAGGGGGGCTAATTCCCCTCATGAGACAGCTGGACTGTGGCGGAGAGAAGCACCCAAAACCAGGGAACCCCCGCTTCACGGGGTGGGGGGTGGGGAGTCTGGCACCCCTAGCTGGAAGAATACTCTAGTCGGACTGAACTTTCAGGTGTCACCTGGACAAATTGGGTGGGTGTCCCCTGCAGAAGCAGAAGGATAATGCAGAATGCTGCTCCTATCTTAGATTTCTCGTAAAGGGTTGTTGGGCAGAGTTTAAATTTGCAAAGAGGGGTCAAGCACCAGGAAGCCTAGAGGAATAAAAGAATATTATTATTAAGAGAAACCACTTTATATATAGAGAAGAGAGAGTTAACTATCTTCAAGGGAGCAGGAAGTCTCCACTAGAGCCAATCGGATCACAGGAAGAAATAATTTGAAAAATATCAGGAAGTTCCTCTTCTATGCTAAATACACATCTCCTCCGATGCCCCCTTTAGGACATGCTTCATATACTGTTCTGACATGCATGCTGGAGATCTTTAATATTCCAGCAAGGACTACGTAAAATCCCTGAAAGAAACAGCATCTAGATTGCAGCAGCATCCCCAGATTTCCCACCCATCTGCAGAAAAGCTTCCTGAGCAACAGCAGAAACCATCTACAATTAGAGTTCTGCCCTTTTAAGAGAGCCCGTCCAGGATAGTGGTTAGAGAGTCAAGCTAAGGGATACGGGGGAACTGGGTTCAAATCTCCATGCCATGGAATCTTGGGTGAGTGATATACTCTCAGCCTAACTTCTCTCACAGGGTGGAGGTTGTAAGGATCGAATGTTGGAGAACAGAATGATGGAAGCCACCTTGGTCTCCCAGTGAGGGGGAAAGGGGGCAGATAAATGAAGCCAATAAATAGAGCTAAGTCAGTTGAAGAAATCAAGTGTAGATTTCTTCTTAGGGCTGCACTATTAGGGAACTGTGAGCCACTTTGTTATTTCGAAATTTGGTTGCATTGTTATCAGCTGCCATGTCACACTTGCATTCCACTGCTGAAGTAACCGGTGGGCCAGGGTCAGAGAGACCAAAGGAAGGAATATCAAAGCATCTCATTTCAAAGCCCTTAATTTCCCTCCTGTTGCTAGGCAAATTTTACCATTTGTTGTCATCCTGATGCACTGCACGGTGGTTTAATTTTAATCCTTAGGCGTTTTGACAAGATCCGCTTGCCAATGATAGCTGAAGCGGATTGAAAGTGTGCTGAAAAGTGCATTATGCAGCACTTTCGCACATGCTGAATAACGCACTTTCAATCCATTTCAGCAATCGTTGGCAAGTGGATTTTGTTGGTTCACATGGTAAAATCCAGTTACAAAGTGCACTGAAAATGGATTGAAAGTGCATTATTTAGTGTGTGTGAAAGTGCTTTGGTTCTAATAGACTACAGTTAAGCAGGAGAAACCCAAAGAGCATCTACAAAAATTAGGGGAGACAAAGAATCCAATTTTGGATTCAAAAGCTGCCAGCCTCGGAGAGCCAGTTTGTAGTGGTTAGGAGTGCGGACTTCCAATCTGGCATGCCGGGTTCGATTCTGCACTCTCCCACATGCAGCCAGCTGGGTGACCTTGGGCTCACCACGGCATTGATAAAACTGTTCTGACCGAGCAGTGATATCAGGGCTCTCTCAGCCTCACCCACCTCACAGGGTGTCTGTTGTGGGGAGAGGAATGAGAAGGCAACTGTAAGCCGCTTTGAGCCTCCTTCGGGTAGGGAAAAGCGGCATATAAGAACCAACTCTTCTTCTTTATCATAATTCCAAATACTCAGCAAGGCAAGTAGTATGGTTAGGGTGGAATCAAACTGAATTTATTTATCTCATTTAAAGACAGCCCATCTAAGAATTACCTGCTAATGAGTCCTACAGCAGACTTCTGGCACCTGTGCAATTGTGAAAATATGCTAATTCTTAATTCCATTGACTTCAGTTTGAGAATCTGTTAAATCAGTTTAAAGAAAAATACAGGCGTGCTTTCTCTAGGATTCATGCATATTTTATTCTCTAGCCACAAAGAGATTTGAAGCTAAAAATACGTGTTCGGTGTGGTAACCTTTTTATTCCATTAAGTCTCATGCCCATGATGTGAATTAAATGTTTGTCAACTGTGTTCATTATTCACTTTGTACTACATGTTAGCCAAAGGACACAAAACGATGGCGTTCTTATTCAATCTAGCACAGCAGGCTCTGATTTCCCCCCTAAATTTTACCCAAACTTTCCTAGGACACCAAAGTAGCATCTTAGTAGGTCTTATCTAGGCTTTCCTGTCATTGAAAGGGGAAAATGGGCACAGTGGAACAGGATACCCCGTTGCATGGCTGAAAACTAATATCGGGGATGCACTGAGTCCTGTATCTGCCATAAATCCAATTCTCACCAGTGCTCTTCCCTATCCTTCAAAGATGGAAGAGTCTTTGAAGTGTCTGTGCCATGAGTATTTAGCTGTACTTTCCAGGAAGTACCGATCCAAGTTTAAGTTCTCCTGTAATGGTGACAATCCTCTTGATCCATAACAGGGTTGCAAGCGTGCAGAGCGAACCAGGACATCACAATCTTCTTCTGCAGCAGCCACTGGGAAGGAAAAGAGGACTGAGGCAGGTAAGTTCAAAACCGGTTCTGTGTTTATGGAATCATAGCGTTGGAAGGGACCTCCAGGGTCATCTAGTCCAACCAACCCCCCTGCAAAATGCAGGAAATTCACAACTACCTGTCCACCCACAGTGACCCTAATTCCATGCCCGGTTAAATCCCCCCATCAAATACAGAATTCATGACCAGTCTGGTCTGGAGGAAATTGGCCTCCCGACCCCAAATTGGCAATCAGCATTTCCCTGGGTGTGCAAGAAAGGGCCAGAGCCAAGCATCGTCACAATCCCTTCTGCCCACCCACCTGCAATCTGCCTATACTCACAGAATCAGCATTTCTTTGGGATAGGATCATTCCCTATCTTTTCTGCAGTGCAAATGTATTGGGTGGTTAAAGCAGGAAGAACCAGGCCTTAAAATATATATATTTGATGCCATGTGAAACAGAAGATGGCCATCTTTTGAAGAAGAAGGGTTGTTTTTATACCCCACTTCTCACTCCCTGAAGGAATCTGAAAGCGGCTTCCAATCACCTTCCCTTCCTCTCCCCATACCTTGTTAGGTAGGTGAGCTCTGACAGACCTGCTCTGTGAGAATAGCTCTCACAGGACTGTGACTAGCCCAAGGTCACCCAGTTGGCTGCATGTGGAGGAGCTGAGAATCAAATCCAGCTCGCCAGATTAGAAGCTCTTAACCACGACACAAAGATGCCTCTGATCCACCATTTTCCCCCCTTAATACATAGTAACTAGGTTTGAAGTGCCCAGTTTGTATGTGTATGTTGTACAGAAATTAATTTAGTCCCATCTGGCCGAAGCAAGCGCTTTGCCATCTCTAGAAATGCATATAATTGCAATTCTCTTAATCTAAATACAGTACCTAATATGCGAGTATACTCCCCTCCTTTGGTGCCGATCAAAAAAATCCACACCAGGGGAAGCCGACCGTTTGCAGAAAAATGCAAAACAGTGTTTTGCTTTGATTTTTTTTAAAAAGCACGATAAACTGCACCCCCAAAACTGTTTGGCTAACTTTGGGGTTGCTGTAGTAACCCAGGATTACAGCACAGAAATGTGGTGTTGATGTTGACTAGAAACAGATCTGTACAGCAAGGCAGAGGCAAATGCTACTTTGTCTCTCTCTCTGTCTTGTCCTCTCCACGCTTTGCTGCCCAGGTGAGTTCACAAAGAGAAGGGGGAAGGAAAGACTGGGTGAGCAAGCGAGAAAGATCTGGAAAGCAGAACCAGAGGGATGGGAGCGGAAATGGAGCTGGAACGGGGGGGGGGGGAGGGGGGAGCAAGCGGCAGCAAGGGGAGGGGGGACTAGGATTTCCCTTCCCCTGCGAGCTCTTGCAGGTCCCTGCTAGGGATGAGTCATTCAGCTGAGATAAGCCCGAAAATACTCGAATTAATGCTGATGGGAGTACTTTTCAGGCTTATCCAAGCCAAATCCCATCAGTTTACATCAGCTGAATCAGTGAAACCTGAATAAATTCAGGCTTGATTCAGCTGATTCAAGAGTTGGACGATTGAGAAGGAGCTTGTCAAACAGCCTGCGCTTTGCAGCCTCAGAGGGGTCTGAAGAGAGACATTTAAAGACCCCGCCAAACACCTGATCCCCAGAGAGGCTGTTTCCGCAAAACTGGTTTGAGTTTCTGTAACTGGCCAAACTTGAATTGACCTACCGAATCAGTGATTCAGTTGATTCCAGTTGTGCCGAATCAGGAAGCCTTGAACCCCAAATGTACCGATTTCCCCCCAGGGCCGAATCCCAGGGCTGAATCTTGTACTACATTTCCTTTGCATTATCTACTTGAAAAATCCCGTTGCAAAAGGGCTTCATTAAGCTCGTGATGTATAAGAGTCATAGGCCAGTTGCCAGCAGGTTAGCAAGAGATTTGCCTTCCTTGCTCTCAGACGGTTTCTCAAGGGAAACCCTTGTGAGCAGACAGTATTGGGCTTGGGTGGCTGTGCTGCCTGGATAGAAGAAGACAGCATTGACTCTGGTCTTGGCGTTGATCAAGGCCAGATTGGAATGCGAAACTAAGTAAGAGGCCACAATGGGATACTTTGGAGAAACACCTACCGTCCTCTGTATATCTCCTAGGGTTGTGTGCTTGGACATCATCTAAAACTATCTAGTGGGAAAGATTCCATTTGTGACTATAATTATATATTTTAAACCAGGGGTAGTCAACCTGTGGTCCTCCAGATGTCCATGGACTACAATTCCCATGAGCCCCTGCCAGCAAATGGCCCTGTTGAGGAAATTTGTGTGTACCGAGAAGTATTACAAGGGAGATTTGCCAAGATTCCTTTCAAAAATAGACTATGTCCCTGTGAATTAAACACTCCGGATGCCATGCAACATATCTTACTGGATTGTCCCTTGTTTATTGTCCAGTGAAGGCAATGTTATACCTCTTATACCCAAATGGAGAAATCATTCAAAAGACCTGATCTGCCAATTTTTGTTGAGTGATAGGATGCCAATGTCACCTTTATTATGGGTGAATTTTTGTCTTCAGTTTTTAAACCTAAACTGATTGATGTATCCTGACTATCTCTGTTCATTTTGCTAGTCTGCTTTATGCCAATAAAGGTATTGTGTGTGTGTGTGTGTGTGTACCGATGTGTGCTGTGTAAGTTTCCTCAGTGGCATCAGTAGCAGATTCCTGACCCTGAAGCCCCTCTCATGGGAACTGTAGTCCATGGATACCTGGAGAGCCACAGTTTGGCCACCCATGCTCTAGAGCAGTGGTCCCCAACCCCCGGTCCGGAGACCGGGACCGGTCCGTAGAACAATCGGTACTGCTCACATTTAGTGGTCTCCAGCGGCCGCCATGGGTGGGGCTCCCCCTTGGCGTGACACTGCACAGCTGCTGCTGGCAGCGCCCCCCAGTGGGCGGCGGGAAGTCAGGAGCATCGGCGGGAAAGCAAGTGGAGCAGGGGCTCAGGCGGTGGCGACGTCCCTCAGCAAAAGAATAGCCCCCCCCAGGCCTCAATAAATTGTCAAGCGTTGACCGGTCCCTGGTGATAAAAAGGTTGAAGACCACTGCCCTAGAGTGTCATTTTACTCAAGTGACTTATGGCACAGAGCAAGAAGCTCTTGTGAACGAAAACAAAGTGTTCCGTCAATAAAATCTCCGGGGGCTGTGAATATACATAAAACTGGCGAGTGGCTTTTCAGAACGACCGTGTCCATCTAACTGCTCTTCCCACCTTTTCCAGTTAAGGAGGCCCCTCCTGTCACGCCAGAAAACTCAAACTGAACCGCGCAGCCGTCACGGAGCCCGACTTTCCACCACACGCAGAAGCATACAGCCGAAAACGAAACCTACCGGTGAGGCAACATTTCTCCAAGGCTAGTGTCTTCTTCTTATTATTACTTTCAAATTACTGCATTTCTGGTCCCTTGCCCCCCCCCCCCCGCAGTTGATATGTGTGTGTGGATAATGAATTTAGCAAACTATAATGAATGAACCACTGATAGTGTCACAGTGATCACAGTTCATCAGATGATGCTGGGGAGTTAGTTTCTCAGAGAGTTGAAACAGCAGGGAACTCAGCGGACAGACAAAGGAGTGCTAATAGCTGTCAACAAAGGCCGAGGAGACAGAGCCCCAGTCTGTGTCCCTAGAATCACTACACCTTCATCGAGTAGCCCTGATTCGGCCAAACCAGCCAGACTCTGTTGACAGAGACTTAGGGTAGTGCTGCATGAGGAGAGATGGTCGGCGTGTTTCATGAGCCGCCAGTGTACAAAGATTTCTGAGGACAGTGAGTGATGGCAGGATGGCTCCTGCGCAGACGACTCAGCATGATTTAAGTGTGGATGCAATGGGCTCAGTTTCTAGCGCAGCCTGACTCCACACTTTTGTTCCTGTACTCCCTGAAGACCCTGGACTGTCAGCAATGACCTTGACTCTGGATGTTTCCTGTTAGCATCTTGACTTCTTGGTTTTGACTCTTTGGTGTGTTCTGGCCTTTCCCTGATCTGGTAACCTTCCAGCTTCTGACTTTTGGCTTGTTTATGACTGTGGCCTTGGGCGTTCCTTTCAGTGCGGCCTCCATGACTGGAAGAAGCTCTGGCTTCAGTTAAGACTGTGCCCAGCAGCTGTTCCTGCTCCCGGTGTCCCTCCTGACCCATCACTGTGCTGTGGCAGCTGCACTCCTGATCCCAAACCCAACAGCACGGATATGCTGAATAGACTGTGAGAATCCAGGCTTCTCTGCATTCTGTCACTGCTGATGAGGTCCCCACAGTGCCACAGAGAAGGCAGGCCATGATAGGGGCATCTCTTCCTCCTCTTGGGGTTGGTCAGAGGTTGGAAGTGGAGGGCCCATCTGAGATCCTGAGACTTGGCAGCAGCTGCCCAACAATGCTGATCCCCTTGTGTCACCCTAGGTTGAGTGGACAGGGAATGACCACCTTCAATAGAGCTTCTGTCTCATAGTTCAATGGTTAATTGGCAGCTTTAGCCTGGCTGCCTTCCCCTTAGGTTTTGTTCAATCACAGCCTATCCCTGTGGACCATGGGAGGGGGAGGGGATGGTTCTAGTTTCTCAAAACCTTGGCCAGTCAGTTGCCACTTGTTCCTAGTGCTGTGCTGTCACTCGTCCGCTTCTCCAGTCTCCGTTGTGCTGGCGGCCCTTATTCCCTTTGCGTGTCCAGAGTTGATCTTGCTTCCAAGCAGGACAGAGCAAGCTGTGAGTTGCCAAGTATGCTGATTGGCGTGAGGTGAGCATGGGGATCGATGAAATGTCTGCTGATGTCACAGGAGTACCACTGTCATCCCTGAGCAAAATGTACTGTTTCGCCATGCAGTTAGTAACTAGTTGCATGTTCTTTTCCATCATGGTCATGACTCAGGTGGGACTGGGGAGAAATAGGACTCTTGAGTGAGAAAGTCACTTTGCTGTCCTGGTCTCCTGTCCAACCAGGCTTATCTTTCTAATCCCGAAACCTATACTCTTTTTGAGGGACCACCTCTCCCAATACGCCCACTGGAGAGCAGTTAGTTCATCTGGAGCAAATCAGCTGGTAGTAGTCTGGCCTCGACCAGAGGCGTGGTGGAATAAGCTATCAGCTGAGGCCAGAGTGCCAGCAGAGCTATTACAGTTCCTCAGGGCCTGTCAGATGGCGCCCTTCCAACAGGCCAAGGGTTAAGGCTGATCTAAAACATATGGGCCTCCTTCTGCCACTCTCAGGTTCCTTTCTCTCTCTTTTACATGCCCCAGACAGATCATTTTATTTATTTATTTATTTATTATATTTATATACCGCCCTCCCCAAGGGCTCAGGGTGGTTTACAGCAGTGATCCCCAACCTTTTTTTGGTTGGGGACCGGCAGGGCGACGGCCACGCCCCTGCAGCGCGCGTGCGTGGCCGCGCCTGCGCATGTGCGCAAGCGCGACCGGGCCGCACATGCGCGATGCGTGGCACGGCCCTTATTCCCTCTCCCCCCCTCCCGCAGTAAGAAGCTTCCCGGGCTGCAAGCTTGTGGCCTGGGAAGTTTTTTACTGCGGGGGGGGGGGGGGCGGGGAGAGGGAGCCGCGGCCCGCCACCGGGCCGCGGACCGCAGGTTGGGGACCACTGGTTTACAGAATACAATTAACGCATGGTAACAGGTAACAGTAACAGCAGTAATATTATAACAATAATAATTTAACATGATATAATAACAATAATACCATAAAATAGAAATGGTAAGAGCCTCAGCTCAACTCTTACTGGACCCTGTGGGCAACCGATTAATGTTGGTCATAGAGGGGAGAGCTTGTGGGCCAACTGGAAGCGGTGATTTGGTCGACCTCAACCAAATGCCTGGTGGAGGAGCTCCCTTTTGTAGGCCCTGTGGAGCTGTTTAGGGTCTGTCAGGGCCCTGATCTCCTCTGGGAGCTCATTCCACCAGGTGGGGGCCAGAATGGAGAAAGCTCTGGCCCTGGTTGAGGTCAAGCGGGCTTCCTTGGGGCCAGGGACCAGCAGGAGGTTGGATGTAGTAGAGATAAAACCTGCCACGGTCAATGGGCAGGCAGTGACAAAGGGTGCCTGGGATAGGGGGTAGATAGTTTTTTAGTATTAATTAGTGAGTTGCTGGTTAGTTTTTTTAAAGTTTAATATCTTATTTTTAATTTAAATCAATTCAACTGTTTGCATATTTTAACCATGTTGTAAATCACAGCAAGCTCATTATGGGAGAGAGGTGGTATAAAAATTCGGTAATAACAATAATAATGAAATAAAAGGAAAATTAGGATAGCCAACAAGACAAAGTTTTCTTCTCTTTGGATTTGTGATTTGACTGTCCCTCTTTTGTACTAAGTTCCCCCAGCTGGCTGCATGTGGAGGCGTGGGGAGTCAAACCTGGCTAGATAGATTAGAAGCCATTGTTGTTTTGTAATGAAACAGGTAGAAAAGGGCATTAGTCAAGGGAGAAGTACCTTGCCCTATACCAGGGTTTCTCAACTAGGGTTTTGTGAAACCCTGGGGTTTCTTGATGGCCCTGGAAATGTTTCCCCAATGGGTGGTAGTTAATTAATTTTTTATAATTATTTTAAAATTTGTTAAACATGTATTAGTTGATATAATCATGTGTGACCCATCTCCCCCTCCCCAAATGGCCAAGGATGGGCCTGGAGGGAGTAGGAAGGGGAGGGGCCCGAGGTGGGCGTGAGCCCAGCTATGCTTCCCAACCATATTCTGCATGATTGTGCCACTTATGGGCCTAAAGCCTAAAGAATGTTTCAGGGGGTTCTCAATAATAAAAATATTGTGAAAGGCTGGCTTATACCAAGATTTAGTCACCTACCTAAATGTAAGCTCCAGACCAGGTAATTTCTACACCACTTGATGCATCAGGTTTAAAAGCTCATGCTTTGATTTTGCTCTGTTTTCAATTTTTGTTTTCGGCTTCTGTAGTCTAAACCCTGTTGTATTGCTCATTGGCGGTCACATCCTGTTGACTATACTTGATTCATACTCTGTGATCCTCTTTGAGTCTAACTGAGAAAAGTGAAGTATAAATAGCCTAATGATGTTGATGTCTTTTCCACACTCTCATTTCCCTCACTATAACATCTTGTTTCTCCATTTTTTCCCCTCCATTCTGCATGTATTTTGCCCCCTCTAGTGGTCAATTTGACATTCCATTGGTTTTCAGGGAGCTATGTGGGACAAAAACAGATGTAATATCCAATTGACCAATAGGGGGAGCAAGACAAGTGGGGGAAAAAAGGGGGAGGGGACAAAGAAACAAACTTACAAGCAAAGCAAATGAGAATACAGGAAAGCCAAGTGTTGTAAGCTGGTTTCAGAATGAAGGTAAAATGCTCCTAACCAAAGTACCCCAAAAGTCTGCTGATGCATGCACAGAGACCAACAGTCCAATGGTGCAATATGTTCGGATTTCTTTTCCAATTTGCTGCTACTGTTGTTTGTGTCTAACCCTGCAGTGGATCAGAAGCGATCTGTGACTTTTACTGAAGCACAGTCAGAGACCTCCAGCTCAACTCCTGACCAAGCCCCAACAGCTGTCCAGCCACAGAGTACCAAAAGGGGCAGCCCTAAAGATGGCAAGAAGCAGGAGTCAAGCAGCAAGCCTGTCCTGACCTCCTCCCCGGCCGTTATCGTGGCTGACCTCCACAGCCAGGCCACCACCAGCCAGGTAACTTGGGGGGGGGAGTGGAAAATGGGCCCGTTCTGGACCACAGAATACGAACCCAAACGTTTGTGCTGCAGTATCCCACAAGCGATATTACTCAGAGCTAGATGGCCACCGTTTAACATCTTCCTTGATTCCTGATACAAATTCAGCCAAAGGGACCGGGTGTGGGAGCTCCAGTGTTTGTGGACACAAGTACGTATTTCAAAAAGAAAAAGGGAAACAAAAACCCTCACCCTCAAACAGATGCCTGCCATGGAAACATAAATGCTCCCCCCTTTCTCCTGACACCTGCAGCAGGTAGGGAAACACATCCACTCTCCCCTTATAATAGCATCACCCTGAAAGACAGGTGACGTTACCTGTCTCTGTTAAATAACCAACAGATCCAAATACACATTTAGAGTATAAGGAAACCAATTAAAGGAGCCATTACTGTCATTTTGGAGGGGGCACCGTTAGGCAAACATGTTCCCAGGCAAAGGTTTGAGGTCCTGCCTCTTCTTTCAAGTGGAGAAAGTCTCAGAGCCTGGACACACCCTCTGCCCTCCAAGATTAAGCTTCAATACCCCTTATTCCAATCTTAGAAATAATAAAATGCATTGCCTTTCTGGGGGAATCTACACTGGGGGTCCCAGGTGCATTTTGGGGTTCTGATCCAAAGTTTTTCCTTGGGTTACATAGGACATCAGATCCCACTGTATCCTTCCTCTTGCCTATTTTAGCTGCCCCGTTGTTTACCTAGATTGCGTATCTCAGGGTCTTCCTTCCTTCCAGCTGCTTCCTCCTCTTCCTGTTTCTTCCCCTCACTTCCACAAGGGCAAGATGCCCTCCCAGCATCTCTCTCCATCCCTCCACACTTACAGAAGTGGACTGGGAAGGGATGATAGCCCTGGAAGAAGCCAGGCTGAGTGGCCCCCGGGGTGTTACAAGCCCGTGCTGTATGGGTCACTCAACTCTTCTTGAAAACTGGCAGCAGAGTGGGATAAGACAGCTGGGCCGGTTATGCAATGGGGGTGGGGGAGTCCGGGCCAGTGCTCACACAGCAGCAGGGTTAATCTCCACTTATGCATGATGTCGCCGTCAGCCTGGCCCCCTCCCAACCATGGTCCACTTTAGGGCCTCCGATGCCTCTGATGCTGATGTTTTCAACATCTGTTTTTTGCTGCAGGCACTATCAGCGGCCAGGCCAGGCATACAGGCCCCCACCTACGGTGTCCCAGCAAGGACAGAAAACACCCTGTTTGGCTTTGCAGCAGTGCAGAGCCAAACAGGGCTTTTTTTTAACCTTCCACAACAGTAGGATTTTGTGGAATCATGTGGGAGTAGACCCCGTCGCCACAGTGAAGCACAGCTGAAACTGTCCATCCCAGAGTTGTGTGTGCGCATTAAACATTTATTGGGTGATAAGACCATATATGACCATGTCAACTCTCACCCTCCCAAATGGCCCATGATGGGCCTGGAGGGGATGGGAAGGGGAGGGCTTCAGTGGAGCATGTACACATTTAAGTTTCCCAACTATATTCTGCACAATCACGCTACTTCTGTGGTTTCTTGAAGCTTGAAGAATATTTCAAGGGTTTCTCAACACTAAAAGGGTTGAAAACGCCTGATCTAGAAAAGGGTTTTTCTAGCTAGGGGTCTACAGACCCCTAGGGGTCCACGGGAGATTTGGAGGGGGTCCGTGACATTTCCTCTCCTACTCTGGACTTGGCCACAAGCTAAGGAACCAGCTGCTTGCATTGCTCCCCTCCTCCCTCCCAAGCGTGTGCTCTCTCATGGTTTCTGTATCTGAGGGAGGACAGAGACTGCACACCGACTCCCACTTTAGACTGACTCCTGCCTCTCTCCCACCTCAGTCCTCCTTAAGCTTGCCTGTTTATGTGGGTGGTGATTTCACTTCCAGTGACATGTCACTTTCTGAATGTGTAGTAGAGAGACATGGCCAACTGACATCACTTCTGGGGTGCCTCAAAGCCTCAACAAGTATTTCAGGGGCTCCTCCATGGTGAAAAAGTTAAAAAAGACTGCTCTAGAAGTACTGGGATAATTCTGTTCTTTTAAGGATTTAACTCTAAGAGAAGTATCATGTCACTGTTGATTAGTAACAGAGCCCCAGTGATCGTACATCTTCCTTGCGTGCAGAAGGTCCCACGTTTAATCCCCAGCATTTTCAAGTGAATAGGACAGTGTAGTAGAGGATGTCAAAGACTTCCACTTGAGATCTTGGAGTGGTTCTGCCCCTCTGAGTGGACAATATTGAGTAGATCTTAATGGACCAAGGGTTTGGCTAAGTATGAGACAGCTTCTTGTGTTCAACAAGAGTTTCTGCATCTTCACTGTATGTCAATGTAATGAACAGTAAATGGTTAATGTTTTAACCTGATCTGAGAACCTTGAGTGACGGGATTCAAACAGAATTCAAACAGAATTCTGAGAGTGTCAGTTAGGTGTGGCAGTTATGAATGACAGTTGAGTGTGAAGGGGAGTTACGCAAAGGAAAGGATCAAGACAGATCCTAAATTAGGGAAGTGGGATGTGTAGTCCTTCTCTAAGGGAAATAGCTTATAGTAAAGAGGAGTGATCCCTATTAAGTCTGAAGGAAACAGTTTCTACTAAAGGGATGGCCCCTAGCAAGTGGTTAAGAAAGGATATTGAAACTTGTGTGAATGCTCCTGCCTTCAATTTAAATGCCTTTGAGGCAAGAAGCTTATGCTTGTTTATTTAAGCAGACATTGACAAGAAAAATCTCTCCTCAGTTTTAAGGACCTGTCTGTATAAGAAAACAGCTCCTTGATCATGACAAACGCTTGTTTATACATATTTACCTCATTCCTGTTGCCTGTTCACCTCCTGTCCTAAACCTGACCATTTCCTACCTGACCATTTCCCCTCCAAAATGAAACAAATCAGTTTGTTCGTTTTGAATCACCATCAGACAAAGACAAAAGAAGGATTGTAGTCTGTCCCACAGTCCCCTGGCTGGGTCAGTATTTTTATGAATACATTTAACTAACTGGGTGGGGCAGACAGAGAAACAAAGAAGAACATGGTCTACTCAGACCAGAAAAAGATAAAGGGAACCAAAATCGGGGAACTGTAATGTTAGCCTTCCTGATCCTTGCCAAGAGCTCCAGCCTGACTTTAAACTCTCTTCCTTCCAGAGCGAGATGCTTTCTGCCGAGGAGAAAAAAAAGGAGGACAATCCAGAGGTGAGGTTGGCTCAAGCCCACGGGAGCTCCCCATCCTCGCAGCTGTCCGACACGGAGGATTTTACAGGCCTGGAGACCACCAGCTTACTGGAGCATGGAGACACCATCCTGCACATTAGTGAGGATAATGGGATGGAAAACCCCCAGTTCACCTTCACACATATTGAGGTGGGGCAGACTGACACTGGCCTAGATGAGTCCCATGTCTGAATCGGGGGGAAGGGGAGACTGCGCCAGTCTTCGTATCCGTCCATCCATAATTAAAAGAGCACTTTATAAACCACGAGGTCCACATTGGTCTGGGACATGTGGGCCAATCTGTTGTAAACATGCCAGCGCTTTTAGACAGATCTAGTTGGACTCAGGGCAGACCATGGAAGAGGACTCGTTCCAGAAGGGAATCTTCCTGTGCACAGAATGAATTCCTAAAATCTTTTGGGCACTCTGGTTATTCCAGTCAAAAAACCCAAACAAACTCAGAAAAATTGGGGTACTTTTTGGGAGGCTAGCCATCCAAATACAGGGCCCCAAAGTTTATTTTTGTAATCTCAGAAAGGAGATATATAGATAGAAATATTTACATAGTAAATTAATGAAAAATCATGCTAGCTGAAGATGCTTTATGACTGTAGGTTCATTTAGCATCAGAATGCCAAATGCTAAACAACGATCAGAGATTCGGCAATTTCTGTCCAATGTTTGATATTTCAAACTCTGAGTTATGTACCCGAGGAAGCATACATTTACAATCCCCTTAAAATTAACTGTAGATTACAGTGAAGAATGTTAAGACTATGCACTAAGGTGGGCGTTTGGACTGAGTGTTCTGTACATGAGATAAATAGTACAAAATATTCTGCTCCAAAATATTCAGTAACAAACAGAAGCAAACAAGAAAATGCCTGTGGATCTTCTCACACAATTCTTTGGCCATGCTTATGCTTACAAGCAAACCTACATGTTTCCAAACCAGGAGTTGGTATTGTACAGAATATTTATGCTCACGGGACATGTAATAGCAAAAGATTCTTCGTTCTCATGTACCCTTAATGTGACTTTCCAGCCATCTGTGCTTCTGCGTGGGAAAAGTGTAACGTTTATGAATGATACCTCACTTGAAAGTCATGGATTATTTGCAATCTAGGCTCCATGAAATATGAATGTAACTCTTAATTTTCAGGTAGCTAGTAAGGCATTTCAGTCATGATGTCGATGTAAACTTGTTTCGTTCAAGTCTAAAGGTTTCTAAAGCGGATTGATTGCATCAGTCATACGAGATGTGTGTGCAAAGGGCCGATCCAGTCGCAGCTGACTTCTGGTGACCCTTTTAGGAGTTCAAGGCAAGAGATGTTCAGGGATGGTTTGGCCATGGCCTGTGTATATTGTCAAGGTAGGTTTGTTATGGTTGGAACCACTGTGCTCTGCAAAGAAGCCCATGCCCTGCGATGGTTCCGGCTTTGCTTGGAAAGAAGCTCGGCCTCCTTTGCTAGCTTTAAAGCCGCCACCTGTGACCGCTCTCCGGAAGATCAAGGCAAGATCGGCAGGTTCTCGAGTTGCCCCCCCCCCCACAATCTGGCTGTGCTGCAGGTTCTGTTCTTGAGCATTTCCTGATTGACAACATTATCCACTGCAGCAATGCCACAGAGGCAAAGGGTTTCCCTTTGGCCACCTATTCTACAACCCCCTCCCCAGTACACCGACAGAGTCCTATTTGAGAACTGCTGTTTACGCGTAAACCCAGTAACATAAACACCAAAGGTTAACCGCGTGGATCTTCTGGGAAGCAGAAATAAATTTTTTTAAAAGAAGCACACCGGCCACATACTTTGCCCTGCTCCGGTATGTTGTGTTAGGACCTCATGCATGAAATCCTTTTACTGGATTGCCAATACAATATTTTTGGTCAGAAGACACTCATTTTGTTTTTTTAAAAGAAGGCATTATAATTTTTTTTCTGTTTCCTGACTGCAGGTTTTGAAAATGGGTGGTGGTCTAATTATTTTTATTTTGTGCATATTGTGACTGCTGTACAAAAAAATGACCTGAGCTAAAGGAAGCATTCGTCTGTACAAGAAGCATCCCCATCAGTCATGTTTTGGGAGCAGAAAATACTGTGATAGATCCAAGTTTGTTCTTAGGAAATCTAGTAACTGGATCAATGCCCATTGTAAAGTGCTGAATCCGTTTCAACAAGCCATAATAAGTCTGAATATGCCCAGTGGGGGATATTTTTTTTAATTGTGATTTTAAAAGAACGTTAGGGGATTTAAGGAACTAAGTCCAGCAGCCCCCAAGAGGGCTCCTACTGAGATACGAACACGTCTTGTTGTCCTCATGTAGAATTTATCTTGTTCTGGTTGCGCTCTGCTCACCGAAGGGGCGAACGACCGTACTCTTAACCGAATTTGTGCTATATTCAAGTGACAAGTATATTTCTGCTGTGAAGAAAAATGCTGCTGCTTACTTAGTGTTAGAGGCCTTAATGTGCGCAAAAATGTTCAACAAATGTCTGCGTTGTTTAAAAGAAAGTCTTAACTGTGTCTGGCAAAATTTTGTGTTCTAGATTTTTATACCAACTTGCCATTGTCTGGTCTCCCTTTCTAAAGATCGAGTTTTGAGCTCACGGCACTGGTCCCAGGGCTTTTTGAAAATTCCCTTTTCCCAGTGCCTCCTGATAATTGTTCAAACAAGTCCCCGGAAACTTGACTCGTTTTGGAGAAAGGGAGAATTGTTCTATGGGAAATCTTCAGTCATCTCATCCAGTGTGTATACGCGTCTTCTGTTTATACATGATCTTAGTTGTGCAGAATGTCTAGATGTATTTGTGTAATCGTCTGCACGTGTGTGCACATAGGAATGTCAAGGGGTGTCAAGAAGGCTCATGCCAAGATTCTGAAGAAAGGTTACCTGGACTGGAACCGGTTTTATGTGGAACGTCACCAATCTTGTTGTAAAGAATTGGCATTACAAATTCAACTAAAGTAGGGTTCTCTGCACGAATACATTTCCAAATTAGCCCTTTCCCTGTACAATTGGGACAAACCAAACCGCCTTGAGTCCAGGAAGGCGGGGCGGGATAGAAATATTTTTAAAGAAATAATGCCATTTATTGTGATCAATTCCCTTGCCAAAGAGTTATCTAAAGATATTCAAGAACATGAAAGTATGTCCTATATCACGGGTAGTCAACCTGTGGTCCTCCAGATGTCAATGGACTACAATTCCCATGAGCCCCTGCCAGCAAACACTGGCAGGGGCTCGTGGGAATTGTAGTCCGTGAACATCTGGAGGACCACAGGTTGACTACTCCTGCTATAGAAATCTCCACTTCAAATATAATAAATAAATAAATAAATAAATAAATAACATGGGATTTTACAGTTAGTATCTAATCTCAGGGCGTTCAGTAGAATGTACCTTCTTAGCGACCCAAGCTAAGCTACTGGAAAAGAAGGAAGGGCTATTTTGCCATGTTTGTATTAAAAGCAACGATATGTAATGTGAGGGGCTTTAAAGAAAATATGTGTTTCTAAATCAATGCCACATATAGATGATAAAGGCAAGCATATCAAAGTCTCCATGTTAAATGTTTATAGAGAAATGAATGCCCCTCCCCCGGGAAGGCTCCAAACCCCAGGTCGGAAGGCGGGGGATCTGAAACGATTGCCAATCTGCGACGTGCGGCAAACGACCAAAGACGGAAGCGAAAATGTCCAAGATGTCCGATTTGTTTACGAAAGGACAAACGGTTTAGTGTTTGATGATGCATAAATAAAACTCGCCTATAAAGAACTCATTAAGTCTGGGGGAATTTCTGCTTGCTTTGATTTCTTCTCGGACTTGGGCTATTTCAGAGCCAGTTTGGTGGAGTGGTTAGGAGTGCGGACTTCTAATCCGGCACCCCGGGTTCTATTCTGCACTCCCCCACATGCAGCCAGCTGGGTGACCTTGGGCTCCCCATGGCACTCATAAAGCTGTTCTGACCAAGCAGTGATATCAGGGCTCTCTCAGCCTCACCTAACTCACAGGATGTCTGTTGTGGGGAGAGGAAAGGGAAGGGGATTGTAAGCTACTTTGAGATTCTTTCTGGTAGAGAAAAGCAGCATATGAGAACCAACTCTTTTCTTCTTCTTCTTCCTCCTCCTCTTCTTCTTCTTCCAGGCAAGAGATGTACAGTGGTGCTTTGGCATTGCCTGCCACTGCATCGTGGGCCTAGACTTCTTTGGGGGTTTCCCATTGAAGAGCTAACCAGAGGCAACCCTGCTTAGCTTCCAAGAACGGGGATTGGGCTAGCCTAGGTCACACCAGGACTGGTTCTGCTCTTACTCTTTTTTCTCTGCTGTCGAGCCTGCTGAATTCAGATCAATTTGAGCCCGAGTCTTTGTGCTTCCCCCCCAACCTGAAACAGAAACCCATCTGCACTTGAGCACAAGGCTGCTCTTCCTAAAGGAGTGGGCAGGCAGGGGGAGCCGAGTCAGCAGCTGCCTCTCACAGAATGAGGCAAATATCTGTGTGGATGCTGGAGCACAGTCACCTTAAACCTTTAAAAAATAAATCTTGGGAGGAAAATCTTGCAACCCGGCACTACGAAGTCTTAGAACTGGCGCCCAGCCAATCAGGGCCAGACTGCTTCTCTACCTCAGCAGGGAGGACGTTATTCTGGGAAAACACAGATCTACACTTTAATACTAGGAGCTCTCAAAGCGGTTTGATCAGTTATACTTTTTCTCCGCTCCTGGATATTGCGGGGAAAAGGTAGGGTCACTGCGGCTCAATCAGATTGGTTGCAGGTGGGAATCTCTCCACAGGTCAGTTTTTACGTTTGAGATGTAACAATGTCCTTCAAGGAAAATATGAACAAGCATGTATAGTCGCAAGATTTCCTTTTTCTTTTGCTTAGAGTAATTGACAGCAACAGAGCACCATCTGATTAAAGGGTAGATAAAGGTTTATTAAGGAACACACTTGACAGCAGGGCCGGTTTATCTGCGTAGCACTTGCTATGGGCCCTGTGCTTCTGGGTGTCAGGGGTGGGCATCACAACATCACTTCCAAATTCATTCGCATGGGAATGGCCCTTTACCATGGGAATGGCCCGTCTTTTACCTTTATTTGGTAACAATTACAATATGAAGGAACAAGGATTAGGCTCCATAGAACTGAATGGGCTTCTCTGCATTACGCTACCAGATTCCATGAGGCATGCAGGGTACATGTTGCCTCAGCTTGTTCCCAATGGCACCTCCTAGCCTTCCCAGTGAACTTTAGGGTCTTACGCTCTGCGGGAATTAATTTGTTGGTTATTCCTGGCCCCAGGGAAGCCCGACTGGGGCCAGGGTCTTTTCCATCCTGGCCCCTACCTGGTGAAATGAGTTCCCAGAAGATCTGTGGGCCCTGCGGGAGCTTCCGGTGTTCCACAGGACCTGTAAAACAGAGCTCTTCCAAGAGGTGTAGGGTTGAGGCCGGTACAGCCAGGGAGATCTGTATGGCCCCCCTTCCAGGACAACGATATGAGCGACAGTTCAGAAGTGACATTTGCAACCTCCATTTGCAACCTCCAAGAGGTATTTGGGGGGACTGAGAATAGTGAGGGTTTTGTTTTTCCGCCGTATCTTCTTCCTTCTGTTTTTTTATCTTTTTTCCTTCTGGTCTTGATTTATGATTTTATGTCTGGGGTTTTAATGGGGTTTTATTCAGACTTATATAACCTGCCACGAGCCGTCAGGGAGTGGCGGGTAATAAATCAAATAAATAATAATAATAAATAACTTTGTTCAGCCTGGGCCGGAATACATGCTGGTTATGATTCAGCTTAACAAGTATACAAAACTGACAATTAGTATTCTTATTAACTATAGATCTAGCTAATCTAATAGGAAATGATTCCACAATTTCTACAAGGCATCTCAAGCATCTTCTTTCAGGCCCCTCACTTTAAGTCCAACAAATACACTTTGCATGAAACTTTGTCTTAAAGTTGCCACTGGGCTCTAACTTTGTTCCCTCACATTCTAGCTGTATTTAAAGTGAGCTGTGATTCACGAATGCTCCTCCCCGGCCACAAATGTTGTTAGTCTTTCGGGTGCTCCTGGACTCTGGCTCTTTCTTGCTACACTTCCTGTCAAGGCATGGAGTGCAACTCTTCCATCGCACATGCACATGCATGTGCGTTATGCACATGCACGCTGCCAGGTCTTATCCTGAGAAGGCTGCTGAGGGGCTAGCGGAGTAATCATGGTGTCTGGGGCCCCAATAGGCCCACACTAGCAGTGACAAATAAAAGATTCTCCCTTGTGCTCCTGGACTCTGGCTCTTTCCTCCTGCTGCAGACAGACAAGCTCATTTTGGCCTATCCCCTTGGAGATAACAGCTACTTTCTTCACAGGGTGGGCTCTATAGCATTAGGCTGGGCTGAGCCCCCCCCCCCCCCAGCTCCTGCAATTTCCCAACCTCCCAATTTTGCCAACCTCTCACTCTCCTGGCCGCCAAGGGCCAGTGCTCCTGCCCAACCCGTGGCAGGGCTGTACCAGAGTGCAGGGGAGAGCTCAGCGGGCAAGTCGCTGTCCAGATACCTGGGCGATGCCCTCTGCCTTTAAAACCAAAAAACAAAAGTTTAATTCTGGGGAGAAGCTGTAATATGCAGCTCTCTGGAGAAGGGCGTCAGAAGAAAACTTCGTTGGTTTTAAAACTGTCTTGATTTTAAAGGCACCACCAGATTCAAACTTTACTCTGCCTCATCAGACCACGCTGACTATCCGCCTGAAGCTCTCTGCAAAGAATCACGCCAACCTCACCTCTCCCTGACACCCTCGTTTTCTACATGCAAGTTACTGTGGCCTAACTAAATCACGTGACAGCTTCCTCAGCCCCTCCCCCCGGAGGCTCCCGCCCATGGCTACGAGCGCAGCAACGGCCAGAGGGCGCCCGCCATTGGCTGACCGCTTCCTCCGCCGCCCTCGAAGCCAGCCAGTCGGATTCCGCCTGTTGCCTGAGGCCACCGAAGAGCGGAGCTGATTGGCTGGCTTCGTCTCCACACCCCTCGCAGGCGGGGGAACCACCTCCGCCTAGTAACGGCGCTTTGGCCGGCTGCAGAGGGGCTCTGTCAACATCGCCACCTAACCCTAGGTATTGTGGGGCTTGTAGTTCGCACTGCGCTCCCAGACTGCAGAGACAGGGAGGGCAGCGGGCCCGAAAACTACATTTCCCATCAAGGCGTGGAGCGCAACTCTCCCGCTCCAGTATGTTATACGCATGCGCTCCGCGCGCTTCCGGCTCTAAGCGTGAGGAAGCAGCTGAGGGCTGGCCGGGCAGTCATGGCGTCCGGGTGCCGGATAGGCCCGTCCATTCTCAACAGCGACTTGGCGGCGCTGGGCGCGGAATGCAGCCGCATGATGGACTGCGGGGCCGACTACCTGCACCTGGATGTAATGGACGGGTAACTCGTTTGAGACGCCGCCGCCTTCCCGGGAGACCCGCGGCGGAAAGGACCATAGAGAGAAGGGAGGGAGCGTCGCACGCCTTAGCCGCTTCCGGTTGAAGGCGGACTCGACGGCCGGCTTTTAGGCGCCGCTCTGTCTCGTCGTCTTTGTGGCGAGAGCCTCCTTTTACCCCGTGCAGGCGTGGTCGGCTGGGGGAGGCCTGCGTCCTGCTTTGCAGGGGTTCAGTTGGTATTTGGGGAGGGGGTTGCCAACTCCAGGCTGGAGTTAACAGAGTGCAATCCTAGTGTCCACCTCCCAAACCTCTAAGGCGGGGGGCAAACTGG
The DNA here is from genome assembly GCF_049243985.1 of Paroedura picta. Taxonomy (NCBI): domain Eukaryota; kingdom Metazoa; phylum Chordata; class Lepidosauria; order Squamata; family Gekkonidae; genus Paroedura; species Paroedura picta. Next base: position 21,548,529 of record NC_135370.1, on the reverse strand, counting down.
CTCTCCAGATGCCCATGGACTACAATTCCCATGAGCCCCTGTTGCTCCATATAGACCAAATTTTTAATCAAGACCCCCCGCCCCCCGGTCAATGATGTCCCACTTTACCAATGTTAAAATCTGGTCATTTGGAGAGGAACTGTAAAACCGAGGGATCCCCAGGTCCCTGCAAACCTGCCATTTTCAGCAGGGAAACTGATCTCCGTTGCCTGGAGATCAGCTGCAATTCTGTGAGAACTCCAGGCCTTGCCTGGAAGTTAGCAGTCATATTTGGGACGTTTAGCTTTTCTCTTAGTGCTTTAAAGCAGGGGTAGTGAACCTGTGGTCCTCCCGATGTCCATGGACTACAATTCCCATGAGCCCCTGCCAGCGAATGGGAATTGTAGTCCATGGACATCTGGAGGACCACAGGTTCACTACGCCTGCTTTAAAGGGTGATGGCAGAAATGATTGTCCTGCGTGTTTCTGGTTATCTTCTGTGGGGGCTATTTTGATTATAATTCTAGTGAATTATTTTTGAGGGTTCTAGTCTGAAGATAGCTCTAGCTAGCCCTGGCTAACTGCAGCTGCTGTGGCCTTGGGCTTCATCCAAACTGGAAGCCCAGCGCAAGGGCTGTTGCTAGGCATGCCAAAGACTCAGTCCCCAGCATCTCCAGTTAAGAGGACCAGCTAGCAGGAGACATGAAAGGCTGATGCCGGCCTGAAACTAGTTACAGTTGGGCCTTCTCGAGCCTGTCTGTTAACATGGGTGGTGATGTCACTTCCAGTGACATACCACTTCGAGGGGTTGGGGTGGCCAGCTGAGATGGTGCCAGCAGTTCCTTGAAGTCTGAAAAGTTATTTCAGGGGCTCCTCTGCAATCAAAAGGTTGAAAAAGGCTGGTCTACTGATTCATTCAGCTCCTGCATCACGTAAGCAAATTACTGGCGGGACACAACTGCAGCTTCTGTTGGAGTTTGAAGACGAGACCAAAATCCTGCCATGTAGGCTTCTTATCCCATTTAAGTTGTTGAGCAGCCTATAGTCTGGACTTCAGCTTGACTTGCAATATGTTAGTCCTCTTTTTCACCCATGATGACTGCCATTTTACTCCTATTGTTTTACACATCTGTGAGGCTTAAGGAAGACAATCAACAGTGTGATAAGAGCACAACCAAAAGTCACTTTAAATTCTGACACTGCTCAGCCCTTCGGGAAAGATATATACTCTGTCTCTCTCAGCAGGGTTCTTATAATGTATATAATTTTCTCTTCCCAACTGGATACAGGCATTTTGTCCCGAACATCACTTTTGGCCATCCCGTGGTAGAGAGTCTTCGTAAGCAACTGGGGCAGGAACCCTTTTTTGGTAAGCTGTTGACAATGGATTAAGAATGTGTATCCTGTTAAAGATGTGAATTTGCCTGCCTAGGCAATCAGTATCTGGAAGAACACATATTTTCCTCAAGAGCTAAATTGCTGCTATCACAAATGTGGGAAGAACAGAAAGTCCTCCCATACTGTCCAGCCCTCCAATTATGAATGGGTGACAAGGTCTTTTTCTATGGTGGCACCTCACCTTTGGAATATCCCCCTCCCCCTTAAGGCTTGCTTAGTACCTTACCAGGCCCAAAACCTATTTTACCCAGGCTTTTCATTAGGGGAAGGACCTTATCAACGCTCTTGCTCCCATTATATGAATAGTTTTTTATTTAATGCTGCTTACATCCAGTGGCTTGTTCTGATATTGTGATCCTGTTTTAATGATAAGCTACCTTGGGCAGGACTGAAGAGACTGCATAGAAATATCCTAACCAAATAATTTTTGATCTCCCCCCTCCCCTCCTTCATAAGCTCTATTTGAAGCTCCTGAGGTGGTACAGATGGCATGGGATGAACTTAAGTACAGTCAAAAGTGATCCCAAGATACAGCAGAGCGGTAGCCATTTCCTATCAGGGAATCATTTGGAGGTCGATCCTTGCCATGGTGCCCATTGCTGTGTTTCTTGATGGCCTGTTGGTTCTTCCTCAAAAGAGCCAATCCTGGCTTTGTTGCAGTAGGAGGTTCTCCAGGAGAGCCCAGGAGGAGTCAGCAGAGTATGTGCCTGAAGCTGTCATCTCCATCGTTGGAGGGGACTTGGCTCCGCCTACCTTTTTGTGGAACCTCCCACTGCTTTGTGATTGGACAGAGGCCTCGGAGGGAATTTCTCTCTATCGGCTGCCTGATGCTTCAGTTTGGATCCTAAGATGTTCCATGACATGAATACCTGCCTGGAGGAGTGAGGGGGAAAGTAATGTCTGCTTTGGTTTTCCGCTTGGTTCTTTCCAGATATGCACATGATGGTTGCCAAGCCAGAACAGTGGGTGAAGCCTATGGCTGTGGCAGGTGCAAACCAATACACTTTCCACATAGAAGCTACGGAAAACGCAGGAGCGCTGATTAAAGATATCAGGGAAAATGGAATGAAGGTGAGAAATGTCTGGAAAGCATTCTGGATCCTGTCGTTAAGCAGCTGCTGGCTGGAGCTACTATTTTCCAAATGCAGTCAGATTGCAAGAACTTTAACTGAACTGTTTAATTGCTGGCTGTAAATGGAACCAACAAAGGGCAAGGGGAGGGATTATTCAGCTCATCCAGGGTTACTAACGTGAAATCAGGCATTATTGCTGTGGGGCGGGGGGGGGGGGGCGTTTTCATTATATCAATGTAAAAGAAATCACTTAAAGATGCTACGTTATTTCTATGAAGCGAAATATACTCCAATATTAGTGATCTTTGTCGGAGATATAGTCTTGGAATAGTATTTAATGTTTGGTGAGAGGAGACCAAGGAGACCTAAGGAGACTTGCATTACATCCCTTTGGGGAGTTTTGAAAGGTATCTTTCCAAACCAATATATTTTGGATATTGCTAACCATGGCCAAGGTATTGTTACCAGCAAACAAAGGAAAATCTGGCCATGGTTGAATTCACAACTTGGAACACTTGGCTAAATACAATTGTGTCTGTAGCAGAAATGTATTAAGTTATTTGAATCATGTATGGCTGAGGGATAAGAGAACGACAGTGTTTCCATATGGAAGTGAACACGCTGGAAAGCTGACCGGCATGTAAATATTAATGCTTTTAGATCTTATTCTTCACCTTAGCCCATGGTGATGGTTTGTTTCTAGTGGAAAGCAACGGAAGCAGGCCAGAGCAGCAGTTGTGGCCCAGATGGAGAAGAAGCTCAGATCTGTAGGGGTCTTTGGTTTTGTTTTCCTTGAGGGGGCACTTAGAAATTCCTGCTGTGTACCATTTGAAAGACTGAGGATTGCAGTTGGATCAGATCAACTGGTAGGAATGCATGTGACACAAAGACAGTTGCCTTTCTGCTCAAACATTCTTCTGGCTGTGCAAAGAGGAGCGCAGTGTCAGCCAGAAGTATTGCGCTCTCTGATGGAGGTGCATGGAAACTAGGCATCCTGTGGGAAGAACACAGAGGATATGGGTTAAAGCATGACAAATGTTGCGAATACCACGGACAGCCAAAGTTACCAACAAGATAGTTTTAGAGAGGATCAAACCAACTGTGTCATCAGAAGGGAAGATATTACAGTTAAAGCTCACTTCCTTTGGACACATCATGCGATCCAACTCGCTAGAAAAATCATTAATGCTCGGCATGGTCAGTGGCAAAAGGAAACATGGTCGCCAAAGGATCCGCTGGCTCAACACGATCAAAGCCGATACAGGGATGACCATGAACCAATTAAAAGAAGCGGTCAGAGAGAGGGGCGCACGGTGACACTTTCTTATAGAATCGCTGAGGGTCGGACACAACGGATGACATCATCATCATCATGACCTAGCGTTATCCAGAAGCCCTTGTGCCAGGAAACAGCCCTGTTTGCAGATTATTGAGCCATCTTTGCTATGTTGGTAATCCCCCCCCCTTTTAACCCGTTTTAATTAGCTGAAAACATTTGAAGGGCCATGTGCTTTTGTTCACCTCAAGATGCTTAAGAAGATGCAGATTCCGGACAGGTGGTCATTTTGTTTCTTCCTCTCTCATAGGTTGGCTTGGCTATCAAACCGGGAACAACAGTAGAATATTTAGCACCGTGGGCCAATCAGATAGACATGGCTTTAGTCATGACAGTGGAGCCTGGCTTTGGGGGACAGAAGTTCATGGAAGAGATGATGCCAAAGGTAGGTGGGATGGCTTTTGATCATATAGAGCCAGGGGAGGAGGAGGGGTGTTGATAAGGCAATGAGAATTGTCATTGAATCTTTATTTTGGAATGTCGATTCTACTGTTCCACACCTTGCAGGACAACACCCACAATGGTCCTTGTCCTTTCTTTTTGTGCTGCTAACTAGGTTAACTGGCTAAGAACGCAGTTCCCTTCCTTGGATATTGAAGTGGATGGCGGTGTCGGGCCAGACTCCATTCATAAATGTGCAGAGGTAAAAAGCGACATTCGAGGTGCATAGCCATGTTAGTCTGTTGCCCCAAACAGACTTGGAATCTTGTGAAATCCTCAGGACTCCTAGGTTTTCTGTGTCGTGGGCTGTCCGTTTGTGTACACCTGCTGATTCCATCTTGGCATGCCTCTGCAGAAGGGTTCACGAAGTGAAACACTTCCATCTGGGAAGTTTTGATTCGCAAATCCTTTTCCTGCATGTGTTAGCCTTTAGCAGCACTACAAGAGTCCGTTCATTCTCTTTCAATTTTGAAACAATAGTTTTGTAGTTTAGGAGTCTAGGAGTTGTCTCTCTCTGGCCTGGTGGATCAGGTTGTAAAGGCTCAAATGCTTGTTTCTTTTATTTATTTGGCAACTTGTATTTGGCAACCCTCCCAGTAAACTGTCTCGGGGCGGTTTACACGCAATAATTTCATAAGCAAACACTAGTCCGTTTATATACAATGTTGAGGTAATTAAAACCTATGAAAACTATGTAAAACCGCAGTTCCCATTGTCACATCAACAATAACAACAATAATAATTTGCAGCCAATTAGATGTTGAAAGAGTGGAGGAACTGGAGGAAAAGGAGGGCAGAAGAACTATATAATTCATAGTTGTTTTTTTTTCACTGACTACTTTCATACAAAAAGCCTCTTGTGGCGCAGTGACAAGGCAGCAGACATGCAGTCTGAAAGCAGCCGGCTCAAGGTTGACTCAGCCTTCCATCCTTCCGAGGTCGGTAAAATGAGTACCCAGCTTGCTGGGGGGTAAACGGTAATGACTGGGGAAGGCACTGGCAAACCACCCCGTATTGAGTCTGCCAAGAAAACGCTAGAGGGCGTCACCCCAAGGGTCAGACATGACTCGGTGCTTGCACAGGGGATACCTTTACCTTTTTACTTTCAGACAGTGATATTGCAGGGCAACCTGCGTGCATTGTTAAGTGCTGAAATCCTTACTTCGGCATTGAAAAGAGAAGTTTTGGTTTCCTCTGTAAATAGTTGTTCTACTGGCCAAACAGAAGTGCATTTCCGGTTAAAACTGGTAGCAAGCAATCATGCTTAGTAGATTCAGGATGGACAAAAGGAAATACTTATTTACACAGAGAGTGATTACAATGTGGAATTTGCTTCATGGAGATGTCTAGCAGTAGCTACTAGCCAGGGTGACTAAAAGGAACGTTCTTGTTGAAAGGCAGTCAGTGCCAGGAATCCCAGAGGCAGGAGGCAACATCAGGGAAATGCCTTGGCCTCTCTGCCCTGTTGTTGGTCCGCCAGAGGAACTGGTTGGCCACTGTGTGAGGCAGGATGCTGGACTAGGTGGGCCACTGGTTCAACCCAGCATGGCTCTCCTGATGTGTTTAGGAAGGCCTTGGCTACTCTCCCCTGCTCTCTCAAGAAACTGTGGGTCACGAGGCTGGACTAGATGGGACCGTCGGTCTGATCCAGCAGTGCTCTTCTGACGTTATCCTTTGAGGCCACATTTAGGATGGACATGAAATACAAAGTTCTCTCCTGCTTTCAGGCGGGGGCCAATATGATCGTGTCCGGCAGCGCCATCATGAAGAGCGATGATCCCAGAGCTGTGATTAACCTCCTCAGGAACGTGTGTTGTGAAGCCGCGCAGAAGCGCTCCCTTGACCGGTGAAACCGGCGCACCAGAACTGTGGCCAAATGCTTTATCTTCTGTACGTGTGTGTGCGGGTATCTGTCATCGAATCGCAGTGCTACTCGGATGAGACCCTGGCACTAAAGAGCCATTCATCCACTGCAGACAAGACCCTTGCGGGACACTAAGCTTGTTCTCGCAGCGAGGGAGAACTCTGGCTCCGGACGGTCGCTTGACTGCCAAAGGCAGACGTTGTCACACGTACGTGGTACGTACCAGCATTTTATGGGGAACCTCAAACACTTGTTCCATATGCAGCAATTAATTCTGTGCATTCCTTTCTCTTTCAAAACAACTTGTTTAATGTGTGAAAATAAATGCTTGAATGAGCAGCACGTTGATTGAACTTGAGAACTTTTCTAGGTCTGGTTCTTCTGACAACTATAAAGGGAAGGCATCTTTAAGACCAGCGGTCCCCAACCTTTTTGAGGCTGGGGACCGGCAGGGCACATGCGTGCCCGTGCTGCGTATGCGCACTTTCGCGCATGCACGGCCAAAACCGCGCCTTTGCGGCACTTTCGTGCATGCGCAAAAGTGCCGCACATGCACAATTTTGGCTGCGCATGCACGGGCGCGGCCCTGATTCCCTCCCCCCTCTCCCGCAGTAAGAAGCTTCCCGGGCCGCAAGCTTGCGGCCTCGGAAGTTTTTTACTGCGGGGAGGCGGGGAGAGGGAGCCGCGGCTCGGGGTTGGGGACCACTGTTTAAGACCAACCAAGATTTATTCGGGGCGTGAGCTTTCGAGTGCAAGCACTCTTCGTCAGATCTTCTTACATGACAGGGAATATATAGCAAAATCAATTCTGTTACACCAGTAGACTGTGTCACAACCAAGTAACAGAATTGATTTTTTCTATATATTCCCTGTCATGTAAGAAGATCATCGTCTGATGAAGAGTGCTTGCACTCGAAAGCTCACGCCCCGAATAAATCTTGGTTGGTCTTAAAGGTGCTACTGGACTCTGATTTTATTGTGCTACTTCAGACCAACACGGCTGCTCATTTGAATCTCTAAATGGAAGGAAGTGTGAAGACGGCTTTTCATGTCAAGAAAATGGATAATGGAAAGTGGACATGATAGATGGTAATGAGGTCCAAAGTCATGGGATCATTGGGAAGCCCTAACATTTTAGATCAAAGTCAATTCATCTTCAGTTTCTTAAGGGCGGAAAGCCCTTTGGGTAGAATTATTTCAGTTGTGTGAATCTGTCAGCAGAATTTAGGGGCAGGTAGATATGCGTGGTACGACTTGCATATTAATGTGTGAAGCCTCATAAAATCTGTTATTTCAAAACAACAGCTGCCATGCTGCTTGTCCTTGGAGGAGTATTATCAGTGAGCGATACGAATCGGGTGCTTTTTGAATAGAAAACGGAGCCCAAGAGCCAGCTTGCTGTAATGGTTAGGAGCGTGGACTTCTAATCTGGTGAGCCGGATTTGATTCTCCCACATGCATCCAGGTGGGTTACCTTGGGTAGTCACGGACCTGATAAAGCTGTTCTGACCGAGCAGTAATATTAGGGCTCTCTCAGCCTCACAAACGGACAGTCCATGGCACAGACAGTCCACGGTGTCTGTTGCAGGGAGAGGAAAGGAAGACGATTGTGAACCACTTTGAGACTCCTTCAGGTAGAGAAAAGCAGCATAACAAGAACCAACTCTTCCTTCTTCCACTCAGAGCTAAATACAGCCCACAGCCTCATGCTTAGGGGGTCTGATAATGGGAGGGCTTCACTTTTACTGACAACTGGGTTGTGAAGGACGGGGGTCATCAACCCCCGGTCCGTGGCCTGGTGCCGGGCCGCGAAGGCCACGGTACCGGGCAGCCACGCCTGCCTCCCACCGCCCACAGCAAGAAGGAAGGGAAGAGGCAGGCGCAGCCGCCGGCATGCCGGCAACACAAATGCACATGTGCGTTAGCGCCCCCTGGTGGCAGAAACACGCATGCACGGCAACTGCGTGCATGTGTGTTAGCGCCACCTGGTGGCAAAAACTCGCATGCATGGCAACTGCACGTGTGCGTTTGCGCAGCACCCGGGCTGTCGGCTCTCCCCTCACCCTGGTGGCGGTCCCTGACCTGAGAAAGGTTGGGGACCGCTGGTGCAGGAGATATTGATGGTCGAGGACAAGAGCCATGCTTCCTCCTGTTGTCCCCTTTGCCCCACCTCAACTTTAAAGAGGGGAACACCTCACTTCATAGGGTTGGAGAGTGAGGAGAGAGATGCCCTGCAGGGGGACTTAGGAGGCCGGATACAGAAGTAGCCCAAACAAGACCTAACACAAAGTCTTGAACAACTGCAGAAGTCACTGGAGCAGTGGCCATCTCAGTTATAAGCACAACGGCATGAACGGGTGAGTCACCGCCATAACTTCAGCCTTGTGCAGTATAAAGTAATCTTCTGGGAGAGGTGAACCACCTGCAGCGTGCCTTTCAAATGATTTATAAACCACCCCCCCCCCCCCCCAACTAATGCAATGAACTCCAATTTGTGGAAGAAAAGGGTGTAGATTACTGGAGGCACATGAAACATGAAGCGGGGACAAAGACTGCTGGTAAGCCACCAGCTACTTTCTGCGTTGTCTCGCAAAACCATTTGAACACCCACGTGAAGCTGTTGTATGCTGAATCAGAGCAGTGTTCCATCAAGGTGTGTACTCAGTAGTGGCTCTCCAGGCTTCCAGGGTGAGGTCTTTCACATCTACTGCTACCTAGTTTTCCTTAACTGGAGGTGCCAGGGATTGAACCTGGAACTGTCTGTAGGCCAAGCAGAGGCTGTGCTACAACCCCTCCCCAGTGGGCATCACCAAACTGTCTGAGCTGTGTAAAGCAGCAACTGTGTAGGAGGAAACCCAGATGATAAATTAGTCACTTGTTTATTTTTTAATTCCACCCCCCCACCCCCCACACAGGGTGGACCTGTTTAGAGCTCTTGTCCCCTACTGTGCTCTTGCGCCACTCAAATGATGAATGCGGTTCTGCGAGAAAAACCGGAAAAGGGCCATGGTTGCCTAGTCCCGCCAGAAGTGACAGGCCTTAAAAAGCTTCCAAGAATAGCTACCAGACTAGGAATCAAATAGGCTGAGAAATCTCAACCTTGTTCTTATATCTTATTATAAAAATATATTAAATACATGTTTTATTGCAGAGTGCTAAACAAGGTCACTTAAAAACAATACCTTAAAATTGCAGTAAAAATATGCAAATTGAGCAATGCACACAGTGTCAAAAAACATGCCACCGTTACCAGAAGTAGAATAGCCACATTTAAAAAAAACACCCTTTTTACGGCCTGGGAGATTCAACATAGGTCTGTATTATAATGAGGTGCTAATAAATATCCTGGGTCTATAGTGTGGATGAAAAGAATTCATGATCACCAGGTTGATTTTTCAGAAAGACACCAATCTGTGTAAACTTTTGAACTGAAGTGATATCAAGTGTGTGTGTGCCCAGGATATTTACTGGCACCTCATTCTAGTGCAGATCTATGTTGAATCTCCCTGACTGTACAAAAGGATTTTGTATATCGATATTCTATTTATGTATGTGTGGGTTGATAATTGCATTGAAACATGTCAAGATGTTTTGGTATCTGACATGTTTTAGGGCACTGTATGTGTTGCTCTAAGGCAGTGGTTCTCAACCTTCCTCATGCCGCGACCCTTTAATATAATTCCTCATGTTATGGTGACTCCCAACCATAAAATTATGCAAGTGTTCTTTCACAGAAATTAAACCAAAACTGACCAATGACATGAAGAAACATGACTGTATATAAATTGTTTTTTTCCAGGGTTTCTCAGTTCAGTTCTGCCTCTTGTCCCACCATGCTGATCTCGCTCTCTTGTGCTGCTCCAGACAGACAAACGCTCTATCTCGATCCACCCCGCAGGGCTGTTGTGTGGATGCCCCCCCCAGCCAAGCTGCTTTCCCTGCCGCGACCCCTGTGAAAGGGTGGTTCGACCCCCAAAAGGGGTCCCGTCCCCCAGGTTGAGAACCCCTGCTCTAAGGGGTTCTGCCCGTTTTCCATTTTAACGTATTGTTTTAACTGACCTTGTTTAGCATTCTGCAGTAAAATGTATGTTTAATATATTTATATAATAATAATTTTTAGATTTCTCAGCCTTTTTTGGTTCTTAGCTTGTTTCGCATTCCTTTTCCCTTCCTGTTTTAAATCGGTCGCAGACTGACCGATTTCCATTCCCATGGCACATTATGTACCCGTGTTGAGCCGACTGTTGCCCAGATTTCTGGAACTCAGATACACAGTTTGTGCTCCTAACAAGCACCATGCGACACGGTTTGACTCCTGGTTAGAAACCTCACGCCACCCGCTTCGAGTATAAAGTAATAAATTTTTAATTGTAAAACCTTGGCATTGAAAATTGCTGCACTAGATATAGGCAAGATGCAAGTGTCATTCACTCGACAATTAAGTGTTCGTTTTGCTTTTTTGGGTTTTTTTTTCCTTTTTTTTTTTTTTTTTTTTTACAAAAGTTAAAAATCAACATTTGCAGTAACCTACAATCTAACATAGGCTGTAGTGCTGAAATGCAACAGAACGTTTCGTCAACACTTCCATTGTGTTCCCTCTCCCTACCGGGTGGGGAGACACTAAAATTGGGCCTTCTGCCCAAAGAGAGGTTCGTTCTGGACACCACGCTGTTGAAAAGCAGCGATGCTTTAAAAAAATAATGCCTTCAACTGTGCCCCGCAGAAGAGCTACTCCCTTCACAGTGGTGGGTGGCCATTTTTAGTGGGCGTCTCTCGATGTGGACTTGGAAGCCTCTGCGACATTTTCGACACCCATCGCCTATAAGCCTCGCCAGAAGGTGCAATTAAGATTCCAAATACAGGAATTGGGTATAGGTTTGGGTTTCCTTATGTATCCAGAATTGCTTCACTGGCCTTTTAAAGGTTCTACTCTCTATTGTGCACGGCCAGCTATGGAAGAGACACTTGGGCTGCTCAACTGTAACCGAGGACTACGGTTTTACGTTAGTAGAGGGCTTGGGAAAAGATTTTAAATCAGTCGCGGCGCTCTTGGCGACTTGTAGAAGGAGGTGAGCGTTAAAAATGTTTTAAATTTAATATATATTTTCAAACCGCAGTAGGATTCGGATCTCTCCGTCCTCTCCATTGCAAAAAAACTAAATAAATGGTTTAAATTGATGGTCTGTTTCTTTGTGTAAAATGTTTAGGCTTTCCTTAGTAAGAGAACTCAGTAATTGTATAGCCCATGGCCGATTTGCAAAGGCTGCCTGCTCACTGGGTAAAAAGCTGTCCTTAAAAGGGGACAATATTTTTATGCCACAAGAGCTGACAAATACCCCTGGTGCATTTGCCAGGTAACTTTTCTGCGGTCAGTTGAAATTGTTACTTTGCTAAGTTTTTTTAAAAAAAGGAAAAAAGCATATCCTTCTATGCTGTACATACGCTTGAACATCTGAGAAGACCAGTTTAAGACGGTGCAGTAAGTGAGGGTCATAGCTTAGTATCATCCGTTTTTGACGCATGGGGTGTTAGATTTCCAGATTGGAAGGATTTTCCCTTGGGATTCGGAAGAAAAGAAATTGCCCTCGTGATCTCATTCTGCCTGTAAACGATAAAGACAAAAAGTGGTAAGTACCCATGTTGTGAGTCAAATGCTACTGCTTGTGTGAGCGGGGAAAATATTTCACCTTGCACGTCTTCCACCCAGACTGGCTTTCTTAACCGGCCACTTTCTCTTCCGTCACCTCTGTCTTCTCGCACCGCCGGTTCCCAAGACAACCTGGTGGCCATCTGCCAACTCATCAGCAGACCTTTTCTTGTGCAGTTCGTGGTGTTTTGGCAAACAGAAGGCAGCGTATGAAGCACAGTCAGAGTCACTGCAGGCGGGCATAGCTGAACTTTCTTGTTGAATGGGCACCTGCTCTTGGCCCATTAAGGCTTCGGCTTCTTTCTCCTTGAGTGGAAAAGTTCGATTTTCCCACAAAAGAGACTGAAAGGAACAAAAGAGAGACCCTGAATCTGTTTACAAGGCAGAAAATGGTTATTCCATTCCTAACAAAAAAAAACAAAGGTTCTCAAATGTCACTGGGCAGAGAACAAGCTTTCCACTCAGTCTTAGCTGTAGCACATCATCTAACAGTCTCGTTCTCTGAAAAGCCACATGGTTCTTTCTCCCCTTCTCTACTGTATCCTCATAAAGACCTTGTGAAGTTAGGCTGAGAGAAGGAGAAAGCTAAAGGTCACCCACTGAGGTTCAAGGCAGAGTGGGTGTTCGAACTTGGGAGAGGGGGAGCAAAAGTGGGAGGGTTCCTGAAATTCAGGCCTCGCTGGTGGAACATCTGATGGCCCCTGACTTTCAGCCCCTCTGATATAGAGTGTTGGACTGGATGGACCATTGGCCTGACCCAACGTGGCTTCTCTTGTGTTCTTGGATCTCTCCCAGTCCTGTTTCAACAGTCACCATCTCTAGCTCATCAACTGCTGGTTCTGAAACCATCCATTCCAAGTATGTTATAGAAAAGGTTGAAGATAGGTGGAAATTGATGTAGCACTCGGACGGCAGAATTTTTTTTTATGCCCTGCCTTTCTCTATCCAGAGGAGTACCAAAATGGATTACAAACACCTCTCCCTCGCTCTCCCCACAACAGACACCCTGTGAGGTAGGTGAAACTGAGGGCTCTAAGACGACTGTGACTAGCCCGAGGTCATCCAGCTGGCTGCATGTGGAGAATCAAACCCGGTTCTCCAGATGAGAGTCCACTGCTCTTAACCACTACGCCACATTGGCTCTCAAGCACAATTCACAGTTTAGGGCCAAACCAGGCATGTTGTCATCCTCGTGGCTGCCACTGATATTTTAAAGTCATTTACAACAGTGGTCTCCAACCTTTTTCAGGGGCCAAAACAGCCACTGTATTTGATGAGCTTCCCTCCTTGCTGAAATGTCAGATCTTAATAAACAGTAACCAGTCAAGCTTAACACTTAACATGAATGTATTAAGAATATTTTGTACAACCCCAAACTGGGGAGCTCAAACCAAGCCGCAATGGAAAAGAGCGGGACGAGCATTTAAATAATTCATATTTATTTTGCTAATTCCAAGAGGAACCCTCAGCCACCCACTTAAAGCCCACTATCACAAGCTAGACTTCTGAGCCTTACTTCTTGGTTCCTTTCTAATGACCGCGGGATGCTCGAGCAGAGAGCACTGTCCGTTTCTGAAATCTCAGCAGCAGCTTCACCAAACTGGTAGGCGAGATCAGAGTTGTCGGGTTTCAGCGCTGGATCGTATCCCTCTGAGTTTCGGCTGTATGTTCTAGAATGAAACAAAACAGAGCTCCAGTTTCTTTCGAACCAGATGGATGATGGCAAGTCAGATCCTTTCCCTGTTTTGAGTGGATAAATGAGGATTTCCCAAGCAGCCGTTTTCTCCAGGAGTCGTTTAAGAATTATTTTAGATAAAATAATAAATAAGTGATGTAGGTCGTGTGGGGATCAGATGTAATCCCTGGAGACCTGCAGACCCCACCTGGAGGCTGGCAACCCTACCAAGAGGAGGGACTTCTGGCAAGGGTCATTCCTACCAGCTGCACCATAGCCACCCAGGAGCTCCTGCTAGCAAGAGGCTCGGAGTCCCCACCAACTGCCCACTGTGATAATGGTTAGATTCCAAAGGTCTCCCCCCTGTAAAAGTAAACTGAATGAGCATTCTCTTAGAGTTGATCTCTGGTTCCTGGCTTCTCTGAGAATATTTCAGGAATAAACATCTGCCTTCTATTATTGTCCAACCAGTGAAACATGGAGGACATGTAAATTGGAATAAACAGTTCTGTTTGCCATCGCCAGCTTGGGACATATTTTTCTGCTTCTATTATTGTCCAGGCAGAAGCAAAAATAATAGGATTTGGGCCCTATTATATACCAAGTTGACCCAATAAAAAAAAGATTTGTTTTATGTGTGCACATCTCTAGTGCTGTGCTTCAGGACTTCGCAGTGGGACGCTTGGGGGTAAGAGATGAGGCCAAGCTGGAGCTGCAGGCAGGGGAAGGTGATGGGGCACTTTGGTTTGGAATTGCTGTCTTCTCTGTAGCAAGGGGAGCACCAGAAGTAGCCCCAAGGATTGAGCCCACATATCTCTGTTTGTAAAGCCATAATTAAGACCTTTTTGCCCCCCGCTCTCAAGTCACAGCTCATTTATGACCACACCTCATGTGGTTTTCAAGGCAAGAGATCAGCAGGGGTGGTTTGCCATTGCCTGCCTTTCCGTAGCGACCCTGGACTTCCTTGGTAGTCTCGTACAAATACTAACTGAGGCCAACCTTGCTTTTTAATTTTATTCTATTCTATTCTATTCTATTTTCATTCATTCATTCATTCATTCATTCATTCATTCATTCATTCATTCATTCATTCATTCATTCATTCATTCTGTAACCCGCCATGAGCCTCTCGGGAGTGGTAGGTAATAAATCTAATAATAATAATAATTTGTTCATTAATTCATTCATAGGCAGGCTTGTTTCCTGCCACTCCCAGCAAGCTGGCTCGTGGTGGGTTACGTGGTAAAAACCCACATGCATAAAAATTCCCAATAAAAGCCCAACTAAAATTAACACTAATACAAAAATACAGTAATACAACATGGCGGTAACAATAAGCCCTCCCCTATAACGGAACGACTACCGGCAGGGGCGATGAGAGAGTACAACAGCTGGCCGCCACCAGCTTCCAGGATCTGCTGAGAGCAGGCTATCTGGGTCAAGGCACAGTAAAGGCTAACCCTGGTGAACAAGAAGGGTTATGCAGCCATGAAATGCCACCTGCCTGTTGCGCTTGGGCCACTGGCATTGCTCCCAGAGTGACCACCGGGCTCTCTCCTTCTCTTCATAGTTTGCGTGCCGTGAAGAATACGCTTCGTCGGACAGATCTTCGGCCTGCGTATTAAGAGCCCAAGCGGCAAATGTTATGAGGAGTGGAAAAAGCAGCTGAAACAAAGGTCACTGAAAGGTTATCACTGCAATACAGATGCATGAGAGACACACAGATTGAATCCATTCATTTCTGAGACACGTTAAATGCTCCCTGGTATATTGAGGCATGAAAGAGAAACGTGCATCTGTTGTTGTTGTTTTTTAATAACATGAAAGCGGAACTGGCTGCCTGCTGACCCCAATTTTACTTGGAAGTGCCAGGAGAACAGGAACGAACCCATAAAAAAACTAAGTCTGTGAGGTCGGCACATAATGCGGCTTAAATCTTCACAGTGCAAACAAGAAAAGAAATGAGGCAACAAAACGGTCAGAGATGCTTAGAGATACAAGTAATGAAACAAGGTACAGAGTTAAGCAATCACTGCCAAATGCACTAAGGGGGGGGGGGATTAAAAAAGCCACAGAGAAAGGAGTTTCTGGGCCAGAGGTTTATGCAGCTTGCTTCGCTCGTGGCCCGGCCAGCTTCTTGCTGCTAGAGGGAGGGTGAGAGGCAGCCGTGGCCGCCGGCACGCTGGCGGACACAAACGCGCACGTGTGGAGCTGCCGCGCATGCGCGTATTCACCACCAGGGGGCGCTAATGCGCATGCGTGGCACCCAGGCCACCGGCTCTTTCTCACCCCCAGAGGCGGTCCTCAACCTTCAAATGTTTGGGGACCGCTGCTCTAAGGAATCAAATCTTTCAAGCAAAGGGACTTATTAGGAGCCTGAATAGCCCTGAGTAGCTTGACTTTGTCAGAGCTAGCAAGCTAAACAAGCTCAGCCCTGGTTAGTCCTCGGATGGGAGCCTGATATTTTATCAGTCCCAGGAGGACTGCAGGAGAAGGCATAGCTCATCTCTAGCCTTGGAAAGCCCATGGTCCTGAGATAGCCAGGAGTCGGTTGAGACTTGATGTCATGCTGCGATTGCTGACTAGGGAAGAGAAGCAAAGTTACAGATTGTCTGATGGGCGGGCGGGGGGGGGATACTGTCTACCTTTTCTTGATCTTCACGAAGACTTGTCAAAGGCACCAGGCAAGCAGTTCTCCAGCTGTTGGTGAGAAAAGCATCCTTAGCTCAGGAAATCTAAACCCATTTTCTTATCACACTGTGAAAAAATGACTTCTCTCAACAAAGGCCCTTATTCAGCAAACAAATTAATTACACTCACTTCAGTAGCAAAGGTTTGTGTTAATTCAGAGCCATGGGAGGCAGGGGAACGTGAACTTGTCTCTGGCCCCGAGCGAGGGAGCATTTTGCTAGGGGGCGTGCCTGTGATTTAGTTGGATGGTTTGGTAGCATGACGGATGTCGGTGCGTGTCCCAAAGGGAAGGGGTGAGAAAGCACAGTTCCTTCAGGCCAGCACATACAGGCAGCAGGGAAAGAAGGCAGGTCTGCCTCTGATCTACTGCTACACCGGCATAGGAGAGAGCCTAAGGGGTGTAGTGGTTAGAGCTGTCAGATAAGACCCAGGCCCGGACAAAGCTAACAAAGTTCTGCAGGGCATATTTTTGAGACCATGGCAGCCTAAAAGCCAGTTGAGCCTTCCCTTCCTCCTTTCCTTTTTCCTTTCCCTCCCCCTAAGTTTCTATACAGTGGTCTTTCCCCCTCCTTGGGAACCCACCAATGAACCACCAGCCTGATGGTGGAGAGAGATGAGTAGGGGTGTGGAAGGGGGATAATTACTGCTGCTTTTGTGATGGTTTTTATTTATTATTTATTAGATTAGATTTATTAACCGCTGCTCTCGGGCTAGCTGGCTCGTGGAGGCTTACAGACAATTAAACTTTAAAATACAATTAAGTTACAACCAAAGGTGGCAAAATCCTATAACAATTAACCCCCCCACCACCAAAATCAGTACCCAACTCAAGGAACCCCCTCCCACCTGACTCCATGCCTCGAAGTAGATGTTAAGGTTGGCAAAAGATGCCTGGAGGTGTCTGGAGGAGGGACCCAGGGATTTTTCTTGCCCTGGCCTTAACCAAACACTTGGTGGAGGAGTTCCCCTGCACAACCGTGACAGCTCCAATAGGACCCTTAGCTCTTCTGGGAGCGCATTCTGCCAGGGAGGGGTCAGGATTGAAAAGGCTCTGGCCCTAGTTGAGGCCAGACAAACTTCACACAGGCCGGGGATCACCAACTTGTTAGAACCTCTGCAGGAGGCTTTAGGAGATAGACCGTGAATGGCCTTGAATGAATGATAATGATGTTTTATTGCTGTTGGTTTTCTGTTGTGAACCTCCCTGAACCTGTCCATAGGGAGGGGTGGTATACAAACTATTAACATAATCAAACAAACAAATTAATAAATAGTATCTGGGATACCCAGGTTCAAATCCCCACAAGTGCCATGGAAGCTCACTGGGTGACCTTAAACCAATCACGCTCTCAGACCCTCACCTTGCCTAACAGGGCTGTTGTGTGAGGATAAAATGGAGAACCATGAAACCACTTTGGGCCCCCAACAGGAGGAAAGATGGGGTACAAATATATGCATGAATAAAATAAACATGGACTGGGCTACAGAGCCCCGAAAAACTGCTCTTCCTTGTTTTATCCTCACGACAATCCTGTAAAATATGCTGGGCTGAGAAAAGGGCTGAATCTGCATGCAGATTTTATTCCAATCCCGGGTCGATTCAGTACCTGCCGTCTACATTGAATGCGATTTCCATTTTGATTTTGATCAATTTAAATTTTTACTCTGCATCAAGCAGGATTTATCCGGAGTGACCCTATGTTTCCCCCGCGATATCCAGAAGTGGCTATAACCCTCGATATTTTAAAAATCGGCCTGAGTAAAGGTACAGCTCTCTCCTTGTCCTGAACTAACTTGCTGCCTCAAGCCTCCAACACTGTAGAAAAGCCCTGATTGGCCAGGGCATCAGTTCAAAGGCTTCCTCGTTCACAGGTTGCAAGGCTTCCCTTAAAGGGGAAACCTAACTTCTCTCTGCAGAGATTTTCCTCTCAGATTTATTCCCCCTTTTCTGCTGTCTTCAATCCTCTCTCCCTCCTCCCCTTCAAGAAAAGAAAGAGGCTCCTGCTGCATTTGGCTCCCTCCCCCCATTCTGAGCTTCCCTAATCACGTGCAGAACACTTTTCTGTTTCAACATGGGGGGGGGAAGGATAGAGAAGACCCGAGTTCAAATCGATCAAATTCAGCAGGATCCACAATGGAATAAACAAAGTATGTGCAGAATCAATTCAGCAGGATCCACAATGGAATAAACAAAGTAAGTGCAGAATCAGCCCAGGTGACTTCCTCAAGGTCATCCTGTGAACATCATGCTTGATCGGAATTTGACCCCAGTTCTCGCGAGTCCTAACTTGGTTTGGCTGCAGTAATGGCTGCGGACAGACAATGGGACCATAAATAACCAGAACCATAGACTGGTTAAGGCTACAGAGCCCATAAATCGATAATGGAATGTCTCTCCCTCCAGAGATCTCAGGAGATCAATACCTGGGGACCCCAAAGCAGACTGTGAACCAACTGTAGGAGAGGACAATTAGCCCTCAAACTCTGAGGACTGATCCTGGGTGTGAAATTCCAGCGAAAACTTAACAACAAAGTACCTTGGAGTGAGAATCTCTTTATACTGCAGCTTCTCCAGTTTAGACGGTGCAACCAGAGACATCGGGATAACTATGTTATCAATATCGTAGGAGCTCTCGCTCCTCAGTCTCCGCCTTGAATTTAGCTGTTTAAAAAGAATTGGAGATTTTCTGAGCTTACAGTGTGTAAAGGAGTTAAAAGGATATTTTGATGGCACAGAACTAGTGAAAGAAGTAGCTTTCTGAAGGTAGAATAGATCAGTATGCTGTGTAAACAAAACATTGTACAATACATCTCTCTTTTAGCAATTATTCACATACTAGGGACAAAGCCCGTTACACCCAGGAATGCAACGGGCACTAGAATGCAGGCATACACTGTGTCCTTCCTGGGTGCTGCCCCCCCATCCCTGCTCCAACTTGAGATCCAGCACAGTGAAGTGGTTAAAGAGAATATGCAGGCAGCTTGGTTACCAACCTTCAGTTGGGGCCTGGAGATCTTCAGGAATAACAGCTGATCTCTATGCCCCAGTTCATTGGGAGAAAACAGCTGGAATGAAGGAGGAGGAAGGAAAGAAGAAAAGAAAAAGACAAAAAGAGGGAGAAGGAAGGAGGAAGAAAGAAAAAGGAAGGGAGGGAGGGAGGAAGGGAGGGAGGGGGAGAGAGAAAAAAGGAAGGAAGGAAGGGGGAAAGACAATGAGAGAGAGGAAGAAGGAAGGAAGGAAGAGGAAAAGAGAAGGGAGATAAGAAGAAAGAAAAAGGAGGAAGGGAAACGAGGGAAGACGGAGAGAGAAAAGGAAGGAAGAAGGGGAAGGAGGGAGGGAGAAAAGAAGGGAGAGAGAAAGAGCGGGAGGGAGTGGCGGAGAAAGTAAGGAAGAGAGAAACACTCTCCCCTCCTCACTACTTGGTAGGGCACACAGAGGAGTCAGTTATAGTTACTAGGAGGCAAAGTTTATGCTCCTAAATAGTATGTTTGGGAGAACTTCTGGAATTCTGGCCCCACTGGTGGACCTTCTGATGGCACCTGAGTTTTGGCCACTGTGTGACACAGAGTGTTGGATGGGATGGGCCACTGGCCTGATCCAACATGGCTTCTCTTATGTTTGGGGCAGTGATGCGCTGTATTCTTGGTGCTTGTAGGGCAGCAGTGGGAGGGCTTCTGGCCCCACTAGTGGACCTCCTGATGGCACCTGGGTTTTGGCCACTGTGGGACACTGAGTGTTGGCCTGATCCAACATGGTCTCTCTTATGTTCTAGATACTTCTGGCAACACTGAAAACGCTACAACACAATGTCTGAAGAATTTTCGTATGTCCCTGTGCTCTGACAATGGTCATCAGTTGAACCATCAGATGGCTATCTCACCACTTATAGTGACCAGTTTGGCATCTATCAGAGCCTGGGACTCTCCCATCTTGGTTTCATCCCTGTGGAATGGACTTTGTGGGGAGGTATCCCTGGAGATCTTCAAGAGGCTCTGAAAGGCTTGTTAGTTTGTTGGGAATGTTGAGAGGACTGAATTGCAGGCATCTTTAAGGGGGTAGGGGGAAGAGGTCTGGGGTTTGCTATTCTATTTTTTGTTTTAACTATTATTGTAAGTCGCCTTGAACTATTAAGAAAAGCAGGGTATAAATGTTTTAATAAATAAATAACTACTGGTAAAAGGCAGGTTGGAGACTCAGGGCACCCACCTTGCAGCACAGTTCTAAACAGATTTGCACTTAGAATCCTACTGGCCTATTCAATAAGAAAATATTCTTAGCATCGTTGAAGGGGCCCTCGCCCAGGGGCAGAATGTTCTACCCCCCTCCCATGTGCCAAGGTTAGCAGACTGGCTAAGCCATAGGCCTTGAGACCACACTTTGTGCCACATCACTCAAGGAAGCTGTTAATCCCCTGGTTTATTACTTAGCCTACCTGTGATGATACGCCATCAACGGATCGAGAAATATCGCCATTGGTTGTTCCTGTGAAATGGTTATTATGGGATTCCTGCTCTTCTTGCTGGAAGGGAAATGCTTCCAATCTGTGGTTGTAGTTGCTATCTCCCACCACTAAAAGAAAAAGTAAGATTCCTTTATGGGCTGCAATGGAAATATATAAATTAATGCCCAGGACATCTCTGGTGATATGGGAAGCTGGTGAAAGCCAGCGTGGTGTAGTGGTTAGGAGTGCCAACTTCTAATCTGGCAAGCCGGGTTTGATTCCACACTCCTCCTCCACATGCAGCCAGCTGGGTGACCTTGGGCCATTCACAGCACTGATAAAGCTGTTCTGATTCCAAGTTACTTTGCCAGGCACAAAGGCAGTAATGGGCTTGCAGTCAGTGATGGGGACAGCAAGCAGGATCTCCTTGGGAACTTAGAAGATTAGGGGCGCAAAGTTCTATCCCCCCTGCCCCTAAGTACTATTCCAGATAGTGGTGGGTGGGAAGGAGAAAAGGAAGCAGGGAAAAAGTAGGATATGGGAACTGCCAGGAGAAGGAATCGTGTGAGGAGTGAGATATAGGGGAAAGTGAAGCACCCTCCCACAAGTCCTTGAGGGTTTCCCACTGGGCAACTGGGCCATGCCTGGAAGCTGTGCAGGGTTTTGCCAAGGAGGGGGATGAGGAAAGAGGGAGCTCTTCCGCCAGGTATTCGCTTGAGGCCAACGGACTCAGAACACCCGCTGGTCCCCCCAGATGCTCACCCATCTCTCCCAATGTTACTGTTAATTGTTATTTATATTATAAATGTGGTTTCATAATCAAAATTTGATGCTTTATTGAAAGTTGTTTTGATGTTATAGTCTGCATAATGTTTCATGTAAGTTATAATGTTCAGTGTAAACCGCCCAGAGCTGCAAAGAAATGGGCGGTCTAGAAATCTAAATAAATAAATCAAGGCAAATCAAGGCAGTTATGACTCATGGGGCAGATAAAGGCAGGTTGGCTCATCCCCAAATGAACAATGTTGTGTGTTCACATACCTCTCCATCTATTTCATTCCACAATGAGAAAATGCTCACCAATTTCTCTCTCACTTAAATGTCTTTTCTTCCTTCCTTCAGGGAGCTGCATGGTTGTTTCGGACAACGGGTGACGGTTGGAACTGGGCTGGTGTCCACAGCCCCACTGCTGAGAAGCTTTGTACTGACAGCATTCTACGAGAGAATAAGCATTCTTTTATTGCTGGGTCTTCCTTCTTAAAAAATAAATACACAAGGAGGCTAAATGGGGGGAAATGGGATTAAAATGTTTTAATTTTTTAAAATACAGCTTTCCCCCTATAAGATGGTCAGTCCTTGAAAACCTTGATATTCTGCAAAACTAAGTGGGATGGGAGGTGAGGAATATACTTTAGATATTTGTTTCAGCTGCAGAGCCCTTACTTTGAAGAATGCAAAGAGCGCAGCACCCGAAATTCTATGCCTCATGAACTTTCATCGATTGTCAATATTCAGTGGGGAGAGCCAGTGTGGTGTAGTGGTTAGGAGTGTGGACTTCTAATATGGAGGACTGGGTTCAATTCTGCACTCCCCCACATGCAGCCAGCTGGGTGACCTTGGGCTCACCACGGCACTGATAAAGCTGTTCTGACTGAGCAGGAATATCAGGGCTCTCTCAGCCTCCCCTCCCTCACAGGGTGTCTGTTGTGGGGAGAGGAAAGGGAAGGCGATTGGAAACCATTCTGAGACTCCTTCGGGTAGAGAAAAGTGGCATATAAGAACCAACTCTTCTTCTTCTTCAGTAATATCAGGACTCTCTCAGCCTCACCCACCTCACAGGGTGTCTGTTGTGGGGAGAGGAAAGGGAAGGAGAATAGAAACCACTTTGAGCCTCCTTTGGGTAGAGAAAAGCGGCATATAAGAATCCAACTTTTCTTCTTCTACATACATGGGAGAAAAACAGTATGGGATAGGGAATGAAGGGGACGGTATTGCATACCATTAGATGGAGACATTTCAAACTCCAAGCCAAGGGTGGCAGTTTCAAAAGGGTCACCTTTGATGTCGCATTTCTGAAGCAATGCTTTCAAATGTACGTGAAGAGGAATATCTGAAAAAGACAGAGCTGTGTTACATGAAAGGAAATAAAACCTCATACCAAAGTATATCTATAGCAACTTGCATGTGTTCTGTGTATTCCATGGCTCGTCCCCAGTACTAATTCACTGTGTGTCCTGACCTGGATGGCCCTAGCTAGCCCGATCTCATCAGATTTTGGCCTGACAGAAGAATGCATGAGGGGATCCTACCTCAGCTACATTTAGGGAGGCTGCTATGCAGTCCTCTTCCAAGAAAGAATTGGGTGCCAGGGGAACTTCTTCAGCAGACCAGGGCTGAATGTGCACGGAGATTTTATTCCAATTCCAGGTCGATTCAGTCCCTGCTGTCTACACTGAATACGATTTCCATTTTGATTTTGGGCAATTTAAATTTTCCCTCTGCAATAAGCAGGATTGATCCGGAGTGACCCTACATTTTCCCCACAATATCCTGGAGTGGATATAACCCTCGATATTTGAAAAATCAGTATGAGTAAGTCTGCTTTCCCCGAACTAACTTGCTGCCTCAAGCCTCCAACACTGCAGAAAAGCCCTGATTGGCCAGGGTGTCAGTTCAAAGGCTTCCTTGTTCCCAGGTTGCAAGGCTTCCCTTAAAGGGGAAGCCCTAACTTCTCTCAGCAGAGATTTTCCTCTTGGATTTATTTTCCTTCCTCTGCTGTCCCCAATCCTCTCCTGCCTCCACCCCCCATTCAAGAAAAGAAAGAAAGCAGCTCCTGCTGTGCTTGGCTTCCCCCCCCCCCTGCCCTTCTGAGCTTCCCTAATCACATGCAGAACACTTTTCTATTTCAATGGGGGGGGGGGGGGTAGAGGAAGACCCGAGTTCAAATCAAGCAGGATCCACAACGGAATAAACAAAGTAAGTGCAAAATCAGCCCAGCCCATGAGCTTGTTGGTCCTGTGTGTTTTAAATCCTGGTGTGCTAAATCTGAATGCTTTTAAAATTAGTAACTTGTGTATGTTAATCTGTTCTGATGTGGTTAATTTATATCTTTGCAATTTGGCTACTACACTATGCACCACCTAGAGGCCAAAGGAGATAAGGTGGGATACAACTGTTTTCAACAAAATATAATAAATAACATTTTATTTCATACACACGTTAACACAGGTTTTCTCATAGAGAACAGAGAAAACACAGACACTGGTGACTCTAGCTGGGGAAAGAATACATGGGTGTTTGAAGCTATTCAGAGAGTTAAGAAACAGTAACGTGATAGTGGTAGAGTGGTCTTTTGTGCAGTCCCACATGGGGACTGGGCTTTCTCAGGCCAGCCACAGAGAGGAGCTAGCATACTTTATACAGTTCTAGAGCAAAAGAGTGCTTCCCCTCCCCCACTTCAGCAAAGCTTTTCCTGTCCAAAGGGTCATGTGATGGAGGAGGGGCAAGCACTCTTCCCTCAGTTCTTGTGTTGCCATTGAAGGAGAGGACATACTATAGCAAGCAACTGTGAACGATGTCCTGCCTTTCTTAGGCTCCACCCCAAAAGAGAGTTCAGCAAATCTACCTAATCCTTAGAGGAAGTGTGTCATATTGGTAGGGCTGTCAGCTCTGAATTGGGCTGGATATTTTTTTTGGGGGGGGGGGGGAACCCAAGAAAGGCAGGGTTTGGGGAGGGACCTGAGAGAGAGAAAGAGAGAGAGACTCAATGTGTTTAAAATATATCCAACAATGGAAGTTCAGTGGAATGTGGATTGTACTCCACAAAACTTTGGCACAGAAAAATGCTATTCTTCTGAAGCTTTCTCCAAAATTGCTTTTACTGTACAGAAAGATTTTGTTGGCCTTGCCCCTACTTGGTGGGTCCTGGGATGCCTACCTGGGATTTAATGGGTCTTGGCCCGTAACTGGTGGAATGAGTTTCCAGAAGAGGTGAGGGACCTGACGGAAGTGTCTCAGTTCTACAGGGCCTGCAAGATGGAGCTCTTCCACCAGGCATTTGGTTGAGGACCAGGCGGGGAAGATCTACTGCAGTGGTCCCCAACCCCCGGTCCGTAGCCCGGTGCCGGGCCGCAAAGGCCTCCGCGCTGGGCCGCGGGTCCCTCTTCCCGCCCCCCCCCCACAACGAGAAGCTCGCCAGGCTGCGAGCAAATCGGCCACCGAAGTGGCCGATCAGCTTGCAGCCCGGCAAGCTTCTTGCTTTGGGAGGGGGTGGGAAGAGAAGCTTGCCGGGCCACAAACTAATCGGCCGCTTTGGCATCCGATTTCCTTGCGGCCTGGAGGGGTGGGGAGAGGGAGCCGCGGCTGCCGGCATGCCGGCGGCGCAAACGCGCACGCACAGACTTGCCATGTGTGCACGTTTGCGTCCGGGGGCGCAAACACGCACGCACGGCAAGTCCGCGCATGCACGTTTGCGCCGGGGCTGCCGCGCACGCGTGGGGCCCCGGGTCGCCCTATCCCTGCACCCCGGTGCAGTGGTCCGCAGCCTAAGAAAGGTTGCGGACCACTGATCTACTGGGCCCCTTCTCTGCGCACTCCCCAAGGCATCAGGCTTTCTGGAATGGGAGCCCGTTGACTTGGGTTATGGATGTACTGGGAAGGTTGTTAGATTGTTTGTACTGTATTGTGATTTTTATTGTTGTAAACGGCTACGAGTCAGCTGGCCGAGAGCGGCATTAAGCAAGTAATATTAATAATAGTAGCAATGTTATTTAATTTATATTTAAATCTTATTATCGCATTTATATTCCACTATTCCCAGCACAGCTGGGAATAATAATAATAATAACAACAACAATAACAACAACAACAATAATAACAACAACAATAATAATGAAGATGATGATGATGATGATGATTTGTTTCAATATGTTATCAGTGCCACAACTTCCTGTTAAGAACAGACCCTGAATATAGCAAGGGCCCATTTTACCTGATGGAAACGATAAGATGGGGTGGAATGAGGAGTCGAGTCCTAGCATCATCTGCTTGCTGCGGTGCTCGTAAGTATGCCAAGTGCCGTCTGGATCCACCTTCTCTGTGGCAGAATGGAGCAAAGCATCTCTCAGTGGCATAGCCTGAAAGGAGACACACAGATTTCATTTAAAACCAGGCCAGGTTTTATTTGAAGCTCAACTGGAGGAAAATATGTAGTTTATTTTCATGGTAAGATCTGGGTCAAGGGAACAAGTCTCAGCTTTCATCACAACCTCTTTTTTTGGGTTCTAGAATGAAGAAGATGAAGAAGAGTTGGTTTTTATATCCCGCTTTTCACGACCTGAAGGACTCTCAAAGCAGCTTACAATCGCCTTCCATAGAATCATAGAGTTGGACAGGATCTCCAGGGTCATCTAGAATGCAGGAAATTCACAACTACCTGCCCACCCCCAGTGACCCCAATTTCATGCCTTTCAATTTCCCTTCCTTTCCTGTGAGGTAGATGGGGCTGAGAGAGCTTGGACAGAACTGCTCTGTGAACACGACTGTGACTGGCCCAAGGTCACCCAGCTGGCAGCATTTCAAGGAGCGGGGAAGCAAACCCAGCTCTCCAGATTAGAGGCCACCGCTCTTACCCACTTCACCAAGCAGGCTCTCTATAGAAAGTTCTGTGGGATAAAATTTAAACAATTTACCACAGAATGGAGAGAAACATTTACCAAACCATCTGAAGAAAAAAAACAATATGGCTGCTTAGGCCACAATAAGGAGCTGATTATGGTGATTCTTTAGCTTTCTAATGTATAGTATAGAGAATTTTTAGTGTAGAGAAGTCTCACCTCATGCAGAACCATAGAATCACAGAATAATAGAGTTGCAAGGGACCTCCTGGGTCATCTAGTCCAACCCCCTGTACTATGCAGGACTCTCACAACCCATGTGCTGCAGAAACATCTACAGAAAGCAAGCATTCTTACTACGGTTCTTGACAACTCTCTGAGTCTTCTCTGCAACCAGAGCCCAACATTTTAATTTATGGCATATAAATTATCAAGAGAATGTATACAAACCGACGTGAGAAACTAAATCTAGCGTTTACGCGCTTACCCCTGAAGCTTAATTACCTGGCCTCAATGGACATCAATGTGTAGTAATTTCCAAATGAAACTAGTTAAGGCCACGGGAATCAACACCACTGTTCTTCAGTGGCTCCCATGACTTTGACCGATGCGTCAAGAAGGTTCTAAGATTTCAGCTTTCAAATTTGGCCTCAACTTTTGATTACTTCCAGCCGCACAGCGCAGGAGCTCTGCCACAGCATCCTCAGCAGTAACCAAGGAACATCACAGTCAAGTGTGATTGACTTGTTTTTTTTGGGGGGGGGCTCTTCCTCACAGAGATAAAGCAGAATGGGCAGCATTGACATTTGTTTGAAACAAAAATTCTGCAAAAATTCAATTGCATTCCTCACAATCCCAGCTTTTCCACATCTATCTATCTATCTATCTATCTATCTATCTATCTATCTATCTATCTATCTATCTATCTATCTATCTATCTATCTATCTATCTATCTATCTATCTATCTATCTATCTATCTATCTATCTATCTATCTATCTATCTATCCATCCATCCATCTATCCATCCATCCATCCATCCATCCATCCATCCATCCATCCATCCATCCATCCATCCATCCATCCATCCATCCATCCATCCATCCATCCATCCATCCATTTTCAATGTATTACCCGCCGCGAGCCTTCAGGGAGTGGCGTCATCTAATAAAACCCCCAATAAGATCTCCTTAAAAACAGACATAAAATCAGATTATTTATATAAAACTCACAAGACACAGTAGCAAACCCGTCCCAGCTCTAGCAATACCCCAATATCATCTTAGAGGTGGAGGGAGGAAGAGGGCGCAGATGGAATTCGCCACCGCTGCTTCTATAGGAGGGGCCCTGATCTCCCTGGCTGCCCAGCCTCAACCATAGACCTGGTGGAAGAGCTCTATTTTGCAGTCCCTGCGGAATGTTGAAAGCTCCTGCAGGGCCCGCAGCTCCTTCGGGAGCTCATTCCAGCAGGTCGGGGCCAGGACCGAAAAGGCCCTGGCCCTGGTCGAGGCCAGGCGCGCTTCCCTGGGGCCAGGAATACTAAAAAGCTATTGTGACAATGAGATATATAAAAACAGCAGACTTGAACAGAAATCAGCAGGGGGGCGGGGAGGAAGCTGGGACAAGACTCTTATGCATCTCTGAGACACGCTTCTATTCTGAAGTCAAATATATTGCAATCGGACATTAGTCTTTAATGTTTGCAGACAATCTGGATAGCTTGAAAATAAGCTTGAGAAAACATGCTGTACAGCAAGAGGCCCCTCAGGAGCTACATGGTTTTTGAGTTCATTTCCAGCACAACAGGTCCAGAAATCTTACAAGCCATTAGAAAGGGAAAAAAAACAGCAACCTTTAAATGCTTGCATGGCACCTTCCTTGGCTATCTTATTCTGATTCTGTTACTTACTCTGAATCGGAATCTTAAGCAGGTCTACCCAGAATTCCACTCAGGTCTTTTAAGTTGGGGGGGAGGGGGGGGAAGATCAGTTTAAATGCAGAAGGAGAAAGAAAAAGTATGGATGCTATTCAAATAAACCACCTCTACCATTTCTAGAAACTGTAATTATTTTAAGCTTTTGCAAGCTGTGAAATTGCATGGTTCCTGAAAAACAACAAAGGAATGCAAACCATTGTTTGGAACCAGTAGAAACAGTTGGAAAGAGGGGTAAAGGTTTTGAATTGCCAAAGAATGTTTATTTCGAAATTTGACAAAGGAAAGCCCAGTTGCTGTTTAAGAAAACAAAAAACAAAAAGTCAGCCTCTCCATTTGTTTGTTTTTGTGGCATAAAATCCCAGACAGTCGAACTCCATTCACCTCACGCGCTGATAACTACAGACTGGTTTTGTTTTTTAGTTTTTTTATTGCCAGACATCATGATCTGAAAGAGTACCAGATCCAGGAAAGCAGCCAAACCAAATTCAGAGGCCCTTTTTCCAGTCAAACATTTTTATTTAAACCACGTTCCTAGAGAGATGTTACCATTGCATTGGAAAAAAAAAAAAAAGAAACCAGATTGGTGATCTCTCCCTTGCAATTCTAGCTGATATTTTATGGTGTGATATGCAGAATGGAGATCTGACTGCAATTTCAGGGTGAAAAAAAGCCGTTTGTATTATGGCTGCTGGCAGTGAAATTTGACTTAAAACGACAGATCTTCCCTGTCACATATGTCCAACCCTGCTAAATTCAGGGAAAGAAATAACAAGATAAATAGGACGGCTTCAAAGTGAATACAATCTCAGAAAAAGAAGCCTATCCAAAGGCAATACAATAAACTTAATACTATCAAAAACAAGAATAGTATCTCCTTAATACGTTCTTTCTTTTCTCTGTCGGGACTTCTACCAGAATGGCAACCTGGTAGAAGAAGAAGAAGAGTTGGTTCTTATATGCCGCTTTTCCCTACCCGAAGGAGGCTCAAAGCGGCTTACATTCACCTTCCCATTCCTCTCCCCACAACAGACATCCTGTGAGGTGGGTGAGGCTGAGAGAGCCCTGATATCGCTGCTCGGTCAGAACAGCTTTATCAGTGCCGTGGCGAGCCCAAGGTCACCAAGCTGGCTGCATGTGGGGGAGCGCAGAATCGAACCTGGCATGCCAGATTAGAAGTCCGCGCTCCTAAACACTACACCAAACTGGTAATGTCCGTTTTCAATAGAAATCAACTTTCCTCAGTGGGAAGTCCTCCAATTAGTCAATTTTCAAATACAACGGATCTCTAGCCAATAGCTTATTTTAAACCAGTAGTGATATACTAACGGCCACTGGCTCTAAGAAGCGTGGGGAGAAATTCAGGGAAAGAACAAGAGGTGGGCCCACAAGACTCCAGGGGAGCAGGGAATTCCACATGATCCTGCCCAATCACTGAGGCTGGAGAGGCTCCTGTCCCCACCACGTACCACAGACAGTGATTCAAATGTGGACTTCGCTGCCAGAGGATGTTGTGATGGCCACAGGAATAAACATCTTTCAAAGCAGACTTGATAGATTCATGGAGAATAAGTCTATCAAGGGCTACTAGCCATGGTGAATGAAAGGAAACTTCATATTCAGAATCCCAGAGCCAGGAGGCAACATTGGGGGTGGGGGAAGGCCTCAGCCAATGGCAACTGTCTACTGATCCCTGGCCCCAAGGAAGCCTGTCTGGCCTCAACCAGGGCCAGGTTGTTTTCTGTCCTGGCCCCCATCTGGTGGAATGAGCTCCCAGAAGAGATCCAGGCCCTGTCAGAACTAATACAGTTCCGCAGGGCCTGTAAAATGGAGCTCATCCACCAGGCATTTGGTAGAAGTCAGCAACAACATCTATGGGGCTCTAGAACCTCCTCCCATTTTAGACAGGCCCTCTCTGCAAGGTTGCAGGCATAAAATGTTAACTGTTGGAAAATGTTTACTGTTGCAAATCTTGGAGTTATTGTCTTTGTTGACGAGACTTCATTGTTAATGTACAGTTATTGAATTTATATTGTACCGTTACACAATTCACGTTCCCTGAGCTGCAAGGGAAAAAATAAATATTTAATTCAGTTCAGGTAATACACAGTTATTTATTTTGGGAGGAATTTTAATTTGAGACGTATCAAAGACATATTGAACTCTTCAAAGAAGAAGCTAGAAGCTTCAAAGAAGCTAAACTAGTCTGGAAAAGCAAAAATGAGGAAAAGGATCACCGTATACTATTTCAATTTCTCTCAAATGAAGCATTGCCAGCTGTGTAAGCTCTTCCAGCTAAACAAATATTAAGACTAAAAAACAGACACCACGTGATACCACGTTCCCCCCGAAACAAGTGTTCTAAAAACCTTCTGCATTCCCATCTCCTTTCCTAAACTACAGGCTGAAGCTAAAACAAGGAACAAGAATGTTAATTGGGTAAGTAAGATTTCAGCACTACTTACGTTTGGGGTTTTTGACTCTTCACCAAAGGAAATAGCTGAGCTGTATATGTTAAATTCAATGAATGAAATAAACACACGACGTTCCCTCAAAGACCAAATATTCACAAGTGCAGATAAGTGCTAATATTCACAAGTGCTAATAAGTTGCTCTTCCAGAGCAAGAAAAAAAGCAATCTTGATGTTTTAAGAAAAAAATTGGAGGAGGGAGGCCTTGCTCTTTGATGTCCTCACACCGCTAAAGGGTCAAATGTTGCTCCCATCCTGATTTCCTGCACAAATACTGGATGGAAGCTGTCCTCTTCAGCTGTGTTAGTCATGAGGAAATCCCTAGGGCCACTCCTGCATGTGTGTGAAAAAGCTGCATACAAACACACACACACAAACACACACAAAATGGTATTCCCAGCATCTTTGGGCCTTTTCTCACTCCCAGAACCTGAGTTAGGATGCCATGGGAGGGGGAAGGGGATGGATTTTTCTGATTCCTGTTGGATGGGTTGAGAAAGGATTGCAGACAGATGAGCCTACGGGGTTTTTTTTGGTTTTGTTGTCTCACTGACAAACCTTCTCCCATCATCATCATCATCATCATCATCATCATCATCATCATCATCATCGTCATCATCACATTTATTTCTCACCTCTCCCAAGACCGGCTCGTGACGGGTTACAAGTGTCCGATAAACCGCCCAATAAAAACCCCAATAAACAGGACAACAAAACCACGGACATGCTGGAGCCAACATGGCGGTAATTCTTATGAATGAATTCTTATGAATTAATGACCCTATCTTTTACAGTCTTGCTCAGGTCTTGGGGCCCTGGCTCCCTTGACAGAGTGAACCCATCTCATATTGAGTCCTCCGCTTCTCCTGCTGCCTTGGAATTTTCCTAGCATTATTGTCTTTTTCCAGTGAGCCTGGTCTTCTCGTAAGGTGACCAAAGTCCAATAGCCTCCGTGTGGCTGTTTTAGCTTCCAGAACCCACTTATTTGTCTTTTTGGCAACCCGCAAGATCCATAAAACTCTCTTCCAACATCACACACACCCTGACCAGTGGCTTACCAGTGAGGGGTCCTTCTCCCCAGAGGTATAGGAAGGCATCTTGGAGTCAAAAACACCCAAAGACGCCTTCCAACTCTGGGGGAGAATCAGAATTTTACTTTTTTAAAAAGATGACAAGAATGAAGAATTAGAATGCCCTTAATAGTCTATAATATTACCTTCCAAATAACTAGAATCCATAGAAGCTATTCAGCAAATCCCTGGCATGTAAGACACGAAGGGGGCACAAGCTTCTCAGGGCTCCACATAGCCCTGGTCAGTGTTTGGGGTTGCACCATACCTCCCTTCTCTTCTGTAGTTCCAAGACAGCTGTGATGTTCTCTCTGGGATTGGAGGGAAGCCCCTTTAGGGTGGAGGGATTGTTCCCAAATTTGCTTAGTGGAGTGACAGGACCCAGACCAGGATATTAATTACAAAATTTAAGAGACAGGAATCGGCATCCAAATCTGTTTCAAAACCTTGATGATGTAAGGGAACATTTTCCACTGTGGGTTTGAGTCCTAATTAAAACCTTGATACAGACAGTAGACCAGAAACTATAGGAAAACCTGACCATTTCATTGGCCCTCTAGCATGCCAATATCATGACTTCACGAAGGAATGCAAAAGCAGTGACATCATTTGATTCTTAAACTGTGCTTTATTTCCACCAGCCTTTCCACTTTTTGCTTGTTTACAGTGTCGTCCCAGAGCTCAGGGATCCTGCATCCCTGTGCTAGTCTGAGGGTGCTAAGCTGTTATTCCAAAGCAACATAGAAAACGCCTAAATGTTCATAAACGCAAAACAAACCCATTCATTTCAAAGTTTCATCTAATTTTTTCTCCTCCCCCTCTCCCCCCAATCTAAGGACTAGCACATAAAATCTAGTGTTGTCTGCTTGGTGTAGTAGCTTCTGATCTGGAGAGCCAGGCTTGATTCCCCGCTCCCCCACATGCAGTCACCTGAGTGACCTTGGGCCAGTCACAGGCCTGTTACAGCTATTCTCACCCTCAGTCCCGCCTACCTCACAGGGTGTCTGTTGTGCGGACAGGAAGGGAAGGCGATTTTAAGCTACTCTGAGACTCCTTCGGATACTGAAAAGCAAGGTATAAAAACCAACTCTTCAAGTTAAATGAGATATTCTTGCTCCAAGAACTTGTATGAAGCCTGCCACAAAATTTCAGCCCAACATTCAGGTAAAAGTGCCTGCAACAGAGGGCACATATATTTAAGAACATAAGAAGAGCTAGATCAGACCACTGGTTCATCTAATCCAGCATCCTGTTGTACACAGTGGCCCACACAGTTCCTCTGGAAGGCCACCTACAGGGAGTAGAGGCCGAGGCTTTCCTGAGAACATCAGAAGAGTCCTGCTGGATCAGACCAGTCATCCATCTAGTCCAGGACCCCGTTACACGCAGTGGCCCACCAGGTCCTCTAGATGGACAACAACAAGTCATAGAGGTCAAGGCCTCCTGGCTCTGGGATTCAGAGGATTAGTGCCTTTGACTGTGTAGGTTTCCCTCAGCCACGAAGGCTAATAGCCACTGACAGACTTATCTTCCATGAATCTAATAAATCCCTTAAAAGGTAAAACAAAAACAAAACAAAACCATGGAGGAAAGCATTGCGACAAGGCCAAAAGATGTTTTTGTTTCTGATCACGTAAAAAGATGCATTAGTGGATCTGACTGTAATAAGTAACCCATTCTCCTAATTCCCTCTTCTCAGTCAAAGGGGCAGACCCAAACAATAATGTCTTAGACAAAAACAATGGCACACAGAGAAGTCATTCCAAAACTGAAGGTAGTAATTAGACTTGCATACCTTCAGGTTGTAGCTAGGCTGGCTTTCAACTGATCTCCAGGTGGCAGAAATCAGTTCACCTGTAGAAGATGGCTGCCTTGGAAGGTGGACTCTGTGACATTATAGCCCACTGAAGTCCTTCCCTCCCCTGCCAAAACCCCACCCTCCTCAGGCTCCACTCCCAAAATCTCCAGGTATTCCCCTAGGTAGAGCTGACAATCCTAGTAGCAATAGTCAGCAAGACCTCATCAGGTTGGCACAGAGGACCTATTTATTCAGACTAAAGGTAAAGGTAAAGGTATCCCCTGTGCAAGCACCGAGTCATGTCTGACCCTTGGGGTCACGCCCTCCAGCGTTTTCATGGCAGACTCAATACGGGGTGGTTTGCCAGTGCCTTCCCCAGTCATGACCGTTTACCCCCCAGCAAGCTGGGTACTCATTTTACCGACCTCGGAAGGATGGAAGGCTGAGTCAACCTTGAGCCGGCTGCTGGGATTGAACTCCCAGCCTTATGGGCAAAGCTTTCAGACGGCTGCCTTACCACTCTGCGCCACAAGAGGCTCTTCTATTCAGACTACTGTGCCCCATTTAGGATCACACAGAGCAGGAGTAGGCAAGCGTAGTGGCTACAGTCTCTTTAAGAAATAAGAGGAACATGTTTTCACCTGCTGATTCCAATTGAAATCGGTTTTCATTTTGTACAGCTTCCTCCTTTGGAAACTTTGAACCGGCCTGGTGCGAGCAGATGTGCTCACCACCAAAACAGATGACGCTTTGAGCCTCGTCTTGTCTTTCCTTCTTCTCTTCAGGTGCTGCTGGTCAACCAGCCAACTGCTGGAGGAGGGAATTTCCTCACTAATTTCTGTGCCTCTGAAATGCACCAAATAATAAAAATTATCGCAGGAAGTCAAGAACGCTGAAAAAAATAGCACTTCGCCTATTGAGACTTGTAGCCTAAATCAGGACAGGAAGGCCTGGAGGATCATTGTCCATGGGATTGCGATGGGTCGGACACGACTTCGCACATAACAAGCCTAAATCAGCCCAGTGGGCACCTTTGGATTTCTGACATGGGATAGTGGGTGTAACCACAAAATGGCTACCACTGGAGGAAAGCAGAGGGAGGGAACCTAACTGCAGTAGACAAGAGGAGAAATTCTAGGGGAATACACCAGGAAAGAGGAGAATAAAAATTTTAAAATCCAGCTGCGGTTGTAGCTACTGCTGAGAACTGTCATTTTAATCTGCATGCCCAATGAGACTCTTGCTGTGAGGGAGCCCCTTTTACACAGCTAGTCTGAGAGTTTGGGCTGGGGTGTCGTGAGTACAATGATGACACCCAGCTCTATCTGCTAATGGGCCGCTGAATGGATACATCCCCAGTTTCATGGGCCAGGTGTCTGGAGGCTGTGACTGAGTGGCTCTGAAGCTTAATCCTTGGAAGATGGAGGTCCTGTGGCTAGGAAAGAAGGGACCAGGAGAGGAAGTGCATCTCCCCTGCCTATATGGAATTTTAGGGGCAATCTTCGATGCCTCCCTTTCTATGGAGCTTCAGATCACAAGGGTAGCTTACAATCTACGCTAGGCGATTGTACTAGCACCCTACCTGTTCCTGGAAGACCTCACTACAGTTATCCATACAATGGTCACCTCCAGATTGGATTTCTGTACCTTGCTCTACATGGGCTAACCTTGTCCCAGAAACTGCAGCTGATGCAAAATGAAGCTTCTTGGGTTCTCATGAGGACTCCATGGAGGGCACACATTTGACCTGCCCTCCAGCAGCAGCACTGGTTGCTGGTCAAGTTCCAGATCAGGTTCAAAGTCTTTAAGGCCCTTTGCAGTCTGGGCCCTATGTACTTGAGGCATTGTCTCTCCTGATATGTTCCTTGAAGAACATTTTGTTCTTCATTTTGTTCTTCAAGGCCCGATCGGTTGATAATCCCAGGACTCAAAGTCATCTGCCTGACCTCAGCCAGAGCCGAGCTTTTTCAGCATGGTGGAATGAGTCACCGAAAGATATCAGGGCAGGGCCTATCTCAGTTCTGCAGGGGTCTCATGTGGGTCTCTCTCCTCTCCTCTCAAGTTCCCCTCCCCTTTCAATTTTACCTTGCTCCCGTCAATTCTGCTAGCCAGACTGGAGATGATTGAGGGGTTGGGAGCTTTATAAGTTTTTATAGTATATAATTGTTTTATAAATTACTAGATATTAAGCCCGCTGTGGGCAAAATACAGCAGGCCCTAGCATGATGGGTGGGTGGAGGGATGGGGCGAAGGAAGGAGGAAAAGGAGAGAGACAGAAAGACAGAAAGAAAGGAAGATAGAGACAGAAGAAGAGGGAGAGAAACAGGTAGCCAGAAAGAGGCAGATGGAAGAGAGGGAGGAAGGGAGAAAGGGAAAAACAAAGTGAATGCTGGGAGGAAGGGAAGGAAAGGGCAAAGGGAATGCTGGGAGGAAGGAAAGGGCAAAGGGAATGCTGGGAGGAAGGGAGGAACAGAGGAAGGTAGGTGGCCTTGGGACCTTCTGCTGGGCCCAGGGGCAGGCTCGGCTGCTCCAGGGCCCGGCAGAAGGCTCGGGAAGGCGGCGGCAGGCTTTGAGGCCTACTGCCGGGCCGAGGAGCAGTCTCGGCTGCCCCAGGGCCCGGCAGAAGGCTCGGGACGGGGGCGTTGGGCTCCGCGGCCTACTACAAGGCCTAGGAGCAGCCGAGCCTGCTCCAGGGCCTGGCAGAAGGCTCGGGACGGGGGCGTTGGGCTCCGCGGCCTACTACAAGGCCTAGGAGCAGCCGAGCCTGCTCCAGGGCCTGGCAGAAGGCTCGGGACTTCGGGAGTGGGCTTTGTGGCCTTCTGGCGGGCCCAAGGGCAGGCAAGCCTGCCCCTGGGCCCGGCAGAAGGCTCCCTGGGCGAGGGGAAGCCGGCCGGAGGACTTACCGCTGGGGAAGGCTTCTTCCTCTGAGCGGGAACTCCCCGGCCGGCCCAGGCGAGGCTGGGCCAACCAGCTAATGGGGAGCCGCGCTTTGGGCGGCTCCCCATTGGCTGCTTGGCCCTCGAGTGACTCGAGTGGCCCGCCCTAACTCCTCCCCACTTGCCCTTACTCCTTTATTCCTCCCGCTCCTCCGGAGCGGGGGAGGGTTAAAGATTTTCCTCTACTGCTGCAATCCGTCCTGAGTTCACTAGCAGAGAAGAGCAGCAGATAAGCCAAATAATAAATAAAAATTAAAACGATTTGAATGTTGAAAATATTAGAGCTCGGACACGGAGAAGCAAAGCTTAAGAAAAGGTTAAGGGCACAGTGGTACTGTGTTTTTTAAAATTACATCCTTCATATCCTAAAGCTGCTAAGTTATCCTGCAG
Source organism: Paroedura picta (assembly GCF_049243985.1). Taxonomy (NCBI): domain Eukaryota; kingdom Metazoa; phylum Chordata; class Lepidosauria; order Squamata; family Gekkonidae; genus Paroedura; species Paroedura picta. Next base: position 21,511,772 of record NC_135370.1, on the reverse strand, counting down.
TACACCAGTGTGTCACCTACCTTAGAGAGACACCGTTGACCATGTCTTTCGGTTTACAGGGCTTTGACGAGAGAGGAGAGGATGTGGGAGAAAGACTGAAGGGAGCCATCAGGCTGCTGATTATTTCACTCAGCTGAGCACTCTGGAACAGTTTCAAAGGAAAAGGGAAGGTTTATACATTGCAGCCTTGGACCCTCCCTTTTGAAAGATTCAACTTTGCCCCCGTTATTCAAAAATTATTTGACCTGCCCATTTTCCCAGGAAAGTCCTGCTGTGAATGTTTTTCATTCCATTTTGAAATCAAATTTAAGAATGCGTCAAGCACATATCTGAACAGGGTTTTCCCTGGCAAAGTCCTACACAATAGTGACACCATGACAATTACTTGGGAAAGACATGCCAATATTTACTGCTTTGAGAAGGAACCAAAGCGTCACAGGTTCTCTCTGCTATGGTTTAGGTTGATCGGGCTCCCGGTAATGAAAATTATCTTTATGGAATTAATACATTGGCACATTTGGTATAAAATCGAATGGAAACCGTTACCAAATTCCAGTTCTAATCCCATTCCCCTTTGAATACCTGTTTCTCTATGTTTCGGAGCAGCAGAGTCGGACTGCTTGGCGACATTTCAAAGTCATTTTCCGGCCATGCATCCTGCTTTTCAGGATGGGCTTGAGAATTCCCTGTGGTGTGTAACAAAGCTTCTTTGTCCGTCAATTGTGCGTGCTTCTTCAAGACATCCCTTGGAGTCGGGAGTTCTTCTAAGATCACCGTTCCCTAGATGAAAGCAATTGAAGACAGTCTGTAACAACGAACTGTCAGCTGTAATTCTCAGAAAGTACTGCTTGGGAAATCACCGGTTCCACCTTTCTCCCAAGGAGCGACACAAGTTATTCCAGGGGAAATAACTATCTGCCCATCACAGCCCAGCAAGCACAGAAGTTCAGCAATATTCCTTAAAAGGGGGTGCCCAAAATGGCACCATGGTGCCTGCTGACTCCCTTTTGGCCACCTGCTGACTGTTTTTAGGAAGTGGGCGAGACCAGGTAAGGTATTTGCTCAGCAAGGCTTCTGATTGACTACTGGAGACTTAATCGGCTGTGCGGATTTTTTTTTTAATGCTGCTTTGGCAGCAGCTGCCATCACAGCAAATGGATCTACACTGAGTTACAGTGGCAATCATTTTTGGCCTGTTCTGTCTTCTATGACCATTCTGTAGCAGTCATTTTGTTGTTGTTTTGTTGCCCACCATTTTGGGTCTGAATTCCAAATTCAGGAGTCCTGCTTTAGAACTTATTTCCTAATTCAGCCTCCCGCCCTGCTGATAGTCCGCCAGGTCTATGGTTGAGGCTGGGGGCGGTGAGGAAGATCGAGCCCCCCCCCACTCCGGTGTTAAGCAACAACAAGTCATCTCAACCCTCCTTCCTCCCCCTTTTAGAGGTAAGGATGGGTGGGGTGATATTCTGTCATGTTCTTTTTTCTATTGTAATTTTATGTTTTGGGTTTTTGTGTCCTTTTAATGGGGGTTTTAATGGGTTTTATTGGATGTCTGTAACCCGCCATGAGCCAGCTCCAAGAGTGGCAGGGAATAATAATAATAATAATAATAATAATAATAATAATAAATAATAATAATAATAATAATAATAATAATCGGGTTTTAGAAGTGAATTCATTTTGGACTAGTATCATATTCACTTTCATAAATGTTACATAATAAATTCTGTTTAGAAACCGTGGGAAAAAGGCAAAATTTGGGGTTGGACTTTCCATTGTTGAAAACAGGAGGAGTCTGTCCCCTCTGACCACAGGAGTTGCAGGTGGGAAGTCAAATGGCACGAGAGCTATAGTGAGGATGGAAACCAAGTGAGACTGAGTGAAAAAGTTGGCTGGATGAAACGGACTGATCAAACAATAAATTGATTATTTGAAGAACTTTCCCCCCCCTTACTGGATGACAATACCTTGGCGGCACGGATCTGCCTGTGGAGGTCAGTGAGTTGTTGGATTTTGAACTCTATTTCCGAAATCTGAGCTTGAAGCCATGTCCAGCGGCAGCCAATTTTAGCTCTGTCCACCAGCCATTGCCAGTCAGATCTATATTTACTGGGAAGAACACAGAACGAAAGGATGACACCCAGCTTCACAAAGGCAACTTCAATGTCCTAGCTGCCAACCTGTATCCAAGGAAATCTAGCATGGCAGACAGGTAATTTGTCAGAACCTCAGCTCTAAGCAGCATGTACCCCACCCACCCCCAATATAATCAGCACTTTCCTCCAGTTATAACCAGCTCCATTTTTTACTTCAGAGAACTGAAAATAAAATCAGAAGCATTAGTGAAAACTGGAGCATGTTTAAAAACAGAAAATGACCAGCAAGTGAACTGTGAGATGCTCATGGGGGCATTGTAAGATTTCTACTCCCCACACTATTTACTCTTTCTCTGCTCTTGGGAGCCACTTTTTGTTTCCATCTCTTCTTTCCACTCACCCATTTACTTGCCTTTCTCTTTCCCTTCAGTCTTCCTTCCTTCTCTTCCTCTAGAACCCCTTCACTTTTCCTCCCATGTACCTTCCTTTTCCAGCCCCCCCCTTCAGCTTCTTCTGCTTCTCTCCTACTTTTGTTTCCTCCCTTCTCTTCTATCTTTTCCAGTCTCTCCCCCTTTCCCAGCCTATGACTGACAGAAATTAATGCTTACACAGCTTGGATTTATTGGTACAGTTGCTTAGCAACACTACAAAACGGCCACGGAGATCTCAGAACTGTAGCCCCATGAAACAGCAGTGGGTAATCATCTCTAAATGCTACAGAGGCTGCACCTATTCTGGGGGAGGGAAGCTGTTTAACCCCATTGTATGTAAGTGTTTAGATTTGTAAACTTTGACCCTCCTACGGATTTATAGAAAATTTCCCCCTCTGTCCTGTATGGATTTCCCCCCGACTTTCACAATCTAGAACCTTGTTTAGAATTGGATATAATAATTACATATCCATCAGTTAGCTATGCCATATCCATGGAAACATTCCTATGTGAACATCAAATGCTATGAAGATAAGACCATGATGTGTCATTATTACTTGGAAATGAATATTGCTTTCGAAACATTTGGGTCTCTAACTAACCTCTGTATTTTTATAAATGGAAAAACAATTCATCTTGAGAAACACAATGTGACCGCAAACAAACATTAGCAACAAAAAGCTTCATAAAACAGCAGTTCATTAAGCAAACACAGGGGCCTCAAGCAGAGAACTCCAAAAATCTACTTGGGAAACAGTTCCTTCAAATTTAAGAAGCGTGGTCTCTAGCCTAGAATGCACTTTAACTCACACATTCCTGAAGGTGCAAGCTTCCATTAACTTCGACAAACTCCCGGGGGGGGGGGGGGGGCTAAGGTGACACATCGGAAAAATATGCAGACAATTATGGCCACAGGGGAGGTTAGAGCGTTTAATAGGTAAACAAAAGAATCTTTACGTCATAGGCTGCAACATGCCCTCTCCTGGGCTTCTTACTGTGGCCTCCAAATAATCTGTGAATTCCAGTCCACGAACAATCTGGAAATACTGTACTGATAGATCACTTATTAACAGAACAGAACATTTACAAGATGCACAAAATCATCAGACACTCTCTTTGCGGCCGATCATTCAGCGATAACGAGAAAGTGGAATGAGCTCCCTGAAGAGCTATGGGCCCTGCAGAAGATTTCAGCATGCCACAAGGCCTGCAAGATGGAGCTCTTCCGCCAGGCATATGGTTGAGGCCATGGTAGGATCCCGGAGTTACCATCAGTGGATGCCTTAACATCAGTTAGATCAAGACCCTCGCTCCCAATGAAAGAGAGTTATTGGCCCCAGTTGGACAGTGGGAGAGGTTGGGGGAGGGGAGGGGTTTAGAACTCCGTATCACCATCTTTTAATGTTAATGTCAATGTTCATTGTATACTTTCAAGGCGTTTTAGAGGACTGGACTAGTTTTTGTTTTATTGTAAACCGCCATAAGTCCGAATCGAGTGCAGTGGTATATAAGTACAAAAATATATAAATAAATAGCTAAATAAATCAAGAAATACCTTAAATCCTGCCCGAATATTATCAAACAACTTCAATCCTGCCCAAGTATTCGCAAACAACAGACCTCAGTGATTCTATCAGCCTAGCAAATGTGAGTTATTAAATAATAAAAGGCTGGCAGATTCTGGCCTTGTATTTCATTTATACAGCAAGAGCTTCCTTTTTTTTGAAGATGTACATATTCCACTTATTGGGAACCTGAGCACATGTAACTTTCTGCAGGATTGCTATGTAGGAATGCTGAAATTCTTTGACACTTACACTGCCACAACTCTTCTGGAAACCTGATCATCCTCATCTTCGCTGGAGCTGCTACAAGTGGCATCAGAATCCACACTCTTTTCCACTTGAGACAGGAGGCCAGTTGTGGAGCGAGCAAACACCTGGATGTCACCGGGGGCGACAGTGAAATCCCGCTGTAGGTGTTTATTCGCAATCGCCTCGAGATTATTGCCTTCTGTTGTAATTTCAGCATATCGGTGACTACTGCCATCCAACGTTCTGTTGGGATGATGAAAAGCTTTCATCCTCTGTAGCTGATGTCTCACAAAGCATTTCATTTGCTGGTCACAGAGCTTGACGACATGTTTTGCCAAGAGGATCTGCAAGTGCTTCTGAGTTCTTTTGGCCCGGCTTAGCAAAGCTTGTTGCTTATTTACGCATTGGAGCAAGCGGGAATTCAACTCCTGCTCTTTACTGCTGGAACTGCTGTCCATTTCGGTTTCCTGGGCTTCGTGGTGAGGGAAGACTTTTCCTTCTTTCATTTCGGTGTTTCCAGAGAAAGGCTTCCCGAAAAAGCCATGATTCCAGTGCCACTTGCAGTTAGGAACCTGCCTTTCTTCCACGTGACCAGACGCAGCTATGCGTGGCTCCAAAAGCTTCCCCGCCTCTGAAGAGTTCTGCATGGCTGCCACTAATAAACTTTCCCCTTCTCTAGACTCAGGATTAATAATCTGACTGAAGTGTGTATTTGTGCTGTTACATAAAGGATTTCTCATCCTGGAACAGTTTTGCTCTTCCAAGCTCCTCTGCATACAATGCTTATTGTATATACTGGGAGAAGAATTGGAGTTCTTTAATAGGGGATAATGTTTAGAAGGCTGGGAGCCAAAGCACTTTAAATCAAAGAGATCCCTTTGGAGACTGGATTGCGGGGCGGGGAACCCCAGCACCGAGTACGTGATCTGTGCCACGGAATCCTCCTTTATCTTCCCTTTGATAGTTTTGGCGTTTCCCACCTCCAGCGTTTCATTGGACTCTGTAACTTTTGAAGACAACGACGAGGCTAAACAGATGCCATGACTTTTCATTACTTTCTCTCGGAGGGCAGGTGTCATAGCTGCTCTGAGTGGTATACGCTAAATCTGTAAGAAAAACAAACAAAACAAATAGGAACTTAGACTGTCATATTCTGATCCCATTCCTAAGGTGCCATAAATGTTGGATATAACCTTAGATATCCCTGCAAAAACCATTGTTATTCAGAAGGCTTCGGTTAACCAATACGGTCCAGAGGGCAAGCTCCTCTTCCTGTGCATTGGGGTATGTTTGTGCCCTACCTCTGCAGCTGGCCTCTGTTAAAGCCATATGCTCCTCCCCCAAGCAGACTTTGAGAACCCTACACATTTAACACGGCTTACATCAAATTCAGAAACAAAAATAATCTATTGTCAACAAGAAAAGGAATCGGTCCACAACTGCCACTCACAGGCCAACAGGTGCTCATCAGAATAAAGCTCCCCTTTACAGAGATTGTAACATCTGAGTCTTTCTTACTGTTCTTGGGATTTCACATGTTGCCCCTGGGCATACCTCATGGGCAGCCAAGTAGGCTTTCCAGGTCCCTCCTGGCAACTGGCAGGGTTGCCAGCTCCATGTTGGGAAACTCCTGGAGATTTGCAGGTGGAGCCTAGGGAGGACAGAACCTCAGTGGGGTACAAATGCTATGGAGTCTACCATCCAAAGCCTCCATTTTCACCAGGGGAGGGTCCCCAGGTCCCATCTGGAAACTGGCATCCCTAGTACCCACTGAGAAAGCTCAAGCCCAGGCAATGGCAGTTCTGAGTGGAGGAACGACCATCAATCTCTCCTCAAAGCTGCATTGGGGACACATTAGAGCTTTCAGGACTCCAGTGGGGGCCAGAGGCATTGAGTGGCCAGGTGCAGGTTGGGAAACTCCAGGAGATTTGGGAACAGAGCTTGGGGAGCACAGGGGCCTCAGTGGGATCCAGCGCCAAAGCATCCATTTTCTCCAGGGGAACTGATTTCTATACACTGGAGCTGAGCTGCAATTCCAAGGGATCCCTAGCAGCCTGAAGAGACATATGGGAGGTGGTCCAACAGATACGGAAGTCACAGGCCACGAAGAGCTTTAAAGGCTAACGTCAGAATTATGAATAGGTCACAAAAAAATTCAAATTGGCAGCCAATGTGGTGATTTAAATTCGAACCCCTACCAACAGACGGAATTCGACACCATTTGGAGCTGACATAGACACAGCAGTCCAGTTCTGAGGTTACCGTATGACATGTGAGCGTGCCTGTGGGCTGTTTCCATGGCATTTTAAGTGGGAAAAGATATCCTTTGCTTCTGGGTTGATCTAGATCTCCAGCAGGAGAACTGGATCTAACAGAACTCCTCAGCTTTTAACTGCCACTGCATGCCTGAGCAGTTATGGAATTAGAATTTCAGAAGGGCAATGTGAGCTAGGCCATTTTAAGGTGTAGATCAGGGGCACTCAACCTGTGGTCCTCCAGATGTTCATGGACTACAATTCCCATGAGCCCCTGCCAGCAAACACTGGCAGGGGATCATGGGAATTGTAGTTCATGGACATCTGGAGGACCACAGGTTGACTACCCCTGGTGTAGATCAGTGGTCCCCAACCTTTTTATCACCGGGGACCACACAACGCTTGACAATTTTACTGAGGCCCGCTGGGGGGGGGGTAGTTTACTCCTCTACTCTCAACCACTGCCCTAGCGCTCTCTGACTCAGGTCACTATGGTAATGTTTAAACATTCCTTCAGCCGTCTGCAATCAAGTGAGTGCTCCTAAGCGCTGAGACTCGGGGGGGGGGGCAGCCGAGGCGGCGCTTCTGCTCAGGCAGGCAGGGTGGCTGGGACGGGGGAGGGAGGCACAGCCGTTGGCATGCCAGTGAGTGCAGGCACGCACATGTGCGCCTGCCAGATCAGATCGTTGATGAAGTAAAGGGCCGGGGGGGGGGGGGAGAATGCGTCCTTCACGGCCCACCTCCAATTAGTTGATGGACCACATGTGGTCCGCAGCCCACAGGTTGGGGATCGCTAGTGTAGATAACATCAGGGCATGTAAGGCTGCTGTTCGGCCGGCGTGATCTGTGGTATTGTTTTAAAACATCTCATATTTCCATCCATAGAAGATTTCAATTTTATCCTATTTTTCTATCATACATTAAAGGTATCCCCTGTGCAAGCACCGAGTCATGTCTGACCCTTGGGGTGACGCCCTCTAGCGTTTTCTTGGCAGACTCAATATGGGGTGGTTTGCCAGTGCCTTCCCCAGTCATTACCGTTTACCCCCCAGCAAGCTGGGTACTCATTTTACCGACCTCGGAAGGATGGAAGGCTGAGTCCACCTTGGACCGGCTGCTGGGATTGAACTCCCAGCCTCATGGGCAAAGCTTTCAGACGGCTGCCTTACCACTCTGCGCCACAAGAGGCTCGTATCGTACATTACACTTAACTAATAATGTCAATTTCAACCTAAGGTTTTTCACATTCAATAACATAGGATCCCCTGTGAAATGAGCCTCTTGTGGCGCAGAGTGGTAAGCGGCAGAAATGCTGTCTGAAGCTGTCTGTCCATGAGAGTTCAATCCCAGCAGCTGGCTCAAGGTTGACTCAGCCTTCCATCCTTCCGAGGTCAGTAAAACGAGTACCCAGCTTGCTGGGGGGTAAAACGGTAATGACTGGGAAAGGTCCTGGCAAACCACCCCGTATTGAGTCTGCCATGAAAACGCTGGAGGGCGTCATCCCAAGGGTCAGACATGACTCGGTGCTTGCACAGGGGATACCTTTTACCTTTACCTTAATTTATAATAGAAAAATAGTTTTGATAAAATTGAAATTTTCTGTGGATGAAAACATGAGATTTATGACTTTATATTGTTGCAGACAAGAAAAATAGACCACCACATATCAGAGAAATATATATCCACAGATATAATTTTTGTATTTAGATATTTATTGAACATTTGATTAGAGGGGCTACATATATTGTATATATTTCTGTTTACGAAAACCAGTTAAATTTCCTAGGAACTTGTTTGGGCTGTTTTTGATTGAAATAAAGAAATTGCCATCACCCTTTTCCATAGCTCATATTTCTCAAATCCAACACCCATTTTTTAAAATATTAAACGATGCCAAATAAAAGACACAGAGTATAATAGCTGGGTGTGGACTCCCAATCAGCTCTTATAGATGGCAGAAACACATGGAAATTCAGTTATATTATAACAACACCAAATTTAACATGTGGTTAAGCCCCAGGATGAAAAGCAGTCAACAAAGCATAGAGGTCTGCTAAGCTGAAGCTGCTACTTCTCCCTCCAAACTTCTATGTATGGCACTATCAGGGAAAATTTTTTGCAAGCATTTTGCAAATTTGTGGGAAAATGATAGCTCTGCTTATACAGAGTTATGTCCAGTTATGGGCTTTGGAACGTCTGTTTAATGGGTTGTGAGAAGCACTAATTGGAAATAGTGTCATCTGATGCCTTAGACAATTCTTGCCATTTAGCAGACAGTACTGGGCTGGGAAGCCAGTGTCCTGACAGTATAAGACAGGGGTCCCCGACAAAGTGCCCATGGGTGCCTGTTTGGTCTCTGAATCTGTTAAATACTGAGGAAGCATGCATGCACATGAAACCTTACACTTTGAATCAAACTGTGTTGGTCTTAAAGATGCCCCTGGACTCCACCCTTCTTCTGCTACTAGTGGGGATTCGAGCCTAGGTCTTCCAGACACTAGTCTGACACAGCCACTGCACAGCACTAGTCTCTATGGAGTGTATTATCAAATGCAGGCCTGTCGAGCTAAGCCACAGACCAGCACAGATCCTGGTACTTACTGATAAAGTTATCCTCACACATTGAAAGCTAGAAACTCCTGAGTAAACCTTGTACTTAGCTGCACTATGAAAGCCCTAAGAAGGACCTGAACAGAACTGCCACATAATCTGCTGAGACCCTCTGTGAATTCCATAGTGGTTCCCCATATAGCTGTGCAATCCAAGATTTTATACAACCCCCCTCACACACACACACACATATTTAGAGTCCTAACAAGACTCACATGAAACTAATTGTCATTATTTTATTATCATGCTGATATTTTAAAAGTTTGCTTTTTAAAAAGATTGATTGACTTCATTCTCCCCAATGGGAATCCAAGCAATTCCTCTTTCTCCTGTTTTCTTTTTTATCCTCATAACCGGCAAGGAAGGTTAGGTTAAGTTTGTGTTGCTGGCCCAAGGCCACCCAGCTAGCTTCCATGGCAGAGTGGAGAATCTGTATCTTCCAGGTCTAACCACAACTAACCCTTCAGGGAATTTGGAAGCCACTCAAAAGGCAACCGGGAAGAAATTTAGAGCCACAAAAGTCAATTCTAGTGCGTACAAAACAAACTCTGATCCCTACAAGTTCATACATGCACGCTCAGAGAGCAGACAAGATGGGTAGCTGTGTGTTTGCAGTAGCAGAAAAAAGCAAGAGTCCATGAACACCTCAAAGATTAATATAATTTATGGCAGGAGAGGAGCTTCTGTACATCGCTGCTCGTTTCTTCCATAGAAAACGGCAAGAACTCAGTAGTGCCTTAATTTGTGGCAGAGGAGGCGCTTCTGCAAGTCGCAGCTCAGATGCAGTTAAAATGTGTGCATGCACTCCAAAGCTCACGCCTCGAGTAAATCCTTCTTGGTCTAAAAGGTGCCATAGGACTCACATTTTGTTGTACTACTTCAGACCAACAGAGCGACCCATTTGGGAATGCGAGTCCATCTGCCAGCCAAAAACCTCCATTCTGCAGACAGAAGACAAAAACTGGATCCCTGTCACACAAGAGGGGTAGCTACAGTTGCCAACCTCCAGGTGGGACCTGGAGATCTCCCCAAATCACTGCTGATTTCCAGATGAGAGGAGAAAACCGGCGCTTTTGCAAGGCGGACTCCATGGCATTCGGTCCCACTGAGATCTCTCGCCTCCCCCCTCCCAAATCTCCTGGAAGTTCACACTCCACAGCAAGCAACCGTGAAAAGTCCGAGACCAGGATGTCCGCAAGTGGCGCGCCAAAGCGGTGCCCACGCGACACGTGTCACGAACCGCCCCCGCCCGCAAACAACTTTTTTGTCCCGACCCGCCCGCTTCTTTTTTTTTTCCTCCCCCACGTCACGCCCCGCCCCTCCCCGGCCAACCAATCAGGGGAGCGCGGGAGGAGGCAGGCGATCTCTCCCTCCCCGCCTCCCACGGCCACGCCCCCTCCGGGCGCCCCGCCTCCCTCGGCGCCCTCTCGCCGCCGTTGAAACCCGAAGGCGGAGCGGGGGAGGGGAGGCAGTTGGCTTCCCCGCTCCCCACCTCCCCCCCCCCCAGCCCCACTCCCCACATTTTCTGAGGGGAGAAACCGCCCCGCCAAGCGCCCCACTCGCCTGCTGCCCCCGCTGCGGTCGCCCCCCTCCTGCCCGGTGCCGGCGGCGTCGCGCTCCTTCCCCCGCTCCCTCCGTCGCTCCGTCAACAGTCGCTCGGCCGCCCAAACAGCCACCTCAGCTGCCAAGGCTGAAGCGGGGCGGGCGGGGCCGCCGGCGGCCTCCCTCGGCCAATCGCGCGGCGCGGGGGGCGGGGCTATGCAAATGAGGCGGAGGATTCTGGCGGGGCTTTTGGCCGCCTCGTGGGGACTGCCCGCCGGTCCGATCTCCCCCCCTCTTCCCTGCCCAGGCGGAGCTGCCTCCGTGCGGAAGGGCTGGCTTCGCGAAAGGCAGGGCTGGAATCTGGAAAACTGGGTTGAATCCCTCTCTCCTTCACAGGCTGCCAGCTGGGTGACCTTGGGCCCGTCACAGTCCTGATAGGGCTGTTCTTGCGGAGCTCTCAGTCCCACTTTACCTCACAGGGTGCCTGTCGTGGGGAGAGAAGGGGATCGGAAGCTGCTTTGAGACTCCTCCTGGTAGAGAAAAGTGGCAAATAGAAAAAAAACAACTCTTCTCCAAGGGAGCGGAGCTTTCTAGCCTGGAGCACTGCACAAGGGAGACTCCGCTGTGGGGGAAAGGCCTTGTCCTGCAATCCAATGCGCTGCAGTAGAGAGGAAACTCCCCATGTTAAAAGAGGGTGGGTTTAGGCTCCTCCTAGAGCAAGAGGTGGGGCAGGGCATGTTTGGGGTGGGACAATGCTACAGGCCTGTAAGGCATCCTCCTGGACTAAACAGAGACCTTGGCTTCCTGTGTGATTATTTCTTTATGTCACTAGCTCTCTGCATTGGTGTCTGGCAACACCTCTACGAATGGTGCCACAGGACTCAAACTTCGTTCTGTTGCTTCAGACCAAGGTGGCTCGCCACCTGAATTGACCCCTTTGCAAAGCACACCTAACCTCATCAGGCATGCTGTTGTCATTTGGCATCTGAAACCATTCCACTCTCCAAGACATTAGGACAGGGAGACTCATATTCCAGCTGTACCAGAGTCTATTAAAATTTTGAGACTGTTTATCATTTTCTTTTTGAACATATTTTCTTTAGGAGTGCATTCTCCAAGGTTGATAAAGTCTAGTAAGCTTGACTCTGACACTGTTTCTCATTAAAAAAAAACCCTGAGGTTTCCATTTGAGAAATATATATATATATTAAACTCAACAATTATTTTCAGCCTCAAATAGTTTGGGGGCTTTAATTCTGTCCCCATCGTTTGGCCTTCTTTGGTTTGTTTTCACCACCTAGCGTGATGAATGCTACCCTGAGCATTCTGTTCAAGGGCTAAATTGAGAAACACTCCTAGGCTAGGAAACTCTTCCTTCTAGGAATCTGCAGCTGTGCCTCGCTGCATTTCCTAAACACATACTTGTCAAGTCACAACCCATTTAAGGTGATCCTGTAGGATTTTCAAAGCAAGAGACAGATCATGTTGGTTTAGCAGCAGGCCAAAGTTGGAGTCCAGTGGCTACTTTACATCCAATCGAGTTCTATTCAGCGCCTAAACTTTCATGTGCAGGCACGCTTCTTCAGGAACAGTGGAATGGGACTTACCAGTCCACACACATAGGCAGAGGGTAGGTAGTAAATTAGCTGTAAAATATGCCGTGTGCCAAGAGCCAGCTTGGTGTCATGGTTAAGAGTGGAGGCCTCTGATCTGGAGAGCCAGGTTTGATACCCCACTCTTCCACATGCAGCCAGCTGGGTGACCTTGGGCTAGTCACAGTCCTGATAGATCTGATCTCGTAGAGCTCTCTCAGCCCCACCTACCTCACAGGGTGTTTGCTGTGAGGAGAGGAAGGGAAAGGTGTTGGTTACTGATTTGAGACTTTCGGTTAGTAAAAACCAACTCTTCTTCGGACATGTGGGCTGGTAATTCCTATTTCATTGTATCTGAGGAAGTGTGGCTGCACACAAAAGTTTATCGGGCAAAATATGGCTGGGAAGCATAGCTGTATACATGCCCACCTAGGGCTCCTCCTCCAAGAACACTTTATAGACTTATGCACAGACTACAAATATGGTCAGAAGGCATTGGTTTTTACGTCCAACTTGTATTTTGGGACACTAATGCATCCAAGTTGCCAACCCCCAGGTAGCACCTGGAGACATCCCACTACTACCAGCTGATCAGTGGGTTACCAACATCAGTGTCCCTGATGGCATTATAGGGGTGGCCAAACTGTGGCTCTTTGGATGTCCATGCACTACAATTCAGGGGCTCATGGGAATCGTAGTCCATGGACATCTGGAGAGCCACAATTTGAGCCCTGCATTCGAACCTGCTGAGGTCTCAAGCCCCACAAGAAGAAAGTGGGCGATCCCAAAAACACAACAAAGGAAAAAAGAATCTGTCCAGTGGCTTAATCAAAATTTAAGACTCTCTGTTATCTCTTTATAAGTAGCAGTAGTAGTAGTTTATTAAAACAGTCAATGGCCAGCAAGAATGTCTATATACACAATTGATCACCAAATACAAAACAAACTGTGAATAATAACTCTCATTTATAATTCCATAGGACATAGACGCAAGTTGGCATAAGGTTACTTTGGTTTCATGAAAACTTTATTATTAATACTCCCGTGCAATTATTTCTCAGCTCATTTCTCAACTCCGACAAATGCTTTCTCTGTTTAGACGGCTATGTAAAGGCCATTAGAAGAGCTACACATTTTTTATTAGGGTGTGTCAGGGACGGGTCTGCCTCTCACCATTTCCAAAGATTTTCCATGACTGCATCTTTCCAGCCCCCAGCTGCTTCCTCCTTTCAACAACCCTCATAATTCTTCCCACCACTGTGTGTTTAATTTGAATGCTCAGGGCAAGGCTGAGTTCCATTAGAATAAAAGACGTCAAGTTCAGATGAATCCCTAGAATTTAGTTTGTTTTTGCCTGTTCATACCATCAAATGGGGGGGGGGGGTTGTTGTCTTTTGGAATCCCACATCTGCAGAATGGCAGCCGATCAAAAGAAGAAACAAAGGTGGCACGCTTTGGAAGTTTTGCAGTATTTTTTTTAATAACAGCGTTTCCTCTTCTTGAGCTAGAAGAGAGTTCCTTCCTCCAAAGTCATTGCCGTGTATAATTGAATCCCAGGTCAACAGTAACTGGATTTGGGAAGCAGGAGAGCTGCAGACTTATTTATCACTCACAATGTCTCTGGCAATAAGCTCTTTCATGATTTCATTGGTACCACCGTAGATGGGCTGAACACGGGAGTCTACAAAACATCTGGGGAAAAAGAAGTGAGGGAGTGAGTGGACTGGAAGACATAAAAGCACTGCTTCTGAAAACAAGAAGTGGGCCTACACATAAAAGCTTATCTGTTCCACTTAATATATTTCTGGTAAGACCTTGGAGGAGAAGGAGTGTGTCTCATGGCTTAAGTACCACTACTTAACACCCACTCAGGGCGGCTTTCCCACCCGAGTGTCTCCTTCTCCAACCAGCTTGCCTGCCTGTCCAGTGGCCAGCCAATCGCCTTCTGTCCCCCACCCCAGACCACCCCCTCCTCCTTCCACTTCCCTCTGAGGCTTGGAGGCTGCAGATCCCTGCTGTATGAGAGCTGCCCCTGCCGGTGAGTTTCCTGCCTGGGGGCCTCCAGCCTGCAGCCTTTCCAGGTCCTGGGGGGAGGGAGAGGCCATCCACAGAGTTCTTCCACCCCACCCGCCTAATCTAGTGCCCTGAATGCTTGGCCCCTAGTACCTTAAAAAAAATCTTGTTGTTCTCAAAGGTGCCATTGGACTCAAACTTTGTTCTGCCACTTCAGGCCAACACAGTTACCCATCTAAATCTACTTCTAAAAACCATTATAGTTTTTCATTCTAGCCTACCTCGCATGATCGTTGTGAGACCCACCTCTGTTGCCCCAAGCAGAAGAGAAGGATCATAATGTACTTGAAAGAAAGTTTTTCCAGGAAAATCTACAAATCCCAGGATCTGGAACTTCTGAGATACAGCCTGTATATTTTAAAAGCTCCAGCATCTGAGGTTTTTAGTTTGTTTTCAGCCAATATTTTGCATATGTTACAGGATTGCATCAAAATGTGCTGCCTGCTAGTGTAAGCGAACTTAAGAGACATGTTCAAGCAATGGCTTGGGACTAGGGTGCCTGAAGGACAGTCTTCTCCCTTATCTTCCTGCCCAGGAAACAAGATCACAGGGAAAGGCAACCCAATGGACCCTTCAATCAGAGGCTTGCTTGGTAGGCACAGGAGAGTGGGATTTTTCAGCAGGAGCCCCAAGATTGTGTAACAAAATTTCTAGGGAGATGGATCAAGATGAGTAGCCGTGTAAGTCTGTCTGTAGCAGCAGAAAAGAGCCAGAGTTCAGGAGCACATTAAAGACTAACAAGATTCATGATAGGGGAGGAGCTTTCATGAGTCATTGCTCACTTCTTCAGTAGAAAAGGGCAAGTGTTCAGGAGCACCTGAAAGACTAACAAGATTCATGGCAGGGGAGGAGCTTGCATGAGTCATTGCTCACTTCTTCATTAGAAAAGGGCAACAATTCAGGAGCACCTGAAAGACTAACAAGATTTGTGGCAGGGCAGCAACTTTCATGGGTCACTGCTCACATCTTCAGTAGAAAAGGGCAAGAATCCAGGAGCACTTGCAAGACTAACACGATTAGTGGCAGGGGAGGAGCTTTCATGAGTCACTGCTCTCTTCCCCAGATATCAGAAATGCGCACTGACCCACAAAAGCTGATGCCCTGCCACAAAATGTGTGGCAAGCAATGGTTTGGGACTAGGGTATCTGAGCCTTAGACTTTTGATTTTCAGGAGGCAGTTGAAGACATTTTTATGTAAGCTAATTTTATTTAGACTAATTTACATGGCAGTCCTCAATAGAGTCACACCCTTTAGCACTAACTGAATACAGTTGATTTAGGAAGGTGTACCTCTGCTTACTTACTGGCAGTCCTAACTGGAGATTTTAATTGTGGTCTGATATGGTTTGGTTTCATAATTGTGGTTTTATTTAGATTGTAAACCACCTTGGGTTCCACAAGCCCCAAAGGCAGCTACTAAATGTTCGAATTACATAAAGTAAACTATTGAAGAGCAGAATAGCAAAATTGTTTAACTTCTGGGGAAGCACAAGGCTCTTCCTGTGGAAATATTTTATCTGTAAGGATGATCGGTTTGTCAAACAAGGTGGCAGAAAGAACTCAGACTAAAGAGCAACCACACTTACTTGGCAATTGGGTATTCCCACATATACCCCCATCCTCCATGGAGCTGGACACACTGGGTAGCCACACTGTTCTGGAGATCAGAAGCCCTAGAAAGGAAAAAGTCCAGAATGTCGGCAAAAGCTACTGAGTCTTTATGTACCAGGAGCCAGTTTGGTATAGCTGTTAAGGCAGATTCTAATCTGGAGAACCGAGTTTGATTTCCCACTCCTCCCAATGAAGCCAGCTGGGGGACCTTGGACAAGCCCCAGTTCTCTCAGTCGCTCAGCTCCACCTGCCTCACAAGCTGCCCAGTGTAGGGAGAGGAAGGGAAGATTTTAAGCCCCTTTGTGACACAGTAGACCTGCTGGGGGACCTTGGACCAGTCCCCATTCTTTCAGGACTCTCTCAGCCCCACCTGCCTTTCAGAGTGCCTGTGGTGGGGAGAGGAAGGGAAGGGGGTTGTCAGCCACTGGGATATAAAAACCTACTCTTCTTCAGTTCCAATTGTATGAAAACTTTTCTTCTTCATTTCCAATTGTTCTTTATAGGGAAGCAATTTTCTTTTAAAAGGGACCACGGATGTTTCAGCGGCTGCTTTGGAGGGTGGACAGGGCTGTTGTGCAGAAGTAGCATGTAAGGCCTCCCGCACAGGATGTTGTGGAGATGAAGCACTTGAGGCCTACTGCACAGGGTTGTTGTGCAGATGACAGAGGAGGTAAAAGAACCTCCGCAACAGCATCCAGTTTCAACTGAACAACAACCCTGCACAGTAGGCCTCAAATCATCAGAGACTGGTGGAGAAGAGACATGCCTGGCTTGGCTGCATCTGCCCTTGAGCAGTGAGGCTGGCCACAGCAGTATTTTATATGAGAAGGGGCTTTTCTGCGGCCTCTCTGTCAGCCAGCCATTAGGCAGAAGGGGAAAGCTTTCCCCCATCAAAAGGAAAGCATGCCCATGCCCTCAGACTCCCCTGCGTCGCTCTCTCCCTCCCTCCCCTCAGTCAGGAGCCGCTAGAGGTTCCCTCCCCTCAGTCAGGGGCTGCTAGAGGTTCCCTCCCCTCGGTCAGGGGCCGCTAGAGGTTCCTTCATAGCAGGCCTGAAAAAGGGGGGGGGGCACGGAAGCCTAAGCAATTGGCCCCAGGGGAGGCGAGATTCCACCAAAAGGAGTTTTTGGGACCTTCAGCATGCTGTGAGAAGTATTTTATTACATTAGATTACATTAGATTAGCTATTTTTTTATTTTATTATTACATTAGATTAGCTATTTCCAGAGTGCTATCCAAAGGATTCTTCTTGACTGAACTCTGAATCTCAGGGCAAATAATTCTATAGCGCTTCAATACTAGGACACTTCTCTTGGGACTAGTTAGGTTTTCAATGAGCAATAAAAACGAACAAAACAAAAAGGAAATTCTAAACTCTGCAGAAGAGCCACGCAAGGAAGCAATCTCCCTCCCTCCCTTTCTTATTGCTGATAAAAGGACACGACGTCATAACTATATTAGAAATAATTATATGGATTTGTCCAACTGAAATTCCAAAGTTAGACAGATGCGTTAAGATCAACAGACCAAAATCTGCTTGGGATCCTCGGCTCAAAGGGGGTGAAACTGGCCTCAACCGGGGCGGGGCCTTTTTGGCCTTGGCCCCATTCTGGTGGAACGCTCTGCCTAAAGAGACCAGGACCCCATGGGACCATAACCAGTTCCGCAGGGCCTGTAAGCCAGAGCTGTTCCACGGTTGGGGCCCAAAGAGACCACCAAGAAATGCTGACTCTGCTGTTGTGAATTATAGAAGACCTGTTCTGAAGACTCTGAAAAATCCCCATTTCACTATAAATCTGCTCAGGGGGAACTGAGAACTGTTTTTAGGGTTCTACTACCTGTATTGTTACCTGCACTGAGCTCCAAAGGAAGGGTGGGGTATAAAAATGGGATTGTTAAAATGCTGATGTTCAAACTGTAAAAATGTTGATGTTGTTAAACTCGGTTCTCTTGTTACCATTGTTGCTACCTAATTATACTGTACTGTTCTTGCCGTTCCATGTAAACTGCCCTGAGCCACAGGAGAGGGCGGAATAGAAATACAATCAATCAATCAATCAATAAAAATATTTATTATTATTTATTTATGTACTGAAGCTTAAGGAAGACTTACAGAATTTTAGCTGACTGTGACCCAAGGTATATGCTTGTTCTGGAAACATTCCTGCAGGCAACTATCTGTCACTGGTATATCCTATTTTATAAGTTTCTTCCATTTTATAAAAGTTTCTTATGCGTACATGTGTTTAAAAAAATTGTTTCCTGCCTTTTCCTGATCTCCCATCTGGTTTCTTTCACCCATGTGCTTAATTTAGTCGGGCATCAGTACAAAGTACTACCTTTGTGGCTGTTACTTGTCTAATTCTGCCTGGTGAAAGGTGAGTTAATGTGTAACAGCAACAGCAGCCCAGGGCATTTTCTGGCTAATGAAAAACAGAACTATAAGAAGCAGCAGCTCCGGTCAGGACTTGCTACAGAAAGTCAATGGGCAACACCTCGGGAGGTGGTGGGTTCTCCATCCTTGGAGATTTTTAAGCAGAGGCTGGAGAGCCATCTGATGGAGAGGCTGATCCTGTGAAGCCTCAAGGGGGTGGCAGGTTACAGTGGATGAGCGCTAGGGCTGTGAGTGTCCTGCATAGTGCAGGGGGGGTTGGACTTGATGACCCAGGAGGCCCCTTCCAACTCTATTATTCTATGAACATTTCCACCCTGAAGTCAGACCCAGTTAGGAAACCATCATGAGGTCTACCAGAAGGGCCAGAACTCCAAAAGCCCTCCCGCTGTTGCCCTCCTCCCCCAAAGCACCAAGAATACAGAGCACCACTGCCCCACAGGTAAGAAACAAGAGAAACCACGTTGGATCAGGCCTGTCCAACACTCCGTGTCACACAGTGACCCAAACCCTGGTGCCATCAGGAGGTCTACCAGAAGGGCCAGAACTCCAGAAGCCCTCCCACTGTGCCCCCCTCCAATAAAAGCACCAATAATACAGAACAGTCCTGCCCCAGACATAAGCACATAAGAGAAGCCATGTTGAATCACTGCCCCACATTTAAGAAACAAGAGAAACCATGTTGAATCAGGCCAGTGGCCCTTCCAGTCCGACACTCTGTGGCACCCAATGGCCAAAACCCAGGGGCCATTGGGAGGTCCACCAGTGGGGCCAGAACTCCAGAAACCCACCTACTGTTCCCCCCCTCCCCCCGGCGTACCAGTATTTGGCCATCGAAGCAGTGGCAGAGTCCAGGCGTTTTGCCGCATGCAGCTGGAGACAGCTGTCCAAAAATGCCCGGCCTACGCAAATCTGTGTTTTCAGTTCCGCCAGTTTGTGTTGGACCGTCTTTCAATATGCAAACGGGGAAAAAAGAGAAGGGTTTAATGAAAAAAGGGAGGTTTCTATAAAGACTTTAATACATTTGGGGACAGGGGTGGGGACTCTCTCTGTAACAGGGATCCCCAATGTGGTGCCCCTGGGCACCAGGGTGCCCACCAACACCCTTCCTGGTACCTCTGAAGTATTTCCAGAAAGTGGGTGGGGCCAGGTTTGGCTTTTGATTGGCCATTGGACTCTTGTTATATTTTTGCTTCTATGTTACCTATAGTTTGTTTTCCCTTTCTCTTTTCAAATTAGTTGCTGGAGTTTGAGGTTTTCCCTTTCATGTTCTCCTTTTCTGTTGCTTTTGAGATAAATAAAATAACCATCCAGATGGAAGTGGATAATAATATCACGAAATCGTTTTGTTTCCTCTTCCATAATCATTTCCATTCCTATTGAAATGTACCCAGATCTCTTACTGTGCACATGTGCAAGGACTTCTCACAGATTCACAGGGTTGGGAAGGGCCATGTGGGCCATCTAGCCCAACCCCCTGCTCAATACAGAATCAGCCTCAAGCATCCAGGAAGCGCATCAACTGCCCTAAAGCAGGGGTAGTCAACCTGTGGCCCTCCAGATGTTCATGGACTACAATTCCCATGAGCCCCTGCCAGCAAACGCTGGCGGGGGCTCATGGGAATTGTACTCCATGAACATCTGGAGGACCACAGGTTGACTACCCCTGCCCTAAAGCACCAAATCTTGTGACAAATAATAGTGTGGGTTCAAAATGTCTGGGCTCAGAAGTGGAAGGCTCATTTAAAAGGGCTAGCCAAGAGAAGAATGAAATTTGAGTCCAGTATCACCTTAGAGCAGGGATAGCCAAACTATGGTTCTCCAGATGGCAGGGGATCATGGGAATTGTAGTCCAAGGACACCTGGAGAACCACAGTTTGGCCACTCCTGCCTTAGAGACTAACGAGATTTTTATAGTATAAGCTTCTAAAAGTTCATTCTTCTTGGTCTCTAAGGTGCTAGTAGACTCAAATCTAATTGTTCTACTGTAAATCAACATGGCTATCCAATCTAGGGGATGAATCATGGCTCAGTGGTAGAGCATCTGCTTGACATGCAAAAGATCCCAGGTTCAATTCCCAGCATCACCAGTTTAAAAAGATCCAAGCTGTAGGCCTCAGCCCGAGACTGTGAAGAGCTGCTACCAGTCTGAGTAGACAATACTGACCATGATGGATAAAGTCTGATTAAATATAAGAATCAAGGATCACCGGCACCATTAGACAGGAGGAGCCAGAGGCTTAGAGCAGAGCTGCAGACTAAAAGGAGAAGTACTCACCAAATGGCTAGATGTCAGTTATCCGCTAAGAATGATGATGAATTGTTGCAGGATTGAGTCTAAACAGCTGATGTTTAACTATAAAGCCTCTCAAACGTAATTGGGGGTGTGTGGATGCACTGTAAGCTATATGCTGACATCTCTTGGCTTGAAAACCTTGATTTCTTAGACCAGACTATTGTGCTCGCCTGACCTCTGGAAACCCTGAACGTGGGCCTGTGAATGACTTTGTATCTAGTTACCTTCGTTGGTTTTGATTGTTTGAACAAACCAAGTGGGTTGGTACAACCTGATACCAGCACCTGACTAGGGTATTATAGGACCCCAGGAGGACCCCCTCATGCAAGGGATGAGGACGATTACTGTCATCAAAGGCATGCCCCTAAACAAGAAAGTTCTGCTTGGCTAAATCAAAGGGCTGGACAAAACCCTAAAACAAACACTGAGATTTCCAGGATTGTAAATACGATCCCTACAGATGACCCCTACATATAACAGGAAGCAGGCCCAGAAGAAAAGTTTGTGGGATACAGACAAACATAAGAACACAACTCGACAGGGCAAGCAAGGATGCTGAAAATATTCACCTGCAGATGGGCGATCGTTTTTCCGAAAGCTTTCCTTTGCTTAACGTAGTTCCTTGTCTCTTCAAACATGAATTCACAGCTGGCAATTGCCATATCAGCTATCAGCAGCCTTTCCTTAAGAAACATGAAGAGCTATTAAAATGTGGAAACAGAACCCAAGATATTTGAAATACCAAACTTGCTCTAACATTCTAACTATGGGGTCTCCAGGCCTGAGAAGACTAATACCTTAGATCAGTGGTCCCCAATCTGCAGTTCGCGGCCCGATGCTGGGCCACGAAGGCCAGGGCGCCGGGCCGCAGTTCCCTCTCCCCGCCCCCCCCCGCAGTAAAAAACTTCCCAGGCCACAAGCTTGCGGCCCGGGAAGCTTCTTACTGCGGGAGGGGTGCGAGAGGGAATAAGGGCCGCGCCGCGCATCGCGCATGCGCGGCCGGGCATGCGCACATGCGTGCTGCTGAAATCGCGCATGTGCAAAAGTGCCGCGCATGCCCTATTTCGGCCGTTCATGCGTGATGCGCGGGCGCAGCCACGCATGCACGATGCGCGGGCGTGGCCATCGCCCTGCCGGTCCCCAGCCGAAAAAAGGTTGGGGACCACTGCCTAAGATTTCTCAGAGTTCAGCAAAAGCTTCTTATCCTTACAATGATCTTCTAAACACTGAGAAAGCAAATGTTCCAAACCAATTCGTGAACAAGAAAACACCATCTGCATATAAAAGTACTTTAAAAAAATTTAATACAAAAGGCAACCAGTATGTGCAGGTTTTTAATGCCAAGCCTTGTTCTCATTTGTTACATGGAACTCCGTTGTAGATTAGTACACTGACCCAGGATCTTGAAAGTTTTCAATCCGTTTTTCTGCGACAGATATTAGGAATTCTAAATGGTGTACCATTTGTGGCTCTACGCCTGAAACTTAACCCCAAGCGACTGGCAACTAAAGCATGGCAGATTACAATCAAATTCTGGCTTTGCTTCCTTTTTAGTCCGGATTCAACGGGCCTTGCATATTTAATGCTTATAGAGAACCAATGCAAAGGGTTAAGAACTGCTGAGCAGAAAATCAAATCTTTTGGACTTGCCATTCTTGAAATCTGCCTTTTGAAATAATTATGCCTAGAATTTTAGATACTGAATTTCAAGATTTAATCTGCACATCTAGTAAAACATGTTGTCCACTTTGTACATGAATCTTGCCTCGTTCGGACCTCATAGCCCCATAGTTTTATCATCTAATTGATCCTCAAAAGAGAAGAGCTTTTATGTTAGCGAGGTTAGATGTTCTACCTTCAGCATTGCTAACTGGGAGATAACATACTATTCCAGTGTATTATTATTGTTACAAGTACTGAGTTATCTGTATTGTTCTGTTTTATGTAAACCACCCTGAGCCTTAGGCCAGGCGGTGAATGAATGAATGAATGAATGAATGAATGAATGAATGAATTTAAACAGAATCTGCCTCTGTTGGCAAAACTTTATAGACTCTATTTTACATGTGTTGCCTATTTTATGGGGATATTCAGGGTGGGGGAAATATCTTCATTTTTATCCAGGAAAGCCAGATCATCTGACCAGAAGAAGATATTGTTTTCAATGGATAACCAGGATCCTGCCTTGATTGAGAAGGTAGCAATTTTTTTACAATTTGGCTTGAGGTTGTAACAGCTCATCCAGCAAATCTAATATTGGTCCATCCTTCATCCCCATAAGCTACCTATAATAGTTGTTTTCTCTTTTATGATGTGACAGAGAAGGTGTTGTTGTTGCCGATTACATTGTGGAATTTGCTGACAGTGGACGTAGCAATGGCCGCAGGTGTAAACAGCTTTCAAAGGGGATTCGGTAGATTCATGAAGAATATGCCCGGTTCGATTCTGCACTCCCCCACATGCAGCCAGCTGGGTGACCTTGGGCTCGCCACAGCACTGAGAAAGCTGTTCTGACTGAGCAGTATTATCAGGGCTCTCTCAGCCTCACCTCCCTCACAGGGTGTCTGTTGTGGGGAGAGGAAAGGGAAGACGACTGAAAGCCGCTTTGAGCCTCCTTCGGGTAGGGAAAAGCAGCATATAAGAACCAACTCTTCTTCTTCTTCTTCTTCTTCATCTATCAGGCTATGAGCCATGGTGACTGAGGGGAACCTCCACATTCAGAGGCACTGAACCTCTGCATCCCAGAGCCAGGAGACAACATCAGGGGAGGACCTCAGCCTCTATGGCCTGTTCTTGGCTACTGCGTGAGACAGGATGCTGGCCTAGATCCAGCAGGGCTCTTCTCATATTCATAGGAAAGCCTCAGCCTCTGTAGCCTGTTGTTGGCCAACCAGAGAGATTAGTTGGCCATTGTGTGAGGTGGGAGGCTGAGCTAGATGGACCCTCACTGGCTTGGTCCAACGGGGCTCTTCCGATGCTCTTATGATAGGGGGGGGGAGACACACTGAGTTGTGCTGATCAAGAAACCAGAAAACCTCTGTCTTATAACTTTCCTACATCTAGAATATTGTGATTGATACACCTGGGCACCGTTGCCATTAATCCCAACACCCTTCACAGATGGATATGGGCCAGAATTGTGTTACTCATTTCTATGCTCGACAATGATCAGCGTACTTTGCTTTAAAAATTTGGCTCTGCGGCATTCACTGCAAAGAACACTTCCCCCACCCCACCAAAAAATCCCTCCTTTTCAACTCGGACAAATCACGCCTTTGTGGCATCTCTCTGAGCGTGGTGAGGCTTCATGTCCGGCCTACCTGAGGCAGTTCAGCCATGAGGTAATAGAATCCTTTGTTCTCCTGCCCAAGGAGCGCACTTGCGGGAAGGCGGACATCTTCAAAGAAGAGCTCTGCAGTGTCCTAAGATTCAACAATACGTAGGGTGGGGGGAAGATATGGTCATGTTTGACTTCTGCCCTGATCAAAGGCCTGTGAGGGGGAATTTGGCAGGAATAATGGGTAACCTTACAGGGGTTGAGGAGAGATTGCCCAAACTGAAAGGTGAGCAAGCTGGGCTAGAGGCGGAAAACCACGGAAAACTAAACAAGCAGCGTCCCTGCCTATAAGCTAACTTGGTGCTGTGGCTAAGAGTGGATTCCTCGCTCCTCCACATGCAGCCAGCTGGGTGACCTTGGACTAGTCACAGTTCCTAGGACTGTTCTCGCAGAGGAGTTCTCTCAGAGCTCCCTCAGTCCCACCTACCTCACAGGGAGCCTGCTGTGGGGAGAGGAAGGGAAGGCAATTGTCAGCCGCTTTGAGGCTGACAATGAAAAGCGGGATGTAAAATTTGAAATACCAAACTTGCTCTAACATTCTAACTATGGGGTTAGAATGCTTTGAGACTCCCCAGTACCTCACCTGTGCCTTCAAGCCGATTTTCTCCAGCTTCCGCCCTTTGACGAAGCCTTTCATGCCGTTTTCCACCAGGAAAAGGCTGATGCCGTGAGCGGGTGAGCGAGCCTCACGATTGGTCACGGCCACGACGATCACCAGGTCGCTCAGCCAACCGTTGGTGATGAAGACCTGCAAATGGGGGCAGAAAGAAGGCGTGGCCCGTTTTCATTCCCTCCCTTCTCTTGGCAAGGCAGCTCTGTCAGGGCACTCCAGGAGTGGAACGCCCTGGGCAACGCAAAGCCAGAACGTAGGTAGACTGTTTTGGTGCCCTGCTTTTCCGGTGCAGAGCTGGGGAGATCAATTTTCTCCTCACAACCATGACGAGAGTGAGCCTCACCCACCCCCTCCCTCCTAAGAAGCACGTTTTATTAAAGCACCTCCAAGAACGACTACCAAGCAACGAGACTCTTTGCTCTTCGCATTCCCCTGTGACATTTTCCCCTTTGTCCCATCAGGACATTCAGTGGGAAATTAAACTTTTTTGTGGGTTGTTTTGGATTGATGGCTTGACCGTCTTTGTCCGTCTCCCCGGCTCCACTGGGCAATTTCCTACCAGGCAGGCGATTCTACTGCCTGCTTTTTCCCACCCGCCATCGCTGAGTCCTTGATTACCGACGTGAAAGGAGCCAGTCCTTCTGGTGCTCTTTAGGTCCTTCCCGGACAAAAGCCGGGCGGAAAAGCCCCCCTTCTAAGCCGCCCGCATTCCAAGTCGCCAGCCGGAGTCGCTAGGTGATTTGGGGAGCCTGAACAAAGGGCTTGGCCCTAAATCACTGCGGGACTGTCACACACGAAGCCCCGGTTGCTAACTCGCAGAGCTCAACTGAACCAAACAACTGAACGACAGATTCGGCACAGATCCGCTTCCATACCTTACTGCCATTCAGAATCCAATCGTTCCCGTCCTTTTTGGCAAACGTTCGCACGCCCTGCAAATCGCTAAGGGAAAACAGAACTTGAGAGCTCAACAAAAACACAAGATATTTACAAACAGGGGGAGAGGGGAGAGAGAACAAAAAAATGAAGATGCCTTATATTGAACTAGGGGGCCAAGCCTGTTGCATTCAGGAATACAACAGGCGCTAGAATAGGGGTGGGTGGGTGGAAGAACTCTGTAGACGGCCTCTCCCTCCCCACAGGACCTGGAAAGGCTGGAGGCCCCTGGGCAGGGAACTCACGGGCAGGGGCAGCTCTCACGCAGCAGGGATCTGCAGCCTCCGAGCCTCAGGGGGACGTGGAAGGAGGAGGGGGTGGTCAGGGTTGGGGGATGGAAGGCTGGCCACTGGACAGACAGGCAAGCCGGTTGGAGGAGGAAGCACTCAGGGGTGGGACAGCCGCCCTCAGTAGGTGTTAAGCACTGAGTGGCACTTAAGCTATGAGACACGTTCCTCCTCCAAGGCCACACCAAAAGTGGTAAGTGGAACAGATAAGATCAGGGTCAGTCCTACTCAGACTGACATCTGAAGAAGTGAGCCGTGACTACACAAGCTCCTCCACTGCCACAAATTGTGTCTTTCAAGTGTTCCTGGGCTCTGGCTCTATCCTACTGAAGAAGTGAGCAGGGACTCACGAAAGTTCCTCTTTTCCCTTCACTGACCCCATGAAACCCAGATGCATTCCTTTCAGAACAAACAGAGCCCTTCTACACATACACGCATGCATACAAATGCACAAACACACAGAAAGCATGATCCCTGTGAGGCAATGTTGCCAGATCCAGGTTGGGAAACTCCTGGAGATTTGGGGGTAGAGCCTGGGGAATGGTGGGATTTGGGCAGACAAGGGACCTCAGCGGGATATAATGCCATGGAGTCCACCCTCCAAAGCATCCATTTTCCCCAGGGGAACGGGAGATGAGTTGCAGTTCTGGGGGAATCCCCAGGTCCTTCCTGGAGGTTGGCATCCCTAACACGCAAAGGTATTTATAAGATTATGTTGCCTCTGCACACTGAGACACTGATGAGAACGTGAGTCCAAGAAACTATGCAGACGATGGCAGCCTTCAGAATGTTTCTGGTCCATGCCCTTCTCTGCTCACCTTCCGGCCCCTGGTTCGGTCATGGCTATTGCACCGATGCATTTCCCTGCTGCCATTTCTGGAATGAATCTTTCTATCTGCTCTCGGGAACCATAATTGGCGATGTAGGGCATGACAATGTCGGAGTGCAGGCTGAATCCGGGGCCTGTGCAGTTCACATACATTCTGGAAAAGAGGTGGGAGACCGTTCAGGAAGGGCTGTGCATCGCCTCGCCAACAGAAAGAGACACACAGGAAACTGATCTGCTTTTCAAATATGGCATTGATTTCGCCATTGCTGCATGCTCAGCCCATTTATTATTCCATTCTTCTAGACCTGGGAAGTTTATTATGAAAGCAGGAGATAAATTTAGAATGTGAAGTCATTTTAAAATGGTATATAAATATACAGTGAATGCAGTATTTTGTTAAATTTGAATGAGAATAAACTTGGAATACAAATGTAGAAAGTACTGGAATTTGAACGATTTTATTCCTGATCTTTCTTATTGTCAGATATTTAAGGGATTTTCTTTCTCTTAAATCTATGGAACACATCTTCTTTCGTTGCCCCCTTTATACCTCAGCTCATATGAAGGTTATCCACCTCCTTTTGGAAGGGAGGTTACATCAAACAGAAGCGGATTGGACCAAAGACCTTCTCATGGGTGACAAACCTCAAGTCTCTGTACAAACAATGAAATTTTGTGCCTACGCAATTCAAGCCCACCAGGAGGAAACAAAACACCTTTAATGTTTTCTTTTTTTATGAGGACCATCACCCCAACATGTTTTAAAATCTTAATGTTTAGAAAAAGAGGAGTTGGTTCTTATATGCCGCTTTTTTCTACCAGGAGTCTCAAAGCGGCTTACAATTGCCTTCCCTTTCCTCTCCCCACAACAGACACCCTGTAAGGGAGGTGAGGCTGAGAGAGCCCTGAGATTACTGAAGAAGAAAAGTTGGTTCTTATATGCCGCTTTTTTCTACCAGGAGTCTCAAAGCAGCTTACAATCGCCTTCCCTTTCCTCTCCCCACAACAGACACCCTGTGAGGTAGGTGGGCTGAGAGAGCCCTGATATTCCTGCTCCGTCAGAACGACTTTCTCAGTTCGATGGCAAGCCCAAGGTCACCTAGCTGGCTGCATGTGGGAGAGAGGAGCAGAGAATCCAACCCGGATCACCAGATCAGAAGTCGCTGCTCCTAACCACTACTCCAAGCTGTGACTGACTGACTGAATGTCTTTTAAGGAACTCAGAAGTGGGCAAACTTCTGGACACAAAAGGAAAGTTCTCCAAAGCTGCAATGGCTACATACTGTTCTTCCCAGACGACAGCTGCAGAGAAGAGATCTCCTCCAATACCACCAGCGTCTTCCGATATGTTGACTCCGAGCAGCCCCTGCTGGCCGGCTTTTTCCCAGAGTTCCCTGCTGACCTGCCCCGCCTTCTCCCATCTGCAGATAAAACACAGCATGAAAAGGTGATGCCATTTTTTTCTAGTCTGTTTGATAACTGAGTAAGAACACAAGTTTAATAGTTTGAAATACAAGACTACACAGCCCAAGGTTGTCAAGCTCCGAGAAGAAGATTTGGGGGGTGCACCAGCCAAAGCAGCTATTTTCCTCAGGTTGTGGTCTGGGCGATCGGTTGTAATTTTGGGACATCTCCTAGCACCACCTGGAAGCCGGCAACTGTAGGTCAATGGGCAGAAGTGCTCCGCAGCTGGCATTTCCCACCCTATGGAAAGGGCTACAGATTCTTTAAGAAAAATGAAAATGGGACCAACAGACTGTTCCATTAGATGGTGTTACAAAGCCGCCGTAGGAGGAAGAAGAGGAGAAAACGGTGACCAGGAAAATGTGGGCATAAACGGCTGTGTGGATGCTGTGTTTCCACTCTTGAATTGCAGCAGCAATGGGGGCTACTCAAAGGAATGTCCTGCCCATTTCAGAACTTTTTTCAGAAGCAAAGAAGCATTTTGATTGTTGCCAGAGTTTCAATATGCAGAGGGAGTGCAGCACCAGCCTGCTTAAAGTATAAAACAATTTTATTAAGAAGAAACAACTTTGTATATGGACGGCTTTAACTTTTTATGTGGGGGGGTTGTTATTTTTTATGAAACCTTCCGCAAGCCGGCTTGCTAAGATCAGCAGGGAATAAATCTAACAAATACACAGAAATAGATATAGATAGATAGACAGACAGACAGACAGGCAAGAAAGGCAAGAAAGGCAAGAAAGGCAAGAGAAAGCATTAACTGATCTGTACATTCATTCTGTTCAACTGCTGTTTCTGTAGGCAAACAGGGAGGAAGTCTGCTCAAAAACTAGGAAGCCTCCAAATGAGCCAATCAGGACATAGAAGGAAACTATTTGAAAAAAAATCAGGAAGTTCCCAATCTAACTTTGCTAAGTACGCCTCTTTGTTGCCCCCTGCAGGATATTCTTTGTAACATCAATATAGTGAGACACTCCAAGTACACATACTCTGCATGATATGGAACCACAGCCTCCTGGAAGAACTTCCTGACGCTTTGCCGGAAGATGTCATGGTCGGAAGAGAAGATCCTCCGAGTTCCAATGTCCATTACAGTTTTAGCGGAGGAGGTTTCCAAGCGTGCTGTCTCATGGTTTCCAGTGTGAAGGTGCCTTGGGAAATAAAAGGAAATGCTGCATTCATTGGGAAAAATCCCCCATACCTTTTTTAAAAATATGATAGGATTCCAATTGATGGTAAGCTACTGTGATCTCCTGATCAGTGGTAAGCAGTGGCAGCCATTTTGTATTTGGCTCCACCTCCTGTGGAAGCCATTTTGCAGTGGCCATTTTGTAATCATGCCATATCAGTATTCCACAAATGCCCACAGGCTCATAAAGTTTGGGAACCCTTGCAAATGCTGGCTGGGGCTCATGGGAATTGTAGTCCACAGACCTCTGTAGGACCACAGGTTGACTACCCCTGATCTGGAGGAAATGTTTGGTGGACTCCTGCTGCTAATGAAATTGCTAAACTGATTAGTTTAGCCACACTGTACGTTAAGATCCAGTACAACAAAGCAAAAGCTGCATCAGGTCTCTGAGAGATTGGCTCCTTATTTTACTTTATTTTATGGGATCTTCTTGTTTTATCATAGGGTTCTTTCGGAGGTAGTTTTAAAAAGCTGTGTCAAGCCTCGGAGAGAAAGGTGGCAGTTAAACATAGTCGATGTAGCAAATAAAATGACGATTTCCCTTGTACAATGAGGTAAGAGACTTGTATTTCTGTTTTATATCATTGCTAGCTGCCTTGAACATATTTTATGAAAAAGTATTAAACACATGGAATTCACAGCCACAGGAAGAGGTGGTGGCTACAAGCACAGACAGCTTCAAGGGGGGGGGTAAACCTATGGAGCAGAGGTCCCTTAGTGGCCATTAGCCACAAGGTATAAATAAAGGGAACATTGCATCTGGGGGAGTGAGGCTGGGTATTCTGGGTGGACCACAATGGGCGGGCTTCCAGAGTTCTGACCCCATTGATGGACCGCCTGATGACACCTGGGTTTTGGCCACTGTGTATCACAGAGTGTTGTACTGTGCAGGCCATTGGTCTGATCCCATATAGCTTCCATTAGGTTCTCAGGATACTTAAAAAAAAGATAAAATTTCTGAAAATTAGATTGTCACAGATTATGTGGGAACACATAATATGCCACAACCTGATTCCTGCCCTGGTGAAGTCTCCATGGTCTGTCTTCCAAAGCCAGGCCCATCCCTGGCTCCGTTGTTCTGGCATGAAGCCAGGAGGTGACTGGGGTCCTCAGTTGCAGACACAGGAGAAATGGGCACAGAGATGGCTAGCAAGAAAGGGCACTGAGCTCCAGCTGCTATGCTGACGCTTCTGTCGCCACTTCTTCTGCCACCGTGTCTACTGGCACATTCCCCAAGGTTGGACAACGGATGTCACGTCTATGCCCATTTCTGTCCCATGGGGTGCGCTAGTAGATGTGTTCCCACATCCATAAGTAAAATGGGCATTATAGGAGACACATACCTGTGGCTGAAAATGGTGGGGACCTGGAGAGGAGGGGTCCCAATGTGGACCAAATGTTTTTAGAAAGCGAATCTTTTGTTTGGCCACTAGATATTTGGGGCTGCAGACTTGATGGGGTGCAATGTAGGGTTCCACCCTACAATGTACCCATTTTCTCCAGAGTAACTGATCTCTGTAGTCAGATGAGTTGTAATTCCGGGGGCTCCCCAGGGCCCACCTGGAGGATGGCATCCCTAATTGATAAACTCCCAGAGTGTTGGGGATGGAGCCTGGGGAGGACAGTGACCTCAGTGGGGCTCAATGCTACAGAGTCTACCCTCCCATTTTCCCCAGGGGAATCGATTTATTTAGTCTCAAGACGAGCTGTAATTCTGGGGGCTCCCCAGGTCCCACCAGGAGACTGGCATCCCGAGTAGAGATGCAGTGGTGCAGAATAAGTAAATCCACATTTTACCACTGCATAAGCAGAACTCTAGGAGCACCTTAAAAACTAACAATAACTAACCAGTAAGCCAGACTTCAGTTTGTTATAGAATCATAGAATCATAGAGGTGGAAGGGGCCAAACAGGCCATCTAGTCCAACCCCCTGCTCTACGCAGGATCAGCTCTAAGCATCCAGGAAAAGTGTGTATCCAACGATTGCTTGAAGACTGCCAGTGAGGGGGAGCTCACCACCTCCTTAGGCAGCCTATTCCACTGCTGAACTGGTCTGACTGTAAAAAAATTTTTTCCTGATATCTAGCCTATATCATTGTACTTGAAGTTTAAACCAGTGGTCCCCAACCTTTCTGAGGTTGGGGACCGGCAGGGCATTGGGGCGCGGCCCACCCCCACGCATCGGGCCGTGCCCGCGACCCGCGCCCGCGCATCGGGCTGTGCCTGCATGGGCGCGGCCTGGCCCCGATTCCCTCTCCCCGCCCTCCCGCAGTAAGAAGCTTCCCGGGCCGCAAGCTTGCGGCCTGGGAAGTTTTTTACTGCAGGGGGGGGGCGGGGAGACGGAGCCGAGGCCCGGCGCCATAGCCTTTGCGGCCCGGCACCGGGCCGCGGCCCGCAGGTTGGGGACCACTGGTTTAAACCCATTACTGTGTGTCCTTTCCTCTGCAGCCAATGGAAACAGCATCCTGCCCTCCTCCAAGTGACAACCTTTCAAATACTTAAAGAGGGCTATCATGTCCCCTCTCAACCTCCTTTTCTCCAGGCTGAACATTCCCAAGTCCCTCAACCTATCTTCATAGGGCTTGGTCCCTTGGCCCCAGATCATCTTCGTCGCTCTCCTCTGTACCCTTTCAATTTTATCTACGCTCTTCTTGAAGTGAGGCCTCCAGAACTGCACACAGCACTCCAGGTGTGGTCTGACCAGTGCCGTATACAATGGGACTATGACATCTTGTGATTTTGATGTGATGCCACTGTTGATACAGCCCAAAATGACATTTGCCTTTTTTACCGCTGTCAGAAGCTCCGGGGAGACCTCTGGCTTCGCCAAAGATTATGCCAGAATATTTTGTATTAGTCTTTACGATGCCAGTGGTCCCGATAGAATCTTGGAGCAGCAGACCCCATGCGGCTACCTGCCCTTCCGGAGTCCTTATCCCAGGTGGCCCTGCACCTGAAGGCCAGGTAACTCTGAAGACCTTTGCCCAGTTTCAGCCTGATAAATGTTTTGCTGAGGATGGCTTCCGTACAAGTTTGGTCACGTCAGAGCAAAGGGCTTGCCCACGCTGGAACTAGGGCAAAGTTGACCATCTGTGATGAAACAGCCAACTTCTCGTTGGGAAATACCTGGTGATTTGGTGGGCTGGAACTGGGCTATAATGCCAGAGTCCACCTCCAAAAGCTGCACGTTTCCTGACAGCCCTAGATGGGTTTCCTGAAGGAATGGGAGTGGATTAACTTTTTATACATTTAAAAAAATTGTTCAACATTTATCGGGTGATATCGGGTGACACATATGGTTGTGTCGACTCAGCAGCCCTACACAGACCCCACACCCCACAACAGCCAATTTCTCCAGGACAGACAAACTCTGCAGTCCGGAGAGCCGTGAAATCTTCAGTCCCCACCTGGAGGCTACGCTCCAGAAAGGTATAAAACACTGTATACAAAAAGCAGAGACCCTAGTCCAAAACACACAGCATGTATTAAGGCAGGGGTAGTCAAACTGCGGCCCTCCAGATGTCCATGGACTACAATTCCCAGAAGCCCCTGCCAGCAAATGCTGGCAGGGGCTTCTGGGAATTGTAGTCCATGGACATCTGGAGGGCCGCAGTTTGACTACCCCTGTATTAAGGAATTCATATATTGCTGTGTGTTTAGGATGACAACGGACTAATGAATTCATACATTGCTGTGTGTTTTGGATGACGGCGAATGAATACATGGCATTAAAAGCCGTCAGTAATAACCCCCAAAGTCATTCCTCCACACACTGCACAAAAATACTTCCTTTCTTGGTTAGCTTTTCTCGCCTGGCGGAGATTTCCGCGGCATCCCAAACGGCGTCCGCTGAGACAAACGTTCCAAAAGATAAGAGTCCTTTTTTGTGCCTGTGGACTCATCGACCTTGGAGGGCAGTATACCGATTTAATAAATAAATTTAATAATAAATAATAATGATGATGATAATACATTCATTGATACACGCCCTGGGTTTTGAACAGGAGTCTCCACTTTTTGCGCACTTCAAGAGTGCTCTCTTCTCCTGCGGCGCGTTTGGCTTGCGGCTCCGACCTGCCACCTGGAGGTTGGCATCGCCTTGCGCTCCCACCCCCGACCGAAGTCCGGCTGAACAATGACAGGTCCGCCCGTGAGCAACGATCCCGGGGAAGCAACAAGGCGGGCGCGACTCGCCTCCAGGCCAGCCTGGAAAGTTTCCTTGGCTCGGCCATTTCCCCCGGCCTTTCAGCCGGAAGGAGATCGCAGCCCCTGCCCCAAACTGGCTCCAAACTCTGCGATCGTCTGCTAGGAAACCCCCAATCCCGGGTCCCCCTGGCCGCTTTGGGAGCTCTGCAGTCGCCCGCCCGCTTCGGCAACGAGGGGCGCCTTTTGCACGCGTCCCTCCGTCTCGCCCTACCTCTCGCCTCGGAGCCCGGCCGCCCCGCAGAGAGCGCGTCTCGCCAGCAGCCGCCCAGCAGCCATGCCGATGGTGCCGGGAACGCGGAAGGAGAGAGGGGCGCACACAGTGGCGCCCCCTGTCGCCCGCGGGAGCCCTCGCTCGGAGCCGCTTCCCCGGGCCGGGGAGGCCAAGGACAGGGCGACCTCTGGCGGCCGCAGCGCAGTCGTTTTTTCGAGGAGGAGGTGGGGGCGGGTGATCCAGGCTTCTGCTGGAGCATTTTGCAAAGCGATCCTAAAGGGCAGGGGTAGTCAACCTGTGGTCCTCCAGATGTCCATGGACTACAGTTCCCATGAGCCCCTGCCAGCGTTTGCTGGCAGGGGCTCATGGGAATTGTTGTCCATGGACACCTGGAGGACCACTGGTTGACTACCCCTGCTAAAGGGAAGGACTGCCTTACAGTGAAACGCCTGGGTTGCCAACCTCTGGGTGGGACCTGGCATGGCAACTGATTTCCAGCCTTTGAGGTGGGGGTGGGGGCGTGTAGTAGTTCTAATGTGACACGCCGGATTTCTAATTCTGCACTCCCCCACATGCAGCCAGCTGGGTGACCTTGGGCTTGCGTTCTCTCAGCCTCACCCACCCCACAGGGTGTCTGTTGTGGGGAGAGGAAAGGGAAGACGACTGTAAGCCTCTTTGAGACTTCAGGTAGAGAAAAGCGGCATATAAAAACCAACCTTCTTCTACAACCGTTTTGCAACTTGTACATTTTTTTAAAACATTAAAACATATCCATAAAACAGACAAGCTGGATTGCAGGGTGCCCCTCAGTTTTTGCTTGATCTAAGCTCTCTCAGACGAAAGGGACCTTCCAGAGCTCTCAGAAAGCCACAGTCAGACACCTAGGAGTGGAGCAGAGAAGGCCAAGAGGCCTCTCTGGGGCAGCGGTTCCGAGTTAGTCAATCATAGGGTCTGGGAGTGGTCCAAATCACTGCAGAAGTCCCATTTGGCTCGCCAAGGTTGTTAGGCCTAAAATCCTTTGCCATGGAGGAGCAGCTGCTTTGGAGGGTTGGGTCTAGCACCGTACCTCACAGAGGTCCCTCACAGGTATCCAACCCCCAAATCTCCAGGCATTTCCGAGCTTGAAGTTGGCAACCCCACCACACCCCAAGAGAGCTTGGAGCATCAAAAGAGGGTGGTCTCTCCAAAGGGTGTTCTGGAACCTCCAGTGTCAGAGACTCTGTTCACGTGGGTAGCCATGTTGGGCTGAAGCAGCACAACAAAAATGGAGTCCAGTAGCACCTTTAAGATCAACAAATATTCTTTCAAGGCGGGAGCTTTCAAGTGCAAGCCCTCTTCCTCAGACTCCCTACATTCCACTGTCATGTAGGGAGTTCTTTCTGAGCAAGAGGGCCTGCACTCGAAAGCTCACTCCTTGAATGAATCTGTTGGTCTTAAAAGTGCTACTGGACTCCATTTTTGTTGAGAGACTATAGTGTTGGCCTCTTTTTATACAAAATGTTTTTATTTTAACTTGCAGGTTTCTCTTGCATGTCAAGTGAATGAAGGGGGGGAGTTGGGAGTGCAGAAGCTTCGTGGCTGCTGTGTCTTAGTCCCAACTGGAGACCCAGGAGAGCAAAGGGAGGCAGGAGAGATGGAAGAAGAGCATTCACACGTCGCAAATGTGCTTTTGCAGCCGGGTTTCCCTGTGCAAAATAGGGAAATCTAATTCTGAAGTGTGCTGAAATGAGGAAGAGATTGTACGTGCATGCACACACACACATGCATGCACCCAGAAAAAATGGCAGGCAGAGAAAGCAATGTGTTGGTCATGCTTGCAGAACACCCTAGAGTAGGGTTGCCAAGTCCTCCCTGGCCGCCAGCAGGGGATGGGGGGAGCTGTACGGCGTCCCTGGGGAACTCCTGGAGATTTAGGGGTGGACCCTGGGAGGACAGGGACCTCAGTGGGGCCCAATACCACATAGCCCCTTCCAAAGCGTCTCTTTCCTCCTGGGCTGATCTCTGTTGTCTGGAGATGAGCTGGAATGCTGGGGGATCCCCAAGTCCCACCTGGAGGATGGCATCTGGACCTTTCAGTCAACCAGCACATGGCCAAGACTCCACCTGTGCCTGCCCTCTTCCCCTAGTAGGAAATCCCGCCCCCCCCCGCACCAGTGGGAAATGGGGGTGGGTCAGTTGCCAGATCCAGGTCGGGAAACTCCTGGAGATTTGGAGGTGAGGCCTCGGGAGGACACGGACCTAAGTGGGGCACAATGCCACAGCACTCGCCCTCCAAAGCGTCCCCTCTTCTCCAGGGGAAATTATTTCTGTAGCCTGGAGTCGAACTGGGACTCCCGGCCCCACCTGGAGGCTGGCACCCTAGCATCCACCGCCCAACCGACTCAAAACTTTAAAAAGAGGGGCGTCCACGTCTTCCAAGCTGGGGGGAAGGCGCTGTCCCTTTAAGAGCTGCGGACGGGGGCGAGCCTGAGTGAGGCCGCGCTCAAGTCAGTCGGGCTCAAAGCCCCGCCCTCCGCCTGCTTTAGGCGGCGTCTTGCAGACCTCCGCTTTCGAGCATGCGCGTTGGGGGCCCAGCCTCGCTTTTGCTATTTATTCCGTTGAGCAGCGAGGAGGGGAGGCGGGAAATGAAGCCCAGAAACGCAGTTGTTTTGTTTTGTTTTGTTTATTTAAGTAATTAGCCTCGTAGTGTTTAAGAGTTATTTATTCTAGACAATATATTTGCACTTTTTATACTTTTTGTTGTATGCTGTGCTTTGATGCAACCTGCCCCGAGTCTGGAGAGAGACTAATAATAATTGAGAAATTCTCCAAGCCACAGATTCCAATTAGCTTTTTGGCTCAGATAGATTCTTAGGGAAAGCCCTGGGCAGGGTGTGCAGTTGAGCTTTCACAGAAGTTATCTGGAAGAAGCTGGGCCTGCCCTGGCTGGGTTAGTCTAAAAGGATTAGGCCAGTTTGAGTACACTTTGTAAGAGAGGAGAATAGCTGGTGCTTCATGGCTCACCTTTCACTACCCAAAATGGCCTACAAATACCTTTGCCTTCCTCTCCCCCCTACAGGCATGCTGTGAAGTAGGTGGGGATGAGAGAGTTCTGGAAGAACTGTATATGAGCAAGTCTACGAGTACTAACTAGCCCAAGGGTACCCAGTTGGCTGCATGGGGAGGAGTAGGAAATCCAACTGGGTTCTCCAGGTTAGAGGACGCTGCTCTTTAACCATGCTCAAAGGCACTTAAACACAATGAATCCAAAGTGGATCAGCAGGTGCCTCTTAAAAGTGCTTTTCAGCCCTTCCAGGTGTTCAATCTGGAAAGGGAAGGCGACTGTAAGCCGCTTTGAGCCTCCTTCGGGTAGGGAAAAGCGGCATATAAGAACCAACACTTCTTCATATTCTTCAAATATTTTTTGCAATCTTCACCAATCATCAACATAATAGATAAAAAAGAAAATGAATGTTCACAGATAGTCTCAGTCAATGGGAATGCATACAGAAACATTGATGGACAATCCACTCTTTGGATAATTAAAATAAAATACAGATAAAAAACAAATTATTCAGAAATTTAAAATTCTTACCAGTCCCGGTATAAGATGCCTCTATTTTATTTGCTTTTAAAAAACATTATTTACAACCTGCTTTTCTTAATTGAGACTAAAGGCTTATGTATAGTGTTGCCAACCTCTGGAGAGCTGGAATGACACCTGATCTCCAGATGACATAGATGAGTTACTCCTGGAGAAAATAACTATAATGACATGCTGAAGTTCCTTCTTTCCCCAAACGCTGCCTTCGCTAGGCTTTTACCCCTAAAATCTCCCAAACCCAGAGTTGGCAACCATACTGAATCAATGCGGCCAATTGGACACTACCTCTAAGGAGCAATGCAGCATCATTAGGATTACAGCAACCTGAAACAAATAAAGTGTTCGGGATG
This sequence comes from Paroedura picta, assembly GCF_049243985.1. NCBI lineage: Eukaryota > Metazoa > Chordata > Lepidosauria > Squamata > Gekkonidae > Paroedura > Paroedura picta. The sequence goes on along the minus strand of NC_135370.1, from coordinate 21,474,054 downwards.
ATAAAAGAGTGCCATCAAATCACATGTATCTATGGCCAGAGACTGCACCACAAAAATCATGTGTCCAATGCTTCATGGTGCTGCTGTGGTGAAAAGCATAGTCCCAGAGCACAGGTGCCTCAGGATTTTTGTGTTGGTCATACCAAACTCACCTTTATTTTTTACATTTTTTAATTTTAATTTCAACTTACATAATGTGAACATAAAACAAATATACTATAGTAAATGATACATTTATAAAGAACTTAAATTTACTTTTAAATATTTCTTATCAATTATCTTTATGGCTGATATTTTTCATACCTGATATTTGTATTGTAAAGCATATTACTTACTACAACTTTTCAGTATAACAAAAGTTTTTATTAAAAGTTTTTAATACAAAAAGATACAAAATCCAAATAACACACATGAGAAGGAAAAAATGGCACCCCCCCAGAATAGACAAGATAAATTGATAACAAAATGTTTTTTTGAGTTTCCAGTTAACCAAGACGTAAGAAATTACAAATAATTCAAATTTATCAATTGATAACAAAATTACTTATATATTAAGATTAAAATCATTTCAAAATTAATTTCTTTAGACCTTAAAACAAATCATTTTTTCCTCTTTCATGCAAGAAAACTATAAGGGATTTCTAATTAGTCATAAAGGAAATTGTATTTTTCTTATCAAAGATGAATGTTTAGCTATCTCTGCAAATTCTAAAATCTTCAACAGCCAATCCTCAACTGTAGGTATTCTCATAGTTTTCCAATTCTGAGACTATATTAGGCTTGATGCTATTATTTATATTAAAATAAAGTCCCTAAATTAAAACTTCTGGTCTTATTTATAGAATAGAAATTAAGCCCGTCCCCCCGAACTCCCCCCCCCCAGGGTGAAGCCGTCCCCAGGGAAGAAGCCTTCCCAGGGTCCGGGGAGTGCAATTTGATTAATCTTCAAATTCTTTTGCATGCATTTATATCCAAAATTGCTTTACTTTGCCACAAGTCCACCATATATGGTGCATAATTCCATTTCATATACAGTTTTAGAATCTTCAAAGCCATACCTTTTTTATTTACTTCAGATCTTTCTAGTAATTATGCATGGTAAGACCATTAACGATTAAATTCTTATTTTATTATATTTCTTTTGATTTTATTTTACTATCCCCTTGGGAGAAATCCAGAATATTTCCATGAGTTAGCCACTTATCTTTTATTTTTTTTTGATAATAATCATTCTTTCAACAACAGAAGACAACATGTAGCAAAGTACATTTTCAAATTGAGTAAGCCCAACTCTAGCATCTTACAATACCTAATACTTAATACAAGGCTTTTCCTTTGCAAAATAAATTTTGATATATATTTTTGCCATTATTTTAAATGATACATCTGAAATCAGTACAGCTGTTGCCTAAGGAAGAAATAACATTCCAGCTAATATATTAATTTTAGAGATAAAAATTCAGTTGATCTCATTATAACAAGGCTTTTAAAGCTTCATTCCAAATTTGTTTGTAATTGTTTTCAAATAACATATAATTCATATTTGTTAATATTAATATCCCAAATATTTCACCTTCTTTTCAATCTTAAAACCAAATGACTGGGCATTGTTGGCTCAAGAAGGATGCATACATTTACTTTGGCATTGAAACAGGCCACAGCTTGCTTATTCATTCATTCATTCATTCATTCATTCATTCATTCATTCATTCATTTATTGCATTTAGATACCACCCTCCCCGAAGGCTCAGGGTGGTTTAGATAAAACTGAGAACTATACAAGAAACCATACATATAAATAACTATAGCATTAGTATTATATATAACATTAATAACAGGGTAACAATATAACATTAAACAATAATAATATAAACAGGTCCAGAGTCTTGATGGACTTCTGGGGGAGGGGTCAGGGGCCCTACAGATATTGTTGATTGTGCCTGGCCTAAGCCACATGCCTGGCGGAAGAATTCCCTTTTGCAGGCCCTGCGGAACTGCTTTCAGTCCGTCAGGGCCCTGATCTCCTCTGGGAGCTCATTCCACCAGGTTGGGGCCAGGACAGAGAAGGCTCTATCCCCGGTTGAGCCCAGGCGGACTTCTTTAGGGCCAGGGACCACTAGCCTGTTGGTGGCGGCGGAGCATAAAGTTCTTTTGGGGGCATAGGCAGAAAGGCAGTCCCTCAGGTACACTGGGCCCTGACTGCGTATGGCCTTTAAGGTAATTACCAGAACCTTTAGCCTGATCCAGAATTCAACTGGTAACTATTGCAGTTGATAGAGGATGGGCCAGATGTGGGATCGCTACAGTGTTTCTATGAGGATCCTGGCCACTGCATTTTGGACCAGCTGTAGTTTCCAGATCAAGGCTAAGGGCAGGCCTGCATAGAACGAGTTACAGAAATCCAGTCTGGAGGTGACCGTCGCATGGATCACTGTGGCTAGGTGTTCCGGGGCCAGGTAGGGTGCTAGTAGCTTGGCTTGGCGGAGATGTTAGAATGCTAGCCACGCTACCTTCGTGACCTGGGGTTCCATTGTGAGGGAAGCATCCAGGATCACGCCCAGGTTCCTGGCAGAGTGGGACATAGAAAGCTCTACACCATCCAGGGTAGGTAGGCACGCTTCATCACATGGACTCTTCTTACCTAGCCACAAGACCTCCATCTTTGAAGGACTGAGCTTCAGACGATTCTGCTTGAGCCATCTCGTCACTGCTTCCAGGCAGTTGGCTAATGTTTCTGGAGGAGAGTCAGGGCGGCCATCCATCAGGAGGAAGAGCTGAGTGTCATCTGTGTATTGATGACAACCCAGCCCAAACTTCCACACCAGTTGTACAAGAGGGTGCATGAAAATGTTGAGTAGGATAGGAGAGAGGGACTGTCCCTTGTGGGACTTCACAAGTAAGTAGTTGGCATTTTGAAGTCTTCTCCTAGTGCAACCCTTTGTCCATGACCCCAGGGGAAGGAGATCAGCCATTGAAGGGCTGTCCCTCGTATTCCGGCATTGATGAGGCAGCAAGCTAGTTGCTCATGGTCGAGTTGTGTCGAACGCTGCTGAGAGGTCTAGTAGTATCAGCAGCGCCGACCCATCTTGGTGTAACTAGCGACAGAGGTTGTCCGTCAGGGCAAGTAGCACAGTCTCTATCCCATGGCCAGGCTGGAAGCCTGACTGGGATGGGTCTAGGATAGAAGCTTCTTCCAGGAATGCCGTTAGTTGGTTTGCGACAGCCCTTTCAAACCATCTTTTCCAGAAATGCTAAGTGTGAGAAGGGTTGGTAGTTATCAGTCTCTCATGGGTCTAAAGATATTTTTTTCAACAACGGGCTGTCTGGGCGAGCTTGAGCTGGAGAATGAAAGGCCTGTAAGAGAGACAAGGGGGGAAAAATTACCGGGTGCACGGCCAGTTGCAGCTCCGGGGCAGCGTGGGGAAGGTGCGGGTCTTGAGAGCGACAGCGAGAGGAACGCTGGACGGACGCAACAAGAACGGCGTTGAGGGTCACTGCTGGAAGAAAGAAGACAGACAGAGACAGTTGAGTGACAAGCGCGGGAACAGGCCTGAGAAGCCGGTTACCGAGAGCGTTGGGTCGCCTGGACTTCAGCAGCGGCAGAAACTGGGTAGCTGGGGAGAGGGCATGGCAAGCGACAAGACATTGTCGGGAATCACAATCTAGGGAATGGGACTGGCCCCACGTGGGCGGGCTAGACCGCAGGTGCGGCAACGGAAGGGCAGCACTGAAGGAACAAGGGGGAACGGCAAGGGCAAGCAGGAGGAAATGGGAAACACCCCAAGCACAGAGGGTATGTAATTAAGGGCGGGGCATAAATAGTGAGGGGGCGGGATCCAGGGGAAGATAAAAGGAGGCAAAGGAAGGGAGTTGGGGGTTGGTTGACTGAGAGTAGTGTGGTGTGCACGTTACTGGGGAAGAGCTGAATAAATGCTGACTTACCGAGAGAAGAATCTTGCAGTGGCGTGTTCTTCGGAGCTCGGACTACCTGTGGGGAGAAAAAGAAAAGAAGGGTTGGCATCCTGACAAGGTGGGAAGACCATACCCTTTACACAGCCATACCACAGCCTCTTTCAATCCCTCTGGAAATTCTCCTGTTATGAGAGATAAGTTGATTATCTCCCGGAGGGGACCCTTTATCCTTGTGTCAGTTGTTTTTGGAAGCCACAATGGGCAAGGGTCTAGTGGGCATGTGGTTGGCCTCGCTGCTGTTCGGTCAGCATGAGTCATCTGAAGTTACTTAGTGTTTTCTAAGTAACACTAAGATGGCCAAATGGCCTCCAGTCCATTTTCTGTATCTAAGGTTGGAGGGAGGTCGCAGCGGAGTGTCGAGTCTGCAAAGTGACTCGCAAATGCCTCACAGCTGATATCCAATTGGCTATTATTTGGTTGCCCTTCTTCCAGAGCAGTGAGGGATCGAACTATCCTAAATAATTGACCCGGGCGTGAGTCTGCAGATGCGATGAGAGCCGAGTAAAAATTGCATTTTACTGACTTCACCGCCATCTAATAGGCCTTCATCTGCCTTCTATAAGATGTTCTTGAGGCTTCATTGTGAGTCTTCCCCCAAATTCGCTCTAGCCGTCTCAGTTCTCGTTTCTTATTGCGAAGCCCCTCGGTGTATCAGGGGGCCCGCTTAAGATGGGGCCGGAGAGGGCGTCGGGGGGTATGTCATCAATGGTAATCAGCAATCTGTTGTGCCAGTCCATTGAGAGAAGTGCTGGAAGGCATTGGTTCCTGCAGAGCGTTCAGGATTAGGGTTGTGCAGGGAGGCCCTGATTTGGACCGTTTGAATTTTTACCTTGGGCGAGCGTTTTTCATCCCCGCCACCCAGAACAGACTCAGAGGGGATGCAGTTACAGCAATTCTGTGCTCGCCTCAGTCCTCCTCCAAGAATAGTTCTGGATGGTCACGAGCCGGCAAGTTGACCTTGAGGAAGACCAATTGCTGGACGCTTTCGGGCACCAGGCGGGAGCAATACTCGCAGACAGTGCTGCTCACATGAGAAAATGCCCGCTCGCTCTGGACGCTCGTTGGCGGGCACGAAAGGTAGACACGGGCCAGGCGGGAGAGGGCCGGCCAGACCGCCTCCATGCTGGCCCAGTATCTCAAGGGACAGGCGTTCTCGGACTCCTGGGGCTCACCGAGGTAAGCCCTCACCATCCCATATGCACTGTCCTCCCTCGGGCACCCGCTGCCCTCAAGAGAAGGAGTGGGCTGGAGGAACCCCAGCAAGAAGTTGCCCTGCTCAGCCTTCTCGCTGGGGTGGCCCGCAGTGGCTGATGTGCCAGCAGAGGCTGGGGGAGGGAGCAGTGGGCGTGCTGGCTCCTTCCTCCCTTGCCTGGCCTGGCACCTCAGCCTCCTTGGACATCCACCAAGCAAGCCTCTGAATGAGCAGCTCGCACCATTCAGGAAGGCTCCTCTCCCTCTGGCGGTGAACCTGTATGTCACAGACTTGCAGAGGGGTTCAAAGCGGCTCTCAAGCCCTCTCAGAAGCCTCCTCGCAAGCGGGCGCACGGCTGGAACAGTGTCTGCACGTCCTCGAGCTGGGTCCAGGAAGGGGGCCAGCACCACACGGGCCTTGTGGACCATGGGCACGACCAGACCCAAACTCGCCGTGTCAGACGAGAGCATCTCTGTGAAAGTCTTGAAGGGCCCAAGCACTTCCACGGTCTGAGAAATGATCTCCCACTCTTGGCGGGTGAGCCATTCCCCAGGCATAAACATCCTCGTCTCCTGGACAACGGCGTCTAAGGCTCTCCTCTGCTCCACCAAGCGCTCAAGCATGGCGCGGGTGGAGTTCCAGCGCGTGCTGACGTCTCTGATAAGGCAGTGCTGCGGCACGCCCATCAGGACCTGCTTTCTCTCCAGCCTCGAGACGTCGTACGAGCTGTGAGAGAAATGTGCCACGATCTTCCGGTACTTCTCGATGAGATGCCGGAAGTCAGTGGCTTTGGCGGATGAACCGGTTCCCTTGGAGCCGATCCCAAGGGCATCCTTAACCACGAGGTGGAGAAGGTGGGCTGCACTGGAGATGTGCTTCAGGCCCATGCCCTTGACCACCTTGGTCATGTTGAGGGCACCATCTGTCACCAAGAAGCCCTTGGTGACCCCCGTCCCACTGCCTACCCACCCATCTACCATTCTACTAATGGTGCCCTCGATGTTGTCTGCCGTGTGCCGCACATCGAAGGGCTCGATGTGCAGCAAGGCATGGCGATAGCCTGCCCGGCAGCCCTCACAACCCCACCCAGCACCTCCCCTACGTCCCACCAATGCGCAGTCAGCGAGATGTACGCATCCTGCGCATGACATGATGTCCATATGTCCGACGTGAAGTGTACGGTCCCTGAAGCTCGGGACATCTCTACCTCCATGCGGCACCCGGCTGCCCTATAAAGAGAAGGCAACGCTGTCCTGCTAATCGTGGTACGACTTGGAGGCGTGTACCAGGTGGATATGCGACGGCATAGTTGGTGGAAGTACATGTCGTTGGCCAGACGACAGGGGTACCCACCCACGGCCATGAGCGCAGCTAGGTTATGGTTCGCGGCCCTACACCCTGCCTCAACCCCCCCTTTTGGCATGCCACTGCCAGCCCGTGCAAGCATCTCCACCATGGTCGCTTGCCTCCCTCTAACTCCACCCGCCCACTGAGAAGAACTCTTAGGGAGAGCTCTCGAGGTGGAGGTCCCAGGTAGACTCTCCAGCCCCGTGCTGGTAGGTTGTGCCTGCGCAGGCACCCCACTGCCAGCCTGTCTCTCCCCCTGAAGCAGGACAGCCTGGTGGTGCCTCTTCAGGTGGTTCATGAGGCCGTTAGTCGTGTAGTGACGCTCTTGCCTTCCACGACTAACCCTCTGCCTACAGAGCTGGCACTCTGCTAGGTGGGTTCTCTCCACTGTCTGGAAGTAATTCTAGACTTTGGAGCCTTTGGACGACGCAGGCTGGCTTGCAGCCTCCGAAGTCCTCTGAGCTGCCTCCTGTGAGGAGCTCGGGCTGGACACACCGTGTCCTGAGGTGGGGACAGAAGGAGGTGAGAGAGGGGGAAGGCGTCGAGATGGCGGGGCAGCGGGTGCCTCCTCCATCTCTCCCTCTTGCACCACCTCTACCATCTGTTCCTGTCCCCCCCCCCAACTGAAGCCTGCTGGATCCTGGAGGAGAAAGGGGAGTAGACTGGCGGGCCAGTCCCTCACCCATCTCCTCCAGGGCTCTCTGCACCCCCGAGGTGATGCCTGGGGACATGAAAGACAAGCCACTAATGTCCCCAAGGCTCACCCCGAGGGAGAGATGAGGCAATTCCTCCTGACGCCCCCATGCCTCGCTAGCAAAAGGAGCGACACGAGGGGCTGCCTGATCAGCAGGCCCCGCAGAAGTGCCAGCAAAAACCCCTGCCTGACGCACCTTAGAAGGGGGCGCCCCGGCAGCCGCCTCAATAAAGAGACCCTTGCGGACACTCTTTATTGCACCACTCCGGCCAGACGTCGGAGTGGTGGAAGGTCGACCCAAGACAGGCCTCTTCTCAGGTGGGGGGAAGGACGCTTCCTTCCCCCTCTCACTCCCCTCCACCCCTCTAGTTTTCTGTTGGGCCTTTCCCCCAGGGCCCGTAGCCTGATCCTCCTTCTTGCCACTCATGTCTGTGTTCCCTTGGACAAACTGTTTCTAATCTAAGAGACTGGGAAATTTGAGGCCCTATCACTAACTTCCCTAACACCTGTTTCTAAGGAAACCTTGAAACTTATAAAACCCTCCCACCAGCTACCTGTTTAGTTTTTTTAGACCCTAAGCTGACCTAATTTCTATGGAGTTTTCCTGTTCTCTCTCTCTCTTTTTTTGTTAAACTAAAGGAACCTGTCTGGTCCTACCTAGCTAAGTTTAACTGGCCCTACCTAACCTACAGCAGGGAAAAATTAGAAAAAAAAACCTTTTTAGACTTTTAAAGTGTTTTAAACTACCTGAGTGTTACTAGCTAGAAGGAAGGCTGGAGCAGATTTGTGCACCAAGCCCCCACCTGATCTGCTAAGAAGAACCCCTAAACCTGTTGGCCTCTAAATCAATTCCTGTCTCTACCAGGAAAGCTGGCCTTCAATAAGGCACAGCCCCTGCTGGTTTAAATTTTTTTTAACTATTAAGAAAATACTATTTTAACCTAAAACCCAAATCACTGTTCTCTTATAAAAATCCTATCTGGCTACTTAGGAAAGAAACTATTCTAAAAAATTATTTGCACTTTATAATTTCTCCTAACACTATGGATTTTACTGCCTATTTAAAGGCTCAGTAATTGGGCACCCCAAGAAGAACGCAGCAATTCCCCCCAGGAAGGAAACAAACAATCTCTAAAACACCAACCAGCTGTCAGCCACCCAGGGCACTCTCCCAAAGGTGGCAACCAAGCAAAAGTGGCCCTGCAAGGCCCAAACTGCCAAATCAAACCTAGCCTAGGCCAACCAAACAGCTTCTGCAAACAAACAACCAGCAGCCACCCAGGGCACTCCCCCAAAGGTGGCTACCAAGAAAGACTTGCCCCGCAGGGCCCTAACCAAACAAGCTAACTCTACCTAGGCTAACCAAAAAAACAGCCTCAACAAACAAGCAGCAGCCACCCAGGGCACTCCCCCAAAGGTGGCTGGCAAAAACTGGCCCTGCAAGGCCTTAAGCTAAACCAACCGAAGAACAAACACAACCCCCCCTAAACTGAAACTAGCCCCCCACCAAAAAACACCTACAAATATCAAACAACCAGCTGCCACCCAGGGCACAAAGCCCAAAGGTGGCAACTGAGGAAACCTGCTAAAAAGAAAACAAAACAATCAAACCACCCCCCAAAAAACAACCAAAAACAGAACTTCAAACCCCCACCCCCAAAATACTTTAAAATAAACACACTAAAAAGCAAATACAATTCCCCAACGCCCCACCTCCAGGCCCCCACCCCCAGAAACCCAAAAGCACATTAAACTTTTGAAAAGAGGAGGGAGAGAGAGGGAGAAGAGGGAGGGGGGAAAAGAGAAAAATAGAAAAGGAGAAGAAAAAAAACCTAAAACAAACTATTGATGTCTTCTCCAGCGCAGTCCACAGGCCAGGTCCAGAGAGGTCCACCAGGAGTCCAGGAGGCAGGCAGGCAGGCCGCTCTACCAAGCAGGAGCTTAGGAGCAGCACAGCCAGCCAGCCAGAGCTCAAAGTGAGCTCCAGCAAGCAGCCCCTTGCTTTAAGTAGCCTCCTCCTGGGCAGGCTACAAAGCAAGGGGATTTAAAAAATAAAAAGCCTTCTGTGAGTGGCCAGAATGCCTGAGCTGAAAAGCTACAGGCATTCTGGTTGGCCACTCACTCCCCCCTCCCCTGCCGCCATTTTAGGCAGGGAAAAATCAAGAAGAAGAATAAAAGGGCAGCCAGAGGCTTCAGGCAAGGGCTGCCTGAAGCCTCCGACTCAGCCGAATCAATCCGGCCGTTCGAATTGCTGAATCTAGGCGAGTTGGACCGCTAAAGGGCTGATTCGGACCGTTTCTGGCTTGGAAACGTCCGAATCGGCCCCGATTCGGGTGTTTCCGAACCTGAATCGCCCATCCCTATTCAGGAATCCAATCGGATCCATAAGTCTCCATAGGCAAGCTAAAATTTGCTCCGTGCCCAACTAAGGAGGGGGTGATAGACTTAGTCGAGCCTTCAGGGTGCAGTGGTCTGACCATGGCACGGCACTTGCCGTGACCAGATCCACATTCAGATTTGCACCAAAAATGAGATCCAGGGTGTGGCCTGCTTGATGGGTGAGGCCAACAACAAACTGCGAGAGCCCTAGTGTCGCCATGGTTGACATCAATTCCTGCCCAGTTCTGGATCACCCCAGGACTAATAGTCTGGGGAACTATAGCCTCCAAGTCACCACCGCCTCCAGCAGGGCTGGCAGGGCATCTGGCGGTGAATTGGGCTAACAAGATGGCCATGCTCTAGATTGATCCTCATCCAATGCCAACATATTCAATGCCTGATATTGACATAGAGGAAGGGTCCTGAAGGAGAAAGCCTATCAGGTCAAACTTGCCACCCCTCCTCCCCGCCCCGCTGTCCAAGACTGGTGGAGGACAGAGAACCTGGCAGGGGCTAGGGCTTTAAAGGTAATAGTTTTGCCCTCCCTGGTCCAGGTCCCTATCACACATGCCAGATCTGCTCTTTGTTCTTCAAAGTAATTTTGCAGGGTGGAGGTTTTGTTCTTTATTGACCTGGCATTGCACAACACCAGTGTTAGAGGCGGGTCGTTTACCTTTGCCTCCACCCTAGTGTCGCGAGGGATGGGGCGGAGTTTAGAAGGGGCCCGAGTATGGTTGATTTTTCAGGCCCCTTGTTCCAGTGCATTTCTACCATCTGCTGCCTCTGCCCCTTATTATTGGGCTTCTTGACCTTTTCCTCCTCCCACTCAGTTCTTTTCTCCTGCTCCATATTTGGTGGTGTATTTATTGACCTGTTTACTCTGGATACTGTTGGCTTAGTTCTTAATTTTCAGTATTTTTGCTAGGGTTATCTACCAACCCTGGTTCTGTATTTCTTGATTGTTTGATTTCTAATTTGTGTGTGGAGGTTTTGTGTGTTTGTGGAAGGTTAGCCCCGATCGCTGTTTATGGTGTATCAGGGCTGTCCAGTTACAACTTTATACAATTCTGTGTTGCATGTAGGATGTGAATTGTTGTGTGAGGTCTGTTTGGATCTGGAGGGGTGACCCCGATGGCTTGTTTTGGGATCTCAGGGCTGCCCAGTACAGGGGTGTGTGGTGTGGTGCATGTGCTGTATTATTAATAATGTTAATAATTATTAACGTATTGCACAACAAGTGTCGTCCTGGCATGGGGTGAGAGCCTGCCGATCGTAGTCAGCTGACCACTCAAGAACCCCAACCCTAATGGCACCCTAGGAAGCCCGTTCCGCCCACCTGCCAAGCCCACAGGTCCCCTTGCTGTTGGGTTCTCCACCCAGGGAGATGTCTCACCTGGGTGCTTCAGGAGGTGTATACCTCCCTAAGCTCACCCCAGGCCACCTGGCCCTGCGAACATCATTCCTTTCTCCAGCCAGGGTTGGCCCTGTCCACAGCCAAAGAGGCTCCTGTAAGTTTTAGTCAGGAAACCCTGTTCTGACTTTCTCCTTTGAAGCAGGTTCCTTCCCATGCCCCATTCCACCATCAGAACGGTGCCATCTGGTCATGGTCCTGCCAACACTCTTGTAACCAATCCACCAAAGTGGCCCGCACCCCAGGAAGCCACAAGTCCAGTCCCCAGCCTGATAAGTGGACCCCATCTGTCCTGTAATGCTTGTGTTCATTCTTATTAATAGAACTATGGGAAATAATTCAACCCCCAAACGCTGAGGCCCATTGAGCTGCTGCCGCATTCAGCTTTCGGATCAACTGGTTCATTATTGCTGGCAAGCTAGCCCCCTGCCAAACTCTGCACTCAACCATGTTGGACCACATTATACAAGTTCCTCGCATCTGTTGCTGTAAAGTCGACAAGTCTGCCATCATGCTTGTTTCAATTCCACACTCTTCATTATGGGGAGATCGTTTATGCCAGCATGAATTAACAATGCAGCCAGAGCCTTGTGCCGATGAACCGCCTGGCCGATCGTGCTCAAAAACATTGATCATCTCATGCCTCAACATCCGAACCAGGTGATCACCACTGGGCCCCCAGTCCCCAGATCCAATTCCCAATGAGTTTGCAACGCATACTGTCCTGCCCAATAGACGTAGCTATGTCCAACGAGCCATATCGTAAGCTTGGTGGAATGACTTGGAATGAGTCAGACCTGGTTCTAACTCACCTCTGCCCACTGCCGATGTTGATGGCTCCTCCTGTGTGCTTGCTGTTTGGGTGGGTTGCGTGTCCAACGTGTTACCCCAAAACATGAGCCAACTGGCTGAACCCTCTGTCTTTTCCTGTGCCAGGGGGACCCCAAAGTTTGTGGACATGATCTGGAATGTCCCCAATTGGAGCGTGCAGTCACGTGACCCTTTTCGCCCAGCAAACAGGAAATCATCTAAATAATGAGTGATTTCTTGAAACTACCCATTTTCTTCACTGCCCACTCCAGGAAGGTGCTAAATGTTTCAAAGGCCGCACATCCTACTGTGCAGCTCATTGACATGGCCTTATCCACATACCCCCGTTCCTAGAACTTAAATCCGAGCGACAAAAGTCGTCGGGATGCACTGGGAGAGGGCCGCATGTTGATTGAATATAGCATTTCGCCATGAGCACATCTAGGCCACGTGACCTTACCCTGGCAACTGCTTGGTCAAATGATGTCTACCATACTGAGCAGAGCTCTGGAGGAATCGAGTCATTCACTGATGACCCGGCTGGGTAAGACAAGTGGTGAATTAACCTGAACTGGCCAGGGGGCTTCTTAGGGACCACATGCAGGGGAGATTTCCTGAGTGACGGGGCCAGGAAGGGGCTAGCCACTCCCCCTGCTTCCTTCAGGATTTTACCTAGCGTGAAGTCTGGCATGTCCCTGGCTACTGCAGTCAGTCACTCCCTGCTGCCCTCTGTGTGGTATATGAAAACATTCAGAGAAATCTGCTAACAGGTAGGCAGCAGCCGCCTTGGCAGGGTACCCTCTCAATAATGGATATAAGGCACTCACCTATACCAGCATCAGGGCTAAGCCCAGCAGCTCATCTAGTGGTGTTTCAGTCAACTTTGGCAGCAATGGAAGATCCTCCAGAACCTGATCCCCCTTCCTTCCTGATCGAGGATCAGGTGTCTTAATACAGTGGTCCCCAACCTTTTTGAGGCTGGGGACCAGCAGGGCAACTGCCCGCCCGTGCATGCTGCAAGCTTGAGGCCTGGGAAGTTTTTTACTGTGGGGGGGGGGCGGGGAGAGGGAGCCGCGGCCCGCGGGTTGGGGACCACTGTCTTAAAAGGGCTGCTGTGACCCAGGCATTCTGCTGCACGATTGCCCAGCGTATCCACCTTCACACACTTCACAAACATGATTGTAATGGCACTGTAGCCACTTACACGTTTTCCTGTTAAAATCCCAGCATGACAGGCCCTGCCCTTTCTTGGAAATGATGCCCTGCGTTCCCTGTCCCTCAGCCGTCTCACACTGGGCCCCACCTTGACTAGCCATGAGTCATGGTTCTTTAAATCCCAACGTGCTAATGGGTTGTAAGAAGCCAGCTCCCTAAAGTCCTGGTCATAATCCAAGGCTGCCTCTTCCCCTGCATACTCCCTTGCCACCAACACATGAGACAGATACCTAGACAGGTGCCAGCCTCTTTCCGGGTAAGCTGCCAATATGAGCGCCTGGTACTCTGTAAAACCCTGCAGCCAATTGATGAAATTCTGCTTGCACCGGGGCACCTCACATTTCATTTTGTCCCTTCTTTTCCCGCTGTCACCTCCCTTAGGCCCAGTTCAGATGAATTAATATAGGTCAACATAGTTCCCCTCGAGGGCCCAACCCTCAATATCTTGGGTAAGTGAATGCCAGGTGGGGCTTCATTGTCTGCATATTTTGCGGGTGGCGCCTGAGTGGTGCCAGCTACTTCACTTTCGTCCAGTAGCCACTTGGCATCTGCCTGCCACTTACGCAGCCAGGCCCAAGATGAAAGCCCCCTCCAGCCAGTACCTCCTATCATTTTATTTATATTTATTTATTATATTTCTATACCGCCCTCCCCGGAGGCTCAGGGCGGTTTACATTAAACATATAAACAATACATGGAACAGTCTTCATTAATACTCATAATAATAATAATAATTACAGTGGTTGTAACAGAAAACAGTATAGTGAACAGTATAATAATAATATAACAGTATAACAATGCAACCGTGCAAATGGCACAACAGGTCCAGAGCACTCTGGTGGAGTTCTGGGAGGAAGGGGGGAGCGGGGGCCCTTCATTCGTTGTTGGTTGTGCCTGGTCTCAACCAAATGCCTGGCGGAAGAGCTCCTTTTTGCAGGCCGTGTAGAACTGTTTAAGCTCCGTCAGGGCCCTGATCTCTTCTGGAAGCTCATTCCCCCCAGGTGGGAGACCAGGCGGACTTCTTTAGGGCCAGGGACCATTAGCCAGTTGGTGGCGGAGGAGCGCAGAGCTCTTTTGGGGGCATAGGCAGGGAGGCGGTCCCTCAGGTACACTGGGCCCTGACCGCGAATGGCCTTGAAGGTAATTACCAGGACCTTTAGTCTAATCCGGAATTCAACTGGCAGCCACTGCAGTTGGTAGAGAATGGGCTGGATGTGGGACCTCCACAGTGTTGCTGTGAGGATCCTGGCCGCTGTGTTTCGAACCAGCTGTAGTTTCTGGGTCAAGTCTAAGGGCAGGCCTACGTAGAGTGAGTTACAGAAGTCCAGTCTAGAGGTGACTGTCGCATGGATCACCGTGGCTAGGTGTTCCGGGGCCAGGTAGGGTGCTAGTAGTTTGGCTTGGCAGAGATGGTAGAAAGCCAGCCGCGCTACCTTTGTGATCTGGGCTTCCATTGTAAGGGAAGCATCCAGAATCACGCCTAGGTTCCTGGCGGAGCTGTACACCATCCAGGGCAGGCAGGCGCGCTTCCTCGCATGGTCCCTTCCTACCCAGCCACAGGACCTCCGTCTTTGAAGGATTGAGATTCAGGCGACTCTGCTTCAGCCTTCTCGTCACTGCTTCTAGGCAGCTGGCTAATGCTTTTGGGGGGGAGTCAGGGCGGCCATCAGGAGGAAGAGCTGGGTGTCATCGGCATATTGATGACAACCCAGCCCAAACCTCCGTACCAGTTGTGCAAGAGGGCGCATAAAGATGTTGGATAGGATAGGAGAGAGGACTGCTCCTTGTGGGACTCCACAAGTAAGTTGTCGGCGGTCTGATGTTTTCTCTCCTATTGCAACCCTCTGATCCCGGAGGAAGGAGATCAGCCATTGGAGGGCTGTCTCTCGTATTCCGGCATCGATGAGGCGGCGAGCTAGAAGCTCGTGATCGACTGTGTCGAACGCTGCTGAGAGGTCTAGTAATATCAGTGCCGACCCGCCTCTGTCCAACTGGCGACAGAGGTCGTCCGTCAGGGCGACTAGCGCTGTCTCTACCCCATGGCCAGGCCGGAGGCCTGACGGATGGGTCTGGGACCGAAGCTTCTTCCAGGTACTCTGTTAGTTAGTTTGCGACAGCCCTTACTATTGTCAGGATTGCTAGAATCTCTGCCATAAATTAGCCTGAGTTCTTCCATGACAGTTTTATTGCTTGGCGCCTGGCTGCTTCAGGTCCTGTAATCATGCTAACTAGTAAAAGTAAAATATATGTTGTTGTAACTCTTATCACTTGTTGAGGCCTCTCGGCTGGGCCAGGTTTTTGCTATCAACCAGTCAAGGTCATGAGAATGTATCACTGTTTTTAATTGCATGTGTCTCTTCTCTCCTTCTCCCCTCCCTTGGGAACTTTCAAGTTTTGGGCGGGAGAATCGTATTGATAAAGAGAAGCAAATCTGTATTCAAGTCAGATTTGACTTCGCCAGTCTTGATGTTTGTAGTACTTCTCAATAAAGCTTTCTTATTATTAAGAAGCTAGTTGTGAGTTCTTTCAACGCTTGACATTAAGTCAAATCTCACAACACCTTTCGCCTGCCAACATGCAGGACGAAGGCAATATCTATACTGAGCAGGAAGAGGGCCTGGAGTGGGACTTCTCTCAGGGCAAAGTGGCCGGCGTGGGCTCGTTTAGTTCGGGCATGGTCAGAGCCTTGGGTGATGCGACCCCGGGCCACGCAGATTTCCTGGAAAAGCACATCACCGAACGCAGGCGTCTATCGAAGTACGACCGCCTGACGGGTGATGAGCAGTAGCCTGATCAACTGCCCATGGGGGTGCCCAGCCAAGGGATGGCGTCCACCCTCGAGGTACAGGAGTTGCAGCAGAAACTGGACAAGGTGACCAGATGGCTGCAGGGTGTATCGGGACAGTTGGATCCGGAAGAGCAGCGTGAGGCGAGACGCTGCGCGAGTTGCAAGTAGACTTCCGTGAGCCTGGCGGCCAAAGGCTGGGGGATCTTCCCACCCTGAGGGAGCGCGAGGCGGCGGCGAGAGCGGCAGCACAGCTGCAGGAGGAGGAAGAAGACGACGGCCTTGGTGGGGCCGATGCTGGGAGAGGAGCGGGACTCCTGGGTTTGGGTCAAGTCGTGGCCCAAGAACTGGCTGCGGGAGCCGGTGGATTACAAATTGCAGCGGCGGCTGCTGATGGAGCTGGGGCAGCGGACGGAGCAGCAGCGGCTGGTGCAGCGGCGAGAGCAGCGGCTGCGGCGAGAGCAGCGGCCGCGGCGAGAGCAGCGGCCGCGGCGAGAGCCGCGGTAGGAGTTGGTCGAGGTGTCGGTCGTGGAGCGCAGGCTCCAATGGATTGGGGCCCGGGACGTCTGCCTCCCCATCTCAGGGGAGTGGAGATGCGGAGCACCTACAAGTTCAAAGCCACGTTCTCGGGTGACCCGTCAACTTTCCCGTCGTTCCTGGTGCATCTTCAAGCCTACATGATGGACATGGGGTTCACCTTCAATGACGATGCCGAGCGTATTCGTTTCGTGGGGGAGTGCTTAGAAGGAAAGGCAGCAAAGTGGTTCATGGACCTCTATCGTTACAATCCGAGAGCCGTCCGTAACTACAATCACTTCCTGAGAACCATGCGCCTGATGTACGTGGAGCCTTTCGAGAAGGAGACGGCGGAGAAGAAACTCAAGGCCCTGAAGCAAGGGAAAATGACGGTGGCGGAGTATGCCAGGGAATTCAAGGAACTCATCAGCTGTGCCGGATTGGACTGAGCCCCAGAGAGTGCATGCTTTCGTGGGGGGACTCTCCGGAGACTTGTCCAGCAAGTGCCTCCTTTTGGAAGACCCACTGACCGTGTTGGGGTGGGTGCAGCTGGCAGGAGAGATGGAAAGCCGTCTGGAGCGGGCGGCCGAATATAAAGGAATTGCTGACAAGACGGGTAGAAAGACCTCTACCCCTAAGAAAGCCCAGCCCAAGGCTAAACTGGAACCAAGCGAGCACTCTCGGCGCATGGAGAAGGGATTGTGTCTGGGTTGTGGCCAGGCTGGCCATTTTCTCGCCCAATGCCCAACCAAGACCTCGCCCAGTGCCAAGCCAGCGGGGGGAACCCCAGCCAAAGCTTCTACAACCAAGAAAGTGGCCCCGAAGAAATCCGCCAAGTCCCTGCTTGCTCCGGCTGGGGCCGCGACTGTGGTGGAGGAATCAGAAGGCAGCAGCCAAGATGAAGAAATACAATCAGAGGAGCAGTCGGGAAACGAAGATGGCCTGCTGTGAAGGCGCCCTGCCAGCAGGTCTCCGGCAGGGGCAAACGCGCGGTGAGTGACTCTCCCCTGATCCTCTTGCCCGCAACTCTCACAGAGCCCAACTCTGGGGAAAAATTGGGGGTGCGTTGCATAGTGGACTCTGGGTGTACCAAAACCCTAGTTAGCCCAGCGCTAGCCGAGACTTTGGGGGTGGGGAAGGTGCCTCTGGGGGAGCCCCTACCCATTACTCAACTGGATGGGAAATGTGCCCCAGGGGGGGAGGCCACGGTGAAAACGCTCCCGATGGACTTGGACATTGAAAAACATTGGGAGCAGATCCAACCCTTGGTAGCGCCCCACTCCGCATTTCCGTGTGTGTTGGGGCTGGACTGGTTGCGTGAACACGATCCCACGGTGAAGTGGAAGAAAGGGACAGTGAAGTTTTCGTCACCTAGTTGCAAGCAGCATGTGCGGTCCCAACCCGCTCGGGACTGTCAAACCGTGGCCGCAGTGGGGGCGGCTAGGGCGCCTGCCCTCCCACGGGAGTATCGAGAGTTTGAGGATGTATTTGCAGAGACCGAATGCGACCAACTACCTCCCCACCGCAAAACAGACTGTGCAATTGAGCTAAAGAAGGGGGAGCCTCTTCCCAAAGCCAAACTGTATTCCATGAGCCCTAGGGAAATGAAGGAGCTTAGGGAGTTCTTGGACAAGAATCTTGCCAGGGGATTTATCAGACCGGCCACTTCTCCCCTGGCTGCCCCAGTCCTCTTTGTGAAAAAGAAGGATGGGTCCCTACGCCTCTGTACGGACTACAGAGGGCTGAATGCTGTTTCCACCTGCAATGCTTACCCCTTGCCTTTGATTAAGGACTTGTTGGGACATTTGGGGAGGGCCCGGATTTTTACAAAACTGGACTTGAGAGAAGCCTATTACAGGGTCCGCATAAAGAAGGGGCATGAGTACCTGACCGCTTTTAACACCCCCTTGGGTCAATTTGAATACACCGTCATGCCGTTCGTGCTTTCAAAATGCGAATTCCACCGGGATGCGGTGGAGTTTCTGGGGTTCCGGGTTTCCAAAGAGGGAATTGAAATGGATCCGGGCAAAGTGCGTGACCTGTTAGCCTGGGAACCCCCCAGGACGAGGAGGCAGCTCCAGAGTTTCTTAGGCTTTGCGAACTTTTATAGAACGTTCATTCCCAGCTTTGCCAAGGTGGCACTGCCGCTCACTGACTTGTTGAAAACAAAGGAGGGGGGAAAGGCGGCAAATCGACCGGGCGCCCCACTCCAGTGGACCCCCCTGTGTCAGAAAGCCTTTGAGAATCTGAAGCTCCTTTTTACATCTGAACCGGTGTTGGCCCATGCTGACTCCACTAAGCAATTTACCGTGCAAGTAGATTCCTCGGATGTAGCAATGGGGGCCGTGATCCTGCAAGAGGGGGAGGATGGGAAGTTGCACCCCTTAGCTTATCTGTCAAAGACGTTTTCCGGGACAGAACGTAACTGGGCGATTTGGGAAAAAGAGGCAGCAGCAGTGAAATTAGCACTTGCCACTTGGAGGCATTGGTTGGAGGGGTCCGCCGTCCCGTTCGTAGTTTGGACAGACCATAAAAATCTCCAAGCACTCAAGCAGCCCCGCTCACTCTCTGCCAAGCAAATGCGGTGGGCGGAGTTTTTCTCTCGTTTTAACTTTACACTTAAGCATCTGCCAGGCAAAATGAACTTTTTGGCGGATGCTCTTTCTCGCTTGCCCCAGTACAACAGTAAGCGCGACCCATTGGTGGATACCGTTTTCACCCCCGCCCAATTGGGGATGGCAGCAGTGACGCGCAGTCAAACAAAGAAAGGAAACCTAATTCCCGGTGGGTGGGTTCAGAAGGAGGTGTTACAGGACTCTGAGTTTGCTTCCCTCCGCCCTGCCCTAGTCGACAAGGGGGGCCTGTTTTTTAAGGGGGAGCGCCTGTACGTCCCAGCGGCGGCGCGAGGAAACGTTTTAAAACTTTGTCACGATGCGAAAACCACAGGACATTTTGGTTTCGTGAAGACTCTGCACCTGGTCAGGAGACATTATTGGTGGCCAACGTTAAGGAGCGATGTAGAGAAGTATGTGCAGGGCTGCCCTACCTGCCTGGTTTCCAAGCCCCCAGGAGGAAAGAAACGAGGGCTACTGCAGCCTCTGCCCACTCCTGCCCGTCCCTGGTCCGATGTCACCATGGACTTTATTACGGACCTGCCTCCCAGCCAGGGCAAGACTGTAGTTTGGGTGGTGGTGGATGCCTTCTCAAAGCAAGCCCATTTTATTCCTTGTGCGGGCTTGCCCTCAGCAGCCAAACTGGCTTCTATGTTCGTGACTCACATAATCCGCCTACATGGAATTCCGAGGAGGATGCTCACGGATCGGGGCCCTCAGTTCGTTGCCAAGTTCTGGCGGGAGCTTTTGAAGTTGCTGGGGATAGAGCAAGCCCTGACATCGGGCTACCACCCTGAGTCCAACGGGCAGACTGAAAGGGTGAACCAAATTCTTGAACAGTACCTGCACTTTTTTATTAATCACCAACAAAATGATTGGGTTGCCATCTTGCCTCTTGCTGAGTTTGCCTATAACAACGGGGTGCATGCCTCCACTGGAGTGTCTCCCTTTAAGTTGGTCTACGGGACAGACCTAGTTGCTGCACCCACCTGGGAGTTAGTTTCTGTTGAAGCCCCTGAAGTCACCAAATGGGCGACATCTATTAGTGCAGGTTGGCCTGACATCGTGTCTAGCCTTGAGGAGGCTAAACAAGCATATAAGTCTCAGGCAGACAAAAAAACGCGCACCTGCACCAGCCTGGAAAGTAGGTGATCTTGCCTACCTGTCTACAAAAAACCTACGCTGTCAGCAACAATCTAAGAAACTGGGTCCCAAATTCGTGGGGCCCTTTCCCATTGTGAAACTGATCAATGCTGTGACTGTGGAATTGCGTTTGCCTAAAACTTATAGGAATGTGCATCCGGTTTTTCATTCCAGCCTGCTGCGGCGAGCCCCGGCGCCGGATGTGTGGCACCCTCCGCTTTCAACACCAGTGCCTGTCTATATTGATAAAGACACCCACTACGAGGTCAACCAGATCTTGGACTCTCGTGTGCACAAGGGTCGCCTCCAATATTTGGTGGATTGGAAAGATTTCCCTTCGGGGGAGAGGGAGTGGGTGGAGGCGGAGAATGTGAAAGCCCCCCGCCTCCTTCGAGCTTTCCACCGTGCTTTCCCTGAATGCCCTCGACCGGTGGATGCGGGCTAGTGGGGGAGGGTCCTTTTTAGGGTGGAAGGATGTCAGGATTGCTAGAATCTCTGCCATAAATTAGCCTGAGTTCTTCCATGACAGTTTTATTGCTTGGCGCCTGGCTGCTTCAGGTCCTGTAATCATGCTAACTAGTAAAAGTAAAATATAGTAAAAAAAATATTGTAAAAAAGTTGTAACTCTTATCACTTGTTGAGGCCTCTCAGCTGGGCCAGGTTTTTGCTATCAACCAGTCAAGGTCATGAGAATGTATCACTGTTTTTAATTGCATGTGTCTCTTCTCTCCTTCTCCCCTCCCTTGGGAACTTTCAAGTTTTGGGCGGGAGAATCGTATTGATAAAGAGAAGCAAATCTGTATTCAAGTCAGATTTGACTTCGCCAGTCTTGATGTTTGTAGTACTTCTCAATAAAGCTTTCTTATTATTAAGAAGCTAGTTGTGAGTTCTTTCAACGCTTGACAACTATCATCTTCCCCAGAAACGCTAAATGCGAGACGGGTCGATAATTGTTGGGCTCTCGCGGGTCTAAGGATGTTTTTTTCAGCAGTGGGCGTACCACAGCCTCTTTCAGTCCCTCTGGGAATTCTCCCGTTGTGAGAGATAGATTGATTATCTCCCAGAGGGGGCCCTTTATCCTTATGTCAGCTGTTCTTAAGAGCCAGGATGTTCAAGGGTCTAGTGGGCATGTGGTTGGCCTCGCTGTTTCTAGTATCCTGTCCACTTCAGTCAGTGTGAGTCGTCTGAAGTCATGCGCTTCCTCTCCATCCTCACTTAAGGAAGACTCTCCAGATGTATATGAGCCGTGTGACTTGAAGTGATGCCGATTGACTAGATCTCCACTGCTGTTGAATCTGCACCAGAAGGCCTCAGACTTGCCCACCAGAGTGGCTGGTGCTGCCATCATCTGAGCTAACTTGTGGGGATGGGGAGCATTGCTGCTGTGCAACGCCCCTAGGCACACTAGGCTGACCGGCATCATCAGGTGTTGCCCACTTCCCAATGTGAGCCAGTTATGTGACCTGCCATTGGGCTCAGCCCTGCCTTGTGGCCTACCCCTTGACTGGTGGAGTGGAGACCCCAGTGGAGACTGCGCCCTCCCGACCACATGTGTGCTGCCTACGTCTTGGAGCTTGCTCCGCCCACTATGGTCCAGCTATTGCCAATATCCTGGGGCCTAAGGCCCCCTGTAGGCCCCCTCACTGCTCCTGACCTGCCTGGTGGTAGATCCATCCGCCCTGCCCACGGCCTGGAGCTGGCTGGTAATGCCAATGCCCAAGTGACCCTTGCTTTTTGGGCGCTTACTTTCTGCTTACTTTCCACTCCTGGGCTGGGGCAGGTCCTGCTGCTCCCACTTCTCCCCTGGGCTCGCGCATGATTCCTCACTCGCTGGGGCTATTGTTAGCTCACCCCGCTGATGCTCATGAGTGAAAGCTCCTCCCACTACCGCTGAGCTCCTCAGTGCAAGCTTTAGTCAGAGCTGAGGCAATATGGCCTCCAAACCTCAAAGGGAGGTAGGTGGCCTCCCTCGTGCTCCGCAGCCGACCACCTGTGTGGCAGCACAGCAGCTGAGGAGCTTGTTGCTCAGCTGCTGGGAGAAAAGCAGGCTTCAAGCCGCAGGTGCTTATCTACCCAAGAGCCCTCTCCCCCCCCCCCACACACACACACGCTGCCACACAGCACGTGCTCTGAATGCACCTGCTCTCTTCTTCCACCTGCTCTCTTCTTCCCGCATCTTCCCTTCCCCAACTTGCTGCTGTGTCAATAGCAGCCCGGGTAAGTCCTGGGTGCTTTTTATTTTCATCAGTTCTGTTTGGTCTTGTGGGTTTATAGATTTAGTTAACATCTTTTTTTATTATTATTATTATTTTAACCCCTGCAACTAAACCAAATCATTTCAGCTTAATCTTTATTCTTTTCAAAGTGTTGTTCAAGGTCAGAACCAAATCATCTGTAAAAGCTGTCAAGTTAAAAGTTTCTTTTCCGGTTTTATACCTCAAATCCTCTCAGCTTGGTGTAGTGGTTAAGAGCAGTGGCTTCTAATCAGGCAAGCAGGGTTTTATTTCTTGCCTCTCCACTTGCAGCCAGTGGGTTTCCTTGGGTTCATCAGGGTCCTGAGTGCTATCCTCCCCCCGCATTCCTTTCAGAGGTTTCTCAGCTCCACTTACCTCACAGGTTGTCTGTTGTGGGGAGAGGAAAAGAAAGAGATTATAAGCGTCTTTGGGAATCCTTCGGATAGTGAAAAGTGGGGTATAAAGACCAAATCCTCATCTTCTGCTTCTGTTCAAAATTTCTGAAGCAAAGACCAACAAAAAAGGGGACAACAAATAATTTTATCTAGTTCCTTTTTGTATCTCACATTGTTTGGTTAGATCACCGTTTACAATGATCCTTGGTATCTGTAAATAATTGATTACCCCCCCCCCCAATTTTTTTAACAAAGCCCGTTTATGCACTGGGCACTGCCCCAGCTCTCGTGCAGGAACACAAATAGGGGGCAGATGAGGTGCACTGGGCCAAATGCTCTCCCGTGTGGGTTCACCGCGATTGACTATTTGCAATCGGTTTCTTTTTTTTAATAAATTGGTTACCGCACTGAATCCACGGTCCACTAAATATGATGAAGGAAATCCAATTAAGAACTTTTGAATTACAGCCCATATTTCAGGATAAGCCATAGGGATCTCCTTTTACAGCCAGAATTGTTGGTAGCCGGTTTTGAATTTCAATTTCAATTCCTCATTTGTACTTACTTCCATCAGTCCTTCTTGCAACTGTGGAGATTCTTCTGTGTTTGTACTTGAAAAAGGATCCAAAATCCAATCAGGTATGTTCATTTTCAAAATATCATCAAATCATTGATTAAAATCTGAATGGAGAGCATCCAAGTGCTCACAATAAGAAAGTATATCTTCATCTTTTTTTTCTGCTCCTGATAAATTTGGGAACTGGCTGAATTCCCCTCGTCCAAAATTTCGTTTGTACAGTAGACGTTTTGTCACAAATGCAGAAATAACAGATTTTGTTTTTATTAAATTCAGTTCATCACCTTGAAGCTGAAGATTGCTTTCATTAAATTTTTGAAACAAGTCGGTCATGTAAGCAATATCACTTTTGGATTGAATTAAATTGGATCGTAAAGCATCATTTTTATCTTTCAAGAACTCCGGCACAGGCACCCTTTGACCCTTTAAACAGGCACCCTTTGACAACCAACGAACTTCTGTATGAAGCAGCAAACTATTAAATTCTTCATCGTTTTCAATACATAGCTGTGTAATGAATTATGTAGGCGTGCACTTACATTTTTGGCAACTAGATGTTGACGATGGATAATACAGTGTACTGTTAATGCATTCGGCACCTCCTTTTTTAAATATGCAAGAAAACCCCTGTAGCGCCCTACCATCGCTGGAGCACGATCTGTGGCTACTGATAAGATATTACTCAGAGGTATTTATTTTTCTTTAAAAAATTCATTCAATGCATGAAATATTGATTCTCCTTTAGTATAAGTTTGCAAATATTTAGTAAATAATAAATCTTGGCAAATTTGTTCTTCATTTTTGTATGCTAAAAGTAAAGCTTCATTTCCCGGCAAAGTTGATTCATCCAATTGAATAGAAAACCGAGATGTTTTTAAATAGCCACACAATGAATCTTCAACATCTTGAGCCATTTCATCAATTCTTCTTTGCACTGTATTATTGCTCAATAAAATTTTCTTGATAATATCAGATGCTGGCTTGTGTAGCACAGTACGTATTACTTCACATATGGCCGGTATAATTAGTTTCTCACCAATAGTATGTGGTTTTCCCGATTTGGCAATCATTAACGAAATATTGTAAGAAGCAAGCAATCTTGTGTGGTTGCAGTTGAAAAGAATTTTGCCAATGTTGGTTGTTTGATAAATTTTTCTTTTAGTGTTTGAAAATAAGATAATTTCTTATCTTTTTTATCACCATGAATTTTAGTCAAATGTTCTTGTAGTCTGGAAGGCTTCATAGCTTCATTTGATAAAACTTTCTGGCAAATCAGGCACATTGGTAATGTATTGTTTACAGGCGATTCAATAAAGCCATATTTCAAATATTCGATATTGCATACATTTTTTCTTTGGTTGAGCCATTATTATCTGTAGAAAAAAATAAAATTTTTATGGAGGTATTTTTAATTAATATTTTTTTTGTAATTTTTTTGAAATATTTTTGTAAAAAACTAAAATAAATACTAATGAAATAAATATGATATTATTTTCGCTCCGGAATATTTTTAATTAACCCGTTCGATCCTGTGGGCCAGAATTGTTTTCTATAAACACTAAAATTGCGTTATCTTGCTTAATATTATAGATAATTTAATTCTGTTTTTTTATTTTTAGCGTATAATATATGTCTCTCTAATACATCCGTGTTAATTTTTTTCCTGGTACTATAATTATTTTTTATATCGAAATTAAAAAAAATTAAATAATTTAAATAATTATTAATTATTTATTAATAAATAAATAATTTAAATTTAAATAATTTTTTTTGCGTGATGCCTATAAATTTTATGACGAATTTTGAAAATAGAGGTCATTCTTAGTCAAACAAAACAAACCCGATAGTTCTAGCTATAATAGAACTCAAATTATAACAATCAAAACAAACACGATTGTTTTGATTGTTATAATTTGGCACCAGGGTGATACCGGCATGTGCTGCTTGGTGTCCAGTTACCGAGTAGCCGCGTCGAACGGCGTCGGCATCACGCGATCGGCGCTAGCTAGAGACGGCGACCAGCGATTCGCAAAACAAATAATGGACCTATTCCAAGTATACGTCTGACCTATTTATAGCTGCAGCTGGTGGGGACCAGAGAACCGGTCTGTTTCTCTGCAAATACTTTACTGGAGAATCGATAGTTTTCAGGCCCAGTAAAAAGGCTTAAGTAGGGATCAGAAAACGGTTATAAATAAATTACCGATAAATAAGTAAGAAATTTTGGTTTTAGACTAAAAACATAATACAAATAAAGGATGACGTTTTATATTTATTGGTATGTTTACGAGTTCGGAAAAAAATGATTCGAAAATTCAGAGCGAGACAGTCTCGCTCTTCGACGGAGAGAATCGAAAGTGCGGAGCGATACTGTCTTGTTCTTCGGAGCGAAAAGGTTTGTAAAGCGCATATAATTATTACAATATAAATAAATAATACTCACCAATTATAGTCGCACTATTAGTTAACTTTAACTTGTACAATATCACAACAATCTAACCTAGAGTTATATTACACTGTAATTTTACCCTAATAATTACGGGAAATCTCCTGATTCATAGCGTGCTCCAAAATCTGTTGGTAGTACTGCTGCTGCCGTTCCGGACTTTGGTCTTGGGATTGACCAATCGCACGAGTGGCAGCTGCCCGCAGCAATGCTCGTAGTACTCACGTGGCAATTCAGTGGCACTGCATGAACAATAGCAGTGCACGATTGCACATATCTCAATGCAAGTGAGGGAGTATGCTGAAACCGAGCTAACGTCCAGTAAGTTGTTCAAAGAAAAATTAAGCGTTATGAGTGGAATACATAAATCAATTTTTCTAAATCTTCTCTTCTTTCTTTTATGCTTTCACCGCCCCCTTACAGTTATTCATTGCCCCCAAATGCACCTGTAGCCCATCACCGCCCCCCTGGATCGCTGCAGCCCCCAACAGGGGGCGGCAGTGCCCACTTTGGGAATCACTGGGCTAGACTCTTGGGAGACTTTTAAGCTTTAAGCTGGGTAGTTTTTTCTCCGAGGCAGGCTTATGACTTCACGGATTCCATGTGGGACTGCACAGAACCCATGTAGATGAACCTGAGGTACAGACAATTTACTAGTAACTTTTCCTGATGGCAGAAAGAAAAGAACTGAGGGAGTAGTGCTGACCCCTCCCACATCATGTCCCTTTAAGGCAGGAAAAGTCTCTTCCAATCCTCACAAAGTTGGGGGCCCCTCTGAGTGCTCCACCTCCACATTGGCTGCTTGGCCCGGCCTCACCTGCAAGGGGACTCGCCGCGCAGAAGGACAAGTAGCCTTCCAACACCGTTAGTCCTCCCAGCACCTTCCCCTCGCCCTCAGGACAGGAGATCGGCATCCCTGCTCCTTTCCTGCCCCCCAATGCTCCCACCCACCGCCAACTACCCCTCCCCCTCAAGCCCCTTCCCACGACGACGATCCCAACAAAACACACGCACACACACATTCTCGCACCCACCCACCGCTACATACCCCCCTCACCCTCCAGACCCCTCTCACCGCTGCCGCCATGACACACGCACCCATGCACACACATTCATGCACCCACCCAGCGCAAGATAACCCCCCTCGCCCCCCAGCCCACTTCCCATGCTGCTGCCACCCCATGATGCCCACCGTCCTGCCGACATCCCTGCCCTTCCCACCCCGACCGATGCTCCCCTCACGCCTCCTTACCTTTCTCCCATCCTCCATATCCAAGGCCCTTTTCTGCCCTTCCTCTAGCGCCGCGGCTAGGCCATGCGTCCTGTGTGGCCAACGCTACAGCACTAGACTGAACCAGACATGCGCAGACCTCCGTGCATCCCTGGTTGCCCTTCCAGCGCTGCCCCGGCCCATCCCTCCACCACACATGCACGGCCTCCTGCACATGCATTCTTCACCTCCCCGTCGCCCCCCCCGCCCCCCCCCACAGTCGCGCTGCTTCCCCGCAGGCACACTACCTCCACGATTCCGACCCCCCTGCCTATGCGCGGGGAGAGGACAACACACGAAGTCCCAACTTGGCCGCTTTTCCAGCCTCTCCCGCCCTTCTGCCACCCACAGCCCCATGGCCGCATTGTCTCCAACGACGAGGACACCGACGCCGGTGAGTGGCTCGCCA
The DNA here is from genome assembly GCF_049243985.1 of Paroedura picta. Lineage (NCBI taxonomy): Eukaryota > Metazoa > Chordata > Lepidosauria > Squamata > Gekkonidae > Paroedura > Paroedura picta. The sequence continues at coordinate 21,446,647 of NC_135370.1, read as the reverse complement.
GTTCCGCCTCGCCTTCTTTTCCGTGCCCGTGGCATCCTGTTTCAGGGGGCTGGCTCCGAGAGATGGGAGGTGGGGGGTGCGTCCGAGTGTCTCCCTTCACCCTACTCCCCTTTCAAAGCCCATTTTTTTTAATGGGCTTTGAAACTATTTATTTATATTTATATACCGCCCTCTCTGGAGGCTCAGGGCGGTTTACATTGAACTTATGAACCATACATGAAATAATCTGCATTAATAATCAAACAATAATATTAACAACAGTGTTTGTAACAAATAATACAACAAATAAAGTTGTGACAGCACACAATACAATATAACAGCACAACAGTGCAATGGCACAACAGGTCCAGAACTAGTCACAGATAAAACGGATGTCGGCTTTGGGTGCTTAAATAAATAAGTGCAACCTTCTTCTTGCACCTTATAGAGGTGATCAATCGATATGGAGGCAGGAGCTGTGGACTGCGAAGCCGTCCCATAGTCGGAATGGGAGGATCGGGACTTGTGTTTTGTCTTTCTCACCTTTGCAGAATGAGGCTCTGAAGACTGAGCTGCAGTGGCTGGTAATGTAATGGCCCCAGTTGCGACAGAAGCCAGGGATGGATAGGATGGAACCGTCTTACGTTTTTCCACTTGAGTCAAAACAACAGTCGGAACGGACCTGGTACAGTGGATCGATGCCGAGTTGGGAACAGGGGTGGGAGTGGAAGAGGGCTCAGAAGCCAGTTTGGAAGGCGGTTGGGAATTAGGACCCTGCAGGGCTTTTCCCCACAGCGCTGCCTTCAGCCTGACTGAGCGATCCAATCTTGCCTTCATAGTAAAATGCTGACAGATTTGACAGGCTGTCACGTTGTGTGCCTCACCAAGGCAGAGATCATGGTCATCCGAGTGCAGAATTTTCACCCACTATGGGAACATTTTTCGAAGAGTGCCTTTGAGGCCATGGTAAGAATCAGAAGCAGATAGAGCAGGGGTCCTCAAACTTTTTAAACAGGGGGCCAGTTCACTGTCCCTCAGACCGTTGGAGGGCCGGACTATAGTTTAAAAAAAAAAACAACTATGAACAAACTTCTATGCACACTGCACATATCTTATTTTGAAGCAAAAAAACAAAACAAAACGGGAACAAAACCATATTTAAAATGAAGAACAAGTAAAGTTAAATCAACAAACTTGCCAGTATTTCCATGGGAACTATGGGCTTACTTTTGGCTAATGAGATGGTCAATGTCTGGTTCCATATTTGTCACTGCTCAGTTCGGTCAGATAGGAAAGGTTCTTTCTCCATGCTCAGGTGGGTGGGCTTGTCCCCCAGTTGGCCGCTGCGATCCTCAGCAAAGAACAACAAAAAGGCACCCGACTATGCAAGGAACTTTGCAAGCAGAAGGTTGCAATCCTGATTGCGCTTTCTGGGAAGTGAGCCGAACGTCAGCTTGGGTTGCCCATTGTTTTCCCTTTCTCTCTGCACTCGCCCCGTCTCTCTTCTGGAGTTTGTCCCAGTATGGCAGAGTGAGAAGCCTGAAGTCGGCCACTGCACAAGCAACCCCCTCCCTCTTTGGTTGCCTCTGCTCGGGCTGTAGGCAAGGGTGAGTTGGTGACATCCCTTTGAAGTGCAAATAGCCTGCCAGTGTTAATTTCCAGTTCGCAAGCACCTTGAGAGGGGGTTATCGCTGCCCAAAGTGGAGGGCAGAACTTCATGGTGTCACCTGGGGGTGGGGGCATTAGTGGATGAATCACATGCGCCACATTGCTTAAGGGAGTGTGTCCTCACATGTTTAAAGTTTCAAAGCAATGAGTTGCTGGCTACTTTGAACCTGACACAGGCATTTCCCCTCTTCTTCTGGAGAGCACCTTGAGCAATAGCTGTACTCTTGGCATCTTGGCTTAATTGCCAAGGTGGCACTGGCTTTGCTTACTTTCTTTATATCTTGCCTTTCTGCCCACTGGGTGGTGACCCAAAGCAGCTTACAGCATTCTCCTCTCCCTTTTTTTTTTTACAATTACACTCCTCTAATTTTTGCCAAATTAGATTAGATGGCTCAGGTACTTTATCCCATAAAATTCCTGTATGAAAAGGTGTAAAGCAGGGTTGTGTACTAGCCCCAAGCCTGTTCAATTTGTTCCTTGTCGATCTATCTCTGTATTTGGCTGCAGTGGATGGACATCCCCCCAAATTAAAATCAGCTGAGGTTCCTATATTATTATATGCTGATGATGCAGTGGTTCTCTCAGTCACAAAAATTGGTCTTAAACGTTCTTTACGTAAATTTATCTCCTTCTGTGATTTGAATTCCCTAGTTATCAATTTTGATAAGACAACCCTGTGTGGGGATCCAAACCTGGATTTCCCAGATCCTTGTTTGCCACTTTAACTGGCTTTTGGCAAGGGTGTGGCCCACAGTACAGGCTAGGGAAAGTGCTGTTAGAGGGGTGCACTAGACAGCTTTGGGGACTTCTGCTCCCAGAGCCTGGAGAAATATTAGAACTAAATAAATATTTTACAATATATAATTACATATTGTTTTTGTGATTAATCACCATGCTTTATATTGAGTTTGTAACAATGAAAATACATCCTGCATATCATATCGCTTCCATCACTATCGATGCATGCCATTGCATTCCTCCTGATGGATGGCCGCCCTGACTCTCCCCCAGAAGCATTAGCCAGCTGCCTGGAAGCAGTGACGAGATGGCTCAAGCAGAGTCATCTGAAGCTCAATCCTTCAAAGACGGAGGTCCTGTAGCTAGGTAGGAAGGGCCCATGCGAGGAAGCGCGCCTGCCCACCCTGGATGGCATGCAGCTCTCTACGGCTCACTCCGCCAGGAACCTAGGCGTGATTCTGGACGCCTCCCTCACAATGGAGGCCCAGATCACAAAGGTAGCGCGGCTGGCATTCTACCATCTCCGCCAAGCCAAACTACTAGCGCCCTACCTGGCCCCGGAACACCTAGCCACAGTGATCCATGCGACGGTCACCTCTAGACTGGACTTTTGTAACTCGCTCTACGCAGGCCTGCCCTCAGCCCTGACCCGGAAACTACAACTGGTTCAAAATGCAGCAGCCAGGATCCTCACAGCAACACCATGGAGGTCTCATATCCGGCCTATTCTCCACCAGCTGCAATGGTTACCAGTTGAATTCCGGATCAGACTAAAGGTTCTGGTTATTACCTTCAAGGCCATACGCGGTCAGGGCCCAGTGTACATGAGGGACCGCATATACCGGACTGCCATGGAACTGTCCCCCATTAAGGCCTGGACGCCACTGACTAGGACGCCAATGGCTGCGCCTATCTGTGCCGTTGCCACCTCTCCATCCTGCAGATCTATGGACCATGGCTACGGTGGCCCATTGCGGGCTCCCTTGGGCTTGATCTCTCCCCTTCCATGATCTTCAGTCCGTCCACAACTATCGTTCCTGCCAGCAGGGCCTGCGCATCTGCGCGCTATGGCCAGCCTGCCTGGCAGCCACTTCCATCACAGCAACATGCTTGATGAACAAGCATCGGTGAGCACCGCACTCGCCTCCCTTCCTGTTTGCTCCGCATCGCAAGCCCATATGCCACAGCTGATGGCTGCTCCGGGTTGTGCCACCGTGGTGTTCCGTCCCATGCATTTGCTGTTTGCCTCGCTTCTCTGCATTTTCCATGCAACCGCTGGCTGCTGTTACGGCAGCCGTGCATAATAAGCCTTTCTTTCTTTCTTTCTTTCTTTCTTTCTTTCTTTCTTTCTTTCTTTCTTTCTTTCTTTCTTTCTTTCTTTCTTTCTTTCGAGATTAGCAAGATCACTTTCGAGATTAGCAAGATGGGGTGGGCTATGAGCGCAGTATTGATTGCAGTACTGTTTTCCCCACAGATGCATCTCATGGCGTCAACATCCCGGGAGTAATGTCTTATGAACGTCCCTGGCATTGACCAAGCGGCTGCTCTGCAGAAGTCAGCCATCGGAAGTACTCCAGCGAAGGCAGCTGATGTCACTTGTGCTCTGGTGGAATGAGCGGTGACCTTCAAAGGACAATACAGTTTCAACAGTATAAGTGTGTCGAATAGCCTGAACAATCCAGCGCTTATAGTCTGAGAAAAGGTTTTATTCTCCTTATTAGCACCATGAAAACATACAAAAAGCGATCTATCCTTCCTGAACTGTTTTGTTCTGTCCAAATAAAAAATCAGTGACCTTCTGGCATCTAAGGTATGCATTTGTTTTTCAAATAGTGAAGATTTTCATCATCCATCTTGTCATGCAGTCCCACATTGGGACATTCACGAGCTTAAATACCTTTGGTGGGGGGACAGTCCATTACGGAAAAAGGGAATGCAGGACAGCTGTTTTGAAACGAGCGTCAGCTCTTGCTGATAAATCGATAGCATAATGTTTGATAAATGTGCTCTCATTCGACCATGTCGCTGCTTTGCAGATGTCTTGGAGCAGAAGATGTCGCAGGAATGCAGCCGAAGAAGCCTGAGCCCTCATTGAATGTGCCTTTAAGAGCAATGGGCATGGAAGGGAAGCCGACCTATATGCAGTCCGAATTGCAGACACCATCCACCTAGAGAGGGACTGTGAAGACGCCCTAGTCCCCTTCTAAGCTCCCCAATAACAAACAAACAGACTGGGATCTCCTAAATTCCCTGGTCCTGTCTAAATAATAAAGAATGGCTCTTCTAACATCTACGTGTGTAACTTTATTTCCCCCGGGGACTCGGGGTTAGGAAAGAACAAGGGAAGGGACACTTCCTGGGAAAGGTGGAACGCAGATACCACCTTGGGCAGAAAATGCCAATCTGGGTGAAGCACCACCCTGGAAGGAAAAAACTTCAGGAATGGATAATCTATCCTGAAAGAAGCCAGTTCACTGACTCTCCTGGCGGAGGTGATACCTACTAGGAAAACGATCTTCATTGACAAAAATGATAGAGGTATAGAACCCAATGGCTCGAACACAGAGTTCATCACGGCCTGGAGGACAACGTCCAAAGACCATTGAGGGACTGGAGGGCGATGGGGAGGGAATATATTAAGGCCCCACAAAAAACATTTAGATAACTTGTGAGTGAATACAGAAGTGCCCTCTACCTCAACATGGTAAGACGCTAGGGTGGCCAAATGAGTTTTAACAGACCGTACAGTCAAACCGGACTGTGCCAATTCCCATAAATATAATAAAAGCTGGGGTAATGGACAGGAGAAGGGGGAAAGGGAGCGAGATGCACACCACCTCTCAAATCTAACCCACTTATAGTGGTAATTACGTCTCGTGGAATCCTTACGGGAATGCAACAAGGCACGTCTCACAGCATTGGGGAGGGATCCAACCTCAGAAGAATTATCCAAGCGGTTAGGTGGAGCCGGTCCATGTCTGGCGACATCCCGGAACTGATAGGGTGGATGAAACCGAAGGGAGTCGAATCCACCCCCCGGTTGCTATGGACGTTAGCCTGGTGAACCAAGGTTGGTGTGGCCAAAAAGGCGCAATGAGAATCGCGTCTGTCTTGTCCAAACACATCTTGGCTAGCACTCGGGGAATTAATGGCAGTGGGGGAAAAGCGTAACGGCACAGTCCCCCAGTTGATTTGAAACGCATCCCCCAGCGACTCGGGATCAATCCCCCCCGGGGAACAAAACTCTCGTGCCTTCGCAGACCAAGGTTTCGCAAATAGATCTATCCATGGGGTCCCCCAAAGGGTAAAGAGCTTGGAAGCGATTTGGTAGTTGAGGGACCAATCGTACTCCTGGGTAAAGACTCTGCTGAGTCTGTCTGCTCTGATATCCAAAGCTCCTGTTATATGAATAGCCCTCAGGTCCGCAGGAATCTTTAATAGGACTTCCCACACGCTAAGGGCTTCTGTACATAGGCCAGCAAGCCTGTGTCCCCCTGCTTGTTGATATAGAACATTGCAGATGTATTGTCCGTTTTGAGGAGGATCTTCTTGTGATGTAGCAGATCTGAAAAGGAGGTTAAGGCTAAATGTACTGCTCGAATTTCCAACAAATTTATATGGAGACCACATTCGGCAACAGACCACTGTCCCTGGGTTGAAAATTCCCTGTAGTATGCACCCCAACCCTCAAGTGAAGCATCCGTGGTAAGGGTTACCTCAGGGGTCCATAGACCAAAGGGGACTCCACGTAGTAAGTTCCCTGTAGACATACATCAATCGAGGGAACGGGCAACTGATCTGGGGACTGTGAAGTGTTGGAAGGGTTTGTGCCTCAGGGGGTTAAATCTCCGTATAAACCAGACTTGAAGGCATCTCATGTGCCATCTAGCATGGGGAACGACAGCCGTGGCAGAAGCCATCAGTCCAAGGGCCCTTTGAAAAGTACGGGCTGACTGCCATCGGTTCCGAACTATGGAACCTATCACCGATAAAAAGGAAGTCAACAGAGTTGCTTACCGTTTACGATAACTGTTGTTCATTGACGTCTTGTGTGCAAGCACACATTGGGACTGCGCACGCGCAGGCCTGCCGCTCAGAACTTCCCTAGCTAAAAGTCTCCAAAGAGGGCGCTCCGCTCCGCTACCACGCATGCGCCGGGTTTCCCGTGCACCGATCACGAGGACACAGGGCGGAGCGCCCACCCTGCTCAGTTCTCTGCCGCTGCTCTTCGGGACGAATCCGATAAACTCTAGGACTCAGTGGGGCAGGCGGGAGGGAATGTGTGCCTGCACACAAGACGTCAATGAACAACAGTTACTGTAAACGGTAAGCAACTCTATTTTCATTTTCTGTCTGTTCGGGAAAAAAACCGGAAGGGAAATCTCTTGTGAAAGATGAAACTGTGAGACTACCTTGGGTAGAAACTGCCAATCTGGATGGAGGACAACCCTGGAGGGGAACACCTTCAGGAAGGGGGAAACTATCCTAAGCGAGGTTAGTTCACTGACTCTTCTCGCAGAGGTAATCCCGACTAAAAAAGCTACCTTCATGGATAGCAAAGCCAATGAAATGGACCCCATGGGTTCAAAGGGAGGACTCATCAAGGCCTGAAGGACCACTTCCAAAGACCATTGCGGGATTGGTGGTTGACGGGGGGGGAACAAATTCGTAAGACCCCGGAGAAAACGTTTGGATAATTTGTGGGCAAATAATAAAGTGCCTTGCACTTCGGCGTGGTAAGAAGCCAACGCCGCCAAGTGAGTCCTGACCGAGGTAACTGCCAGACCAGAGTTTGCTAATTCCCATAAGTACAACAGGGCCTGTGGTAAGGGACAAGTAAATGGGCAAAGATGTCGTGATAGACACCAATGTTCCAATCTAGCCCACTTATTCATGTAACTACGCCTAGTACAGCTTTTCCGGGACTGCAACAACACCTCCCTCACGCTAGGTGGGAGCGGTTCCTTAGTGGTGTAATCCACCTCACCCCATGCCGTGAGGTGAAGCCTGGATAAATCTGGGCATGGTTGGGAACTGGAAGTCAGGAGGGCAGGGTCCAATGGGAGTCGGATCCAAATGCTGTTGGCCATCAAATTCAGCTTGGTAAACTATGGCTGACGGGGTCAAAAAGGGGCAATCAATATCGCATCCGTATTGTCCGCCGACTTCTTTGCCAACACCCTTGGGATAAGAGGCAGCAGGGAAAACACGTAATGCAGAACCCCTGTCCATGTGATCTGGAACGCATCCCCCAGAGACTGCGGGTCTATCCCCTCTGGGGAGCAAAACTCGTGGGCCTTCGCAAAATGTGCCCTGACAAAAAGGTCGATCTGGGGGATTCTCCATAGGGAAAATAAACGGCTTAGGACCAGGTCGTCTAGTGTCCAGTCGTATTCCTGAGAAAACACCCTGCTCAATCTGTCTGCCCTGGTATTCATGAAACCTGCTATGTGTATTGCCCTCATGTCTGCCTGAATGTCGAAAAGAATCTGCCACACTCTCAGGGCCTCGGCACATAGGGCTAAGGACCCGGTGCCCCCTTGTTTGTTGATGTAGAATAGGGTCGCAGTATTGTCCATGCAAAGGAGAATCCACTTGCTAGGCATAAATCTGAAAAAACAGTCAAGGCCAAAACCACAGCTCGAATTTCCAGTAAGTTAATATGTAACATACATTCCCAAGGGGACCAACAACCCTGAGTTGACAACTCGCTGCAGTATGCCCCCCAATCCTCTAAAGATGCATCAGTAGTAAGAACTAAGTCATGCATCCAGGAGCCAAAGGGTACACCCCTCAACAGATTATTTTCCGAGTTCCACCAGTGAAGGGATCGGACAACTGACCTCGGAACCGAAAAGTGTTGGAACTGTGAGTGTCTTAATGGGTTAAAACGCCTGAGAAACCAGGATTGAAGACCCCTCATGTGCCATCTGGCATAGGGGACCACAGCTGTCACTGAGGCCATAAGGCCGAGAGCCTGTTGAAATCTGTATGCAGGTTGCCATCGGTTCCATCCAAGGGAACCCAGAACGGAAGACAAGGGCCATATTCTATGGACTGGCAAGGAGGCGGTAGCAGTAGACGAATTTAGGAATGCTCCTATGAACTCTACCTCCTGCGGCGGAACAAGGCGGGACTTCTCTATGTTCACTGCCAAACCCAGTCGGGCACAGACCAATAAGGTAAATCGGACCTGGTCCGTGAGCTTCGAAGTGTCAGGACCTACTAAAAGCCAATCATCTAGGTATGGAAATACTGTAATGCCTCTCAGCCTGAGAAAAGCTATTACTACTGCCATACACTTTGTGAAAACCCGCGGAGCAGTAGCTAATCCAAAAGGTAAAACGGTGTACTGATAGATATCGGATCCGTGTCGGAACCGAAGGTATTTCCTGTAGGACATATGAATACCAATATGGAAGTATGCGTCCTTGAGGTCCAAGACTGCAAACCAAGCATTACGTTGTAGGGATTCAATAATGGAAGGTAACGAGAGGTTGTCTGGGGTAGAGGAACCCAAGACACAGACTGGTGAGGACTGAAACTCCAAGCGATAACCCTCAACAATGATAGATAAAACCCTGGTGTCCTGGGTAATACTGAACCAGGCCTCACGGAATTTGGCCAAACGATCTCCAAAAAACCGCACTACGGGATCGGGCTGCTGGCATAGTCAGAACTTTTGTTGGGGGTGGGGATGGCTTTGACCGAAAGATTGGTTCGAAGGGCGTTGACGCTGAGGATGTTTATGGGCTTGAAACTGGGGCGGACCGGAGCGGGGCGGATACTGGGATGGAGGACCTGAGGAACGTTGAGGGTAGTAGGGCGTGGAAAACGAGGCCTGATGTTGGAAACGCTGCTGGTAAAAATTTTGAGAAGGCAGAGGAGGGAAAGAATTTAAGTATCTTGCAGACTGCCGGGTCTTCCTCAAGTAGAATAGAAAATCATCCGTTGTCTTAGCAAACAACCTTGATTCTGGTTTTTTCGAGGAAGAGATGTATTTCGGAGCCAGCAATGGCGACGAAGGACAATAGCAGAGGCCATGGATCGGGCCGCGATATCTGCCGCATGCTTGCCTGAGTTGATACCCTGTTTGGAAGTTTTTTTTTTTTTTTAATATAGAAAGTTTTTATTTTATTTTTCCAAAGTTGAAGACAGTGAGATACATGCAATCTACATTGTTTATACATTGTTTATACAGAAAAGGAGAGCTATGCTCTTCATTTGATACACTTGGTTCCCCATTTTAATCCCTTTTGTAAATAGTTCAGGTAAGGGCCCCATTGTTCTTGAAAGGCCTCTTCTATTCTTCCGTTAACTATTAGTGTCAGTTTGGCTATCTTGGCAAAATCAGCTAGTTTATTCAGCCAGTCTTCTGTCGAGGGTAGTTCTTGTGTTTTCCATTTCTTGGCCAATTCTAGTTTTGCTGCCGTCGTCGCATAGAAGAAGAAGCTCTGCATGTGGGTTAGGAAGCACTGTGGAAAAACATTTTGGTTCTCCGTTTCAATCTTAAAAACCCTCTTCTCTCCATTTAAGATTATAAGACTGGCTACAATATTATGGACTTTTACCCAAAGCTTATAGACTTTCACGTTTGCACCACATTTAAGAAGAGAAGTCTACCTTGTTACCATCATTTCAACATTTGTTTGAATAGTTTCTGATAGTTTTAACAATCATAAACAGTTTATACTTAACGTATTCCTAGAGCCCTCCACAGTTCCACTAGAGAAAGGGAAAAAGGAAAAAAAAATAAGCCTGCTTAGTTGTACGGAAAGAAGAGAAACAAATATATATAAGTGTACATTGTTAATACCAGAAATAATAAAATGGAGTCTTCATTAATTAGTAGAATAGATTTTTCGTTAGTTATATTTACACCTCCTCAGTTAGAAACCTCCTTTTAGTTATGCTTTAAATTTAGGCTGAAAGTCACTACAGAGATAAGTTAGATAGTTCAAATTCAGCTATCATAGGAAATCTAAAACCCCACACTATAATATAAGCCCATTCCATTAGGTGTCTTCTTTTAGTTATGCTTTGATTTTGGGCTGGTAGACACTGCGAAATTAGGTTTAATAATACAAATTCAGCTTACTTAAAAGATCTTAGACCCCAGATTAACTTCCTAACTAGTTATATTGCCTATATGGCTACATAAAGGAGGGAAAAGAGGAAAAGAATTTCAACCACTGTGTTACATTTCCATTCCCCAAGCTTCTTAAGGGGGTCTCATATCGAGGCTTATTACGTCTTGTGGCTCCCGTTGACTAATGTTCTGTCCTATTGGTCTTTCGCTGGGAAAGTACAGTTGTAGTCTTTCCCTCAGAGTACACATCGATAAATCTTGAAGCAGTTGTAACTCCTGGACTCCAATATCAGTACCGATGTTTTTCCATGAAGCTCCTTTCAATCGATTGCTTTCACCGCAGATCCATATGTCTTTTAATTGATTCTTGTGTATTGTTGCTTTGGAGTGGCTATATATCTTCTCAGGTAGGGTGTCCTTATCTGAGCTGCAAGACTCTGACATCCCTTTTTCCATCTCCATAATTTCAGATTCCTCTTCTGCTGATAATTTTCCACCTTGTTTAGAGCTATCATCAGCCACTACTATTGGTTCATCATTCCTGTTGGAGACTTCTTCCTTAATACCTTTAAACTCCATGAGCATATTTTTAAGTGAGCCATTTATAGATTCTTTCAGGTCTTGTGTTTGTTTCTCTAGAAGATATGCAAATTTTTTAAACGAAAACATGTTCCAGGTTTGGAGTTTTGTTAGACTTCAATTATGCATATGTTGTTTCCAAAATATATTTGCAATTTTGCAAATAACCAGTAGAGGTCCCTCCTTATAAAACTCAGAGTCCTGGGAAATCAGCCAAAAGACAGTTAAAAAACAAGGAGCGATTGTAGAGCAACACAGAAAGACAAGACCAAAAATAGCACTCCAGATAAAATTTTGTCTCTTTGCACACACTAGTCCCTGTAGTTGCCAATGGGAAACCGAAACTATTTTCTTCACCAGCTGTCGTCCGTCGCTTTGATGACCTGTTGAAGCTTTTCCAAGCCTGAAATCTCGTTCTGGCGCAGAACTCTCGCAGAACTCTCGCAAAGTCCTTATATCTGCTTTTTCAATCTCCGGTTTATAAACAATGGTGAGGGGGTGTTCTGGCTGTCTTAGCCCCTTTCTCTACCTTCTCCCACTTATCTCCTTGTCACTCTAGCTGCTTAAATTAAGGAGAGCAGCTCTTCACGCCGAGAGTTTGTTCCAAAGGGAGAAGGTGCCGGGGGAAACCCCCACTCACTGTTTGTAGGCTCGATCCGATATCTGCCAGTTGTTTTCACTCCGGAGTTGTGATGAGTCAGAAGTCTTGCAAGGAAGAATCCAATTAGCTTTGAAGATTAAAGTAAAAGCTGTGTAGATTGCAGAGTTGTAAGAAAAGACAGAAGTTTTAAAATGGCGAACGGCACTTGCTGGACCCTGTGCACACTGAGCTTATGTTCCAGGGAGTATTAAATTCCCTGCGGAACAGAAAGGCCCCAGAGATTCACAAGGAATTCCTGAGAAGATGGTAAGTGGGTTTGCGTACCCAAAACCCGATTCTGTCAATCACAGCAGTGATTGACCCTCAGTGGAACAGGAGCTCGAAGTATTCGAGCTATCCAAGTGCCATGGCTCCGCCCTCTCCCCTGTTTGGAAGTTTTGATCGCCTCGGCTTGGATCATGCGGGCAAGGCTTCGTTGGTCTTCTGGAATCAGCTCGATATACTTCGAGAAACTCTCCCACAGGCAAAGCTGATAGGCGCCTATGATGGCCTGGTAATTGGCTATACGAAAACTGAGCGCCGAGGAAGAGTAGACCTTCCGTCCCAAAGTATCCAAGCACCTGATCTCTTTATCTACCGGGGAGGAATGCTGGCCAGGTTTGCGTTTCAACTGCATATTGTCTATAATGGAAGACGTGGCAGACAGATGGATGGAAAGATATTCCGAAGAGTTGGGCTTCACCCTGTACAAGGATTCAATTTTCTTCGGTGCCGGTTGTACCGAAGCAGGTTTGTCCCAGATAGGGACCGTCAGATCTTCGAAACCCTGGATAATAGGCAGGGCAATATTTGACGGGGTATTAGAATAGAGTCTGCTCAGGATCTTGTCCTTGGGCCTTGCATCCAACGTCGAAACGTCCAGGTCAAGGGCCTTGGCCATTCTTAGGAGCTTCTCTCCATACATTCTGTAGTCCTCAGTAGGCGAAGCTGAGGTAGGGTCTGCCAAGGCTTCATCGGGGGACGGATCCGACGCGGACTCTGGGCTGGTGGGAATCGGAACGGACTGGGGCCCAAACGAACCCGACGGAACAGCCGACATCATGGCCGAAGCACTGTCAGGGAAGTCCAAAGCAGGATCCTCCTCCTCGGCCATAGGCCGGTCCCATTGGCCGACATATACCGATGAATGCCCCACAGGGACCTGGGTCTCCATTGAGCCAGGGGAGCAGAAACTGATCGAGGCAACGCAACCGAGGATCCATCGTCCTGCACATCCAAGGAATAGGATTGTGTTAAAGGCTCTCGCAACGGAGGCGTAGAGGACCGACGAATGGAACCCATGGATCCGTGTTTCGGAACCGAAGGCTTGTCCTTATGCTTAGACTTTTTTGCCTTTTTAACAGGGGGATCGGCCGAGGTGCCCCATTCCAAAGGCAGTAAAGCCGGTGCCGAAGCTAGGTTAGGAACCTCAGATGCCACTGGGGGTCTCTTAGGAGGTTTTGGGGAGCCTCTTGACAGCTCCATGGCAGAACAGACTGAGGAAGGTCTGGATCCAAGGACGGATGGCACCTTCGATGGTGCCCGAGATGGAGTCGGCTCAGACTGGGTCCGTACAGGAGGGTCTGCCGAAAGGGCCTTCTCCCAAAGCGCCACCTTGAGCCTCGCAGCTCTGTCAGAGCGGGCCTTCTGAGTAAACTTCTGACAAATTGTACACGAAGGTACGGAGTGGCCCCCACCCAGACAAATAAGGCAACGGTCATGCTCGTTCATCACCGGCATCTTCACAGCACACTGGCTGCACTTAAAAATAGCCTTAGAAGCCATTCTGAAGAAAAATTGCTGACGCAGTAAGAAAAAGATGAGGAGACTAGCAAAAGACATCCACTAACCGCGGCGGCGAAAAGAGAACTGAGGAGGGTGGGCGCTCCGCCCCGTGTCCTCGTGATCGGTGTGCGGGAAACCCAGCACATGCGTGGTAGCGGTGCGGAGCGCCCTCTTTGGAGACTTTTTGCTAGCGAAGTTCCAAGCGGCAGGCCTGCGCGTGCGCAGTCCCAATGTGGGTCTGCACTACAAGACGGAAAATGAAACCCTAGATACCGGTAAACAGGCTCAAGCCTGGATATAATCCAGCAAAGCCCCAATAAATTCAACCTGATGTGTAGGAACTAAGCGGGATTTTTCTTTATTCACAACCAGATCAAGCTGGTTACATAGGAAAAGGATGTAGTCTATATGGCCAGCTAGCTCTGTAGCTGAAGTCCCAACTAATAATCAATCATCTAAGTATGGGGAAATTGTTAACCCCTTCATTCTGAAAAAGGCGACTACAATAGCCATACACTTTGTAAAAACCTGGGGTGCCGTGGTGAGACCAAAGGGGAGGACTGTGTATTGATAGATCTTGGAACCTTGACGGAACCGTAGAAACTTCCTGTAGGACTCATGAATCCCTATGTGGAAATAGGCAACCTTGAGGTCCAAGACTGCTGACCATGAACCCTTATTCAATGACTCAGTTAAGGGAGGCAAAGATACCATGTGAAACTTGGACATACAGGTATTTCTTCAATTCCCTCAGATCAAGGATGGGACGGACACCTCCGTCCTTCTTATCCATGAGAAAAAACGTGAAAAGAAACCGAACTCAGATAAACCTGTGGGAACTAACTCCACAGCTCCTTTCTTTAACAATTCACCCAGCTGAACCGTAAGCTCAGGGAAGGGGTTATCAGGTGCAAGAGAACCAGGAGTGCAAGGTGGAGATGACTGGAATTCTAAGCGGTAGCCTTCCACAACAATGGACAAAACCCAAGAGTCCTGAGTAATATGGACCCAAGACTCATAAAAATGGGACAAATAGTCCCTGAAAAGAGGAACTGACGGAACCTCCGAAGGGTATAGTCAATTTCTGAGAAGGAAGGTAACGATTAAAATGCTGATTGAAAGGGCGCTGTCATTGCCCCTGCTTCTTCTCTTGGAACGACGGAGGACCCGGAGGGGGAGGATACTGAGGTTGAGCAGCAGCAGACCTCTGTGAGTAATATGGTGTTGAAAATGGGACTTGTCGCTGAGGGCGTTGGAATTGGAAATGTTGGGCTGGCAGAGGGGGGAAGGAACTCGCAGATTGATGAGTCTTCTTCAAGGAAGAAAGGAAGTCATCGGTGGAATTAGCAAATAAAGATTTTTCAAAAGGCATGTCCTCCACCTTGATTCTTGCATCAAGAGGTAAAGACGTATTCCTCCACCAGGAGTGACGACGGAGAACTACTGCAGAAGCCATAGACCTGGCTGCGATATTGGCAGCATGCTTCCCAGAGTTAATGCCCTGTTTTGAGGTCCTGATGGCCTCGTTCTGGATCATACGAGCCAGCCCTCTCTGATCTTCAGGTAGTAGCTCGATGTACTTCAAAAAACTCTCCCATAGGCACAATTGGTAGGCACCAATAATAGCCTGAGCATTGGCAATATGGAAACTCAAGGCCGAGGAAGAGTAAACCTTGTGTCCTATAGTATCCAAGTGTCTACTCTCTGTCAACAGGTGCATAATGTTGACCTAGCTTTCTCTTCAGCTGCATATCTTCAATGATGGAGGAAGAAGCAGACGGGTGAACCGAGAGGTACTCCGAGGAGTCAGGCTTGACCCTGTATAAAGACTCAATGCATCTAGGAGCTGGTTGGACTGATGCTGGTTTGTCCCAGATCGAAACCGTTAGATCTTTGAAACCCTGGATGATGGGTAAGGCAATGACTGAGGGTGTACTGGAATAGAGATGACTCAGAATTTTATCCTTGGGTCTGACATCAGAGGTAGAGACGTCTAGCTCAAGAGCTTTGGCCATTCTGAGGAGTTGTTCTCCATACATTTTGTAATCTTCTGTAGGAGAAGCTGCAGTCGGGTCCGAAATGAAGTCATCGGGCGAAGGTTCCAATGCCGTATCAGAGCCTCCCTGCCCATGGACAGGTTCTGGAACTGTAGACAGTCCAGCTGAGACCATAATAGAAGTGCTGTCAGGAAAATCAAGTGAGGGATCTTCCTCTTCTTCCTCCAAAGGGCGGTCCCATTGCCCGACATAGGCTGGGGACTCCCCCATCATAGCAGTACACGGAGGCCTCCATGCTACCGGGGGGGGGCTGAACGAGACCGAGGAGGGGCCACCGAAGGTGGGTCCTCCGGAATGTCCAGGCCATATAGCTGAGTAAGAGGTTCACAGAAGGGGTGTGTGGCTATAGGTTGAACCATTCCAGTAGGGCGAGGTTCAGAAGCCATCGGACTTGTCCTTGTGTTTGGACTTTTTCGTCTTCTTCAACGGTGGATCCATTGCAGCGTTCCTCTCCGATGTAACTGGAGCAGGCTTTGTCATAGTTTTATCAGCCTCAGACACCAGGACGGGTCTCTTAGGAGGCTTGGACGAAGGTTTTGGTGCATTCCCAACCAACGGGGGACCAGATCCAGAGACGGATGATAATTTGGACACCGACCTGGAAGGAGTTGATTCCGACTGGGTTCTCAGAGGGGGATCAGAAGAAAGCGCCCTCTCCCAAAACGCCGCTTTCAATCTGGCGGCTCTGTCCGATCTGGCCTTAGGGGTGAACTTCTGGCAAACGGGACGGGAAGCCACAACGTGAGACTCACCGAGACAGTTCAAACAGCAATCGTGCTCATCAGTAACTGTCATTTTCACTGCACACTGACTACACTTCTTAAAGATTGCCTTAGAAGCTATCGTTTGTTGGTAGGAAAAACTTTATAAACGATTGAACGCGAGAGAAAAAAGATAGTCTGGAGTGAGGGAGACGCAAGTCTCCTGGATTTTTTAGCTCCCCCTGAAGACAAGGGAAAGCGGGTTAGGGTTAGGGGGGGCAGCCCTCTTCTTTCTCCTCGGTTGATCTGAGGCTGTTTCTCTACCACAGCAGCAGTTTGCTGAGTGGGAGCTGTGGAGGTTGAAGACCCTGGAGCTTCAGGAGCCCTCAAGGATTTTTCCCACAAGGCTGCCTTAAGACGCCTGGCCCTTTCATCGCGGGTCTTAGGCGTCAGTCTCCTGCATGAGGGACAGTTATTTGTAGAATGCCTCTTGCCCAGACAAAGGAGACACAAAGTGTGGAGATCAGACTGAGCCATTTTGGCCCCACCACTGGTCACACTTCTTTAAAAGAGCCACTAGAAATTTTTTCTCACAAGACAGAAATCCTCACAAAAATACCTGAGGTAAAATCTAGAACTAGTCGGCTAGCATCCTTCTCCACCAGCGGCAAGAAAAGGACTGAGGGGAGATTGCTGGCTCCTCCCACATCACGTGACTTTGGGCGGGAAATTCACTCTGTGAGGGGAGGGGCTAGCACTCTTGGGAGTGTTTTTGAGCGTTAAGTTGGCGAGTTATTTCTCAGAAGCAGGCCTGTAATCTTCGCAGAACCCATGTGGGACTGCACAGAACCCATGAAGATGAACCACTGTTCTTCAGTAATCTCAGGGCCCTCTGACCCTCACCTTCCTCACAGGTGCGTATTGTGGGGAGAGGAAAGGGAAGGCGAATGTCGGGTAGAGACTCCTTCGGGTTCAGAAAAGTGGCATATAAAAACCAACTCTTCAGTAATTTCAGGGCTCTCTCAGCCTCACCTCAATCACAGATTGTCAGTAGTGGGGAGAGGAAGGTCAATGTAAGCCACTGAGACTCCTTCACGTAGAGAAAAGTGGCATATAAGAACCAACTCTTCTTCAGTAATACCTGGGCTCTCTCAGCCTCACCTCCCTCACAGGGTGTCTATTGTGGGGAGAGGAAAGGGAAGGTGATTGTAAGCTGCGTTGAGACTCCTTCGAGTAGAGAAAAGCAGCATATAAGAACCAACTCTTCTTTTTTTGTCAATTAAATTGGGTTTCCTCCTCCTGGGCTGTCTGCAGAGCCGGATTAATTTCCAGGGGGCCTTGAAGCCCCCATGCAATAACAATAACATGAGCACTGAGTATTTGCATTTCTTCTGAGACAATTTGCATTAGCATTGGGCGCTTACTATTTGCATTATCATTGTGATGCAACCCCCCTAGAAACCACCCCCAACCAACTGACCAACTTTAAAAAAGGCTCTCCTAACTTAGAAAATAAGGCTCTCCTAACTTTAAAAAAATCCTAACTTGTTCTTACCTTGACCCTCAGGCGGCAGCAGGCTTTGCACAGACAGGCAAACCTCCAATCACATCAGAGACTGAGAGGAGGAGTCAAGATACAGGAAGAAGGAGGTGAGTCAGAGAGAGTGGCTCACATTCCAGATAAATGTCCTCAGGGGGCCGGATTTGCCCCGCGGACCATAGTTTGAGGACCCCTGAGCTAGAGAGTGACTTCTTTGCAGTGGCAAAAAAGGAACCTAGGGAAGAAGGGACGCATCTATACCGTGTCGGAATGGTAGTGCCCCCTGTAGGCTAGAGTTAGGAAAGACTTCCATGACTGGCCTGCGTGCCTGTGCAGTCCCAATGTGGGGCTGCACAGCAAGACTGAAAATGAATCTCTAATTCCTTCGCCATTCTGATCATCTGCTCAGAAAGCAGGTGTGAGTCCTCATTGGGGGATATGGGTTGCTTATCCCCCACAGCATTGTTTGAGAAAAGTTCCAACAGGTCCTCAGAACCGGCCATAGAAGCCACTTCCTCTTCCTCGGAACCAAACGGATGGTCTGAGTCCATGAGCCCTGAGAGAGTGGACAATCTGCAGCCAATGGTTGGAATGGAGCCTGAAGGAACTGTTCATCTGTCTTGGTCATCTTCACCACACAAGTAGCACACCTTGAAAAGAGCTATGCTGTCTCCGGCTATTTTCGTTTTAACACCAGAAAGCCAATAATCTAGTCTCTAAAAGGTCCTCTCAAGTGGTGGCAAAGAGAGAACTGAGGGAACGAGGGGGCTGGCTCCTCCCAGCTAGGAATGTATACTCGATGCTGATTGGAGGAGACGTTCCAGGCTGTCTCTATGCTAGAAAAAAAATTTCTGGCAGCTGGCCTGTGTGCCTGTGCAGTTCCCATGTGGGACTGCACTGGACAACGATGACGAACTGCCCGTCTCGGCTAGCTACAGGAAATAATGACGGCCTACCCTGCCCGGTGCCCTACAGTGGGTCTAACTAAAAGGCATCCGGGCCCCTCCATGCCGGATCCTCCCGCCCATCCTCCTCCCTGTAAAGTTCCTGAATGAGGAGGATGGGTCCCATATAAAAGTACAAGTGTGCGTGGACTCTGGGTGTTCCACTTCCTTAATAAAGTCAGAATTGGTGATGGGGCTGGGGGTGGAGAGAGTCCCCTCGGACAAGCTCATGCACAAGTAGGATGGAGCCCCGGTGGGAGGAAAGGAGATCACTGAAGCCTTTTAGTCATGAATATAGGGTCTGCTACTCTACTAGGCATGGACTGGCTAGACACCCATAGGCCGCAAGTTGACTGAGATGAGCAGATGCTGGACTTTAACCAGTGGCCGGAACTGTAGTCGGCTGGGAAAATCTTTTGTATGCAATCCGTGGTTGCAGGCAATGGGTCTGCACTCAGGGGAGGGGGGAAATTTCTGTATTGCTACAAGGATCTGATCCTCGCTTTTTCAGAGGAAGAGTGCAATCAACTCCCTCCATACCGACCCATGGACTGTGCCATCAGCAAAACTTTCTTACATGAGCCCCACAGAGTTAGAGGAACTCTGTCAGTTCATTGAGAAGAATTTGCAGAGGGGTTTCATCCGCCTGGCCACCTCCCCAATGGCAGCCCGAGTGGTTTTCACAAAGAACAAGGATGGGACCCTCAGGCTCTGTACTGATTACAGAGCAATCAACGCTGTCTCCCGAGTAAACAATTACCCTCTCCCCTTGATCAAGGACCTGATAGGATGTTTGGGAGAGGGGAAATTTTTTTACCAAGCTTGATTAAAGGGTGTGAATTGTGAAGGGGGACGAGTGGAAGACGGTGGAAGAATAGTGGAAGATGGTGTTCAAGATGGGCCAATTTGAATACCTTGTTATGCTGTTTGGGTTGGCCGGCTCGCCGGGAATATTCATGAATCTAATCTGTACACCGCCCGTGGCGCCGCGGGCGCCACGGACTAAATAAAACAGTAAGGGGTTCTGGGGCGGGATGTGTCCGGGATGAGGAAGGGTCCGGATTGGACCCTTCCTCATGACAGACAACCGGAGGGACCAAACGGCAGGCGCGAAGCGCCTGCCGATTGGTCCCTCCGATTCCCAGCCCCAGCAACTGCGAGCCGCGCTCAGCGCGGCTCGCAGTTGCTCCCGGCCTGACGTGGTGAGAGGCGCGAAGCGTCTCTCACCGCGTCAGGCCGGCCCCAAGGAAGCCCCCGCCGCAAACACAACACAAGACTCCAGCCGCCGAGAAGCTGCAGAAAAAAAAGAAACACCCCCGGAGGAGCCTTTCGCCGCTAGCGCGACGAGAGGCAGCAGAAAAAAAAACCCCTGTAGGAGCTCCAAGCCGCCGCGCCGACGAGAGGCAGCAGAAAAAAAAAAACCCTGTAGGAGCCTTTCGCAGATCCAAGCAGCAGAAAAAAAAACCCCTGTAGGAGCCTTTCGCAGATCCAAGCAGCAGAAAAAAAAACCCTGTAGGAGCCTTTCGCAGATCCAAGCAGCAGAAAAAAAAACCCCTGTAGGAGCCTTTCGCAGATCCAAGCAGCAGAAAACAAAACCCTGTAGGAGCCTTTCGCAGATCCAAGCAGCAGGAAAAAAAACCCTGTAGGAGCCTTTCGCAGATCCAAGCAGCAGAAAACAAAACCCTGAAGGAGCCTTTCCCAGCTCCAAGCAGCAGGAAAAAAAACCCCTGTAGGAGCTCCAAGCCGGCACGCCCACGAGAGCTAGCAGGAAAAAAAACCCTGCAGGAGCCTTTCACAGCTCCAAGCAGCAGAAAAAAAAACCCTGTAGGAGCCTTTCGCAGATCCAAGCAGCAGAAAACAAAACCCTGCAGGAGCCTTTCCCAGCTCCAAGCAGCAGGAAAAAAAACCCCTGTAGGAGCTCCAAGCCGGCACGCCCACGAGAGCTAGCAGAAAAAAAAAAACCCTGCAGGAGCCTTTCACAGCTCCAAGCAGCAGAAAAAAAAACCCTGTAGGAGCCTTTCGCAGATCCAAGCAGCAGAAAACAAAACCCTGTAGGAGCCTTTCCCAGCTCCAAGCAGCAGAAAAAAAAAACCCTGTAGGAGCCTTTCACAGCTCCACGCAGCAGGAAAAAAAAAGCACCTCCTGGTGTCCCCTGGGTCCTAGCGCCCATTGCATTCCTGGTTGCAATGGGCTTTCTTGCTAGTTAATAACATATTACATGATCTGTTGTATTGGGGTGGTGGTGGTGGTTTAACTTGTTGACATTTTGTTATACAGTTAAAATGAGAAGGAACATTTGACGCTTGTCCGCGAGGTCCTAAAGCACCTCTGTGTCAATAAGCTGTTTGCCAAGATGTCTAAATGCGAGCTCCAAAAAAGCCAAATTGACTATCTGGAGTATCATGTCTCGGAGCAGGGCAATCAAATAGACCCTGCCAAAGTAAAATACCTGCTGGCCTGGGAGGTTCCCCGCACATGCCGCCAGCTGCAGTTATTCTTAGGATTCAGCAGTTTCTATTGTGACTTCTTACCCCCCTGTTTGCAGGTGGCTCTTCCACTGACGGACCTCCTTAAAGCTAATGGGAAAATGGGTGACTCAAGCCTTGCATTTACTTGTCACACAAATTCTCCCCAGCGGAGAAAAATTGGGCAATCTGGGAAAAGGAGGCAGAGGCTGTAAAAATCGCCCTCACCACTTGGAGGCATCTGCTGGAGGGGGCCAAGGAACCCTTCCAGGTTTGGACTGACCATAAAAAAACTGGGTTGCACTTACCTGTAACCGTTGTTCATTGAGGTGGACTCTGAATGCTGACTTCTTCAATAAAACATTTTTGCTTAAAGTTTTGACTGAAGCCCGATAGTGAATGCCTGGCCCAGTATGGAAGCAGGGGATTTGAACACAAGTCTCCTTCATTCTGTCCCAATATTTTAACCATTCAAATGTTGGTGAGGCCTCTAGCAAATTGTGGACTGAATCATTAAATACTGGACATCCTTAACAGGTAGTACATGGCCTTTATTCACATTGTCTGGTACATAATAATGGCAGCTCTCTCTTCTTTGAGACATTCATAGTGGTAAGGCACTGTCAAAGTCAAGCTGCATATATGGCCTAATGGTATAGCCCATGAACTTCATAGGTTGGTGGTACAGCTCTGTCACAGTTTCATTTGAGATGCCAAAATTGAGAATGAGGAGGCAAATTAACAGAGAAGCCAGAAAAATGGTCAGGAAGACCCCTGTAAGCCACCACACTGATAGCCAGGCTTTTGTCATCCTATGGGAAAAGAAAAACAGACTTCTAGGTTATATAAAAAGGACCACTTTACCTCATGTGTCTCACCAGCAACATCAAAAATAGCAGTTTGAGATGAGTGAAGGCTACTATGCCTGCTTTGTCATTACAAAGGGGATGTGTTTTCAAGAGCACATAAAAACAAATAGCCCATCTTTGAGCACAAGTCTGATTGTTAGGCTTTCTGGTTTTGATTAATTATTGCTAGGTTTGCAAACCTCTTAAGGTGCAGCCTGGTATTCCAGAATTATAAATTATCTCCAGATCAGTTCTCTCCTAGAGAAAATGGCTGCTTTAGAGCAGGGGTAGTCAACCTGTGGCCCTCCAGATGTTCATGGACTACAATTCTCATGAGCCCCTACCAGCAAACGCTGGCAGGGGCTCATGGGAATTGTAGTTCATGAACATCTGGAGGGCCACAGGTTGACTGCCCCTGCTTTAGAGGATGGGCTCTATGGCCTTACACCCTGCAGGGGTTCCTGCCCTCTCCAGGGTTCACCCACAAATGTGTAGTAATTTCCCATCTGGAAATGGTTTTTGTTAGTTTCATTCATTCATTCATTCAGATTTTTATCCTTCCACTCCTGACATTGCTGGCCCGTATCTGCTCACAACAGTTTAAAGTAGTATATAAGCATTAAACAAACCCAAAACTGCATCATCTTACTGAATTAATAAAAGTAAATAACTATACTTTGCAACCAACTCCATGATGTTTTCATCTAACTCGAGGGCCGCGAAGGCCTCAGTACTGGGCTGGCGGTGGCCGTGCCTGCCTCCCCCCCCCCCCCCGCAGCAAGAGGCTTGCTAGGCCCAAATCACAAGGACAGCCCACCTGACATTTTTCCACCAGGGATGGAATTTTGCATCTTATCTCTCAAAACTGGGCTTAGCCAGAGTGATCTTATAGGAGGGGCCCAAGATGACATAGGAGGGGCCCAAGATGAGGCATGTCACTTCTAGACTAGACTTCTGCAACTCACACTACACAGGGCTGCCCTTGATACTGCTCTGGAAGCACCAATTGGTCCAGAATGCGAAAGCTTAAATCCTGACAGGGACTCAATGGCAGACACTATAACACCAGTGCTCACCCAGCTGCACTGGCTCCAGATTGGAGACCAAATCATCTTTAAGGTATTGGTACTAACTTTTAAAGCCCTAAATGGTCTCGGACTGGTATATCTGTGGGACTTTTTCCTTATATTCCCCCAAGAGCATCAATATCATCTGATCAATATCTGCTCAGGATTCCTGGCCCAAGAGAGGTAAAGCTGGCCTTGAAAAGGGCCAGGGCCTTTTTGCTCCTGGCCTCAGCCTGGTAGAATGTGCTTCAAAGGGTGATCAGGGCCCTGTGGGAATTTAATCAGTTCCACAGGCCCTGTGAGACGGAACTATTCCACCAAGCTTATTGTCTGGGCTCAAAATAACATTCACCATTAAATCCTGGCCTCACTGTGTCATGGAAAGACCTGCTCCTGACACACAGGAGCGTTAGTTAGTTAGTTAGTTAGTTAGTTAGTTAGTTAGTTAGTTAGTTAGTTAGTTAGTTAGTTAGTTAGTTAGTTAGTTAGTTAACAATGCTTTTATTTTTGTATGATATTTTATAGTAATGTTTCTTGTCCTGAGCAAAATGGAAAGGCAGGTTAAAAATACAATTTTGTTATTATTATTTTAATTGTGTCATCTCTAGCTGAAAGTGCCAGAATTTTAAGGGAAAACTTCAACTAGTCTCCCTGTAGATAATGAAAACCAACTTAACATTAATTTGATCTTGTGAATGCTCTCTCTATATACATGCAGTGCAATCTCACAAAAGCTACATCTTTTTAAGCCTATTGACTTCAATGAAGTTAGATGTGTGCAGTGTTAAACTAAAATTATATATTATATATATAAATTATATATTTAATACTTATCGATTAGTCAAAGGGAAGAAAATAACAAATAGAATACATATTCCTTCATAACCTACCACCATAATATTTGGGGAGGTGCTGCTGCCCTTCTCATTCCTTCGTCTTCCTGTCATCAACAAGAATGTTAAAAGTTAACACTCGCAATTATAGATAAGCAAAAAAGCATTTTAGGTCATTATCCATATGAATCCTCAAATGGCTAGCTGGGCTAGGCATGGCGGCATAAAACTTAAATAAATAAGTCAAGTGAAATAATTGCTTGTTTAGTAAAGTTCAGAATCTCAGAGCAGAAAGAAAGAACTATGATCATTGCTTATAAACTTACTAGCTTCAAAGCCCATTCCTAAGAACAGGGCTTGAAAGGGCCCCCTCCCCTGGCCCTTGGTCCAGGCAGCTTAAGGTGGCTTTGGGCTGCACCTCGCAGCCAGACCAAGTGGGGCAGGTGGTGGCGGGGAAGCTCGTTAGGAGGCCTGGGACAGAGCTCCTTAGCAGGCAGTCAGCAGGCCAGGAAGCCCTCGTCAGCAGGCCCTCCACTACCACCCTTTGCCCAGGGCCTCTCCCCTTACCTGCTGCTGGCTCCAGGCACTGAGGCTTCTGAGAGCAAAGAGGCTAGAGTCCAGGAACGGAGGACGGGAGCTTCAGGAGCAGGGCCAATCAGGGCAAAGCTGGCTGCATCCTGATTGGCCCTATTCTAACTTGACAGCCGGACACGTCCCACCCCCTAGGCTGTTTCATAAATATATAGAAGAACAACAATGGATAAGGATTCTTCTCTAATTTTGGTGTTATCCCCCCCTCCTCTTAAAAAAGGGCATTTAAGTCCTAAATGAGCCAAGGAAACAGCATTGCACTTACCTGTAATTGTTGTTCATCGAATGTACTTCTGTGCATTCGCACATGGGTTCTGCAGAAAAGCAGGCCTGCCACGGAGAAATAATTAGCCAGCTTAAAGTTTTAAGGCTCCCAAGAGTGCTTGCCTCTCCCCTCACAGAGAGACTTCCTGCCCAAAGTCACGTGATGTGAGAGGGGCCAGCACTCTTCCCTCAGTCCTTTTTCCCTGCCGCTTAGTGGAAATTAATAATCAGCGGCCCACGAGGGGAAGGAGGGAGGATTGTGTGACTGCACAGAAGACCACTCAATGAACAACAGTTACAAGTAAGTCTAACCCTGTTTTCATCTTTATGATTTATGTGCAGTTCCACATGGGAGAATAGCAAGATCACTCACCAAGGTGGTGGGATGGGCTAAGTGCGAAGTATTGATTGGAAGACCGCTTTCCCTACTGTTGTTTCCTTCTCAGAGTCGATATTAATGGAATAATGACAGACAAAGGTGCCAGGTATAGACCAGGTAGCTGCCCTACAGATTTTGGACATTGGGAGTCCCGCTGCAAACAGTGCTGATGTATCTTGTGCTTTTGTAGAGTGCACTGTAACTCTCAGAGGGCAGTCTTAACTTAGAAACCTTGTATGCCTGAACAATACCTTGAATGATCCATCGGGAAATTGTTTGGGAAGATGCAGCTTTGCCTTTTTTAGCACCGTGAAGGCAAACAAAGAGTGACTTGTCCTGTCTGAAATCCTTCGTTCTGTCCAAATAAAAGAGAACAGATTTGCAGATATCCTGGAGGTCCAGGTAAGTCAGGAACTCTCCCTGTTGTAATGCCTTTGCAATGGATCTTAGCGTCTCCATGCGAAAATGTCTTAGGGAAATGTACCTGTTGAAGAACTGAAGGTTCAAAATGTCCCTCCAGTCCCCATTGCTCTTTGGGACAGTGAAGAACAGGAAGTAAACTCCCAACCCACTCTCTTGGTTGGGAACTGGCAGTCAGCCTGATGCGTTAATTTTCTGTTTTGATAGTTTCAACCTTTCTGACAGGACTGCTTTTACCTTTGGCCTCTGGGCGGAGGGAAGTGAGTCAAGGAGGGGGCCACAAGGACAGTTGGTATCTACCCATAATTGCCTGATAGTTGACCCATGGCCACAGAAGAGTAAACCTACCTTGACATCAGATATATTTTCCTTCCTTCTTTGTCTAAAGGTGCAGATCTTATGTCTGCTTTTTTCCTAGAAGGTAGAACCACAGGTATTATGGAATTGGCTTTAGGATGCCTAGATAAAAACTGGGCATCAGCAGACTCTCAAATTTCTTAGAAAAGGCTGGTATGGAAGCAGGGTTCAGCCATAAGGGCTTAACTACCTTGCGAATTCCTTTTATAAATGGAAGAGCCAAAGATATTAATTGGGGATTGTTTAGCACATCCATGATCGGATCATCTGCATCAGGATCTGCAGCCATGTACTGTATTTTTAAGGCTTTAGCCATCCTAATGAATTGTTCAGAGTACAATCTTAAATGATCGGTTGGAGACAGGTTAGTGGGGTCTCCAACCACCTCAGGTGGTGACACATAGGAATAGTCATCAGAGTCATTGTAAATATCTCTTGGGGCCTGAGCCTCGACATCAGAGCTATCCAAGTCCTCGTTGTCGATACGGCGTCGAACCTTTGAATGCTTGTACCTAGATGTAGAATGTTTGTCTTCATAGGCATATTCCCAGCATCGACCAGCAGATGGCACCGAAGTCTGAAGCCTCAATGGGACCTCGAATCATGATGTCACTTGTCAGTCTGATTAGTCCATTGACAAAAACATGCCTGGCCGACGGTTCTGATGTCTAGGGTGCATAATTAAGTCGTCCTCCAACTTTGAGAGTTCTTCTGCTACTCTCCTTGGCTCCTTGCAACGGCATTGGTTCCAGATTAGCTGACCACGAACAACTTCGGGTCGGCTCAATGTTGAGGGAGCGATGCCGGGATCTACCTCGTTCAGCTATGCGGTCAGAGAGCGGTTCCACCAACGGCGTTGAAGATCGGCGACGTCTCAGTGGCAACGTCAACTCTCAACAGCAACTCATCATCGGAGGATTCGGGGGCGTGCTTTGACCAATAGTGAAGGTGAGCGCCAACTTAGAGGGGTGTCAAGGTAAAGTTGAAGAGGTAGGCATGCAGCTATTTCTGCCATATTTAGATTTCTTCTTCACCTGTTTAGGTGGGACTCTGAGACAGATTGCTGAACAGAGGACTCCCCAGAAGGTTAGGGGCCAATCCTGTAGTCGATGGTGACCTGGATCTTTTTTCTCCTTTGTACCCTTCCATCCCTCCTCTTAGGTGTCATCTTTTTACAACCCTGACAGGCTCCAGTCACATGTCCCTCTCCAAGGCACAGGAGATAGACAGAATGGTCATCATTCTGTGCCATCTTGGCACCACATTCATCACTAGGGTTGTGCGATGCGGTTGTTCCCGCCTGTTGCAGCCAGCGCTGCGGAGGGGGGGAACACAGGTGCCGGGGCACCAGTCAACGCACACATGGCGCGGCGCTTGCTGTGATGGGCAGGAATGGCTGCTTTGGCAGCCGAATCGCACAATCCTGACATTTCCTGAATAAAGCCATAGTAAAATTCAATCCTAAAGTCCAAGCCCAAGTTACCTCAGAACAAGATGCACAGAGTAACTCGCTTTTGAACCTTTCCAGCCAGTGGCAAGAAAAGAACTGAGGGAGGAGGGCTGACCCCGCCAAATCATATGACTTTGGGTGGGATGTCTTTTCAAATCCTCACAAGGGGGCAGTCCTGCAAGTCGTTTTTCTGTAGATAAACTCTCTAGCTCCTCTCAGTGGCGGGCTCTGCTTACTGCAG
This sequence comes from Paroedura picta, assembly GCF_049243985.1. Lineage (NCBI taxonomy): Eukaryota > Metazoa > Chordata > Lepidosauria > Squamata > Gekkonidae > Paroedura > Paroedura picta. The sequence continues at coordinate 21,419,012 of NC_135370.1, read as the reverse complement.
ATCCCATGTGGGGATGCACAGACACCACGAAGATGAACTTGTTTATTGACTAAAGATCTCTGCCACTCAGACCTGATTTTCTTGTCAAATACCTCAGGAAAGGGAAAATACTCCCCCTTATCCTTGGGTCCTTTATATTTCTTTCTTTTTTTTAATCTCCCTGCTCTTCCTCAGGGATTGTCTCGTTTAGAGCCAAGGCCTCCAGAGCCTTGGTAAGCATATAATGCATATCTTCAGCTTTGAAAAAACACTCTGACTGGGCAGAAACATTAATGGGCTCTACTTCTTCCTCATCTGACAGAAAGGCTATATCATCCTTGGAACTGGAATCCAAATCATTGTCAGAGAAAGAATTATATCTATTAGGGCTGATTCTTATTTATTTATATATTTATATTTTTATACCGCCCTTCCCTACGGCTCTGGGTGGTTTACATAAAACATTTTGGAACATTTACATAGAACAGTATCAATATCAATATAACAATATAACAATAACATACTAAGTAGAACAATTAGAACAGTATTTCAATAACAATAACTTTGACACTCCCTTGGTAGGTTTGATCTCTCAGTCTGGGGATGGGGCTGTAGATGTCATGGATCAGTTGGCCTCAAGCAAATGCCTGGTGGAAGAGCTCCTTTTTGCAAGCCCTACGGAATTGTGGAAGTTCCGGTAGGGCCCTGATCTCTTTGTGGAGCTCATTCCACCGGGTGGGGGCCCGGACTGAAAAGGCCCTGGCACTTTTTGAGGTCTGACGTGCCTCTTTAAGGACAGGGATCCACAGCCTGTAGGAAGTGGTAGAGCTCTTCTGGGGGTATAGGCAGGGAGGCGGTCTCTCAGATACATTGGTCCCAGACCCCGTATGGCCTTAAAGGTGATTACCATAACCTTAAGTTAAATCAACTGAAACAAAGGTAACCAGGCCTCCACGCCCCCGTCCCTTTGTATGTATCTTGGTTGCTGGGACTGAGAAGGCCTTGTAGCCCTGAATAGAAAGGAAATCCTGTTCCTGGATCCATGTTTCCTGCAGGAGAATAATGTCATGAATTTGCAAAAACTTTAAAAAATCAGTGTCGTGGAGCTTGTTCTTCCACCCCCCAAGATTCCAGGACAAACACTTTAATTGTCAGGGCTCATTTGTTATCTTATTCAGATCTCCCTCCGGATCCAGGACTACACAGCCATTATTACATAATGGTGCAAGTGTAGTGCTTTCCTCTCTCGGTTTTTTGGATTTTTCATTGGGCAGAGTGCCCTCTAAGATCTCCCGATTGGTGCTGGTAGTGGGTTCGTTTTGCTTCCCACTACTTGTTAAAATTGAGGTTGGGATCAGCGGCTGAGATGACCCAGATGTACTTGCTGGCGGTACATTGTTTTGATGAGGAGATTCTGTGCTTTGTGAGTGTATGCCTTTTGAAGTACTCAAAAGCTTAAGCCTTAGATGTTCCAATCTGGTAGTGATCTCTTTTTGCTCTGTAGGTGGAAGATCAGAGTAGGAGTTCAATAGGTCTTCTTCTATTGTGTTTTCAGGTTCAAAATGAGTTGGATCCAAGCAGGGTTGAGTGGGTAGATCAGTCCACTGTATCAAATCTTGCTGGCGAGCATCCGTTGATGGTTCTTCAGAGTGACTACCCAATTTCATCAAGGGATTAGTATGCTGCTTCGGCAATAAAGGTTTTAGAATAGTGTTTTCAAAAATGCGAACTGGGAAAATCCCTTTTGAGCGAAGAAATAACTTCTTACGGAGTAGTAGGGAAGGAAACCTGGGGCTATGAAATTCCAGTAAGATTCTTTGCGTTTGATTCAGATTGTAGAGAGGCTGTACTTGAACTAAGTCAAGTGAAGAAGTATTCACACCGAGGATATTGCTTAGGTGACGTATCACCAGTTGTTTTGTCCTCCAAGGAATGAGATGGTCTCCATACTTGCAAACCACCAGACAAACTTTGCATGGCAGAAGCTTAAGTTGGTAATTTAAACTCTCCTCCGAAGACTGCAGATGTGTGCTAGCCTTTTTAGACTCTCCATTATTTGTAACAAATGGCTTCTTGTCAAAATTAAGTATTTTAGGAGGTTGATTACATACCTCTTTCCCACTGAAGCCTAGGTTAGGGCCGAAGTGTTGTGCAAACAATTGTGTCATATTGTCAATCTTATCCTCAATAAGCTTTATTCTTTCAAATAAGGCGTTCACAGTTTTGGCAGTCAGATGTGAGAGTTCACTTAGGATGTTATCGGAGGTTCTGCAATTGGCTTCAGCCTGGCCTTCTAACAGCCAAGCAGTTGAGTCATCTCCCTCTTTTCTTTCTTCTTCACACTGAGTCTTGATGATACAATTTTTCAGTGGAGCAAATCGGTTTGAGGTTGAGGCAGCATATTTGGAGATACCACTTGCCATAATAAAATCGTCTATCTTTGTCTGCTTGCTGGCAGGGGGTGGGGTAATATCGCCATCACCTTCACGCACCCTCTTACTCACCCTTTTACCACCTCCCATTGCAAAAGTCCTAAAGCTCACAAGTGCTTAAAGCTCACAAGTGAGAGGCTGTTATTGTCAGAAATAGGCAATGAAAGGAACAGTCAGGAGGACAGGATATTCAAATAAACAAATGATGTTCAGGGGAGAAGAGAGACATAAAAGCTCGCTGCAATCCCGTCCACTGAGCTTATTAGTGTTAAGGCGTGTTGAAGCAAAACAAACTAAATACAGCAGACAAGGAAGAATTCCAGACAGGAAAAAAATGAAACAAGAGTTGCTAACTATAGATAATTGTCTTCTTATCTTCAGTATAGTTTACTCCCCCGGTGAGCTCCAAGGTAAAGACTCTCTTAGTTGGCGGCACTCTGTTCTCGAAACACAGCAGAATTTAAGTATAAATGAGTCCTACCAGGTGTTTAGAGTTCCAAGCTCGGATGTAAAGACACAGGGTAAATCAGGTGGCACCGACGATAATACAAGCAACTCAAACAAGCTCCAGGAGTTAATTAGAAAAGAAAATGCGTAGGAGAGCCTCTAGAAACGCTGCTACTGCTCCGTCGCCATCTTGTCGTCGCCAGGTCATATTAGTTAAGGGACTTTTTCCCAGAAGATTAATATGTATTAATGTATACATTCCACCTAATAGTAGTAAGAGCCAAGGAGACGATCTCTGGGACTCCCTGGCTGATACCATAGAATCCTTGCTCCTTCACTATCCAAATTCCTATATTATAATGGGTGGTTATTTCAATGCAAGAATAGGCTCTGGGGCAGTTGATGTAGGAGGTAATAAGAGTACTCAAATAGCCACCCATGCCTATCTTTCGGATCGCTCCTCAAAGGACAGGATTGTCAACAAATTTGGCCTCAAACTTTTAAAACTGCTCTCTTTGGCCAATCTACACATTTTGCATGGTACCAGCTTGGATATATCAGGAGGTGCTTATACTTACCTATCAACTTATCGAGCTAGATTACATCACAGTCTCATCTGATTTACTTAACCTAGTAGCCAAGTTTGAGGTTGTTGACAGCTTGTTAAGTGACCACTGTCCACTGAGACTAACACTTAAAACTACTGGCAGTAAAATCTTGAAACCAGTTTCTGAATTAGCAGGTTTACCATGTTCTAGGAGACTCAAATGGTCCGACCAGCTTCAATCCAAATTCTCCCAATTTTTTGCAAACCCAGAAACAGAATCTCTGAGGCATGCTATCCTTCAGTCAGATAATGATGCTATCCAAATCTGGGAAGCTATTACTACTCTCCTAAAGCCGTTTCTTGTTAATAACAGACCAATCAAACTTTCACCATATTCAAATAATGGTTGGTTTGACCAAGAGTGTAAAACTCTCAAAAAATATATAACCCACACCATGAGGAAAGCAAGGAGTAATACTAATGAGTTCTGGGTGCCCCAACTTTTGTATTTAAGATCACAATACAAAAAATTAATTAAACAAAAAAAGCTCGAACATGCCAAATCCTTATGGAAAGAATTAGATCGGGCGGTTTCTGAGAAAAATGACTCACGCTTTTGGGCACTAGTCTCCAATAGTTTAAACACCTGGTCCCATCACCTGGAGGCTCAAATACCAGCTAAAGATTGGGCCCTGCATTTTAGCAAGGTCTTTGGAGCCCATTTGGCTTCACCCCCAACAGCCATGTCACATTTACAACATATCCCTCCTGATCTAACAGATCTCCCAGTTTGGCCCACAGTTTCAGAGGCTGAAATCAAAGGCCTGATCTCCTCATTGACATCTGGTAAGTCCCCAGGGGAAGATCTGATCCCTACAGATCTTTATAAAGCCTTTCCATCATGGTGGTCTCCTATATTAGCAAAAACCTTCTCGCAAATTAACAATACAGGCCAAATCCCCCCTGGATGGAAACTTAGCATTGTTGTGCCCATTTACAAAAAAGGGGACAAATCAGCTCCAAATACCTATAGGCCTATTAGTTTGTTGGACATAGCAGCAAAACTGTACAGTAAGTACTTACTGATTAAGCTGGAGGAATGGGCAGATGAAAATCATATTTTATACCCACATCAAGCTGGATTCAGAAAGGGCTTTAGTACTATTGACCAATGTCAGATACTTCAGCAACTGGTCTATTCAGGGATAAATGGCCCTAAGAAAGTGTTGTACGTTGCATTCGTTGACTTGGCCGCAGCTTTTGATTCTATAGACAGGCAGCGCCTATGGCAAAAATTAGCAGACTTTAACATTGATAGGCGGCTCCTATTTCTGCTGCGGGAGTTGCACTTTGACACTTATGCTCAAATTAGAGTGGGAATTTCTGGCTCCCTAACCAACAAAATTCCAACATGCAAGGGCGTCAAGCAGGGATGTGTGTTGGCTCCCCTGCTGTTTAATTTATACATTAACAACATTGTAGAAAGACTCTCTGGCCCACAATTTGTTTCTCCTATACTAGGAGGTCAAAAAATATCTATTTTACTTTACGCAGATGACATGGCCCTAATTTCCCTCACAAAAATTGGGATGCAAAGACTACTACAACAACTTGGTGCTTATTGTAAAGAAGAAGGTCTTAAAATAAACTACGATAAGACAAAAGTAATGGTCTTTAGAAAAAGGGCCAAAAAGTTCTCTTGGAGCATATCTGGAAATTCTGTTAGCCAGTGCAACTCATTTAAATATCTGGGTATCACATTTAGTGAGAGGCTGAATTGGAAACTTCATCTGGACTTCATCTGGACACCACCATCTGCAACACGCCTAGTGGGCACTATTCTGAAGTTTTATTATACAACAGGAGGCTTCCTCATCGATCCAGCCCTCAAATTATACAAGTGCAAGGTTATCCCCCATCTTTTGTATGGAGTAGAGGTCTGGGGATGGAAGGAAAACTTCATACCTAGGCTAGAATCTGTTCAAAATATATTCTTAAGGCGAATTCTAGCCCTACCTAGGGGAATTCTAGCCCTACCTTAAGGCGAATTCTAGCCCTACCTAGCCCTACCCGGCTGTTTTGATGAGGGCAGAAACAGGTCTGCCTTCTCTTAGTGCCCGAGTACATTTGGCAATTTTAAAACAGTGGAAAAACCTTAGGTTAGCCAACATAAACAAATTTAGTCATCAGTCCTTTAATATAATGTTATCTAAGGATCCAGCACGGCATTGCCTTATTAATAGCCTTATTGCACGCTACTCCATCCCCGATGACCTCCTAAATCCTTCAGCTAATAACTCTCACCTTAGAGACTGGAACTTCAAAAGTGATGCCCAGTTAGACAGAATGCAAATTTTGGAAATTAAGACAGCAACATGGTTTAAGCGGTTTAAATATGACCATCGTAGATCCTCTTATCTAATGAAGATCACTAACCATAATCTCAGAGTAGCTTTTACATCACTTCGATTCGAAACGATGCCTACAGAGGTACTGGCGGGTCGATTTAGCTGTACGCCAAAAAACCAGCGTTTCTGTATTTGTGGTACACAAGCTCTGGAGGATTTACCCCACTACATCTTTGACTGCTTACTTTATGCTCAACCCAGAGCCAAATTCCTCAATGAGACCTTACGGGGTTCTAACCTTCACTCCGTTGCTGAAAAGATAATCTATCTTTTATCTGACCAGGTTGATGATGTAACATATAAAACCGCCCTATTTGCCTTGGCTGCAAGGAAAATAAGGGCCAATGTTACAACCACTAAGGCAGCCTCTTAACACTCTTGAACTTTGTATGCTGTTTCAGTTTTTTGGTCTTAAATTTTATATTTTTATACAGTTCCTTTTATTCTATTTTACTGTTTGTAAATTTGTATTTTATATTTTGTAAAGGCCTATGGCTATATACAAATAAATGTATCTTATCTTATCATAACCTTAAGTTTAATCCGGAATTCAACTGGGAGCCAGCCAAGATCTTGGAGTACCGTCCGGATGTGAGATCTCCATGATGTCTTAATGAGAATCCTGGCCATGACAATCTGCACCAGTGATAGTTTCCAAATCAAGGATAAGGTAGGCCTGCGTAAAGTGAGTTGAAGTCCAGTCTAGTGATGACCATCGCATGGATCACTGTGGCTAGGTGCTCTGGTTCCAGGTAAGGCGCTAGTAGTTTGGCTTGGCGGAGGTGGTAATATACCAGCCGTTCGACCTTTGTGACCTGAGCTTCCTTTGTAAGGGAAGCATACAGAATCACACCCAGTTTCCTGGCAGAGTGAGTAATGAGGAGCTGCACACCGTGCAGGGTGGGCAGACACGCTTCCTCCCTCTTGAGCTCTTACGCGCAGCCTTAGTGAGCCATTGAAGATTTCCCACCATTCTGTTGGGCCTCTGCCCTGTCTCTCTCAAATTCCTCTCGTAGCAGTTTTCAGTAAGCTTATGAAGTCTGGGGAAAGAGTAATATTGGAAGGGCCAGCTGACGGTCCTCTGGTCTCTGCCTGGCTATTAAGAGAGGAAGGGATTGTACTTATCTGGTCTTGCTGCGAAGAGCCCTTCCCATGGACACCTTCACGTTCTACGGATGCAGGAGACCGAGCCTGCGATCCTGAAGCAGCTGGGTCAGAGAGCTGTTGTCTTTTTGGCTGCAGTGCTTCGGTGCACTCATGGTCACTCACAGCCCCAGCAACTACAGCAGCCCAAATGGACTGCTGCTGGCCGCACCCACGTTTGAAGAAAGTGGCATGATTGGGGCCGGAGGATCATCATCTGAGGAAAATCCTTAGGAACTTTTTCGAGTCACAGCCATGAGGCCGTTAAAAAGGACATGGTTCACAAAACACAAAATGGCGACCGCGACTTCCGAGGCACGCAAAAATGGTGCAAACCGTACTTAACACCCTAAAAATAATTATTATAACTATGCAATGAGATTAACTGAAGTATGAGCAGCGAATAAAACTATGCCAAATATAAGCTAACGTTTCTAGTCACACTGCAAGTGTGAGTTAAACAAACAATTCTTATTCTCTATTATCTATAACAATAACACTATACTATTAAAACTGAGAAACTCTTTTTTTGTCTTTAAAAAAAATCTATCTATAGAAAAATTGGGGAGAGACTAGTCAGACCTGCCACTCCTAGGACGGGCAGGAAGATGTCTGGGGCACCACGCAGTACAGGAAGTTTTATGATTTTAGTCCTGCCTCACAGTTCAAGTGGCAAGAAACACCCACTTAGACGTCCTCTGAGATCTCAAGGGAGAATTACTGGTTCTATATGCTAAGGCTGAGAGTCACAACATTTTCTCAGGTGGTGAAAACACCATCACTTTGGCTCTGACAAGCAAAGCGCACATAAATTCTAGGGTATGAGTCTGTGTAATGTGAGACTTCTTCCAGTTCAAAACAAATCCCAAAGAACATAGAAGGAAAACTGAAGTAGAAACAGGAAGAGAGTTCCTCTTCAGAGTGACCAACAAAAAGCCAGTCATCAATATATGGATATACCACTATACCCTGCCTTCGAAGATGAGATACCACTCCATTGGTGACCTTGGTAAAAACTCTGGGAGCAGAAGCCAGGCCAGAAAGGAGGGCAGTATATTCATAATGATTTCCTATTGCATAAAAACATAAATATCTGGTACAGGATGTGTTGATGGACACATGAAAATATGCATCCCTAAGGTTCGCCTTGGCAAACCATAAATTGTCAGAGAGGACAGGAAGCAGTTCAGAGAGTGAGAGCATACGAAAGCTCTTAACATCAATAAATTCATATAGTTCTTGTAAATCCAAAATGGGTCTTTTGCCACCTTCTTTCTTATCCACAAGGAAGTATCTAGAATCACCATTGAATACATACTGAGAAGGGTCCTTCTCTTCCTGTCCCTATGTGGCGCTCGCCCGGCTTCCTCAGTTCGCTACTGCCAATACAATCAACCTACCAGGCTCAAAATTGTTAGCAGGGCGGATGAGTCGTTGATATGCACACGCTGTATTTTAGGTTAAAGGAGGAAAAGGTTTATTTCTGGAAGGACATTTCTGATAGAGCAGAGGGAGAGATAGAGGATAGCGTCTGCCTACATAGCTAGCTCAAAGGAGAGTAACGGAGAAAAGCTTCCGTGAAGAAAGAGGAAATTGCCCAGAAAGTATCAGTCTAGGGACAGACAAAAGGCACACTTAAAAGATAGAAAGGTCCTAAACTCTCTGACCTAACTAACAGTCTTCTTGCTGCCTTCTTCAGGGTCTTGTACACCAGACATTGCCTACTCCAGCAAAAATAACATTAGCTCTCAACTGAACTTTAACCCCTAGGAACATGAAAAAACTCTATAACACTAAAATAGAAGAAGGACATGAATAAGATGGGGAGAAAAGGGTCTGCTCTGGACTGAACTCTCCCCTTAAAATGTAATTTACTCATATATTTTTACATATATCTTTTTTTTGTCCGATAACAATGAAGAGAGGGATCAAGATATCCTCTTATATCCCAGGAGAGAAGGACTCTTCTTGGCATGTATTCAATGGTCATTCTCCTCCTGGGACAAGGACATCTTGCTGGGATTTCCCATAGCAGTAGACCTTTTGGGTGGGACATCATCATCTGTTCTAATTACTTGTTGTAATACTAGGTGGCCAAAAGCTGCTTCTGCAGAACTGAAAGCATCTATTTTGTAATGACAGATAAAGGTAGAAGGATTAGACCACGTGGCCACTCTACATATATCTTGAATTGATGCTCTTCCCGCTAGAGCTGCTGATATTGTTGCGCTTCTCACAGAATGTGCTGTGATGCCAGTGGGAGGAGACAGTTTTTCTGCACTGTACCCTTCCACAATTGCTGTTCTTAGGCATCTTCCAATTACTATGGTGGACATCTTTGCACCTTTGTTTGGCTCTGTTATGGAAACAAAAGAGACTTCGGTTTTCTGATCTTTTCCGTCTGAATCAGGATGGTTATGTTTTGGGCAGAAGGATGGGAATATTAAGTCTTGGTTATGGTGAAAGGAAGATAGTACATTAGACCTGAACGTTGGGTCTGTTCTTAGCACTACCTTGTCTGTATGGAAAATGCATAATTCTTTCCTAGTGGACAACGCTGCCAGTTCCGAAATTCTTCTTGCTGAAGTCACTGCCACAAGAAACACAACCTTCATTCTAATATGTTTTAAGGATATATCCATAATAGATTCAAACAGCTTCTGTGTTATCCCTGTCAAGGTCTTGTTCAAGTTCCAAGTTGGGAATCTGTGTTGATGGGCCCTCCAGTTTTTCTGCACCTTTTAAATAACGAATTACATGTGGATGCTTTGAAATTGGTTTCCCCTTGAAATTTGGAAGCATGGAAACCAGAGCTGCAACTTGACGGTATGATGTGGCTACTTTTAGGTTTTAAGACAAACCATCTTATAAGAATTTAAATACTTCCCTCAATCTTGGGGAAAGATGATCCAACTTCTTGTGCCTGCACCAGCATATGAAAGCTTTCCAAATTGTGTTGTACATTCTGTTGGTTGACTGCTGCCTGGATACTAACATAGTATCAATTACTTCCAAACTGTAGCCTTTCTTGATCAAAAGCTCCCGCTCAATCTCCATGCGGTCAGCTTTAACCAATCTGGGTCCAGATGCCAGACTGGACCCTGTAGCAGTATGTCTGGTTGTACTAGGATTTTCATTGGATCTTGTGATGACATCCGTACTATCGTGGAGAAAACAGGGTTGCACTTACCTGTAATAGTTGTTCATCGAGTGGTGTTCTGTGCAGTCACGCATGGGTTATGCAGAATCGCAGGCCTGCTACGGAGAAAAGACTAGCCAGGTTAAAGCAAAATTTTTCTCTCCCAAGAGTGCTTGCCCCTCCTCTCACAGAGTGACTTTCCCGCCCAAAGTCACGTGATGAGGGAGGAGTTAGCACTCTCCCCTCAGTTCTTTCCTCTTGCCACTTGGCATGTCAATCAATACACAGCGGCCCAGCGGGGATGGAGGGAGTATTTTTTTTTCCTGTCTTCGTAAGCTTACGGCTCAAAAACCAAATGGGCTTTTCCACCCCTTCGTACTCTTGAGCCAACACTGCACTGGGCCCGGAGCCCGAAGCATCTGTCCGAACAATAAAAGGTCTATTAAAGTCCAGGTTATGCAATACAGTGCTGCCTGACAAACAGGCCCGTAAATCCTGAAACGCTTTTTCTCTAGGAGCTGTTCATTGAATCCGATTCGGCTCTGTCTTAGCAAGGACATCCGTCAGAACGGAGGTTCTGGTTGCGAAATGAGGCACAAACCGCTGGTAGTACCCCACAAATCCTAGGAATTGTCTCATTTGTCTCTTGGTGTTCGGTTTAACATATGTTTCCAGGGTCGCCACTTTGTCTCGGACAGGAGATAACTTTCCATCGCCCACTATGAGCCCTAGGTACTTTAATTGCTTAAAGCCTAACTTACTCTTTGTGGGATTTACTATTAAACCCGCTTTGGATAAAGCCTAAAACACCTCCTGTAAATGCACCAAGTGTGACTCCCAATTAGGACCGCAAATGATGATATCATCAATGTACACAAATGCATAGGATGCACAGTCCTGCAGAGCTAAGTCTACTAAAAGTTGGAAAGTTGCCGCTGCCCCGTGTAACCCAAAAGGCATAACCTTAAACTGGTACATCTTCTCCCTATCCTCTTCTCTCAATGGGACCTGCCAGTATCCCTTGGTTAAATCCAAAGCAGATATGATTCTAGCTTGCCCCAATTGGTTTACCAAATACTCCGCCCTGGGCACTGCATAAGCATCAAATTTTGCCTTTAGATTTACGGCCCTAAAGTCTACACAAAACCGTACGGATCCATCTGGTTTTGGAACCATTACGATAGGACTCCGCCACCCACTCCGTGACGGTTCAATTATTCCAAAAGATAACATGTCTTCCACCTCCTTTTGTATGAGAGACCATTTTTTTAACGGTACCACCACCCCAGCTTCCGTGCGGATGGCATGTTCTAGCAGGTTAGTTTTTCCCGGTATTTTGGAGAACAACTGGGGAAACTGACGAATCAACTGCTCTACCTCCGCCTTTTTATGTTCCGTCAATGACGGCTCTGTAGGAGGTATGATTACCCCATTACGATCACTCTCCTGACATGGTGGAGTGCCATCTGTTACAGGTTCCAGCTCCACTTCTAAAGCGCACCCGACCGACCCTCTGGAATACCACGGTTTTCGGTGATTGACATGCACTGTCTTCATCTAGCCCTTCCTGCCCTTTTTCAAGACCTCATATGTTACATGCCCTAAGACGCGGGAAATCATATATGGTCCACGCCACCTATCCCCATCTATGAAACCCAAACTCCTCCGATTAATCAATATCCAATCCCGTACTGCAAATTGATGTTTTCAGGACTTCTGATCATAATACTTTTTTTTATATTGTTGAGCCACTACTAAATTTCCTCTAGCTTTCCTTCTTAAAGCTTGTAACTGTTCTCTTAACTCCTCTACAAACACGTTTGCCGTTTTCCCACTCTTTGTTATGTCCTGCACCCATTTCTCCCCTACTAAGTCCACAACTCCCCTGGGTTGCCGTCCATACAACAGCTCAAAAAGCGAATAACCCGTAGAGGCTTGTGGGGTTTCCCTGATGGCGAATAGAATAGGATCTACATACAGGTCCCAATACAGGTCCCATAAGCTAGAGCTCTCAATTTATTTTTTAGAGTCTGGTTCATCCTTTCTGTCAATCCATCTGTCTGCGGGTGGTATACCATAGTAAAATCCTGATTAATACCTAGGGTTTGGCACACTTACTTCATGCGAGCGGAAGTAAATGGGGAACCATGATCAGTAATTATCTCTTTCGGTAGGCCCACCTGCGCAAAAAGTCTCATGAGAGCTCTAGCAACACCCTCTCTTTTCATGCACCGCATAGGTATCGCCTCGGGATACCGCATGGCATAGTCTACAATTACTAAAAGGTATCTCGACCCTCGTGGGGTTCTAGGAAGAGGACCAACAAAATCCATCCCAATCCTCTCAAAAGGGACCTCTATAATAGGCAGCGGTTGTAGTGGTGCCCTTGGGGGGCCCACGCAGTCGTGCGCTGGCAAGCCTCACATGACCTACGTTGTTCCAATACATCCTGGGCCACCTTCGGCCAGAAGAAACGACGCATAACTCTTCGCAATGTTGCTTTGCTGCCCTGATGGCCCGCCCAAAGGTGGTCATGGGCTGTCTCAAGTATTTCCTTTCTATAGCATTTAGGTACTAGCAATTGCCGAATCACTACTCCCTTGTCTTTTTGGCATCGAAACTATAGCCCCCCTTCCTTAATTATTTGAGGCCAGCGCAAACTTCTACGGTTGTCCCTTACCTGGCCATCTTCTATAGCCACCCGGGATCTCAGTTCTGCCAGTGATTCATCTTCTTCTTGTAGGCCCAGGAGATCAGGATCATTTTGAAGATTCTCCTGAAGCTCGCCCTCTGTATCTTCTACTGCTAACTGATCCCTGTCCAGTTCTCCCACACATCCTACTTTGTATGCACACTCTCTACTAACCCACTCTAGGGCTCTCTGAAATTTAGGGGCATCTCTTCCCAACAAAAATGCTTATGGAAGATCCGGCACCAATGCTGCCTCCAACTCCCACTTACCCCCTAAGTATTCTACCTGCAAGACTACCACTGGAAATTTTTCTATATGCCCATGACAACAGGTGACCGCAACCCACCTCAGCACCTTTCCTGGTTGTTTCACCTGATTTGTTCTTGCCATAGACATTGAACTCCCACTGTCTACCAATGCTCCTCTCCGCTCACCATTAACCAACACCGACAACAATGTCTAGCTGACCTATTGATCAGGCTGTTCATTGATCAGGCTGTTCATTCATCCCATCCCATGTCACATTCCATAATTGGACCTTTAGAAATTGTAAATAATAACCAAATTTTATTATGAAACAAATTCAACTATACTGTTAGTAAGAGAATTCCAAACCTGTAAACATCTCGAAAGAGAACCAACGGTAATTATAGAAACTTCCAGTCATTGAGACTGGGTCTGACAACCTCTGTTGTCCCTGGCAGGAGCTGTTGGGCAGCTATGCCCTTCCCCTCGTCTACGGCCCTGTTGAAAACATGGGGATGGAGAGAAATCTCTAGACCAAGATTCAAAGCTCCTAAAAGATCTAAATCCTTGCAGTTTGTAAAACAGCCGATTCCAATGTTAAGTTTTGCCTGGGTAGAGGAAGATGCAGTAATACCAAGAGACTTGGCTTGTAGTTTATATCTCCTCATTTTTTCAAGGACCTCATCAGTTTTTGAACTAAAAAGGTCCTCCCCTTCAAATAGGAGATCTTCCACAGCTGACTTGATGTCAGAAGACAGGGCGGAATTCTTTAGCCAGGAATGCCTGTGCATTACCACTGCCGTGCCCATAATCCTTCCCAGGCAGTCGACTGAGTGTCGTGCCATCTTTACTTGTTGTTTTGCCAGGTCCTTGCCCTCAGTCAGCAAAGCCTGCACAAAAGGTTTCTGGTCTTCAGGAAGAAAAATTAGAAACACTTCTAATTTCTTCCAAAGAACAGCTTGATAGCGGCTCATCGGGGTCTGCAAATCCGCGACCCTCATGCCCATGGCTGAAGAAGAATAAACTTTTCTTCCCATGTTGTCTAATTATCTACCTTCCCTGTCAACTGGGGCGGAATGTTGATCTGGTTTACCCCTTCCAGGCAATATGGCTGAGAATACTGACGAGGCCTTGGGATGATTAAAAAGAAAACTGCAACCCTCGTCTTGCACCTTATATAAGTGCTCCATTATTTTAGCTGAAGGGGGGGGGGGGCTGATGCAGGTAACTGCCATACTTGCTCCAAGACCTCTGTTACTCCTCTAATTAACGGGAGAGCTACGGGCCAACCCTCTGAGGAATACAGGAATTCCATTAGAGGATCTTCCTATTTTTCCAAATTTACCCTATATTGCAAGCTTAGGGCATTAGCCATTCTAATAAGCTGTTGTGCATAGGGTTTGTTGTCATCTGTTGGAGAATGAACAACAGCTTCCCCCACTGTCGCAGTCGGTGATGGTAACATTTCCGAGTCATCATCATACATTGTATCAGATATAGAGTCACTATCTAATCTTCGACTTCGAGAGCTTGCTCCCTCCTCAGCAGGCAGTCTAGACGTCGACGGTGGGATCGGCGATGGAGAGGGACGATGATAATGAGCAGCCGCAAGTTCACCGGCAGGGAGCCTCATTGACGTCGACGGAACCGGCGGCAACGACTCCACTTCTTATCGGCGGTGACTGGTTGGCTCACCGATGACTGCTGCCTTGATGATGGCATATGACGTCAACGGGATTGCAAGTCTACTGGGACTGCAGGTAAGTCTCTCATTGACTCCGGTAGATCTTTACCCCAACACTTCCAAGAAGCCGGGACAAGCATTGGCACCCACGACTCTGTGGATGACTCCGACGACAACAGGCGGCGCCTGTTAGACTGGATTGGTCTACTATCATCAGATTTCGACTGTGAATGCTGCCCTGAAAGTCTTGGTGGCGAATGCCGAATTGAGCCCGACGCCATAGCTTCAGCGTCGAATGCCATCTCCAAACATCCACGCTGGCCACTAGATGGCGATAATGACTGTCTTTGAGACGCAGATCTTGACCTCCGTTCCACAATCAAGGAGGGTTCCACCGGCTCATCGATGAGGATAGGCTCATCTCTCGACGTCAATTCAGTCAGCATCGGCAACTCAGTCCGAGAGCAACTAGCCACCGAAGGAGTCAATTCACGGCTCTTTGAACATCCTCTCGAAGGCGAGGGTGAGACCACCCTTCTAGTTTTTTTGGATGTACAAGCAGCTGAGGGGGAACGGCCCGTGACTGGAACCACTGCCCTTTTTTTCCTTCTTTTTAGGTGGCTCGGAAGTGGCCCTCTGCTAACTCAGTGTCTTAGAAGCTTCAGAAGCTGAAGGGCCAGCTACTTCTACAGTCCTCAAAGATTTTTCCCAGAGAGCGGCCTTTAGCCTACTCGCTCTGTCATCTCTAGTCTTTGGTGTGAGTTTCTTGCATGAGGAACAATTGGATGTTGAATGTCCCTCACCCAAACATAAGACAAATGGTTGTCTGTTTGCGTCATCTTGGCACCGCACTCTACACACTTTTTAAAGTGTGCCATTAAGGAAAAATAGTAAATTTGTCTTACTATGAAGAATTTTCTTCTCAGAAAAGTTGTGAGGGAAAACACAGAGAGCTAGCTGGCTAGTGTACTCCTCCTGTAGCGGTAAGAAAAGGACTGAGGGGAGAGTGCTAACTCTTCCCACATCACGTGACTTTGGGTGGGAAAGTCACTGTGAGGGGAGGGGCTAGCACTCTTGGGAGAGAAACATTTTGCTTTAAACTGGCTAGTCTTTTCTCCGTAGCTGGCCTGCGATTCCGCAGAAGCCATGTGTGACTGCACAGAACACACGAAGATGAACTACGGGAGTTGTGGCCAGCTTGGTGCTTTAAGAATTATCTGTGCTCTTAATTCTTTTATTCTTGCTAGAAGATGAAGTATTATTGGGAAAGGTGGGAATGCATAAAGTAGAGCCCTGGGCCAAGGCGCCATCAATGCATCCATCTGTTCCACTGCCGGATGAAACTAGCAGGGCATGAACCTCTGTTGTGTACTGATGCAAACAGATCCATTACCAGATTTCCCATCTTGGCTACTACCCATTTGGATAGGTTGAATAGGCTTCAACCGCCATTCTGCCAATGATATCGGTGTTCTGCTGAGCTAGTCTGCCCATATCTTTTCCTTTCCTTTCCCCTTATGTATTGACATCAGATAAGATTGGACTCTGCCCAATAAAGTACTCTCATCTCCTCTTTGTGTAGATTTGAGGATCTTGATTCTCCCTGGTTGTTTAAATAAGTCTTCATGGCTACATTGTCTGTCCTACTACTAGGTGAGGATTCTTCAGTTTTTCCTTGAAGCGTTGCAGGGCTTGAAACACCGCTCTCATCTCTAGCATATTTATTGGAAGGAGGGCTTCCTGAGATGATCACTTTCCCTGGGCTGAAGAGCCCTCTATAGTTGCTCCCCAACCCGTTAAGCTCACATCGGTAAATAGTTGTCTTTCCTGTCTGGGGCCAAAAAGCTTCCCCTTTACCAGATTGCGTACATTTGTCCACCAAGCCAGGCTGATTGTTATGGCAGTCGAGACCTTCAGGTTTTTTTCTCGCTTCAAAGAAATGTCGTGTTGAAAAGGTCTTAGGAAACTCTGCAACAATCTTGCGTGAAGTCTTCCTCGTTCTACTATATGTAGGTTTGAGATTAGCAGGTCCATCATGCTTGCCAGTGACATCAAGGCTGGTGTCTTCCCCCTGATTATTTGCCTTGCCAAATCCCTGGTCTTCTGACCTTTCTTCTCTACCATGTACAACTGAGAAATCTCTGTATCCTGTCCCCTAAGTGTTGTAGAGACTGTGTGGTTATCAGTGAAATCTTTTGCATGTTTACAATGAAACCGAATTCCTTCATTGTCTGTAGGGTAATCTTGGTATGCTCTTGTGCCTGCTGAAGATTTTTGGCCCATAACAACAGGTCATCTAGGTACGGATGCATATGGATGCCCTGCCTTCTGAGTAGGACTATTGGTGTAATTAGCATTTTTGAGAACACTCTTGGAGCCGTTGAGAGACTAAAAGGGAGTGCTCTGTACTGGTAATGTTGTGTTCCTATGCAGAAGCGAAGGAATTTTTTGTGAGATGCTAGAATGGGGACGTGTAGGTACGCCTCGGTGAGATCCATGGAAGTAAGAAACTCTCCCTTCTGAATCGCCTCTGAAATATACTTTAGAGCAGTGGTCCCCAACCTTTATTAGGCTGGGGACCGGCAGGGCATCGGGCCGCGTCCGCGGGGACCGCGCCCGCGCAGGCCACGCCCACTTTTCAGGCCGCGCCCGCGAGCCGCGCCCGCAGATCGCCGCGCGGGTACGGCCTGCACAGGCGCGGCCCGGCCCTGATTCCCTCTCCCCGCCCTCCCGCAGTAAGTAGCTTCCCGGGCCGCAAGCTTGCGGCCTGGGAAGTTTTTTACTACAGGGGGGGGCGGGGAGAGGGAGCCGCGGCCCGGCGCCATGGCCTTTGCGGCCCGGCGCCGGGCCGCGGCCCGCAGGTTGGGGACCACTGCTTTAGAGTCTCCATTCTGAAGTGTCTTAGTTTTATATAACGGTTTAGGAATTTTAAGTCCAGAACCGCTCTCCAGGCCCGGTTGGTCTTGAGAATGGTAAAAAAGATGGAGTAGACCCCAACCTTTCGTCTTCTTTTGTGATTGTTTCTATTACTCAAATGTCCATGAGGCAGCGTATGGCATTTTGAGTGTGTTCTAGGTTTTATTGTGTTTTTGGACAGGAGGACTGTAGGAACCTGTTTGGAGGAAATGACAGGAACTCTATGGCATAGCCTTGTTTTACCACTTCTAATGACCAGCTATATGTGTGACTTGTTAACCAATAGTCTTGAAACAAGCCTAGCCGACCCCCCCGCCAGGATGTGAAAGTCATGCTTTGTTGGGTTTATTGTCTCTGTCCTGTTTTGGAGCTGGATTTCCCCTCTGAAATCAATTGCCATATCCTCCCTGAATGGATTGCTTTCATGAGGACCAGTTTTGTCTCCTGTCTTGCCTCTGTCTATTGAATGTGTTATAGGTGTTCTATGGATGAAAGGAGCTGCCAGAAGGCTGATTAAATCTCCTAACTGTCCTACACAATGTTCTAGGCATCAGACGTTTCTTGTCTGTCTCAACCAATACTTTTTCCAATGACTCACCAAACAGCATAGAACCATGAAAGGGGTAAGCTGTGATGATGGATTTTGCCTTAGTGTCCACTTGCCAAGCACGTAACCACAAGGTCCTTCTTGCCACTGCTGTTGTGGCCATAGCTCTAACATTTAAAATAGAAGCATCGAGAGTTGCATCTGTTGTAAAACATGCAGCTTTTAACACCCTATTCATACCTTCCGTTATCCACTTATCAGGATCTGGAATTAGTTGAATTAATTTTTTAATCCACATAATCATGGCTCTAGAAACTATAGAAGACATGGAGGAGACTGTCACGGACATAGCCAGGGTCTCATGTGCTTTACGGAATGCAAATTCTGCCTTTATGTCCATCACATCTCTAACTGAGCCCTGTCCATCTTCAGATAGAAGCCCAAAAGTTTGTAAACCCATCACAGGTGCATCTACAATGGGAGTTCTTAATGGGTATTCAGCATAGTCTGGCATAGTGTATAGCTTCTTGGCATAAGCAGGAAGCTGTCTATTCACCATTGGCTTTTCCCACTCAGTCCTGAATTTTTTCTCAAAAAAGAAAGGCAAAGGGAAGTTTCTGAGTACATCCTCATCAGGGGGGAAATACTCCCTATTCCCATCAGGTCTCCTAGGGTCCTGATTTGCAGGATCCGCCTCCCCCATCCTCCATAAGGGGGTCTTCTGATTTTTCTAAATTTACTTGATACTGGAGCTTATCATTGGGACCCAACCTGTCGAGTCTGACAACAAGAGGCGACGATGTTTAGACCTCGCAAGGACGTCATCATCGGCAGTTGACAGCAGATGGTGAGGACGTAATGCTGGCGGCATCCGCCATCAATGGAAAGATGATAAATGCTATCAGCAATCAGTCATCAGCGAAAGTGGCAGGGACAATGTTGCCAGCAGATCCATTGGCACCGGAGCCAAAGGCTCGAGATCATGCTACAGAGCTGCCATTGATGTCAAAGGGTCATGCATTGGTGATATGCTTGGGAATTGAATAGGTAACGGCAGGCTAGGGCTCGACTTGGACAGCATCCCCTCGACGCCAGACACATAGGCGACAGTGAGGGAGAAAGCTGCCTCATAGTCTTCTTAGAAGCAGTCGATGGCAGGTGGGAACGTCTCCTCGATGGAGCCACAGCCAATTTTTGTTTTAGGGGGCTCAGAGGCTGCTCTTTGTTCAATGGCCTTATCTCTCCCAGAGAGGCCTGTAGAAGTCGAGGGATCCAGGGAATCAACAGCCATAAGAGACCTTTTCCACAAGGCTTCCTTCAAGCTCCTTGCTCTGTCATCCCGGGTCATGGGGGTTAATTTCTTACATGAAGGGCAGTTGGTAGTTGAATGCCCTTCCTCCAGACAGAGCAAACAAGAAGAGTGGCTGTCAGTCTGGGCCATTTTGGCACATTGAGCGTGCTTCTTGAAGAACACAATCAAATAAGCCATCTAGTATCTGTATTCCGAAATTTTCACAGAATCACAGAATCATAGAGTTGGATGAAGCCATGCAGGCCATCTAGTCCATCCCCTGCTCAACGCAGGATCAGCCCAAAGCATCCAAGAAAAGTGTGTATCCAACCTTTGCATGAAGACTGCCAGTGAGGGGGAGCTCACCACCTCCTTAGGCAGCCTATTCCACTGCTGAACTTATCTGAATTCTCACCACAACAGAAGTCTGAGGTAAATTTGACGAGCTAGCTGGCTAGCGTCCTTCTCCTGAAGCTGCAAAAACAGGATTGAAGGGAGAGTGCTGCCCCTTCCCACACCATGTGACTTTGGGCAGGAAGTCTCCCTGTGAGAGAAGGGGCAAGCACTCTTGGAAGCTTTAAAGCTTTAAGCTGGCTAATTATGTGGCTAGGCTTGGCAGTGGTCACCACAAAACTCACCTGAGCAAAGTACTATTACATGACTTGGCCAAACTTTTTTCCAGGGTGTCAATCCCAGTCTGCCTACCTGGAGTTCAATCACCTTCCCCTTTGTGGGTTCTCCAACGGTGATTCCTTGAGAATCTGGGACATGTAGTCCGCATTGAGATGGGTCTTGCTGGATTGATGTAGCACCATAAATCTGAAAGGGAGTAGAGAGACACCGTCTGAGTACTCAAGGGTTGTTATTTTTCATGCAAGACATCTACAGCAAAGGAGCATGGTTCACCACCTGCGGGAAGGGATTAAATAAATAATATTGTAAGGCACCAATCACCCATTTGATAGCTGCCACCTTTTTTTCTGACAGTAGTATATTGTTCTGCCAGCTGCAGCTTGGATATTCTTGCTCTTTTATTTGAGATAACTTGCTTCCTAATGCCTAAACTGTCTGAAGCAGGAAAGATTGCTCAAAATCCAGATTCCATAGCACCAACGTCTGTGTTAAGCTCTCTGAGAGCCTCAAATGCCTTCTGAGAGCTAGAAATCCATCATATTGTATTGGGTTGAATTTTACAAAGTCTGTCTTTTAATGGGCTGGTAAAGGTTGCAAAATGAGGAATAAATTTACTATTGTAGCCCAATAGTAAATTTTACTATTGTAGGCTTGGTCAAAGGTTTAGTACATATTTTAAAACATAAAAACACAGTTTAAAACAATGCAAACCCTAGTAATTCTAATAAGAGTAGTGCTCCCATAGAAAAGTTAGTGGAGTGATTCAGTTTTTTTAAGATCTAGTATTTCCCCTGGTAGAGGGCCCAATTTATTGTTCTGCTTGCTCATTTTGGCCTCAGTCATAGGCTTGGTGGAAGAGCACAGGCCTGTTGGAACTTTGGTAGTTCTGAAAGGGTTTGAATCTTTGCTGGCAGCTCATTCCACCAGGCTGGAACTGGGACTTTTTCAGCCAAGTGCACTTCTTTGGGGCCAGGAATCACCAAGAGATTGGAATTAGAGGAATGCAACACTCTTTGGGGGACATACTTGGAGAGGTGGTCCTTTAGATACACAGAACCCAGACCACAGAAGATCTTAAAGATCAGAACAAACACCTTGAACTTGACCCAACTCAACTGGCAGCCAATGTGGTTGCTGGAGGACAGGTCAAATATGGACCCTCAATGGGATCCTGGCAAAGACCCAAACAGCTGCTTTCTGTACCAGCTGTAATTTCCAGATCAGAGTCAAGGGAAGGCTGACATACAGCGAGTTACAGTAGTTCAGTCTGGAGGGACTGTGACATGGATCACTGTGGCCAGGTATTCTCGAGCCAGATTGGGTGGTAATAGCTTCAATTGATGTAGGTGGAAAAACATCTGCCATGCTGCTCTAGTGATCTGTGCCTCCATAGTGTCGAGGATCACTCCCAAATTACTGACAGTGAGTGCAGCTGTCAGGTACACCTTATCCAGGCTGGATAGTCATAACTCCTCTTCTAGGTCCTTCCTCCCTAGCCACAGGACCTTTGAATTTGCAGTCAACTTCTGGTGACTCTGCAGGAGCCATTCCGTCATAGCTTCCAAACATGTGGCCAAGGACTCAGGTGGTGTGTTCAGCTGGCCACTCATTAACAGATAGAACTACATGTAATTCATGTACTGGTCACACCCATATCTGCAGACCAGCTGTGCATAATCTTGGTAGATAATTGTGGTACCTATGGTTGAGGCCAAATGTACCCCTCTTGGGTCAGGGATCAGCAGTCTGCTGGAACAGGTGGCACGTAATGCCCTTCAAGGGGTATAGTCAGGCAGGCAGGCTCTCAGATACACTGGGCCCAGATTGTGAAGACTTGAAGGTTAACACCTCAGGGCAATATCAGGCTGAGACCAGGAGTTGCTGCTGGACTCCCATCTGGCCAATAGACTGCTGGAACTACACTCCTGCCTCCATATCACACTGGGAATCCTCCAGCTATTCTGGTCATCAGTGATCAACCCCTAACTCACTACTACTGCTTTCTGTAGCCTTCCAAGGTATCATCACTTTCCTGTGTGGTCAGGAACTGTGGATCCCATTGGCACTATTTAGCCAAATTTGGGTCAATAGGGGTCAGGTTCCTGGCCATCAGAAATTTCTCCAGTCTCTATAACAGGAGCAGCCTCCTCGACCTTGGGCAGTCAATTCCTGCAGGGCTCTTCAGAAGTCAGGGGTATTTCCAATAACAAGGGGTATAGCAGGTTCTTCACCATAGCCAAGTTGACGCCAGACTGAGAGCTTCTCCATGAGGGTGTTATGATGCCTGTACATAGATGTGGTAACAAAGGCTCCTCTGTTGACTGACTGTTGTCCTATTCCAGTCCCTTGAATGTCAGCATTTACTGTAGAGTCTCTAGGTTCATCCAGAGGGTGTTCTCTGCCATCAGTCACCAGAAAGTTCTCCCACAACTCCATCACTTTTTTAAAACCAGAATCCTCCTCAGACTGTTACTTGAACTCCTTTTTATACCTCTTGTTACTTCCTTTTTTTAAATAATTTTGTTATTTATTATTATATAAAGCATTTACAGAAAAATTGAGAAGAAAAAGCGACCAGCTGATATGGTTTGCCATCTCTTTTAACATACATATTCAGTTCCCATCACATATTATTCCTAATCTAGAAGTTTTTACCATTTTTCTTAGCCAAGTGATTGTTAATACATATGAGAGTATGATCTGTTATAAGAATACATTCTGTTATTATCTTAAATGATATTAGGTCAGTCCCCTTCATAAATTGGCCCTGACCCAAGAGTTACTACTGCCGTCTTGTTAATGCCTATGAAGTATGGTTTGTCATCCTCTTTTAGCATACATATTGACATACATATTCAATTCCCATCGCATATTAATCCTGATCTAGGGAGTTATTACCATCTTTCTTAGCAAAGTAGTTGTTGATACATATGAGAGTATAATCTATTATAAGGATATATTCTATTATTGTCTTAGATGATATAAAGTCAGTTCCCTTCATATATTGGTCCTGTCCTAAAAGTTACTGCTGCTGTCTTTCCCACAGGAAGCCAGGAGAATACTCCATTGTTCAACTCATCCTTCAGGTGGTCGCAGAAAATGAAATTGTGTTTTTTTCCATAGTAGAGTGTTTCTGATTGTCCTTCTGTCAGGGCCAGAGAAATCTCTTACTTGATTCTTGCTGCCAGTCGCCTTTGAGTTGGCT
This sequence comes from Paroedura picta, assembly GCF_049243985.1. Lineage (NCBI taxonomy): Eukaryota > Metazoa > Chordata > Lepidosauria > Squamata > Gekkonidae > Paroedura > Paroedura picta. Next base: position 21,395,703 of record NC_135370.1, on the reverse strand, counting down.
CTGAATACTTTATCAATCTGGATCTCTTCCTCTGGTCGCACAGGAATATCTCCTGATAGCTTCCTGGTTGCTGTCGCTTTTGAATAGACTCTTTTTATTTTGCTGATCCAAATCATTTCCTGCTCTGAATAGACTTCCAGGTTTTCGGTGCTTTCCTTCCTTGAATCTGTTTTCTCAGGTTCTTCAAAGGTACTTTGGGTTTTTACATCTCTGGCTCTCTCCCTCTCCTGTTGATTAACTTCCAGACATTGAGTTTTCGTTTGATTTATTATTGGCAAAGCTATATCAGCTGTTCTCTCCGGGCCGTCGGCTCCGTACAAAAGCTCCCCCTTAATCCCACGGATTTCCTTTTCCAGCTTATTGACTGCTTTCAGTATCTTTGAGTTCCCTTCGCATAACAAATGGAAAAGCTGTGCCTTAGTTAATTTCTCCATAGTTCCAGGCAGTCACAAATTAGAAACAGAAAGTCTCGTACGGTCTCGCGGGAGCACGAGCGATCCCAAATTATCAGTTTGTCGATCTCCGTATCAAGTCAGTTACCCCCACTGAACTTTTTTCAACAAAACTTCAAAGTTCTTTCTTTGTTTGGTTAGTGGGTATAATTAGCTGGGAGTCTCTCACTCGGCGAAAGAGGGAATTCACTTGTAAATTGGTTGAGGAGGGGGGGGGGGAGAGCTTGTGGAAAAAGAAAGGGGAGAGCCAGAAAGCTTTCAATTCTTACTGTTGCAGACTCCAGCTTCTGTCAGCGCTTCTGTCAATCTGGTAAAAGATGGTCTGGGAAGAATGTAGGGTCAGCTGGTCGTTTCAAGCTTGTAAAGTTGTTTGCGACAAGGACGCCATCGTGACCTTGAGCACACGCCACTATTAATCCGGGGAGTTCGGTCCCCCTACCTCCCCACGGATCTGTAGGACCCTCAGGATGCCGTTCCCGGTTCCTGGGGCGACCGGCAAGCAGATTTGCGTATCTGCTCAGGTCAGCCAGGTGCAGAAGCTCCTGACCCTCGGCATGGCTGAAGAGCTGAACAGAAGTCCAGCTTTTTATGGCGCCATCTTCAGTCGACTCCCCCCTCTTGTTACTTCCTGAGTCTTCTCCTCCTCTGGCCATCCCACCACCATGAAGTCCTGTCCATCGGGCCTGGGACTTGCCTGTTGGACCCCCAAGGTAGCCTGGTGGCACCCAGGTCCAGGAAACCTCACCCCAAAATTAGCCTGGCCCTCTGCATGGGCTTAGCCCAACCAGATAGCCCTGACACCAGGAATAGGCCAGGCTGAGTTGTTCATTTCCACTGTATGTCTGCTGTCGTGCCTAATAGCCTCTTCCACCTCTCATTGGCTGTTGCCTGTCTCCTGAGGGCATCCTGCTTCAGAAGAGCATGTTCCATGGCTCGACCCAGCAGCTCCTGGGTTCTGCTTGCTGCTTGTAGCCACTTTGGGTTTCCAGCATTTCCTTGATGCCTTCCTGTGATTTGGAATGACCAGGTTCCCTTCATCCCAGATTACTTGCTGTGTCTTTGTCATACCTGCCAGCATTCTCTCCTTCCTCAGGCCTCCTCTCTGAGTATGACGTAGGGAAAACTGTCTGGAAGCAGTCAATCCCAATGAGGTGAAGGGTGAGGCTGTCTTCATGGTATCTTCCTAATCTTGGGTTGAGTCTGGACCTTGTGGGGCCAGGTTCAAACACAGGGCAATGTTGCCAGTGGGAGGGAAGGAGGCAGAGCTAAGACAGTGTAGTATAAGGGATAGGGTATCAGTCTAGAACCTGGGACACTGAGGTTTGAACCCCTGCTCTGCCCTGGAAACTTGCTGAGTAAGAATGAGCCGGTCAACCTCTCTCACTCTCATCTACCATGCAGAGAACAAAATGGCAGAGAGAAGAATGATGTAAGCAGCTTTGGGTTCCTCACTGAGAAGAAAGATGGGGTAAAAATAAAATAATAACTAAAGATAAAGATTAGGAGAGGTAAAGGAAAGGTTGGTGAGTGGGAAGGAGAGAAAGGAAACTCGGCAATGGGACAGGGTATGGGGACTGCCAGGAGGACAGAGGTAACAGTTTGGGGAACGAGACATAGGAAAAAATGAAGTATTCCCTGCAAGTCCTGTGAGTTTCCCACTTCTCTATGTTAATCATAAAATCAAAAGCTTTTGGACTGATGAACTAAAATACATGCTGCCAGGAGTAAACGGATAGCTTTCTCCTTTCTATGGCTACTGACCAGTTCAGCATTGACTATTTCATTCATCAGGCTCCATGGGTTGATGTTCAGGTTGTTGTTTGAGAATGGGATCTGTCTTCTGAAAGAGTAAGAGAGGGTTGGATTATCAGAGGAGAATTATACCTGTTGTTTTCTCTGTCTCTGTTATAGGAATGCTGAATCATCACCCACCTCCCCCTGACAAGCCAATAAGGCAACCATTTTCTGTCTTGCTTCTGGACATTGAGAAGAGTCCAGTATAGCAGCACACATAAATGGGTCACATCCTCAGTCTTGCTGTATGGCCTACAAGTCAATGTGACAGATCCATGGGAATTTTGTTATGCCCCTATCCTGTGTAGGCCCAGTTAGGGCCCATAGCACTACAGCCAGTGGAACCTTAGCAATACACAACTGGAGCTGTTACTCGTGCTGCACAAGTAACAGCGGAGCACCCTTCCCAGGGATAGTTTGGAACTTTGGAAGCAAGTGATACCTTCCCTTTTCTGAAAACATTTACTAGTATTATCCTGAACTCTAAACTTCGTTGTAAACTGCACGGAGCTTTTATTCCAACCCCAGATCGATTCAGTCCCTGCCCTCTACACAGAATGCGATTTCCATTTGGATATGGGGCGATTAAAAATTTCCTTCTGCAGCAAGAAGGATTGATCCGGAGTGACCCCACCTTTATTGTGCGATATCTTAGAGTGCTTTTAATCCTCAATATCCGGATTGGGAAACAAGCTCCGTGGTAGAGAACCTCTGATAGGCTACACCTGGTCATGTGACACACTTGCCTTAAAGGAGAAGCCCCTAATTGCTCTCAACTTCTGTCGGTCCTGGATTTTTCCTCCCTCCTCTGCCTTTTTCGATCTTCTCCCCCATCCACTCCAAGAAAAGAAAGATGCTCCCTGCTTGGCTCCTCCCCCCCTTCGAGAAAAGAAAGAAAGAGGCTTGGCTCCCCCCCCTTCTGAACTACCCTAACCATGTGCAGAAGACTTTCCTGTTTCAATGGGGAGGGGGGGAAAGAGGAAGATCCGAGTTCAAAGCGATCTGAATTCAACAGGATTGACAATGGAATAAAGAAAGTAAGTGCAGACTCTGCCTTCCTTAGCATAAAAAACAAAACCACCTTCTAAAAAAGTGAGCATACTTTTATGAAAATTGAGTTATTTACATGGTTCACATTCACACAAACATTTATGAGACTTGATAACAGAAAAATCCTCAATTATTGTGATTTTGTAGCCAGAGAAGGGGAGTGTGGTTCACCACCAAGGATAAAGGTTTGTTTGAAAGATAGTATTGTAAACTCCCTATAGCCCATTTCACCGCTAGTGCCTCTTTTTCCACCGTGGTGTATCGGGTTTCTGCTGGCTTTAGCTTCTGGCTGATAAACAGATGTTCCTCTCCCTGGATCAACTGTGAGAGCACAGCCCCTAACCCCATGCCGGATGCGTCCGTATGTAGAAGAAAAGGGATTGAGAAATCAGGATTCCTGAGAACCAGACCTTGGGTGAGGCTGATTATAAGTTTCTGAAAGGCCTCTTGTTTGGTCTCAGTCCAGTGTATTTTATATGGCTCCATCTTTTTAAGATAATCTGTTAAAGGACTGGCCACCGTGGCATAATTTGGGATGAACCAACTATAATAGCCTATAAGCTCGAGGAACCATCTTAACTGTTTTTTGGTTATTGGCCTTGGACTGTTTTGGAGTGTTGTAACCTTTTCTGAGAGAGGTCTTAATTGTCCTTTACCTACCAGGAATCCTAATTTTTTCTGCTCTTGGAAGCCTATTTGGCTCTTTTGGGGTTAATTTTTAGTCCTGATTTCTGTAATGCTGTTAGTACAGTACTAATGCAAACTGTTGACATCCTATAGGGCCTGATCCACTAGTCTTTGAAATGTGGCAGTGGCCTCATGCAATCCGAATGGCATACGTGTAAACTGAAAAAGCCCTTGAAGTATTGCAAAGGCGGTTCTCTGCTTATCTTTATCACTCATGGGAACCTGCCAATAGCCCTTAGTTAAATGTAAACCGAGCTGCCCCGAGTTGTTCTACTAGTATATCTGTTCAGGTCATTGGGTATGCATTAAACCAAGTGACCTTATTCACTTCTCTAAAATCTACACAAAAATGAATGGTCCCATCTGGTTTTGGTACTAAATGGGGCCATGACAATGGGACTTCTCCAATCACTTTTGGATGGCTGTATTACTCCTAATTGAAGCATGTCTTGGACCTCTTTGTTTACTTCCTCCCATCTTTTTCTAGGTAAAGGCCTCCAAGTCACACATGGGTTCTGCGAAGATCGCAGGCCTGCCACGGAGAAATAACTAGCCAGCTAAAGCAAAAAATTGCTCCCTAAGAGTGTTCACCTCTCCCCTCACAGAGTGATTTTCCCGCCCAAAGTTATGTCATGTGGGAGGAGTTAGCATTCTCCCCTCAGTCCTTTCCCCTTGCCGTTTAGCGGGACAATCAATACGTAGCGGCCCAGCGGGGATGGAGGGAGGGTTGTGTGACTGCACAGAAGACCACTCGATGAACAACAGTTACAGGTAGGTGCAACCCTGTTTTCATCTTCGTGGTTTCTGTGCAGTCCCACATGGGAGATTAGCAAGATGACTCACCAGTGGAGATGGGGTGGGCTACGAGCGGAGTATAGATTGTAAAACCTCTTTCCCCACCGCAGCATCCACATCAAGGGAGTAGTGGCGTACGAAGGTACCAGGTGTTGACCATGTAGCTGCTCTGCAAATGTCTAGAATTGGGAGACGAACTGCAAATGCTGCCGACGAAGCTTGTGCTCTAGTCGAATGTGCTGTAAGCCTCATCGGACATTCCAACCCGGAAGCCTTATAAGCATGACTGATGGCTTGTACAATCCATCTCAAAACAGTTTGGGCAGATGCGGCCTTCCCCTTCCGTACACCACGGAAACAGACAAAAAGGGATTCTTCCTGCCTGAAGTCCTTTGTCCTATCTAAATAAAACAGTATAGCTCTACAAACATCGAGTGTGTGCATTTGTTTTTCAAAATTAGACGTGGGATGAGGAAAAAACACCGGGAGCACTAGCGATGGGCCTAAATGGAACTTAGATACCACTTTAGGTAGGAAAGATACGCTAGGGCGTAAAATAACTTTGTCAGAAAAAAACTTGTAAATATGGAGGCACTGAAGAAAGGGCTGTCAATTCTCCCACCCTACGAGCTGAAGTAATCACTACGAAAAACGCAACTTTATTTTATTTTAATTTTTAAAATTTTATTATAATTAATAAATAACAATCAACAGAAACGCCCCACCAAAAACAAAATTCACTGCAGCACAACTTTGGAGCTTCATAAACCATTTGAATCCTGCAGACAATGTCCATTTCATGTATTACATCTGCGAAAAACGCAACTTTAAATGATAAAAAACAAATCCAGTAGCCAAAGGTTCAAAAGGTTTATATACCAGTCTTGATAATACAAGAGATAAACTCCATTGCGGCATTATAGGTGAAACCGGCAGAAACATGTTTTTCAAAACTTTAAGAAACATGGATGATAACGGGTGAGAAAACACTGTTTTTCCGCCCACTCCATGATGGAATGACAAAATTGCAGCCAAATGTACCTTGATAGAGGGGTTAGAGAGGCCTCTATCTTTCAATGTTATGAGATATGAAAAAATATTATCAAGGGCACAAGAAAATGAGTCATATCCAAATTCCAAAGCCCACTGTACGAAACTCTTCCACTTGTTAGTATAGGACCAACGGGTGGAAGGCCGTCTAGCTGCCTCTAGAACCTTTTGCATGTTCTCGTCCCTCATGTCCCCACTCTCCACACGGTTAGATGGAGGGATTGAGGGTTGGGATGCAAATACTTCCCCCGTGTTAATAGGTCTGGTTGGTCTGGGAGATGGATAAACCGTACCTGAGATAGGCGGAAGACTGGCGGGAACCAGGTTTTCTGTGTCCAGAATGGGGTTACACAGAGGCATCGGGTGTTGTCTGCCATCAGTTTTGTTACCATCCTTCCTATCAATCCGAATGGAGGGAAGGCATAAAAAAGGAATCCCTTTCAGGATAGGAGGAAGGCGTCTCCTAATGAACTCGGGTCCCTGCCTCCACTTGAACAAAATTGAAGACACTTTGTGTTTTGACGTGTGGCGAAAGGGTCTACTGACGGTTGACCCCATAGCTGCAATATTGGAATTAGATAACAACGGCTGAGGGACCATTCTGAACTAGATTTATGTCCCTGCTCAGCACGTCCGCCCACGTGTTGTCTCCTGCAATGTGAATGGCTGACAGCATTGTTTGGTTGTCTATGGCCCAGTTCCATAATCTTATAGCTTCTCGACACAGTCAGGTAGACCTGGTGCCTCCGTTTCTTGATGTAAAATACTGCTGCTATATTGTCTTAAGTAATGAGTACGCTCTTTCCTCTTGTTAATCCTGCAAAGGAGAGCATACCTTACTGCTTTTAATTCTAAAACATTTATGTGAAGGTGTCTTTCCCTATCACCCCAGAGACCCCTGGTGATATGATGGAGACAATGTGCTCCCCACCCAGCAAGAGAAGCATCCATATACAGGATTAAGTCCTCCATTACATGAGAGAGTCCACCAGGTAAGGGACCGCAAAACTGAACATGAGAATCGTTTCCATCTAGTGACGGAATGTGGCTTGCATACTGACAAGAACCACAGTGGAGCGGTCACATCCGTAGCCTAGCATAAGGCGTAACAGCAGTAGTAGATGCCATGTGTCCCAAAATAGTCTGAATTCCATGGTCAGACTGAGATCTGACTTTAGAGAACGCGATGGCCAGTGCAGAAAGATAAAGATACAAAAAGCCTTTATTGGCATAAAGAATATTACAGGTATGGAAATACAAAATAGTACAATTATAAGAATCAGACAGTCACTCAATTTTGTTAAAAACAAGGAATTCTAAAAACCTTTGCTAAAAATTTTGCAATGTGGGCGATCTGCTCAGGATCCTTGCTATCAAGTAATTTATTGATCACGGCCGTGTCGTTACTATGGAATTGAAAGGAAGATAGAATGTCGGATACCCCCTGGCGGTATAGGGCAGAACATAATAATATGCGGAAGGAGATCAGGGACCATACAGCCGTGAAAACGTAGTCTCTCCGCTAAATGAATGCGGTTAAACCTTCCTAAAAGAACATTAGAGGGGAAAGAGTTCAGCCGAGCAAATAAGAGTGCTTTCCTGTCAGAGAAAGCTTCAATGATAGTCAGGTAGGGGGGGATAACTTTATATAGCGGGACAATATTCCATACACGGGGAGAGCAAGATGGAGAAGTAAATGACAGTAAGGATTGATATTCAATGTCCTCTAGTCTCCTTACTATAAACTTATAAATACTTTTCTCCTCGTGGTCCATCAAAAAATGTATGTCTAAGCCCAATGAGAGGAGTTTGTTAGAGAGTCTATGAGACCACTTGGAGTTATGGGGATCGCTTAGCAGGGCAGCTAAAAGATTATTTGAATGAGCCCTAAAATGAAAACTGATCCAGTATCTAAAGGTAAGAGACCAGGCTCTGGTTTCAAGTCTCTGTTGGCCCAGTTGCAGAAAGCTTAGAGGCCCGCGCAGTAGGCAGATATACCATGCCCGTCTCTCCATCTAGCAAAGCACCAATAAACTCCAAACAGTGTGTTGGAGTGAGGTGCAATTTCCTTACATTGATATTAAAACCTAAAGAACGTTCTTCCACCGAATGACCAACAAGAAGCCAGTCATCCAGGTACGGGTAAATTTCAATACCTTGTTTTCTCAGGTGTGCTACAACTGTGTTGGTAACTTTTGTGAACACCCTGTGGGCAGATGCTAAACCAAATGGGAGAACTTTAAATTCATAATGATTCCCCCCTGCACAAAAATGCAGAAATTTTGTGTAGGATGCATTAACAGCAATGTGAAAATACACATCCTTCAGGTCCACCTTGGCAAACCAAAGATCTTTTGATAAGAGGGGAATCAACTCTGTAAATGACAACATACGGAAGCGCTTAACTTGTATAAAAACATTTAGAGCGCGTCAGTCCAGGATAGGCCTTTCCCCTCCATTTTTCTTATCAAGAAATAGTGGGAGTAAAATCCTCCCGAGGAAGGTGAAGGACCCAAACACACCACAGCACCCTTATTCACAAGGTCAGCCACCTCTGATAAAACATCAGAGTCATACGAATCCCAGTGTGCAGGAGGAACATTAAACCTGGGGACATTTGAAAATTCCAAACTATAACCATATTTTATTATGGAAAATACCCAAGAATTAAGCAATATAGAACTCCAAACAGGTAATTTGGTAGATAAATCAGCAACAGCAATGGACGGACCCCCTAGTCATTGCGACTGAGTCTGCCGTCCACGGTTATCTTTGTCAGGCATATTCTGCCGATTACGCCGTCCTCCTCTTCTCCTGTGACCTTGCTGGAATCGAGGAGACAGAGAGAAATCTCTGGGCTTGGACTCTTATAAGGCCGAAAAGACTGAGAGCGGTAAAAAGGACATTCCCAATGTCTAGGTTTGGATGGGGCAGATGACGCTCCAATGCCTAAAGATCTCGCCTGCAACCTATACCGCCTTATCTTCTACACTACAGGACCTTGTCTGTTTTGGAGCTAAAGAGTTCTTCCCCTTCAAAGGGAAGATCCTCCAAAGCAGATCTTATCTCTGAGGAGATGGTGGAATTTTTTAACCATAAGTACCTTCTCATCACTAAAGAAGTATCCATGATTCTCCCCAAACAGTCCACAGTAAGTCTAGCAGACTGAACCTGTTGTTTCACCAAGTCTCTACCCTCCGTAAGTAAAGCCTGCACAAAGGGCCTCTGATCCTCTGGGAGAGATGCTAGATAAGGCTCCAGTTTTTCCCACAGAACCGCTTAGTAGCGGGTCATAAGGGTTTGCAGATTAGAAACCCTAATGGCCATAGCAGATGATGTATAAACCTTTTGGCCAAAGGTATCTAATCTTCTACCCTCCTTATCTAGAGGGGCGGAATGCTGATCCGCTTTGCCCTTCCCTGGAAGGAATGCTGAAAAAACAGAAGAGGCTTTCAGGTGATTAAACAGAAAAGTCGACCCCTCCTCTTGAATTTTATACAAATGATCAATTTTCTTGGCCGAAGGCTGAAGACGGACATTGCCAAACCCTTTCTAGCACTTCCGTTACACCTCTAATCAGAGGCAGTGCCACCGGACCCCCTTCAGAGGAATATAAAAATTCCATGAGGGGGTCCTCTGATTTCTCCAAATTCACTTTATACTGGAGACTCAAAGCATTCGGCATTCTAATCAATTGCTGGGCGTTGGGCTTATTGTCATCCGTAGGAGACTTTACCACAGACTCCCCCACCTTATCAAAGGGGGAGGTTAAGACATCAATATCAGACTCATACTCAGAAGCAGAGTCAATGTCCAGAGTTTTTTTCAGAATGTGCCCTTCGACATCGATCATAGTCAATGAGAATTCTCGACGACGACAACGCAATTTGCGATGAGGACCGTCAGTGACAAGCCCGGTCTTCGACATGCCACTTTGCGGACGAAACTGGGGCTAGCAATGTACTTCGTCGACGACGAGACTTGACAATGGCAGAGCTAAGTTCATCGGCGGTGGGACGTCCTTTCCCCATCAACGCCAAGACGCTGGCACCAGCATTGGCACCCAGAATTCCGACGATAACTCTGATGACGACAAGTGCCGACGGCATCTGGGTCTCACAGGAGAGTCGTCATCTGACACCGAGGGCGAGCGATGACAGTACAAGGTTGGCAGCGAGTGTTGCATGATGCTCGGCGTCAAGCCAGACCTTTCCACATTAGACGAGCGTCGACGACGACCAGCAGATGGCGATGTTGAACGCCGCCGAGAAACCGACCTCCACTGCAACGCTTGTTCAGTGCCCGGATGAAGCACAGGCTCGTTGCCGGCTGGCGGTTCTACCATCGACGCCGAAACTTGGCGCAACGGCGAGGCACTGAAAAGCTGAATCACCGTCGATGGAGTCGGTTCACGCCCTCGAGAGCGGCCGCTTGACGCCAATCACGTCAGCGACGGTGAGGGGGAATCTAGCCTTCTGGCCCTTTTAGACACCACCGAGGCTGACGGGGAACGATCTCGTGATGGGGTAATCACCCTTTTCTTCTTTTTCTTCAAGGGCTTTGAGGCAGCTCTTTGCTGTCTTTGCAGATGTTGGGCCCACAGACATAAAAGGGCCAGCTGCCTCCTCAGGTCTCAGGGATTTTTCCCACAGGGCAGCTTTTAATCTCCTCGCCCTATCATCCTTGATCTTTGGAGTCAGTTTTTTACATGAGGGACAATTAGTTGTTGAATGTACTTCACCAAGGCATAAATAACATGAGGAACGATTATCCAACTGTGCCATTTTGGCACCACATTCCCCACACTTCTTAAAAAGTGCCATTATATTGAATTGTAAAATTTTTTACCTCACAAAATTATCTGAGGAAATACCAAGAGCTAGCTGACTAGCGTCCTTCTTCTGCAGAGGCAAAAAAGGACTGAGGGGAGAGTGCTAACTCCTCCCACATCATGTGACTTTGGGCGGGAAAGTCACTCTGTGAGGGGAGGGGTGAGCACTCTTGGGAGGCAATCTTTTGCTTTAGCTGGCTAGTTATTTCTCCGTGGCAGGCCTGTGATCTTCGCAGAACCCATGTGGGACTGCACAGAAACCACGAAGATGAACTGTTGGTTCATTATGGGGTGAAGGATTTACCCAGCATAGCACAGCCTGGAATGGGGGTCTAAATGGTCCTGGTTTGGCTCTGCCTCCCCGTTGACTCTCCACATTCTTTGGGCCAAAACTAGTTGAGGTGACTATTGTTTTTGAGTGATTGGGAAGGTCTTGTCCTCTCCCAATTTCCCTATGAGTTTCCTTAAAGTCAGCCGCCAGAAAATTTTTCCACAAGACCACGGCTTCCTTTAGAGATGAGGGTTTGGAACTGGCGATCTAATGACAAGCACAGGGAGGTACTACTTGGAGTATTTGTTCTAAGATGAGTTCATCTACTATGGTAGTGGGTTTTAACCACCGGGTAGTAGCATCTCATATGGAGGACCATTGTCCATGGGGTCACGATGGGTTGGACACGACTTTGCACCTAACAACAACAACAAGCAGCATCTCATAGGGCTGACACTACTGCCTGAGTCTGGGATCCAGGTTGATAAGAAAAATTCTGAAATTGTTGACGGTAGGTTTCCCTGGTGATTTCATATCTATCAAGAATGGCAGCTTTTACTTTCTCATAATCTTTGGCCTCTTCTTTTTCCATGATCCTCAAGGTGGTCTGAGCCTCCCTCGTGAGGTATGGGCCTAACCAGAATGCCCACTGACTATGGGACCATTGGGCTACCTCCACCAATCTCTTGAACACTTCTAAATATGCCTCAATGTCATCCTCAGTGTTCAACTTTGTCAGGGGGATCTAGGAGGGTCTTCCCAACCCCGTATCAGGAGTTGGAGGTGCCCTACTGGAGTCTATCAATTGTTGGCCAATCTACTTCATCAATTGAGCCTGATGTTCAGCCAACCAATTGCCGAAATGAGTCAACTCAGATACTGGTTGTTGGGGAGGGACAGAAGTGCCCCCTGAGGCATCCATCGGGGTGGTTTCCATATTTTCTTCTATGTTGGTTATCCCCCTTTGGCTTTCAGGGTGGTGCAAAATCCACATTGAACTTGGGAATGTGTGGTCGTCTTTTCTTTGGGGTTCTGATGCCCACATTTTCCACCATGTTGTGAGGGGGTTGGCTGCCCTGGGAGCCAGGTCCCCACTCTGCACCTTGGTAACTCTGCAGTTGGTAACCATTAGAGTGAGGTAAATCTTTAACACAATCATGACAAGGGCAGGGATGTGACACTCAAGGGCCGAGGGGCCTCCTCATTGGCCGCTTGGCCCGGCTTCGCCTTGGCTGCCAGGGGACTGACCGCTCAGAATGACCCCTGGATACTCACCGAGAGGGGTCCTTCTCCTTGTAGATCAGGAGGACAGCTTGGTGGGTGATTTCCCATCTCTCTTTGAGGGAGGCAGGTCAAAGAAGAACTTCCTGTCTCCCTTGTGGGAAACGCCCTCCTTGCTCAGTCGGATTCTTCCTGAGCCATGAAGTTACTGATTTTCACTCTAGAACCAAACTGTCATTTGATAGAACATGCAAGGAAGGACCAAACAGGAAGTCCCCAACTAAAACTATGCAACAATGGACGTGTCTCCATGGACCCTATGAAAAACTCATGGCGCTTTGCGCACTCCATCTTTCTTTCTTTCTTTTTTAAATTATTATTATGAAGGACTCAGGTCAGCCACCGGGTGGGACAAGCTGTCCTCCTGATCTACGAGGAGAAGGACCCCTCTCGGTGAGTATCCAGGGGTCATTCTCCCTCTAGAATAGGAGGACAGCTTGGTGGGACTTACAAGAGCAGTCCCAACTCGGGGAAGGAATCAACTAGAGTCCATCACATGTTGCAGGACCTTGCGGCCAAATTCCGCCTCAGCCACCTCCAGGGCCTCTATCTTATAATGCCTGGTAAAGGTGGAAGGGGTGGCCCAAGTAGCGGCCCTGCAGATCTGCTCCACAGGGGCCCTGTTGGCAAGAGCAGCTGAGGTAGCCGCACTCCGCAAGGAATGTGCAGTGATGCCCTCGGGCACGGTCCTGCCCTCAGCTCTGTAAGCCTCCACTATGCAAGCTCTAAGACTCTTGCTAATGGCAGCCTTGGACATGGCCGTCCCTGCTCTCAATGAAACCACAGACACAAACAAGGTCTTGGTCTTCCTAAGCTCCACAGTTCGTCTAATGTAAATCTTGAGGACCCTGTGGACGTCAAGCTTGTGCCATCTCCGCTCCTCATCGGAACTTGGCCTGGAAAAGAAGGAAGGCAAGTTAATCTCCTGGGATAGGTGGAAACTTGAGTCCACCTTAGGCCTAAATAAAGGATCTGTCCTTAACACCACTCTAGATTTCTGAAACACACAGAGGTCCTTCTCAATGGAGAGGGCTCCCAGCTCTGACACCCTCCTAGCCGAGGTGATGGCTATGAGGAAGATAGTCTTGAGTGACAGTCTAGACAGCGGAATGGAACTAATTGGCTCAAATGGTTCTCTGGATAGGGCGTTGAGCACGACACTCAGCCTCCAGGTGGGGAAGTGATGCCTGGGGGGAGGCTCGGATAGCGCTGCCCCCCTGAGGAACCTGATGATGTGCGGGTGACGGGAGAGAGGGACCCCACCCTCCAGACCTAACACGGTGGAAAGGGCTGCCACCTGTCTACGTAGGGTGCCGGAGCGTAGGCCGGATAAAATGCCATCCTGGAGGAACTCCAGGATCTGCTTTATTTTAGGATTGTTGGGATTAATCGACTTCCTACGGGACCAGCAGACAAAAGCCTTCATGTGCAATTATAGAGCCTAACTGTGGATGCTCTTCTGGAAGCTAAGATTGTGCTGGTGACCGCCGCACTGTAGCCCCTACTGCTTAGGGCCCTCCTCTCAGCCTCCAGGCGGTCAAGTTCCACCATTCTGGACGAGGATGGCATAGTGGACCCTGCACTAGGAGATCTGGGATGATTGGTAACGGAAGGTGCGACCCCTGGGACATCTGTATGATGGAGGAAAACCAAGGACGTTTTGGCCACCAAGGAGCCACCAGAATCACTTCTGCTCCCAGTAGCTTTACTCTGGCTAGGAACCGCAGCTGAACTGGCAGCAGAGGGAAGGCATACAGGAGTCCCCTTGGCCAACTTGCGGTAAGAGCGTCCGTGAGGGCGGCCTTGGGGTGGTAGAACCTTGTGCAAAAGGACTCCACCTGAAAGTTCAGGTGCGATGCAAAAAGGTCCATCCTCGGAGTGCCGAAGTGACACACTATGTTCTTGAATACTGATCGATTGAGGCTCCACTCTGCCTCCTGTAGCTGTTGTCTGCTGAGCCAGTCTGCCTGTATGTTCAGAACTCCTTGAACGTGTTCTGCCCTCAACGATGCCAAGTGTAGTTCGGCCCAGTCCATTATCTTTTTGGCTTCCTTCTGGTGTCTGCCCGAGCGAGACCCCCCTTGATGGTTAATGTAAGCCTTCGCTGCAATATTGTCTGTGCGGATCAGCACATGAGCATTCTTTATTCCTTCCAGAAAGGCCTGCAGTGCTAGGAAGATTGCTCTCAGTTCCAACAGATTTATGGGCAGCCTGGATTCCTCCACAGTCCAAACCCCCTGGATCAGGCAATGGTTGAATGTGGCTCCCCAACCGGAGAGACTGGCATCCGTGAAGATCTGCCGAAACTCTGGAACAAAAAAGGGCTTCCCTGCTAAAAGGTTGCTCTGTACTGTCCACCAACAAAGACTCTGTTTGGTTTGAAGGTCCAACTTCACTGAAACATCCACCTTCCTGGCTATTCTCTTCTGGAAGGGACGTAGAGCCTGCTGGAGAGGGCGAGCGTGAGCACGTCCCCACTGTAGAGTCTCTGAATTGGATACCAATATGCCTAACAGACTGCCTAGTTGCAGGAGCTTGGATCTTTTGGCCTTTATGATCTGCGAAGACAGGAGTACAGTTCGCTGGGCCTTGGATCGGGGAAGAAAGAATTCCATGCTCCTGGTGTCGATCACGACACCCAGGTGTTCCAGGGTCTGTGAGGGAACTAGAGAGCTCTTGGGAAGGTTGACTACAAACCCGAACCTCTCTAAGTTCTGGATCACCCTGCTGGTAAATTGTAGGGACACCTGGCGGGATGGGGTGTGTATGAGCAGGTCGTCCAGGTATGGATGGACATGGATTCCTTCCTCTCTTAGGAACACTAGGACATTGATTAACACCTTGGTGAACACCCTTGGTGCGGTTGATAGGCCAAAAGGTAGGGCCCTGTATTGAAAGTGCCGCCCCCCTGCGCAAAAACGCAAGAAACGCCTGTGACCCTGAGCTATTGGGATGTGGAGGTATGCCTCTTGAGGTCTAAAGACGTCAGATACTCGCCGCTTTGGAGTGCCTCTGCAATGGAGCGGAGTGTCTCCATCTGAAATCTCTTTAGACTGATGAAGTGATTGACAAACTTCAGATCTAGAATAGCTCTCCAGTCTCCATTCCTCTTGGGGACAGTAAAGAGAATGGAGTAGACACCCTTTCCCTGCTCCTGCAGTGGAACTGGCTCTATGGCTCTGATGTCCAGTAGGTGTCTTATGGCTCTTATGGTCCTGCTTAACTTTTCTGGATTCCTTGAATCTGGGGACTGAATAAATCTGTCTGGTGGGATGGATGCAAATTCTATTATGTATCCCTGGGAGACTAGATCCTTTGCCCAAGGGTCTACCCTAGCGTCCAACCAAGCCTGGCTGAACTCCTGAAGGCGAACTCCCACTGGTATGGGCAGTGAGTCATGCCTTGGGAGACTTGTTTCCCCCCTCAGATCTGTCTAACTGCCCCTGCTTGAATCGGTTGGGCTTGTAACCAGAACCTCCCCTTCTGAAGCCCTGTCTGTTATATCTCCAGGAACCTCTTCTACCTTCCGGTCTAAACCTGGGGTTAGTGTTTTGGCTGCGGAAGGCGGTCGAAAAGGGTTTGCCATCATGGCAGATATGCCTGGGCATTGCTCTCTTCTTGTCTCTGGTCTCCACCAGTACCCTGTCTAGTGCTTCCCCGAAATGTTTATCCCCCTGGAACGGGTAAACAGTGACCTGTGTCTTCGAGGGTCAGCCTGCCAGGCCTTCAACCAGAGGATGCGCCTTGCCACCGTAGTGGACGCCATGGCGCGAGCTGCAAAAACGATGGTATTCAGAGAGGCATCTGCGTTGTAAGCCGAGGCCTTGAGGATCCTATTGGTTCCCTCCTGAATCCTGCCCTCAGTCTCTGGGATCAGTGTCAGGAGTTTCTTACACCAGGCCATAGATGCCCTGGCCACGATGGACGCTGTTGTGGCAGCCCTAATAGCCATAGCCATAGCTTCACGAGCCTTGCGTAGGGCTGCCTCCGACTTTCTGTCTATTACATCCCGAAGGTATCCTTCCCCATCCTCTGAGACCAATCCGGATGTCTGGAGAGCTGCCACAGGGCCATCAACAGCAGGAATCTGCAGCATAGACTCGGCATACTCTGGAAGATCATACATCTTTTTAATAAAAGGAAACTGCTTAGTAACAATGGGCTTTTCCCACTCAGCCCTTATCTTTCTCTTAAAGGACTCTGGAAGGGGGAAATTAGTTAGGTTAGTCACGACCTTGGGGAAAAATTCCCCACTCCCCTTGGGCCCATAATACTTTCTGGCCTGCTTCACTGGAGGCTCTTCCCCCGAATACTTCACGTCCAATATAGAGATAGACTTATTCAGTAAAAACTGGAAGTCCTCAGCATTAAAAAATCTTTCAGACAGTTGGGGGACCTGGATCGGCTCCACCTCCTCCTCGTCAGTAATAAATTCCCCTTCTTCTCTATACCTCTGCTGCAAATCCTCCTCTGAGGACTCAGAGTGCTGGCTAGGGGCCTGATAAGGTCTCTTCTGTGCCGCCTTGGTGGGCCAGCTAGTGCTAGGCCTGTCATGGTGGGAGGAAGATCGTCTCCTATGTCTCCTGGTATCAGGGGAGGAAGAAGGAGACCTGGATCTGGAGCCTCTTGGGGGGGAGGCAAGTTCTGCCTACAGAATCTTGCGATTTCTGCTTGCATAGAGTTCTGCATGAAGGTGAAGAATTCAGGGGGCAGATTGAACCTCTCAGCCATTCCCCTTACATTACCCAAATCCTCGACTGGGCTCTGCTCCTCTTGATGGCAATCCACATCTTCTCTCCTCCTCCTCTTTGCCGGGCAGGCCGAGCCAGGATTGGGTCCCTCTCCCTTAGCTGCTGAGTAAGACAGGTTGGGGGGACAGCGTGGGTCCTTTCCCGCACGCTGGGTCTCAGAGCACTGAGGCCCTTCCAAGGGCGCTGGGGGCGCAGCCGAGCCTCGTGCCGCCTCCTCTGCGGCCTCTTTATGCTGCCCTAGCCCCTGTGCCTCCTGAGTGTCAGGCTGTTCATCCTCTGAAGCCATTCCAGAGATGAAGGCACAAGCCTCGGCAAAAATCGGCTCCAAAATGGCCGCCGCAAGCAAAATGGGGGGGGGGGAGAGTAGCCACGTGCTCAGAATAACCCCCAAGTACAGTCTCTGCCTTCTAATCTTGCCAAAATACTAAGAGGGGGTAAGGAAAAATTGAGGAGGGGAGGGTTGTGGCCCAACTAACCCCCCTTTAATCTTCTGCGCCAATCCCCCCACCCCTGTCCGCGCCCCCTCCCTTCACGAGAACCCAACGACCGCCAGACGCCTCTCGAGCCCCCGCCCTCCCGCCCCCACCCCGACCGTCCCTATCCCACAACCGTCGCCGTGACCCTACTTACCTTCAGCCCAGCCACCCCATCCCTGGCCCTTTTCTGCCCTTGCTGTGGCGCTGCGGGTAGGCCGCGGCGCGCCTCGCCTAGCCAGTGTGCCCTGTGCGGCCTCCATCACGCCGCCCGACTGAAATGGCCATGTGCAGACTCCCGCACATGCCTGGATGCCCTGGCTGACGCGGCCCCACGCCTCGCCCTGCCTCCCAGTCCCAGCTGTCCTGCGTCCCTGCGGCAGCATCTGCTACAGCGTCCGTCTCCCCAGCAGCTCTGGTAAGCTTGCCCGAGGACAGCGCACCCTTCTCCCACGCCAACACCAGCCTTTCCAAGTCGCCGCCACGCCGCTCATGTTCCACGCCCCAACAGGACGCTTTACATCCTGCATGGCTGCCCGCCTGCCCCGTGCCCTTCTCCCCGCCCCCGATTGGCCTCTCCAATTCCCGGCCTGTCGACGGCTCGCAGTTGCTCCCTGGCCGCCATGTCCCGCGTGCCGCCGGCCTGCAGGCTCGCAGGCACCGAGACCATAATCTAGCACCCGCTGTATTGTGACTACAGCGGGCTTGATTCCTAGTATACAATAAAACATATCAGCGAACAAAAAACAATGATAAGAATAAATGCAAGTCCTTCAATGCCTTGTCCTTTTAGACCTAAGCAAAATAACTGTTGATAAGAACTCAGCAACCTGCTTGGTAATTAAGCAGAGGCTAGATAGCCATCTGACAAGAATGCTGATTTTATGAACTTGTATCTGAACTTGGCTCCTGTGGCCTTTCCTTGCATGCCCAGGGAATTGCTGATTGCCACTGTGGGATGGTAGGTGAATTTTCTCCAGGCCAGGCTGGATTCTGGAGATGTTTGGTGGTGGTGGTGGGGAACACTTGGGCATGAAATTGGGGTCACTGTGGGCAGGCAGGTAGTTGTGAATTTCTACATTATGCAAGGGGCAGGACTAGACAACCCTGGAGGTACCTTCCAACTCTATGATTCTTTGGGATACAGAAAGAATTGGGGATTGTAGGGAAGTCTTACCGAAGGCTCTTTTCTGCAAATCCTGACATTTTATCCTTCTGGGTTTGCTCTCTGTCCTCAAGAACCTGCAACCAATACATTGAAGGTCTCTCATCAGTCACTCTGGCTTGCTTAGTCAAATGCACACCCCTACATCAAACTACAGTGACATGTCTGTCACTACCCATGTAAACCAAAAGAAATGTCACTTCCAGGACACTGGGGCAACACTCGGATATTGGGGCAAAAAAATCTATGGTAAATCTATGGTAAATTTGGCTTCTACCATAGAGGTTTTGGCCAAATACCAGAGCATTGCCCTGCCATCCTAGAAGTGATAGCATCATCTCCAGGTCACAAGGGCAGTTATGTAGACCTGTTGCTGCACGTGGGAGGGATGGCCCTCTTTACCTGGGTAAATGTCCTCTGCCAGCCAGCTGAATGGTAGGTACACCACGAAAAAAAGGATGGTTCAAATTGAGTACAACAGAAAAAAGAACCTTATCCTAGGCTACAATAAACAATTTCACAATGAGTGCAACAAATGTGTCTAATCTCTTCTTTTTATTTGAACAACCAAAACGGCCTCTAGATTATAACCATTTTCAAGTCAGTTTTCATCAATGGTTGTTTTTTTGTTTGCTAATGAAGTCCTTCAATAGGATCAATTCTTCTTGGCAGGATTTAAATTATATATATGTGGCCTTTGGCTCACAGGTACGGGGCAGTTTGTTGCACTCATTGTGAAATTGTTTATTGTAGCCTAGGATAGGTTCTTTTTTTATGTTGTTGTAGCCAGCTGAAAGAGCCTCTTGTGGCGCAGAGTGGTAAGGCAGCCGTCTGAAAGCTTTGCCCATGAGGCTGGGAGTTCAATCCCAGCAGCTGGCTCAAGGTTGACTCAGCCTTCCATCCTTCCGAGGGTGGTCAAATGAGTACCCAGCTTGCTGGGGGGCAAACGGTAATGACTGGGGAAGGCACTGGCAAACCACCCCGTATTGAGTCTGCCATGAGAATGCTAGAGGGCGTCACCCCAAGGGTCAGACATGACTTGGTGCTTGCACAGGGGATACCTTAACCTTTACCTTTAGCCAGCTGAATGGTAGCAGGGAGGTGGGACCTGACACTTGGGGATTGCTGGTGCCCCCAATGGGGGTTTGCTTACCCTAATTACCACAATTAGAATCAATCTCCAAAACAGAGATTGGTTACCCTTAAAGAAATGACTGCTTTGAAGGGTGGGCTCTACAATTATACTCAACTGAGGTCCCTCCCCAAGTGCTGCTGTCCCCAGGCTCCAAGCCCAGTTCTGCAGGACTTGGCAACCCAAGAGGTGGCCCTTTTTGTTGCTGGTAACTGCGAATGTGACTCTCTGTACTGATTGAGCCCTGGGTACCACTGATATATGGCACGGTGGCCGTCAAATTGTAAGTTCTGTGATCTTCCAATACAGCTTGTCTGTATCATTCACCTTTTACTTTCCATATTAATCTATATATATAACATAAACATAATTAAGTTGTCTCAGAGCCACATATTAGGAGACTTGACACTTTTGAGGTTAACATTTCCCTCCAGGATCTTGTGTCCTGCACATGGGAATATGGTTTTGTTGTGACTAGGAATCCTTCCTGACATCAACAGAAGGATACCTCTATGTTTCTTTTCATCAGTTGTAGCTGATGAACACTCTGGGTATTTCCACACATCTGTAAAGATAGATAATATCACCAGGAATACTACCTAATGGTTGTTAGCAGAAATGAGGGATAACCCCATCACTTGTGTGCGGAGAACAGTGGAATGTGGAATGCAAGCCCAAATTCCACAATCTTATGCCACCCCCATTTTGTGTATTGGTTAAGAGTTGCAGCTGCTAATCTGGTGAGCTGGGTTTGATTCCCTGCTCCTCCACATGCAGCCATCTGGGTAACCTTGGACTCTTCACAGTCCTGATAGTGCTGTTTCCACAGAGCAGTTTCTATCAGGGCTCTCTTAGCCCCACCTACCTCACAGGGTGTCTGTTATGAGTAGAGGAAGGGAAGGCGATTGTAAGCTGCTTTAAGACTCCTTTGGGTAGTAAAAAGCGGGGTATAAAAACCAACACTTCTTGTTACATCATAGTTTTAGTTTGGTAAATGGTGACAATCTCATTCCATCTTTCAACTGCGAAGCACCTGTATTGCCTCTTCATATTCCTTAATGCACTCCTCTACCTTCCGACTCTCACGTTTCATCTGAAAAAGAAACATGCCTTTAGTTACCCCTGTTTTCTTCTACCGTTCCTAGCCATGGATTTCTTGCTCAGCACAATTATAGTTTTTGGTTACGGGAATTCTAAGTGTTTTATTCCAGGTAACACATTAATGACATTTGCCACATGCCAAGTTGAATTATCTGGTACTGGAAACCTCATCACACAAGTTGACAAATGTTTTGTTGTTAATTTAGTTCAGGGGTAGTCAAACTGCGGCCCTCCAGATGTCCATGGCGTTCGCTGGCAGGGGCTCCTGGGAATTGTAGTCCATGGACATCTGGAGGGCCGCAGTTTGACTAGCCCTGAATGTTCTGTTAAGGAATGCCTGGTTGGCTGTAAGGTTAAACTTTTCTTATCTTGGGGGAGGGAGCTGTCTTAAAATCTAAATAAATGAAACATATTTTGGAAAAACTTGGATTTCAAATGTATAGGATAAGACAAACATCTATTTTTTTCATGAATGTTAAGTGCAGTATTTTTCCTCTTAAAGGGCTATTAGTTTTATATTTAGCAAAACATGAATGCAACATTCTAAATAGGGATCACAACACTGCCTAGGAAAATATTGAGAGATGTGAATAGTGGAGGTTTGAGAGGATGTGATGTCACTTCTGCATGAAGGTGGAATTCCCCCTTAACTCTATGGTTAACACCACAGAAACATGTGAAATTTCTTAAGAGTGTCACTATTGGGATGATCCCGCCAACTCCTTGAATTCTTGAAGAACTGCCCATGAGTCCCAGGCAGTTGGGAAAAGGGTACAATATTGGGGAAGGAGTGTGGAAGAAGAAAGGAATAAACAGTTGTGTAAAACTGAAACTGGTAAAATAGAAGTTTTTAAATTTGGTCTGGGCTGGATGTTTTTGGGGTATAAGTTTACCTTTGCTAAAACTTCATCTTTCTCAGCACAGGACAGTTTGCATTCTTGAATCTGTCTCTAAAAAACAACAAACACGTTACTCATTTGGGGACATTTTTAACAAAGACTTTCCCCACTGATATTTCCAGTTCCCCAAAGACTGATCAGATATACAAGTCAATTTTTACTGACACTCAGTTTTCATTGCTCATAGCTCTATTTTGCATATACTTATTCTGTCTTGTCTTGTTTTGCTTGTTCTGATTTTTTTTTCCAGGCGGGGGGCTGAGGGGACGGGATTAAGTTGCATTCAAACTATGGTGACCCCATAGGGTTTTCAAGGCAAGTGATACTTAGGTGGTTTGCCATTGCTTGACACTTTAACACACACTAAATAATGCACTTTCAACCCATTTTTATGCACTTTGCAACTGGATTTTACTGTGTGAAATGGCAAAATCCACCTGCAAAGGTTGCTGAAGTGGATTGAAACTGCATTTAGCATGTGTTGTCAGAGTTTAAATTTGCAAGATCTGCAGCACCAGGGTGCTTTAAAGCAGTGGTCCCCAATCTTTTTATCACTGGGGACCAATCAACACTTGACAATTTTACTGAGTACCGGGGAGGGGGTAGTCTTTTGCTGAGGGACGTTGCCGCCTGTGCCCGTGCTCCGCTTGCTTTCCTGCCGGTGCCCCTGATTTCCTGCTGTCCACTGGGGGGCTCTGCCAGCAGCATCTGTGCAGTGCCACACCAAGGGGGAGCCCCAGCCATGGCGGTCGCTGGAGAGCACCAAAGGTGAGCCGGTGGCAGAGTGGCAGGGCAGCCCCCGAGGCAGCAACCGGGGAGGAGGACGAGGAGGAGCCACGGCCCGGTACTGACTGATCCACGGACCGGTCCCAGTCCCCGAACCGGGGGTTGGGGACCACTGCTTTAAAGAATAAAATAGTTTTATTTGGTAGACAAACAACTTTGCATAGAAAGAGAGAGTCCTGTCTAACTGTTACGTTGTCTTTATTCACTCCAGCCTTCCTCAACTGTTTTACTGTTGAGAAACCCCTGAAACATTCTTCAGGCTTCAAGAAACTCCAGAAGTGGTGTGATGGTGCAGAATACGGTTGTTAAGCACAGCTGTGCACAGCACAGGCCCACCTGCGGCACCTCCCATTCCCACCCCCTCCAGGCCCATCACTAGCCATTTTGGGGCAGGGCAGGTCGACATGATGATCTAAGTTTGTATCACCTGATAAACGTTTAACAGTTTTTAAAAATATCTTAAAAATTAATTAACTCCCACCCATTCAGGAAACCCTTCCAAGGGCCATCAAGAAACCCCAGGGTTTCATGAAACCGTGATTCACTCCATCCTGGACCCAAGCTGGGAGGAAGAATACTCAAAGAGCAGGACGACTCCAAATGAGCCAATCAGGAGATAACTGGAAAAACATCAGGAAGCTTCTGGATTAACTATGCTAAACACACATCTATGATGCCCCCTGCAGATCACTCTTCATATTCTATTCAATCATGCAAACACTGCAGATCTTGCATATTCCAACAGTAACCACCCTGGCATTTCTTGGTGGTCTCCCATCTGAATATTGACCAGGGCCGATCCTGCTTAGCTTCCAAAATCTGACAAGATTGGCCTTGCCTGCTCAGGGCTGTTCTAAATTTGCTTACCCGTAATTTATTGACATGACAGCTCAGCTGCAAATACTCCTGCTGAATGATCTTCTGTGATTCGGCTAAAGCTGCACTCTGGTTTCAGACACACATAAAAATAAACACCTAGCATCAGTTCTATGGCCTCCTTATACATGCCATTTAGTTGTATTCCTTATTTATGAACGGAAATACATGCCAACGAATAAACAGTACATCAAAGTAGCTGAATGGATTTGCAGAGAACTGTCCTGGACCTGGAATGATAATTTCCAGACAGAATCTGGGCCCAGCTAGACGGCTTTAGGACTCGAATGACAGTCCCTAGAGCAGGGATTCCCAACCAGGGGACTACAGTAGACTCTACTGAAACTCTTTCTGCTGTTTTACCTCTTCATGTCTGTTTTGATCTCACTTCACTCTTATGTATGTTTAATCCAGGGGTTCCCAGCCTTTTAGTGGATATCTTGGATGCTTTAGGATGCTTAGGGCTGATCCTCTGTAGAGCAGGGGGTTGGACTAGATGGCCTGTATGGCCCCTTCCAACTCTATGATTCTATATTTGGAACATTGACACTGGTGGAATGCACAACAACTAAATGGCTTCCAAAGGAGGTGGAGCCAACCATAGACTTGCCAGGTTCCTCTTGGCCACCAGAGGAGGATAGGTGAGTATGACTGCCAGATCTAGGTTGGGAAACCCTTAGAGATTTGGGGATGGAGCCAAAGGCAGAAACCTCAGTGGGGTACACTGCTATAGAGTCTACCCTCCAAAGCAACCATTTTAAGAAATTGATCTCTGGAGATGAGCAGTATTTTTGTGGGATCCACATGTCCCTCCTGGAGGTTGGCAACCTTAGCCAACCACAAAATGTCAGGGAGTGAGGTTATAGTAAGTTTGGTATTCTGCATTCAAAACTTAAGACAAAAGCTCCATTTAATGTTTCCTTTTAAAATGAACATGGTGTTTTAAAATGTTTTCTGGATATACGCAAAATAAGTCCACATATTGAACTATGTAAGAAACTCACATCAAGCTGTATCTGTCTTCATTTTGCAGGTTTCCAACCTGACTGCCCTCTTCCATGAGTTGAGCTTTTGCCCACACTTCGTTCCTCCCAGTTTCTAAAAACACTTGGTGAATGCACGAAAACCAAAGAGAAAAATGCTCTTTGGTCCCTAATTTAAAAAGTTGTTTTATGACTGCTACAGGAAGGCTGCAGACACTGAGGACAAGAAAGGTGAAGCACAAGGAGATGCTAGATGTATTGCCCGTGCCGGAGAACTCCTTGGAAAACAAGAAATCTGGCTCTATCTGTTTGGGTCCAAAGGTAACCGGCAAACAGCATGAAGCACAGTCTCTGGAGAGAGATTCTACAGAAGGTTCATCTCCTGATAATGAACCTCCCACACGTGAGCCATCAACACTGCTAGAAAAACAAGTATCCAGCTCACCAGAAGCACCCATTAGAGCAAAGGAAAGAGCAGCAAAGGAAAGCATTTAAAGAGACAAGATGTAGTGTTCATCTATAGGCCTGCTATCACAGGGAACTGGAAAAAGGAGGATCTTTGCAGGATGAGGGCTGAGTGCAGAGGCCAGTTGATAGAAGCAATTCCAAGACCAGGACTTGGGGGTTGCTATGCCCTATAGAACCAGACATAAATGGCTCTAGGCAGAGCTGTCATGTATTCTCTGTGTGTAAGGGTCCATTTGCCCCAGGCCTCAAACTCAAAGAGGACCTAAAAGAAAAAAAGGCCTCAAACCTTTTCATACTCTGCATTTTGGATGTAAAAAATCTCACCTAGAAAAAGAAGAAGAAGAAGAGTTGGTTCTTATATGCCACTTTTCCCTACCCGAAGGAGGCTCAAAGCGGCTTACAGTCGCCTTCCCTTTCCTCTCCCCACAACAGACACCCTGTGGGGTGGGTGAGGCTGAGAGAGCCCTGATATCACTGCTCAGTCAGAACAGCTTTATCAGAGCCGTGGCGAGCCCAAGGTCACCCAGCTGGCTGCATGTGGGGGAGTGCAGAATCAAACCTAAAGAAGCATTTTATTTCTTCAAAAGGAGAAAAATAGTTTTAAAATTTTTGCCCAGTTCTCTCCCAGATGTTCTGATTTTTACATTGGAAAAGGGGGGGGGTTTACTTAAAATAGACTTCTCCTGAATATATGATAAGGGGAATTAGCTATTAGGATTGTTTTTGAAAAATGGAAGTTCTTAACACACATCCACGCTATTTAAACGAAACAAGTATACAAGAAGGAAGAAAAGTTGAGAGGTGCAAAGGGGGATTGATATTTTGGGTTGGATAAAGGTCAATCGCTGCCTTCCAATGTTCAGGCTTCCATGAAGAGATAAGCAGCAGGACAAACCAGCACCAGAACTAGGTGTGTGTTGTGGATCTAGAGACAGTACACAAAAGACTGAGTTCAGTGTGATGTTTAAATTCTCCAAAAGTGTCCTAAGGCAGTTAGCCCCTAAAATAACGTGTCTGATCTAATTACTGGAATGAAATAAAGAAACTGAACTAGTTAATGATTTTAACAAATATTTGGCAAAGAAACATTGATTGAGTTCTATAGAATAGAAGCATAGAGTTAAAGAGAAACCTCCAGAGTGAGGTAATTTCAGATTTGCTCAGGTAGCTGCAACATTTGTATTCACTTTGAATAGGTGTTTGGGTGGGGCAAAGCCACTTTGCTCAAATGGGTTTGATGATCTTGTGCATATGGATGAAAAAAAGTACCTGGTAGATGATTGAATCAGAGATGAAATTGGGAAAAGAATAGTTACAACGGCTGAGATAGCATTGTAGGCTATCTGAAAGGATTAGCAAACTGACAGAGTTTAAGGATTTCTTTGTTTGAGGTGTTCCCAGGTGAGAGAAAGGTCGCTGATGCAGTTAATTACATTACTCTGCTAAAATCCTCTTGATGGAGGTTAACATGTCACTAGACTATCTCGATGAGCTTCTTGTGGTGCAGAGTGGTAAGGCAGCAGACAAGCGGTCTGAAAGATCTGCCTATGAGGCTGGGAGTTCGATCCCAGCAGCCAGCTCAAGGTTGACTCAGCCTTCCATCCTTCTGAGGTCGGTAAAATGAGTGCCCAGCTTGCTGGGGGGTAAACGGTCATGACTGGGGAAGGCACTGGCAAGCCACCCCGTATTGAGTCTGCCATGAAAACGCTGGAGGGCGTCACCCCAAGGGTCAGACATGACTCGGTGCTTGCACAGGGGATACCTTTACCTTTAGACTATTTCATGCCTTATAAAGGAAGGTTCATAGACAAACTCCCCCTTTTGCGCAGTGAGGGTGGCTGGGGTCCTAACAGGAGGAAGTCATTAAGAAAAAACAACAATGGGAAAGTGTGGAAACCCCCCCACCCCCCGCATTAATGTCACTAGTTGAAAGTGGCTTTATACATGCCTCTTCTGAAAGCACGGACATTCTGTTGTGCAAACGTTCATTGTTTTCCTTCTGTGGGGGAGAAAAAAGATCATGATGAGCAGAACAGCTAACAGACTGAAGCAGTTATTTTACTGATGTGTCAGAAAGAACCCTTGGAAAATCTCCCAGCTCATCTCAAAGCTCTGAAGAACCCTACATTATTCCAGTTGCAAGTTGCCATGCTACAGAGTTAGTTAAGGATCCCCAGAGGAAAAACTAGTCAACCGTCCTAGGCCTACTGCACACTCCAATAGATTGCAAGTTCCTCCAAAACTCTTGAGTGAATCTGTGGCTTGTGCACAGCTTAAGCCTTTGGTTGGTATTGGGGAATTGATGCTGAGACGTGGACTCACTATCCATGATTCCCCCCTCCAATTGTTTCCTCAGAAATGCTGGGGCTTAATAGCGAAGCACATGCTTTGCATGCAGAAGATTCTGGAGGTGATCTGTTTATTGGATATATTGCAGTGGAACAGTCACAGGCTTGCTAACTCTGGGTGGGGAAATTCCTGGAGTTTTGGGGAGGAACCTGGTTAGGGGAGAGACCTGAATGGACTATAATTCCATAGAGCCCACCCTCCAAAGCACCTGTATGGCCAGGAGGCATGGGGGAGGTCTCCCTTGGGGCTAGGCAGTATTCAGCCGAACTCCAGATGCTATATGGCAGGGGTAGTCAACCTGTGATCCTCCAGTTGTTCGTGGACTACAATTCCCATGAGCCCCTGCCAGCAAACATGGACATCTGGAGGAGGACGTAGGTTGACTACCCCCTGCTATATGGCATGGTAGTGGTGGTGGGAATTGAACTTGATCCAGTCTTTAATCTGGCATCAGTGCAGCTGGAAGAGCACTGGTGTCATGTGCAACTTCTACTGGGTCCCTGTAAGGTCCTGTGCTGCTACATTTTGAACTAGTTGGAGTCTTAGGAGGAGTCCCAGAGGAAGCCCTGCATAGGGCAAGTTACAGAAGTCTAGTCTAGAGGTGACCAATAGTTCCCAGAGTTAAGGGCCACAAGAGTCAGGAGGAAGCAATGGGGAGGGGGCAAAATTATCCTCTTTTCCCCTCTTTCTTCAGTGGGAATAAACTTTCCTAAAGTCAGAAAGATCTACTGGGGGAAGGCTGGCTATTGTTAATACCTTCCACTGATTGCTCATGAGATCCAACACAATAGGTCCCTGGGATTTCATTTTTAGGGCCCCGTGCAGACTTCCATTCGTGGTATTTCTCTTCATGGTTGCCTACCAGCTTTTTAAGGTACTGTTCCGCCAAAGATGTGGACACCCTCTCTTCGTCCAGTTTTTTCCGGCCTGCTTGGATTTCTGCCTCCAAGAAAATGTTTCTCTTCTCAACCTTCTTTACCCTGCGTACAATCCAGGGGAAAACAAGTGAATAAATGACTGCCTCAGTATGGCAAATGTAGTTTGAAGAAGTGACATGGCTTTGGGTTGATGTTTGCATCTGTATTTCTAAAGAAAATCATCACTTTCAACCGAAAAAAGGATACAGGGACTCAGCAATTCCTCCAGTGACATATATGGTTAAATGTATACCTTCTGAGTTCAGCCCTCATAGCGGTCACATTTCTCTGTAAGTCCCTGTCCTTTGCTCTGATGATGTCCCCTTCTTTAAGGAGACAGTGAAGCTGTCCTTCCAGCCGTTGGTTCGTATGCCTTGTCTGGAGGAAAGTGTCCTTTGTTGCCATCCAGAGGTCACTAGTGGCGACAATAAAAAGCAAAATGGTTATCTCTCTGGTTACCTGACCCTGCTTAGCTTCCAAGATCTGACAAAACAGGGCTGTACCATGCCACCTCGTCTCTGGGTACGGCAAACCTACCTTGTATGCCTTGCCCTAGATAGTTTTTTGTTCATGTTGGTTTCCAAGCCTGTAACCTCTTGTCATAAGAATATCAGAAGAGCCCTGCTGGATCAGACCAGTGGTCCATCTAGTCCAGCATCTTGTCTCACACAGAGACCAATCAGATACTCTGGAGGCCAACAACGGGGCATAGAGGCTGAGGCCTTCCTAAGAACATAAGAAGACCCCTGCTGGATCAGACCAATAATCCATCTAGTCCAGCATCCTGTCTCATACAGTGGCCAACCAGTTCCTCTGGGCAGCCAACAACAGGGAACAGATTCAAGATCTTTCTAAGAACATCAGAAGAGCCCTGCTGGATAAAACCAATAATCTATCTAGTCCAGCATCCTACCTCACACAGTGGTCAACCAGTTCCTCTGGAGAGCCAACAACAAGGCTTAGAAGCTGAGACGTTCCCCTGATGTTGGCTCCTGGCTCTGGAATTCAGAGGATTAGGGCCTCTGAATGTCACTATGGCTAGTAGTCCTTGTTAAACTTATTCTCCATGATTTCTTTGGGGAGGGATTTAAAGGGCTCAGTGTGCCTGTCATTATCAGCTGCGTGGCAGGCACTCTCTCTCCTCCCCTTTCTCAGACTGCAGAGATGCTCTCTATTGGGAAGGGGGGATATGTGCACAAAAAAATCCCCTGAAACGATTCAATTGCAAACAAATCTTTTAAAAGGGTTATTCATGCAATTCAGATTTGTCTCAAATTGTTCCAGGCTGTATCTGAAGTATATGGATTCGTGTGTGTGTGTGCACGCATGTGTGCGGCGCACATGGCTAGTACCCCCCAAGTCACATTTGCTGGAGATACAAAACCAAAGCAAACTCAAAAGGTACTGACCTGGTGCTGTTGGTTTCCTGATGGTTGGCAACACCAGATCCAGGAATCTGCTGAGACATACCATAGATTTCAGAATTATTTTTCACTCCTGGAATACGGGGTTGAGTTTACTTTCAAGTGCTGTACAACCTTATTGTTATTGTTGCGATTGTTATTACAAGTGGGGCAACCAGAAGCACTGGGGGAGGGCCTCTCCTTACTGGCTCCATAGCCCTCTCTTACACTATTTCTTCTTTTTCTGCAGCATTGCCCCCCCTGCCCCATAGTCTATATCTGCACCCCCCCCCCTTCAGAAATTCTCTTTCCGTGCACATAGGCCTTCTTTTCCTAAATCTACAATTATGGTTTCTGTTATTTTGGGGACTTTTTATTTGATGAAATGTAATAAATAAATCCTTTGTATTGGAAGCACAGAAGCTTCATGCGGTATCTCGCTGAAGGTTGAATGATTCAATAAGGAGTGCAGAATTCTACCTCTGGGACACAAAAATGAGAAGCATGCCTACTGGACAGGAGATATTCTGAGGAGTAGTGTGTGTGAACTAGATCTCGGATACTTGTGGATTGTAAGCTAAACATGAACAGACAGTGTGATCCGGCCGGAAAAAAAGGTGAATGCAGTCTTGGGCTGTATCAGTAGAGGCATCACATCAAAATCACAAGATGTCATAATCCCACCGTATACCATATTAGTCTGACCCCTCCTGGAGTCCTGGGTGTATTGGGATTCGATGGTAAAAATATTGAGGTTGATACTGGGATTTTGATT
Organism: Paroedura picta; assembly: GCF_049243985.1. Taxonomy (NCBI): domain Eukaryota; kingdom Metazoa; phylum Chordata; class Lepidosauria; order Squamata; family Gekkonidae; genus Paroedura; species Paroedura picta. The sequence continues at coordinate 21,365,414 of NC_135370.1, read as the reverse complement.
TCTATCAATATCTTAGTTGAGGAAAAATAAAATATGATGAAATCTTTTTGTGGAATCTGGTCAGCTTTCATTAATCATAGAATCATAGAGTTGGAAGGGACCTCCTGGGTGATTTAGTCCAACTCCCTGCACTATGCAGGACATTCACAACCCTATCGCTCACCCACTGTAACCTGCCACCCCATTAAGCTTTCACAGAATCAGTCTCTCTGTCAGATGGCTCTCTAGCCTCTGTTTAAATATTTCCAAAGATAGAGAACCCACCACCTCCCGAGGAAGCCTGTTCCACCGAGAAACTGCTCTAACCGTCAGGAACTTCTTTAAAAGGCACCCTTTAAAATACTTGAAGATGGTTATCAGATCCCCTCTCAGTCGTCTCCTCTCCAAGCTAAACAGACCCAACCTTTCCTCATACGCTTTGGTCTCCAAACCCCTCACCATCTTGGTTGCTCTCCTGTGGACACGCTCCAGCTCCCAATCAGAGTTTGTTCAGTGGAGTGAGAAAATTGTATATAAAAGCTGCCAGGTGGTAACAGCAAGTTCTTACTTATTTCCTTATTTCAAATAATACTACCATCTACTGTAGTAAAACTGAATACATTTACTTACATACTAGAGAACAGTCAACCACAATCTTTAACAGTAACCTTTTTCTCTGAGGTAAAAAAAAAATCTGGTCTCCAGATAGACACTTCCTTTTTCCCTTGTTCACATAAAGTTAACAGTCTGGTTATAACGTTGTTTCATTTGATATTCACAACATAGACATAGTAATTGCTTTACATTGTCGGACAGAAAAACCTGAATATGAACAGAGAGGCTCTCTCTCTCTCTCTCTCTCTCTCTCTCTCTCTCTCTCTCTCTCTCTCTCTCTCTCCCTCCCTCCCTCCCCCCCTCTCTCTCCCCCCTCTCCCTCTCTCCCCCCTCTCCCTCTCTCCCCCCTTTCTCTCCCCCCTCTCTCTCTCCCTCTCCCTCTCTCCCTCCTCTCTCTCCCTCCTCTCTCTCCCCCCTCTCTCTCTCCCCCTCTCTCTCCCCCCTCTCCCCCCTCTCTCTCTCTCACAACTGTCATATACTAACTGTCAAAATGGAACCCTCCCATCATGCATCACTTCAGCCTCAGTGTGTACATCCAAGGATGCAAAACGAGAATTCCAACAGTGTGGAGTGCTGGAGGCCTCCCTTCAAAGAGGAGGACAAAATGGGGAGGGTGCAGAGGAGAGCGAGGAGGATGAAACCAGGGCGTGGGGACCGAGCCCTATGAGGAAAGGCTGAGGGACTTGGGAATGTTCAGCCTGGAGAAGAGGAGCTTGAGAGGGGACAGGATGGCTCTCTTGAAGGATTTCAAAGGTTGTCACTTAAAGGAGGGCAGGGAGCAGAGGATAGTAATGGGTTTAAACTACATGGTGAATGATATCGGGAACAACATTTTCACAGAGTAGTTTGGCAGTGGGATCAGCTGCCTAAGGAGGTGGTGAGCTCCCCCTCACTGGCAGTCTTGAAGCAGTGACTGGACAGTTACTTATCCTGGATGTTTTAGGCCAGGGGTAGTCAAACTGCAGCCCTCCAGATGTCCATGGACTACAATTCCCATGAGCCCCTGCCAGCAGCCGCAGTTTGACTACCCCTGCCTAGGCTGACCCTGCAGTTAACAGGGGGTTGGACTGGAGATGGCCCTTTCCAACTTTAGCATTCTAAGGGGGAAATGCTGTTCAAACAATTAACAAAGCACATCTTACACGACAGATCCATGTAGGTCTAGGATTAATGTGCAGCAACCTTGTTTGTTTTTCTTTTTCTCCCCCCCCCCCTTTTTTTTGTTTGCTGCTATAGAGCTGCAACTGATTTATGGGGTTCCTCATGGGATTTTCAAGGCAAAACACATTTAGAGTATTGGGTTCAATGACAAAAATTATTTGACTTGGAAGTACAGAAGCTTGACATAGTATCTTTGATCCTCCACATTTCCCGGTTATGGGAAACTGCTGTTTCCACCTCCTCCACTGCCTCAGTCGAAGCCGGTGGGGCAGAAGAGCGCCAGATGTATGTGTGTGTGCTCTCTGTGCGTGTATTCTCTGGCAAGATCTCTGTCACCCAATTCAGGGGCTTTGCCGGCAAGGCAGGGGTGGGGCCCCTTAAACCATGGGGCCTGTAGCACGTGATACAAATGTTACATGGATAAACCAGTAAAAGGTAAAGGTATCCCCTGTGCAAGCACCGAGTCATATCTGACCCTTGGGGTGACGCCCTCTAGCGTTTTCTTGGCAGACTCAATACGGGGTGGTTTGCCAGTGCCTTCCCCAGTCATTACCGTTTACCCCCCAGCAAGCTGGGTACTCATTTTACCGACCTCGGAAGGATGGAAGGCTGAGTCAACCTTGAGCCGGCTGCTGGGATTGAACTCCCAGCCTCATGGGCAAAGCTGTCAGACGGCTGCCTTACCACTCTGCGCCACAAGAGGCTCGGATAAACCAGTACTGCAGCCAAAACAAATAATGTGGCTTTATATGTAACATTGTCAACACAGTCGGATAAAAGGTAAATGATCTTTTCAGCAAGAGAATGGAGGTTAGAAGCGCATAAGATCTCATCCAAGAATTTGGTTGAGCTTAAAGCGAACAGTCGAATATGTCGTGGGGGGAGATCGTCCAGGGCTTGTGCACCACAAATACAAAAACTTTTGGCGTACGGCTATAACGGCCAGCCAAGACCTCCGTGGGCGTTGTTTCAAAGCAAAGTGATGTGAAAGCTGCTCTAAGATTATGGTTGGGAATCTTACTTAGATAAGAGGATCTACGATGGTCATGTCTGAACAGTTTGAATCATGATGACGACTTTGTTTGCAGGATTTGAAATCTATTTGGGCATCACTTTTAAAGAGTTGGTAATTATTTCCTGGGGGGTGGGGTTAAAAGGTCATCAGGGATGGGGTACTGTGCAAGAAGGCTAATTCATAAGGCTATGCCATGCTGAATCCTTAGGAGAGCATGCCTGGTTTGGCTATCTTCCCAGCAAAGAATGGGTGGCAGGTGACACTTCCCTCTCCATATATAGAGAGAAAGGAGAACAAAAAACAACCAGAAACAAACTGATGTAATGCAAAACTCAAGCATGTGTAGTGAACCCTTTACTGCAGGGTAATTTTTTAACCAGTCACAAAAAGACATGGGGGGAGTCATGGAATGTGTAAAGATGAGTGGTTATCATTGTTGCATCAAAGAACTGCTGCATCTCAAGCTTTAAGTGTATTGGCAGGATCTCATGGGAAATGTAGTCCATCTGGAGAGCCACAGTCTGGCCACTCCTGCTTTAGATCTTCCTTTTGCTATTAAAATAAAATTTTCTCTGTTGCTTGGTGGTCTCACTTCATTCCTTTTTTAGAGCTGGAGGGGTGAAGAGCACCCTTATATGCAACAATAAGGAGAAGCAATACTCATGCCTTGCTTACTGCTGGGTTTTTTTTTCTGTGCCCAGCTTTGCAATTTTCAGCCACTAAGGGCCATTTATGCATTTCCAACTGGTCCAGAATGCAGGAGCTCTGGTCCTTACAAGGATTCAGTGGAGAGCATATATTACACTTGTGCTCTCTTGATTGCCCTGGCTCCAGATTGGAGAAAAATAAAGTTCAAGGTTTTGACTCTTACATTCAAAACCCTAAAGGGTCTGAGACCCTTCTGTCTATAGGACAGCCTTTTCCCTACACCAACCAGAGACTATTAGGATCATGTAATCAAAATCTGCTGGGGTCCCCAGCCCTAAAGAGATAAAACTGACCTCAATTCAGGCCAGAGCTTCTTTAGCCCTGGCCCCAGGCTGGTGGAATGCTCTGTCTGAGGACATCAGGGCCCTCCAGGACTTTAAACAGTTCCAGAGGACTTGCAAAATGAGGCTGTTCTGCCAGGCCTACGGTTGCAGGGCCTGCAAAATGGAGCTCTTCCGCCAGGTCTATGGTTGAGGCTGGGCGACCAAGTAGATCTAGGCCCCTCCCATAGAACGACGGGGGCAAATTCCACCTGCGCCCTCTTCCCTCCACTTCCCCTCTTAGATATTCGGATATGTTAGTGCTGGATGAGTTTTACCGCTGTATCTTAAGGTTTTTATTAGGAGGAGGCAGTTCATTGTTTTAATGTTCTAATTTATTTATTTGTTTTTAAAGTCAGTTGTTACCTGCCCTGAGCTGACCAGGGAAGGGCAGGATAGAAATAGTTTTTTAATTATCACACCACATATAGTGTCAGATCCCTCCAATGACATGCGCCTCTGATTGGCCCTCACCAGAGACCATTCCCCCAAGTAGGGTGAGAGCTCTTCCCCATTGAGGGCCAATCTGAGGCTCTTCCCCACCTCCGTCCTCTTCCTCATGTGCCCTGGATGCTGAGCCTGCCACTCTCCCCAGCCTCCTGGCCACTAGGGGAGGACGGGGAAGGCCTAGCTGGTGCACACGCCTACTTCCCCATCCCCTGCTGGTGGCCTGGGGGGACAGGGCAACCCTCTTTGTGAGGATTAAATAGAGGATGTGGGTAGGATAAGAAAACCACTGCGAGTGCTGATCAAGGAGGAACATGGGATATAAATTTTAAAAAATAAGGTTGGATATTATATTAACCCACCCCATGACAGTGTATAGGATTGTTAGGTAAGCAACTGATTGGTTTTTAGTGGAACAAAATTGTATTAATTACATTCAAGTGGAACATTCCTTTAAATATATTTTCTCTCTTTATATCTTTAATATTTATTTCATGCCTGGTCAGGTATACGGATGGGCAATTTGGTTTGGATAAGCCAAGAAGTACTCAAATCAATGCTGATTCGGGTATTCTTTGGATGTATCAGAGCCAAATTGCTCATCCCTGCACTTTAAACTGGTTAGATCTGCAGCCAGTTTAAACTTCCCTTCCCCCTGCACCTATCCCAAGCTGCTGAGCACTTGGACTTCTGGGGAACATGTTAGGATCAGCTGTTTGGCATACCCTTTACATGCCCCCCACACACACCTTGCCAGGCAGCAGAGAGCTGGGGGGGGGGAGAGAAAGCAGCCAAACAGCTGATCTCTGGAGACCAGCTGTCTGATTCAGCCCAATTGATTCAGCCCAATTGATTTGGGCATCGAATCAATTCAGCCGAATCTGAATAATCCAAACCCCTATATCAAATAAGTGATTTAGGTGATTCAGATTTGGCCAAGTCCAAAAAGTACCGATATTTTTTCCTGTGCACACACCTAGTCAGGTCTGCATGTCTAACATAAGAGGAAGATGCGTGTTTTGTATAAAGAGTGTTTTTAATCCCTGGATTTTATTGTTCCATCTTCCATTAAAATGTATGCATTTCCAAATGGTATTCATCTTAGCACCCTGACTTGATATCCCAGGCTAGCTGTATCTCCTCAGATCTCAGATGTTAAGCAGGCTCAGCCCTGGTTGGTATTTGAATGGGAGACCTCCCAAGGAAGTCAAGGGTCTTTGCACAGAAGCAGGCAATGGTGAACCACCTTTGAACGTGTCTTGCCTCGAAAACTCCATGGGGTTGCCATAAATCAACTCTGACTTCATAGCAATTAAAAAGAACAACTTAGAATGTGAGTTTTGAAGAAGAGGAGTTGGTTCTTATATGCCACTTTTCTCTACTCAAAGGAGCCTCAAAGTGGCTTACATTCGCCTTCCCTTTCCTCTCCCGACAACAGACATCCTATGAGGGAGGTGAGGCTGAGAGAGCCCTGATATTACCGAAGAAGAACAGTTGGTTCTTATATGCTGCTTTTCTCTACCCGGAGGAGTCTCAGAGCAGTTTACATTTGCCTTCCCTTTCCTCTCCCCACAACAGACACCCTGTGAGGTGGGTTAGGGTGAGAGAACCCTGATATTCTTGCTTGGTCAGAACAGCTTTATCAGTGCTCTGATGACCCCAAGGCATGTGGAGGAGTATGGTATCAAACCCGAAACTCACCAGATTAGAAGTTCGCACTCTTAACCAATACTCCAGGCTGGTTGGGTTGTTCTCAAGCCACTGGTTAGCTAATACATTTTACGGTTGGCATTTCTCCTCCCCCCTTTATTTTTTCCCTAGGCCTGATGGGAGTACAGCCAAAAAGTTCCTCCTTAATATCGTTACAGAATTATGTAAGCAGTCCAAGCCATGCTACCTTTCCTTCGCTTGTCATTCTCGGCCAAGAAATGTATTCTGGTCTCTCAGACTTGATTGCAGCTGTAGCTTATGGGGTAGCTATGTCGTATGTGTGTGTGTGTGTGCCTGTGTGGAGGAGGTTATAGGCGCATGCAGCCTATGAGATCATAAAAGGCTTACCCATCTCCAAGGTAACTGGATAAAGGGCCTTACAGATCATCTGTAAGAGGCAGGCATTGAAGGGCTTTGACTGCATTATCTGACCGCCTTATCTAGCCACCGCATCACTCACCAACTACGCATAAGACTTGAACATGTTGTATATGGTTACGTTGCCCTCAGTTTACTATACAGTAATTTATTGGCTCTTATGCCCTCTGTTAACTTTGTATAAAACCTGGAGATGCGTGTTTGGTCATATGCTACTTGTTCAGTTTGTATTAGTTTGAATAACAGTCATTCTTGCAGATGTTATGACTTTGCATTAAAGAATATGTTAATTTCTTATTATGGGTGGTTTTGTATTATATACAGTAATCTCAGTCCTATCTTGGATGTCTATAAAAATGTTTTTGGAACTCAGAGGTTGAGCTGTACAATAAAATAATGTAAAACTTGTTGATTGTTTATTATAGTACACAATTAAAAAACAGAATAAAAAGTTCATAAAAACTATACAGAACTAACAGCACATAAGACCAAATGCGTTTCGAGCCTCAGTGTCAGAACTGTGATAATACACTCTATATAAAATATATTAAACTCTTTATAAAGTGTAGCTGAGTGGTTGAATGAGATCCTGGAAGATAAATAGATATTGGAAAATATCAGAATGAGCATGATTAAAAAGGAGAGTCTGATATGTAAATCATTCAAACATGCGTGGTGACTTAACTGTAAATTACGGCTCCAGCCAATATATGTAAATTTTATCCTTTTTGGAGACCACCTCCTATGATATGTGCCTAAGGTCACCACTGTGTAAAAATAAAAAAGAGCCTACTTTTGAAAAATTAAAGAGTAAAATTGCCCATATTACCAACGGGATATCCCCATACATACCTTTGCTATTATATAATTCTGTGCTGAGAATGTATCTCATGTGCGTCAGAAATAAAGCTATATCATTGTATTGGGGAGGAAACTATTGACGTCCATCTGTAAGGCTGATGTAATCCTGCTGTTGTTGCATCAGCAAGTGTCTGTGGACTAGCCTTGAAGTCCAGCAAAAAAAAATGTGTGTGTGTAGGGGAAGGAAAGTGGGGGGGAAGAGGGAGAAGACACCAGCTCAAGTCTACCAGCCGCAAACTATAAAATACAATTATACAACACTGATACATATTAAAATGCTAACATCCAGTCCAGTGGTCCCCAACCCGCGGGCCGCGGCCCGGTGCCGGGCCGCGAAGGCCTTGGCGCCGGGCTGCGGCTCCTTCCCCCCCCCTTCCCAAAGCGAGAAGCTCGCCAGGCCGCGAGCAAATCGGCCCCCAAAGCTGCCGATTAGCTCGCAGCCAGGCAAGCTTCTTGTTTCGGGAAGGGAGGGAAGAGAAGCTTGCCAAGCCGCAAGCTAATCGGCCGCTTTGGCGGCCGATTTGCTGGCGGCCCGGAGGGGCCGGGAGGGGGACTAATTGGAGGTGGGCCCCGAAGGACACCTTCTCCCCCCCCCGGCCCTTTACTTCATCCCCCCCAGCCCTTTACAACATATTCATTGTTGTGGCGTGTCTGTATCTTATTTTGAAGGGATATTTAAACATTACCATAGCGACCAGAGAGCGCTAGGGCAGTGGTTGAGAGTAGAGGAGTAAACTACCCCCCCCCCGGGCCTCAGTAAAAGGTGTTGAGTGGTCCCCGGTGAGTGGTCCCCGGCATTGAGTGGTCAATGCAGGATCAGTCCAAAGCATCCTAAAGCAGTGGTCCCCAACCTTTTTATCACCGGGGGGGGGATGAAGTAAAGGGCCGGGGGGGGAGAAAGCGTCCTTCGGGGCCCACCTCCAATTAGTCGAAGGACCACACGTGGTCCGCGGCCCACAGGTTGGGGATCGCTACTCTAAGGTATAATCTTATTTCTACAATAGTCTCTTAGAGCCCCTCCATGAGTTTGTATTTTCATTTTCCTGATGTTAGACCTTCTAAAAGTTTCCGACTCCTTACCCGCACTGGAATGAACATTTGAATTAAAAAAAACTGGGTTGATTCAATAATGTAGCAAGATGCTCATCTGAATAGCTAACGACATTGAAATCATGATGTGCCATGATAACCTCCCAAAATATTGTTGTTATAATTCCCGAAACATACAATGCAAAACCAAAACCAAAAAAGGAACACAACCCAAACTTGAATTGAGCTGTACAATAAAATAATGTAAAACTTGTTGATTATTTATTATAGTGCACAATTAAAAACAGAATAAAAACTTCATAAAAACTATACAGAACTAACAGCACATAAGACCAAACGCGTTTCGACCCTACTGGGTCTTCCTCAGTGGTCAGAATTGTGATAATACACTCTATATAAAATATCTATATTGAACTCTTTATAAAGTGTAGCTGAGTGGTTGAATGGGATCCCGGGACATAAATAGATATTGAAAAATATCAGAATGAGCATGATTTAAAAAAGAGAGTCTAATATGTAAATCATTCAAACATGAGTGGTGACTTATTGTAAATTATGGCTCCAACCAATATATGTAAATTTTATCTTTTTTGGAGACCACCTCCTATGATACGTGCCAGGTGTGGCCCAGAGATGTCCCAAAATCACAACTGATCTCCAGAACAGAAGCAAAAATCTGAGCTTCTGGCCAATAGCATTTAGGCAGGAGGGGAAAGGCCACGGACCACCAGAGCTCCTGCGGATCCCCAGGTGTCCCTGGGACCCTGTATTGGGAATCTCTGTTCTATATGAGAAAAGCAAACACTTTCATATAAATACATGTAATGGCTTCACTGAGCCACTGGGGTGCACTAAAGCTCTATATAACACAGTACAAAAATCAGAGGAGGTGTATGTGGAGACCCTGAACATTTTAAACCTGTTTGTGATAAAAGATTTTGACTCATGGAAATGGTCCTAAGATGGAAAAAAATGAGGTTAACAAAAATGACATTTCTCAGTTCCTGACGGGAGCTACGATCAAGAATGGAATCTTAAATTCCCATTCCCTTTCTGCAGCTGGGAAGGATCTGCCCACAGCTGTTTATTATATCTGGATGTTGCTCTTCTTGTGAAGAATTCAAGCAAGTTTGCAGATGCAACAGTTGGGGGTGAAGAGGGGTTTTATTGGGGTTTTGATACGGACAACTGTACCCCGCCATGAACCAGTTCCGGGAGTGGGGGGTAATAAATCTAACTAACTAACTAACTAACTAACTAACTAACTAACTAACTAACTAACAAACAAATAAAATGGTTGCCACGCAGAAGCAGACGATGGCAGACAGGTCTCTTGCCTGGCCGCTGGGCAATCTTAGGATCCTCTGGCTACGTTACACATATGCCATACAATAAATAGTAATAAATAACTTAGTAGACCAATGTTTTTTCTCCCTGTGCACCAGCTTCATGGGAGTGGAACGTCAGTGGAAGAAGCTTCCATCAAGTTCACACCTGCATAGCCCAGGCAAGGCTGATCCCGTCAGATCTCAGGAGCGAAGCTGGGCTCTTCGGTTCTAATTTCCCTTTGGCTGATCCCGGGCAAAATCAAGCATCTTTGATGGAATTCTGCTTTGAAGATTTCAGTGGGAGGCATGCCCATAGCCCATCTATGTTTGTTGAAACCCAACAGGAGATGTAAGAGCTGAACTTCTGAGCTTCCTGTTGTTTTCGCATGGCACCAAATATAACGTCACTGTGCGCAGGTATTTCACATTACCTGGTTCGACACTCGAAAGCTTTTACCCCAAAGTGTCTTGTCAGTCTCTCAGAGGCTACTGGACGCGACTCTAGCGGTCCGACCACAGTCCACATGGCTGCCCTCTGAAATTACCTGCCATGTGCTACTTTGAGTAGGAGAGGCCAGTGACTGAACTTGGGACTTCCTGCATGCAAAACTGATGCTCAATGACTGAGCCCCTGCAAAAAGGAAATTATGCTGTACGGAGTACAATAAAGAGAGCATCGACGGCCTTTGGGAACCAGGAACACCGTCACGCAGAGGGGAACCATCAGCTTTTTGGCTGTCATTTCTCTCTCTCATGCTGTGCTTTGACTTTTGCACTGGAACAGAGTCTACTGTTTCTTACATATGAGGATTCACCATTAGAAATCCTTGTGGTTCCTTACTGAAGGTTTCCCCCAAAACATTTTCAATGTACAAGCCATTTCATTTTGAAAATAAATACTTTGTTGACAAGGAGAATACTTAGTCAACAATTGTCTGTTCCTACTCCTTATCATACTTTAAAGGTAAAGGTAAAGGTATCCCCTGTGCAAGCACTGGGTCATGCCTGACCCTTGGGGTGACGCCCTCCAGTGTTTTCTTGGCAGACTCAATACGGGGTGGTTTGCCAGTGCCTTCCCCAGTCATTACCATTTACCCCCCCCCCCAGCAAGCTGGGTACTCATTTTACCAACCTCGGAAGGATGGAAGGCTGAGTCAACCTTGAGCCGGCTGCTGGGATTGAACTCCCAGCCTCATGGGCAGAGCTTTCAGACCGCATGTCTGCTGCCTTACCATTCTGCACCACAAGAGGCTCTTTTATCATACTTTACACAGTATGATTTCTTTTTTGTATGAGCCTTCAACCTTGTGTATTCCTACTTCTTTTGTCATCTAGAATCATAGAATCACAGAGTTGGAAGGGACCTCCTGGGTCAAACCACTGGTCTATCCGAGCCAGTATTATATGTGTTCGCTGTTTACAGTGATGCTCTTCAACACTACGACTACCTGATTGTTTGAAATGGAGATGCCACAGTTTGAACCTGGGACCTCCTGGGTGCCAAGCCAATGCTCTGCCACTGAGCCACCACAGAAAAGGGAGAGAAGAGTAAGAGAAAGCAGCATCAATGTAGCCAAAGGCACCAGTCTCTCTCATATAGACCAGGGATTCCCCACCAGGGCCCGTGAAGCCCTGAGGCTCTGTGAGAGCTCCCTGGCCTTTCCACTGTATCCTGCCTTAATGGTCTCAGCCACAAGCTATTCCCAGCACTGCCGTGAAAGCAGGGAACCCGAGTGGCCAGATCTGGGGCTTTCCGGAGCCTGAACAAGATTTCAAAAGCTCCACGGTCAAAAGTTTGGAAAAGGCTGCCATGTGCTCACAAACACAAGTGCAAGAATGTGCGCCAATTTGAATGTTTCCAGAGAGGCTCTCTTGATATGCAAGAGCATTTCATGTGTTCCCGAAGTTCATCATTTCTGATGTTAACATCACGTGTCAAAATATCAAGCTGAATACAGACCCATGCGGATGACTGCCTCTTCCTAACTAGATGGGATAGAAGTTAGACCCTCTCGTCAGCACAGGCCCTGAATTGAGACTTAAAAGTCTGGGTTAAAAGCAATTGCTCTGTGGGTGAGAGCGAAAAATTAAAGATTTCCTGTCTTTCACAGCAGCATTTCTTTGAAGTAGATAGTGGGTTGATTTTCATGCGTGAGACCAGAAGATGGCACCCTTGGAAGGGCTATCGACAAAAATAAATAAGCAAATAAAAACCCAGCTCCAAAGTGATAACAATGGGAAAGGACGGCTAAGCAGCCACATCAAGGACAAACTGGGGTGCCATCCACAAGAACAGAGCAAGGCCTCTGCCCTGAAAAGGCCACAGAAGGTCACTTGCACTAACAAGGCCAGCTAGGGCCACCCACCTTGGAAATCTGGGAGTTGTTCCCGTAGGGTGGAGACAAAGGTACTTTCCTGAAGTTTTTGGTTAGGGTGATATATCCAGGTAGATTTCAAGCAAGAGAATTGAGGGTTTTTTTTAATTCCCTACATAACCTGATGGTAGCTAAGGTATTATTGCTAAAGCTCTTGCTAGGAAGGTGTACAGTCAAGAAGAACGTAGATTGACTTCTGTCAGATTTTGTCAGAACCATAGATACTGTCCCGTGTTCACTCACTTAAGAGTGATGTCAGTGGCACTTACTTCGAAGTAAAATTGTAACAGATTATCTTTCCTTTCGTTTTCTTATGCTCTTTGGCCTTAAGCCTTAAGCCATCATATTTTATCATGGGGGGGGGGCGGGTTTCATAAAAAGTATTAATTTTAATTTTATGTTGAGTTGCCAGTGACCTGGAAGCATGTAGGTCCACAACCTGCAATAGAAAGGATAGGTCTTGATTTACATTTATAAGCTCATTCTTCTACAACAGTCATTGAACCCGTCTTTTTTTTTTCTCCTCGTTGAAGTCTGAGCATTCAAAAACTAAGTGAGCCAGACTGTATTGCAAAAACTCTTCCTTTCCCAGATTGCAGCCTTTCACTTCTGGGGCCATAATAAGGTTTAATTTGGCAGCACCCCAAAATCTCGATATCGGGGTACAGTTATGGATTTTAAATATGCTGGCGATATAGGCAGGAGGTTGAAGTCCATTATATGCCAGAGCTCATGCCCGTCTTGCTCGTTGGTTTGCACTTCTAAAATCCAATGCCGATAGTTCTTTTTTGACCTTCTGAAATGCTGTCCCTTTAAGATAATAAAACTGGGACAAAAATCCAAGTGGGTAAAACTGCACCAGATCATACCGTAGACTTTTCTTTTACACAACACAGCAATTCGATTTGTTGTGGATTTCTGATATCTCGCCTTAAATCGTGAGCACCGTGTGTGCTTAATTCTTTCCTCCTGAAATCAATGCACCCTCGAAGGGCTTAATTTTGTCCGGGTCGTGACCCATCTCACATTTTTGATAAGTTAAGCCGTGACTGTATTCTAGCTATTTGTCCCCCCCCCCCAGAATGATTATTTTTGTACACCAGTAAATGAATTCAGAATGATTGTGTTCTGATCGGTTTGGATCATTGTTTCACCAGTTAGAAACAGAAGCACTGTCAAATCCTTGACGTGATTTTGGACTCGTATATTTGCTCTTTTGACAGTGGGCTGGATCAGGTGATAGGTAACTTATCCCCTTTTTATTGTGGGGAGCAAGAATCAGGTGTGCCTTGCCTTGAAGCCCCACCTGATGTATCCATCCTGTTCCCAGTTTATCAGCTGTCCTTTCAGGGATGTATCATTTTAATAGATCCCTGACCTGGATAGACCAGGCTAGCTTGATCTAATCTGATCTTGGAAGCTAAACGGGGTCAGCTCTGGCTGGTATTTGGACGAGAGACCACCAGAGAAGTCTAGGGTTACTACACTGAAGCAGCCAATGGCAAACCTGGATGTCTGGTGCCTTGAAAATCCTATAGGGATAAGTCCAGTAAAACTTGACAACAAAATAAAAAGGGTGTCGAATGGAGCAGATGTAGGCTTAGACTCTTTGGCCGCTGACAAATTGCTGGATTTTGGTTTGGAAATCAACTGTTCCTGGTCACTGGAGGATCCGTCTATATATCTTATTTAAATGTGGCGCACAGAACTTTCCCGCTAGTGTTGCAGATTGGTTGCAGGAGTGTAGCGCTTTCCGGAGGGTGAATCAACTTTTTGGGATTTCTCTGAAAGCGCTACAATGAAGCGCTTTTTGCAGATCGGTTTCAGGTGTGTGGCAGATTGTCAATGACGTTGTGCATAATGGCAAAACTGTAGCGATTTCAATTAGTAACCATTGTGCTATTTTGGACGAATGCAGAAAGCCCCTGGGTCTCTGAAGAAGTGCATGCTCTTGAAAGTGTACATCCAGAATGGAACGTTGCTGGTCTTAAAGATACTCCCGGCCTCAAATATTATTCTGTCGATTCAGATGGAAGAGGGAGATGCGCTCTCATTCAAGCCCTGCGTAAGGCACAGGGGAGCCATCTGCACCCTTGCCATCTGATGTGGCCCACCAAGGAGCTCAGTGCACAATCATATTCAAGCATTCTATTTCAAAACGTTTTTGAATCTCCGACGGGTGAGATGATGGTTTTCCTTGTGTTCTCAGTCTCTGCCGTGCACAGGGAAGCGTGCTTGGGCTCCGTATTGTCTAGTCTGGCCCGATTTAATTGGTTGCCAAAAAAAAGATATGTAAATATTCTTTTCTGACCACAGAACAGACGTTTATATTCCGAAGCAGGACTGTTAGGAATCCTCTTCATTCGGGGCTTGCTCCCGGAAAAACCACTTTTAGGATTGCACTGTTGATCTTGTTATACAAAAATCTCCATTTCGAACGTGACCAGCTAGTGCTTGTGTTCCTGTTCGCCAATCACATGTCTTCTCTGTGTCAGGATCAGTGCCTGCTCTCTGCCATGAATCTCTATATTAGCCTAAGCCTCTCCATGTTTGCTTAGCCTTAGTTTTACCTTTCGCTTTTGGGTCTCTGTGTAACCTCGACCCATTATATTTAGCAGTCTGCCTGAAATCGAAACTTGTCTGCTGTACTCTGCTATCATGATTTGCTGTGAACTATTAGTCTTTTGAACTGGCCAGCAAGGCCTGCTCTTTGTAACCAAAACAGTTATCTTGTCAGTGGGCGCCGGGCAGCCCAAGGACGTGTGAGAAGTAACACTCCCTGGTTTATTGCACCTGGTGCTCTTCCCCCCTCCCTTGGGAACCTTCAGGTTTTGGGCCGGAGAATTCTCTTGAAAAGGGTCTGCAAGTGTATCTTTGGGCAGATTTGACTTCGCTAGTTATGGTGTCTGAAGTAACTTCTCAATAAAGCTTTCTTATTACAGAAGTACGTTGTGAGTTCTTCCAGCACTTGACACTCTGGCCTGGATGACTCAGGCTAGCCCATTCTCGTCAGATCTTGGAAGCTAAGCCGCGTCTGTCTGCCTTGCCTAGTATTTGGATGGGAGACTATATAGGCATGCCAGGGTTGTGATGCAGAGGCGGACAATGGCTAAGCACTTCTGAACCTCTCCTGCCTTGAAAATCCTGCGAGACTGCTGTAAATTGCCA
Source organism: Paroedura picta (assembly GCF_049243985.1). Classification (NCBI taxonomy): domain Eukaryota; kingdom Metazoa; phylum Chordata; class Lepidosauria; order Squamata; family Gekkonidae; genus Paroedura; species Paroedura picta. The sequence continues at coordinate 21,350,299 of NC_135370.1, read as the reverse complement.
GCAATTTGATGGCAATCCTCTCTCCCCCCCCCCCACTGGCGGTAGAAAAGCTAAAAAGGTTCTTTATGAGGATGTTGATACCATCCAAGCATCACTTTAAAAAGCCCTCTTACTAATTCGTGGCCCATAGTACATCTATGATGGCTAGGGCTGCTAGCCTCCAGGGGGGAATAAAAACCACAAAGTAGAAATACACCTGGGAGGATGTGCGCAACCCCCCCCCCCCAAAAGCGTGGTACAATAAATCCCGTTTGTTTTCAGCTGGAGGCCAACATGATGCCAGACAAGCAGAAAAGTATTTTGTCTTCAGTATCTTGAATGGTAATCATCAAGCACAGGCAAGGCTAGTATCCTCAGGATAAACGAGTTTTGTTGGACTTCCTCGGTTGTCTAATAATTGCACGTGCCCAATAAAATCAGGCAGAGCTCAAAGCCTCTTGAGTGACAGAAGTCGGCTTCCTGTTGATCTCCAGTGGAAATACAAGACCGCATTACGATGGTTGAAACGAGTTATTCGGAAACTTACAGGATTCAATGAGCCAATGTTTGCTCATAAGCTCCAGGTGGGGGCAGGAAATCTGGAATGACGACCGATCTCCCTGACCTTTTTGGCACAATGGCAGCCGCACAGGGCTGCTGCCAGTTCCTTACGATGGAGTAATCCCCTCCCTCCTGGGTCCTCATGGGTGAGGATTTTCCCATCTGGACCTTGTCCACCCTGCATTTCTGCCTCCACACAAGGTAGCCAGGGCAGAAGGTTCCACCATGCATCATGGCGGCAGAATGTGTGTGTTATTTTCACGAAGGTAGGATTGTGTGACAATGCAATCCCACCCTCATGAAATAAAAAATTTAATGCCTTAGTTGGCTCCACGCTGCTGTGAAGTGCCATAGAGCCAACTGAGGCATTTTGTGTCCCTTCTGTGTCTCCTGCAGGGGGCACTAGAGATGTGTAGGTAGCATAGGACCTTCCTGGGAGGAGGAGGAGGAGCCAGGCTGGAAGACCCGACTCTTCCCCTTCCACACAGCCCTACCCTAGGATAGGCCCTGTTGGCACCCATGGTGAAAAAGGGAACACAGAAATATCCACGTTCCCTTGCTGCAGGGCAACGGAGGGCCTAAAGCAGGATAGGGGTGGGATGCAGCCAGGATGGTGCCGATGTCGTGTAGAAGCAGGAATTAGCCCTGCTGTGGGCCAGCCTGTCCTTTTCCCCCTGTGTGGAAAAGATCTCTGTTACATAAATCACTTTTTTAAAATTCATTTAGATCAGGGATAGTCAACCTGTGGTCCTCCAGATGTTCATGGGCTACAGTTCCCATGAGCCCCTGCCAGCGTTTTCTGGCAGGGGCTCATGGGAATTGTAGTCCATGAGCATCTGGAGGACCACAGGTTGACTACCCCTGATTTAGACCACTTATTCCACTTCTGGAGGAAATGGCTGCTTTGGCAGTTGGACTCCATAGCACTATGTCTTACCAATGTCCCTCCGCTCCCTAAATCCTAGCCTTCCAGGTTCCACCGAATCTCCATGTATTTCTAGACCTGGAATTGGCATTGTTCAATGTTGCCAGAGTTTAAGTATGCAAAGAGGGCTCAGCACCAAGCTGCTTAAAAGAATAAAATAGCTTTATTTAGAAGAGAAATGAACTTTGTATAGAGAAAGAAGAGAGAGACTAAACTGTCTAACTGTTCTATTGTCTTCGTTCTGTTCATTTTGGAGACAAGCAGGGAGGAAGTGTTCTCAAAAGGTCTCCAAACGAGCAAATCAACACACTCGAAAAATGCCAGGAGGTTTCTAATACAACTATGCTAACTACACATCTCCTGCAATGCCCTCTGCAGGATATTCTTTGAATCATGCACAGGGCAGGTCTTGCAAATGCCAACGTTATAAGCTTGACATCTTTTCATTCTACTCAAGAAGGAGGAAGAAAAAAAAGAGTTGGATCTTATATACTGCTTTTCTCTATCCGAAGGAGTCTCAAAGCGGCTTACAATCGCCTTCCCTTTCCTCTCCCCACAACAGACACCCTGTGAGGGAGGTGAGGCTGAGAGAGCCCTGATATTCCTGCTCAGTCAGAACAGCTTTATCAGTGCTGTGGTGAGCCCAAGGTCACCCAGCTGCCTGCATGTGAGGTAGGAGCGGGGAATCAAACCCGGCTTGCCAGATTAGAAGTCTGTACTCTTAACCACTACTCCAAACTGGCTCTCTAGCCTGCCTCTTCCTCTTAGCAGTGAAGGGTAGTACGGGTGGACATAAGGTGGCCTTTCTCATTTTAGCCTCATGAAAAAGCTGCTTAGGTGCAGAGAGAATGTCTGTCCCTCAAGCAGCTGGGGAACTCCATCGCTGAGCAGAGACTGCAACTTTTGTCTCTCAGTCTACTCTGTGGGATTGTTATACGAAGGTAAGCCTTGGTGCTGGTGGTGTTTTTCATGTTGGAATATGCAAGATCTGTAATGATGCAACAGCGTGATTGTGTGTGCCTGATTCAACAGCATATGAACAATATCCTACAGGGGGCATCGGATATGTATAGGTAGCATAGGACCTTCCTGGTATTTTTCAAATAATCTCCACTTGTTGGACACCCTTTCTCCCTGATTGCTGACAGAATAAACAGTTAGACAGTTAGGATACTCTCTCTCCTCTCTTCTTTACAATATTGTTTTTGTTCTCAATCAAGCTTTTTATTCTTTAAGCAGCCGGTGCTTCTCTCCTCCTTTGCAAATTGAAACTCTGCCAACACTTCAAAATTCCTTTTCTGGAGGATGAATCCATAAGATCCTTCCCTAAGAACAACCTAGCCTCATTTCCCCCCCGGTTGTAGAACTTTCACAATGTTTCTTATAAGCTCACAGTCTCCCTCCTTTTCAATCCTCCTTACAATCAGATCTCATTACCTCCTACCAACCCCTGTCCTGCCCGAAACACAACTGCAACAGAACAAAACATGACACTGACATGTCTTAATCAACAACACGCTGTCTGCCTTTTGGGAGATGCTGCTTCCTAAGACCAAGCAATCTTCCTCGTTGCAAACGAAACATTTACGCTACAATCGAAGCTCTTCTTGGCTCCCGCTGTTTTCTGCACGGACGTTCAGCATCTCTCCTAGGAAAACGAATAGGACTTGAAGCCCAGTGCTTGAATTGGATCATATCCCACATTTGCGGTGTCTAAAATCTTATAGATGGTTCATCTACCTAAGTCCTTGGGTAAAATCAGGCCATTTCATTTAGTGAAAAAGAAGGGGGGATTCTCATTGCTGAATTACGCCCCCCCCGCTTAATTATTTAAATAATTATTTTCCCCCAATCTCATCGAGACCTAAACAACAAAATAGCCCTTCTCCTCTCTCCCTCTGCAAAGACACTGAATCAGCTTTCCGCGATCCCATAATAACAGATGGGCTGTGAGACTGTTTACTGTCCCTGCCCACAAACTTCCTGTTAGTAAACTCCTATATTATTTTTGAAACAGAAAAATTACAAAGGAGTAGCCCAGTTGATTGCTGCTTGCTTTCTGATGAATCAGAGCCAGAAGAAGTCTTTTCCTTTTGTTTTCAAGCAGATTGCTCATCACTGCAATTCCTATTAGTTTTGACCGGGGTTCGAGAGGACACGAAGAATGCTGAAATACTAGAGGAGGGCACAGAAAAATCATCCTAAGGACTATTCCAGTTCAAGACACTGGGGCGTGTATGTATTGATTAATAGCGCTGGCGACGACATCTTTAAGGAGCCAATGGCTCCTGTCACTCAGGAAAGAGCTCCTCAAGAGGTAAAGAAATGCTGGGGGGAGGGGGGGAGGTCTTCCGATTTAGTGCCAAAGTTCCCCATCAGCCAAGCTAGGACCTGGGTAAGACAAGGAACCCAATCCTATATTTGTTCAAAAGTAAGCCCCGCTTTGGGCCAGTCGTTGTTGTTTTTTTTAAATACACAAATAAATGTTCTGGGGCCCTAACCTATACTCATTCTGCAGGTGTTGGATGATGCACTTCCCATGCACTTTAGAAACAGATTAGCCAGTTCTGCACAGGAAAATCCAACTGTAAAAGCACATTAAAAGTACATTATCCTACATGGGCAGATCAGCAGTCCCCAACCCCCGGTCCGGGGACCGGGACTGGTCTGTGGATCAGTCGGTACCGGGCTGCGGCTCCTCCTCATCCTGCTCCCCGGCTGCTGCCTCGGAGGCTGCCCTGCCACTCTGCTGCCGGCTTATCTTTGGTGCTCTCCAGCGGCCGCCATGGCTGGAGCTCCCCCTCGGCGTGGCACTGTGCAGCTGCTGCTGGCAGCGTCCCCCAGCGGGCAGCGGGAAGTCAGGGGCGCTGGCGGGAAAGCAAGTGGAGCAGGGGCTCAGGCAGCGGCGACATCCCTCGGCAAAAGACTACCCCCCCCCCCCGGCCTCAGTAAAATTGTCGAGCGTTGACCGGTCCCCGGTGATAAAAAGGTTGGGGACCACTGCCCTAGATCAGTGGTCCCCAACCTGCGGGCCGTGGCCCGGTGCCGGGCTGCGAAGGCCATGGCGCCGGGCCGCAGCTCCCTCTCCCCGCCCCCCCCCCCCGCAGTAAAAAACTTCCCAGGCCGCAAGCTTGCGGCCCGGGAAGCTTCTTACTGCGGGAGAGCGGGGAGAGGGAATCAGGGCCGGGCTGCACATTGCGCGGGCGCGGCCCGATGCCCTGCCGGTCCCCAGCCTCAGAAAGGTTGGGGACCACTGCCCTAGATGACCCAGGCTTGCCTGATCTCATCAGATCTCAGAAGCTATGCAAGGTTGGCCCTGGTCACGGCTTGGCGGGGAGACCTCCAAGGAAGTCCAGAATTGCTAGGTAGAGGCAAGCAATGACAAACAGAAGAATAGGGGAGAGATTGCCATGAGGAAACGCCTTAGAACAACACCAAGTCAGATAGCAATCAGATCATGGGAGCCGAAAGAGCTTCTGACTCAGGAAACGACTCCTAGCGTATCTTTAAAGTGTGACAAGACTGGTTGTTGCCAGAAACGAACATTTTTCCCCCTGTGTGTTGGAATTCATAAGAGCTGTAGAATGTACATATGAAGAATGTCCTACAGGGGACATTGGAGAAGTGTAATTAGTTTATTCAGATTAGGAACTTCTTGGTATTTTTCACATAATCTCCTCCAGTGTCCTGATTGGCTTAATTGGAGACTTCCTGCGCCTCTGAGCACACTTCCTCCCAGATTGCCTCCAGAGCAACAGTTAATAGTATTTTCGCCTGCCGTCTTATTAACTTTAGTAATTGAAATTATGGGTATTTATGGTAAGGTGACCAGATTGTCCCACTTTTGGAGGGAGATCTGGGGGTACCTGGCAAATTGTACTTATGTTGAAATTAAAAATATATATATTACAATACTATTTTGCATTCTATGTGTTCTATGAAACTTTTTGTTGCTCCATATAGACCAAATTTTTAATCTAGAACCCCCCTCCCCGGTCAATGGTGTCCCGCTTTACCAATGTTAAAATCTGGTCACCTTAATTTATGGGTTTTATTGTGTTTTTATTATTTAATAGCTGTTTTATTATTTAATAGCTGTTCTGCCATATGCAAAACTCCAACCAGGGGCAGTTCCCAGTGATTAGACCTGTACGGTCATATTTTTGGACTTCTTTACCACTTGTCGGTCCTAGTCACTTAACAATCCTGTTTCCTTGAAGGTGGTCCTATTGTAGATTGGCAAACTCATGGCAAGGTTTGCCTTACTGTTTGTAGCTAAAAAGGTTGTAGGGTAACCAAACACAGGAAGCCATTTTGGTGGGGTTTGCCAAATTCCTTAAAACTATATATACAACATGCTCTGTGTCAACCTGGCCTGCAAACCCTAAGCACTCTGCTCACAGACAAAAGGTTTCCACCCTTCCTTAGACTACCGAATGTTTCTTAGATCAATTTCTAGCTTTAAACATTTTATTTAAACAAACAAACAAAAAAAACCCTCTCATTCACCTTTTGCCGAAGCTTCTCATTGTTAGATTTTGGAAATCCACAAAACACCAGCCACAAATAAGTCCAGAAACTGAACTGAATCAAACCTCATTCTAGCGTATGATAACCGAGAAATATGGATTTGAGCTTCCTGCAGGTAATATCCAAACTGCAATGGGGACGTCCTCTCAATGACACAGGACAGGGTACCCAGTCAGTTGAATTTGACGTGAATTTCTGACTAAACTATATCCCAGAGCAAACTGAATAGATCCAAAGGCCAAACTTTGACTAAAGCAAGTAGGTGGGATTCAACTGAGAGCTATTCTTAATGCTATTTTAAACCTTTAAAAAAACTTGTAAAAGGTATGTATCAAATCACGCCTGACGGAACTTGTTTTTATTATTTTTACAATGAGATTCCCTCGCTGTATTTCAATAACGTGCCTGCTGTTCAGCTTCCTTCTCTGATTCTTACCCTTGTTGATATGCTGGGCTCAGATCTGAACAGACCCCCATCCATTTCTTGAACCCAACGTCCTAAGTCATTTCCCTCCCTATTTCCCGAACCAGAGCTTCGACTTGACCAAACAGCACCGAGCTTTCAGAAAGTGAGAACGGCTTTCAGCTCTCGGCCAAAGTCCCCCACCCCTTTTTAAAAACCCTGCTATGTAATGTAGGCAATGCATAATTACGATGGAAAGCAATGCCACTCGCCTTTTCTTATTTTTTTTCTTAGGGTGGCAAACACAAGTTGCTAATCTGTAGACAAAGCTCATTTTGATGGGTGTCAGAGTCTCATCTACCCCTTGCAAATTCGTAGCCTTTGACCTAGTTCCTTTCTCCCCGGGCATCTCAGAGATACTAACGGTAGACTCTTACGTGACAGCATGAAAATCTAATATTCGTGAGGGCAGATGAGCAACTGCAGGATCCCCTGATGCCTACTTCCACCGACAAGAAACCGGCGACAGATGTTTCTGTGTTTTATGCAAATAGGAACTTCATGGATCAGTTTTTCCTTTACTCCGTGGAATCGGTGCAGCTGGAAAATAGAATTCCAGCACCACATATATTGCAGGGGGGGGGGGGGAGAGACGAAGCGTCTAAGCTACCTAGCAGGCTCACGAAAGACAGCAAGGAGCAGACAGATTTCGGAATCTTTTGCCAATAACCGCTTTGCTCGTCAGTATATCCATCGTTTTAGTGCACACAGACAGAACCCGCCTGTGTTTATGCCGATGGCACAACTGGAGGTGTTTTAATTTAGTTGTCTTTCAGGCGATTCCTCAGTCGGGTGAAACTCTTGCCTCATTTATGAGCCGTGCTTGGAGTTGGAACTATTTTGTCTGGCGTGAATACAGGAGTCTGCTTTACACAAACAATTCTGAAGACGGACATTCGGTACATGTATGCGTAGAAAGTTCTGGCTTGATTTGTGTGTGACTCCGTGCGTCCTCATGATGTCCACCTTGATTTACCTTGCAGGAAAGTGAAACACTCAAAATAGTAGTTAGAAGAGGTGGCTCTACAATATATCACAAGCGTCTAAAAGGTACCTCGACTTGGAAAGTCACTTCAGGAAATGGCATATTTGTAATTTTGCTTTTGCAGAAAAAAAACAAAAGCCGGGAGGTGTCACCTGATAAATCTGTATTGTTTTTTCCACAGAGATTCCCATAAGAGAAAACAGAGATCTGAAGTCCCTTTAGCCCCCAAGAGTGTTTTTAAAAAGATCACAGCTAGGCTCAAAATACCAATTCAAGTCGTTTGAGTAGGAAAATCTTCAGCGTTGCTGCTTTAATATAAATGTCTCTTTTCTAGACACAAATTTTGGAATGCTAGGATACTTTTTGATTTTTGAAATGGTATCACAGAACTCCATATAGTGTTTTGATATCTTATTTTAAAATGGGAGAATTGTTCCGTTTGGTCCAACCATCATTTATTACGTGCAAGAAAGTAGCAATTCAGTCTGATTGTTTTCATAAATAAATAAGGCTACACGGTAAAAGCTCTTAGCCCTTTCGGACCGATGAGATAAAAGTATATAATCATTGCAAGCTTAGTTTAGCAACATTCTACTCAGTTGAACGGTATAAAGTTTATTCCGCGTTTAATTACTGGAGAGAGCACCAGGGAAGCTGCCTTCGTTCTTCCCCACACTGCTCAAGTCTAACATTACAGTGCCGAGGAGTAGGAGGGAAGGGCATATATGTTAACGAGCGAGTCCTAATTAATCTGGCATCAGCTAATTAGCAATCTTTTCCAAACGGGAACGAAAAAAGATTCTGAAAAAAATATTATTATTTGCTTCCTTTAAAAAGGGGAAAAAATGTGCTGATGGGTTGGGAAGGGGGGGGGAATAGACTACAAATCTACCCTGTGCTTAAGAGCCCTAAGTAACCCTTACAGATCAGGTATTAATAGCATAAACTTAAATTTAGTTTCTCATAAGCACCGCCGTCTAGTCTATTTAATTATATGGTTCCCATAGTAGTAATTTTTCTGTGACCTCCTCAATCTCAGAAAGTCAGGAAATTGCTTCTTTTTAAAGCTGACAATAGCACGGTATGTTTCCAAAAGGGGGGGGGGGAGGGAAGAAATTGCAGAAAACCATTACTTTAAATATATTTAAATAGCACACTGGATTTTTTTTTTTTAAAAATGCTAATTGAAAAGTTTGCAAAATTGTGGAATAAGTTAGGTGTCTCGCAATCTCGTAACTTGGATGTGACCTTCCTTGACCTTTCCTTGCGTTTTTTTCTCTGCTCCAATCAAACCGGATTGGCCTCGATCCAGGCTCAGTTCAAGCAGACACTGAATTCAATAGGAACAGCAGATACTCTCCCATTGAACTTGTGCCCTGTGACAGCGTGGTAGGTACAAATTGAAATGAAATGGCCGTTTGTTCCCCGAATGAGAAGCCTGTCCTAAACACTTTGATTACTGATTCAAAGGGAGAAATCCGTTTGATTTCTAGGATGCACACCCTTAAACCTACGATTCTCCAAAAAGGTGAATTTTTTTGTAAGTTATATTACATATTTTGTAATTTATATTACATATATATAACTATTATGCCAATGATGTTCCAAGAACCACTGCTGTGCATTGAGGGGAAATAAAATGTTTACTTTGAGGGATCTGATTAGAAATAAACAGCATCCAATGGACTTTGACCTACAAAACCTTATGCCATGAAAGAGGCAATTTGTCTCCCTAGCACCACTGGACAATTTGTTCCTTACATTTATTAAAATGCCTTTTGATGAACCAACTTTTAAAGTGAAAGTGAAGATATAATTGGATTGAAATTGGCTGTCTCGTCTGGCTTACGTTCCACCCCCAACTGAAACAGAAAGTGTTCTGCGCTTGATTGGGGAAGCTCTGAATGGGGAGGGGTGCCAATTGCAGCAGGAGTCTCTTTTCTTGAACGGAGGGGGAGAATGGAAACAGCAGAGGAGAGGGAAATTACAGGAGGCAAATCTCTGCTGAGAGAAGTTAGGGCTTCTGGAGCACAGTCACTTTAAAGGAAGCCTTGCATCCAGGAACTAGGAAGTCTTTGAACTGATGCCCTGGCCAATCAAGGAAGACTGCTTTGCTCCAAGGCACGGAGCAGTGAGCTAATTCAAAAAAGCAAAAATCTGCACATTTACTCATGGTTTTTTTTCCTGAAATATCGAGGCTTATATCCACTCCAGGATATTGCAGGGGAAAGGTAGGGTCACTACAAATCAATCATGCATGTTCCACAGGGGAAATTTAAAATGCCCAAAATCAAAATGGAAATCGAATTCAGTGTAGACTGCAGGGATTTAGTCGATCTGGGAATGGGCCAAAAGCTCCATGCAGGCTACATCTTGGATTTTCCCATGCAAAAGAGCATTGAAAGTGTATTATCTAACATACAGAATGGGAGTAGGTTGAAAATAGCTTTACTTAATCTTGCCTTAAGGTTTGCACTTCCTTCCGAAGCAGCCTTGGAGCTTTGCAACTCAAACTGTACCTGAAGAAGCATGCCTATCCCACAAAAGCTTCTACCTTGAATAAAACATTGTTGTTCTTAAAGGTGCCCCTGGATGCCAGTGTCATCCTGTACAGGGTGACTCTGATCAAGACCAGTGGGTTTAGACTGGATCAATTATGCAGAGGGTTACATTGCTTCGGTGCAAGAGAACAACAATGAACAAGTCCCCACCTCACTGATGCTACCTTACAGGACCGATGACTGACATGTTGATGAGTAATCCATAAAGTTTCCACAGCTTAAACGTGGGGTGCCGTAAACCCTTACGTGAAGAAGTGCACAAAAAGGAGCTCTTTGCATAGTTCTTTTAGTGCATCAGCGTAAGTTGCTGCATGGCTCACTCCTTGGAGCCAGTTTGGTGTAGTTGTTAGGAGTGTGGACTTCTAATCTGGCGAGCCAGGTTTGATTCCTCGCTCCCCCACGTGCAGCCAGCTGGATTACCTTGGGCTCGCCACAGCATTGATAAAGCTGTTCTGACCGAGCAGTGATATCAGGGCTCTCTCAGCCTCGCCCACCTCACAGGGTCTCTATTGTGGGGAGAGGAAAGGGAAAGCGATTGGAAGCCGCTTTGAGACTCCTTCTGGTAGAGAAAAAGCGGCATATAAGAACCAACTCTTCTTCTTGGATGACTGGCCACCAGGGCTGGCATCAGTAAATGCATAGTCGGGGCAGCTGTAAGATGCACAGGCAGGTCACAGAGTACATGGGTGAGCGGGCGGGAAGGCGTCAACCACAACCACTACCCAGGATTCCCCAAAATCTGAAACTAGCCTTCTCTCTTCTTGAAAGCATCTCTAAGAAGTCCTTTTGTTCTGTAAAAAATCCCTTTCCCTTCCCATACTGGCTGTTTTAGCATCCCACCTGCCCCTCTGACATTTGATTTCCTTTACCAAGGAGACATTTTAGTTCCACGTTTGGCTCTCCAGCCACTGGTTTCGGCCGCCATTGAACAGAGTAGAACGGAATTTATGATATGGTCAAAGAGCAGCAAGTCGTAGTAATCCAAAGTTTAAATCATTGTGTCAAAATGTAGCAATTTAAAACACTATTTAGTATAATAAAACTATAGGATAAACCTAAAACTAGTTTCAGCCCCCTGATCTTAGGCAAGAAAATTGTTAAATTGGCTCCTGGTCCATTTGGTTACTGCTGTTTCCACTGGCTGACGGAAAAACCAGGTCCAACATATTCAAACAGCACTTCTAATCCTCGATTATCTTCTCTTAAAATGCCAATTTCATTTCTGTATTTTACTGATTGCAGAGTTTTTAGATGTGATCTTTCTATGCATACTTATAGATACCATTTGTTTGGTTATATTCAATTCTGGACGAGCTTGTTTTGTTATGATTGTGACGGCCCATGGCCAGTTGGATAACATTTCTTAACTGGTAACTGGTAACTAACTGGTTGCTACCGAAGAGCTGCTTTACAGTTAATACTTTGCATCCTGTACTTTTTATTATTATTATTATTATTATTATTATTATTATTATTATTATTATTATTATTATTATTATTATTATTATTATTATTATTATTATTAAATTTCTTACCCGCCTCCCCCAAAAGGCTCAAGGCGGGTTACAACATTCATAAAACCCCCAAACAATTTCTTTAAAATTTCTTTTCACTCAAATATACTTGGCTGTGGTTGGTTTTTTTGCTGTCAAGTCATGGCTGATTTAGGGTGACCTGGGAGGATTTTCTACACAAGAGACATTCAGAGCTGGTTTGACTTTGCCTGGCTCCGGGTGATGCCCCTGGGATTCCTTGAAGGTCTCTCACCCAAATAGCCTTGCTGACCCTAAGAGGCTTCCACAATCTGAGAACAGGCGAGCCTGTTGCATGCTGGGAAACAATATAGATAAGTTTTATTGTGTTAGCCATTGGCCATCGCAATACTGTCAGATCTACAGAGTATACAAAACATGAGATAGGGAAGGGATATGACGTGACCATTTGGGGCCAGAAGAATTTGCTATTGAATCGCAAGTGTCTCATGGGCCCATTATGCACGGCCGCCGAAACGGCGATTTCAGGTCACATGGAAAACGCGGAGGGGGAAGACGCGACGCATACCGGTTATACACGGGGCGGGGCGCGACGGCGGCAAAACCCAGAGTAACCGATTATGCACGCGCCGATCCGGGCGCCGCGTCTGGTTGCGCCCCGCTCACCCGGAAGCTGCGCTTTCTTCGGCGTTTCACTGACGCGGCTTTTTCGGCGGCATGCACCGAAGCTGCAGCCGGTTGCAGTCGGCTCCGTGCGTTATCCGTGATTTTAGTCGCCGCCATTCCACCCCGAATGTGCGCTAAAACCCCCGTGCATAATGGGTCATGGCGACCCCATCCGCAGGGTGCTCAAAGCAAAAGATGATCAAAGGTGGTTGGTCATTGCCTTCCTCTGCATAGTGACCTTAGTCTTCTTCCATGGTCTCATCTAAGTACTGACCATTCCTGCTTAGCATCAGACTGATAAATGTCCAAGCTTTGAAGATGTAGGCAAAGGAATCCAACCACTTCCTCCCATTGGAGCAGGCCCAAATAGTCACAGTTGTACTACAGGCTGTGTGTGCTTAAGATTGCCAAATGCCAGGTGGGCCCTGGCAGAAATTATAATGACTGTGTAGCCTCTAGGCCAGAGTTCATTACTACTCTTTTCATCCACTGCTCTTTTCATCCACCGTTTTTCTTTTGTAAACAGAGAACCTAACCATCAAGGGAGAGGGCGGTAAATTATTAATCGTTGAGAATCCACTTCTCTCCATTATGCTGAAACTAAGAATGCCTCTAGGGCAGTGGTCCCCAACCCGCGGCCCGGTGCCGGGCCGCAGCTCCCTCTTCCCGCCCTCCCCAAAGCGAAAAGCTCACCAGGCCGCGAGCAAATCGGCCGCTGAAGCGGCCGATTAGCTTGCGGCCCGGCAAGCTTCTTGTTTCGGGAGTGGGGGGGAAGAGAAGCTTGCCGATTTGCTGGCGGCCCGGAGGGGCCGGGAGAGGGAGCCGCGGCCGCCGGCATGGCGGTGGCGCAAATGCGCATTCGCGGACTGCCCCGCACGCGCGGCAGTCCGCACATGCACGTTTGCGCTGGGGCTGCCGAGCGTGCGCGGGGCCCCGGGCCACCCTCTCCCGCCACTCTGAAGCAGCGGTCCACAGCAACCGGAAGGTTGCGGACCACTGCTCTAGGGCATGAAATTTCTAGAGTTCCGTGTAAACCGTGTAAGAGTGCTTCCAACACATGCTAAATAATGCCGTTTCAACCCATTTCAGTGACTGCTTGTGAGTGAATTTTGCCATTCCTCAAATCCAGTCGCAAAGTGCCCCAAAAGTGGATCAAACCTGTGTTTATTTAGTGCGTGTGAAAGCACACGCCACATGACAAGGCAAAAATCCGCGTTTTCTTCTCTTGGCATTTGTCCACATTTCTCTCAGAATTCACGGCAGGCCTGTGAATGGGAGACAGAAGCACAGTGTGGCTAGTCATGTTTTTCTCTGTCTTCCCCTCTTTTGCTTACAGCCTTTGCTCGATATTTATGGGCAGGATCACATCAGGCTCGTTCTCTCTGATGAACAAATACAACTAGGTGATCCGAGATGTAATTAATGTTTGTAAAGTGCTTTTGGAAAAGCTTTATTCCAGGGGAAAATATGACTGTTTCATTCGCGACGGAAGCTGAGATGAAAGACGGCAAATGTCTTTCTTATGCACCCAGTGACTGAACTCAGTTCCTGAGCTTAAAAAAAAAAAAGAGATGTCCCAAAAGACTGACGGCCATGACCTGACGTCATTCAGCCCTTCTTACGTCCCCACTCCAGTCGATTTCTGCTTGAGTGAAATAATAATGTACTATATTGCTGCATCGTTTTGATGAAGACATTTGACTAGGACAAGCGAATTCACTGCCAGCGATGACTCCACTTATTCTGGTAAATGGAAATTTACCGTCTGCTACATCACATGGTGGGAGGGGGAATGACAGAACTATCTTTTGCAGCTAGTTCACTGAGCAGATTATAGGAAAGAGAAAATCTCACTCATTTCCCTCCATTTAGAGGGGGTGGAAGTGAAATGGCTCACTGAAGCAGCTGCTGTACATTTAAACTAAGCAGTTCAGCTGTTCAGGTTAAATGGCCAGCAGCCATTTTAACCCTCTGTTTTTTTCCAGTGTGGTGTACTGGTTAAGAGTGGTGGGGAGAGAAAGGGACGACAATTGTCAGCTGCTTTGAGACCCAGGAGGCCTGCTGGGGGACCTTGGGCCAGTCCTTGTTCTCCCAGGACTCTCTCAGCCCCATCTGCCTCACAAGGGGCCTGTTGTGGGGAGAGGAAGGGAAGGCCATTTTTAGCCGCTTTGAGACACAGGAGGCCTGCTGGGTGAGCTTGGGCCTGTCATGGTTCCCTCAGGACTCTCTCTGCCCCACCTGCCTCACAAGGGGCCTGTTGTGGGGAGAAGAAGAGATGACAATTGTCAGCTGCTTTGAGACCCAGGAGGCCTGCTGGGGGACCTTGGGCCAGTTACAATTCTCTCATGGCATGGCAGCTCTCCACAAATGTGCATGTGCAGAGCTGCCGCACATGCGCATTTGCATCCGCTGGTGTGTTGGTTGCTGCGCTTGCCTCTCCCCCCCCCCCACAGCAAGAAGCTAGCTGGGCCTGGCAAGTTTCTCGCTGTGGGGAGAGGGGGAAGAGGCAACCGCCAGCAGCCTGATCCCGAGGCCTTCGTGGCCCGGTACCGGGCCGCAGACCAGGGATTAACGACCGTCGCTCTATGGCACTATCTCACTGAGGCCCCTGTCCTTCCCAGGCTCTACCCCAAATTTCCAGGAGTTTCCCAATTAGGGATGCCAACCTCCAGGTGGGACCTGAAGATCCCCTGGAATTTCAGTTCATTGCCAGACTACAGAAATTAGTTCCCCTGGAGAAAACAGATGCCTTGGAGGATGAACTCTGTGGCACTGTATCCCCACAGAGGTCCCTGTCCTCCCCAGGCTCCATCCCCAAATCTCCAGGAATTTCTCAGCCTGGTGCTGGCAACCTTATCCCACAAGGGGACCTGGGAACTCTAGCTGGGACCCAGGCTGAGCCGATTGAACAGAAGTTGCATCTTGGCCTGTCCTGCCAAAGACAACAGGCCCCACACTGGGCATTAAGAAAGTTCTGTTGCCAGAGGACCAGGTTCATTTGATGAGATCGAATAGTAACTTGACTGGGATATTGTTTTGAAGAATTAGGATGAAGAATGTTGTTGCACTGCCTCCTGCACAAATGAGAAATCTTCACACACACACACAGAGAGAGAGAGAGAGAGACTTTTAAAGAAGATTAAAGAAATCTGGAGATCCATTTATAGATATCCAGAACCTCTACTGGTCAAAACAAGTCGCCCAAACATTACAGTGTTGATGTGTCAGCATCTGGAAGATCTGACTAGTGCTTTAAGATTTAGCACTAAGGCATAGTACAGAAGCCCTGCCCAGGAAGGCCCAAGCTAACCTGACCTTGTAACATTTTGGAAGCTAAGCAGGCCTGTTCCTAGTCATGATTTGGATGGGAGACCACCAAAGAATACTGGGGCCATGATATGGAGGCCAACAATTACAGAGACTGTTCCCTTGAAAACTTCACAGGTCCTCCAAGTCAGCTGTGACATGACAGCAAATGCCCCAAAAGTTTTGAGAAAAAAAATATTTTGATATATGGATGTCCTCAGCAAAAGGATTGCATATCTAAGGGTTCGTGTATGTGTCTAAATAGATGAATGGATTGTATGCATGTCACATCATTTAATTGTTTCTCCCTTCATTACTCAACTCTTGAGCCTTGCTCACAAAATAATTGCACATGTAATCAACATTTGGAGGGAGAGAGGTGGAATTTGCTTCCTAGTCCTGTGGAAGAATGCAGAATACCCTTTGATTGGACAAACACTTGGCATATAAACAAACGTAGAGTCAAATAGTAGGCCTTATGTCTTATATTTTTAATGTGAAATCTGGTCTGGTTCTTTGCACTATTATTTTATGTGCAAAAGAGTTTCCCCAGATAATGAAAAATCCTAAATTTTCTTCTTAGTGCTAGTCTTGGGGCTTTCTGTCATTCAAATTTTCATCACTTGTAAGTTCATTTCTTCTGGTGGCGGGAGGAGGGAACTTTCTTAGTGCCCATTTCATGTGCAGAAAAGAAAAACACCTGCAAGGAAACAGGAACTTGGAAGCAAGGAAAATGAGAATGTGGAAAAGCTCATGGTATTATGATGATGATGAAAGCATGATGATGGTGTTAATTATTCTACTCCCCCCTTTTCATTATGAGGGCTCTCAAGGTTTGTATTTGTTATTCTTCTTTCCCCCCACTTTATTAAATTTGGGGAACATGAATATACTGCCAGTGAAGAGGAGAAGCATACCCTCATCAAATAATTACATTTGTTTTTTTAAGTAGTTCATGAAATGTCCCAATCCTACAGTAATAGACGCTTCATATACGACACATTATTGGAGTACTTTTCTACATGTTTAAGCAGTACTGGCGCTTAGACAACAATGAAGGTGGGAGAATCTTTTACTAAGATGGCTACCCGGGAGGTGAAAGTATCTCTCCTTACAATTTCAAAAGGCAAATCATGCCTGAATCTGACCAATGAACAGAGACTGCAGTACAATGGTGGTGGTGTAGGCATGTCCTCCCAGGGGCAGGAAAAGGGAGAGAGAGAATCTGATGGGTTGGTCTGCTTGTGAATTTCCTTCATCTGGGAGCCAAGAAACTGAAGCAATAGGACTTTTACAAAACTGAGATATATAGCGAATGGAAAACAAGCTGAGCCCTGAAAGGAAGCTAAATCCATGCAGAAGGAAAACGAAAGCCCACCTATGAAGTGAAACTGAGTTGGTGTGCAGAAGAGAAAAATATACCCAGGGGGAATGCACAGTAAATGTGAAAGGAAACACCAGTGTATAAAAGGCACTAGTTGGGATGTGACCGGAGCATGGATGAATATGAAAAAGTCAGTTTGTCTCAGGAATGGCCAGCACACCATGTGACACTTACAAAAAGTTCTTCGTGCTGCGATGTTTTAGTCAAGCTGAATCCAAATGTACCCACAACCTATGAGCTTAATGGAAAGTAGCAAAGACTTTCTTGTAGCAAAAACTTTCTTGGTCAGTCTATCAAAGAATTTGTGGATCATTTGGACTGAGTTTTAATTTATTAGCTATCATTCAACCTATTATCATGTCCAGATAACTATAAGCTGTTTTTGGAGCGATGCTGGTACTAAAGGAACAGAGAAACAGAGCGGGCAGCTTCTCTCGGATCCTCAGAGATCACCAGCCATCTTGAATCCTGAACAGGTCAGCCATCTTGATACCTCCTGTGGTGCCTGGACACCAGCTAAGGAACATTGATGTAAATTCACAATAGCAGGGAGGACTGAATATTTATTTGCACTACTGTTAAACTAAAAGTGGCATTTTCTGACTGACACCCTGCTACAATGGATATGGAAATAATTTTTTGCTTAACAACTCCATAGTTATTTTCATTTTTTTAAACTTACTATTGCTTGGGAACTGCTGTAAAAGAAGTGAGCAAATGCTAATAATTGTTAGGGCCATTTCCCACGGCTTAAAAATAGCACAATGGTTGCTAATTGAAAACGCTACTAATTTGGCATTACCCACGACGTCGTAGACAATCTGCAACACTCCTGAAACCGATCAGCAATAAGCGCTTCGTTTTAGCGCTTTCAGGGGAATCCAGAAAAGTGGATTCACCCTCCGGATAGCGATACACTCCTGCAACCAATCTGCAACACTAGCGCTAAAGACCTGTGCGTTACCATTGTTGCTGGTTCTTCAAAGTCCCTCCCCCTGGTTCTCTCCTCCAAACTTCCGGCGAAGCGATCGCCATTTTTTTTTCTCGGAGCGAGCGGGGATAAACGCACCGGCGAGCCTCTTTCTGTTTAGAGGCTTCCCTGGCTTCAGTCCTTCACCTTTAGTCACTAAGCACAAACCACTTAAAAGCCCGTTTGCTGAAATAAAGTCCCTTTATTTTTTACACATAAATTCAGCCGAAAATCGAGCCCGTGAGAAGGGGGGGGGGGTTTATCACTCGAGGCAGCGTGCAAACGATCATACAATCAAACGACAGCTCACATTAGGCAGCTGGATGGGTCTCTCCGTAGCAACGAATCTACACAGATTCGTTGCTATGGGTCTGTTTTTTTTTTAAAAAACCTTTCTTAAAGGGAAAGCGGCTGTTTGGGAGCATGCTAACGGCTGCCCATTGGCTGCTTGACGGCCAGGGGCGGGACGAGCTTGGCAATAGCGCTTCCTTTCTAGCGATTTCTGCCGAGACCGGAAGCCTGTGGGAAATGCTAAAAAACGCAACTGATTCCACTACAAAGCCAGGTGTGCAAAACGACGAATTCCACTATTTTAAATGGCGATTTTTCATTCCGCAAACAATTTGCAACAAAGATCCCCGTGCGAAATGGCCCTTAGAGTTGCCAGGCTCCAGGCACAGCCTGAAGATCTCCCAGAATTTCATATGGTCTCCAGATGACAGAAATCAGTTCCCCTGGAGAAAATGGCTTTTGGACCCCATTGCAAGGAGGGTGGACCCCATTGCAATACACCCTTCTGAGTCCCCTTCCACGGCCTTCCCAAATATTAAGGGATTTCCTGGTCCAGAGGTGGTGACCGTACTGTCCAGTTCCAAGATGATAGTAAGAGATGTTCATGACGCTTGGTGGAATAAACCAATGCTTCAAGACCCTACACAGATTTACTCAGTAGTAAGTTGCATTGTGTTTAGTGGGGCTTACTCCTAGGTATGCATACATGGGATCCAAACCCTAGATGATTGCACTGGATTTTCCCACACAAACACGGCAATCCCTCAGCCTAAGATGGCTGGTTCTCCCACCAGTTTCAGCTTCCACATGGCTCTGCAAGACTCTTCTTCTTCCTCCTCCCACTCCTTTTCGTGTGCTAAACAGTTAACGGTTTGATTGCGTTCCTAGCTTCGTTTTATAGGGACGGTTTTATGGCCATACCTTAAATTTTTAATTTTCCAATTATTGTAGCCAATAGCGATTAATTCAGAATAATTAAGCCAAATCTACTTATCAATTTGCCAAGCACAACACTTTCTCCCCCTCCTCCATTTATGACTTAATAGACTTCACTTTGCATGCTCCGTCTTTACTAATTGCACAGCTGATAATCCTTTATGACTTTGTTGGAGGAGTTCGCCATTTTCTATCTTTTGCTTTTAATGGGCCCCGTCGCTTGAGCATAATCATAGTCTTAATTTTGTTTAACTTACGCCAAGGCAGGAGGAAAAAAAAATATGAATGCAACCCACAGGAGGAAAATAAAAAAGGCATCGTTGTACAGTTCACTTCATTTAATAGAACGCGTTTCCTGTCATTGGGTAGCTGGAGCCATTCAACCATCCTGATCTGTGGAATAACTAGGATCTAACCACATTTTGAAGATTCTGCTTTAATTTCAGACTTTTATAGATTACTAGTATCGAGGACCGTTATAACTATGGGTTCTCGAAAGAGGGGGCAATGTCGTCCTTATGGAGGCCACCAGGCAGAAGGGAAGACAGTCAGTGGACTCACAGAGGTAGGCAGCTATAAAGCTGCCCCCGCACTGGCTCAAACTTGGACCGTTTGCTCACCGAGGACTCACCTAGTTGTCATTTCACCATCAGTCATGGTTTTCCCCACACTTGGGCTTTCCACCCCTCATTGTCCAGGTTGCAATTTGTTTTCCGCACTGGGGTGGGAAGCCATAATGCTCTCATTTGGGTTTTTGCGGCACCCGCCATTTTGAGTGTTTGGGCAGGCCCCTGCCCCATCGCTGTTGTCCCTCTCCCCTCCATCCCTCCCCATCCCATGGGGAAAGGTATCCTAGTATTCAGCTGTTCCATATGTCCTGCATTCTCCTTGCCCTTCATTCCACGTTCTCTCAATCAGCTCTTTAAGAATAAATACAAGGTTATTGCATTCCAATGCTGGGACACTGTAACAAGGAAGTGTAGGAGTTGGGCCTAGGAGAAGGCAGGCACAGAGCTACCCTGGCCACCCTTCCTTCATCTAAGACTGCTGGTGCCTTGTGCCATGGTGGGGCAGGAGCCCCCAAGGCAGCATGGGGCTCAGATCACAGACACCTAGGCCACCCCCAGTTCACCACAGCCTGTTGGCAGAGTTTCAGTATGCAAAGGAGGGGTGGAGTGCTAGCTGCTTAATGAATAAATAGCTTTACTGAGAAGAGAAACAATTTTGTAAAGAAGAGAGGAGAGAGAGGTTCCTAACTGTCTAACTGATTGCTTGTTCTCCTGGAGGCAATCAGGAAGGAAGACCTGCGCTCAGAGGAGCAGGAAGTCTTCAGTTCTGCCAAGCAGGACACAGGAGGAAATTATTTGCAAAAATACCCAGAAGCTGTTTATTGATATATGCTAAATTCACATCCCCTCTGATGCCCCCTGCAGGATATTCTTCATATGCTGTTGAATCATGCACACTACAGATCTTGCATGTTCCAACATAGGAATTTCAGGGACATAAAAAATCCTCATATGCAACAAAAGAGAACAAAGATGAAGAAGAAGAGTTGGTTCTTATATGCCGCTTTTCTCTACCCGAAGGAGCCTCAAAGCAGCTTCCAGTTGCCTTCCCTTTCCTCTCCCCACAACAGACACCCTGTGAGGGAGGTGAGGCTGAGAGAGCCCTGATATTACAGAAGAAGAAGAAGAGTTGGTACTTATATGCCGCTTTTCTCTACCCGAAGGAGGCTCAAAGCAGTTTACAATCGCCTTCCCTTTCCTTTCCCCACAACAGACACCCTGTGAAGTAGAAGAAGAGTTGGTTCTTATATACTGCTTTTCTTTACCCAAAGGAGTCTCAAAGCAGCTTACATTCGCCTTCCCTTTCCTCTCCCCACAACAGACACCCTGTGAAGTAGGTGAGGCTGAGAGAGCCCTGATATTCCTGCTCGGTCAGAACAGAGCCCAAGGTCACCCAGCTGGCTGCATGTGGGGGAGGAGCAGGGAATCCAACCCAGCTCGCCAGACCAGAAGTCCACACTCCTAACCAGTACACCAAGCTGGCTCAAAGAGTAAAGCTCAATATTTGAGAGACTTGCTTCAGTCCCCTTTCCAAGCCTTCTCCTATGGTGGGATGCCTCTCACTGATCACCTCTCACTCATTCCGCACACGTTGGATAAGGCACTTTCAATGCACTTTAGAAGCAGATTTTCCTGTTTTCCAATGGAAAATCCAGCTGCAAAAGTACACTGAAAGTGCATCATCCAACATGTGCGGAATGATCTGGGAGAAAAATATTTTAAAACCCCACCGGTATCCTTTACACCAGTATGGTAGCTCTAGGTTTTACCATTGAGTTTCCAGTGTTTCCTTCCAGTTGTACTTGTAAGTGAAGTAGAGATGCTGGCGATGTTGCCAGGATCATCACCTTCCTGCCCCCCACCCCCACACACGGCTGTCATGCTGGTTGCTTTGCTTGTAAAGGGTAGTGTTGCCAACTTTCAGGCAGAAGCTGGAGATCTCTCAGCCTTACAGTGGATCTCCAGAACATAAAGTTCAGTACCCCTGAAGAAAATGGCTGATTTGGAGGGTGAACTCTCAGGCATTCTCCCTTGCTGAGGTCCCTCCCCTCCCCAAACGCTGCCCTCCCCAGGCCGTACTTCCAAAATATCCAGGTATTTCCCAACATAGAGGTGGCAACAGTAACGAGCTGAACAAAAAATCCTGTCATATTTTCCTCTAAGGCAGTGGTTCTCAACCTTCCTAATGCCGTGACCCTTTCATACAGTTCCTAATGTTGTGGTGACCCCCAAACCGAAAATTATGCGAGTGTTCTTTCACAGAAATTAAACCAAAACTGACCAATAGCGAAGATCCATTGTTCATGTTTGTATATAAATTGTTTTTTTTTTCCGGGGTTTCTCAGTTCAGTTCTGCCTCTTGACCCACCATGCCGATCTCGCTCTTTTCCGCTGCTCCAGACAGACGAACACTCTATCTCGATCTACCTCACAAGGCTGTTGTGTGGCGCCTGCAGGAGGAGTGGCAACAGTGGCAGTGCCCCCCCCAGCCAACCTGCTCGCCCTGCCACGACCCCTGTGAAAGGGTCATTCGACCCCCAAAGGGGTCCCCTTTGAGAACTGCTGCTCTAAGGCTAGGGAGGGAGCCCTACGATCATAGAGACTTTCCCATCCAGTCCTCACACTCCTGTTTGGAATCCCAGGGCATCTCCCTGAGGGCAAGCCACTTAGTCAAAAACAGGCAGAGTGAAAGAACAGAATGCAGCTCTACCTGAACCTGGTGCTACTGAGACAGATTACAAGGGCCCTCTTGTAAAGCAGCCCTTTCTTATCTCCCTTCCTCCTCCTGTGCCAGTCGGAAGAGGCTGGGGGCTGCTTTCCCCCCTATCAGTCACCAGTTTTCTTCCCTTTGTCTTTTTTTTTTCCCTTAAAAAAATCTTTTTTTTTTTTTAAATAGTGTTTAACACTTGTACAATTTCATGTAATTATAGACAGGAGGGGACAGGAGGAGAAGCCGGTTGGGTTTTTTTCCCGTTTTTTTTTTTAAAGGACATGATTACTTTGCCGAAGCTGTACTTTATAATTTATCTTCCCGAAGAGATAAAAGGAATAAATACTTAAGACCCAACAGTGACGCTACTGAAGCAATCACGGAGATGCTGGATACCTTTGTCTCTTGGAAGCACGTAGTAATTTTTACCCGTTTGCCACTGAGTGTCAAACCTCTCTTTTCTTCCCCTTTCCATTTTGGATGGCCAAACTGATTATCTAAAATAGAAAATTAGCACACAATAGGTTTACTCCGCGATACCCCTTATGCAACTAATGGGCAGTGCTTGTTAATTGGTTGTAAATGCCAGCAGGTTGCCAAGATAATACTTCAGAAATAAGCGGGTATTCTGATAATTACAGCAATCTTCATCTATAAAAGCTTAAGTAGATGAAGTACTGGCTGGCTTAAAACCAAGATTTATTCTCCCCGCTGCACTCGCATTAAAAGAAGAAGGGGGGGGGAATAAGATGAAAACAATAATGTAACAAAACAATTATATAGCAGGAAGCATTGTAGGTTTTAGAGATTGTGAAAACTCGGAAAGTAAAACAGTGCAGTAATAACCAGTTATGGAAAAATGGGCCATTTACATTTGTGTATAATTAAATAGTAGGCTATGCAATTTCACTTTTTAAAGTAAACTGCCTTTTCTTTTGTTTTCTTTTTTTATAGGGCAACGTGGCCATAATTGCGGCATTAAAGCTTTAATGAAAGAAAAAAAAAACAGGAGCAGATCAAGACGGCGTAGAACATCTCCATTTCCAACGGGGCCTTCAACTTCTTTAGTAATGGGAAGCTACCTAGGAGAATAAAACAGCCAAATGTCTTACATATACCCTTAATATTGTGCTAGGGCTAAAATAGACAAAAGTTATTTTGTTGTTGTTGTTAGGTGTGAAGTCGTGTCCGACCCACTGCGACCCCATGGACAATGATCCTCCAGGCCTTCCTGTCCTCTACCATTCCCCGGAGTCCATTTAAGTTTGCACCGACTGCTTCAGTAACTGCATCCAGCCACCTCATTCTCTGTTGTCCCTGTCTTCTTTTGCCCTCAATTGCTCCCAGCATTAGGCTCTTTTCCAGGGAGTCCTTCCTTCTCATGAGGTGGCCAAAGTATTTGAGTTTCATCTTCAGGATCTAGCCTTCTAAAGAGCAGGCAGGGCTGATCTCCTCTAGGACTGACCCGTTTGTTCGCCTTGCAGTCCAAAGTCCAAGTTATTTACCCCCATCTCTAACCTGCAAATGTTGTTAAAGTCTCTCTGAACCATTAGAATGCTCTCTTATAGCAAGCAGATGGTTCCAGAGGGTCAACATGGTCCAAAGCCAGAGCAGATCTGAATTAAGCATATGGTTGCATGTAGAGAGAGAGTAAGATAAGAGTTTTAGGGCCTGACCTGGATATCCCAGGTTAGCCAGACCTCTTCAAATCTTGGAAGCTAAGCAAGGTTGGCTCTGGCTATTACTTTGATGGGAGACCTCCAAGAAATACCAGAGTCCTGACCCGGAGGCAGGCCATGGAAAACCACCTCTGAACATCTCTTGCCTTGAAAACCCCATGGGACATTCATAGGCCAGCCATGGACTTCCACGGCTGCGCGGAACTTTTAAGAGGTCAGATCCTAAAGCTACTTCACAATATTTGACTGAAGTGCATAACTGGACTCTCAAGGGGATTTAGTACCAGTTAGTGTTTGACTGTGGCAAACTTGTTAACGGTAAATAGCCATCTTAAGCCTTCTTAAGTTTTGAGCAGTGATAGGGAAACTTCTCATTTAAAAAGGCGAATGGTAAAATTTGAAATTTCGGATTCACCCGTAAGCTTGCAAATATAAAATATACGTGAATTCTTATTCTAGCTCTGTTACGTTAGTTAACCCAGGGATTCCCAATCAGGAGTCCACGGGAGCACCAGAGGGGGTCTGTGGCCTTTCCCCTGCTGCCCAAATGACCACAAGTAGGGAACTGGCTGCCTGCACCCGGAGGGCTTGGTGGGTAGGCTGTGAGTGTAAAAATCAGGGAGGCCAGGGTGTCGGTTGTGGCATGGTGGAGAGGATCCAGCCTATCTTCTCGGCTTCTGCCCTTATTTCTGGCCGACATGAGGCGAGGTGGGGAGAGGGAGTGGAAGAAGGGTGAAGGGTGCGGTTTGTTATGCCGCTTCTAGGGGGCATGGCAGGGAGGTGTGGCCAACTGACCACTCCCAGAGGTCCTTTAAGCCTGAAAAAAAATATTTTTTAATGGTCAAAAGGTTGGAAAAGGCTGCATTAACTACATGTGCACATGCTAGGAGTTCTGCCTGGCCCAAGATGCTTTAGGATGCTTTGGGCCAAAATGGATGCCTGGCCCAAAATGCTTTAGAATGCTTTGGGCTGATCCTGTGTTGAGCAGAGGGCTGGACTAGATGGCCTGTATGGCCCCCTCCAACTCTATGATTCTAAGATTATCTGATGTATGTATGTGGCCAATGAAAGAAACATTTCTGCTGTATATGCTTTTGGGAGAGGGGAGAATGGGTCAGTGGTACGGCATCCGCTTGGCACGTAGAACACCCCCAGTTCAATCCCTGTCCTCTCCAGTTAAAAACGCCGACCCGAGTTCAAATCAATCGGAATTCAGCAGGATCCACAACGGAATAAACAAAGCAAGTGCAGAATCATCCCTGGTCTCCTACAGGTCCTGTTGGTCCCGGAGGACTCTGATCTCATCAGGGAGAACGTTCCACCATGCTAGGGCCAGGACCGAAAAGGCCCTGGCCCTGGTTGAGGCCAGTTTTACTTCTTTTGGGCCAGGGGTCCTGAGCAAGTGCTGATGATTTGATCTTAATGTTCGTTGGGGACTGCAGAAGAGGCGACCCCCTAAATTTTAAGCTCACCTGTCAATAGGAGTAAACTCCAGTTGAGTATCAACTTTATAGTGCTAGCAGATATTTATTTATTTAAAAGGGTTCTGCCCCAGCACTCTTCAGGTGACTTGGAAAGTACTCAAGACAAGAATTAATTTCTTGTGCATCAGAGCGCATAGAAGTGGTTTCTTATTCTCCCCCCCCCCTGGCGCAAAGGGGCTTTGTAAAAATGGCACCCTCCTGCAAAGGAATGATCTTTCTTGCTGATGTGCTACATGCATCCATTGTCCAAAGTGCAGGAATGTGGCCAGCTTGGGGAGGGGGGTGTAACATGAAAGGATTCTTTAATGGATTTGTCACTTGTCTTGTGGGAACAAAGGGAATGGAAGAGCTTTGTCAGCTGTGCTGTATTTCCATTTACACTTTAAAAAATGTATAAGCATATGTTTCGTATCAGGCTGGTGTTACTATGGTAATTGTTTATTAATCCAGTGGCACAGCAATAATTATTACTTTTGAATCTGGAGTTACATCTTACATACTCTTTTCTTCTGCATCCCTTACCCCCTCTCCCCCCTGTGCCGTTTTCAAAGAGGATAGATTTTGCTCCACATCCCCCTACCCCCCCCACCCAAAAAGTCTTGAGACTTTGAAGAACTTTGAATTTCCTAAGTCTTTGATCGTGGAAGGATGGGGGATGCAAAATATTAGAGTCGGAAGCATCTGGGAAGGGTTTACACAATGTAAATAAAGCGTGAAGTACATTTGTTACACTATAATCAAATAAAGTAAGGCAGATCATAGAGATCGTACCAAGTCATATAGTTTAGGAGTCCACCAAGTCGTACAACGGTGATGGTGCCCCAGTATATGGCATCTGAAGGCAAATGCTAGTAAGCTTGGATGGGTTGACCTCTACTGTGCCCTTCCTAGTCTACTGTGTCCTTCCCATTTTGCTTGAATTCCTCTCCCCCCCCCTTCCTTCTCTACAGCCTGGAGGATGAATACAGAAATGATTGGGGCTCTGCTCAGATGGGGCAGTGCATGTGTGAATGTAACACATAACATCAGTAGTACAAAGTGTTCCTGTCATAGTTCTTTGCACCGCTAGTGATTAAATTGTTGGACTCACTGCCCGTGGGTGTAGTGTTGCCCACAGGAGGTCCATCAAGGGCTTCTAGCCATGGGGATGAAAGGGGACCACCCTATTCAGAGATAACAGACCTCTGAATGCTTGGGCCAAGGGCGGACTGGAATGCGTCTCGTTGGGCTGGTGGCTGCCCCACTACCTGGGACTGGCTGGCCCATTGACAGAAAGCTTGTAGCTGAACCCAATACAAGCTGTCCAGCTTGCTAATTCCCATGTGAGCCCCACATTAAGTGCAAAAGACGCCGGTCATGGCCTGTGTGAAGTGAGGGAGCCAGGTGTTTAGCATACGCAAGTCAAAAGGGGTGAGGCCTAGACTTCCCAAGTTGAGGGAGCCACCTCTGGGGCCTGCCCAAGCCCCCTGAAAGAATTGGGAGCTTCGGCCCGAGCCCGGTGCAAAGGGAGGGAGCTGGCTTCCAAGGTGAGAGAGCCACCACCTGGCCTGTCTAAGCCGTAAGCAAAAGTATAACAAGGGACTTTAAAAGGGTGCCATATAGAGGATGGAACAGAGTAGTTCTCTCATGCCCCATAGGGACGGACCAGAACCAATGGGATGAAACTAATCCAAAAGAAATTCCGTCTAAACATACGTAAGAAGTTCCTGACAGTTAGAGCGGTTTCTCAGTGGAACAGGCTTCCTCGGGAGGTGGTGGGTTCTCCATCTTTAGAAATTTTTAAACAGAGGCTGTAGAGCTATCTGACGGAGAGCCTGATCTGTGAAGGCTCAAGGAGGTGGCAGGTTACAGTGGATGAGCGATAGGGTTGTGAGTGTCCTGCATAGTGCAGAGGGTTGGACTAGATGACCCAGGAGGTCCCTTCCAACTCTGTGATTCTGTGATTCTATGACTACACAGTTGAAGAGACCCAAAGAGGCATATACCGTGCAATAGGCAAAATCAGTCAATATGCTTAAAATACAATAAAAATTGTTAGCAGACAATAGAGGCCTTAGATTTACCACTTGTAGAGGGATTGTAGAATTGGTGCTGCTTGTGATACTAGAACTCTCAGCTGCAAACCAATTCTGCCTGATAAAGAATCCAGTGTTCAAAGTGAAACAGGCTACTTGGATTAGCTCCTCAATGCATTTTTGTCTGTGTCATATGCTCATCCCTCCCCCCCCTTGACCAAGTGTCTTTAATTAATCTCAGAAATCTAATTTCCTTTGTGCCAAGAACAATAATTTGGAGAAAGATATTAACTATTTTTATGGAAGACCAGACTCATGTACTGTAGATTGTTTACGTTTTCCCATAAACCCTGTAACCCCACCCCCACCCACCCAAGACTTCATCTATTAAGAAAGAGTTCTCTTTCTCAACATTTCAGCCGGGCATTGTGACATTCATCCGGGAGACAACATCCAGTTCATTGCATTTCCGATCCATTATATATTTCATTTTTTATTTATTGACAATGGCATCTGAAGTGCAAAGCGAGATCTGGTTAGCTTCCCCTGTAACAAAACTAAGGGGGAGGAAGAGGAAGGATGCATATATGATATGCTGTTTTAGTGGTAGTAATCAACCTATACACCAGAACTTGTTTATGTGGTGGCTTTACCATAAGAACTCTCTCTCTATAACCTCAGAGCCATTTCAGTACATTCCCTATTATTTATAGGTAGAGTATAATGGCAGCGCCACACGCTCCTTTCCGGCATAAATAAGCATGTGTTTATTATTTATTGTAACAGGGAACATTTTCTTGGCGTTATGTCACTTGTCACTAATCAGTTATGCACCGGACATGCATATCCAGAACAGAATCCTTCTGGGAGCTAAAAACATAAGCGATGCAGGGACAAAGAGGCTGCCTTCCCATGTCCTCAAGCCGGGGATATGTTTCCAAAAGAGAGAAGAGGCTGAGCACAGTAGCCTGTGAGTGCACTTTGTATCACTAAGCACCCTTGTTCAGAAACAAAATGAGCTTTTCATCTGTGCTCTTCTTCAGTAGTTTATGAAGGCATGCCAGTTTCTGATGATGTGAAGGACAGTCCTCTTGGTAGTAGAGTAAGAATCCAGTAGCACCTTAAAGACTAACAAAACTTGTGGTAGGACATGAGCTTTCATGAGTCTTCCGAAGAAATGAGCAGTGACTCATGAAAGCACCTCTTCTGCCACAAATGCTGTTAGTCTTTCAGGTGCTCTGGGACTCTTGTTCTTTCCTACTGAAGAAGTGAGCAGAGACCCACAAAAGCTCCTCCCCTGCCACAAATGTTGTTAGTCTTTCAGGTGCTCTGGGACTCTTGTTCTTTCCTACTGAAGAAGTGAGCAGAGACCCACAAAAGCTCCTCCCCTGCCACAAATGTTGTTAGTCTTTCAGGTGCTCTGGGACTCTTGTTCTTTCCTACTGAAGAAGTGAGCAGAGACCCACAAAAGCTCCTCCCCTGCCACAAATGTTAGTCTTGCCTACAATAGAGAGACTAACATGGCTATCCATCTTGATCACCCTTCTTGGTGAAAGTCTGCCATGTTGTTTTCATGAATGGTTGCAGTTCTACAGTGCCTTCTCATGTAGACATTGTTCAAAGCATTGCTATTTTCACTTTGGTTTCTAAAATCATAGTCCAGTCCCACATGGCTCCGTGCACTCTTATGCACACCCCTGTCACATTCTTCTTCAATATAGGCATCGAGGACCTAAGGTGGGAATTCCCAACCAGGGTTCCCCCAGAGGTTAGGGGGCCTTTCCCAGAAGTTCAGTTGGCTAATGACATCACTAGACGTCAGTGGAGCCCAATTCCCCTGTTGCTCTACAGCAGCTTTTCTCAACTTTTTTACTGTTGAGAAACTCCTGAAACATTTGTCAGGATGACCGTTTATGCACTGGAGGTTTGATGCCAGGCTGCAGGCTGGAGTTTTAGTCGTGGCATGTTGCCCCATCTCTTCCTGCATCCACACGGGGGAGCATTTGGCCCCGTGCACCTCATCCGCCCCCGATTTTTGCTCCTGCATGGGAGCTGGGACAGTGAAGTGCCCAGTGCATAAACGGTCGATCTGAAGTGGTGCAATGGTGCAGAATATGGTTGGGAAGCATAGCTGTGTACACACCCAACTGGGGCCCCTCTCCCTCCTACCCCTCTTGGCCCATCATTGGACATTTTGGGGTGGGTAGGTTAGTTAACATGACTATGTATGAAATCTTTGCTGGTCTTAAAGGTGCCACTGGACTCTGGTTTTGTTTTGTTATGCGGCTTCAGACCAATATGGCTACCCACTTGAATCTATGGCCATATATGCTTATATCACCCAATAAATGTTTAACACATTTAAAAATACATATTAAAAATTAACTTTACCCATTTGGGAAATTCTTCCAGGCCCACCAAGAAACCCCATGGTTTCATGAAACCCTGTCTGAGAAAGCCTGCTCTACAGACCTAGTTCTATTGATTTAAAAAGGTAAAGGTATCCCCTGTGCAAGCACCGGGTCATGTCTGACCCTTGGGGTGATGCCCTCTAGTGTTTTCATGGCAGACTCAATACGGGGTGGTTTGCCATTCCCTTCCCCAGTCATTACCATTTTTACCCCCCAGCAGCAAGCTGGGTACTCATTTTACCGACCTCGGAAGGATGGAAGGCTGAGTCAACCTTGAGCCAGCTGCTGGGATCGAACTCCCAGCCTCATGGGCAGACAGCTTCAGACAGCATGTCGCTGCCTTACCACTCTGCGCCACAAGAGGCTCTTAGTCTGCCGCTTTGGGACATTTTGGGATTGTTCTAGTTGGTTTTAGTGGAATTTTATTGGGGCTTTTATACATGTTGTAACCCGCCACGAGCCATTGGGATAATAATAATAATAATAATAATAATAGTCTCTTTCTCCACGATGGAACTGGCAAATGATGGATTGATTGATCGGCTAGCTCTCTCATCTTTACATATGCGCCCATTCCTCTGAAGGGGCGTGTCACCACTTCCAGGGTTCCTCGAAGCCTGAAGAATATTTCATGGGTTCCTCCATATTCAAAAGGTTGAAAAAGGCTGACTGAAGGTCTACTTCCAACAGAATGAAGATCCCCAGATGAGAGCTTGGTGCAGCTGCTATATTCACAATTAAACACCCTACATTCAAATTTATGTTGGTGAAAACCAGCACCTCTGGTTTGAAGTTGCTGATGTCATTTTGGCAAGAGATGCCACCCTGTCAATCTGTTGCCCCACATATGCCTCCCGATTCCAAATATGCGAATGCTGGCCTAGCACGAGTATTCTAAAACAATCGCTTCACAGTAACACGATCGAGTCTAACAACGTCACCAAGAGCATCTTCAAAGTGTTTATGATAATTAACGTTTGTCACAATAACTTCCATACTGATTACAGTAGACATGAAATGAGCAAAGGAAACGAAGGGAGATGGTCCTTCTTCAAGTGAAAATCAGATTTTGGAGGCTACCAACTGCTAGAGCCCGAACATCAAAGACTGAACTATGCATATATTATCTCAGAAGGAAAAGCCTTTGGTAATGCAAGGGAAATGTTTGGTGAATGCTGTTAGGAATTAAAAGGTAATTATTTTCTGGGTAACGTTGCCAAGTATATCTGACAAGATTATAGATCATCTGTTGGTTTCTTTTATCTCTTTGGCTTCCCCATCTGAGAATTAAATGCCTTAAGGGGAATAATAGTGGTGTTAAGCAAGGGATTATTTGAGAATAAGTATAAAGTGCAGGCCAGGTCAGCCTGATCTCAACAGATCTCAGAAGCTAAACAGGGTCAGCACTGGTCAGTATTTGGATGAGAGACCATACCAGGGTTGATGATGCACCTATATATGAATGCCTCTGGCCTTGAAAACCCCACAGGGTCACCATAAGTCAGCTGTAACTTGAAGACTAATCAATAATATGGAAAGAGCACTCTGCCTATGAGGGCCAATCATGGGGCTTTACCGAGTGGAAGAGGTGCTAGCCTCCTCTGAAAGGCCCTGCTGCTGGTAAGGTGTGCATCCTCAGCCTCTTCCCACCTTCCATCTTCCCCAGGCAAGGGAGGGAAACCAGCTACTTCCTTTGCCTCCTGTGTTGGTCTCAGGTTTTAGCTCTCTGATGGAAGGAAGCATAGACAAGCTGATGGGAAGGCAGAGAGAATCAGTATTTCAAAAATAGGCTGCCAAGGGACAGACAGAATGCAAGGAATGTCTCAACTCAGTCGAGTCAAGGGTTTGTTTAGGCAGTCCAAGGGCATCAGCAAAAGAAGCAGGCCACAAATTGTGTCTGCAACCCAGGCTTTCAAGCATTAAGAGGCTGTCAGCAGCCTCTCAGTCCTCACTCTGTGAAGACTCACAGTCTTCTGCAATCAGCAACTGTCTTGATAAAATGGTGTGTTGCCTTTTAGACTGGGTCTCTCTACCAGCACATAGCTGACATTGCTTAATTGGCTGGCAAGGCAGGGAGATGCAGCTAGAGGCTGGGCAGAGGATTGAGGACCATTCTCTCCTGCTGATGAGAGCTCTATGCCTGTTGAACATCTGGCTGGGCTAAGATCTCATCCAGCTAAGGCTCAGGTAAAGCTGGGAGCTCCTGGCAAGGCTTTTCCTTTGATGAGTCCTCCCTACCAGGACCTGGGCTTGCAACACCTCTCCATGGCCCTGCAGCTGGCCATTGCAGCACTCTTTGCTTTCCCCCACCCTCCCTGTACTCAGAGGGGCTGGGGGGATGGAAAGAAGACAACCTAACCTCCATGGCCTTCCCCTCCCATCCTGGCCTTTGGGAGATGTGGAGAACTGGACAGGAAGGGGGCAGCCCCCCTGTAGCTTTTTCTGCCTGGCCCACCCTTTGGAGAATGTGGGGGGGGGAGGTGGCAGTCCACCCCCTCCCCCGTGGCTTTCCTGGCACGGCCTTTGGAAAATATGTGGGGAGGGATGGTGGCACCCTACCACTCAATGGCCTGCCTGGCCTTTGAAAGATGTAGGATTTGATAGGAAAGTAGGGACAGTAGTGACCTATGTAGACACTGTTCTATGGGGGTGGGGGTAGGAGGGCCAGTGCCACTCCAAAGCAGCTGTTTTCTCCAAGAGAACTGATGCCTTTCTTTCTTTCTTTCTTTCTTTCTTTCTTTCTTTCTTTCTTTCTTTCTTTCTTTCTTTCTTTCTTTCTTTCTTTCTTTCTTTCTTTCTTTCTTTCTTTCTGCATATGGAGGAGGTGTCAGGAATCAAACCCAGCTCTTGAGGTTAGAGTCTGCTACTCTTTAACGATTTTACCACACTGGATCTCAAGCAAGGAGTGGGGGGGGGGGGGGGGAGAGGACCAGAATCCAGGAAGGTCACTGATGTAGATGTAGGTGCTAGTGCCCGTTGTATTCCTGCGTGCAATGGGCTTTGCCTCTAGTAGTAGTAGTAGTAGTAGTAGTAGTAGTAGTAGTAATGATAATATTAATAATAGTGATAAAGGAGGAGGAGGAAGAGATTCCTCATTCCTGCACATAAAGCCAGATGGGTGACCTTGGACTACTCACAATCCTGTTAGAGCTGTTCTCACAAAGCACCCCTCCCCCTTCAGTTGTAGCCCAAATTGTATTGGGATATATAGTTAGAATAGTGGCGTTTGCCCAATCACAGAAGAACTGTTTTTTGTATCCCGCTGGCTGTTGTGGTGGAGTTGAGAATCAAACCGAGTTCTCCAGATTATTGTCTTCTGCTCTTTATCACTACACCAAGCTGGCTGAGTGCCGTAAACAAGTCTCCCAAGAAGTATATTGCAACTTAACATTTATTCAGGTGGATCTAGTTCACATTCAGGTTGCAGTCAAAAGAAGAGAAAGAAGCCTAATCTAAAGAGTACTTTCCCTAGCACAAATGGCCATCTTAAAGGTAAAGGTATCCCCTGTGCAAGCACCGAGTCATGTCTGACCCTTGGGGTGACGCCCTCTCGCGTTTTCATGGCAGACTCAATACGGGGTGGTTTGCCAGTGCCTTCCCCAGTCATTACCATTTACCCCCCAGCAAGCAAGCTGGGTACTCATTTTACCGACCTCGGAAGGATGGAAGGCTGAGTCAACCTTGAGCCAGCTGCTGGGATTGAACTCCCAGCCTCATGGGCAAAGCTTTCAGATGGCTGCCTTACCACTCTGCGCCACAAGAGGCTCTTAATGGCCAGCTTATCCGGCATCAAATGTGTGGGAGGATGAGGGCATTGCCTCATAAGGAGAAAACCGGCAGAGTCCTGGGCCTTCATGGAAAGCCATGTGGGTGCGGGAGAGGACAAAGGGAGAGGAGGGGTGAGAGGGCAGCTCCCAAGTGAAGACAAAAAGAGGCATTCCAGTCAAGGAGACAAAACCTATACATCTGTTGAGTGATTTAGTGCCCCCTAATGTCCAGGCATGCTAAGTTGCTAACAAGTGGTAGTCCAGTGCAAGAAAACCTTTAGCCCCAATTCTCGATGTATACACGGACCTCAACATAGAAGGCACATTCAATTATCATCAGCGCTTTGTCCAATTACTTGCTGCTAATAACTTCAAATTCTATGGAGTGACACAGTAGCCATATTTTCAGGACAGAATATTCCATAGCAGATCGCCAACTGATCCTTGTCGAGTCATAAGCAAACACGATCCTCTGTAAACAAAAATACTCTTTTTTGTCATTTGATATCTTACTGTCAACAGTCTGAGTTCTTTCAGATCTAAAAAAAATCTGATGTAGACGGCTACAGGAATCCTTGAGTGGAGAAATCCTATATCTTCTGGCCTATCAGTGGAGACAGACTCAGCGGGGTATGTTTTTCTTTATGATTATGATTTTGAAAAAGCAACTAAGTCAAGATTTAACTCGCTGCTCCCACAGGCGGGTGAAAGTTGCAGAGCTAAAGTATTACAACACTCTTTGAACAGCCAGGGATTTATGTTATTTTAAAATAATGGGGGTTTTTGTGTGTGTGAGAGAGAGTGTGTGTATGTGCTTAATAAAAAAGGGTTTGTGGTTAATTCTTTATTATCCCAGACAGCACTTCTTGCTTCATCTCCTCTTTCTTGAAATGCCAAACTAGCTTGCTTTTTTTGTTTTTTAACCATTTTATTGCTCCATTCTTGGAGGTTTGGTTGGAGGGTCGCCAGCTATTTTTTCCCATTAGGGCAAAGATTGCAACAAACTCATACTTTTAAGTATTAGGGAATTGTGGGCTCGGGAACATTAAGCGTTCAGAGGAATATTTTCTGATGTTTAAATATTTCTGAACATTTGTCTTTCATTTTCCTAAGAGGTTATGCATGCAGAACAAACACATGAGATCCTTAAGCAGACCGACTTTTTTGTTTTGTTTTTAAAAAAATAAGTATTTACTAGGCAAGGAAAAAGCAGAACTACTCCTGAATAAAACGTTGAATGCATGAGTAACAATTAAAAAAAAACAGGATGGGTAATATTTAAATGGAGAATGAAACCGGAAATTGAAATAACGGTGCAATCCTTCACAAAGTTATACTTACCTACCCAAATCAGTGGCCTTAGAAGTGTATAGCTCTGCTTAGTATTACACGGAATATGCTTAACTGAATTCTGTGATATTTGTAGTAGGGGGTCCCCAACATAAATCAAAACATTGCTTCAGCAGCAGCTGCATTCATAGCACAAGGATCTTCACAATCTGACTGGAGGGAAGTTGAGGCAGCCATTTTGGGACTGGCTCCACCCCCTGCAGCAGCCATAGTGCGGCAGCTGTTTGGGGGCGGGGCCCACCACACTATTTCAGAATTCCAACGGTGTCTGTAGGCTCAGAAAGGTTGGGGACTCGTGTCATGTTCAACAGACCAAGAGAAGAAAGGATCAGGGCATGGGGAAGAGGTTGTGATTCAGCTTTCATATACAGCCAATATGTACTGATCCGGTTCTTCTCCACCAGGGAGTATAAGCATCTACATGCATAAGCTGGGGCTTTCTCTGTCATTAGCTTTGACAGAACCAAGCAAAATCCAAAAGCTCACTGCAGAGCTACCGGGGGTATTATGACATATGCACATGGATGTCTTGTGTATGAGAGCTGGATCAGTGTGTAGAAGTCAGTTGTGTGTATGTGTAGGGTAGGG
The DNA here is from genome assembly GCF_049243985.1 of Paroedura picta. Taxonomy (NCBI): domain Eukaryota; kingdom Metazoa; phylum Chordata; class Lepidosauria; order Squamata; family Gekkonidae; genus Paroedura; species Paroedura picta. Next base: position 21,314,676 of record NC_135370.1, on the reverse strand, counting down.
GTGGGGTGAGGGTCAGCAGGCACAATCCTGTATCGTGTTTCTTACACTTTTATTTATCACAGAACTGTGAAGTATTTTAAGGAGCTATACAGTAATAGAGCTGAGTAGATAGAATAAATATTTATTCACATGGCAAAAAAGTGACGTATTCCTGGATACAATGCAAGACTGTTTTCACAGCAGTCACAGAACACTCCTATTAGAGTCACTCTAATAGGTTGGAAGTTCAATCCCAGCAGCCGGCACAAGGTTGACTCAGCCTTCCATCCTTCCGAGGTCGGTAAAATGAGTACCCAGCTTGCTGGGGGGTAAACGGTAATGACTGGGGAAGGCACTGGCAAACCACCCCGTATTGAGTCGCCATGAAAACGCTAGAGCAGTGGTCCCCAACCTTCCGGTTGCCGCGGACTGCTGCTCCGGAGTGGCGGAAGAGGGCGGCCCAGGGCCCCGTGCACGCGCGGCAACCCCAGCGCAAACGCACATGCGTGGACTGCCGTGCACGCGCGTATGCGCCCAGCTCCCTCTCCTGGCCCTTCCGGGCTGCCAGCAAATTGGCCGCCAAAGCGGCCGATTAGCTTGCGGCTCTGCAAGCTTCTCTTCCCCCCCCTCCCGAAACAAGAAGCTTGCCAGGCCGCGAGCTAATTGGCCGCTTTGGCGGCCGATTTGCTCACAGCCTGGCGAGCTTCTCGCTTCTTGCTTCGGGGGGGGTGGGGATGGGAAGAGGGAGCTGCGGCCCGGTGCCAAGGCCTTCGCGGCCCGGCACCGGGCTGCAGCCCGCGGGTTGGGGACCACTGCGCTAGAGGGCGTCACCCCAAGGGTCAGACATGACTCGGTGCTTGCACAGGGGATACCTTTTAATAGGTTGGAAAATATCCGGAGATTTGGGGCAGGATGGAGCCAGAGGAGGGCAGGGGTTTGGGGCATAGAACCACAGAGCCCAACTTCCAAAGCAGCTATTTCCACCAAGTGGATCTCTGCCACATGGAGATCAGTTGTAACAACAGGAGATCTCCAGCAACTGGCATTCCTAACTTCTATGCAGAGTTGCGCTAGTCTGAAATTAATTGTTTCACAGGATTGCATGGTTAGCGGAGGGAGGGAAGGACCAGTTGGTGTTGAAGCAATGTGCTTACATCACCTCTGATGTGACCTAGGCTGAAGCGGCTCTGGGCGTTTTATCCCCAATGACCCCGAATTTTAAAAAGTCATCTACTTGTTATTCGATTTCCATTTTGATATTTAAATCAAATTTAAATTTTCCCTCTGCAACGTCTGTGATTGATCAGCGGTGACGCTACCTTTGCCCTGCAATATCTAGGATGGATATAGCTTGCTACTTTCGAGGAAACCACTCTGAAAGCCAACACTGACGTAGCGAAGCAGTCTGTCACTGATCGGTCAGGGTGTCAGTTCAAAGACTGCCTGGTTCCTGGTTTCCATTCCCTCATCAGGCTTATTTTTGCCCTCATTCTTAAAGTGACTGTGCTCCGAGCCCACAGTTCTATGTACCGATATATGTTTTTGGATTGTCTTTCCCCCCTTGTCGCCAACCCCCTGCTCACTCATTCAGGAAAAGAAAAATAAACAAGTAGCTTCGTGCTCCATTCCCCATGCCCATGTTTGCTTTCACTGTAAAGTCAGGAGGAAACAGCAGGAAATAACCCCCTCCAGTCTTGTGCTCCTTCAGTGCCGGCTGGAGCTTCGTGACCCGCGTTCCCCTCCCCCCTCTTAGCTTGCCCAATCAAGTGGGAAGGAGAGAGCAGCCACACAACTGAATTTAGAATGCAGTCTATTTCAATTCGGGAAAAAGGAAGGCAGAAGACCCGAGTTCAGATCAATCTGAATTCAGTATGATCAACAACAGGAGGGGGGAAAAGTAAGTGCAGAACCAGCCCTGGAAGTGACAGCATCATGCTGGCAATGTCAAGGAAGCGCTCTGACATTTGGGCAAAAAGTCTATGGTAAAGGTAAAGGTATCCCCTGTGCAAGCACCGAGTCATGTCTGACCCTTGGGGTGACGCCCTCCAGCGTTTTCATGGCAGACTCAATACGGGGTGGTTTGCCAGTGCCTTCCCCAGTCATTACCGTTTTACCCCCCAGCAAGCTGGGTACTCATTTTACCGACCTCGGAAGGATGGAAGGCTGAGTCAACCTTGAGCCGGCTGCTGGGATCGAACTCCCAACCTCATGAGCAAAGCTTTCAGGCGGCTGCCTTACCACTCTGCGCCACAAGAGGCTCTTAAAAAGTCTATGATAGAAGCCAAATTACCATAGAGTTTTTGCTCAAATACCAGACTGTTGCCAAATGGAGTTTCAACATTGGCTTGGCCACCCTCCCACTCCTGGTAAGTCCCCCTCCCCATGTCCTGCCAGTTGCCAGCAGGGACCTATCAACCCTAATGGGGGATATCACCTGCACAGTATCTGTCCACATTAAAACAACAAAAATGAATTCAGCCTAATCTAAACTTCAACAAACAGTCCACCAATTCAGTTATGCATCATGAAACAATGCAAGGTCCATGCAGCTATGAGGCAGGTGCTGCATAATCTCATTTTATTCCTTTTTAGAGACTTAAAATACATTTCCTTAAACAACTGCTCCCTCTGAATTTCCATTTCCTCTCTGGAATAGGGGAAGGTGTCATCTTCAGAAAGTTTTAAGAGGGATTCCCCATCCCCAAGAGCCATTAGAAATTAAAGCATCACATAAATCCCAACGAAACTACACATTCTACCATCACCTGATTTGACATGGTAATTAAGCCTAAATTGTAAGCGGATACTTATATGTGTAACCAAAGAGTGCTGCGTCCTGCTAATTCCAATCTCTTGATGATCCATGGTCCCCCAAAAGTGTGCTTGGCCTGGACTAGAGCTTGAACCGAACGTGGAAAAACAAGGACATAAGCCGGGCTGCCAAATGATAGATTAGTCGTACGTATCATATATGAAAGTTGGACAATGAAAAAATCGGAAAAGAGAAGAATCGATTCGTTTGAACCCTGGTGCTGGAGGAGGCTTCCATGAGCAGCAAAGTCACAAACAAGGAAATACTGCAGCACATAAAGCCTGATATAACACTGGTAGGCAAAATCCTGAAACTCCAGCTCCCTTACTTTGGCCATATCATGCGATCCAACTCAATGGAGAAAGTGATTTTGCTAGGACTGGTCAGTAGAAAAAGGAAATCAGGCTGCCAAAGGGCACGGTGGTTGGACATGATTGAAATGGACACAGGCCAGAACATTGTATGGCTAAGGGAGGTGGTGCAGGATCGGGGGCTGTGGCGGCAGTTGTGCCACAGGATCGCCAAAAGTCGAACACAACTGAATGGTTGACAACAACAACAGAGCCAGGGACCACTGGCAGCTCCTTCCACCAAGCTGGAGCCAGGGACTTCTTGTGGAAGGTGGTGACTTCTTGGTGGAAGGAGCTGCCAGTGGGGATTCAGGCCCTTTTGGAAAGTTCTGAAGCCTGCAAAATGGAAAGTTCTGAAGCCTGCAAAATGGTGTTCTTCCGCCAGGCTTAGATTGAGGCCAAAACAAGCAAGCAAAACGCCAAATTGGCAAAACACCCCTTCCGTCCTCTCCTCTCCCTTCCAGAGGTCATCAGATCTCAAAGAAACTGGACAATGCGCTAATCTATTTATGAGAGCACTGCTCTTATCCAGTAGACTTAACAACTACTGGCCAGTATGTCATTCTATACGATGTTTTTATTATTTTAAAATGTGTATAAACCTCATGAAGTAAGCTGCCCCGAGCCTGCAGTGGAAGGATGGGAAGCCTCGAAATTAAATTAATAATTATAATAACTACAAGCAGCCCTCGCAGAATTCGTCATGACGTACGCCTGTGTAATTCTGTTTAGAATCCGAGCCTCTGCAAAGAATGTGCTTATTGCTGCGTTCCTTGTCTCCTCTGCTTCCGGCGCCTGAATGCTCTCTGTGGCTATTCATCCTTTCTGACCTTACTTTCAGAAATAAAGGACAAGCAAGCAGGTTCCATTGCCTCCTTTCCACCCATTTGGAGACGTTTCTTATCTCCTGTTGCTTCCGTCGCTGTTCTTTTGGAATTGTCACAGGTCCTTAGACCTGAACAGATGCCTGGCACACAAGAGATCAAAGGACTGTTTTGTTATTTCCCTTCCCTGATTGACAGTTTAAATCTTGAATGTAATGGGGCATGATCTCCGAGATTAATTAGTTCTGCCTGAGCTGTGCAAAGTCTCATATGTCTGAATACATTGCCAAACTCTGGATTTTGGCTCTTTTTCAAAAAATGAACGGAGTATATATTTCCGGTGGTGGCCTTTGCTCTCGTTTGCAGGGGAGAGGAACCTCTTCTCTTTGGACGTGACTCAGGAAAGACTAGGGCAGGTTAGCTGGCAAACAAAAGGAATCATCCTTCTACGGGGGTAGCGAACACAGCAGAAGACCGAATCAGGATACAGGATGATCTTGATAGGCTCGAGAAGTGGGCTGACATGAATAAAACAAATGTCAATAGTAGTAAATGTAAAGTTCTTCGTTTAGGTAGGAAAAATCAAATGCATCACTATAGGATGGGCGAGACTTGTCATGGCAGTAGCACGCGTGAAAATTGTGTGACTCCATGGGAGTCAAATGGGATTTGGGGCTGTATTAAAAGAAGTCTAGTGTCCAGATCACAAGAGGTAATGTTACTGCTTTACTCTGCTCTCGTAAGCCCTCTCTTGGAGTAATGTGTTCAGTTTTGGGCACCAAAACTAAAGAAAGATGTAGAGAAACTGGAGCATGTCCAGAAAAGCGCTGCAAAGATGGTGAGGGATTTGGAGACCAAGTCATATGAGGAAAGGTTGAGGGAGCTTGGTCTGTTTAGCCTGAAGAGAAGATGACTAAGAAGTGATATGACAACCGTCTTTAAGTACTTGAAGGGCTGTCACATAGAGGATGGAGAAGAGTTGTTTTCTGTTGCCCCAGAGGGTCGGATCAGAACCAAAGGGATGAAATTATTTCAAAAGAAATTTTGGCTAAACATCTGGAAGAGTTTCCTGGCAATTAGAGCGGTTCCTCAGTGGAACAGGCTTCCTTGAGAGGTGGTGGGTCTCCTTCCTTGGACCTTTTTAAGCAGAGGCTAGATGGCCACCTCACAGAAATGCTGATTCTGTAGACAAGGCAGATTGTAAGTGGCTGAACAGAAGGGATTGTGTCCATGCTTGACTCTTGTGGCCCTTTCTTGCATGCCCAGGTAAACGCTGGTTGCCACTTTGGAGCTGGGAGATGAATTTCCTCCAGGTCAGGTTGGCCTGGGATTCTGTTTTATTTTTTTGGGGGGGGGCATCATCTGGGCATGGAATTGGGGTCACTAGTGAGCATTCTGCAGGGGGTTGTACTAGATGACCCTGGGGGTCCCTTCCAACTCTGTGATTCTGTGATTCTATGTGGCGCTTGTTTATTACAGTTACCTGTTCATCATTTTTCTGTCAATTCTCTACTAGTAGTTAGGATTGGTTCATACCCACTCTAGCTAGCAACTCTATTCCAGGGTCCACCTGTAAACACCGAGAATTGACAGAATGGCAGCTAAAGGGGATGGCAATAGAAAATGGCTACCATAAGGTTGCCAGGGCCAATCAAAAATGTTTGAACAGTTTTCCCCAACTTGGTACCCAGGGGCACCATGGCACCCACTGATACTTTTCTGGTATAGACCAAGGACTTCTAGAAAGTGTGGGGGGGGGCTAGGTGGGCCTTTTCCCCAGCAGGGCTTCTGATTGACTGATTAAAGAGAATCTTGTTAAACAGAGCTTTCAGTAATGCTGAAGAATTACTATTAGAGTTATATATATTATTATTAGGTGTCCCTTGTGGTGCAGAGTGGTAAGGCAGCAGACATGCAGTCTGAAGCTCTGGCCATGAGGCTAGGAATTCAATACCAGCAGCCGGCTCAAGGTTGACTCAGCCTTCCATCCTTCCGAGGTTGGTAAAAGGAGTACCCAGCTTGCTGGGGGATAAACGGTAATGACTGGGGAAGGCACTGGCAAACAACCCTGTATTGAGTCTGCCATGAAAACGCTAGAGGGCATCATCTAAAGGGTCAGACATGACCCAGTGCTTGCACAAAGGATATCTTTACCTATATTATTATTATTATTACTAGTAATCAAGCCCGCTGCAGAGGAATGCAGCGGGCGCTAGGGCCTTACCGCAGTGGTGTGTGGGGTGGTCGGCGGCGGGCTGGTCCGGCGGGCTGGTCGACGGCGGCGGTGGGCTGGTCGCGGGCGGCAGCGGGCTGGTCGGCGGCGGCAAGCTTCTTCTGTTGGCGGCGGGCTGACGCGGCGAGAGGCGCTTCGCGCTTCTCGCCGCGTCAGCCCGCCAGGCAGGGAACCCCCGGCAGCCGCGCTTCGCGCGACTGCCAGGGGCTCCCTCGGGCAGCGGCCTCTCGCCGCGTCAGCCCGCCAGGCAGGGAACCCCCGGCAGCCGCGCTTTGCGCGACTGCCGGGGGCTCCCTGGGTCGGTGGCCTGATGCGGCGAGAGGCGCTTTGCGCCTCTCGCCGCATCAGGCCGGGAGGAACCGTCAGGCCGGGAGGAACTGTGAGCCGCGCTGTGCGCGGCTCGCAGTTCCTGGAGCTGGGAATCGGAGGGACCGGGAGGAACCGTCAGGCCGGGAGGAACTGTGAGCCGCGCTGTGCGCGGCTCGCAGTTCCTGGAGCTGGGAATCGGAGGGACCGGGAGGAACCGTCAGGCCGGGAGGAACTGTGAGCCGCGCTGTGCGCGGCTCGCAGTTCCTGGAGCTGGGAATCGGAGGGACCAATCGGCAGGCGCTTCGCGCCTGCCGATTGGTCCCTCCGATTGTCTGTCGTGAGGAAGGGTCCAATCCGGACCCTTCCTCATCACGGACTAATCCCACCTCTACACCCCTTAGCCATTTATATAGTCCGTGGCGCCCGTGGCGCCACGGGCGGTTTAAAGATTATTATTATTATTATTATTATTATTATTATTATTGTTATTATTATTATTATTATTATTATGTTTGTTACCTGCCACTCCCGAGCAGGCTCATGGCAGGTTACATATGTCCAGTTAAAAGCCACATTAAAACCCCATTAAAATGGACACAAACATATAAGATGCAATATGAAACAAACTCAACAACACGGGGAAACTTCCCCCCCCCATCTCCACCCCACCCCTACCTCCAGAGCAGTGGTTCTCAACCTTTCTAATGCCGCGACCCTTTAATACAGTTCCTCATTTTGTGGTGACCCCCAGCCATAAAATTATGCAAGGGTTCTTTCACAGAAATTAAACCAAAACTGACCAATGGCATGAAGATCCATAGTTCATGATTGTATATAAATTGTTCCCCCCCCCCCCCCGGGGTTTCTCAGTTCAGTTCTGCCTCTTGTCTCACCATGGCGATCTCGCTCTTTTCCGCTGCTCCAGAAAGACGGACGTTCTATCTCGATCTACCTCGCAAGGCTGTTGTGTGGATGGCGCCCCCCCCGGCCAAGCTACTTGCCCTGCCACAACCCCTGTGAAAGGGTCATTTGACCCCCAAAGGTGTCCCGACCCCCAGGTTGAAGAGGAAGGAGAAACGAGGTAACCTGAGTTGCAGCTTTTTTTAAATATAATTTTTTATTTTTATATATATATAGAAAAGAACAAGGAAAAATATATTCGATTACAATATCACCCCTCCCTCTACCCCCCCCCAAAGTCCCCATTTGCTTGAGGTTTCGTATTGCCAAATATTCCAAATATCTGTTGCCTGTAAAGATAAAAACAAAGCAACAACAAAAAAATCCCACTTTAACATAACATTTCCAACACTTACAATCAACCTTGGGTATTACAAAAATATGCCAAAATCTAATTAGACAGAATATGAGTCTATGGGAACAACACGGTACAGTAAACCTCGATATGAGACCTTCTTAAGAAGACTGGGGAAGGGAAAGGAGAAGCAAAGGGAAGAGGGAAGGTGTTAGAAATATTTTCTTTATTCTTTTTCTGTACACTTTTACAAAGATGGTATGTAACATCTAAGGTAATCAAAAAGATTTTAAGTCAATATAATTGTAAGTGCTGGAAATGTCATGATAAAGTGGGTTTTTTTATTATTAGTGTATAGTTACGGGGCCAAAGTTCATATTGTTCTACAAGAAATGTTCAATGTTAAGTATCTAATCAAACCTGGAAATACGGGACCTGGAAATCAGGAAGGGTCTTTGTTTGTGTTAAAAACCTAATTTTCTATGCAATCACTGCAACAAGGTTACATCTATAGTCAACAGAAAATTAGTTGAAGAATCTCAAGAACTGTGGAATTCTTATGTGTGAAAATTTATAAATTTTGGGCTAAGGTCAAGATATCATCTTAGAGAAAGAGTGGGTTTTTCCTTTTCCCCTTTTAAAAAATAAATACTGGGTTAAAGTATAAAAATGATCTGAATTGAAGAATTCAGGAGCCGGAAATGTCATGATAAAGTGGGTTTTTCCTTTTTTCATTTCTTTTTTTTATAAATACTGGGTTAAAGTTCATATTGTTTTCATAAGAAACGTTTAATGTTAAGTACGTAAAATTATGTTGTGAACAACTGCAGGAACCAGTTGATTTCCTAGCTTAAGGATATGCCTTGGTTCAAGTTTAACGGTAATTTTTGTACTACCATAGTTGCAGCTTGATACCAGGGGGGGGGCATCAATCTTCCCCCACTGCCCCAGCCTCAAGTGTAGACATTGCAAAAGAACTCCATTTTGCAGGCCCTGTGGAATGCCGAAAGGTCCTTCAGGACCTGCAGCTCACCCGGGAGCTCATTCCACCAAGTCAGGGCCAGGACCAAAAAGGCTGGGAACGACCGGTAAATTGTCACCCACAGAGTATAAGACCCCGTGGGGAGCACAGGGCAGTAGGCGGTCCCTCAGGTATGTGGGTCCCAACCCACATAAGGCCTTGGAGGTTAAAACCAAAACCTTGAACCAGATCCTCAGCACAGGCTGGATGTCGGCCCTCCATGATTTTCCTGTGAGGACTCTAGCAGCTGCATTTTGTACCAGCTGGAGTCTACAGATCAAGGACGAGGGCAGGCCCACATAGAGCGAGTTACAGAAATCTATTCTGGAGGTGACCGTTGCATAGATCACTGTGGCCAGGTGTTCAGGGGACAGGTAGGGCGCTAGTAGCCAAGTTTGGCGAAGATTGAAAAATACCTGGCCCGCTACCTTCTTGACCTGAGCCTCCACAGTTAGCGAGGTGTCAATGGTCACACCCAAGTTCCTAGCCTGGGACGCGGTAAGTTGCATCCCTGCCAGGGTTGGTGGTCGCGCTTCCTGGCCTGCCTAGCCACAGGACCTCTGTCTTGGAGGGGTTGAGTTTCAGACAACTCTGCTCAAGCCATTCAGTCACCTCTACCTCCTGCAGAAGCCATGTTGTGATTGTGCCCACTTTGACAGAATTGCCAGAATCCCACAGGAATAAAAAGGCTGAGAAGGCTATGCATTCTCCTACAACCGAGGCAGATATACTCACAGACACAAAAATGATTGTTGAGACTTTTGGACTTGGTTTGGTCCTGAGTCCCTCCAGAGAAATAGAGCTGCAGAGTAACCAATCATTTGAAAGTATGCAGTTATTAGGTACCTTAGTGGATGAGGCAGAGATCTAGACTTACAGCACTTTGACGTTTAAAAGAGAGAATCTTTACTAGGAAAGGTTATTTATAAATAGATATATTCATTTGCTTCAGTTGTCTTACTGAAGCAGAGTTGTTATCAGCCATTCAGTTATGTCTGACTTTTGGTGATCCTATGGCACAGTTGTCGCCATAATCCCCAATCCTGCACCGTCTCCCTCAGCTGTGCATTGTTCTGGCCAGTGTCCATTTTGATCGTGTCTAACCACTGGATTCTTTGTCGGCCTGACCAATTCTAGCAGTACAAAAGCTTAAAATATAGTTACAAAGAAAACACATTGCAAGTCTCTATGGCTGGCTCAAGCAGACTACATGCCTACACACCAGCCAAGGGGGAGAGCTAAGCCTTATGGAATCTGCTCCTTACTTCAGAGCACACATGGAACTTCTTCCTGAAGAAGGAGGAAGTGGGCATGAGCCCAGCTTAAACAAAGGAAAATCCAGAGCACATGGCTCAGAATTTCCTGCAACCTGTCCAATGACCACTTGATGACACTAGAGAACACACTACAGCTCAGCTTCTTAAACCGTTTAACAACAACCCTTCAAGGCTGACTTACCCAAATTACTTGCTGATTGCAATTCCAACAGTGATGCCAGCTGAATTCTTCTGGAGCACCTTAGACTCTTAGGGTTTTTCTCTTGTGAGCCACAGTAAGGGTTTGGCAGACCTACGTGAGGCCCAGTAAAAGCCAGGAGTGGGTTCGGGCAGGAGAAGCTTTGCAGGTAGGAACTGGCAACGTGGTACCTGCAGACCCCAGTTTGTGGGGAACTGGTTCATTTCTACTTCCCTGCCAATGGAAAACACACACACAATTCACCATCAGGCCTTGCTGCAAGATATCTCCTTAAGTCTGTAGCTACTTATTTAAGCAACTGTAAAAATGCAGTGGCTTAGTGTAGCTCTGCCAGACTTCAGGTGGTTCCAAGGGGAAATAGATTGGCCACATGTTAGCAAAACTTGAGAAAATCCTCTTACGGGATTTTCTCAAACCTCCTGGTGGTAGCTGAAGATCTCCTGGGATTACAGTTGATCTCCAGGCAACCAAGAGCAGTTCACCTGGAGAAAAATGGCTGCTTTGGAAGGTGGACTCAATGGCATTGCATCCCTCTGAGGTCCCTCCTCTCTCCAAACGCTCCCCTTTCCTAGCTCCACCCCCTCCCAATCACCAGGTTTTTCCTTATTATACCCTACTGAGGTTCCGCCCCTCCCTGAACCCTGCCCTTTCCAGGCTCCACCCCCAAATCTTCCCAAAACACTGGTGGCAAACAAAACTCAGTGTGAGCTTGGAATTCACAACCAGTGTGAGATGTGATCACTCGAGAATATGCTGTGGGCCTTCTCAAGCCAACAGAGGCTGTTTCCACACTGGAGACTCTGCGACGGGCTGCACACTGCAGTTTGAGCTGGGGCAGGTTGCCCTGCCTCTTCCTGCTCCCACGCGGGGGAGCATTTGGCCCGGATTTGTGCTCCCATACGGGAGCAGAGTTCCCAGTGCAGAAACAGTCAGAGTGCAACTTTTATACAGAATCAATACTATGAAACCTGGAAAGGACCACAAAGCCTACCAGAATTCTTCCTAATAGCTTGTCGCGATCCAGTTTATCTAAAGCTGTAACTAACGGCCGGACTAACCTGGTGTATAATGTACACTAACACCAACAAACAGAACTGGAACGTCAACAAACATCCATGGCTCCTGCCAAGATTAATATAGGCCTGTAATTGGGCCTTAAGTGTGTTCACTGATTGTCTGTGAACCAGGAACTGATGGATCGTTCACAAACGTTTTGGATCTCAGGCTCACCTCCCGAGCTTCCAGTCACTGGATGTGCACAAACACAACACCCTGGACCTGTAACAAAACACAGGTTGGATGACTGAATGTTAAGGTGATAATTTGGGGCAATTGACAATGGCGGTTTTTTTTGGTCCCATATGGCCCTTAAGGGCGTTTCTGCCTTGTTCTACTGGGTTCACTATGCAAAAATAAATAAGTAAAAAATGGGGGTCTTCTGTCTCCTGAGAAGAAGAAATAAGAAACCTGCCGGTTTCTCAGCTCTTCCTATCCACCATGGTCCCTGTCAAATGAGTTTGAAGAACACAGAGTCAGAGGGAGGATCACATGAGAGAGGCGGTCTCAAGTTAAAACCCTGGCGACGATTTATGCTTCTTTACACCTTCTGTTGCCCGTCTGTAGGACCGTCTTCTATATTCGGTGACTGGATTTGCCAAAGGCTGCTTACGAGTGAGACGTTAAGAAACTTCTTGGTCCTGAAGAGATATCTTTCTCGGATTCGGTTAAAGAGTGGGCTGGCAAGATGTTCGAGCAATGCCAGATGCTCCGTACAGGGCCTTTCGGGCTTCAGATCTGAAAATCTACTCCCTTGTGAAATTCCAAGCTGCGGATGATATGGCTCCAGCATCACATGCACTGGAACATAATACAAAATGGAGCTCTTCAGCTAGGTTGAGGCCAGGTAGAAGGACCGGGGTGAAAAGATCAGGCTGCTCCCCCCACCCCCGCTCTGGGGTCAGAACTAAGATCTAGATCAGGGGTAGTCAAACTGCGGCCCTCCAGATGTCCATGGACTACAATTTCCAGGAGCCCCTGCCAGCATTCGCTGGAAATTGTAGTCCATGGACATCTGGAGGGTCGCAGTTCGACTACCCCTGATCTAGATTCTGTCCGCCCCATTACTATTCTGTGCCCTTTTTGACATTAGCAGCATGGGCTGCGTGTCTACGTAGCCGGCTCAGTGATTTGTTATGGGGTAATGTTTTATGCTGCTACCTTTAGGTGATTCGAATGTTATTATTCCTGAAGTAGGACTAGGGGCTCTGTTGTTAGATTGTTTTATTTGTTTAACCAGGTATGTTTTTTAAATTCATTATATGTAAACCGCCATGAGCCAGCATTCCTAGGAGTGGCGGTATATAAAGATAAAGATGAATAAATAAAATAATGTACTTTCATGGCAGGGGTGTGCGCGTGTGTTGGGGGGTTGCTATTGGGGGCTTCTTGCTTATGCCAAATGGGCTGCCCAACTTGTTTGCCAAGAGCATAAGAAGAGTTGGTTCTTATATGCCGCTTTTCTCTACCTGAAGGAGTCTCAAAGCGGCTTACAGTCGCCTTCCCCTTTCCTCTCCCCATAACAGAGACCCTGTGAGGTAGATGAGGCTGAGAGAGCCCTCATATTACTGAAGAAGAAGAGTTGGTTCTTATATCCTGCGTTTCTCTACCCAAAGGAATCTCAAAGCATCTTACATTCGCCTTCCTTTTCCTCTCCCCACAATAGACACCCTGTGAAGTAGAAAAAGAGTTGGTTCTTATATGCCCCTTTTTTCTAACCAAAGAAGTCTCAAAGCGGCGTACATTCGCCTTTCCTTTCCTCTCCCCACAACAGACACCCTGTGAGGAAGGTGAGGCTGAGAGAGCCCTGCTCGGTCAGATGACCAGCCAAGAGAAGGCCAAAGGAGGTGGCTCTCTTAAGACGCAGGCGGGTAATCGAAACGCCTTTCCCTTGGGAGAAATTAGGTTGGGGGACAAAAGCAAATTCAATATTGACTCCAACCTTTGACCAGAGTGGCTGTTTTGGGCAAACAAACTCTGTCGCTCCCAGAGGGCCGACGGTATATTCAATATCTGGAGAATTTGACAAGGAGAGGTAACAGCATGCTGTGGCGGGTTTTGCTAACAGCCACAGATACTTGACAGGTTCTTTTTAAAAATGTCAAAGCAGCCAATTTGACTGCCTCGGAAAATTTGTTATCAAAACCTCGTTTCTTTTTTTTCCCCTTTTGCCAAATGAAAACATGTCATTTATTGCAAAGTTAACGTTGACAGGGAGAAGTGCATTCGTGCGAGAATGCCCTTAGCTTGCCTTTCCCTCGACTTGGTGATTTTCTTATTTCATGAAAATGGAGATGGTGAAACGAACACTTTTCTTCTATCCCAGGTGATCTGAGAAGGAAGGTAAGACATGTTTCCCCCCACCCGCGGAAGTCATGAAATGAATAAAACCCAGCATAATACATTATAACCTAATAACTGAAGGGATCTTAAATAGGGTTTTCAAATGTCTTCCCTTTTTTCTAGATTTGGAAAGAGGGGGAAATGGCAGAAGAAAGATTAAAGCATAATTCACACGGCTTATGCACATTAGGTGCATGGTTTCGTTGTGATACCACAGGAGGAAGACTGAGAAAGTATGGACTTTCAGCCCCCAAACCTATGTTTTCTGTGCAGAAGGTCCCCAGTTTCACTCCCCAACATCTCCAGTTAAAATGACCTAGTAGTAGCAGATGTGAAAGACGCCAGAGACGCTACCAGCCCCAGTTGGTAATACTCACCGTGATAAAGGATGGTCTGATTCAGTATAAGGCAGCTTCATGTATGTGTTGTAGTTGTGAGCATGCATTCTGCAGGGGGTTGGACTAGATGACCTTGGAGGTCCCTTCCTTCCCGCCTGCCTGCCTGCCTGCCTGCCTCCATCCCTCCCTCCCTCCCTCCCTCCCTCCCTCCCTCCCTCCATCCATCCATCCATCCATCCATCCATCCATCCATCCATCCATCGATTTCCGACTTATACCCTACCACTCCTGGCCAGCCCAGCCCATGGCAGCTTACAACATATTTAAAATGACACACATGGGAAAATACAATATTAAATCAATCCTAAAAAGTAGCCAGCCGAATACAGCCCAACAGAAGCATCATTATAATGATTGTTACAATGAAAATTTTCTCTCTTGCTGGCTCATAGATGTTGATTTCGCTCATGGAGGGGCCTGGATGGTGTTAACATGCCTTATCCTATGTTTCTAAGATCACCTGATCATTATGGCTGCCTGCATGTATGTATGTACGTACATATTATTCATTCATTCATTCGTTCGTTCGTTCGTTCGTTCGTTCGTTCGTTCGTTCGTTCGTTCGTTCGTTCGTTCATTTATTTATTTATTTATTTATTTATTTATTTATTTATTTATTTATGTGCCATCCTCCCTTGTGGCCCAGGGTGGTTTAGTGTCATGAACCTCATAACGTATCCAACAGTGGAACATGTAACATTTTCAACTGTAGAATCTTTAAACATTAGAACTCTGCAACTGAAGAATTTTTTCTGCAAACATCTGTGGATACTTTCAATAATAATCTGTAAACCTTTCCCGTGGGAGCGGTAAAAATAAAAGAGTAAGGGCATTGTGGGCGGAGAAAGGGGCGGGGCGAGTCCGGGATGCAAACTCCAAGGGGCCAATCGGGAGCCATGCAGTGTGCGGCTCCCGATTGGCCCCTTGGCCAGCCCAGATGTTCCCGGGCTCAGAGGTGAGTACATGGCCGGGTGAGGCTTCGCCGTGGGGAAAGGAGCAGGGGTGCCACGTCAGAGCCGCGCCGGCCCTGCTCCTTTCTCCGTGCCTCGGCCGGGAGGGGGCTGGGAGGACAGGCTTCATGGCAGCTAAAGGAGCCAGGCTATAGCCCAGCTCCTTTGGCTGCCCTGAAGCCGCAGAATCGGGTGGGAGGGGGCAGGGGGACATGCTGCTATCTGGGAGGAAACGCACACTGAGGCGGCAGCAGGAGGAATACAAGGCAAGCGAGGCGCCCATTTGGGGCCGAGAGGGAAAACGCACCTGAGTGCCACTGCCTTCCCCTTCATGGGGGCAAGCCAGGCACCCCCTCTTGGAGCCACTGCAAGCATGCTGCGACCGTTACTCGGAGGTGCCCGGCAGGCAATTGTTGGCCAAACTCGGTGGGGGGTCCTTCGAGCCCGCGCCCACCAGATTCTCGCCTGCCGTCGTGGTTGGGTCTCCTTCGTTCTCCCTGCCTGAGAGAGACGCGCACCCCTGCTCTGCAATAGGACCGGCAGTTTCGTGGTGCTGCGCAAACTGTTCACGCTGCCTAGCTGGAAAGGAGTCGGGGTGGGGAGACAGAAGGAGGGAGGGCCCTGGCCCCACGCCCATCCAGGAGTACAGACATACAAGTCTTGCATTTCCCCTTAGCAACATCGTGCCTTGGAAGGGACACTGCTGCTCTTGCCTCGTTTTTTTATTCTTTCCTGCATCTTATTGCTCTGCTCACTGCCCTGAAGGCACGTTTCCTCGGGCCCCTCCCCTTTTCCACTCTGTATTCCACTGCTTTCTCTCCCGCCCTTTCTGACATCACAGCCTTTCATCCCTTTCCCTCGAGCTCTGGCCCGGTAGCCGTCTGCTAAAACCCTTTATTCCCACCGCTTTCCTGACAGCCTCACACACAGAGACACCAGTTTTACGGGTCTTCTTCCCTTAGCCGCTTATTCTTGCGATCCAGTCCGCCCCGCCACTCATTTTCACGCTCCTCCTATTTTTCCTGGCCGCAGCCACGCCTGGCCGCAGCCACGTCTGCGCTGGGGCAGGGGGGGAAGGGACTAGCTGCCTACCTGCGCCCCCCCCCAGCCCACACTCCTCCAGAGCTGCTCGGCTGCGGGCTAGGCTCTGCGTTGGGGGGCGGGGCTGCCTGCCTCCTATCCCTTTCTCCCTCCCCTTCTTTCCCCTTAATTCCTTCCTCCCATCCGTTTCCCCCGATTCTTTCTTCTTTCCTCCCATCTTTTTCTTTGTCTCATTCCTTCCTCCCCCCCTTCCTTCCTTACTTGCTCCCTTCCTCCCTTCCTCCCTTCAAACCCAACACTTCCAAGCACTCCACTCCACCCTAAGACCATGCTAGCGCCGGTTGTATTTTCGGCTACAATGGGCTTAACCTACTAGTAATAATAATAAAATTACTTCAATATGCACAATCTCGGTTGCTAGAAATCTTATTTTTAGTAAAAGTCAGTGCAAATAAGAAAATGTTCTAGACTAAGTTATTCTTTCAGGTCAAATACATGCACACACCCATGCAAACACACGTGCGCACACACACACACAAGGGACAAAGCCCATTGCATTCATGAATGCAACGGGTGCTAAATTGGGGTGGGTGGGATGGAAGAATTCTGCAGATGGCCTCTTCCTCCGCCCAGGACCTGGAAAGGGTGCAAGCTGGAGGCCCCTGGTCAGGGAACTCACCAGCGGGGGCAGCTCCATGCAGCATGGATCTGCAGCCTCTGAGCCTCGGAGGGAAGTGGAAGGAGGAGGGAGTGATTAGGGTTGGGGGACGGAAGGCGATTGGCTGCCTGCTGGACAGACAGGCAAGCTGGTTGGAGGAGGAGGCACTCAGGGGTGGGACAGCTGCTCTGAGTGGATGTTAAACTAAGGTGACCAGATTTCAATTTTGGTAAAGCAGGACATTATTGACCCGGGGGGATGGTTCTTGATTAAAATTTGGTCTATATGGAGCAACAAAAATTTTCATAGAACACAAAAATAGTATTGTAAAATATATGTTTTAATTTCAGGTAAAGGTAAAGGCATCCCCTGTGCAAGCACCGAGTCATGTCTGACCCTTGGGGTGATGCCCTCTAGCGTTTTCATGGCAGACTCAGTACGGGGTGGTTTGCCAGTGCCTTCCCCAGTCATTACCGTTTACCCCCCAGCAAGCTGGGTACTCATTTTACCGACCTCAGAAGGATGGAAGGCTGAGGCAACCTTGAGCCGGCTGCTGGGATTGAACTCCCAGCCTCATGGGCAGAGCTTCAGACTGCATGCCTGCTGCCTTACCACTCTGTACCACAAGAGGCACTTTTTAAATTTCAACATAGGTACAATTTGCCAGGTGCCCCCAGATGTCCCTCCAAAAGTGGGACAATCTGGTCACCTTATGTTAAACGCTGAGTGGCACTTAAGCCATGAGACCAGCTCCACCTCCTAGGCCTTACCAAAAATATTAAGTAGAACTGATACCGTGAGTCCAAGGAGATAAGGAGAGATTGCAAGGTTTGAAACAAACAAATAAATGCAACTTATTTCAATAAATTTTAAAATTACCTTTCAGCGTTTTTCCTCTCCCCTCAATTTTTACTTCCATGGCAAAACATTTCCTCAGAGAATAAAATGATATTGCAAAAGACTGCTCACGCCTCTGTGCTGCCCCAGCCACTTTCCCTCTTCCTGTTACTGAAACATCCTCATGCCACATGACAAACTACTTCTGCAACTCTCCTAATCAGTTTTTCAGTGTTGGGCAGATGGTGCTTCGGCGGAAGGAGAGGAAGACTGACCCTCCCTTGGACTCATAAAACGAGTCCCATGGATCCTTGGATCTTGGCCCTTGTACTGAAGAGCTTTGAACCCCTGTTTATGGTTTTCTATTCAGGCATTCGTGGCAAAGCATTGTCTGAGATCAGTACACTCTTCCATTTAGAATACCTGAAGAAGGTCTCTATTCTTCCTTTGAATGGAGTGTGTAACTATATCCTTCATCCATGCTCTTCAAGTCTTCAGCGCATAAAGGATCTGACAGTTCTCATTTGTTATCTCCTACAATGCGGCATTATGTTGGTCTGGTTCTTGGGTTCTCAAAGAATGAAGAGGGCCACCTTAAAGAGTAGTGCAGGTACTCGTGAAGTGGAGCATGTTCCTTGACATCTTCTCCCTTCATCCAAATAGGAGTGGGCAAAACTCACTCCAGGCTATCACTGAGAACTTTTTTTTTTCCCTTGCAAAGAACAGGAGCCTGTCTTTTGAATTCAAGCTGATTATATTTTCCTTACTACTTCTTTGAAAGCTATTGCTAATGCCTAGGGTTTGCTATGTTCAAACTGCATTCAGCACCGCCCCGAACACCCAGTTCGACCCAAATATCTCAAGATGGAGTTCTGGGATAGAATTTTTACTATTATTTCTTATGACAGCTTTACCAGTCTGATTTTAATGCTGTTGCGGAAATCTATGTTGTAGAGCAGTGGTCCCCAACCTTTTTATCACCAGGGACTGATCAACGATTGACAATTTTACTGGGGCCCGGGAGGGGGGGTAGTCTTTTATCGAGGGACGTCGCCGCCGCCTGAGCCCCTGCTCCACTTGTTTTCCGGCCCCTGAGTTCCCGTCGCCCACTGGGGGGCGCTGCCAGCAGCAGCTGCGCAGTGCTACACTGAGGGGGAGCCCCAGCCATGGCGGCCGCTGGAGAGCACTAAAGGTGAGCCAGCAGCAGAGTGGCAAGGCAGCCCCCTAGGCAGCAGCCGGGGAGGAGGACAAGGAGGGGCCGCGGCCCTGTACCGACTGATCTACGGACCAGTACCGGTCTCCGGACCGGGGTTTGGGGACCACTGTTGTACACCATCCCGAGCCTGGATGTAAAGAGGGGCAGTTAATCAATCAAATCAATCAATAACCTTCCTGCTTCCAGCCCTAGACCTTTCTGCCACGGGGCAGGCCAGTGGGACAGAATACTCAATTCCAGCTCATTTCAAGTTTTGGCACTTGAAAGCTCATATCCCGAAAATCATGTTGGGGTCCAAGGTGCTACTGGACTCGACTCTAGCTGTTCTACAGCAGACCACCCTCTGAAACTTATCTTGTCTTGTGATGCCTCCCCATAGGAGCTGGGGGCAGTCCTAGCTCATGAAATGTCTGATGAATCATAGCAGCACCCTATTGGTTATGCACCAAGATCTCTGGACCCAGTAGTGGGGGGAAATGAATTTACAACTAGAACACGAAAGGCTAGCAGTGGTTTTGTGTGGAAAGTAATTCCACTAATTTCTCTGGAAGATGTTTCACTGTATATTTGGATCATAAACACCTTCAGAGACTCTTGGGAGAGAACGAAAAATTGTCACCTATGGCAGATGCCAGAATCCAGAGAGGGGCCCTGAGGCTGACTACTTCGGACTACAAATTTAAGTATTTTAAATCAGGGCATGTTATGTGTAAAGGCAATGTACGTGTCAGTAAATGTAAGCTTTCCCCTCTGCATTTTTCACTAGATCAGTGGTTCTCAACCTTCCTAATGCCGCGACCCTTGAATACAGTTCCTCGTGTTGTGGTGACCCCCAACCATAAAATGTGCAAGTGTTCTTTCACAGAAATTAAACCGAAACTGACCAAATGGCGTGAAGATCCAATGTTCATGATTGTATATAAATTGTTTTTTTTTTCCCCAGGGTTTCTGAGTTCAGTTCTGCCACCATCCTGATCTCGCTCTTTTCTGCTGCTCCAGACAGATGAATGCTCTATCTCGATCTACCCTGTCAGGCTGTTGTGTGGATGAGCGGATGCGTCTGAGCACAGGAGCTTGCAAGAGGAGCAGCAACAGTGGTGGCGGATCCCCGGCCAAGCTGATCGCCCTGCCGCAACCCCTATGAAAGGGTTGTTCGACCCCCAAAGGGGTCCCGACCCCCAGGTTGAGAACCAGTGGACTAGATGGCCCGTTGAGGGGTAAAACACATTGGGTGCACCCAACTGCAGAAACAGCCCCAAACCTACTGCTCAGGTTACTTGTGCAAATGAAGAAGAAGAAAAGTTGGTTCTTATATGCCGCTTTTCCCTACCCGAAGGAGGCTCAAAGCGGCTTACAGTCACCTTCCTTTTCCTCTCCCCACAACAAACACCCTGTGGGATGGGTGAGGCTGAGAGAGCCCTGATATCACTGCTCGGTCAGAACAGTTTTATCAGTGCCGTGGCGAGCCCAAGGTCACCCAGCTGGTTGCATGTGGGGGAGCGCAGAATCGAACCTGGCATGCCAGATTAGAAGTCTGCACTCCTAACCACTACACCAAACTGGCTCTCTGAGCCAGACTTGGGTGCAGAATACTCTTATTGTCCACAGACACATCACTTTCTTTCTGTTGAGGCTCAAGTTAAAACTAAATGCAAAACAAAGACCCTGTAATGCTTTTGTTTGAACATTTTATTTAAGGGGCTTCATGAGTGCACAAGCAATCGCCAGGCTTACAAGAGCCACGTTTCCGCACGTTAATCGATGTGTGAATCAGCACTGGGGAAAATGAAGATTTAAGCAGATTTTTTTCCCCCTTTGTTGCTTTGATACACTTAAATTGGCTTACGTCCAAGCCTTTGGGTTTAACGGGATTGGACTGTTATTTCCCCCCCACACACCAACAGCTGAATGAAAGTCTAATAGCATTTTATAAAACCAGCAGCTGATTTGAATTTCAGCTTTATTTTATCTTCTAGCTTTACTGTAGAGCAGCATTTATTTCTTCCACCAACTCTCTTGGATGTTTTATCTGTTTTATATCCCGTTGAATTCTCGGCGAAACTGCACTAGTTTACAATAATTTTATTACTTTATTAATTAAACGTTTTCCAACAAGCTAGCTATGGCATTTCTTATCATCCAGGGTTCCATTAGTTTTTAATGGTGTGAGACAAAATTACCATTTACCCACATGCAATTTAAGAAGCGTCATTAACACAGAAAAGCACCAGGTGGGATTTTCTAATAGTTACTGTTTCTCATTTTTGTTTTTATTTAAAAGGAATTACTGGTAGGGGTTTTGTTTGTTTGTTTGTTTTTGGAGGCCCAGTCCTCAAATCTTCATGTTGATTGCTTTATATTTATTTATTTTTTCAAAAAGAAAATTATCTGAGCCTTTCGGCTATGTTCAACACTATTGTTACTCCCAAGCAAGCAACCTGTCTTAGCCACAGCTACTCTGGCCAGTAGCCATGCATCTGAGTGCATGGTCTTAACTGGCTGGAACAAAGAATAATTGTAGATACCAGTAAAAGAGGCTGGGTGTACCGTTTATGCACTGGAGATTTCATGACGGGCTGCAGGCTGGAGTTTTACTCGTGGCAGGTTGCCCCACCTCTTCCTGCACCCACATGGGGGAGCATTTGGCCTGGTGCACCTCATCCGCCCCTGATTTGTGCTCCTGCATGGGAGCTGGGGCAGTGAAGTTCCCAGTGCGGAAATGGACGAAGGGAGGGAGGATTGTAGGTGAATGCAGTCTTGGGTTGTATCAAAACAGGCATCACATCGAAACTGCAAGACGTCAGTCCCACTGTAGAGCGCGTTGGTCAGTCCGCACCTGGATTCCTTTGTGCAGTTCTGGAGGCCTCACTTCCAAAAGGACGTGGACAAAATTGAGACGGTGCTTAGGAGAATGATGAGAATGATCTGGGGCCTGGAAATCAAGCCTTATGAGGAAAGGCTGAGAGACTTGGGAATGTTCCACCTGGAGAAGAGGAAGTTCATTCCAGTCTTTGAAAGATTGGCACCTGGAGGATGTGAGGGAAAGGTCCCTGTTGGCAGTGGAGGATAGGACCTGTAGTTATGGGTTTAAACAATGTAGAACGGTACCTGCTAGATATCGGGAAGGGGGGGATTTCACCATCGGAGTAGTTCAGCAGTGGAATCGACTGCCTAAGGTGGTATAAACTCCCCCTCATGGCAGCCTTCAAACAGCGGCTGGACAGGTATTTATCATGGATGCTTTAGGCAGATCCTATATGAGCAGGTGGACTAGATGGACTAGATGGCCTGCATGGCACCTTCCAACTCTATGATTCTAGAGGAACCCCTAAAACCCGAAGGCAGATGAGCAGAAAGGAAGTGATCCAATCCAGAAGGGGACACCATTTGGAGACAAAGATTTCAGCTAGGGTCCAAGATTCCAAACAAGCTCAGAAATTCTAAGTCCCCACCATGGGCCCATTGGTGCGATCACACTCATTGGCTCCTTTCCTGGTGCCCATCAAGGGTTTGTAGAGAAGAGGCAGGGCCAGGTGGGAATTTTGCCCAACCAGGCTTCTGATTGACTCCTGGAGATTTGATAGGCTGTGCAGGTTTTTTTAAATGTTTCTTCAGCAGCAACTGCCACCACAATACAACGATCTTGATTGAGTGCTTGAAGATAAGCTGCAGCAACCATTGGATGGCTTGTTCCACCTCCAAGGCAGCCAGTTTTTGGCTGCACCCACCATACTGTATCAGATTTCCAAAGATGTCCATGGATTTGAAAAGGTTGGGCCTAGCCCTTTAAAACTGAGATATAATTGGTCATAATAGCTAAACCATCAAACAATAGAGTTAACAAAGAGAACTTTTTCTCCCTTTTTTAATATAGTAGAATTTGTGAGGGCATCCAATGGAGCTGATGGGTAGTAGATTCAAGATGAACAAAACAAAATGCTTTTTTCACATGATATGTAGTTAAAATGTGGAATTGGATGTAGTGATAGCCATAAGTATAGACAGCCTTAGAAGAAGAAGAAGAAGTAGCCAGTTTAGAGCGATTTTCCCCAGAAAGCAGTCCTCTGTAGTTTGATTTCTGCAGACCAAGACTCTCTGTCTTAAAGATACAAGCTGCAATTGAAATGCCAATTGTGGGAATGTGAATGACATTGCCTAGCAATGGAATTCCCTCCTCAAACTCTTTTTGAGGTGAATAATTGGGGGGGGGGGGGAACCAATGCACTATCCCAGCCTGTGCATAAATCGAATTGTTTTAAAAACATTTTAAGTGTTTTAAAAACATTTTAAAAACATTTTAATATGTTTTTAAATGTTTTAAATTTTAAGGCGCTGGCAAACTGACTGTGTTGAAAGCTGATACATGCATAATAGGCCCTCGCCTCAGCCTAATTTACCTCACAGGATAAAAGGTAAAGGTAAAGGTATCCCCTGTGCAAGCACCAGGTCATGTCTGACCCTTGGAGTGACGCCCTCTAGTGCAGTGGTCCCCAACCTGTGGGCCGCGGCCCGCTGCCGGGCCGCGAAGGCCATGGCGCCGGGCCGCGGCTCCCTCTCCCCGCCCCCCCCCACAGTAAAAAACTTCCCAGGCCGCAAGCTTGCGGCCCGGGAAGCTACTTACTGTGGGAGGGCAGGGAGAGGGAATCGGGCCGGGCCGCACATTCGCGGCCCGTGCGGGCGCGGCCCGTGGGCGCGGCCCGGTGAGCGGGCGTGGCCAGTGTGGGTACGGCCCGATGCATGGGTGTGGCCCTGCGGGTGCGGCTCCACCCCCGCGGGCGCAGCCCCCACGGGCGTGGTCCGCGCGGCCTTGGCCCAATGCCCTGCCGGTCCCCAGCCTCAGAAAGTTTGGGGACCACTGCTCTAGTGTTTTCATGGCAGACTCAATACGGGGTGGTTTGCCAGTGCCCTCCCCAGTCATTACCGATTTACCCCCCAGCAAGCCGGGTACTCATTTTACTGACCTCATAACGATGGAAGGCTGAGTCAATCCTGAGCCGGTTGCTGGGACTGAACTCCCAGCCTCATGGGCAGACTTTCAATGTGATTTGGCAGCTGGATTTTCCTGTGCAGAACAGGAAAATCTACTTCTAAAGTGCATTGAAAGTGCATTATCTCTAGTGTGCAGACTAGGCCCTGGTTTCACCCAAGTTGTTTGGATTTGATGTTTAGCTATAAACAACATGGAGACATCCCTAGAAATAATTGTTTGAACGAAGATCTACAGCAGCCTTTTTCAATCTTTTGACCATGGAGGAGCCAAACTACAGAGATCAGTTCCCTTGGAAAAAATGGCTGCTTTCCAGAGTGGGCTCTAGGGAATTACACTCTGCTGAGGTCCATCCCCTCCAGGTTTCTGAGAGCGGTTTCTCAGTGCAACAGGCTTCCTCAGGAGGTGGTGGATTCTCTGTCTTTGGAGAATTTTACACAGAGGCTGGATAGCCATCAGACGGAGAGGCTGATTCTGTGAAGGCTCAAGGGGGTGGCAGGTTACAGTGGATGAGCGAGAGGGTTGTGAGTGTCCTGCATAGTGCAGGGGGTTGGACTAGACCCAGGATGTACCTTCCAACTCTGTTATGATTCTATGATTCTATGAATCTCCAAGAATTTCCCACCCTAGCATGGGAAGACCTCACTACCATAATATAGGGAAACTCATGTCCAATTTTTTGCTCAGCAATGAGTTTACCTGGGTGAGGTTTCTCCACACTCAAAATCCTGTCCTTCCCAGGTCCCACTCCAAATCTCCAGGAACATTCCTCTGGGAGAGATGGCAGCCCTATTCTGCTCATGGAAAGGACTCCCTTCTTATCAAGCCAAGCTGTAAATTATAGAGAGGGAATACTTGCACATACATAAGCTTGCTGCCTTGAGACAGACTCCATCAAACATGTGGAAATGTAGCGGTCAGACGGGGAGCGTGATTGAGCCTCTTGGGTGTTCACACTACCTCCCGCAGGCCTTAGATGAAGTTTGTCAGGAGAATTTTCTTTTTTCTTTAAACAGAATTCTATGTGAAATGACTTTTAATGAGCCTCCATTTGGAGTCAAACATACCTTTCTGATTTACATAGTTTAAAGATCTGTCAGCCTTGGCGGAGTCGCGCGTTTGGTTAAGAGAGACACAGTCGGATGACAGTTGGTTGGAACGGACATTTTTTGGAGTGGGGGGGGGGCGAAGTTTGATCCTGATCTTGTCTCAAGATATTTCTGTTCTACGCAGAAGCTGAGGAGAAAGCCTGGTTAGAGTAAATATTTACCTTAAATTAGACGGGGACAATTAAATCGATGGCAGCTTAATTACTATAGTCTCTTCAATTATAATGAGTGTTGACTAATTGCTGACTCAGTCTATTTACATGTTAATAAATGCCAGTGTTTGGGTGATCCGTTTTTTATGTTCTGTGTTTTACAGTTCTAAGTGGTTTTCTCAGATCCTTTGTTTCCCTGGTGTTGGGCGAAATATAGTCAATGGAAGAGAAAGAGCTGTCCTGATGAATCCCCAGCCCGTACTTGTCTATGTTTTCTTATTATGCACTTGGCATATTTTCACAATAAAAAGGTGTGAAGAAATTCTGAAAAGTAGTCCTTGTTCCACAGAGATCACAAAAATAGAATGAGGACCAATGTATGAGATATTAAATGAGATATTAAATCTAGGAAAGAAACGATAATGTTGGCGATTCACCGAGACCTATCTTGTGCTTCCTGAGAGCCAAGGATAATTTGACTACTATGTGAAATTCTTCAGAATGGTAGCAACTCTACTCAATTATTAAGTCTCATTGGATTTACTTGTTTCCTGTGCAATTTTACTTTTGCCAGTCTCCCAGCAGCACCAGAGATCTCCCACTATTACAAGTAATCTCCAGACGACCAAGATTAGTTTTCCTGGAGGCAATTCCTGCTTTGAAGAGTCG
Organism: Paroedura picta; assembly: GCF_049243985.1. Lineage (NCBI taxonomy): Eukaryota > Metazoa > Chordata > Lepidosauria > Squamata > Gekkonidae > Paroedura > Paroedura picta. Next base: position 21,289,001 of record NC_135370.1, on the reverse strand, counting down.
ATCGTATAGCATCATATCCTGTTGAGGTCTCTTCCCTCCCCAGACCTCACCCTCCTTGCCCTGATCCCCCCGAATATTCAGATATTTCCCATCTAGTCCATGGGTGGGTCGATTGTGGCCCTTCAGCTGTCCATAGACTACAAGTCCCATGAGCCCCTTTCAGGGGCTATACCTTTCAGGAGCACATGGGAATTGTAGTCCATGGACAGCTAGAGGGCCACAATTTGCCTACCCCTGACTCTGCTCCATGAAGGATCAGTCTACATCATCCTTGATAAGTATCTGTCCGGGTGCTGTTTAAAGACCTCAGTCCCCTAGCTCCTTGCCTGGTATGGTGAACCTTGTGTTCGGGGTGAAAGGTTTTTATTTATCCAAGCACCTGATTCATCTGCCAGTGTTTGGCTTGAAATGGATTATTCTAATGGCTAGCTATAATATTAATTAATTAATATTAATTAATTTAATATTAATGGCTTTAATATTTCTTTTTTGTTATAAACTGCCTCAGAAATATGTAGATGACAGTACATAGGATAGTTGTTTTTTAATAAACCTCAAATAGTAAGCAAAGACTTTTGACTCCTCAATCAATAACTATTAAGGAATGACTTAATACCAAAGGCAGAATAGAGCCTTCAGTTATATTAATAACAACTGGGGGATCTGTGAGGATTTACATGGGAAGAGGCTATCCAGTTTCCTCCCTGCTCAACCTCTTCTCTATGCTGTTTCCAGTCTTCTGCCCCTTCCTGCTGCCCTCTTTTCCTTTCCCCCACTACCTTTGGTTTTGATTTCTTTTGTCTTTCCTTCAGACTCTTCTGGCACCACATTGCCCCCTCACAACTCTTATCAGCTGCTGCTTCCAAGCTCTCCTCCCCTCCCTCTTGTAGCCCCATGACCTCTTATAATCCTAGAGTTTGAAGGGGCCATATAGGCCATCTATTCCAATCCCCTGCTGAATGCAGGATAAGCGTCAAGCAGCCAGGATAAGGATCTGTCTAGCTGCTGCTTGAAGACCGCCAGCGAGGGGGAGCTCACCACCTCCTTAGGCAGCCAGTTCCACTGCCGAACTACTCTGACTGTGAAAGTACCCCCCCTGATATCCAGCCAGTATTGTTCTCCACGTACTTTAAAGTCGTTACTGTGGGTATTATCCTCTGCTGTCAACAGGAACCTGTCCGTGCCCTCCTCCAAGTGATAACATTTCAAATACTTAAAGAGAGCCATCATGTTCCCTCTCAGCCTCCACCTTTTCAGGCTGAAGATTCCTGAGTCCCTCAGCCCTTTCTCACAGGGCTTGGTACCCAGGCCGTAGATCGTTCTAGTTGCTCTGCTCTGAGCCTTCTCAATTCAGTCCATGTCCTTTTTGAAGTGAGGGCACAGTAGTCCGGGTGGGGTCTGATCAATGCAGTATACAGTGGGGTTACTGCTTCTCAGTTCCCTTCTCCTAGCACTGACATGAGCCCCTCTAATTTACACATGGGAGCCATGCCACACTTCCCTTTCTCATCCACTAATGCCTGAATGCCAACTGGTGTCTCATGACTTGGGCTCCATTTTAGGTTAGCTAAGTGACCTCAGATAGGCTCACCCTTGCCCTCTGCCCGGTGGATTTAGAATCTTCTATGGAGTTAGCAAATTTTGCCCAATGCTTTGTCAGCAGATGTCAAAGATGATTTTAATGGGGCTCCCAAATTGCTCTTCCATATGTATTACTTCCGTTTTTTCCCCTTCATCCAGAACAATGGGAAGAGCAATCCATACAGTGGAAGCTGATTTGGAAAATTAATTCTTTTTTGTTTTGTGACACCCTGTAGTTAAGAGCAACAAAGATCAAGTTTAAGAAAAAAAATTTTAAAATGTGGTGGGATAACGCCCAAAATGAGCAATTCAAAATAATATTTCAACTTCACATTGCTGTGAGACAAATTTGGCAGAAATACACCCCGCCAGATTTCCCTTTCAGTCACTTGGGTAGTAATTGCTTGGAAGGAACTCTGACAGAAGGTTAACACAGGAACAAAGCTGTGAAAGTTGGGTTTCCTGGAAGCTTACCGTACGGATATGTGCTGTTGGCGTCCTGTCATTTTAGAGGTGTCAAATTTTATCTGCATTCAGCTACACTTCTTTAGCTTTTTGCTATATGTTGGAGGTTTTCAAAAGATTTCTTGGCCCAGACTGCAGGGACATTGAGGCTAAAGCTATTGTGTCCCATGAGAACCAGTGGAAATGTTCTGTATTCAAGGAGTTGCAGACATCCTCACAATGATCTGTCTTCATTATTGACTTATTCCTAAGGACTGGGGACTCACAATTATTATCCCAATATATAAGAAAGGGAGGAAGAATGATCCTGCTAACTACAGACCAATTAGCCTGTTCAACGCTATCAGTAAACTCTATGCAAGACATTTACAATCCAAATTCCCAGACTGACTAGAACAGAAAAATATACTTGCAGAGAAGCAAGCTGGTTTTAGAGAGGGTTAATCTACTATTGATCAATGACTGGTGTTGCATCATCTTATCAAAAATATATTTCCTGAAATGCATCCCCCTTTTAAGCTGCTTTTATAGACTTTAGAGCAGCTTTTGATTCTATTTCCCGAACCAAACTATGGGAAAAAATGAAGACTCCCTCGCTCAGTCGCCACCTAATACGTATTTTGCATAGGCTTTTCTTAAAGTATGATGCAACTCCCAAGGTCATCTTTCCAGGGCTATCCAAACTCCAAAAGGTGTCAAACAAAGATGCATATTGGCTCCACTTCTTTTAAACTCATATATTAATGATTTGTTGGGCCGTCTTTGTAATATGAATTTTTATCTACTGAAACTTGCTGGAAGTCACCTTTCAATCTTGCTCTATATAGATGATGCAGCAATCCTGTCAAGAACACATATTAGATTTCAAAGAGCCATGGGACTGTTATCATTATACTGTAAAAAGGACCATTTAGAACTCAGTTATCAGGAAATCCAGTATGTCATTTGCTAAGAGACCTAAGAGACATTCCTGGATTATTAATGGCTATAGGAATGAACCGGTCTGTTATTTTAAATATTTGGCGTAGTTTTTCAGTCTTCCAAGAGCTAGAAAGCCCATGGGGATTATGTGGCCAGCAATGCACAGAAAACTGCAAATGCTGTTCTTAAATTTTGAATATTAGGTGGGCACTACATCCTTGTAGCACTCAAATTGTTTGAAGCCAAGTCAGGGTCACTATTATATGGCATGCAGTTGGGCCCCTTTTCCAATCCTGCATCATTGGAGTGGCAATCTAAATTTTTAAGAGCAGCTCTTCAAATGCCAAATTGTGTCTTCAATGCTACCCTGAGACTTGAGACAGGATTTAAGAAGGTGGAGGCTAGGTTATGGTTGACTATTCAAAATTACTGGTTTAGATTATCCTATTTCCCTCATGGCCTTGGCCCATTAACAACTGAGGATGATTACCAGTTTGCCAGTGCCTTCCCCATTCATTACCGTTTACCCCCCAGCAAGCTGGGTCCTCATTTTACCGACCTCGGGAGGATGGAAGGCTGAGTCAACCTTGAGCCGGCTGCTGGGATTGAACTCCCAGCCTCATGGGCAGACATATTCAGACAGCATTTCTGCTGCCTTACCACGCTGCGCCAAAAGAGGCTATATTTTAGGATGTCTTAAATTCTGGTTTCAACAGATGTATCACATCATCTTATGCTGGCCTATGACCATAATAAAGGCTACCACTACTAGGGCGCTAATAGAATTTATTACTACTCATATCAAAATTAATTTAATGAATTAGCATTTATTTAGCACAATATTTTATTACCTGAAGTACCTGTGCAATAGCTTTGCTTGGGCAGGCAAAATGAATGGACAGGAGAGTACCTTGAAGGGCAATGCAGCATCCTGACCTTATGACCTGGAGCATTATTTAGGGAATGTGTATGGTTTCCATTGGAGGATAGCTAGTACAGGCAGTGTATACATTGCCTAAAACAGAAACAGATGAATGAAAGGTAGCTGGAGCTAATTTGCCAATTGACGCAGGGCAAATGCTTAAAACAAGGATCCCAATCCTGCACAGGCCTATGACTGGTGGTGGAAAGTACTGTTGAGGTCCCTCCCATGCTTAAACCACACCTCCCATACTTAAGCCTCCACCACCAAATCTCTAGGGTTTTGCCAACCTGGAGTTAGTAACTCTTCTGCCAGCCCCTTCTAGCTGGGGTGTCCAGGGATGCATATGGTGGATTAGGAAGGGCTAAGATGAAGGGTTCAAGATGGGTGGCCTAGAAAGCTAAATAATAAATCATCATCATCATCATCATCATCATCATCATCATCATAAAAATCTCATGAAGTGCTGCTGCCACCACCCAGCATTTGCAGGCTGGCCACCAGAGATGAACAAGCTGTGGCCAACAAAGAAGACAACAGGGCTGTAATGTTCCAGTCAAGATCAGGGCCCTGCCTGAACTCCCACAATTCTGCAGGGCCTGCAAAAGGGAGCTCCTCCACCAGGCATTTGCTTGAGACCAACCACAAGTCCCTCTCTCTCTAAGGGCCTTAGCTAAGTTCCTGTTTCTGTTATATTGTTGTTTAAGATCACTGAAATTGTGTTATTCAGAACCACTGTTAGATTATTGTTGATGTACTGATTATGTTATAGGTTAGGTCGTTCCATGTATCCCCCCGTGATGTTATATGTAAACCGCCCTAAGCCATATGGAAGGACGATAAAGGTAAAGGTATCCCCTGTGCAAGCACCGAGTCATGTCTGACCCTTGGGGTGACGCCCTCTAGCGTTTTCTTGGCAGACTCAATACGGGGTGGTTTGCCAGTGCCTTCCCCAGTCATTACCGTTTACCCCCCAGCAAGCTGGGTACTCATTTTACCGACCTTGGAAGGATGGAAGGCTGAGTCAACCTTGAGCCGGCTGCTGGGATTGAACTCCCAGCCTCATGGGCAAAGCTGTCAGACGGCTGCCTTACCACTCTGCGCCACAAGAGGCTCTGGAAGGACGATATAAAAATCTAATTAAAAAAAAAAAGCACAAGTGAATGCCATGGTCTGTAGTTGGGACCATCTGTACAACACCTGGAGTTGGTGAAATGGATTGCCAACTTACAGCAGGCAACATACGGCGACCCCAAAGGGTTTTCAAGGCAAGAGATGTTCAGAGGTGGTGTGTCCAATTGCCGGTTTCTGCACAGAAACCCTGGATTTCCGTGATGGTCTCCCATCCAAATGCTAACCAGAGTTGGCCCTCCTTAACTTCAAAAATCTGATGATCCCATTAATGAAATACTGAATTCTGGGATTTGTATAATAATGCAAATAGAGTAATTTGGGGGGGAAATCCTCTTATATTTTCTTCTCAGACAATAGGATAACACGGTGCAAAATTACTTGTAAAGTTGCTAGGAAAAATTATTGCAGGACATCACCTATACTACTATGTATAGTTTGTTCCTACTATGCAATTTGGCATCACTTAATTAAAGTGACCAGATTTTAACATTGGTAAAGTGGGACACCATTGACCGGGCCGGGGGGGGGGGTCTTGATTAAAAATTTGGTCTATATGGAGCGACAAAAAGTTTCATAGAACTCATAGAATGCAAAAATAGCATTGTAATATATATATATATTTAATTTCAACATAAGTACAATTTGCCAGGTACCCCCAGATGTCCCTCCAAAAGTGGGACAATCTGGTCGCCTTACACAATGCATCATGTTAATACTGGTGCTCGGCTTTATTTCTGTATTTTAGGCTTCTGGTTGGTTCTGCAGCTCACATCTTATTTCATGGTTTATCGAGTGTCAATTTTATTGACTCGATTGTATTATCATTCCAGTGAGAAAGGCGGATTAGAATTAGAGTAAATAAAATAACTAAATAATATTTGCTTCTCTGTTCCCTGGGAGGAGCAAAGACCTTCACAGCTTCAGCAATATTGCCTGCTTCACCATCAGCCATTTAACCATTTATGCTATTTCCAAGATTTCAGCCTGTTGGCAGAGTTTAAATTCGCAAAGGGGTCTCAAGCACCAGCTGCTTGAAAGACAAAGGTAGTTGTATTTAGAAAAGGAACAACTTTGTAGATGAATCCGAGTACCTTTGCTGGTATATAAAGACAATGTAGTGTGTGTGTGTGTGTGTGTGGGGGAAATTAGACATTTAAATAGTTACAGAATTCCTGAAATCATGAGTAAGATTTAGAACAGCCAACAATATCTTGGCTACCATCACAATAAATGTAGGGTCTTCGTTGCTTTATATTAAACAGCCAACAATATCTTGGCTACCATCACAATAAATGTAGGGTCTTCGTTGCTTTATATTAAACAGCCAACAATATCTTGGCTACCATCACAATAAATGTAGGGTCTTCGTTGCTTTATATTAAAGGTAAAAAAGGTAAAGGTAAAGGTATCCCCTGTGCAAGCACCAAGTCATGTCTGACCCTTGGGATGACGCCCTCTAGCGTTTTCATGGCAGACTCAATACGGGGTGGTTTGCCAGTGCCTTCCCCAGTCATTACTGTTTACCCCCCAGCAAGCTGGGTACTCATTTTACCAACCTCGGAAGGGTGGAAGGCTGAGTCAACCTTGAGCTGGCTGCTGGGATTGAACTCCCAGCCTCATGGGCAAAGCTTTCAGACGGCTGCCTTACCACTCTGCGCCACAAGAGGCTCTATGCTTTATATTACATTGATCAAATGGTTCTCATCCATACAGAGCAGTTTAATCTTCTTCAAGTACCCCACTAAAGGACAGTGCAGTTGAACAAACCTAGAATATTCAATAAGTATATGAAAAAGTGAGCCCGGAACATTACCCTCATACAAACAGAGTCTCTGTGTATAGAAAGAGGAGAGAGTGAGTCCTGCTTATCTGTTGTCTTCATTCAGTCTGTTTGTTGGTTCTGGAGGCAAGCAGGGAGAAAGTGTGCTCAAAGGAACAGGAAGTCTCCAAAAGAGAGGAGGAGAGTATTTGAAAAAATCAGGAAGCTGCTGTTCTAATTATGCTAAATGCACATCTCCTCCGATGCCCCCTGTAGGGCATTCCTCACATCCTTTTGAATCATGCACTCTGCAGCTCTTGTTATGTTCCGACACAGTCCACACATTTCCAAGCCCAATAAGGGCTAGAAACTTGCTTTAAAAGATTAAGAGAGGAAAGCTCAATAATACCATGCGTCACACTTTTTCCTGTTGCACAGAATCACAGCTTGGGTGACAGATGAAGGCAAAGCACAGCTTAATAGGGATTCAATCAAAATGAGAAATGCTATGCTCCTCTTGTTGCCAGAAGTCCTTGGCAACTGGCATTTAATCTGCATTATTGGAAAGATATCGTGGTGTGAGCCAGGCCTACAATGGGAGTCACACAGCATCTCCTCGATTCACCAGGAAAAAGCAAAATTGCACCTCCCATTGACTTCCTTCATCTCCCCAATATTTGGATTGTTTCTTTTATGCCACAGTGTCCCGCTCTCTTGAGTCATAAGCAAAAGTGTTGCACTCTCCAAATGAACGTTTGGAGTGCTCTGAATAGCCTCAAGTATATTTTTGGCAGGCCATGGCAAACTGTGCTGCCCTTGTCTGGTGAGAATGAATAACAGACTTCAGAGATGGGGAGTTTAAATCCGTGCTCGTCTGTAAAAGTGCATTTGGATCTCCTGGGCAGAGTCTGCACTTACTTTGTTTATTCCATTGTCAATCCTGTTGAATTCAGATTGATTTGAACTTGGGTCTTCTTCTCCCCCCCCCCCACTGAAACAGGAAAGTGTTCTGCATGTGGTTAGGGTAGTTCAGAAGGGTTAGCCAAGGCTCTTTCTTTCTTTTCTTGAAGGGGGGGGGGAGAGGAGCCAAGCAGGGAGCCTCTTTCTTTTCTTGGAGGGAGGGGGAGAGGATCGAAGAAGGCAGAGGAGTAAGAAAAAATCCAAGACTGGCAAAAGTTGAGAGAAATTAGGGGCTTCTCCTTTAAGGCAAGCTTGTCACATGGCCCCCTTTGGCCAATCAGAGCATCTCTACCACGGAGGTAATCCAAATCTTGAAATATTGAGCATTAAAAGCACTCTATCGCTCAATAAAGGTAGGGTCACTCCAGATCAATCCTTCTTGCTGCAGAAGGAAAATTTAAATTGCCCAAAATCAAAACGGAAATCGCATTCTGCGTAGGCGGCAGGGACTGAATCGACCTGGGATTGGAATAAAAGCTCCGTGCAGTTTACACCCTGGTCTCTGATTCTGCAGAAGTCCTCATTTACACAACGGAAATAACCACCAGCCTATTTCACAAGTGCACGTTGAAGATGCAATACAACTGAAAGTCACAAAGGAAGGCCTTCTTCACCCAAAGAGCAATTCACAGGTAGAATTCACTCCTGCTACAAGCACAGACTGCTTCAAGAGGGGACTGGAAAGACTTGTGGAGCAGAGGCCCATCTGTGGCTATTAGTCACAAGATCTAGATCAGGGGTGGCCAAACCCTGACTCCCCAGATGTCCATGGACTACAATTCCCATGATCCTCTGCTAGCACCATGCTGGCAGGGGCTCATGATAACTGTAGTCAATGGACATCTGGAGAGTCACCGTTTGACCACTCCTGAGGCAACTCTCTACCTGGGGCAGTGGTGTTTTGTCTTTTTGTTGTTGGGGAGGGGCACAGTGAGAGGGGATTCTGGAGTTCTGGCCCTGCTGGTGGACCTCCTGATGGTACCTGGGCATTTTCCACTGTGTGACCCAAAGTGTTGGACTGGATGGATCGTTGGCCTGATCCCAACATGGCTTCTCTGACATTCTGACCAAACACTAAACCAATGACAACTTGATGGCCAATAAGAAGAAGAAGAAAAATTTAATTTCTGCTGCCCTTTTAAATTTGATGACCATAGATAAACATGGCCACGGTTGTATATAAATATGACCTGGCAGGGGTCATAGAGAGGACACCATGAAAACATGGTTGGATTTCTTACCAAATCCTCTTTCATTCCTGCCTTTCTGAGACAGAATGCCCCTCCCCAAATGTAGTAGATAGCATTTTAGTATGGCCAACTCCCAGTTAGAAAGTTCAGCATTTTAGGATGGCCAATTCCCAGCTAGAAAGTTCCAGAAGAAGAAGAAGAAGAAGAAGAAGAAGAAGAAGAAGAAGAAGAAGAAGAAGAAGAAGAAGAAGAAGAAGAAGAAGAAAAGAGTTAGTTCTTATATGCTGCTTTTCCCTACCCGAAGGAGGCTCAAAGCGGCTTACAGTCGCCTTCCCTTTCCTCTCCCCACAACAGACACCCTGTGGGGTGGGTGAGGCTGAGAGAGCCCTGATATTCCTGCTCGGTCAGAACAGCTTTCTCAGCACCCTGGTGAGCCCAAGGTCACCCAGCTGGTTGCATGTGGGGGAGCGCAGAATCAAACCCAGCATGCCAGATTAGAAGTCCGCACTCCTAACCACTGCACCAAACTGGCTCTCAATAAGAGGTCAGCTGGCAGCCTGACTGAAAGCGATCCCAGAATAACATTTGCTTTCTGCAGAGAAACCCTGCAGCTTCACAATCAAGTTGAATTTTTTAATGGCTTGTAGCGTCTATTAAAAACAGAAACAAATTCGGCATTTTCTAAATGGGCAGATAATTATGCCATGATGAAGAGAGCAAACACAGAAGCCGTAATGGCCTCTGTCCTAAATGCAGGCGGAACTGAACTTCTGGCCATATAAATTTCTAATTAATTTGGCTGTGCAAGCCATGGAAGAGAAGCTCTGATTGTGTATTAGAACCTGAGATATGGAAAAATACCTTTCAGATGCACATTCTCACTGGCAGGGAAATTTGGAAAGTGTTGCCTGTAGGCATGGGAAAATTGGGATTTTGGTAACAAAGTTCCATTTAAATTTTTCTCTGGGATAAGTTTGCAGGAAAAGACTCTAGCAATTGTTTGAAAATGGTAAGTTCACAGTGAAGGGCTAAAGTATTTTCAAGAAAGGAATTTATGGAAGTTAATTTGCAGGTTGTTCAAGGATTTTTAAAATTGCATATTCTTAACGTGAAGAAATGTGCATGCATGTGAAAACTTCTACTGAGAATTAAACCATTATGGTTTTAAAGGTGCCACTAGACTCAAAATTTGTTCTGTTGCTTCAGACCAAACAGGCTACCCAGCTGAATCAACCGTTCTTAAATATATCTTTGGAAATGAACATCTTGAGAAAATCAGGACATTTCCGCACCCGTAAATGTAGTGAAATGCTTACCTTATGTAGTCGTTATATTCTGGTCCCTCCATATGATGTCACCAACAACCAGTGTCTGAGCAGTAACTGGCTGGCTACATCCTCCATTTTAAAGCACTAGTTGGGGAAATCACATCAAATGGATTCCCCAACCTATATAGCGCTAGCTAAGGGAGAGCAACCAGCAGGCACTCAGCATAGAGAAGTTATGGATATTCAAACGCCCTAAAGGCACCTGCCCCATCCCACCCTCATACCCGCCTCCCTCTCCCTTGTTCCCGAGGACAGGAATTTCTTTTTAAAAGGCCTAACACCCCGGAGCAACTAATAGGAGGACAAATGTGCAGGACAAGTGTGTAAACTCATCAAGTTTGCAGATGACACCAAATTGGGAGGTCTGGCAAATACTCCAGAAGATAGAGACAGAGGTCAACGAGATCTGAACACAATGGGAAAATGGGCAAATGAGAACAAGATGCAATTTAATAAAGATAAGTGTAAAGTTCTGCATCTGGGTCAGAAAAATGAAAAGCATGCCTACTGGATGGGGGATACGCTTCTAGGTAACATTGTGTGTGAATGAGACCTTGGGGTACTTGTGGATTGTAAACTAAACATGAGCAGGCAGTGTGATGCAGTGGTAAAAAAGGCCATTTTGGGCTGTATCAACAGGGGCATCACATCAAAATCACAAGATGTCATAGTCCCATTGTATACGGCACTAGTCAGACCACACCTGGAGTGCTGTGTGCAGTTCTGGAGGCCTCACTTCAAGAAGGACGTAGATAAAATTGAAAGGGTACAGAGGAGAGCGACGAGGATGATCTGGGGCCAAGGGACCAAGCCCTATGAAGATAGGTTGAGGGACTTGGGAATGTTTAGCCTGGAGAAAAGCAGGTTGAGAGGGGACATGATAGCCCTCTTTAACTATTTGAAAGGTTGCCACTTGGAGGAGGGCAGGATGCTGTTTCCGTTGGCTGCAGAGGAAAGGACGCACAGTAATGGGTTTAAACTTCAAGTACAACGATATAGGCTAGATATCAGGAAAAGGTTTTTCACAGTCAGAGTAGTTCAGCAGTGGAATAGGCTGCCTAAGGAGGTGGTGAGCTGGAAGTCTTCAAGCAAAGGCTGGATACACACTTTTCTTGGATGCTTTAGGATGCTTAGGGCTGATCCTGCGTTGAGCAGGGGGTTGGACTAGATGGCCTGTATGGCCCCTTCCAACTGTATGATTCTATGATATAAATAATTTCCCCCCAAAATGTTGTAACACAAAGCATACCTCTCTAAAGTCCCCCTCTCAAAAAAAAATCAGGAACAAGATTAATTTTTAAAACTTATATGCATAGGCGTTTAAACGGAGAACTATGATTTAAAAAAAATAGTGGGCATTGTGGGGCCTTTAAAACATGGAGAAAGGGGATTGGTAGCCTGGATTGATTGACAGGCGGAAGAGAGTTGCATGTAAAGTGCGTTGATCTCTTCCGCCATTTCCAGCAGCACTTATAGATGGTGAGAAGCATGAAAAGGCAACAGACAAAAGTGAGATAGCAAAAAGTGAGGAGGAGCTTGGAGGCGTGATAATATTTAGCCATTCAGCTGCTGTAACGCTATTTTTTCTGATGTGCGGAAATGCCCTCAGAGTTCCCTGTACAGCAGAAAACCTGGGTTTGCTGATTAGTCCATAACTAACTTGTGTCTTGCTGTTTGTGAGACAGTCTTAATACTGTACATGCACATGAGAACAGGGGAGGCAGGTGTTTGCAACTGAACATTTTGACCGCCTGCAATTTTCCATAAGCACCGCAAAATCCATTGATGTTTCAAGACTGCAGTTCTGCGTAGACCTCCTTAGGAGCCCATTTGGCTAAAATGGGACTGCTTTCTGAGCAAACCCACTACAAGGAGGTCGTCAACCCCCAGTCCGCGGCCCAGTACCAGGCTGCAAAGGCCACGGTACTGGGCCACCAGCAGCTGCGCCTGCCTCCCCCCACTCAGCAAGAAGCTTGCCAGGCTGCAAGCGAAGTAGCCGCTTCGCTCGCGGCCTGGCTAGCTTCTCGCTGTGAGAGGTAGGGGAAGAGGCAGGAGCAGCTGCTGGCACGCCGGCAATGCAAACACACTTGCGTGGAGCTGCTGTGCATGTGCGTTTGCGCCCCCTGCTGGCGAAAACACGTGTGCGTGGCAACTCTGCGCATGTGCATTTGTGCCCCTGCTGGTGAAAATGCACATGCGCGGCAACTGAGCATGCATGTTTGCGCGCAGATGCTGCGCTTGTGTGACACCCGGGCCGTTGGCTCTCCCCCACCCCCGGAGGCAGTCCCCGACCACAGAAAGGTTGGGGACTGCTGCACTACAATATCGGGTGAGAAAACCCCCTCCTGCTGATTAACACTACCTGGGTTCCAAGACAAAGAATTAAAACTGTTTTTTTTGGAGGGAGGGCATCATCTGGGCATAGAATTGGAGTCACTCTGGATGGGCAGGTAGTTGTGACTTTCCTACATTCTGCGGGGGGTTAGACTAGATGACCCTCGAGGTCCCTTCGAACTCTGTGATTCTATGATACTACTTGTAAAACTGGGGGGGGGGGCAGCCAGGACAGTAAAGGCAGACTGCAGAGGTAATTTTTTTTTGGGGGGGGGTTCTATGATCAAAGGTCAGGAAAGGCAGATTTCACTTTTGGACAGCACCTTCCCAAACAGCGCTCTAGTTCCACGGGAAATGTGCTCTGTCATTAAACACGGCATCCATCACCGCCGTGAGCCTCCGCCTTCCCCCCCTCTGGGGGCTCTGCTTGGGGAGAATTTATTCTACCTGCAAAGGCAAGCCGAATAGTCAGAGGCGCAGGAAGCCTGCCATAGCATCTTAACTCTCGGCGGTGGCGGCTGGGAGGGAGGGAGGGAGGGAGGAGTGGAATACACAGATGGAAAAGGAACACTCCACCGGTCACAGCGAAGGGAGGCTGCCTAGTCGGATGTGAAGAAGAACCGAGTGCATATCAAGGGCCTTGCGCAGTAGAAGTGCAGCTTTTTTGAGCTCTACCCTTGACACTTGGAGTGTTCTTAGCCGGGGGCTCTTTCACGCCTGCAAAAATGGGGAGGGGGGAAGCAATAGAGCCTCCCGGGAGAGCTCTAGAGGGAACTGTAGCTCGTGAGGAGGGGAGTAGGAAAGAATTTTATAGTAAGGGCTTAGCCAGTGGAGAGGAATCAACTCTGAGTGTGGATGTGAGTTGGCTTTTATACCCCACTTTTTATTACCTGAAGGGGTCTCAATGTGACTGATGATGGCCTTTCCTTCCTCTCCCCACAAGAAGCACCCTGTGAGACAGGTGGGGATGAGAGAGTCTGAAGAGAATGGGAAATGCCCAAGGTCCCCCAGCAGGCCTCCTGGGTCTCAAAAAAGCTGACAATGGCCTTCCCTTCCTCTCCTCACAACCGGCCCCTTGTCAGGCAGGTGGGGCTGAGAGAATTATGAGAGAACCAGGACTGTCCCAAGGTCCCCCAGCAGGCTTCCTGGGTCTCAGAGTCGCTGACAATGGCCTTCCCTTCCTCTCCCCACAACAGGCACCCTGTGAGGCAGATGGGACTGAGAGAGTCCTAAGAGAACTGGGACTGGCCCAAGGTCCCCCAGCAGGCCTCCTGGGTCTCAAAGTGGCTGAAAATGGCCTTCCCTTCCTCTCCCCACAACAGGCCCCTTGTGAGGCAGGTGGGGCTAAGAGAGTCCTGAGAGAACTAGGACTGGCCCAAGGTCCCCCAGCTAGCTGCATGTGTAGGAGTGGGGAATCAAAGCCGGCTCTCCAGATTACAGGCCGCTGTTCTTTACCAGGATACCACAAGCAGTCATTGATTACTGATTCCTGCTTATCAAGCTGGGCCCATCCCCCTTTGGTAGGGGGAGAAGAGAAGCCTATATATGGCTGTTCACTTCCCTTAGCACAGGACCGAACCAAAAAGGGATCCTTTGAATTCCTGCCTGTCTCAAATCAGCACCGGAGGAACTGTCATAGTTTCAGGGAATTCCAGGGGAGATGCTTGATGAATTCATGCTCATTCCTTGGAGAAGTAATATCAGCATCTGTCGGCTGCCAGGAAGGAAGCACACCTCAACGGGGCAGTCTTGACTGACACGATCCGCCTAATCAGAGTCACACAAGCAGGGCCAAAAACAGAATTCTACTAACTCAATGGTTTTGAGCTGGACACGGTGAAGGAGATGCCCACTTCGTTCACAAGAACCATTATCTCGCTGTATGGCTTTCCTCCTAATGAAATCTCCTGCTCGTCATAGCAGCAAGGTAAGTAAGTGCCACTGTATTGAATTGCTTGCTAGGGTAGCAGGTATTAAGCCATTCCCACACATTGGACTGAGACCTGGCCAGTTGCCCAGCGAGCTCTTGAAATGCAGCAGCCCCTCGAAGCGCCATTGGGGGAAAGTGGGAGAAGCAAGTATGTGGAAGTCACTGTTCTTCTACTGAGAACAGGGAGGCTCATCCATCACAGGAATGGTGTGGTTGGATAAACGCCAGCATTCAGGGGCAGACTGGCCCTTTGGCTGTCAGGGACATTTCACGGTGGGCTGTTGCCCTGGAAGCGTCTTTTCCAACCTTCTGTAAAGGAACCCCGGAAATATTTTTCAGGCTTCAAGAAAACCCCAGAAGTGGGAGCCAGCCAGCCAGCCAATTGATTGATCATTCACTGTTTTCATTGTGGAAAAAGAGACTAGGGTGTAAACTGCACGGAGCTTTTATTCCAGCCCCAGATCGATTCAGTCCCTGCCCTCTACACAGAATGCGATTTCCGTTTGGATTTTGGGCTATTTTAATTTTCCTTCAGCAGCAAGAAGGACTGATCCAGAGTGACCCTACCTTTATTGTGCGATATCTCAGACTGCTTTTAATCCTGAATATCCAGCTTGGGAAAGAAAGCTCTGTGGCAGAGAACCTCTGATAGGCTACACCTGGTCAAGTGACACGCTTGCCTTAAAGGAGAAACCCCTAATTTCTCTCAACTTCTGTTGGTCCTGGATTTTTCCTCCCTCCTCTGCCTTTTTCGATCCCCCTCCCCTCCAAGAAAAGAAAGAGGCTCCCTGCCTGGCTCCTCTCCCCCCTTCAAGAAAATAAAGAAAGAGGCTTGGCTCCCCCCCCCTTCTGAGCCTCCCTAACCACGTGCAGAAGACTTTCCTGTTTCAATGGGGAGGGGGGGGAGAGGAAGACCCGAGTTCAAAGCGATCTGAATTCAACAGGATTGACAATGGAATAAAGAAAGTAAGTGCAGACTCTGCCCTAGACTTTAGAGCAACAAGATAAGTGAGCTCCAGTGATGTCTAGTGATGTCAGCAGCCATTGGAATATCTGGGAAACGTCCCGTAACCTCTGGGAAGCTCTTGCATAACTGCAGGTTTCCCCAAACCCTGGTTTGTAATCCCTGCCCTGGAAAATTGTGGGCAGGCAAGACCTGGAGACAGCAGGACCAAGCCCTACCTACCAGTGTCTCAAGGGAGGGGGCACTTGGCTCAGACCCTTCACTGGCTGTCGTCATCAGTGTTAGCGCCCCAATTGTCTCCTTTCACACCACTGTCCATCTGCAGGAGTCAATCACGGATGGAAATCGGAAAAGGTGTGGTTTGCTTTTTAAAACCCAGGCCAATGGAGGATAAAACGCCCAGTGCAGATAAGACCTTATTCTCTTTCTCCACAATGGAATCATAGAATCATAGAGTTGGAAGGGACCTCCTGGGTCATCTAGTCCAACCCCCTGCACTATGCAGGACACTCGCAACCCTATCGCTCTTTCACTGTAACCTGAAAACAGTATATGATCGCTCGAACGTTTGGCTAGCTCCCACATTTCACTTCTGCCCCCACTTCTCTGAAGGGGCAGGTCACCACTTCCAGGGTTTCTCAAAAAGTTGGAAGAGGCTGTGCTAGGGTGTAATGGAATGTATCAGCTCGGCATTGAACTTCATCTGTCTAAGATACAGACAGCAATTATTAATAACTCTTTACATTTTAAACTTCATGCATTTATTTAGGATAAAGACAGGCCTATCCTTCCACTCCTTCTGAAACTCCTTTAGCATTTTTTCTCCAGCGATGCAGGTGAAATTCTCCAAGGAGAGCATCAGTCTCCAAGAAGGTCACGACTGGGCATCCATAATTTGTAAAAGCGCTCCATCTTCACTCACTCGACTAAGGTGTCTTGGCCACTGATGCCGAAAGATGTTTTTCTCTCTCTGCTGGAGTGGAAAGAGATAGACCATAATGCTTTCATTCCTTGCCCGTACTAGAAAAAGGAGATTGTTGCATTCTTTGGAGAAAGACGACGTTTCTGCCATCCGTCCAAACGTGTCAATCTGCATTGCTCTCCAGTAGGCAATAAGAACTGCTCCGGTCATGAATGAAAGGGTAGCATAAAGCCATGGCTGACATTAAAGGGGGCAGAAAGGGGAAATTAGACACATTCCTCAGCGTGACAAAGTGTGATCCTGATACCTTGGTAGGAGAGGAAGTGGCAAAATCATGCTTGCTAATGAAGCAATGACTTTAAAAAGAAATCCACCAAAATTCCTCAGTGTAATTGAAAAAGTTTTCACCAGCCCTTTCCCAACCTTTTGACCATGGAGGGACGCCTGAAATATTTTTCTGCCTTCAAGGAACTCCAGAAATGATGTCATGCCTCTTCAGAGAAATGGGTGCAGAAGTAAAATGCAGGAGCCAGCTCTAAGAGAGGTGGCTCATTTCTTTAAAATTCAGGCCATTGAGCCAGTACGTGAGAACGAGCATCTACTCTATTTTCTTCTTGGTGCCAAAACAAAATGGAGATTGGTGGGCCACTTTCAGTCTAAAACGCCCTCATTTACCCTCCCCACTGAAAATACCTCCGTTTCCAAGTGATTGATCATTTACTATTTCCATTGTGGAGAAAGAGACTAGGCCCGTAGCGCAACAGGGGAAGGGGGCTCCAGTGACGTCTAGTGATGTCAGAGGCCACCAGAACTTCTGGGAAAGACCGCATAACCCCTGGGGAGCTCTCACGTGACCTCAGGGTTCCTCAAAGCCCCAACTGGGAATCCCTGTTTTTCACAAATGGAGCTTGTCCCTCATTCTTTGAAACCAGAGTCCAGTAGCACCTTTAAGACCAACAAAGATGTATTCAGGGCGTGAGCTATTGAGTACAAGCACTCTTTGTCAGACTATGATCTTCTTACATGACAGGGAATATATAGCAAAAATCAATTCTGTTACATCACTAGACTGTGTTACAACCAAATACAGCCAATGATAATCCTTTGTCAAAACAGTCTACTGATGTAACAGAATTGATTTTTGCTATATATTCCCTGTCATGTAAGAAGATCATAGTCTGACGAAGAGTGCTTGTACTCAATAGCTCACGCCCTGAATAAACCTTTGTTGGTCTTAAAGGGGCTACTGGACTCTGATTTTATTGTGCTACTTCAGACCAACACGGATACCCATTTGAATCTATGCTTTGAAAACCCTACGACTGGATGGTTGTTTCCACCACCACCTGGCTGAAACCAGGCAGCAGTTTGCAAGCTATACATTTAGAATACAAGTCAATGTATATTTCCACGTAGTCACTTAAACGAAACAAAACTAGGCCTCAAGAATGCCAGGGTTTACCATCATCCCATGTGCCACCATCTAGTGGATGCTCGGTTTACAATTTAAAATGTTAATTTGGTAGATGTCTAGGACCTACGTTTAGACAGCCCTGACTTGGGCCTATTCTGCACACATTGGATAATGCACTTTCAAAGTGCTTTTGCCGCTGGATTTTCCAGTGCAGAACAGGATAATCTACTTCGAAAGTGCATTGAAAGGGCATTATCTGACGTGTGTAGAATGAGCCCCACATAGCCCAGACTAGCCCAAACTTGAAAGCTAAGCAAGGCCGGCCCTGACTAATATTTGAATAGGAGACCTCCAAGGAATGCCAGGTCTGTGGTGCAGAGGCAAGCAACAACAAGCCAATCCTGAAAGTCTCTTGCCATGAAAAGTCTGGAGTTGCTATAAATCAGTTAGGACTTGATAGCATTTCCCATCACTTGGGTTGTCTGGTCCCCTTGGCCATGGGAGGGGGATGAGGGGCAGGGTTGCCAGATCCAGGTTGGGAAACCCCTGGAGATTTGCGGGTTGAACGTGGGGAGGAGAGGGACCAACAGCTGGGCACAATGCCACAGAGTCCTCCCTCTAAGGCATCCATGTTCTCCTGGGGAACTGACCTCTATAGTCTGGAGATGAGCGGTGATTCCAGAGGATTCCGGAGGTCTCACCTGGAGGCCGGGCTTCCTTCCCACCAATTTAAGCATAGGACGGTATCCTAATTTAAAGTGAGTTAAACATGTATGCAAAATGCATGGATGTTGTACAAAGATGTGCAGTCCGTGCATACAACCATGCCTCTGTCTATGGGCTGATTCCATAGGTCCCGTAGGCATGATATTGGACACATGCACGGCCCTTGTAGAAATGCGTAGCTAGAAGTCTGCTGCTGTCAGGAAACTGGGTCAGCATACGGTGCTGTGCAGAAAAGATATCATATGGGACGGGATTAGCCCCTGTGCATTGTATGTGCGTTTGTGTATGACTTTGTATTTCTAAAGGCTGCTTTTGTATGTCATGCGCTCATTAGAATATTGTTCACATAGCAGAAATTTCTACCCCCCCCTTTTCCACCGCACAGCTTGAAAGCCATGAAAAAAGTTTACTTGCTGTCTACCCAAGCAATGCTGCCTCTTCAAATTTGAAGGAGAAACTCGGAAAGTAAGTTTTTTTTTATTATTCTTCATTTAAGTATTATTTTTTAATTGCAGCGTATTAAACATAAAATCTGGTACAATCTTTAAAAATAAATAGGACCTATCTATAAATGGGCCCTGTTGTGTTTTTATCTTTGACAAGCAAGTAATTGCTTCTCAAATTTATCAGTTTGTTTATGCAAAAACCATTTACCAAGCCTAGCTCAAAAGCATCAATTTCATCATTATCATCTTATTAATTTAGCCAAGCTATAACACAGCTGATTATTCCTGAGTAATATCCTCTGCAGCACATCATGTGTGGCAAAACCATCTGTACAGTACCTATTTAATAAATAAACCCTCGGCTAAATGTCTCTGTTTATTGAGAACTAATGTTTATAGAAAATATAATGGAACTCAATAAATAACTGAGCTTCATCAACCTGCATATGAATCAGTGCGAAGAACGCTGACATCATCACCTTTCAAGTACCAGAGAAAGCAAAATTACCCAAAAGAGCTATAGAGTCAATATTAAGGCATTAAAACTGCAATGAAGGCATATTAATGCTTAAAACTTCATTGTTGGCAGTGGAATTGCCACAGCGGACATATTTTATAACTCCTAGACTACTTAAGGCTTTATGACTGTTTCTTTGTTGAGTGCCTTGCACTTAATGTAGTTTTCCACTTTAAATAAAAAAAAATACAAAAACAACAAACCAGATCTTAAAAAAAAGAAGAAGAAGGGGGAGAGGGAAGAAAAGGAAAAATTGCTGATTCTCAGCACTCATTTTTAAAATAATGCAAAGTGCTGATTCCAATTGTTCCGGGGTGGGGGTGGGGGGGGGAGCAAACTTATTTAACTCCATGCTTTCTGAATGTCAGCCGTGAATGAGTTTCCCCGAACTGTAGTTAAGCTATGATTGGCATTCCAGAAAGGTTATAGGACAAACCATGTGCTTC
This sequence comes from Paroedura picta, assembly GCF_049243985.1. NCBI lineage: Eukaryota > Metazoa > Chordata > Lepidosauria > Squamata > Gekkonidae > Paroedura > Paroedura picta. The sequence continues at coordinate 21,269,042 of NC_135370.1, read as the reverse complement.
TCCTAGTTGTGTTAAAGTACTTTCTTGACCTCCGGTTTTTGGAAAGGACAGCATTATGCTGGGTCACTGTTGCTATTGATCCTGTGTGTGTGTGTGTGTGTGTGTGTGTACGTGTGTGAGTGTGTGTGTGATCCAAGTAATTTGCAGCCGCAATTCGGTTTATTGTCATAAATCTGTTTTCACGGTATCATTGTTTTTGAAAATCTTTGTTGTCTTCTGCATAACAATGTGGTCCATTCAGTGAGGGAGAATGAACAGGTTTGTGTTCTTTGAAATAATAGTTTTTAGGAGACTTGTTCCCTTCCTGCCTTATGCACAGAACTCTTTTTTTGAATCCACTGTAAAATACTTTTATGTGAATGCTGTTTATCATTCAAACTTCCAGCTTTCTTGGGCATCTACACTGTAGACTTGGGGGGTGGGGAGACAAAGTATACTAGGGTGACCAGATGTCCATTAAAAAGGAGGCAGGTCCCTCTCTTTTTTGGGGTGTTCATCCTCTTTGGGGGGCTTTTTATTAAAAACTGAGGAAAATGTCCGCTTTTTGGATTGGAAGGTTTGGAATATTCCTAGTTCGTAGCAGTTGTCACAGCCGAAATGAGGGTATCAAGAATGAGATTTGTCACCATGATCACCTGTTTGAAGTCATATCGTCTTTCTTACTATTCAAAACATGGGAACATAACTAAGTGTGAAAAGGATGTCGAGATGCCACTCTTGCTTGTCAGCATTTCACCTGCCTATGGTTTATTTATTCACTTAGTACATTTTGAAGCCTGCCATTATTTATTTATTTTGAAAATGTAGACGCCACCTCTCTCGAGACCGGCTTGAGGGAGCTTACACCTTCCAGATAATAAAACGGGACTATTAAAGCACGACTGTGAAACACAAAGCCATTAAAACACAACCATTAAACACAAAGCCATTAAAACACAACCATAAAAAAGACTCGCTGACACTATTAAAACAAGAAAGGGCATGGTAACAGCAAAAAACAAAACCTGTCCATTGACGATCGTCTGGAGGAAGGCGTGATTCTCTCCACTCCTCCATCTTCTCTTTACAACAACCCTGCGAGGTGGGAGTTGCTGAGGAACAGTGACTAACCCCAGGGTGTCCAAGCCCTCCTGTCCCTCCCTGATTGTTCTTTGCATATGAAACCAGCCCCTGCCACCCCCCACAGCAGAAGCATGCTACTGCAGTGGCATTCTCTGGAGGGACACATTTCGGCACTTAGCTCGTCTCTCGCCAAAATGTGTCCCCCACATAAAGCAGCGTGCCAGGTTGCGCCACTTTACTGCGTCCCCTGTGCATTCCCCATAAATAGCAGAGCATGCCGCTCCTCCACAATGCTCTGGCAACGGCCCAGCATGGTCACTGCCATGTATAATCAGTCATTGGGACCCATGTATACCTCACAACATGCGTTACATCAGGGATAGTCAACCTGTGGTCCTGCCAGCATTTGCTGGCAGGGGCTCATGGGAATTGTAGTCCATGGACATCTGGAGGACCACAGGTTGACTACCCTTGCGTTACATGACTGGGGTAATGATTTGGTTAACAGAACCTTCCGATAAGGTTCTGCGTCATGTTTCCAGATTCTGTTTCAATTTTAGATGGACTCGTGGATGTTAGGAATAGGGCCAGTGGATTGGATCCTGCCCCCTCCACACTGTGGTTCATTTTAGGCACATGTAACAGAGTGTTTGTATGAGAGCTAGTCTGGTATAGTGGTTAAGAGTGGCAGCCTCTAATCTGGAGAACCAGGTTTGATTTCTCAGGCTTCCACATTCAGCCAGCTGGGTGACCTTGGACCAGTCAAAATTCTCTCAGAGTTCTCTCAGCCTCACCTACCTCACTGGGTGTCTGTTGCGGGGAGAGGAAGGAAATGGTGATTGTAAGCTACATTGAGACTCCTTTGGATAGTAAAAGCAGGGTACAAAAATCAGCTCTTCTTCTGGGTGAATGCAAGTTTTGGTATGCTGAATCAGCATATTTGCTGATTGTTCTGGTAATGGGTAGAACAGCCATTCTTTGTTGATTGATCCTATGCCTTTTTTGGGTTATCTTTTTCCACCCTAAGCATATATCTGTATCCAGTGAGTAGCTGTGTTATGAGGTTGGGAATTCCTTTTTTTGAAATTCACTTCTGTAGACAATTTGTGTTAGTCTCTCTTTTTTGATGTGAAAATATATTATGCGACAGCTGTAGGGAAAATATTTAAGATATGCAACAAAATATGCAACAGAAATCCGTTATGGAAGGAATAATCAACTGGCAAAATGTAAAGGGGTGCTTATTAAATTTGCAAATGATGCTAAATTGAGAGCATTAGCAAACACAGCAGAAGACAGAATCAGGATACAGGATGATCTTGACAGACTAAAAAACTGGGCTAAAATGAATAAAATGAATTTGAATAGTGATAACTGTAAAGTTCTGTATTTAGGTAGGATAAATCAGATGTATCATTATAGGACGGGGGAGACCTGTCTTGGCAGTAGCATGTGCGAAAAGGATCTAGGGGTCTTAGTAAATCATATACAGTAGCAATCCCCAACCTGTGGGCTGCGGACCACATGTGGTCCTTTGACTAATTGGAGGTGGGCCCCGAAGAACGCCTTCTCCCCCCCCCCCGGCCCTTTACTTCATCCCCCCCAGCCCAACACACTTCATTGTTGTGGCGTGTCTGTATCTTATTTTGAAGGGATGTTTAAACATTACCATAGCGATCAGAGAGCGCTAGGGCAGTGGTTGAGAGTAGAGGAGTAAACTACCTCCCCACCAGGCTTCAGTAAAAGGCGTTGAGTGGTCCCCAGTGAGTGGTCCCCAGCGTTGAGTGGTCCCCGGTGATAAAAAGGTTGGGGACCACTGATATACTGAACATGAGTCAGCAGTGTGACCCGGTGGCTAAAAAGGCAAATGGGATTTTGGGCTGTATCAAACAGAATATCGTGTCCAGATCATGGGAGGTGATGGTACTGCTGTACTCGGCTCTGGTTCAGCCTCACTTGGAGTACTGTGTTCAGTTTTGGGCACCCCAGTTGAAGAGGAATGTAGACAAACTAGAGCATGTCCAGAGGAGGGCAACAAAAATGGTCAGGGGTTTGGAGACCAAGACGTATGAAGAAAGGTTTGGAGAGCTTGGTCTGTTTAGCCTGGAGAGGAGATGACTGAGAAGTGATCTGATAACCATATTCAAGTACTTGAAGGGCTGTCACATAGAGGATGGAGCAGAGTTGTTTTCTGTTGCCCCAGACGGTCAGACCAGAGCCAAAGGGATGAAATTAATTCAAAAAAAAATTTGGCTAAACATCCGGAAAAAGGTCCTGACAGTTAAAGCAGTTCCTTAGTGGAACAGGCTTCCTCGGGAAATGTTAGGTTCACCTTCCTTGGAAGTTTTTAAGCAGAGGCTAGATAGCCACCTTACAGAAATCCTGATTCTGTGAATTTAGGCAGATTGTGAGTGGGTGGTCAGAAGGTATTGTGTTGGTGCTTGGCTCTTGTCACCCTTTCTTGCACGCTCAGGGAAATGCCAATCACCATTTTTGGACTGGGAATTGAATTTCTTTCAGGCCAGAGTGGCCAGAGATTCTGATTGTGGGGGGGCATCATCTGGGCATGGAATTGCTGTCACTATGGGCGGGCAGGTAGTTGTGAATTTCCTGCAATCTGCAGAGGGTTGGACGATGACCCTGGAGATCCCTTCCAACTCTATGATTCTATGGAAGGACATGGAGACACGAGCTGTAAACAGCCAGGAGGCAGGACACGAGGTGTGCACTTTGCTAGCCAGCCATATTTTGTCCAGTATGGCCATAGACAGCAAGCGTAATGCTCCAGTTCTGCATAACAATATCCCCGTTATTTTTCAGATGATTTCAAAACCAACAGTTTTTTCTCAAGATTTTAAATTTGATATCTAATAATTTGAAATCAATATTTGAAAAAAATTTTAAAACAAAATTTCAAAAAAAACACAGTTTTAATATTTGATGCCATCCCATGCATCTTACATGACAATCCGATTTTCATGACATTTTTTGTCCTTTAAAAAAGGCATTTCTCTATTAAGAGGAATGAATACACCCTGTTGCAAGTTCAGCCCTTGCAGTTGTTTTCTGTTACACGCTAAATCAGGGGTAGTCAAACTGCGGCCCTCCAGATGTCCGTGGACTACAATTCCCATGAGCCCCTGAAGTAAGCTATAGGTGTTAATGGCTCTTGCCCTCTTCTCATCATAAATTCCTGTAGCTAGCTGTTCTGAATTTTTGCATACATGTATTAATAGACGCTGAATTGCCCTCCAGTATTTCACTGTGGCATCTGCTCTGAATATCAACAGTACTTTGGGTATCAGACATCTCTTCTCCAAAAGAGATGTGCAGATTAAGCTGGTTAATCTATAACATTGCTCATTCAAATAGCCTGCTATTGACAATAAATAATGCCAGCTCTTGGTTGGGAAATATCTGGAGGTTTTGTGTGTGTGTGTGTGTGGGGGGGGGGGGGAGAGTGAAGCCTGAGGAACGTGAGTTTTAGGGAGGTGAAAGACTTCAACAGAGTTTAATGCCACAGAGTCCGTGAAAGAAGCTATTTTCTCCAGTTGACATAGATCAGTTCACCTGGGCCTATTCTTCACACAGCAGATAATGCACTTTCAATGCACTTTAGAAGTAGATTTTCCTGTTCCGCACAGGAAAATCCAGCTGCCAAAGCCCATTGAAAGTGCATTATTCTATGTGTGCAGAATGGGCCCAGGAGAACTGATCTGATCTATGTCAACTGAAGTTCTGTTGTAATCTCAGGAGATCTCTGTGCAACCTGGTCTGAATGACTGCAACAAAAATTTTACTTACATACTTAGGTTGGCAACTCAAAGAACAGGGGAACTGTTCTGTCAACCCCCATCCCACCCTCCCTAAGAAATTTAAATTGACTAGTGCAGTGGTCCCCAACCTGTGGGCCGCGGCCCGCTGCTGGGGCCGCAAAGGCCATGGCGCCGGGCCGCGGCTCCCTCTCCCCGCCCCCCCCGCAGTAAAAAACTTCCCAGGCCGCAAGCTTGCAGCCCGGGAAGCTTCTTACTGCGGGAGGGCGGGGAGAGGGAATCAGGGCTGGGTCACGCCCGTGCGGGCCGCGCGGGCGCGGCCCGATCTGCGGGCGTGGTCCGATGCACGGGCGTGGCCCGCGGGCGCGGCCCGATGCCCTGCCGGTCCCCAGCCTCATAAAGGTTGGGGACCACTGGACTAGTGTACAGGTTGGTCATGGTACAACACAGTTGTGTACACACATAATTATTGTTCTGAGCCAAAGTCAGTCCAACACTCGCAGATTCCAAAATCTGCACCTGTCAGCCAGAATTCTCCTCAGAAATCTTCCTCAATAAGCCCGAAAACGTTTTTTCCCCATTGATTACTTTCAAATGGTTATTTCACCTCACACGGTTCTAATTCAGAATGAGCCACCCGATTCCTCACGCTTGAGATAAATTCAGCTTCAGGTGGGCTCAAAGTGGGGTTTAGTTATTGATGGTCTCGGTGGTGAAGCATCAATTCAGCTAAAGGCATCAGGTGGTAGGTGATGTAATGGGCTCATGGGCAAATGCCATTTAACTAAACTCAGAACAGGCTAATGTGAGCTATTAATGTAGAAACAAAGTGAGAAAACAGCATCTTTCCCTCCAATATTCAGAAAACCTCAGTGCCCTTCTAAGAACTTTTTCCTGAGAGGAAGTCCTCCGAATACACTTGAGCAGGATTCTGAAGAGATCTGCGTATGATAACCGTTAATTGTACGCATGATGGCGTCACCTGCTGTAAAATGGGACCCAAACCCCCTCCGGCCTTTCTCCATGAACAGATAGGAAAAAAAATGGATACCAGTAAATATTCTACCCAACACTTTGCAAGGTCAAGAAAATCAGGGTATAAAACTTCCTCTTTTTTTTCCTCCTCTGTGGCAGCCATCCTGTCATTGTGGCAGCCATCTTGTGGTCATGCCCACAACCTGTGTCACAATTTCGGCAGTCTCAAAAGGGTTGTGGCACTCTTGTATCAAATCTGTCTTTGCAATCTGCCAGTATGTAAATGTGTTCCTCTCTTTCTTATCCTGATGATGTCCTGTGGTGTTTCTCTGAGCCACTGCCCTTTGTTTCTTTGCATATTTGATACAAAACTGAACATGTTTAGCACATATGCGTGAGATGCCTCTGTGGGAAAAGTGACATTTGTGGCAAACATTTTAATGCTTCTGCTGGTAATCGGAGTCCCTGGATCTTGTTTGTATTCTAAAAGAAACGCAAGTATGTTGACATTTTTGAAATGATACGTGACATTCTTCAAGAGAAAACATTAATTTATTATAATTTTTCCCCTGTAAGGGAATGCAACCTGAATGTAAACATTGCATTCGTATTCTTTCTCAGTGCATTAAGAACGAGATTGTAGTTCTGTCTGAAATCAGTGAAAGTTTTATACTGAGTGTGCTGGGAGCAGAATAGTCAAGAGCAAATCATACACAATGCCACTGGGTTTATTTGGTGTAGTGGTTAGGAATGCGGACTTCTAATCTGGCATGCCAGGTTCGATTCTGCGCTCCCCCACATGCAACCAGCTGGGTGACCTTGGGCTCGCCACGGCACTGATAAAGCTGTTCTGACCGGGCAGTGATATCAGCACTCTCTCAGCCTCACCCACCACACAGGGTGTCTGTTGTGAGGAGAGGAATGGGAATGCAATTGGAAGCTGCTTTGAGCCTCCTTTGGGTAGAGAAAAGTGGCATATAAGAACCAACTCTTCTTCTTCTTCTTCTTCTTCTTCTTCTTCTTCTTCTTCTTCTTCTATATAGGTTTAGGCTGCAAACCTAAAGACACTTTCCTGAGACTAAGGCAAGAAGAAGGAGGAGGAGGAGGTTTTTTTATACCCCACTTTTCTCTACTCTAAGGCATCTAACAGCGACTGACAATTGCTTTCCCTTCCTTGCCCCACAACGTGTGCCTTATGAGGTAGGTGGGGCTGAGAGAGTCCTGAGAGAACCGGGACTGGTCCAAGGTCAGCAGGACCGTTTCCGCATGATAAATTAGGCTCTGATTTCTCTTCAATTGCGTCTGTATTTTTTCCCCCTGCATTCCCCATGGAATCAGTCCCTTAAAGAGCAGTCCCAGGGCTGGCCCAACTTTCCCCCTCAGTTGGCCTGCATCAAGGGAATGCTCAGAAATCTGCATTCCATTGTTTGAAACGGGATTGAACGGGATGTATGTCAAGACTGGCCCATGTGGAAGTGGAAAAAGTTGGGCTTTCCCCCATCGTGCTTTTCCAGCCATTGCTGCCACCACCCCACCCTCGAACATCTACCCCTTCGACCCCTGCAAACTTCCCTATACTAGATAGATATAGATATAGATGATATAGATATAGATATATCGGATTGCATTACAACGCAATTTCAATATGATGAAATAGCAACCCCCACCCCACCTGCCACCGTGTTTAGTGGAACCTTTTCTTCTTTCTTAAGTGTATCATTTACCGGCCACTGTTTTACATGCTGTATGTGTGGGGGGTGGAGGGGGGTGGCGGCGGCATGATAAAACAGCCCACCTTTTTGTATCCCCTTGTTTGTGTTGTTACAGTTTTGCATTATAACAGACTGTGGCAATTTAAAAAATGATTTCGGACTTGGAGGGGGGGGGGACACTCAAATGCAACAAAAAGGTGCTGGAGGATGATTGGGAGTTTTTGCCACATGACAGTGACTGACAAGTAAAAAAAAACAGTGGGAAGTTTTGACTTCCTGTCCCTCAGCTATTGTGTGCAGAAAGAAATCAGGGGGAAAACAAGGGGGGAAGAGAAACAAAGGCTCCCCCATGCAGACATGGGGAAATGTCCAGGGAGCCATGCCAAGGCAAAAAAACGGAACATCTCGACATAACAGCTGGTAGAGTCCTCTGTGCAGAAACAATCTAGCAAGCTTCATGTGGAGTCAAACCAGGATCATAGAATCATGGAAGGGACCTTCAGGGTCATCTAGTCCAACCCCCTGCAGAATGCAGAAAATTCACAACTACCTGCCCGCTCACAGTGACCCTATTTCCATGGCCAGATGATGCCCCCACCCCAAACCAGAATCCCTGGTCAGTCTGGCTTGGAAGGTTCTTCAAATTAGAGTCTGCCAATTTTAATCAATAAAATACATTGGCTGTCAAATACCATGGACATGCTTTTAAGTGGAAATACTTAGGACTGCTTCCTGCAAGTCATCCTACTTAAGACAGGGAGGTGAGACTGAGAGAGCCCTGATATTGCTGCTCGGTCAGAACAGCTTTTTTAGTGCTGTGGCGAGCCCAAGTTCACCAAGCTGACTGCATGTTGGGGGAGCAGGGAATCGAACCCGACTTGCCATATTAGAAGTCCACACTCCTAACCACTTCACCAAGCTGGCTCAATAGGTAGGTAGGGAGAGAGAGAGAGAGAGAGAGAGAGAGAGAGAGGCCTATTATGCACAGCCGCTGAAACGGCGGCATGGATAACGCGGAGGAGGAAGAAGCGAAGCAAACTGCTTACGCACGGGACGGAATGCAACGGTGGCAAAACCCAGAGTATCTGATTATGCATGCGGCTACTCCGGAGCCGCTTCTGGTTGCGCCCTGGTCCCGGGAAGCTCCACTTTCTCCCACATCTCGCTAACGCAGCTATTTTTGTGGCATACATTGACTCTGCGCCCAGTTGCCGCCTGCAGCGTGCATAATTGGTGATTTTGGCCGCCGCCATTCCACCCCGAATGCGGACCTTCCACTCCGTGCATAATGGGCCAGAGAGAGAATTAGTCCCGGTTTGCTCCCATGCTCAGCAGAGGGGCCCCAAATCCCCTTCTCCACCACAGCATGACAGGGGATCTGTTGCCGACTTGCTTTCCTAGCATCCAGACCATTTCTCACCTTAGACTTGGCGTGCCCTGATGGGAACAAAATGGGTGATTAAAAAACTTTCCGTTGCTGTCTGGCGGTTTCATTACCATCTCATTATTTCCTTGATAATTTCGAAAGAGCGACCACAGTCAATTGGATAAATAATGAGTTATTAACTGGACAAACGCATAGCTAAATCGGTGTGACTTGGACAAGCACCACACATTAGCTCCTCTTCTTGCGACGTAAACAGCCTCTTCGGAAAAACATATATATTTCTGCAACAGGGTCAGATGCAATGTTTGAGAGATGCCTGCAATACAACTTTGTGCTCATTTCCAGGAATATCTTAGGGCCACGGTCTCCAATGTGCTCCTGCAGTTTTCCTGCTTGGAAGGGCTTCTCTGTGTTAATGTCAGAGGCCGACTGTGGTTTGTGCATAACAACAGAAGTGAGCAAGAGTAGCTCTATCTCCACACTGGAGAATTCAGAAGCAGTTTTGGGAATGTACACGTTGGGGGTCCCCAGCCCTTTTGAGCCCAAAGGCACCTTTGGAATTCTGACTTGGCAAACAAAATGGCTGCTGCAAATTGCCTCCCTCAGGCGGTGAAGCCAGCCACAAAATGGCGACCACAGCTTACCTTTGGTCATGCAGCGAAGAAGACTTGGTTTTTATACCCCGCTTTTCAATGCCTGAAGGAGTCTCGAAGCAGCTGACAATCACCTCCCCTTCCTGCCCCCAAAACAGACACCCTGTGAGGCCAGTGGGGCTGAGAGAGCTCTGAAAGAACTGTTGTGAGAACAGCTCTAATAGGTCTGTGACTAGCCCAAGGTCACTCAAACCTGGTTTTCCAGATTAGAGGCTGCCATATGTAGTTCGCTCTCCTTGCGCTGTGTTGGCCGCTGCTGTTAGAAATCTGTCCAGCCAGTCAAGTCTCCAGTCGCCAAGCCCTATGAAGATAGAGACCAAGCCCTATGAAGATAGGTTGAGGGACTTGGGAATGTTCAGCCTGGAGAAAAGGAGGTTGAGAGGGGACATGATAGCCCTCTTTAAGTATTTGAAAGGTTGTCACTTGGAGGAGGGCAGGATGCTGTTTCTGCTGACTGCAGAGGAGAAGACACGCAGTAATGGGTTTAAACTTCAAGTACAATGATATAGGCTAGATATCAGGAAAAAATATTTTACAGTCAGACTAGTTAAGCAGTGGAATAGGCTCCTAAGGAGGTGGTGAGCTTCCCCTCACTGGCAGTCTTCAAGCAAAGGTTGGATACACACTTTTCTTGGATGCTTTAGGATGCTTTGGGCTGATCCTGCGTAGAGCAGGGGTTGGACTAGATGGCCTGTATGGCCTCTTCCAACTCTTTGATTCTATGATTCTATGGAGGCCTGGCTCACAAAAGCCTCACCTGGCCACACCCACTTTCCAAAAACACTTGTTGGGCACCCACAGACACCAAGCTGGGGACTCCTGGCATATGTACAAATGTGCAGTTGAGTCCCGACTCACATGGCAACCCCTTGCCTTACTTGGGTGGTCTCCCTCCCAGGGCCTGACCCTGCTTGGCTAGTGAGGTCTGAGAAAACCAGGCTATGCTACCCCACCTTCCAAAAAGCTACTGAATCCCACCACCGGTGGAACCTGACTGGGCCCAGTTGAATCAGGCAAGTTGTGTCTGCTTTGGTGCTCATGGCATGTTTCTGTCAGAGAATCATAGAATTAGAATCCTAGAGTGGGAAGGGGCCATGCAGGCCATCTAGCCCAACCCTCTGCTCAATGCAGGATTAGCCTCAAGCATCCAGGAGAAGGATCTGCCCAGCCACTGCTTGAAGACCGCCAGTGAGGGGGAGCTCACCATCACCTTAAGCAGCCGATTCCACTGCTGAACTATTCAGACTGTGGATTCTCCCGATATCTAGACAGTACCGTTCTCCACGTAGTTTAAACCCATGACTGCGGGTTGAATCCTCTGCTGCCAGCAGGAACCTTTCCCTGTCCTCTTCCAAGTGACAACCTTTCAAATACTTTAAGAGAGCAATCCTGTCCCCTCTCAACCTCCTCTTCTCCAGGCTGAACATTCCCAATTCCGAAAACAGAGTCTAATGGCACCTTCAAGATCAGCAAAGATTTATTCAAGGCATGAGCTTTTGAGTGCTGGCGCTCTTAGAGTACCTGCACTCGAAAGCTCACGCCCTGAATAAATCTGTGTTGGTCTTAAAGGTGCTACTCTGATTTTATTGTGCTCTGGACTCTGATTTTATTGTGCTACTTCAGACCAAAACGCTACTCATTTGAATTTATCTTTATGGGAGATATTTACAGTGTGGCAAGAACTCACAGTAGGAACTCACAAGGAACTCACAGTAGGATGAAAAATATTTCAAATGAACCACTGAAATGAATAACAAATTGGGACGGGGGGTCCCAATAGGTGTGATAATTGTAATAAAGAAATGAATAAAAAATCATAGCACAAAACCCGAATCAAAAACAACTTGAACAAACTTTCTGTACGGATCCCTGCCAAGAACTGGGGCTGTTAATTTATTCACATTTCAAAGCAAATAAACAGCAAGTTTTCTCCTTGCAGATGATATTTTAAAGATGTTTAATGAATATTACAAATTCTTTCTCCAGTAATTAACTCAGAGTAGCTATTCATTGTTTACTGGAATTATCATAAATGCATTTCCTGAATTAAGTGATATATACAGACTTTTGGAATGAATACCATCTGTTCCGAACACCTTTTGCGAAGCTGGGAGTCTAGAGACAGTCTCCTGAAATTTGAGCGTGTTTTGATATGCAGGTTTTGAAAAATAGCTCCCTTCTCCTGCACCAGCCCTCCATCCTCCCCCACATTGGTGCCCCCCCCGGGCCCCCCAGGATAGCACTTCAGAGGAGGGGGTATCTGGAGTTGTTGTGAAAAGACAGGGAAGTTGCACTCCCAGCACAGACTGAAACCAGCCCTGTATATGGGGCTGCAAGAGCTGGGCTATTCCTGGTCTTTTTCACATAATCTCCTCCTGTGCCATGATTGGGTCAATTGGAGACTTCCTGCTCCTTTGGGGAGACTTCCTCCCTGATTGCCTCCACAACAGTTAGCCAGTTAGACGGCTGGGACTCTCCTTTACAAAGTTCTTTCTCTTCCTAATAAAAGGTACTTTGCCCTTTGTACATTTAAACTCTGCAGACAGCCTAGGGTGGATCAGGGTTTGAGGAGAGGAGGGTCTTCAGCTAAGTCTAGCGCTGGGATGGCCAAACTGTGTCCATGGAATACAATTACCATGAGCCCCTGCCAATTGCTGGCAGGGGCTCATGATAACTGTAGTCCAAGGACATCTGCGAAGCCACAGTTTGGCCACCCCTGAAATGCTGCAGAGCCCGTCCCTCCAAAGCGGCCATTTTATCCAGGAAGATAGATTCAGGTGGGCAGCAGTGTTGGTCTGAAGTAGCCCAAAATCGTTTGAGTCCAGGGGCACCTTTAAGACCAACACTGTCTTATTCACGCAATCAGCCGTCCTGATCTCCGGAGTCTGGAGATTAGTTGCCATTCCAGGTGATCTCCAGCTACCACCTGGAAGCTCCCGAACGGAAGCCCAGTCGAACCACCTGGAGGATGGCAACCCGCGGAGCTGCTCGGCCCCCAGGCGTGCCTTCCCTTAACTCCTTGCGCTCAAAGCCACGCTTTTAAAGGACGCGGCAGACCATTTCGCCGCCCGTGCGCTGGATCCATTGGCCGGGTTCAGCCTACCGCCCAGTAGGTTTTGCAGGCCGGTCGGAAGCTGACAAGGGTTTTTTCCTTCTTCCCTTCTCAAGTTTGGCCTAGTCCTGCCATTCCGACTGGAAGGGGAAAACCCTGGCCAGAACTTGCAGGCTAGGCTAGGCTAGGCGAGCGCATTGAATCTCTTATGACTGGGGGAGACCCGTCCTTGAGCAGAGCTGCGTCGCCCAGAGGACGCGGCAGGTTCCGGCCAGCCTGCAAGAAGAGTCCCGCTCCCCGGGAGCGTCTTTGCTGCGTGGCTGGCGGCCCGCTCGCCTTTGCTCTCGCCCGGCGCGTTGTTTCTGGGGACCTCTAGGGGGCACTGCTGAGCCGCTGCGGTCTGTGCCGCCAGAGAGCTTGTGGCGGTGGTTCGCGTCTCTGTTTGACTGTGCAGCCTTTCGGTTCCCGACAGACAAAGGATGGGTGTGTGTGTGTGTGTTTTGGGGGGGGGGGGGATACTGTCGCGTGCAAAAGTGTGTGCCTTGAACGCTTTTCCGATTGTACCGCACTTCATTTCTTCGCGTGCCTGGATTTTGGAGGAAGCCCTAGAAGAGAGCCAGTTAAACACCCCCCCCCCGTCCCCACGTGGGAGACCTCAAAAATCTTTTTTTCCCAAACGGGTGCTGGACATTTCCCGAGGGACCTGTCGTCTCCCTCCGATGGAATGCACGGGAAATGTGCAAAGGCGTCGGCTTTTCTTTTGAGACATTTTTCTTTATAAAGTTAAAGGAGCAGGAGATCTGTTGTCTTTCCAGGAGAACTCCAGGCCCCACCTGGGAATTGGCAGACTTCCCAGCCTGAAGTTGGCAACTAGGGGTGCCAGCTTCCAGGTGAGACCTGGAGATCCCCTGGAATTCCAGCTTATCTCCAGGCTACAGAGATCAGCTCTCCTGGAGAAAATGGATGCTTTGGAGGGTGGGTTTTAGGGCCTTGTTACGTCAGTGAGGTCCCAGTCCTCCCCGGGGTCCACCCCCAAATCATCAGGAGTTTCCCAGCCTGAATCTGGCAGCTGTATTCCTCATCCACTATCAGTGGCTGGGCAGGGGACAGACCTGGCCACCCTACTAGTGACTGGAGAGAGAGTGCAAGGAATGGGCTGAGCCAGCAAGGTCACTTCTAGCACCACCCAAAAAGCAGTGTCATGACCCAAGGAGCGATTCTCTAGCTTTCAACTCTATGGTTTAACCATATGGTTTAACCATAGAGATGTGGGTCAGTACTAAACTGTTGCCCCACTTGATTACCATCCGTTCCTCCCTAATTCCCCATTGGAATGGCAGTGGGCAGAGCTGGCAGGAGCTTGGAGGCTGGCCACCCTGTCCTTTTAACCCAGTACGGGAGCCTTGAATGGACTTGAAAGCAGAATGACCTTTGACAATTCTACTCCATTCCTCTAGTGGTGCACAGGCTGGGCTTATGCCCTGAACCTTCAGACAGCAATTTCCTCTACCCCTCGACCAAACTGGGCCCCAAATGCGGGGTCAAATTGTTGCCTGGATTTCAGGGTGGGAGGGAAGTTGACTGTATGTACAAGCAAGGTGCCATTCTTTACTATCTCACCTTTTCAGCTGGAGCTAATGGGCCTGGTACAGAGACCTGTTGTATGCTGAGCAGATTTTATTTATTTAGGTATTATTCCAACATCTCTACCACCTCTCTCGACCCAGTTTTCTCAAAGATATGGATCGTTATCATGGGCACGGGCGATAAAACACATAATAATATATATATATATATATATATATTAAAAACCATTCAAACTCTATCTTGCAAGCCCTGAAGAACTTAGTAAGTTCCGTCAGGGCCCTGTGTTATTCAGGACGTATGAAGTCATTCTTAGATTCACCCTTTGAGAGTTATGATTTCTTGTGAATATGGCTCCATTTCTAAGTCATGGACAACAAATAGTGGTTTTTCTTTTGAGGCGGCTGTCAGAATTGTTGGACTATGCAAGGTGTCTACTATGCATGATTCAAAAGGATCTGTGGAATATCCTGTGGGGGCACCAGAGAAGAAGAAGAAGAGTTGGTTCTTATAGCCTGCTTTTTGCTACTGAAGGAGTCTCAAAGCAGCTGACAATCACCTTCCCTTCCTCTCTCCATAACAGATACGCTGTGAGGGAGGTGGGGGCAGAGAGAGCTCTGACGGAATTGCTGCTGAATTGCACCAGGAAATGTGCAAATACACAGGCAGAGTAGTTCAGCGGTGGAATCGGCTGCCTAGGGAGGTGGTGAGCTCCCCCTCAACGGCCGTCTTTAAGCAGTGGCTGGGCAGATCCTTATCCTGGATGCTTGAGGCTGATCCTGCCTTGAGCAGGGGGTTGGACTAGATGGCCAGTCTGGCCCCTTCCAGCTCTATGATTCTATCAGATTGATCCATTCATTAATTTATAGTCTGCCTTTCTCATTTGGACTCAAGGCAAAGTTCAAAGAATAAGTTGATATGTTCAGTAAGCAATGCAATGGAATTAAGGCTGTAGAATCAACCAGAAGTCTAAAACCAGAACTGGAGCAAAACGCACAAGTAAAAGTCGGTGCTGAATTGTGAGATTTTAGTGCTCCTGTGACTTTTGCCGTCATTCTCTTTAAAGCGCTGATTACATTCCACTGGTTCTATAGACCTTGTTTGTCTTTCGAAAACAAAGACAAACACAGAGAAAAGGATATTAAAGCTGGATCATCCCAAAGGCACCATTTTTACCTCCTTGTTTTCATTTTGTTAACTGAAGGACAAAATATAAATATACAGTGGTGCAAAGACAACCTGTTAGATATTTAAAGCTTGAAACTCAAGGATTTGACACATCGGTCGTTGTTTTCTGAATAGTTTAAAGCGAACTCTTGGGAAGAATCCTGCTTGATTCTCCGAGGAGCATATCTTTCTGAAGGGTTCTTGAAACTTTTGTTATTCTAGGAGTGGCTCGACATAATGAATTGCCTGATATTCCTTAGCAAAGAAGTAAAGAATAATTAAAATCCAAAGCTGGCAGAAGTATGGTATTAACTGGGTGCCTCCAATACTGTAAGGATAAGAAAGGATGTATCTTCATTCTACTTTGGCAATTTAGACGAAAAATAGACCTGTCCTTGATCTTAATCTATTTTCAGTGGGGGCCATCCCTTTGTTAAAGAAGGCTTGTTTGGAAAGCTGTATGAACGTCAACCAATTAAATGATTAAGTAACTGTGTATGAATAAAACAACTGTTGTGAAGGAAAGCAAAACTTGATTTCTTTTTAGATAACGCATGCATGTGTCATACTGGGGATGATCTACAAAGAACATGCCTGTATGATTAATTTAACATATAGTGGCCAATTAACTGGCAGTACCTTTTCAATGGATCAAAAGATATTAAATGAATTAATTTAAAAGGTCGCCAAATCATGGCCACGTACTGCATTTTTAAACAAGCATCTGCCATTACTCCACATATCCCAAACTGAATATATTTTCCTGCTAGCCAGAATACTACATGTTGCTTTAGAAGTATTTAAATGCACCTACGTAACGCGAGCTGCTCCAGTTGAAATTCTGAAATATGAAGGAAGAATTCTGAGAAACTTTGCCCTAATAATTCTGAGAAACTTTGCCCTGAGAAAGTAACCCTAATAGGACAGAACGAGAGAAGCTGAAATTGGGACCTTAACTAAGAAGAAGAAGGTTGGTTCTTATATGCCACTTTTCTCTATCTGAAGAAGTCTCAAAGCGGCTTCCAGTCGCCTTCCCTTTCCTCTCCCCATAACAGACACCCTGTGAGGTGGGTGAGGCTGAGAGAACCCTGATAACATTGCTCGGCCAGAACAGCACTATCAGGGCTGTGATGAGCCCAAAATCAGCCATCTGGCTGCATGTGGAGGAGGAGCGGGGAATCCAATCTGGCTTGCCAGATTAGAATCCGCCACTCTTAACCATGACACCCACACATTAATTTTGAACATCACTTAAATTCCAGGTTTAAACATCTTAAAAAGCCACTTACCCTTCAATCAGATTTGTTTCCTGAGGGTACAAACAGTTTTGAGGGGTTTTCCCTTGGGTGGATGGATTTTCAGGGAGGGAGGCCAGCATATTGTAGATGTGAATTTCCTGGCCCCAACCATAGACCTAGTGAAACAAGCCCTCTGGAAGTCCATCAGGACAGGAACAGGGCCAAAAAATCCCTGGCCCTGGTCAAGGACAGTTTCACTTCTTTGGGGCTGGGAATCCTGAGTAGCTGTGAGTTCCTGCATTGTGCAGGGGGTTGGACTAGATGACCCTGGGGGTCCCTTCCAACTCTATGATTCTACTCCATCTTAATACTCTTATTAAGGAAGGGTAAACAGGATATTCTGGGGATGGTTATGCAGATTCATGAAATGGAAGAATGGAATGGAAAGGCCGTCTTAGAATGTCTGCACGCCTCTGATTTTCCACAAATGAAATAAAAAAATCACATCACTGCCATTGTGGATAAATGCCTTGGACACGTCAGAGGTTTAGGAACCGTATAATAACTGGATCTGTGAAAGAAGGGGAGATTCCACTGGCAACCCAGAGCCGAACATGGCGGACTCACAACAATGATTCAGTTCAGGCATTGTTTATGTTCATCTTCTGAATGAAGAACAATGTCCAGAGATCATCGGAATTTGTGCTGTTTAGAGAAAGAACAAGGTCCGTCTGATGGGTAACAATACACCACAATAATGATGCTGGAACGGGAAAAAAATTAAATTAAAAATCCCACATTGTTTGATGTGAAGGCTGTGTATCTTCTTTGGCCAGTAATTGTTCCAAACATGAAATGTTATTCTTCAAAAAGCTGCAAATGTCTGCAAAAACAAACAGACAAATTTGCACATCCTCGAACAATAAACATAAGTCCGCAGCCAGGCAAAACTTCGACAAAGGCAGGCCAGGTACCACCCAAGCTGGACTCTTGTGCTGTGCTGATTTTGCAAGCGCTGTGTACTGTGTGGAATTAAATATACGGCAATTGTTTACAGCGTTGTAATTTATTTTAATATTTATATACTAAATCTAAAGCCCATTTCACTGAGGAATGAAATGGGCGCTAGATTGCTTGGGAGCGGGGCCACCCCCCCACCTGAGGCTCTCTCGAGCCTTCTCTACGACACGGTGAGGCTTCTCCGCCAGCTGGGAGAAGGCGGCCAGGCCCACCCGGCCCCCGAGGCTCTCTCGAGCCTTTCCCGCCACGGGGCTTTAAAGATGTACTTTTTTTTGAGCATCTCAGGATTCCAGGTGGGCGTGGTGGCCTTTTCAGTCACTCCGACACCCTCCTGTCTAGCACAGCCTCTGTCCCTCAGGTTCAGGGTTTATGTATTTGTTTTTTGAGTTTTATACTGCCTCTCTTCCAGTGGACTCGCAGCGGTTTTACACAAGAAAAACAGTAAACAATGCAATAGGTAAAGGTAAAGGTATCCCCTGTGCAAGCACCGAGTCATGTCTGACCCTTGGGGTGACGCCCTCCAGCGTTTTCCTGGCAGACTCAATACGGGGTGGTTTGCCAGTGCCTTCCCCAGTCATTACCGTTTACCCCCCAGCAAGCTGGGTACTCATTTTACCGACCTCGGAAGGATGGAAGGCTGAGTCAACCTTGTGCCGGCTGCTGGGATGGTCAGAGCTTTCAGACTGCATGTCTGCTGCCTTAACACTCTGCGCCACAAGAACCCCATAAAATGCCCCTTGTGAAAAACAGACAAAATAGATGGCGACCTCTTTCTCAACCTTCTCTAGTACCCATCGTCTCCCTCTTGTTCACCCAGAGGGCCAAGCCTTCTTCCACTGGGAGCAAAGAGCCAGATCTAATAAGCATGAACGAGAATCCTCCGATGGTTGCGGGTGGGTTAGGCACTCACGGTTTTCCAAATACAAAAGCATCTTCCTTGTTGTTTGATTCACTGTTTGCCACCCATCTTTCTCTATTTAGTAGCTAGGGAGCCCTGACTCATCTATCTGTCTGTCTGTCTGTCTGTCTGTCTGTCTATCTATCTATCATTATTTATTTTTATATTTATTCCCCGCCACTCCTGAGGTCGGCTCGTGGCAGGTCACAAAATCCATAAACAATTAAAAAAACCCATTAAAAACATAAAATCCCATTACAATAATAGCATAATACGCCCCCACCCCCCCTATCCACACATGGGGATAAACAGGAAGGAGGGCTGACTAATTAATAGTGCCACGATGTTAATAGCACCAACAATAGAATAAATAAATAGAACAGAATAAAATAGAATGGAGACTTCACTAGACAGGATGACCCAGCCCTCACCCAGATTCTTTATACGCTGCCACCCTTTATTCTCCGATATGCATAGGTGTGGTGTCTTAAGCTTTATACGTGTCTGGAAGTGCATATATGCGTTTATTTCCCCGAAACAGTAAGCAACCCGTCGGCAGGGCAAATAGAAACAAAAGGAGTGACCTCTTATTGAATGTTTAACACAATGGGGGAAGGATGGAATCTGTATCAGGCTCTTGAATTCTGATTCGGTCCGTGCTTCTTGGACTCGGTTTCTAGAAAGCGCTTTCTCAATCTTTGGCAGGCTAATCTTCTGGCTTTCCCTAGCTCAGAACTGTCAACTTTTATGCGGCTGCTTTCCAACTATTCTTGACCACCAATACCTTTGATGGCTCTGTCTCTCAGCTCTCAAGAGTTCCAGTAGCTTCCACTGGTGGCTCCTAGGAAGAGGTAACAACAATATATAAATCACAGTATGAAACAAATATGGGAACGCTGCCCAGAATTAAATACAAATCTAAAAACAACTTGTCATCCGTCCCCGTCCCCCGTCCCCTCTCCCAGTGCATCAGATCAGTGGTCTATACTGTATAGTCCGGCAAATGGCATAGAGGACAAAGGTTTCCCTTGATCTTCTGGGGTTTACTGGCTCTAAATGCGAAGGTTTCCTAGAGCACTATGGCTTATGGGTATTAAGGCAATTAATCATTATGAATTAAGGTAACAGGGGCAGTGGGATAAACATGGTTGCTACCCTGGTGTTTCCTGCTGCAAACATATGAGATGTAGACTTCACCCATGAGGACACACCCATAAGTGCATTTCTACATGTGCTGGAGAAATCTCGCCCAGGAGCTTTCTGCAGACATGCTACACTTGAGTTTGAACATTTGTGTATGATTGTGAGTGTGACATCATCCATGGGAAAGGTTTTTCCCGGAGCAGCTGTCAATGTGTGACTCTACTTTGACTCTAGAGCAAGTGGATTTCAGGTGTGCATTTGTGTCTTGAGCCATGACCCTTTTGGCCATTACAAAGTCAGCTTCTGTTCTCTTGGCCAGTGTCTCATTTCAGTAACCTGTTTATAGGCATAGGCTTACTTTGGTTTGGTGAGGGGTCTTATGAGGTTTGTGTCAAATCCCTGCCTTTTCAGCAAGGGAAACAGTAGTACAAGTGGCTTGCATGCAGCTTACCCATCACTGAGAGTAGACCGACAGGTCTGTAATTTGCTGGACAGGCTGAATCTCCTTTT
Organism: Paroedura picta; assembly: GCF_049243985.1. Lineage (NCBI taxonomy): Eukaryota > Metazoa > Chordata > Lepidosauria > Squamata > Gekkonidae > Paroedura > Paroedura picta. Next base: position 21,248,868 of record NC_135370.1, on the reverse strand, counting down.
TTATATATGGGTACAACTATGGACTGAGTCTATGAGTAAGGAGTTTGTCCTTGATGATCAATGCAGGTGAGCACAGTGGCCAAGAGAAGTACCCAAGCAGATGAAAATTTTTTGAGGGTGTCAGGAGGTATATGGCCAGGTTCTGATGCCTTGCCACATTTTACTGATGACAAAAGATCTTCGGTTTCTTCATGGTCAAATGGGTGCCATAGGGGCAAACAGGCATCGGGTCTGCGGCCATAGAAGAATCAAGGGTAGAGGGGTCAATTTTTTTTGAAAAAGATGCTTGATTCACGCAGCTTCCTCTATTTGCAGACTCGATGGAATTGTCTGGTTCTTTGTGCCAGCTGCAGTGTGGCGCCAGAATAATCTGGCGTCCTTCAAATTGAGGGTTCTCCTCACTTGCTCCCAAGACTGCAGTTTCTGATTAAGTTTCTTCCTTGAAAAAAGTTGCTGAAAATCTTTTTTGACTTGTAAAAATCTCAGTAGCAGATGATCTTTGCCGGTGGCCCTCCACTCTTTGTATAGCGCACGTAGCCTTTTCTTGGCATGTCAGCATTCAATGTCAAACCAAGACTTTCTGGCTAGAGAACCTGAGGGAAAGCTTTGTGGACCTCCCGAGACTGTCAAGGTCACTGATTGCGTAAACAGCTGCTGAAGTCCCTCTAGGGGGGTTGACTTGTGAGAGCTTCTCCTACATGAGGAGCCAAGTTGGACCTTGAGAAAATTTCTCAGCCTTTTTTAATTTATGTATTGCAGATTTAAATGGGGGACTCAACAGTTAATCGCTATGCCCCGATGTTTTCAGATAGAAAGATCCTTATTCTTTTATATGCCGATGACGCGATTCTGTTAACTCGTCCCAAGGTTGGCCTGAAGGGTCTTTTCTATACTTTTGCTTCTATTGTAATGACAATGCCTTGGCAATAAATTAGACCAAACCTAAAATTCTACACTCTGGGAGGTCCAAAAAATTGTTGACTTGGTAAATTAACAGATATGCAATTGAACAAGTGCGTCCTTTAAATACTTTGAGGATGATGACTCAGAAAACCTTTATTGGCATACACAATCACAGTCCAAGGAAACAAAATGGAGTATATGTGGAGTATGCTTCCAAGGGCATTGGCTACCCTGGTAAATTTAATGGGATCCTTTTCTGAAAGCATTGATATGATAATAAGGGATTGAGAATTGACTTTAAGATTTAAATCCATCAAATATGACTGGATTAAGGCTTGTTGTGGGGAGAAGACTGGACACTCCGAAACAATACGTGATAGTGAGTCTAGAATTTTGCAACCATGTAGACAGAGTCTTTTAAAGACGGGAATATGATGAAATCTTCCCTGGGACACACTTGAGGGCCTTTAAATACTTAGGGATTTGGCCCCACCCCCAGCATCGCTGCCAGCCCCCAAGGTCAAGATCTGGTCCTTGGCGGAGATGGCCACCAGCCTGGATACTTAGGGATCACCTTTCCTCACTCCCTCAAGTGGTCATTCCACCTAAACTGAGCCATCAACACCTTCAGATGCAAAACTGGTGCAGATTTTTCTTTACAAAAGGTGGGCAATACATTCCAGCAGCCATTCACCTTTTCCAAATGAAGCTTCTACCTATGCCTTGTTACAGCATACTGATTTGGGGTCCCGATTGCATCACCAGGTTGGAGCCAATCCAAGCCTCACTTCTTTGATGGCTTTTTGGAGTCCCCAGATGTGTCACTGCCTGGGTCCAATCTCTTGAGGCAGGTCTCCCTTGATTAACCACACCAGCATGGCTGATCAGTAAATAGTGGATTCAGCTGCATTTCAGGGCACATGCAAATAGCTCGACATCTTACTTGTTAGCAGATTAGTTCCATTCTTCTTGGTACAGGAAAACTGTAAACTTTTTTAACCAAATTGGGTTTGACCTCCAAAATTTGGATGAAAATTCAGCGTTTTGTAGCATCAAACAGCGTATTACTGTGTTCAGTTTTGGGCACCCCAGTTAAAGAGGGATATAGACAAACTGGAGCGTGTCCAGAGGAGGGCAACAAAGATGGTGAGGGGTTTGGAGACCAAGATGTATGAAGATAGGTTGGGGGAGCTTGGTCTGTATAGCCTGGGGAGGAGATGACTGAGAGGGGATATGATAACCATATTCAGGTATTTAAAAGGCTGCCATATAGAGGATAATTTTTCTGTCTTGCCCCAGAGGGACAGACCAACCCAATGTGATGAAATTAATTCAAAAGACATTCCATCTAAACATCCGGAAGAAGTTCCTGACATTTAGAGTGGTTTTTCAGTGGAAGAGGCTTCTTCAGGAGGTGGTGGGTTCTCCATCATTGGAAATTTTTAAACAGAGGCTGGATAGAAATCTGACAGAGTGTCAGGATGACAGACTTGAAACCAAACACTTCTTTGAAAATAAGAAAGAGTTTAATTCAGCAGTTCTATCCAAGACGTAACAAAGCCAGATCTGAGGTGCCAGGTCAAAATGCAGTTCTTTTACCCTTCTAACTTTCCCGCCCAAATCCCCTTCTCACAGTTACAGTCATAATAGACAGTTAACCCAGGTGCCATCTGGGAAATCTTCCAATAAATAATAACATGCCTAGCATCGGCCTTGGAGCGCCCGGTGTTACTATTTCTAAGATAACAGTTGTGGCATGAATAAATGAATAGCAGACAGGTCACGGCTAAAATGCAGACAGACAAAAATGGATACAGAAAGGCTAAGCATTAAATCATGGCAGTTATACAAAGATCAAGCACATTAAATCATGGCAGTAATCAGTAGATTCTGACACAGAGAAGCTGATTCTGTGAGGGCTCAGGGAGGTGGCAGGTGACAGTGGGTAAGCGATAGGGTTGTGAGTGTCCTGCATAGTGAGGGGGTTGGACTAGATGACCCATGAGGTCCCTTCCAACTCTGTGATTCTATGATTCTATCTGTGACATTAACTTTCAGGCATTATTGGGTGGGGTTCAAAGAGCATGCTCACCATTAACTTATGATATTCCTCCTGTCTGCAGGTTCCTTCCTGCATATTTTCATACATTAAATAATCCAGTGCTCAGGTGCTGGTTTATGCAAGCATGATTAAACATTTTACTAACCACTTGGACAAGGGGGAGGTTCAACAATACTCCCTATGCCAAATGACTCTGCTCCTGTCCACTCAATCAAGCTGAGTCAATGGCCCATGTGCGACTTCATGGCCCTAACCAAGGGTAGTCAAACTGCGGCTCTCCAGATGTCCATGGACTACAATTCCCATGAGCTGGCAGGGGTTCATGGGAATTGTGGACCATGGACATCTGGAGGGCTGCAGTTTGACTACCCCTTCCCTAAACATTCTTTGGGGCAGGAGTTATACCTTACCTCACTATTGCAAAGGAGACCTTTTCATTCTGATAGGCTGATACATTTCCTTCTTGAGGATAAGAACCCTGAGATTCCGTAGTACTCTTTATCCACAAAGCTTTTTATTTAAAAATATTTAATACTTTTATAATTCTCTGGAATACTGTTTTCCTTTGTCCTTGTGTAGTCACTTTGCATGCCATGAAAGGTGTTTTTGTTTGAAACAGTAATAAACAGTGGTGTGGACTGCCTCAGGAGACAGCGAGCTCCCCCTCACTGGCGGTCTTCAAGCTGTGCCTGGACAGATCCTTATCCTGGATGCTTGAGGCTGATCCTGCATTGAGCAAGGGGTGGGACTAGATGGCCTTTGTGGCCCCTTCACACTCTAGGATTCTGAGTCTAGTTCAGCAGTGGAAAGGACAGCCTAAGGAGGTGGTGAGCTCCCCATCACTGGTGGTCTTCAAGCAGCAGCTGGACAGAACCTTCTCCTGGATGCTTGAGGCTGATCCTTCACTGAGCAGGGGGTGGAACTAGATGGCCTGCCTGGCCCCTAGGATTCTATGAGTCTAGTTCAGCCATGGAATGGGCTGCCTAAGGTAGTGGTGAGCTCCCTCCCTTGGGCAGTCTTCAAGCAGTAGCTGGACATAGATTTATCTTGGATTCTTCAGCATAATTCTGCATTGAGCAGAGGGTGGGACTAGATGGCCTGCATGGCCCCTTCCTACTCTAGGATTCTATGAGTCTAGTTCAGCCATGGAATGGGCTGCCTAAGGTAGTGGTGAGCTCCCTCCCTTGGGCAGTCTTCAAGCAGTAGCTGGACATAGATTTATCTTGGATTCTTCAGCATAATACTGCATTGAGCAGAGGGTGGGACTAGATGGCCTGCATGGCCCCTTCCTACTCTAGGATTCTATGAGTCTAGTTCAGCCATGGAATGGGCTGCCTAAGGTAGTGGTGAGCTCCCTCCCTTGGGCAGTCTTCAAGCAGTAGCTGGACATAGATTTATCTTGGATTCTTCAGCATAATACTGCATTGAGCAGAGGGTGGGACTAGATGGCCTGCATGGCCCCTTCCTACTCTAGGATTCTATGAGTCTAGTTCAGCCATGGAATGGGCTGCCTAAGGTAGTGGTGAGCTCCCTCCCTTGGGCAGTCTTCAAGCAGTAGCTGGACATAGATTTATCTTGGATTCTTCAGCATAATACTGCATTGAGCAGAGGGTGGGACTAGATGGCCTGCATGGCCCCTTCCTACTCTAGGATTCTATGAGTCAAGTTCAGCAGTGGAATGGGCTGCCCAAGGAGGTGGGGAGCTCCCCTCCACTAGCGGTCTTCAAGTAGCGGCTGGACAGATCCTTCTCCTGGATGCCTTAGGCTGATTATGCGTTGAGCAGGGTTTGGACTAGATAGCCTGCGTGACCCCCTTTCCAACTCTTTATGATTTTATCAATCTCAGCTAACCCACCTATTCTCTGCCTGTGTGAAGCTGCCAGGGTGTAGTCCTTTTGCCTGGGCTGGGGTAGGGGAACTCCTATAATTGTTCTATGCTGAATGATGCTGGTTGCTGATAGCTTGTCTTGCTGACCCAGCCATAACCGGAGACAATGCAACTGCCCTTGGGTATTTACAAAGCAAATCTGTCAGCAACCTCAAGAGCTGCAAGGAATCCAAGGAAAACAAATGCAAGGGAGAGGGCGAAGCAGGGAGCTGGGGTAGATTATGAATACAGGCAAGCCGCAGCTGGTAGTAAGTTCACTGGAGAGAAAAGACCGAGTTGGGAGGGGGATTGCAGAGAAATAAAGAGAGGAGCCTGGCCAATGCCAGAGAAGACCTCCTTGTTCTGCCTGTAAATCTCCTGGAATCTCAACTTATCTCCACACCTCAGTTTTTCTGGAGAAAGTGGCTGCTTTGGAGGGTGGAATCTGTGGCATTAGACCCTGGCGAGTTCCCTCCACATCCAAACCCTGACCTCTCCAGGCTCCACCCCCCAAATCTGCAGGGATTTTCCACCTCACAATTGGCCACCCTATCCCCTGCCCTGAAATGACTCCACGCCTGGTGCCTGGAAATCAATTGGGATCCAGTGTAGAATAATCAACGCTGGAGTGATAGGGTCACAGTGATGCACCCCAGGCCACATCTGCACCAGATGATGTTCCTGAACAGTTTCTGAGGGCAGCCCCACACACAGCGCATGGCAGTAAGCACACACCTGGAAAGGACACAGCTGGGCAACTGGCTGAAACTCCTGGTTCTCAACCTTCCTAATGCCGCAGCCCTTTAATACAAGTTCCTTGTGTTGTGGTGACTTCCCATAAAATTATGCAAGGGTTCTTTCACAGAAATTGAACCGAAACTGACCAATGGCATGAAGATCCATTGTTCAGTATTGTATATAAATTGTTTTTTCCCCTGGGGTTTCTCAGTTCAGTTCTACCTCTTGTCCCACCATGCCGATCTCGCTCTTTTCCGCTGCTCCAGACAGACGAACGCTCTATCTTGATCTATCCCGCAAGGCTATTTTGTGGATGGCGCCCCGGCCAATCTACTTGCCCTGCCGCGACCCTTGTGAAAGGGTCATTGGACCCCCAAATGGGTCCCGACCCCCAGGTTGAGAACCACTGTGAAAGCAGAAGGCAGCTTCACATGGGTGTCTACATAATCCAAAGGCGCCTGTCAGTCACAACCCCTTTATAATCAAGGAAATGGCATTCTGACTTGTTTTACTGTTATAGCAGCCAGTTTTGTTCTTCAAAGCAGCCAATCAGTTTTTTTCAGTACGAGCAAAGCCCCTGGAGAATCTCTCAAAACACCAATTGCCTGATATGAAGTATACTTAGACTCCACTAAACAGAAGTCTGAGGACACCATTCAAGGAAGGGCGTCTTGTACTGCAGTTCCTCAAATCAATGCCGTTTCAGGTGGAGAGTAACTAACTCACCGAATATTTGAAGACCATATATTCAGGCATTCATAAAATACTTCTGAATTCCTAGTTATATTGCCAAAACCTGTAACATAAATAAAACATGACTGGGGTTATGGGAGGAGTTGGGACTCATCACTTTCCTGATTGGTCAGCTGTCAAATGAATAGCCAGTCACATAGGCTGTCTCGCCACTGGCTGCCTCCCCTCCAACTTCTTCCAGCAGAAAGAAGCACAAGCCCGCTGTACTGGCCTGACTGTAGGTGGGCCAGCCAGCGAGCTGGAGCTGGGAGAGAGGCAGGCCCTGGGTTGCTGGTTGGCTCCTGACAAGGTGCAGCCCCGCCATGGCCTTGCAAGGCCTGGGTCAGGGGGCGGAGGTGAGAACGCCCCCCAAACACTCCCTTCTGGCCCCAAACAGCCCTGCCATGCCCTTGCAGGGTCTTGGTGGGGCTGGTCCATGGAGGGGAACTAGAGTGTTGCATTTTTTTTTGTTTCGCAAGTCACTCTCAGTAAGTCCCTTCTGGCAACCAGCAAAGAATAGGGTGACTTACTGGGTGGGAGCAGCTGGGAGGTCCAGCCTTCATACAGTGATGTATCTATGTCACTGCCCACATGGTCTGAAAGTGGTGTCATGAAAAGATTCCCTAGAGCAGGGGTAGTCAACCTGTGGTCCTCCAGATGTCCATGGACTACAATTCCCATGAGTCCCTGCCAGCAAACGCTGGCAGGGGCTCATGGGAATCGTAGTCCATGGACATCTGGAGGACTACAGGTTGACTACCCCTGCCCTAGAGGATGGTTACCTTTTTGGACCTTTGATATTAGTAGACCCAAGATATATATCTTAAAATATAAGGTTGCTTGCTGAAGACTAACTTTGTTAGTATCCTTGAAAAGAACCAATTTAAAGAAATACTGCATTATATTGATAAGTTCACTGATGAAGTAAAAACGAAAACACGCCCCAGTAGCTCTCTCCACGTGCTCTCAGTTGTCTGAGCGCAAAGGGGCAACAAATGGAGTGTCTGCAGAACAGCAGGGATATGCATGTGGACGTGATCTGTGGCATTTTTTCCAGTGCAATCAAAAACAAGGAAGAGCTGGTTGGATTTCGGAGCAACTTAGATCTCAGTTGCTTGAGAGAATGCTTGTGAGTTTTAAAACCAGAATGATTCTTATAACTGGAATGTTTTTATCTTTTATAATATTTAAGTTATCAATGATTCTTTTATCTTGTTAATGCCAGATGTTTTTATGTACATTGTAATTTGACTACTGGTCTGGTACCGTAATAATAAAGACTTGACTTTACCCCTGGGACTTTGGTCAAGGGGAAGGGGGGCTACATGACACATGCTCTGTCAAGGCTCCTGGTAATACGTGAGCTGTAGCATTCTTGATGAAAGCAGAGGCTGCTTGGCAACTGCAAGTTCTTTGGGGGAACATCCGTCCATGCATCACCTGTTTTCAGAGAGATCTTGCCCAGCTGTCGCTATGGGCTAGCAGTGGTACTTACATCATGGCCCCCCCCCAATTTTTCACCGTGGGATGATCACCTCAGCCTAATAATGAGGCCTTTTCTGAGACTGTATATATGATGACTCTTAAGTTCCTAGGGACACGGAGGGTGGGGGTGAATTTTCCAAATGTCTCTGAATATTTTCTCCCCAAAAATAAATAGGATTATTGAGTTGGGGTTTACAAAACTGGTTTCCCCAAGCCAAGAATCACAATGTGGGGTTGCACAGTGTTCCAGATAAACCTCAAATATTGTAAGCATTTCGTCTGCCAACATTTTAAAATCGGAGAACATAACATCTTTCCAAGTTTATTAAACAGGAATGTTAAAAAAAGAAAAGAAAAAAATGCGGAAGGGATACACTGGTTTCCAAAGGACTTGGGCACAACAAGGAGCAAAAAATGGACTAAGCAATAATCTTGACCAGACAAAAAGTAAAATCCTTCCATGCACCAAAGTTTATTTTTTTATGTATGTATGTTTCAACTTTTATTCTGGCCTTTCTCAAAAAGAGTCAGGGCGGAGTACAATGTCAATAAAATAAATCATAAAAATATACAAAAATAACATTTAAAAATGGTTAAATGCAGTTAAAACATTTAAAGATCACACAGCGAATATTGCCTTTGCTTTGTATGGGAGGGGTCCACTGAATGTAGCCCTCACTGAAGAGCATAGTGTCTACAGGCAGAGTAGTCGGCGTCTCGATGTTATTGTAGGCCTTGGTCATAGGCCCGGCAGAACAGCTCTGTTCTACAGGCCCTACAGAACTGTCTAGGGTCCTGCAGAGCCCATATCTCTTGTGGCAGAACATTCCACCAGTTGAGAATGCCCTGTCCCTGATTGAGGCCAATTTGATCTCCCTAGGGCCAGGAATCCTAAATAGATTATCATCACTAGATCTCAACTCAGCTTGTTGTACTGGTGAAATGCAGTGGCTTCTAATCTGGCAAGCTGGGTTTGATTCCCCGCTCCTCCTCCACATGAAGCCAACTGGCTTGCCACAGCCCTGATAAAGTTCGGACCAAGCAGTTCTGACCGAGCAGTGATATCAGGGCTCTCTCAGCCTCGCCCACCTCACAGGGTGTCTGTTGTGGGGAAAGGAAAGGGGAGGCAAATGTAAGCTGCTTTGACACTCCTTCGGGTAGAGAAAAGTGGCATATTTCATTTTGCTTTGGGCAGTGACTGGTACTGTTTCGACTCAATGTGGAGAGAAGCATCGCGGATGCTCTGGACACGAAAGAAGACCCCGTGCGGTCTTCCGAGCAGCCTAAAACTCATCTCCGGGAGTGGCACAGTAATATTTAAGGAGGAGTTCAAAGTTCATGCTGCAGTGCAAAATTAGCAGACACTTCACCTCACGCCTGGAGAAAACTTCCAAGGTTCACGAGAACAAAGAGAAGAATTCAAGGATCTTCACCACCTGAGATCTGCAGATGATGGCATTAGCTTCACTGCAACTGAAGTCCTTGAATCAAACCCGAGGCAGTTCGACAAGATTAGTGAGGAATGCGGACAGCAGGATCTGTTTACAAAAGACCCAAATCCTATTCATCGCCAAGGCAGAAGTGAAAGAGATGGGAGCTGATAGAAGGTAATTAAAAATTGTCAAGAAATACGCCTAGCTGGGCCGTAAAATAAATAATTATTCCAAACATCGTCCCAAAGAAATGTGAAGTGGAAATAAGACAGAGTCTTTAGGAGAAGAACAGAACAACAGCCACTTCTTATATACAATTTTGTCCTCTGTGAATATTCGGTAAACAAAAGGAACCTCAAGGAGAAGACAGGAGAATACCAGCCTCCCAGGGGCGCTTGCTCATGTCTCTAAAGAGGCACCTGATGAATGAGGATCGTGAAAGGTACTGGAATCTGAAAATGAAAAGCAGGAGGCTGGTGGTTTGCGCAAATTTGTTTTGAATAAATGGAGCGGAGGGGGGCGGGAAATCACTACATAAAGAAGTATCATCGAAACAAAATTGGAGCGGACAAGGAAAAGTTCAAACAAATTTCCATGTAATTCCCCTTTTCGGTCAAAGTACGGATGCTGAATCTATCTGGCAGTTCGTTGTATGTCGGAACAGTCAAGAGGGCTGACTTTTATTAGATACAGTGACTGCATTGTACAAGGGCCCATGGTACTTTTAGGGGTCCATGAAAATGTTTTACTTTCTTTTAAAACCAGAAATAAATAAAAGTAGCGACACTCAGGCTCTCACAGGTATGTGGGGCACATGCCTGCTCCGGAGCTCTTTAATCCCTCCCTCCCTCCTCCCCCTCCCTCCCTCTCTCTCTCACACACAAACACACACACACTAACACAAACAAACTCCTTCCCTGGGGGACAGTCACCCCACCACCAGGAGCCACACAGCCCTGCCCTGCCCCCAGAGGCCTTCTTACCACTCAGCCTCCCTGATTCCTCCCTGCTCCCCTTTCTCCCCTCTCCTCACCTTCATGGTAGCACTGGGCTGCCTGGCCTCCGTGCCGCCTTGTGATGCCCCTTGGCCTTGGGTGGGCAACACTGCCCTGCCTGGCTGCCGCACTGCCCTGCCCGGTTGCTGTGCTACCACATGACTGACCAGCCTCCTCCCACAATGACCTGGCTGCTCCAGGCAACTAGGTGCCGTGGCACCCCGTGGCTGTTCCAGCCTCTTCTGGTGCACTCCCTGGGGCAGGGCAATGGACGTCACATCTGTACCCATTTCTGTTCCGGGGGCAATGCCAGAAGGTGCATCCCACATCAAAAGTGAACTTTTTGGATCACAGAAAATTTTTTAAAGAAAAATTAACATTTAGAGCCCACAAAAATCTATTAAAGCTTGCTTCAAAATGTTGAAACACTTTAAATTATATCAAAAATAATTTTTAATATTGATATTATCAAGGATGGGAGAGGCTCACAAAAGCAAAACATTGAAGAAATTCTGGTCTCCCTGCCGAAAACCCTACTGACAAAACACTGATCTTCCCAGTATAACTAGCCCCTTCCCCCAAGTAAGGTTTTTAGGGAGGTGGCTTTTAATTTATTTATTAATTGTTTTACCTAATGTAGATTATATTTTTGTAAGTTTTTATCTTGCTGTTACCCACCCTGAGTCGACCAGGACTGGTGGGCTATAAAAATTAAGTTGTTGTTATTGTTATTACTATTACTAGTATAAAAATACTGAAGGCCCATGAAAGGCATAATGCAGCCTTGCTAGTCAGCGAATAAAGAAGATGTGATGGACAGCACTTTGGAAAGTGCTGAAACATTAGCAGTGAGTGAAGAGAAAAATCCTCACTAGGCAGATAAAACTAGGGGCCGTTCCGCACTCCTTCAAAATTGCACAATGGTTGCCAATTGAAATCGCTACTGATTTGCTGTTATGCACACTTCCAGCGGCTCTGAGCCCTGTGGGCAACTGCTGGGTGGGAGCTGATACTTTGGCTGTGGACCAGAGTGAAGGGAGTTCAGTCTGAAACAAGTCAGAAAAAAGGCTGATCCTGACAGATCATTAGCTGATAAACTCCTCTGAGGAGAGTAGAGTTTTCTATTGAGACCTAACCACACAGTCCCTGGACGACTAGAGCAGTTATTTGGCAGTGAGAATTTGGGTAATCAGGAGAGTACTCCCAGGGAGAACGACTGAAGATGGTGCCGTACTAGCTGGGCTTCTGCCCGGCTCTTAAGCCATGCCGAGGGTCAGGAGCATCTGCACCTGGCAGACCTGAGCAGATACGCAAATCTGCTCGCCGGTCGCCCCAGGAACCGGGAACGGCATCCTGAGGGTCCTACAGATCTGTGGGGAGGTAGGGGGACCGAGCTCCCCAGATCAACAGCGGCGTGTGCTCAAGGTCACAATGGCGCCCTTGTCGCAAACAACTTTACAAGCTTGAAACGACCAGCTGACCTTAATCTGGAAAAGGAAATCCGTGGGATTAAGGGGGAGCTTTTGGACGGAGCCCATGGTCTGGAGAGACCAGCTGATGACGCAGCTCAGCCAACAATAAATCAAATGAAACTTCAATGTCTGGAAGTTAATCAACAGGAGGGAGAGAGAGCTAGAGATGTAAAAACTCAAAGTACCTTCGAAGAACTTGGGAAAACAGATTTAAGGAAGGAAAGCACCGAAAACCTGGAAGTCTATTTAGAGCAGGAAGTGATTTGGATCAGCAAAATAAAAAGAGTCTATTCAAAAGCGACAGCACCAAGGAAGCTATCAGGAGATATTTCTGAGCGACCAGAGGAAGAGATCCAGATAGATAAAGTATACAGAGCCTACTCAAAGGCGACTGCAAGCAAGAGTCAAGTAAGAGACTTCTTTGGCCCTGACAGAAAGACAATCAGAAACACCCTACTATGGAAAAAAACACAATTTCATTTTATGCGACCACCTGAAGGATGAGTACAACAGTGGAGTATTCTCCTGATTTCCTGTGGGAAAGACAGCAGCAGTAACTCTTAGGACAGGACCAATATATGAAGGGAACTGACTTTATATCATCTAAGGCAATAATAGAATATATCCTTATAATAGATTATACTCTCATATGTATCAACAACTACTCTGCTAAGAAAGATGGTAATAACTTCTAGATCAGGATCAATATGGGATGGGAACTGAATATGTATGCCAATATGTATGCTAAAAGAGGATGACAAACTATACTTCATAGGTATCAACAAGACGGCAGCAGTAACTCTTAGGTCAGGGCCAATTTATGAAGGGGACTGACCTTATATCATTTAAGATAATAACAGAAAATATTCTTATAATAGATCATATTCTCATATGTATTAACAATCACTTTGCTAAGAAAAATGGTAAAAACTTCTAGATTAGGAATAATATGTGAGGAGAACTGAATATGTATGTTAAAAGAGGATGGCAAACCATATCAGCTGGTCGCTTTTTTCTTAATTTTTCTGTAAATGCTTCATATAATAATAAATAATAAAATTATTAAAAAAAAAAAAGGAGGGTACTCCCAAATTAGGCCAAAGTGGAAAGTGAATTCTTCCGAGGAAGAGAAGGAGGAACCCTGCCTAGTTAGAAAGGGGAAATAAGGGTATATTTCCTAAGATACATACGTGGGAGAAAGTGCTTCAGTTACCTCAGAAGGCAGTGGGATATTGGTTCATTGAGGAAGGGTGAAACTTGTGCCCACTTTCTAGGAACAAAAGGGTCTTAAGAGGAATTCTTTCATTAAAGAAAAACACATACGTTTTTTGGAATAAACACAGTAAAGAAACCTCACAGTTTAAAGAGACTTTAACATCAGAATGAAAAGCCTATGAACATCTGGGAAAGCCTGTAACTAAGAATTAGAAACTGAAGTGATTTGTATGAAGAAAACTGATTCCGCAATTCCATCTACCCTTTCCCTTATTGTTGGTAAAAACACCTCATTGTTATTTATTTTATTTATTTATTTATCATACTTCTATACCGGAGGCTCAGGGCGGTTTACATTATAACAGAGAACCATACATAAAGCAGTCTGTAGAACATGTACATCGATAACCAACAATTGCAACCAACACAACACAGTATAACAGTAAACAATCGTAATACAAACAGGTCCAGGGCTTGTTGATGGGATTCTGAGGGGGGGTGGCTTATTGATTGAATTCTGAGGGGGGGGGTTGGGGGGAGCAGGGGCCCTTGGTCGCTGTAGATTACATCTGGTCTCGGCCAAATGCCTGGTGGAGGAGCTCCTTCTTGCAGGCCCTGCGGAACTGTTTAAGCTCCGTCAGGGCCCTGATCTCCTCTGGGAGCTCGTTCCACCAAGTAGGGGCCAGAACAGAGAATGCTCTGGCCCTGGTCAAGACCAGACGGACTTCTTTAGGGCCAGGGATTCTTAGCTGGTTGGTGGCGGTGAAGCGCAGAGCTCTTTTAGGGGCATAGGCGGGGAGGCGATCCCTCAGGTACACTGGGCCCTGACCACGTATGGCCTTGAAGGTAATTACCAGAACCTTTAGTCTGACAAAGGGTTTTTTTTTTTAATAGATAGGTTACACCTCCCCAAAAGGTTCCTGGGCTGAACAAAACCCAAAAGATCTAATAGTGACAGAGTGGGACAGTGAGCTTCATTGTTTTAACAAAGAAAACCACACTACTAAGGGAACTCCTTTTCTTTTTGGAGGGAAAATTTACCTCAGAGTTCAGAGGAGTGGGTAGAAACAACTGTCACAGAAGACTTGACAAAAATAGATTAATCACCTATCTAGCCATTCATCCCTTGCTAGAGGTGGAAAGATAGGTATTTATTTCTGTACATTTTTTGCTGGCCGTATTAATAAATACCATACTGATAATGATTCCATGAATTTTGAAGCCACGTCTGCAGCAGCCCTGGGGACCCATGTGGATAAAACAGCCACTGTTTGTTACAAGCTGAGCCTCAGGTCTTCTTGCTGTAATCTAAATTGAAAAGGTGCTGAACAGCTTTGCAATTGTGCGGTAGCAGTGATGGGACGGTTTCATCTCCTTTGGGGGGTGGCACTTCTGTGTCAAAACAGTATTGTGTCCTTAATGGAGGTAGCAGAGTTTTTTCAAGATGAATGGGCCGAACCGGAACCCAGTTGGTGGCATCTGAGTAACCCACAGTTGCTAGAAGGAGAGATGGGTTTTTGTACCCTGCTTTTTACTAGTTAAAAGAGTCTCAAAACAGCTTACAGTCACCTACACTGTGAGGTAGGTGGAGCGGAGAGAGCTTTGAGAGAACTGTGATTGACCCAACATCACCCAGCTGCCTGCATGTGGAAGAGGAGTGGGGAATCAAACTTGGGTCTCCAGATTAGAAGCTGCAGCTCTTAACCACTACATCCAAACTGGCTCTGGACCGCCATGACACTTAAGGAAGCTGCATACATACATTTCCTGCATCTGATCCAATGACCAAAGAAAGAACCCTTCTCCCCATTTAAACAGGTGGGCTTGTCTTTTGAGTTGTAGGAAAGGATGCAGTGAGCATTTCAGCTTTATGCACAATTTGCTTTCATATATATCTCTTGCTAGGATTATTATGGCCATGCATCCGGCCTAGAAGAACTTGCCTACATACTCTGTTGAGATGCTGGTTTCACAAATCTTTCGGGGCTTGTATCCAGCCAAGTAAGGCATGGAGGTCTCCCAGAATGACAGAGATCAGATCCCCTGGAGGAATTGGGTGGTTCGGACAGTGGCCTCTGTGAAGTTATGGCCCCTCCCCTTCCCAAACCCTCCAGAAGTTCAACCCCCCAAATCTCCAGGAATTTTCCAGCTTAGAGTTGGCAGCTCCTCCCAGTTTCTACTTTAAAATTGGCAAAGCAGCAACAGGAGTTAGGCAGCAACACCCCTCCCCCCCCCATATAGTTGTCAAGTCTGGCGAATCTCATACATACAATTCTGAAGCAAATTCCTTATTAGTGGAGTTAGACCATTATTAGAAGCTATTTAGAAAGCACGTATACTGTGCTTAATATATATTTTAAGAAAAGACCATTGACGCTAATTGAAAGAGAGCCATTAACTTCAATTGCCCTTGGATCACACCCATATATACTTAGCTGGCAGAATAACGTTTAATATGTGGTATAATAGAACAAATCAAATCAAATATTTAATGGTGGAGGGCCTTGAGTTGTTGTTTTTTAAAAGAACAATATCATTTAAAGCTTCAGAAACGTGGGCCAAAGATCACAGTCAAGAGTGGAATTAACAGACACTACTCCACTAAACTAATTAAAGAAATAAAGGATCGCAGCAGAGTAACAGCTGCCGCTTAGGATAATAGGAAACCTGTCTCTATAAATATGCTTGTTTTTCATTACAGAACAGGCAGCCTGATAATCAGGAGCAGCCATGGGTCAGATGTAGGCTTGGTACAATATAAATTCTATGGCAGAAAGCGTTTAAGAATCACTTGGGTGGGGGGAGTTTAAAAAACTATTGCCTGGGCATCAACTTATTGCAATATCAAAGGGCAACAAAAGCATTGCAAAGATTAGACCCATAGGCAAGACCCCCAAAAGCTCCCTCCGATCTTTGTGGACAGCCAACGGAACAAGGAAATAACCTGGATTAACATCTGGAGTAGAGGTCCATCACTGACTCTTAGCCGCAAGGCTTAGATGGAATACTCTGTCTGGGGCTGTGATGCTTGGTCTTCTTGAGGCTTGCGGGGGAACAATGGAAGGGCTTCTAGACTTCTGGCCTGGCTGGTGGATCTCCAGATGGCACCTGGGTTTTGGCTACTGTGTGACACAGAGCGCTGGATGGGATGGGCCACTAGCCTGATCCAACGTAGAATCATGGAGTTGGAAGGGACCTCCAGGGTTATCTAGTGCAACCCCCTGCAAAATGCAGGAAATTCACACCGATCTGCCCACCCACAGTGACCCCAATCCCATGCCCAGATGTACCCCAAGAAACCCTAAATCCCTGGCCAGTCCAGCCCGGAGGAAATTTGCCTCCAAACCTCCGAAGCGGCAATCAGCATCTTCTTGGGCATGCAAGACACGGCCACAAGAGCCAAGCATAGATACAATCCCTTCTGCCCATCCCAAAATGGTCATATCCAAATTTGTAGGGGTCTACTAATATTAATATCACAATGTATAATTACTTTTTAGCAGTGACCCCTACAAATTTGGGACTGAACTACACAAAACCAAAATATTACCAGAGACTAAGTTATTTTTTTATAATTTCATCACCCAAAACAATACATTTAGAGAAGATTTAGTCATTAATAATATCGAGAATATCACTGATGAAGATATCAAAAATGGAATCTGTTTTGAACATTGTTTTCATAGGAATAAATCATTTCGCCATCGCCAGCTTGAGCCTTTTTTTCCTGCTTAAATTCACAGAATCAGCCTTTATGTGAGATGGCTATCTAGCCTCTGCTTAAAAGCTTCTAAGGAAGGAGAACCCACCACCTCCCAAGGAAGCCTGTTTCACTGAGGAACTGCTCTGTCAGGAACTTCTTCCAGATGTTTAGCCAAAAATTTATTTCAAGTTATTTCATCCCATTGGTTCTAGTCTGACCCCCTGGGAACATGGTTTCTCTTGTGTTCTTGAGAGCAGAGGCTGTTATACACAAGGTCTAGGTGGAACAATCCAACTCAGGCAGTGATGCTTAGTGAGAGAGCCAGCTTGGTGTAGTGGTTATATGCAGACTTCTAATCCGGTGAGCCAGGTTTGATTCTGCACTCCCCCACATGCAACCAGCTGGGTGACCTTGGGCTTGCCACAACACTGATAAAGCTGTTCTGACTGAGCAAGAATATCAGGGCTCTCTCAGCCCCACCCACCTCACAGGGTGTCTGTTGTGGGGAGAGGAAAGGAAAGGCGAATGTAAGCCGATTTGAGACTCTTTCGAGTTGAGAAAAGCAGCATATAGGAACCAACTCCTCCTCCTCCTCTTCTTTTTCTTCTTCTGATCTTGGGGGACAACTGTGGGAAGGCCTCTGTAGTTCTGGCAATGGGTAAAAAGGCAAATGGTATTTGGGGCTGTATCAAATGATTGCTTTTGTGACATGTAGGAAGGGTGAACCTTCAGCAAAGTAGCAGTCAATCCCATGGATTGAAGTGGCAATCACCTCTAGATTTTGGAAGCCCTGTTGCCTGGCCTATGGCCACTTCCCTGTTTCCTATGAATCATCTTAGTTATTTCTATTGTATCATTATCATCATTATATATGGTACTGTAGAATTGCATGAGAGAGAGAGAGAGAGAGAGAGAGAGAGAGAGAGAGAGAGAGAGATCCCTGCCCTGAGCAGATGACGATTTCACAATGCCATCCTAGGCAGAATTATACTCTTTTAAATGTAAGGGCTTAGAGAAAGTGGAAACTCTGATTGGGGTGGCATTATAAATCTTGACAGTGATGGAGGTAATAAAATTAAGGGAGGGGAGACAAGGATCACAAGGTATGTATGTGAGGTAGTACATGGGACCATGAGTGGTAATTTGCCAGGAGAACAAATTTCCTTGTCTTTCTGACATTTGATGGGGATAAACACCCCCAACACCCTGTTACCTGCAAATCTGAATCGTGTTGCAGAAGTTCCATAACTGATTTGCGTATTTGTGCATCAAAATGGAATAATTATTCCTTGGGTGGCTAAACTAACAGGGGGGAAATGTTGAGCTGGAGGAAACGCACAGGAGGCCATTCGCTGTATGTCAATTTCCATATTAACGGTGGTTAATACAGCAAATAATCATTGGGAGAAAGACGAGGCCTAATGAGGTTGAGGAGAAATGAGCACTATCATCATCAGGGATGCCAAGGGACCCAGCATGATTGATGGCACCTGGTACTTCCTGTCATTCAGAAGGATCCTGATAGCCATTGACTCTCTTCTCCATTGGACACCCATCTAGAGGGAGAATGGAGAGCTCTAGAAGGAGTATGGGAAACTCCAGTTTTGGTTAAAATCCAGCTATTTCCATTAGTACTAATAGTCGTACTATCATTATTACCTAGAGTTCCAAACACTGACTTGGCAAATACTTGGGGAATTTGGGCTGAGGAGAAGATGTGATATCACTTCCAGCTGATGTTCTAGGCCATCTCTCCTAGTCACTATGGTCTATCATAGACTCCTGGAGTGTCACTATGGGGAGGCCATTTTTTTCTCCCATTCTGGAGCCGGGGGCAGGTAACTGGAAGGCCTAATATTATTACCACCACTACTTCTTCTCCTCAGTTCTTTCCAGGCTTAGGTCCCTGTTGTAAAGTGAGAGCAAAGGAGACATTAACTAGATGGAATACTCTGCCAGGGGCAATGATACTCTGTATTCTTGGTGCATGGGGGCCAACAGGCCTCTGGAGTTCTGGCCCCACTGGTGGTCCTCCTGATGGCCCCTGGGTTTTGGCCACCACGTGACACAGGGTGTTGGACTGGATGGGCCATTGGCTTGATCCACCATGGCTTCTCTCATGTTCTTATACTAAGGAATCAGAACATGCCCCTGGGAGTTAAATTCCTCTTTGTATATGGTTACAAAAGCAATGTTACACGTGAACAGAGAAGTCACCGATCCAGCAATTATTTGTAGCAAAAATGTTCAGGGATCTTACAGGAGGCGTGCTGGATTCCCTGGTGCAAAGCTCCTTTTGACATAAATATGGGAGGAACAATTCCTGGGTCGGCAAAAGCCGGCTGCAGCCTCAATCTGAGAAGCAGCACGGAGGGCAAGAGCCGAGTTAAGTAATCCTCTTGAGTCAGAAACCTTTCATCAAATACTTATGTGCTCCGTTTATGTAATTTCACTCCCCTCCTTTTCATTCGGTGCTCTTTGCAAAGAAGGATCCCCCCCTTTTCAGCCCTGCAAGCAAATATTTTGCAAATACTCTCAGTTTGAAGTCATGAATTGTGCTCGTAATGAATATCCCCCAATAATTTGCCCAGCTTGAATGATTAGCACGCTACTTTTCGAGACGGTAAGAATTCCATTAGCTAAAGCTCTCCATAATAAATGGCTTAATCCATTTAACACTGAAATCAATGTTACATCTCCTGCGCCAAGTCACAGGCTTTCTAGGCGCAAATGGGGAGCCCTGAGTGGAATTATGGGAAGCCAGGTTCTTTAGGAGGTGGTCAGAGAGCGACTTTCCCCTAAAATCTCAGAGAAGAAGACATTAGTAACCAATTAAGGACCAAGTAGTGATGATGGAATAGGAATGTGCCTTCAAGTTAGGGTCGCCAGTCTCCAGTTTGATGGAGTAAGGGGTGAAATAATATTTTCTTAATTATTGTTCGGTAAAGAGAAGCTTGGTGTACCAGAAGGTCCAGAAACTTTCGTAACAGAAGGTCCAGAAACTTGTTCTTGACTGTATTTTGAAATGTTACCTAGGCTGATATGTTCTATTCTCAAGGCCAGATACAATTGTTTATATTAGCAAGAGAACTTTTGTAACATTTTTGCGGTGACTTAGCATAATGGCAATGGGTTGGTCCTGTGGGATGTGGAAGGGGTGGAGACTCCAGGTTATGGGTGTGACCCAAAAAGCATCATCTTTCCTCACAAGCATCATCTTTCCCCACCTTCAATGGAATGTTATAAAGTCTCATGTGATCCTTTGTTCGACACACAGGCTCTTTCGGGACCAACCCCCCTGTGTCATTTTGTTCATCTGCATTTGAATAAAATCATAAAAGGTTTTCCAGTCTAGTGGTCATTCTATTTGGGTACTGCACACTAGGCAAACGATCTCAAAATGCCCAGACCAGGCCCGGGGCCATCAAGTTGGTAGCTGGAGATGCCACACTGTCACATCTGATCTCCAGGCAACTGAGATCAATTCACCTGGAGAAAACAGACACTTCGGAAGTTGGATTCTATGGCATTATGTCCCAAACCCCACCTACAAAATCTCCAGGTCTTTCCCAACCCAGAGCTGGGAAACCTACTTCAAGTCACAGGCAATTTACAGTGACCCTGTAGGGCTTTCAAGGCTAGAGATTTTCAGAGGTGGCTTGCCATTGCCTGCCTCTGTGTCATAACCCTGGTTTTCCTTGGTGGTGATCTCCCGTCCAAATACCGACCAGGGCTGCCCCTGCTTAGCTTCCATGGGCCAGCCTGGGCCAGCAAGGTCAAGGCAGTAACAGAATACTATGCAAGCAACCCTTCCTTTTCTCCACCCCAACTCACTGGTAGCCCATATTCTGTCCTGCTCATCACTGGTATTCAGCTGAGAATTGAGAATCTACATAACTAACTGGTCCGAGGACGTAAAAAGGGGAATGATGTCATCTTCATCCCTTGCTTTTAAGCTTCCTGAGTCACCAGAAAAGCTTTCATTAAGGCAAATGCAACGTACATAAACACACTGAGAGACTAAGCTGTGACTTCTTCGGGTGGTAAGTTTCACTGAAAGACCAACAAAGCTAGCCAAGAAGAATTTAGGAGGGAAAGGGGGAGAAAGCATTTCGGAAAAGGTTCTATTACCAGGAAGAAGAAGAAGAAGAAGAAGAAGAAGAAGAAGAAGAAGAAGAAGAAGAAGAAGAAGAAGAAGAAGAAGAAGAGTTGGAATTTGTATGCCACTTTTCACTATCAGGAGTTTCAAAGCAGCTTACAATCACTTTCCTTTCCTCTCCCCACAACAGGGACCCTGGGAGGAAGGTGAGGCCCAGAGAGCTCTAACTAAAATGCTTGGTCAGAATAGCTCTATCAGTGCTATGATGATTCTAAGGTCACCCAGCTGGCTGGATGTGGAGGAGCGGGGAATCAAACCCAGCTCACCAGATTAGAAGCTACCACTCCTAACCCCTACTCCACGCTGGCTCTGTTGGAGCACAAAGCGACCACTGTTTCAAGTAAGAAGAGGAGGCAAGCCCATATCCAAGAGAGTGGTCCCAGGTGGGCATGTCCACAGCTCTGCTTCCCAACCATATTCTGCATAAACCCCTGGGATTTCTCAAAGCCTGAAGAATGTTTCAGGAATTTCTCACTGGTAGAAAGGTTGAGAAAGGCTGTTCTAATGGCAGAAAAGCAGGATAGAAATGTTATTATGGGATTTCTGAATGGGATTTCTTCTGAGGGACTTAGACCAGGGGTCGTCAACCTGTGGTCTTCCAGATGTCCATGGACTACAATTCCCATGAGCCCCTGCCAGCAAACGCTGGCAGGGGCTCATGGGAATTGTACTTCATGGAAATCTGGAGGACCACAGGTTGACTACCCCTGCCATAGACCATACAAAGTAGAGTTATATGAAGGGGGAAACCACCTCTAAGGCATACTCAGTATTGTGAACTTCTTTGCTCCTGTGTTGGAAACAGAATGGTGGGATATTTGCCACTGATAACTGCTTACTCCAGGACCACGAAAAACCTCATCTGCTGATATCTTCAGATGAAGCTGCTATTAAAAGAGTTGGAATATGCAAGCTGTGTCCTGTGCCCGATTCAACAGCGAATGAAGAATACCCTCCAGGGGGCATCGGAGGAGATGTGTAGTTAGCATAGTTTGACTAGGAACTTGCCCTTACTTTTTGAATAATCTTCTCCTGTGTCCTTCCTCCCCAATGGCTTCCAGAAGATAGTTAGTCAGACTTTTAGGACTCCCTCTTTCTCTTCTCTCTTGACAAAGTCATTTATCTTCTTAATAAAACGATTTTATTCTTTAAGCAGCTGGTGCTTTGCCCGTTGCCTATTTAATCACTGCCAATGGTTAGGATATCTCAGACCTTGGGAGAACCTGCGAAACCCAAGTTCAAATGTGCTGTCTTCCCTGGAAGCTCACTGTGTCACTTTGGATTGGTCACTCTTTTTCAGCCTAACCTACCTCACAGGGTTGTTGAGTACATGGATGCAAAGGAGGAGGGAGAAACATGTTGTCAGCTGACCTGGGAGAAAAGCACGGCATAATTCTCTTGATAAATAAACCCCTCACCGCCAGAGCGGCAGCTTCCCAGGGTGAGCCGCATCCCTTTTGTTTCCTGGACTGGAGAATGCAGAAACATGACTCTCAATTCCCATGGCAATTGGTTTAGCTATGATTAAAATCTTAATGTGTTACTAGGTAGAACAATGAAAATTTCATGGGACAGCTGTTCCGTCAGGGGAAAAAAAACGCCCTGACATTTTAGGGAAGAGACTCCCTAAAACAATTGGAATGCACAAATCCAACTTCTTCTTTTTTTTAAGTGGGGAGGGGGGACGGTGAAGCATAATGTTATCACCTAAAGCTATCAGAGGAAAAATTTCCAAGTGTCTGAACTTATAACTGTTGATGCGAACTGATGTTTCCACAACATTATTTTAGATCCTTATAGATATGCTCCATTATTAACTTTTCATGTGACAACTGTTCCCACATTAAGAGCGCTTTGCGCTGCATCCACAATAGCAGTGGCGTTTGCAAAAGCCATCGAATCGGGCTTGTTTGGGGGGCCGTCCCCTTTTAAATTAGCCGGAAAAGGTAGGAAAGTACCTTGGCACCACGTCTCGCCATGTGAAATTCTGCATTAAAAAAAAAAATTGCTATCGTGGCGTCTCCGTCGTTTTTTGGGTTGTTATTTTTTTTTGAAAAGTCTGTTTTATGCAAAGTAGGCCAGAGTCAACTAAATATATATAATTTATAAACAATCTGGGGGGAAGAAAAGGGCTGAATTATTGATGTCACTTTTGAAAAATGTGTTTGTTTCTGGTACAAAAAAAAAATTAGCTGTTGCTCTTAATCACCGCGGTGCGATGGTTCGGCTGGAGAAATGTGGACGCCCCCAAGTTTCTTGTTGGGAAAGTTCAGTAACTCGATCTGCGACGAAGGCAAACGGATTCTGGATAGCCTGTTTAAACAAGTGCCAATTACGGCGTAATTCTCTTGACCTAAACAGAAGTGCATTGTATACGGAACGACTTGGGCGCCTCCGAACGCTTTCTACCAGATGCCCTTTTAAATTGTTTCGAATTCTCTGTAGGCAGCAGATAGCTAAACCCACCGAACCTAGTAATGGCGAAAAGGAAGTAATCATGGTGGCGGCTTTCGAGCTCAGAGTGGTGGGAAAGGCATCTGTTATATATGAATTACAGACTTCGAAGAACTTTTGACAGTCCGCGGAGCAGGCCTAATTTATTAAATGAAGTTTCTAATATAAACAGTAATTCATTTCAGCTGCCGACACCGAAGGCCTGGCTTGTGTGAGCGAAATCTCGAGAAAGCCCTCGCCCCCTCGGATATCAAGTACAAACCAAATAAAGAGAGACAATCGACTGGGTCAGAAGACTGAACGTGACACCCACCCGGCTGCTCTGGGTGAAGCAAAGAAGAAGAAGAAAAAAGAACAAATATCTCCTCTCTCCCCCCGAAAGGGTAAGCCTCTAAATGCGCACGAAAGCCTCTAAATGCACAAATGCACTCTAGCAGTGCGGTGGCTTGGCGGAGCTGTGTCATTTTGCAACCGGATTTGAATGAGCTCCTGACGTTTCTGTCTGGCCGCTGACTCTCCATAACGTGGTTCCAACCAAGTGTTTTAATGTAAGAATTCAATCCACCGGCTGGGAATGGTTCTCGGGACTCTGCAGTTCCAAAGATTACAATGGCTTTTGCATTCCCCGGAAACCTGCAAATTGTAACCATCCGAGCGGCAATAACCCGTGCGAGGCACAATGGCACAGAAGGAGATAAACGATGAATAAATATGGAGTAAAAATGCCTCGGAGGCCACTTGCCTTGTGCTTTCCCTGACACAGGAGAGCTGACATCTGGGACGGCAGACAGGATGGGGGCTTAAGCAGCCAAACATTAGAGGGTGTTTCTCTTTCGGACTGCCCTGGAATACTGCCCCATCAGTCTAAACTATTTCAAGTCATTTAAAACAGGGAATTGTAGTCCATGGACATCTGGAGGACCACAGGTTGACTACCCCTGATTTAAAAGACCAATAGCATTGTGCTGTATTTTTGCAATGATAAGAGCAGGGGTATGCTGGCAGGGGCTCCTGGGAATTGTAGTCCATGGACATCTGGAGGGCCGCAGTTTGACTACCCCTGGATAAGAGTATAGAGCGGGCTTTCTCAACCCGGGTTTCGCGAAGCCCTGAGGTGACTTGAGGGCCCTGGGGTGTCTTGACAGCCCTGGAAGGCTTTCCTGAATGGGTGGGAGTAATTCATTTCTGACATGTTTTTAAAATGTGTTAAACATTCATTGGGTGATATGTCCATATATGATCATGTTGACCCATCCACCCCTCCCCAAATGGCAATCATGGGCCTGGAGGGGAGGGGAAAGGGAGGGGCCCCTGGCAGGCGTGTACACAGCTATGCTTCCCAACTATATTCTGCACGATCGCACTACTTCTGGGGTTTCTTGAAGCCTGAAGAATGTTTCAGGGGTTTCTCAACAGTTCAAAAGTTAAGAAAAGCTGGTCTTGAGAGAGATCAGCCAAACAACATTATGACCCATTATGCACGGGAGGAATAACGCACATTCGGGGTGGAATGGTGGCAACTAAAATCACCAATAACGCATGGTGCCAGCTGCACCCGGCCGCAGATTCGGTGCATGCCGCCGAAAAAGCTGCATTAGCAAAACGCGGAAGAAAGCGCAGCTTCCGGGTGACCGGGGCGCAACCAGAAGTGGCGCCGGGGTCGCCACGTGCATAATCGGTTATTCTGGGTTTCGACGCCGTTGCGTCCCATCCCGTGCATAAGCGGTTTGCTTTGCTTCTTCCCCCTCCACGTTTTCCATGTGACCCGAAATCACCGTTTCGATGGCCGTGCATAATGGGCCTATCTGAATCTTAGTTATTTGATCGTTGGAGAGAGCAGCCATGCTGGTCTGTAGTAGAGCACTGATATTCAAGTCCACTTGCACCTTAGACAACAAAATTTGCAAGATATCAGGTTTGTACCTTTTTAACACTGTTCCCGTCTTCTGGCTGGAATATAAAAGATCGCCATTCCTACTCGTAGCTGACCAAGAGAGCTTTTCCCCCAGTTCAGCAGTGGAATGGGCTGCCTAAGGAGGTGGGGAGCTCCCCCACACTGGTAATCTTCAAGCAGCGTCTGGATAGATAGTTCTCCTGGATGCTTGAGGCTGATCCTGCATTGAGCGGGGGGGAGGGGGGGGGCTGAAACTAGATGGCCTTCCAAGTCTATGAACCTATGATTCTAAATCTGTTTGGCCTGGAAGAAGAAGAAGAGTTGGTTCTTATATGCTGCTTTTCCCTAACAGGAGGCTCAAAGAGGCTTACAATCACCTTCCCATTCCTCTCCCCACAACAGACACCCTGTGGGGTAGGTGAGGCTGAGAGAGCCCTGATATTACTGCTCGGTCAGAACAGCCGTATCAGTGCCATGGCAAGCCCAAGGTCACCCAGCTGGCTGCATGTGGGGGAGCACAGAATCGAACCCGGCATGCCAGATTAGAAGTCCGCACTCCTAACCACTACACCAAACTGGCTCTCAGGTGCTACTGGATTTGAATGTAGCAATTTGTATGTCCTAATGATGCAGGTTTCCTAAGGATCCCCTATGTGGGTGCCCTGTATTTTGGACAGAGCGTTCTTTATCTAAGCCTTGCATTTCTCAAGTGAATGGGGGTATTACTGTTCTGAAATGTCACATGTGTTCATGTCTTGCTTTGGAAGTTCGCTTTTAGGAATACGGTTTACCTTTCTTACGTGGTAGTGGAAAGTGCCGTCAATTCTCAGCCAACTTCAGGGGACCAATCCTCTCAGAAGCTCTCTCAGCCTCACCTACTTCATAGGGTGCCTGTTGTGAGGAGAGGAAGGGAAGTTGATTGTAAGCTGCTTTGAGACTCCTTCAGGCAGTGAAAAGCTGGATATGAAAACCAACTTTTCTTCTTTAAGGCAAGAGAAGTGGTTGGCCTGCCTCTGTATCACAAACCTGGTATTCCTTGCAAGTCTCCTGTCTAAATACTGACTGGGGCCAGCTGAGATAGGATGAGATCAGGCTAGCCTGGGCCACCCAACTCAGGGAACCTCCTGTGTATAGTGTATCAAAATAAGGTCTTTTCTGGGAGCACAAACATTCTGTAGAGTCAGAGTTCTCAACATGGTGCCAAACTGGGGTCCCGCCCAATGATGTTCGCAGGACATCGGGCGCGATAGATCTGGGCCTGGAGGAGTTAAGCCAGTAGAGGCATCGGAAGATTATAACCACTGATTGACTTAGAGTTTAATTGTCGGTTTTTGCTGACATCTGTGAATTCTTGGTCTTGATCGTTTTATTGTAGGGAATTGTATCGTAAATGTTTTAACGGGTTTTTATGTGGTATGTTTTTATTGTTGTACGCCGCCTCGAGGCAATTTAGTCAAGAGAGGCAGGATATTAATTAATTAATTAATCTTTACCATAGGTCTTCTAAATATTTTTGAAATGCCTACCTGGGCGGTCCTGTCTGGCTGCTGTCCAGCTGCTGTCCCAGACAGGAACATCCTGCTCGGCCACCAGTTCCCATCCAGCGGGCCAATCCGGATTGGGCCGGCCCCTGGAGCGCCCGCCTCCTTCAGCCGTGTGTCCAGCCTCACTGCCAGAAGTTTCCTGGCCTGCAAGGAGGACGCATTGATGGCTCCCAGGCACCTCTGTCCTGGGGGAGGGGGTTCCCTGGCCCTTTATCCTGCGAAGGCTGCCGTGGGATGGGGGGGAGGCTTTCCCTTCCCTTCGGCACCCAAAGCCCTCTTGCTGGCTCTATGAGCCAGCGAGGGGCCTTTGGGAGCCGAGGGGGAGAGGGGCCACGGGGAGGGGGAGCATTCCCTTCCCTTTGGCTTGCAAAGTCCTCTCGCCGGCTCGCAGAGCCAACAACAGGGCTTTGCTGCCCAAAGGAAAGTAATAAATAAATAATAAATAAACATGTAATAATAAATAAATAAACATGACACTACAAGGCACTCACCAACACCTTTCTTGATGCCTGCTAATTGTTTTCAGAATGGAAGGGGCATTCCGCTTAGCGTTAATGTTGCCAAAGTCTTACCATTGTGTAACGCTATTTTTTTAACATTACGCATGACGTACACAATCTGCAACACTCCTGCAACACTCCCGCAAAAATCGCTTCGTTGTAGCGCTTTTCAGAGAATCCACAAAAGTGGATCCCTCCTAAAAAAAAAAACACTAGACTCTCGAGAACAACCTGCAACACATCCGAAAAAGACATGTGCATTCTCAATATAGTGGTAGCAAGCATGTCCCTCCCTAAGCTCTCGCACCCGAGCTTCCAGTGTCGCAATCGCCATTCCCCCCCCCCCCTTTAAACTGGCAAAAGCAATGAATAAGTGATGCTTCTTTGGCTGAAATCCCTCCACAAGCAATTGTCTGTAAAGTTTCCAAGCACAATATAACCCCCTGTTTGACACTACCTGTAATATCAGCCAGAAATTGCACGGGGTTGGGGATATTTTTTAAACTTTAAGAGCGTTTAAATGATAAAGTGCCAGGTCCTACCCCAGCAAAAAAGGACTTTCTGATACATCGAATGAACAAATATGCATTGCTACAGGTGTTTTCAGGTTTTTAAAAAACAGTTTTTAAAGGGAAGCAGGAACGCAACAGTTAATTGGCTGTTCTGTTTGATTGACGGCCAGGAGCGGGAGGAAGTGCGGGAAAATATTGCCTCCTTTGTTGCGATTCCGGCGCAACCAGAAACTTGTGCATTACAAAAACTGCGTGAGTGGGAGAGCTTTTTCTCCAAGAAAAACGGCTGTGTATGTCAGTGGTCCCCAACCTTTCTGAGGTTGGGGACCGGCAGGGCATTGGGGTGCGGCTCGCGAGCCGGGCCCCTGCATCGGGGCGCACCCGCGAGCCGCACCCGCAGGGGCGCGGCCCGGCCCCGATTCGTTCTCCCCGCCCTCCCGCAGTAAGAAGCTTCCCGGGCCACAAGCTTGCGGCCTGGGAAGTTTTTTACTGTGGGGGGGGGCAGGGAGAGGGAGCCGCGGCCCAGCGCCATGGCCTTCGCGGCCCGGCACCGGGCCGCGGCCCGCAGGTTGGGGACCACTGGTGTACGTTACCGAGACCTGCCACTATTGATTGCAGCACTTTTCAATAACGCTCAGATTTAGCAACATTGCCCGTTGTGCAGAATGGCTCCAAGTATTTCCATATGGGAACCAACAGGGCTTCTCATTGGTCCCTGGAGATCGATTTGGTTGTGCAGATTTTTGAAAAGTAGCTTCCAGAGGAAGAAGACCAGTCCCTCTCACTCCAGTCTCGGCAAGGTGGCGTACCAGCAACTCATGGTCAACCACATCAAATGTGGCTAACAGATCCAAAAGAACGAGTATAGCTGATCCGCCTCTATCCAGCTGGTGCCAGATATCATCTAGTAACGTGACTAGCACAGTCTCCACCCCATGGCCAGGATGGAAGCCAGACTGGTATGAATCCAGGGCCGAAGTTTCTTCCAAAAACGACAGGAGCTGGTCCACTGTGGCCTGCTCCACTACCTTTCCCAGGAATGCAAAATGCAGAACTGGGTGGTAGTTGGCGGGGTCCCGTGGGTCCAGGAATGGTTTTTTCAGTAGACGGCAAACCACAGCCTCCTTAAGCCCTTCTGGGAACTCCCCCATCATGGGGGAGAGGTTTGCAATTTAAATGACTGCAACACAGATCATGAAAACATCGTGGCAAGATTGTGTGACAACAGGATCTTGACACTACCAAGTCCTTTTAACCGGAGAGGGCCCTGGGATTGAACCTGAGAACTTCTGCATGCCAAAGAGATGCTCTGAACTGCAGCCCCACGTTTTGACCACAAGAAAGCCTATGCTAGGAATCATGGGAGAGACCTTTGTGGGCAAAAGCCATTTTGAGACTGGTACTACAAAAGGGAGGGAAACTGACACGGAGAGAAAGAGCTGGCTGTTTAAAGCTTATTGTTATAGGGTAGGCTCCCTGAGACGTCTGGGAAATCAAATCTACAGGAGATGTTCTAAGATGGCCGCCAGAGTGAGTAATCCTCTGATTCCATTTCAAATAAACAGAGTTTGTATTGTTTCATAAATGGATGACTACTTTCTTGAACTCTTTCCTTTGTGCCCCAAAGTTGCCCCTAGCTTGGCAGCATCCATATTCACAGAAGGGACAATGGCGGCAGCTATTCTATAGTTATGTTTCTTTTGTGAAGAAGGGAAATTGCCATCTGCGGTCCACTTCTGAAGTGGTCCACCGCCATTCGCCTTGATAAGAATTCGACTTAGAGCCCAGATTTGAGTACCAAAAACCAGAGCCCTCCATTAAAAAAAAAATTTTTTTCAAGAGTTTGACAACGAGATAGAAATGGGAATCGGCAAAAGCGGTAACGGCACTTGTACAATTGTTTTGAGTCCACTATGGATGGAACAGCATCACAAAAATGCCTCAAGGTCGCTTGCAAGAAACAGCCCGGTATTATTTCAAGGCGTGTAGCGCAGAGAAGGGAAATTCCAGCTCTCCGAAGCAATTTGCCGTTATCTGGCACATAGCAAAAGGTAAATTTCGCAATGCACTTTGTTCGGATTGAAACTCTGCTGCATTGGCAAACCCAGCTAATTGCTTTGATTCTGTATTCCATTTGACGGAGAATACAACGAAGGGTCTATAAAATCATTAATTGAATTACTATCGTGGAATAAGTTGAGCATCAATTTGAATTCTCCAGGCTCCCTCCCCTTTCTCTCCCCCCTTTGAGACTCTAATCCCAGTGTTGATACGTGCATATTCCTGAAAGGAGGCTCAATAAATAGATCTTGCTTTTCAAGCTAAACAAATTAATTTTTCCAGATGTTCTGCTACTGCATTAGACAACTGTAATGCTGACTTCATACTATTTGCAACATAAAACATGCCCTGGTCTGTATATTACCCTGACACCCTTTTATACAATTCCTGCACTAAGGACCTGACGCAAAGAATGTTAAAAACCCAAGCACAGTTTCGATTGGCTCGTCTACTCCCCCTCCATCTGGAACCTCAGACCCAATGCTCCCTTCCCTCCACTCGCTTTTTGTTTATCCTGTGGCCATCTTCACCTCCGAGAAAGTGTCAGGAAGCCTCAGTATTTTATTCAGTGGGGAAAGAGCAAATAGGCACCCCTGGAACCTCTTACTTGGCCCAGCTCGGGGTTTTTTGAGATGCCCTCATGGAAAAGCGGGAAAGACAGTCAGTGAGGTATAGTGCTTAAGAGTGGCGAACTCTAATCTGGAGAACCAGGTTAGATTTTCCACTCCTCCACATTGGGCCAACTGGGTGACCTAGGGCCAGTCCCCGTTCTCTCTGAGCTCCTTCAGCCCCATCTGCCTCACAGGGTGTCTGTTGTGGGGAGAGGAAAGGGAAGGCAAATGTAAGCCGCTTTGAGATTCCTTTGGGTAGAGAAAAGCGGCATATAAGAACCAAATCTTCTTCTTCTTCAGTAATCTCAGGGCTCTCTCAGCCTCACCTCCCTCACAGGGTGTCTGTTGTGGGGAGAGGAAAGGGAAAGCCGCTTTGAGACTCCTTCTGGTAGAGAAAAGCAGCATATAAGAACCAACTCTTCTTTTTCTACCTCACAGGGTGTCTGTTATTGGGAGAGGAAAGGGAAAGCCGCTTTGAGACTCCTTCTGGTAGAGAAAAGCGGCATATAAGAACCAAATCTTTTTCTTCTTCAGTAATCTCAGGGCTCTCTCAGCCTCACTTCCCTCACAGGGTGTCTATTGTGGGGAGAGGAAAGGGAAGGCAAATGTAAGCCACTTTGAGACTCCAGATAGAGAAAAGTGGCATAAGAACCAACTCTTCTCTTTCCCCTTCTCTTCTAAAGGGCAGTGAATGGAGACCTAAACCAGAGCCCCAGTCTAGAAGGAAGTTAGTTGAACCACGGCAGGTGAAAACAACTGATAGTGCTGTTAGCTTTTTTCTTTTCTTGATGGGAAGTAGAGTTGCAAGCCTCCAGGTGAGACCTTGAACCCTCCCACAGTTACAATAGATTTCTTGACTTTAGAAACTGTAGGAAATGGCTGCTTTAGAGGGTGAAATATATGGGGGCTTTTTGCACGCCTTCAAAATAGCACAATGGTTGCCAATTGAAAATGCTACTGATTTGCCGTTTTGCACAACGTCGTCGACAATCTGCCACACACCTGAAACCAATCTGCAAAAAGCGCTTCCTTGTAGCGCTTCCTGCAACCAATCTGCAACACTAGCGAAAAAGACCTGTGCGTTAACATTGTTGCGGTTTCTACAAAGTCCCTCCCCCTGGCTCTCTCCTCTGATCTTCCGGCGAAGCGATCGCCATTTTTTTTTTCTCCGAGCGAGCGGGGATAAACGCACCAGCGAGCCTCTTTCTGTTTAGAGGCTTCCCTGGCTCCAGTCCCTCCCCTTTAGTCACTAAGCACAAACCACAGAAAAGCACGTTTGCTGAAATAAAGTCCCTTTATTTTTTACACATTAATTCAGCCGAAAATCGGGCCCGTGAGAGGGGGGGGGGTTTCACTCGGAGGAAGCATGGCAACGATCAAACGACAGCTCAAACACACCAGGCAGCTGGATGGGTCTCTCCGTTGCAACGAATCTACCCAGATTCGTTGCTATGGGTCTGTTTTTTTTTTTTTAAAAAAAACCTTTCTTAAAGGGAAAGGGGCTGTTTGGGAGCATGCTAATGGCTGCCCATTGGCTGCTTGACGGCCAGGGGCGGGACGAGCTTGGCAATAGCGCTTCCTTTCTAGCGATTTCTGCCGAGACCGGAAGCCTGTGGGAAACGCTACAAAACGCAACTGGATTCCACTACAAAGGCAGGTATGCATAACGACGAATTCCACTACTTTAAATGGCGATTTTTCATTCAGTGACCAATTTGCAACAAAGATCCCGGTGCGTAAAGCCCCATGGTATACCACAGATTCTAATTGAAATACCAACTTCCATAGACATTGCCACTAAATCTCCAGGAATTTCCCAGGCCACCTTACGTGTGTGTGTGTGTGTGGGGGGGGGGGGGGTTAGTAGAACCAAAGTCTTTAATTTAACTGTGATTTTAAGAGATAGGCATGAAACTTCTCCTTTTAGGTTCCCTCATTAGCCACAAACTTTACACAGGTCAGTGGCTTGGAATGTGTGGGGCACCACCCCCTTTCCAAGCTCAAGCTGCACATTGAACATTTAGAAGCCATATAAGTTAAACCTTATGAGCCTCTTGTGGCGCAGAGTGGTAAGGCGGCCGTCTGAAAGCTTTGCCCATGAGGCTGGGAGTTCAATCCCAGCAGCCGACTCAAGGTTGACTCAGCCTTCCATCCTTCTGAGGTCGGTAAAAATGAGTACCCAGCTTACTTGCTGGGGGGTAAACGGTAATGACTGGGGAAGGCACTGGCAAACCACCCCGTATGGAGTCTGCCATGAAAACGCTGGAGGGCGTCACCCCAAGGGTCAGACATGACTCGGTGCTTGCACAGGAGATACCTTTACCTTTAAGTTCAACCTTTAAGATGAATATTTAAAAGCTACAGAAAGACCAAAGTGGTTTTCATTAGAGGAAAGTCTAATGAAATGGAGGCTTTTCTTTCCCCAGTAAACATGACTGGTGGCAGGGACCATGATAAAATTACTCATGGTGTGGAGAAAACATTTCTTTTTCCTGCAAAGTAAGGTACAGCCAATTGAGTTTATTTATTTCTATTTATTTTACCCTGTCCTTCTTTCCTTGAGGGACACCAAGGTGTCACATTGTTTAAACAAGTATTATGGAAGGAGTCAAGAAGGAGAAATCATTGAGGGAACAACAGAACAAAAAAGTCTTCACCCACTAGCAGAAGACAGCAGCAGGAGAAGAAAGACAAATATCCTTTATTAGAGGCAAATGCACTCAGGAAGACAATGGGTGTTATCCCAGAGGCCTACACTGTGGCCTTCTTGGGTGTCTTTCATCAGGGCTCAGCTCATTGGTCCATCAGAGTGTCAGGCAGAGGTCTTTCAGGTGGGAGGGGGCATAAGGACCAGAGCAGCTCAACCAGTGCCAGCCCTCTGCTGGTGATGCTGGCAAGCATGACCATGGCTCTTCTCCCCATTCTCTGGCAGGTGGGAGGCCGCATAGGGACCAAAGTGGCCCAGACAGTTGAGCTGGGCCACCAGAGCCAGCCCTCCACCCACTGTCCCGGATTACCTTCAGCATCTTGCTGCAGAGTGAGGTTAACTCTTCTCCCGCTCTGGTTGGCGGCCAGAAGTAGCAAGAAGGTGGGGGAGGAGGAGGAGAGGGAAGACTACCAATTGTCCCTGAGTGGGACAGTGCCCTCTCCCTATTACATTGGTTCTCAACCTAGGGGTCGCAACCCCATTTGGGGTCGCCTGGCCCCTTCTTCGGGGTCCCTAGGTTGGTTGCTGTGGTGGCGGTGGCCAGGAGTGGCGCTGGGTGGCGGCAGCAAGCAGCGGCGGGGCAGGAGTGACGGGGCAGTGGTGGCGGGTGGTGGTAGGTGGCAGCAGGCGGCAGCAGACAGCTGGCGACAGTAGTGCCATTTCAATGGCCGCCTCCATGCTGTCCGACCATTGTGCACATGCGCACGCTGCCTGCACGCATGCCGCCACTGACTCCGCTACCACAGTTGGGGGTCGCAGCATTGGAGCGGTGGAGAACCGCTGCCCTATTGGGTGCATATACCCCACTGAGGGCCAATAGGAGGGTTTGGAACATTCAACACTTCATCAGAAGTATGTACACAATTTTATATATTATGCTGTGTGGACTTGTAATTCCCATTTCAATGTGTCAGAAGAAGTGTGCATGCACAGGGAAAATCATACCTTGAGTAAAACTTTGCTGGTCTTATGGGGGCCACTGGACTCAAACATCATTTTACTGCTTCAGACCAACATAGTGACCCACCTAAAAATATCCTTATGGAGATGGTTCTACAATTTTCATGCCATGACCAAGAAAGCCCTGTCTCTGGATGCCCTCCATGTATACACAGTAGGTGGGAGCTCCCAAAGTAGTGCCTTGGAAGATGACCATAGAGATTGGCTAGGTTCATGGAGAGGCAGAAGTTCAAATTAAACCAGAGATTCCCAACCAGGGTTCCCTGGGATTATGTGTGAGCTCCCCAAGGGTTATACAGCCTTTCCCAGAAGTTTGGGTGGGCGTTGACATCACTCTATATCACTGGAGCCCACTTCTCCTGTTGCTCTACAGGCCTAGACTCTTTCTCCACAGTGGAAACAGTAAATGATTAATTGGCTGGCTGCCACATCTTTATTCTGTGCCCACTTCTCTGAAGGGGCATGTCACCACTTCCAGAGTTCCTTGAAGCCTGAAAAAGATTGGTCAAAAAGTTGAAGAAGGCAGTGTTAAAAATATGGAGTTCTTTGGCATCCCTAACAATTGCTTTTTAAGTGCTTTGTCAATTCCCACACACAGACTAACAATATTGAGCGTATGTTCGGGAAAGCATGAATGGGCTGAAATGAGAGAAGCAGGAGACAGGAGTGAGATTGAAATTGTGGCCAGCTGTGTATGCACTGAGTTCAATACAAAGTTAGGGTGAGGGTGGGAAAAGAAAACCATGGGGGATCCTTAGTGTGTCAGTTCCGGTTTGGAAACCAGACTGCTAACTGGGACCTCCAAAGTCCAGGAAATAATTGAAAGAGAAGTTCAAAACCATCCCTAATGCAACTGGACACCTTTGGATGCAGGGAAGCCGTTTTGCACGAACAGCAGGGGAAGATGTATACAGGTCAATGTTGGTTCCAGTTTTTAGTAAGTCATACCTACCAAAGCTTGTCGGTTCTCTGATGGAAGTTCTCTCAGAAGACTGCCAGGGGCAGGCATTGTTGCAACTTTTAGTGGAACTAATCACAGGCCAAATATATCAAAGGAAATTATTACCTATATGGAACCTATATGAGCCGGCAGCGCTTCAGATTTTCGAAACTGCCATAATGTCTCAGCCATTATATGGGATTCCATTATGGATTCTGTTCCTTAAGAAAGATTGTACAGTAGCTTCGTAAGATTTTAGGCATTCCCAACTCCGTGGCCTATTCTACTCTGTGTGCAGAATTCGGCCGCCACCTCGTTGAAGCCCGTGCATGCATTATTACAATTAAATATTGGCTCCATTTGCAGTTTAGCCCCTCACCAAATAGCCTGGTTGCACTTCTGCCAGCAGACTCATACATCTCAAAAGGGCCCCAACATGGAGTCCCTAAAATTAGATCTCAGCATAAATCTGGACCTTTTGGCTGATTCCAATGAAGAATTTATATTCCAGACAATTCAACAAAGAATTTGGTTCATTGAACTTCAGATAATATATGCTGGTACAGGTGAGATGCGTTGTCCACATTTTCTTGGCCTTACTTATTCTCCAAATCACATGGCCCATTATTTTTATAACCTAACAACTCCCTCTTTTTGCAGAGCATTTTTGCATTTTTGCTAGCCAGATTCAATACAGTCCCCTTGGCCATGGTTGTTGGCAGATACAGGGGTTCTCCACACAGTGAAAGAATTTGTATATATTGTTGTAAAGAACCTGATTCCCTTCACCACAGCATTTTATGTTGTACTAGGTATGACCAGCTACACCAGTGTTTGATTTTACCTCTTTTACCTTCTGTTAACTTTACAGGCAACATGATTATCAGCTTTCTGCTAGCAGATAAATCCCCTGAAATTACCAAGCGGGTTGCTGAGTTCCTATCAATTGTTATTTCGCTTAGGTCTAAAAGGCCAAGGTATTGAAGGCCTTGCATTGCTGCTCTCTCTGAATTATTCTTATCATTGTTTGTAGTTTGTTGATATGTCTGATTGTATATTCTAGCCTGTATGCTCTCCTGTTTCTTAATGCCATTAAAGGTCTCTGTTACTTAGATTAAATATGATAACAGGTGAAATCTCATTAAGATCTCACCTGATTTATCCTGATGATTCTAATGACTTCTTATTTGATAACTGCAGATAATATAACAACCATCCAAATAGGGGGGAGAGAAGACAACTCGGAAAAAATTGTTCATTTCCCTGGATTCAGTATCACTGACCTTGCAAACTCTGAGCTGGAAATTCCTGGAGATTTGGGGGTGGAAATTTGGGTGGGTCAGGTTTGATGAGGAGAAAGATCACAGGATGTTATGAAGCCATAGAGATGAAAGGCTGCCAGTTGCTCCAGGGGTGTTGGAATTGTAATCAGCAAGTAATTTGGTGAAGTCAGCATTGAAATGCTGTTGCTAAACTGTTTAAGCAGCTGAGCTGTACCTGTCTGCTCTCTTGTGGCATCGAGTGGTCATCAGGGAGGTTGCAGGGAATTCTGAGCCATGTGGTCAAGGGATTCCTTTGTTTAAAGTAGGCTCCTGCCCACTTCCTGCTTCTTCAGGAAGAAGATCATTGTGTGTGTGCTTTGCAGAAGCAAGCAAGCAGC
This sequence comes from Paroedura picta, assembly GCF_049243985.1. NCBI lineage: Eukaryota > Metazoa > Chordata > Lepidosauria > Squamata > Gekkonidae > Paroedura > Paroedura picta. The sequence continues at coordinate 21,212,261 of NC_135370.1, read as the reverse complement.
CATCATTAGGCTCTCTGCTCTCTCTCTCCATCTGCTGATGTGTGGCATGTAGTCTGCCTGCAGCCTAGCCACAAAAGGCTCTTTAAGCTTTTATACTCTGCTTCAGTAAGGAGACTGAAACAGATGAATGATATATGTTTGTAAATAATCTTTCCCAGTAAAGATTCTCTCTTTTAAAACTCAAACCAATATGTTCAACATATTATAAATGACTAGATTCAAAGCTAATTCCTAAGAACGGGCCTTGAAAAGGTCCCCTCCCCTGGCCCCTGGCCAGGCAGCTTAAGGTGGTTTTTGGCCACAGCTTGCAGCCGGATCAAGTGGGGCAGGCGGGGGCCAGCCAGCTTTTTAGCAGGCCCAGGACAGAGCTCCTTAGCAGGCAATCAACAGGCCGAGAGGCCCTTATTAGCAGGCCCTGCTTAACAGGCCTCGTTAGCAAGCCCAACCTAGCAGGCCAAGAGGCCCTTGTTATCAGGCCCTCCACCACGACTCTTTGCCAAGGGCCCTCTCCCCTTACCCGCTGCTGGCTCCCGGCACTGAGGCACGTCTCAGAGCAAATTTGTCACCCTTCACCCCAGCAGAAACACTTTTTTTTATTTGCACACCCCCTTGCACACCAAGCAATGTAATGTCAGAGATTGCCTTGAGGGTAATTTCGGGCAGCTTGTAGTGGTTCCCATACTTAAGAAATTCACTATTTATGGTTTTAGTTCTTCAACCTCTCTCACTTGTTAGATCAAGAGTCTCTTCTCAATTACTATTTGTAGCTCCATCTAAATTAGTGCTATCAGCTTCCTCATAATAGCCATTTTCAACCATGTCTTGAACAAACTGGAAAGAATCCAGAACCTGTTCCTATTGGCTCTACCAAAAGGGGTTCCTGTAGCCCTGAGGAGTGCAATGCTGAGCATCCCCTCCCTGAGAGCCGAGGCTAACATAGCTGTCTTGAAATGCTGGCTGGAAAATGTTTTTAGTGGCTTGGACTCCCTTGGCCGACTGAGCTTCCTGTTTCTTCTTCGAGATAGGAAACATCTAGAGCAGGGGTAGTCAACCTGTGGTCCTCCAGATGTCCATGGACTACAATTCTCCAGATGTCCATGGACTACAATTCTCCAGATGTCCATGGACTACAATTCCCCAGATCTCATGGGAATTGTAGTCCATGGACATCTGGAGGACCACAGGTTGACTACCCCTGATCTAGAGCAGCAGATCTCAACCTGGGGGTCGCAACCCCTATGGGGGTCAATCGACACTTTCCCCAGGGCTCATTGAGGCCGCCGCCACCACACTGATGGTGGCCTCGGTGACCCAAAAGGGGTCACGGAATTAGGGAGGTTGAGAACCACTGATATAGAGGGCCACCTTAGACACATTTGATCCCAATATACCCTACCAGATGATCTCTAATTTACTGGGGGACTGGGTATTTCAAAGGGAAGCTCTGGTAAACAGGAGCAAGATTGTATCATCGAAAGTAGCTCCCCTCTTAAAATATTTCAAAAACGATCACAACAGATCCCCATATTTAGTGAACGATGTACCTCAGGTTGAGGATGGCTTTCACCACCCTTATGCTGCAGGGTCAAGCACAATGAGCAATGCCTCTGTAGCTGTGGCAGAGAGGAAATAGAAAATCTGACCCATTATCTATCAAACTATAAACTTTTACGTGGAACCTAGAACCAAATTTCTTATCAGATTACTCCCGAAGGCCCCTGGCATTCAAGATTCCAAGGTGGTGATTTTTCTATTGTCTGATAACGATCTGTATATTTCTAATAGGGTTGCCCTGTTTGCTCTGGCTGCCAAACTGCTAAGGTCTAAGGTGAGGGGTGATGGCTAATCCTAATGAACTGTGGTATTCTGTGGCATGGATTCCAGTGTGTGTGCTATTATCTAGTAGTGACCTAGTGGCATAGTATTTAAGAGTTGGTAGTCTCTAATCTGGAGAGCCCAATGTGATTCCCCACTCCACCACACACAGCCAGATGGGTGACCTTGGGCCTACCGCAGTTCCCTCAGGACTCTCTCAGCCCCACCTGCCTCCCAAGGGGCCTGAGGTGGGGAGAGGAAGGGAAGGCCACTGTCAGCCGCTTTGAGAAACAGGAGGCTTGATGGGGGACCTTGGGTCAGTCCCAGTTCTCTCAGGACTCTCACCACCTGCCTCACAGGGTGCCTGTTGTGAGGAGAGGAAGGGAATACCAGTGTCATCCACTTTCAGACACAGGAGGCCTGCTGGGGGACCTTGGACTCTCTCAGCCCCACCTGCCTCACAGGGTGCCTTCTGTGGAGAGAGGAAGGGAAAGCCATTGTCAGCTGCACTGAGACTCCTTCAAGTGGAAAAAAAGTAGGGTACAAAAACCAACTCTTCTCCTTGATTTTAAGAGAAAGTAACAAAGCAGCTTGTTGCCTTTTTGTTTGCATACTCTGCAAAAGAAATCTTCTCAATGGCCAGAAAAGAGGCATGTGCCTTGGTCACCTCATTACAGTGATCAGTCACAGTTTGCCTCTCCTGCTTTGCATCTTTCCTCCCCTCACCTGGGCAGCCAGAAGTGTTGCAAAGGGATTACAAGGTTAGTCATCCACGCGTGGAGGCAGAAGGCATATACGGGTAACAAAGTACTAAGTCACATACAGAAAAGGACAATGTACTCATGCCAATATATCTGAAACATACTGGGTGGCATAAAAAATCCATGATCCAAATGACTTTTGTGAAAACGATATCCTGGAGCATGGATTTAAAAAACAGCCACCACCGTGTATTTGACATTGTGACTTATATTTCACAGTACTATACCCTCTTCTGATATCAGTGTTGGGGGTCCATTGGTTTTGAAATTTGTCTGAATGAAACGAGATTTATTGGAGGACCGTGAGCCATCTATAGGTGGGCCGTAGATAACGTTTAACCTGCCCGAAATACTTGGTCCCAACCGGAAAACAAAACTAGGAATTCCAAGAAAACAGTCTTATTTGCACCAAGTCAATTATTTGTTTGATGTACACACCCTAGGCACACAGACAAATAACTTGTTTTTAATGTCCTGCTGCAAAAAGGATTTAATGCTTTTTCTGCCTCCATTAGGGAAGGATTTTTGCATGTTCCATTGCAAAGAGTGAGCATTTTCAACAGCTTTTACTTAAATGAAAATGACAGGTTACTGCAGCATAATGTTGTTAACCTTTGCCTAAAAGCTTAATGTTACTACTTAGTTGTTTACTAATAAATCATAGAAAATATGTAATGTCATTTTCATTTAGACATGGATGAATGACTTTGGGGTTTGTACAAAGTTGTAAAACAGGTACCGTTACGGCTCTCGGGGGGGGGGGTCCATCCTATTGGCTCTCCTTTCTATCCTAACGCCATCTATCTTTCCATCTTTCCATCTTGTTGAAAGGGTTTTTTTTAATGGGGTTTTATTGTTTTAGATTGTGTGAACTGCCACAAGACCTCGGGAAGAGTGGTGGCATAAAAATGAATGAATGAATGAATGAATGAATGAATGAATGAATGAATGAATGAATGAATGAATGGATGGATGGATGGATGGATTGATAGATAAATAAATAAATAAATAAATAAATAAATAAATAAATACAATGTATTGCACTGTTTGATATTTTAAAGCAGTTGAGTAATATGTCACATATATGTTGCTAGGATCTGGCACTTCATCATATTTCTAGGGAGACAATATATGAAGGCTGGAATCTTTCTTTCTTTCTTTCTTTCTTTCTTTTTCTTTCTTTCTTTCTTTCTTTCTTTCTTTCTTTCTTTCTTTCTTTCTTTCTTTCTTTCTTTCTTTCTTTCTTTCTTTCTTTCTTTCTTTCTTTCTTTCTTTCTTTCTTTTCTTCCTGCCTTCCTTCTCTTGTGTGCTTTAATTCCTTCCTTCCTTCCTTCCTTCCTTCCTTCCTTCCTTCCTTCCTTCCTTCCTTCCTTCCTTCCTTCCTTCCTTCCTTCCTTCCTTCCTTCCTTCCTTCCCAAAACGCACCAGAGCACATAACCCTGGTTGTATGACAGAAGCTGCAGTGTCTGATTGGCAGCACAGGACCTGCTCCACATCAGCAATGAGGATGAGGGTTTGCAGGAGCAGGGCTGAGGTAGCTGGCAGGTGCTTAGCATGATGTATAAAAGCAGCAAACAAAGGAGTGGCTGCATGGAAGCAGTATGTGTGTTAGTTACTGTCTTTGCAGCCAGCCCATATTCTGGACTGGTTTCCTTGTCTCTGACACCAGCCTGTGCCTTTAAACGCTGCTTTTAGATTTCCCCTTGAACTTGAAACTGTGAGTGTTGTCTAACTGGCATTTCAACTCTGGGATGGAATTTTGATAAACCTTTATGGCAAGAACTTACCTCTGTGATTTCTAAGACTCAGCACGGGTTTTGTAAGAACAAGTCATGTCAGACCAATCTTATCTCTTTTTTTTTTGAGAAAGTGACTACCTGGCTGGATCAGGGGAATGCTGTGGACATAGTTTATCCTTGGCAACTTCCTATAAACCGCAATGCTATTTCTGCATTCCCACAAACTATACCAATTTGGCCTGCCTTTACTGGTTTGTTATCTATTTATTTACTTCATTTATATCTTACCTTTCTCCCCAACAAAGACGCAAAACAGATTATAACATTCCCTTCTCCTCCATTTTATCCGCTTTGGTAACAGGATTTAAAAACCATAACAGCATATGCCTGATATGCAAATTTATAACTAAGGTTGGGATTTTAGGGTCTTGGAGGTTGTTGGAATACTGGTCCATGTGTAACCTTGTAATGTAAGGGCCAGCTGATTTCCTGGAGGACCTGTTGGCTGAAATTAATGTTTCAGGATTACAAAGGATGATCCCTGGTACTGCTAGCTTGCTTTAAAAAAAAACATGTGCTCCCTGATGAGCTACCTCAAATACCCTAGTGATCTTAAATGGCCTAATGGCCTAAATGATGTCAAAAGGGGGGGCGGACAGTTTGTAAAACAGCATGAACGACAAAAAAAATATCTCATTAACTTCCTCGACATCTACCTTTAGCCTTCCATTAAAAGCCACTTCAGATGAATCTTGACTTGGAGGACCTTGGCTACCTCACGTCTGTCTTCCTCTCCTTGATATTGTGCAATTTGGTTGTTTCTCCTTCACTCTCTGAGCATTCAGCCATCATAATTATGAGGTCAAGTGTTGGGACATTTGCACTTGGCTTGGTCCTGAGTCCCTCCAGAAAAATACAGCTGCAGAGTAACAGAGTGTTTTGAAAGTATACAGCTATTAGTTAGCTTAGTTGATGAGACACAGATCCAGACTCACAGCACATTGAGGGTTAAAAGAGAGAATCTTTACTAGGAAAGATTATTTACAAACACATATCATATTCATCTGCTTCAGTCTCCTTATTGAAGCAGAGTCCAAAAGCTTAACGTGTAGCTACAAAAGCAGCATATTGGAAGCCTCTATGGCTAGGCTGCAGGCAGGACTAAATCCCACACATCAGGTGGCAAGAACTGAGACCCTCAATGGCTGCTGCTCCTTGCTTCTGCAAAGCACACACTGAGCTTCCTCTTCATGAAGAAGTAGGAAGTGGGCAGGAGCCTTAAAGGAATCCCCAGAGCATATGCTGGTGACTTCCCACTGCTCATGGGTGCAATTCCCAGAATTGACCACCTGGAATGACTAGTGAGCACACAGGTGCAGCTTAACTTCTTAAACAGCTTAACAACAGCCCTCCAATGTTGTTTTCACCAAATTACTTGCTGCTCACAATTTCAACATCCAGTCTGAGAACTTCTCATGTGGCAAGCCACACCCAATGCCACTTTGCCCGTTTCATCTCCCTAGTTGCTTGTTGCACGGTTAAAATGAAACATCAACAATCCTCTCCATCATCAACATCTCTCTCCTCAGTGGGTTGTTCTTAAATGTTGTTTCTTTAGAAAAGAATCTAAGCTACAGTAGAAGTAATGGAACACCCCTATAGAGTGAGGTTTAATTCTGGGTATAAGCTTTTGTGTGTATAATGAAATCTGAGTGCCCAGGAAAGCTTCCATTCAGAATTCTGAAAAGACTACAAGATGGCAGTGAAGAGGGATTTCTACGCAGCCTCCATTGCATCCATGAGCTCACACCCAGCACAACTCTCTAGGGCAGCCTTCCTGAATTTTTGTACCATTGAAAAACCCCTGAAACACTCTTCAGAATTTGAGAAACCCCAGAAGTGGCGTGATTGTGCAGAATATGGTTGGGAAACATAGCAGTGTACACACCCACCTAGGGGTTTGTCCCGCCCCTGGCTGTCACTCAAACGAACAGCCAATGGGCGGACGTTATCATGCTCCCGAAAAGCCCCTTTCCCTTTAAGACAGGTTAAAAAAAAACACGTTGCAACGAATCTGCGTTGATTCGTTGCAATGGAGAGACCCATCTAGTTGGCAGGTGGTGTATGAGCTGGCGATTCATCGTTGCCACGCTTCCCCGAGTGAAACCCCCTCCCCCGTGCATGGGTGCGATTTTCGGCCGAAAATAAAGGGAACTTGCAAACGGGGCTGTGTTGTGCTTGGTGACTTAGTGGAGCTTTAAAGCAGTTCTGTGGAGGGACTGTAGCTGGAGAAGCCTTGCTGAGTGAATGAAGGCTTGCCTGTTCATTGCTCTGTGCTTTGTCCCGCCCCTGGCCGTCAATCAAACAAGCAGCCAATGGGCGGTTGTTACCATGCTCTGGAAAAACCCCTTTGTCTTTAACAGGTTAAAAAAAAGAAAGAAAAACACACGTTGCAACGTATATGCCTTGATTCCTTGATTCCTTGCTTCCTCCTAACGTAGAGACCCATCTAGCTGGCAGCTGGTGTGTGAGCTGCTGTTTCATCATTGCCACACTCCCCTGAGTGAAACCCCCCCCCCCATGCACGGGCACGATTTTTGGCTGAAAATAAAGGGAACTTGCAAATGGGGCTGTGTTGTGCTTGGTGACTTGAGGGGAGCTTTAAAACAGCTCTGTGGAGGGACTGCAGCCAGAGAAGCCTCGCTGGGTGAATGAAGGCTCGCCGGCTCATTGCTCTCCGCTCGCTCTGAGAAAAAAAATGGCGATAGCTTCGCCGGAAGTTCAGAGGAGAGAGCCAGGAGGAGAGACTTTGCTGAAACCGCAACAATGGTAACGCACAGAACTTTTTCGCTAGTGTTGCAGATTGGTTGCAAGAGTGTAGTGCTTTCCAGAGGGTGAATCCACTTTTTGGGATTTCCCTGGAAGCGCTACAACGAAGCGCTTTTTGCTGATTGGTTTCAGGAGTATGGCAGATTGTGTACGACGTTGTGCATAACTGCATTTTAGTAGCGATTACAATTTGTCACACTCCTGCTACAATAAACCTGTGCGGAATGGGCCTGAGTCAAGAAGCAGCATGAGGAGTGGCTGATTCTGTGAAGCTTCAACGGGTGGCAGGTTACAGTGGATGAGCAAGAGGGTTGTGAGTGTCCTGTATAGTGCAGGGGGTTGGACTAGATGACTCATGAGGTCCCTTCCAACTCTGATTCTATGATCCTAAGGCGACAAGATTGCTGGGCCTCCTTTTGGGAGAATGTTAGGGATATTCTCCACATGTTTCTTGAATTTCAGTGGAAATCATAGCTTGTCAGAAAAGGCCACACACATCCATAGCCCTGTTTCTCCAGATAGCAGGACAAGTGCATTAACAATGCAACCCTCAACAAGTCACACCATTCTAAGTCAATGGAATCCCAAGCAGAGGTAAACCCTTCTAAGTCAATGTGGTTCTGTTTAGGTTTCCTGTAAAGCAATTTCTTGCATTCTGCAGAGGATTGGACTAGATGACCCTGGAGGTCCCTTCCAACTCAATGATTCTATGATTCTAGGTAGAGACTTGTGCCTGGATGAGCACCAACCAAGAAACGCTACAGTAACGCCAGCCCTTGTTTCCTATTTGATTTGGTGAGTCAACCATCTCTGCCTGATCCGTCTGCTAGGTGGAGCTGACCCAGTTCTTCCTAAACAACAAAAAAGCCACTGGTGATGCACACCACAGGCCAGGTACTGCCAAACACTAATGACACTGCTTCTATATCTTGGACCCCCGTATTTATAAGACCACGTCTCCTGATATGCTTCCCAGGGATTACTAAGATCCAGTGATCAACACTTGCTCAGGATCCCCAGTTCAAAAGAAGTAAAACTGGCCTCAACCAGAGCCAGGGCCTTTTTGGTCTTGGCTCCAACCTTGGTGAGATCAAACTTCTGGAAGGCCCGTATGACAGAGCTGTTTTGGCAGGCCTACAGCTCAGGCCTCCTTGCTCACGAAATAGCAATGAGTCACCCACAAAACACCAGCCCACCCAATTTTAATGTGAAGCATTTAATAACCATTAACGTAATAAACTAGTTACTTGTATATGCCTTGTTGTTACCTGCCCCAAATCAATCAGGAAGGGCAGGCTATAAAAATAAAGTCATTATTATCGTTATGTTCTGCTTTGCAATCACAAATTTGTACTGGTTTACGAATTTTGGAGCTGCTATTTTGGACGTTTTTACATTTCTGTTGCGAAAGGGAGGCTGTTTGGAGTTTGCACCGAAAAATGAAAAGAAGATAGACAAGTCAGTTTGCGTTTCCACTTTCTCTCGAGGAGTGAATTGCAAAGCTCTTCTTATAGCCACCAAAAGTTCGATCTGTTTAGGTCCAGTTGCCTTATCAGCGGATCAAAGCTCCACCTGGCCGGATGATCTGTTTTGTGTGCAAAATGAAAGAGCAATGTATTTATGTATTTTCCCCTGCAGCCAATAGGTGGCAGTGGAGAAGAACAGCTTTGAATAGCTTTCTGATATCTGGCTGTTCTCCCCACTTTCCTGGCCCAATTATTCTATCAACCTTTTTTCATTCTCTGCAACAGGTTTCCCTGCAAAACTAGTCCAGTAAGGATGTAGCCAGGTCAAACCACCCCCAAATCCAATGGCCTTATTTCCTGCCAGGTCTTTGGTAAAGGAAGGAACATATGGGGTTTGCAGAGAATGGGAGATCAAGTTAAAAGAATATATTAAGTGGCACGTCCTGCACCTGTTGGAGAATGCAATCTCAATACACTTCAGAAGCAGTTTTTCCTGTTTTGCACAGGAAAATCAGCTGCAAAAGCACACTGAAAGTGCATTTTCCAACGTCTTTGCCTCAACTGTTTGGGATAAAGAACTAGTCAGCCTGGTACACCTGGGTCCAAATTGTCATACCTTTCAGCACCCATTTATCTTTCCCAACTGAAAGACCAAGAGAATTTGTTTTTTGTTGAGTCCGTAGGTTCAGCGAATGCAGACGCAGCAACTTTTCGAAAACAGCTCTCTTTATTATGATCTGTTTAAAACTGTATTACATTAAATGACCATATTCTTTTTGGTCTCTTATGTATCGACTTCATATAACTTGGTCTGAACGACTGTAATAAAGTTTGATTGATTGATTGCTCTCTTTATTAGAAGCAACAACCAACGACACCAACAATTCTGAACAGTGAATATTAGAGCAACCTCAACTTATATACACTTTTGCGAAAGAGCCTCATTGGTCCCAAGCCCAGGCTTCCTATTGGTCCATGTCCAAGTCAAGTAGAGGTCCTTGATTGGTGGGTTTACAATACTTATTTGCATATCAGATGGCAGAAGGAGCATTGTTCAGTCCACATACATAACAGTTTTATTGCAGCCCAATTCAATGCTTTTATAACAACAAGTAGTAGTGATACATTTATTTGTATATAGCCATAGGCCTTTACAAAATATAAAATACAACAACAAAGGCAAGCCCAACCTCGTTAGCTGTCTGGAAGCTAAACAAGGCGACCCTTGGCTAGCATTTGGATGGGAACTGTCCAATGATTTGGGTGGGAGTTCGCTATGCAGTGCAGAAGCAGGCAAACTTGCCTGGCTGCCAGACAGCCGTCAGATCTCCTGGCTACAGCACACAAGCCATGCAATAAGTAATAATAATAATACAACAGCAAACAAAATTCCCCTCAAAAAGAAAACAGTTGGCCAAGGGACCTCACACGGTCTAATTAACAAATCGATCTATTTTATTTATTGACTTCAATGATATTCCACCAGGGACCTAAAACAGCTCACATTGCTCTCCTCTCCTCTGTTTTATCCTTCCTGTGAGAGACCCAAGAACATAAGAGTGGCCCATCCCGTCCAACACTCTGTGTCACACAGTGGCCAAACTTGGGTACCATCAGAAGATCCGCCGGTGAGACCAGAACTTCAGGAGCCCTCCCACTGTTGCCCCTCGAGCACCAAGAGTACAGAGCATCCCTGCATCAGATATAAGAACGCAAGAGAAGCCATGTTGGATCAGGCCAATGGCCCATCCCATCCAACACTCTGTGTCACACAGTGGCCAAACCCCAGTTGCCATCAGGATGTCCACCAGTAGGGGCAGAACTTCAGGAGCCCTCCTACTTTACCCCACTCCAAGCACCAAGAGTACAGGATGGATTTACTCCGTGTTGTAAAGGTGCTTTGGGGGGGGAATCCACCTCCAACTTGAATCTATGTTGACCATATCAGCAAGTCAAACAGAGATTATAAGCATAATTTATCTGACTTTATTGTGGCACTGTGGCATGAAAAAAATAGGGAAGTTTTATAGATTCTGGAGCATCATTTGCCTTGTGTTCAATGCACCAGGGAAATGTAAAACCCCCCACCCTAAAAAAAAACTCCAGTTAACAGATATGCTCTCAGAAAGGAGAATCACCCGTTGATAGCTATTTATAGCTGCTCCCTTCCATGATATGCAAGCTTGGGTGGCATTATTTTTAAAACAGGGGCATCTTCCTAAAGCGATTCCAACCAATCAGGGATCCCATAGCCTATTAACTAATGGTTTAATTTGATTTCCTTAAATAAGTCATTTAATTTAAATCAGATTGCAAGAATTCAAGATGTTTTTCCGCTTCAGGTACCCCCACGTTGAAGGGCTGGGGGCAAGATCTCTTCCAGAATTTCTGGAGGGTTTGATTCAAAACACACAGTCTCCTCAAACATCATTTTCTAAGCATTTAATAAAATGGCTATGATTTTAAAAAGAGGAAGAAAAAGGAAAAATGGCACATGCATGTGTTTCTGTACAAAATATTTGGGAGCCATTTTTTAAGTGCTGTGAAGTGTCGTTTTTACACAAGAGGCTGTGATCTTCAAGCCACCTCTGTTGCCGTAGTCTGTTTGTGTAGATAAAGCAGCTCTTCTGCTACATGGATGTGATATTTTTTTTCTACCTTACATGATTATTGATTTAAGCTGTCATATTTATTTTTACTGTGGTTTTGAGACAACATATGAAAACCCTTCACCTGCTTGCAGCATTTCTCCACTTAGAAACCTTCCAAAGGTTTATTGCCACATCAAATCCCCCCCCTTTTTTGTGTGAAAAATAAGGAAATGTTAAAATTAAGCACTAATGTTCACATGAAAGAATCTTTCCTTACTGTTTCCTTCAGCAAACCAACAAATGTTGAACAGTCGAAATGACTTTGAAATAGCAATAAATTATTTCACGCGTATGTGCCAAATATTAAAACCAGAAGGCTGCTTAACATGAAGTCACTGGGACAGAAAGGCCCGATTGCTTTGTTAATTAACTGCTTGTTTATTAGCATTGCCTCAACAAAGAATTGCCGAGACCCAAATGTTAAAGATTTCTGCACTCCTGAGAAATTGAAATGATAGGGGTTTTTTTTAGCTTTATGCAAAGTGCTTTTAGCAGTTTGTCAATCATAAGAACTCTTTAACTATTTTTACTGAACTTTGAACAGGCTTCATTTAGGAAACAAAAGCTCAGCTTAGCTTCCATTTTCTACTACAGGTTACACCAAAGGGATGTATATTTGTTGCTGTATCATTAGTAAAATCATTATAGGGGTGTGGCTGAGAGCTGACTCCTGGTGATGAAGATCAGGTAAACCAATAAGAGCCAGTCTGGTGTAGTGGTTAGGAGCGCGACCCCATGGACAATGATCCTCCAGGCCTTCCTGTCCTCTACCATTCCCCGGAGTCCATTTAAGTTTGCAGCGACTGCTTCAGTGACTCCATCCAGCCACCTCATTCTCTGTCGTCCCCCTCTTCTTTTTAATATTTAATACAGTAAAGTTAATGAGAAATTTGTTAACTGATGAGGCTGGCAGGGTTGAGACAGTTTGGAGAGAATGGGGACTGGCCCAAAGTCACCCAGCAGGCCTCACGTGAAGGAGGAGTGGGGAACCAAACCTAGTTCTCCAGATTAGAGTCCTCTGCTCTTGACCACTACATCACAGGAGATCCAGCTTTGTGTAGTGGTTAGGAGTGCGGACCTCTAATCTGGTGAGCTGGGTTTGATTCCCCGCTCCCCCACATGCAGTCAGCTGGGTGACCTTGGGCTCCACACAGCACTGAGAAAGCTGTTCTGACTGAGCAGTGATATCAGGGCTCTCTCAGCCTCACCTCCCTCACAGGGTGTCTGTTGTGGGGAGAGGAAAGGGAAGGCGACTGTAAGTTGCTCTGAGACTCCTTCAGGTAGAGAAAAGTGGCACATAAGAACAAACTTTTTTTCTTCTCTCTGCAGTGGTGGCACCAAAAGGCTGCAGGAGTCCTGTGTGAATTCCGAAATCCTGCAAGCTAGCCACAAACAAACTGCCATCGTAATCCTCAAAGCAACGAGGGTCAAGAATGACTGCATGAATCACGTGGAGGGGTGTCATGTTACTTATGAAGAGCAGCCCGGCCACGTGTGTTGATGCTTTTTCGATAGGCATCAGCTCAGTGGTCGATTTCCATCTGGATAAGCCTTGCGTGTTGATCCCGGTCTAGAAGAATGCCTTCCCCTGCCACTGAATTACAAGAAAACTGTAACATGATAAGGCATTTATCTTCATTAGAGAAGAGACACCAAGTCATTATTCACTCTCTTGTCTGTTTCCTCTGAGAATGAAGACGGCTTCTCTCTCAACAAATCAAAACTCAGTTCCCTGTTTCCATCGCAGGGTTCAATTGCTGATAGCATTTAATAATCCAAATGTTATAGTTATTAAAGGGTGGTCATGGAACCTCTGTGTCGAGCAGCATTTCATTTAGCCAGTCACTGCTCTGCATAGGCTGGCAAATGGGCTGAGTTCATGATATTTCAGAGATCTGTGAGGTCTGGAATATCGTGTTCAAAATTGCGGAGAGGCTGTTAGGAGAAGGATGAGGGGACGCTGGGGCTGGCTGGCTGTGGTCATGGGACTGCTTCCCAGAACCACTCTCAATTTCAGAAGCAAAACTCAAGTGGGTTTGGAGGGTTCAGAACAGAAGAGAAGCAAGTTGGATCAGGCCAACGGCCCTTCCAGTCCAGCCTTCAGAAGTCTACCTGAGCAGATCCCTCTTAAATTACATGGATTTGGCTTCAGGAAGCTCATGAGTGCCAGGAGAGGTTAATTTGAGAAGAATGTCTCAAATCCTTTTCATGTTGTGATGGTGCCCTTTGTATACAGAGTATCCGTGTTCTTTTGGTGTTGTCCAGGGATGGTGTCAACATACACTGCTGGGGCTCAGTTTTCTTGACTGCTACCTACTCTCCCACTGCTTGCATTGCCTGGTGCAAATGGGGAAAAGTCTGCAGACATCTGGGAACATGGGCAATGAGAAGGCTTGGGAGCAGACCAAGAAGCACACTCCAACAGATGAGTGGGAACAAAGAGAGGCAGGAGTACCTGGGAATGGGCAGAGGAGGGGTCCCCACTACCAGGAACCAGCCCTGGAGTTGTCTTACATAGCTGCAGCATGCCATCTGGACCCCCAGCATCTGTAATATTGGTTAGCCATCTTTGCTGTCTCTCCCAGCTGGGTACGGATCAGGACTGCACAACTGGCCCCACCCACATGATTCAGAAGCGCATGCTACAGCCACCTGGGTAGGTCCTGTAGGACTCTCAGTTCATCATCAAATCTGACCCAAATGGGACATGAATCAGGAAAAACATGTCAGAAACACAAAGAAAGGTAAACACATTTCAATCACATGGCCAAGTTCCTGGGACTCTCTGTGTGTTGTCCGCAGTTGTAGACCACTCCCACCCTGGGTGTTTCAAGGGGTTTTATGAAGTTTTACAGCGGATTTTAATATATTGTGACCTTTCATAAGTCTCTGGGGAGTGGCAGGCTGGAAATCTAAGAAATAAATTTAAATTAAATAAATAAATAATAGTTGGTTTTATACCCCACTTTTCACTACCCGAAAGAGTCTCAAAGCAGTTTACAATTGACTTCCTCTCCCCAAAAAAGACACCCTGAGAAGTAGGTGCAGCTGAGAAAGCACTGACAGAACTGCTCTGTGAGAACAGTTCTAACAGGACTGTGATTAGCCCTAGGTTACCCAGCTGGCTGCATGTGGAGGAGTGAGGAATCAAACCCAGCTCTCCAGTTTACAGGCCACACTCTTAACCACTACACCAAGCTGGCTCCCAAGCTGGTTTCTCTCTCTCAGAATCCTTTTGATGCATCGCCTCAACTATGGTATCCCATTTATCTATTCAGAGAATTTTTGCACAATACAGTGGCAACTCTAGAGAAGTTCTGCCCTGGAATTATCTGCCACCTTTTCCTCTTACCCTTTACCCATGGAGCTCATCTATGCTTTTCCCTGTAGGAATATACAGGGTCTACAGCGTGCATGATTCAACAGCATGCGAAGAAATCCTGCAGGGGGCATCAGAGGAGATGTGTTATTAGCATATTCAGATTAGGAACTTCCTGGCATTTTGAAATTATTTCCTCCTGTGTCCTCATTGGCTCAGTTCGAGACTTCCTGCTCCTTTGAGGAGGCTTCCTCCCGAATTGCATCTCAAAGAACAGTCAAACTGTTAGGACTATTCCTAACCTCTCTCTTTACGTCAGCCTTTCTCAATTATTTTTCCCATTGAGAACCCCTGAAACATTCTTCAGGCTTCGAGAAACCCCAGAAGTGGCACAATCATGAGGAATATGGTTGGGAAGCAGAGCTGTGGATATGCCCACTCCAAGACCCTCTCATTCCCACCCCCTCCAGGCAGATCACTGGTGATTTTGAGAGGGGAGGGCACCTCAACATGACCATATATGACCATATCATCTGATATATATATATTAAAAATGATCTAACTCCCACCCATTTGGGAAACCTTTCTAGAGCTGTCAAGAACCACCAGGGTTTCATGAAATCCTGGTTGAGAAAGCCGGCTTCACTTGGTTGTTTCTCTTTTCAATGAAGGTCTTTATTCTTTTAGTGACAAGTGCTGTACTCCTCCTTTGCATATTTAAACTCTGCCAGCACTCCTGTCCTCCATTTTTACCCACCCCTAAAGGCTGTGTGACACGTTAGGCTGAGTTAAACTGTGGCCTAGTAGCTGGAGTCTAGGGCAGAGTCTACACTTACTTTGTTTATTCCATTGTCAATCCTGTTGAATCCAGATCGCTTTGAACTCGGGTCTTCCCCCCCCCCCATTGAAACAGGAAAGTCTTCTGCACGTGGTTAGGGTAGTTCAGAAGGGGGGAGGGGAGCCAAGCTTCTTTCTTTCTTTTCTTGAAGGGGGTGGGAGGAGAGGAGCCAAGCAGGGAGCCTCTTTCTTTTCTTGGATGGGGGGGGGGGGAAGAGGATCGAAAAAGGCAGAGAAAGGAGAAAAAATCCAGGACCGACAGAAGTTGAGAGAAATTAGGGGCTTCTCCTTTAAGGCAAGCTTGTCACATCACCAGGTGTGACCTATCAGAGGTTCTCTCCCACGGAGCTTTCTTTCCCAATCCGGATTTGAAAAATATTGAGCATTAAAAGCACTCTAAGATATCGCACAATAAAGGTAGGGTCACTCCGGATCAATCCTTCTTGCTGCAGAAGGAAAACTTAAATCGCCCAAAATCCAAACTGAAATCGCATTCTGTGTAGAGGGCAGGGACTGAATCGACCTGGGGTTGGAATAAAAGCTCCATGCAGTTTACGCCTAGGAGATCCAGGTACAAATCCCCATTCCTACCATGGAAGCCTTGGTGACCTTAGGCCAGTCACAGACCTTCAGCCTGTGGCCGACTATTTTATTTAGTCAACAGACTGCCGTTGATGGGAATGCACACAGTGCTGCTCTTGCAAACGGTAAAAGGAAACAAATAGGGAGTTTATGGGTAGCAAATGTTATATAGGCTTTCCAATCGCCAAACACTAAGCCCTGTGGTCATTTCTGAGTTAAGGCCTTGTCTATCTGCCAGGAGACATAATCCAGATCTCCCCCCACCATGACCCTCCCTATTAGGCCCTCTCAAGTCTACTGTTGTGTTGTTTCTTCATCAGTCATTTAGCAACAAGGAATTTAGGAGGTCAGCTCTCCCTTTCCACATTCATATGGAACGACCCGAAATTTGCCAGTGGGCAAAACTGCCCTGCGAGACATAACAAATGTCACCCAATACTAGCCAGAGGAAAGCAAAACCATTTTAAAAGCCGGCGGGAGATCGAGACGCCTTGATAGAGAGACATGTTTCTGCAAACGTTTACCCAGGGTCTGAAAGACGCAGTTAAACTTTCACAGGATGGTTTCACTGTCCCCTTCCTTCCCTATTACGATAGGGTAGAAAGCAACTGCACTTTGAACCCAGAAGGCAGAGTCAGGAAGATAATAAAGGGCTAATTTCTAAGAGTTGGTTCTTATATGCCGCTTTTCTCTACCCGAAGGAGTCTCAAAGCGGCTTACAGTCGCCTTCCCTTTCCTCTCCCCACAACAGACACCCTGTGAGGGAGGTGAGGCTGAGAGAGCCCTGATATTACTGAAGAAGAAGAAGAGCTGGTTCTTATATGCCACTTTTCTCTACCCGGAGTGTCAAAGCAGCTTACAGTCGCCTTCTCTTTCCTCTCCCCACATCAGACACCCTGTGAGGTGGGTGAGGCTGAGAGAGCCCTGATTTTACTGCTCAGCCAGAACAGCTTTATCAATGCTGTGGGGAGCCCAAGTCCACCCAGCTGGCTGCATGTGGAAGACAAGGAGGGAGTCAAACCTAGCTCACCAGGTTAGAAGTCCGCACTCCTAACCACTACACCAAGAGTGGGGCTGGCCCAAGGTCTCCTGACCATCTCCCATGGCAGAGCAGGGATTTGTTCCTGAGTCTCCTGGATCCTCCTCCAGACCTCTCACCACTCTCCCATGCTGTCTCTAATTTGTTTCTGGCTTTATGCGCCACAATTGCAAATCATGAGGACCAACTGGTAGCAGGTTGGATCCAGACTAGATGTCCTGTTAACCCCAGACGCTTCTGTCACCAGAAGGGAAATTTTCTGCCTCCTCCTTCTGATCCCAGAAATCATCATATTTATTCTTACAACCTTCTCAAGCGATTCTTCTCAAGCCACTCAGGGTGGGTAACATCCGATAAAATCACAATATTGTACAGCAAACATAGTATTAAAATTAAATAACTGTTTTTAAAACCATTAAAATCACTGTCAAAACTGCCCGCCTTATAGTTTTAAACAACAAAGCGTGGGTTGATTTTTAGCCAGTGAGGTTGTGGGTTCTTCAGCAGAGAGGCTACATATGTACGGTTTTTTATATGCTGCAAACCACCCCAAGGCTGCTACTAGAAATCACACAAAGAAAATAAACCATCATGGTGTTATCCTCTGGCCTCAAATGCAGCTCTTGGGAAGGGGCCTGTGTGCGTGTCAAGGCAACCTTAGGAATGGCAAGAGGGTCAGTAGGGGGGGCTATTATCAAAAAAGGGGAAATAATAGGAGTGTAGACTGGATTTTCGGATGGTTAGGTGGGTAGGGAACTGGCTGGAAAAACCCACCCGTAGAGTGGCTATCAATGATATTTCATCAGAATGGAGGGGTGCCACAGGGCTCAGTAATGGGCCTCTTACTTTTCAACATTTTATCAAGGGGGTAGGGGGACTCCGCATTAAATTTCCGGGATGACATCAAATTGGGAGGAGTAGCAAACTCTCCATTGTCTGAGGAAATGTGCAAGCACATGAAAGCTCACGCCTTGAATAAATCTTTGTTGGTCTTAGAAGTGCCATTGGACTCAAATTTTGTTGTGCCACTTCAGACCAACACGGCTACCCACTTGAAACTCCCAGAAGATAGAGATACCTGATTGGCCATTCGTTGGACGGACGGCCAATCAGATACGTGATGAGTCCCAATTCCTCCCACCTTCCCTGTCCGGCTTTATTTACGGTACAGATTATTATTAGTTTGCTTTCTATACTGCCCTCTCAGCAAACCGGCTGAGGGCAGTATATTAATAGTAACATTCATTAAAATTGCAGTCTGAAGGTAGTTTTTGATAGGAGAATGGACCACCCTGGATCTTATACTGGAGTCGCCACCTCTGGGTTGTAGAATTCCTGGGTGGAGCTTGGGAGGGTGCAGTTTGAGAAGAGGAGGGATTTCAGTGTAGCGTAAAGTCATCAAATCCACCCCACCAAGGGAACAGAACACTGTAACTTGGAGATCACCTTGTCCTGGGAGCGCTCCTATTGGTGGGCAACTTGGGGCATTTCCGGGAACAAGGGAGAGGGAGGTGGGAGTGAGGGCGGGATGCTGCATGTTTGAGCCTCCATACCTTCCTTATGCTGGTTGCCTGCTGGTTGCTCTCCGGTTGCTAGCGCTTTTTAGGGCGGTGAATCCACATTTTGGGGATTCCCAGAGAAGCGCTGGATGTGGGTGATGTCATGTGAAGGGACCGGAATATTCAGCTTGCATTTAATTGGCAAGACTCTACATTTAAAGGGTGCGGAAATTGCCTTGGTTTTACACCACAGTTAGAATCAGCCCATTCTTTCAAACCCAGTGTTTTACCCTTTAGTGGATGTATACATTTGGGGTTTTGCGAGAGTTTCCCAGGGTTTACGTAGCCTTTCCCAGAAGTTCTGATGGCCGCTGACATCACTGGATGTTACTGGTGCCCACTTCCCCCACTGCTCTGCAGGACTAATCTCTTTCTCCACAGTGGAATAGGTAAGGAACCAGCTTGGTGTAGTGGTTAGGAGTGCGGACATCTAATCTGGCAAGCTGGGTTTGATTCCCCACTCTCCCACATGCCAGCAGCTGGGTGACCTTGGTCACATAGACCTAGTCACAGCCCTGATTTCTGTTCTCACTGAGCACTAATATCAGGGCTCTCTCAGCCTCTCCTCTCTCACAGGTTGTCTGTTGTGGGGAGAGGAAAGGGAAGGTGAATGTAAGCCACTTTGAGACTCCTTCGGGTAGAGGAAATCGGCATATAAGAACTACTACTGCTACTTCTTCTTCTTCATCAGTTAATTGACTGGCTGGCTCCTGCATCTTACTTTCGTACCCACTTCTCTGAAGGGGCCTGTCACCACTTCAGAGGCTCCATGAATCCTGGGAGACATTCCAGGGGTTCCTCCACAGTCAGAAGGTTGAAAAAGGCTCCAAAATTCTGTGCACATTTACTTAGATGTAAGCCTCGTAGAACACACTGGGGCTTACTTCTGAGTAAGCATTCTGAGGAATGCCTTGCATGAGGACTAAACAGAGCTCTGGATCTGTCCTGAGAAAAGGAGTAAAGGCCTCTTTTCTGACAGGGCTTAGTTCTTATCCCGTTCAGCAGACAGGATTCCTCCTCGGTTTCTTTTTCTTTTCCTCTGCCAGTGTGGTTTGGGGCTCCTCATTTTCTCTAATGAAATGTTCCACTGGAGGGGGAAATTATCCTTATCACCAAAGTGCTTAAGAGACCACACAGAGAGAAAGAGAGAAGGGAGAGGGTTTCAGCAGCAGAGTGCCAGCGACCAGGCTGGGGACCGGCCGGTGAGGCAGCAAAACGTCTTCTGAACCCCTTCCTCAGCGGTGTTAGCGGTCCTGAAAGCATACGGGGGGGGGGGGGGGGTAGACATCTGCTTAATATTAGTCTCCTTCTCATACAGGATGCCACAAAAAGTTCTTAAGTGGGGAGACACAAGAGTCAAAATAGAAAAGGAAATGCACCCGGTGGGAGAAGGAAGGAATCTTGGTTTCCTTTCGACTGGCCTTAAGATTTCTCAAAGCCAGAACTGAACTGCACGGTCGGCCTCTTCCCATATTATTTTTAAAAGACTTCCCAAACCTTGTCATTATGTGAGGATTTGACCTCAGTTGGCCGCTTTATAACCATCACTTTGCCCTGCCTCTAAAATTAACCTCTCTGAGTATTATTTTCAGCAATGTTACACTTTCACGGTTTCAGCAAATAGCTGTGGCCAAACGAGGAAGAGGAAAAGACGGAGATCAGCAGGCTTCCGAAGGAACGGAGGCCAACACCTCCCTTCTTTGTGACAGATGTTCTAATATTTCTCAAACATCCAGTTCTATCTGGGGTAAGGTGCAAATCCCATGAAAGCAGTTTTGCAGAACTCAGTTAACAGGAGGGTGAGAATTTGGGGGGGGGGGGGAGAGGAGAGAAGAGAGGTTTGTGGGCAACGAAAGCAGCCAAATCTATGAGGCAGCCTTTCTCAACCTTTTGACTGTGAAGTAAGCCCTGAAATATTCTTCAGGCTTTTTGTATACCCGGAAGTGGTGCCAGCTGGCTATGCCTCCCTGCTACGTCCCTGGAAGTCACATGTTTGCAGTGGGCATGGCATCACTCGTAAAATTCAATGCTTGTTAAATAAGAAGTTAGTATCATTTTTGTGTGTTCAGTACTTTGCCTCAGCAAAACAAGGAGGCATTCATCTTAGAAGTCATAAAGCCCACCATGCAAAGCAGTAATTCTCAGGGGGAATTATCTGAGTGATTTGGAGCTCGCTTGGAACTTTGGGAGATCTCTCTCCTGCTCCTTTTCCATTATACGTGAATACAAGAAGGCCACCACAGACAGATTAGTAGAAAGCCACTTTGTCCTCCTTCCTGGATTAGTTAAAAACAAATAAAATGGATTAACCCTGAGGTTGCTGGTAACCCTGGTTGAGAGTGACCGCTTTGAGTGCAACACCGGGCTGCTTCAAAGAACAAAGCGGTTATATTGTGAAGAAAAACAACTTTGTGTAGAAGGAGAGAGAGAGAAACCTAACTGACTGTTCTAGCTGTTGTCTGCAGTCCTCCTTCTGTTCTGGAGGCAAGCAGGGGAGAAATGTGCCCAAAGGAGCAGGAAGACTTCAACAGAGCCAATCAGGACGCTGGATTAGATTATTTGCAAAATATCAAAAAGTTGCTTATCTAACTATGATAAATCTACCTATCCTCCATTCCCCTCTGCAGGACACTCTTCATGTTTTGTTCAATCGTGCACGCTGGAGATCTTGCATATTCCAACAAGGTACAGATTCTTCTAATAAACTAGGGGCCAAGTCCGTTGCAATCACGAATACAACAGGTGCTAGATTAGGGGAGGGGTGGAGAACTCTGTGGCCGGCCTCTTCCCCATGACCTGGAAAGGCTGCGGGCAGCTGTTAGGGAACTCACTTGCAGGGGCAGCTTTCACGCAGTAGGAATCTGCAGCCTCCAAGCCTTGGAGGGAAGTGGAAGGAGGAGGGGGTGGTCAGGGGTGGGGGACCAAAGGCGATTGGCTGGCTGCTGGACAGACAGGCAAGCCGGTTGGAGAAGGAGAAACTCAGGGGCGGGACAGGTGCCCTGAGTGTGTGTTAAGCACTGAGTGGCACTTAAGCCATGTGACCAGCTCCTCCTCCAAGGCCTTACCAGAAATATATTAAGTGGAACAGATAATCACTTAGAACTTGCAAGGACATGTGTGTGTTTGTGTGTGTAAGGAATGCTCATCTATCTTTATAGCTGTAGGATGTGAAATTCATGGAGATTCATAAAAAGCAGAATTTAGAGAGGGATTTTAGAGAGCAGAAACGTGACATGTAGAATCTACCATTTCTGAAGCTGACATTTCCTCCAAGGAAACTGATCTCTTTAGTCTGGAGATCAGTTCTAACTCTGGGGAAACTCCAGCCTCCCCCTGTGCTAGGGATGCCACCTTGTAGGTAGACACAGACAAGACATGACCGTGTGGCTCAAGAAATCCTAAGGGCCATTCCGCACTCGTTCAAAATTGCACAATGGTTGCAAATTGAAATCGCTACTGATTTGCTGTTATGCACAACGTCGTTGACAATCTGCAACAAACCTGAAACTGATCCGCAAAAAGCGGTTCATTGTAGCGCTTTCAGGGAAATCCCAAAAAGTGGATTCACCCTCCGGAAAGCGCTGCACTCTTGCAACCAATCTGCAACACTAGCGGGAAAGTTCTGTGCATTACCATTGTTGCGGTTTCTGCACAGTCCCTCCCCCTGGCTCTCTCCTCTGATCTTCCGGCAAAGCGATCGCCATTTTTTTTTCTTGGAGCGAGTGGAGATCAACGCACCAGCAAGCCTTCGTTTACCCAGTGAGGCTTCCCTGGCTTCAGTCCCTCCCCAGAGCTGTTTTAAGTCACCAACCACCAAGCAACATACAGCCCCGTTTGCTGGTTTATTTTCCCTTTATTTTTCACTCTATTTTCGGCCAAAAATCGCGCCCGTGCGGGGGAGGGGTATTTTTTTTTACTCGGGGGGAGCGGGGCAACGATGAAACAGCAGCTCAAACACCACCTGCTAGCTAGATGGGGTCTCTCCGTTGCAACGAATCAACGCAGATTCGTTGCGACGTGTGTTTTTTTTTAAACTTTCCTTAAAGGGAAAGGGGCTTTTCGGGAGCATGATAACGGCCGCCCATTGGCTGCTTGACGTCCAGGGGTGGGACAAAGCTTGGCAATATCGCTTCCTGGCTAGCGATTTTTGCCAAGATGGGAAACCTGTGGGAAACGATAGAAACGCAACTGGATTCCACTAAAAAGGCAGATATGCATAACGACGAATTCCACTATTTAAAATGGCGTTTTTTCGTTCCGCAACCAATTTGCTACATAGATCCTGGTGCGGAATTGGCCCTAAGTTTCTGAATAATTCCTTTCTACCGCAGTAACATAGTGTTATGTTTCAACTGACGGTCAATATTAAGCTGAGCAAGAAGAAAAGAGTCTTCTTCAACATCTTTAATGTTTCAGAGTAATCTTCAAACAACAGTTTACCTCCAGGCTACAGAGATCAGTTCCGCCTGGAGAAAATGCTTTGCAGGGTGAACTGTATGGCACTGTGGCCCCACTGAAGTCCCTGTCCACCCCCACATCCCCAGGAGTTTCCCAACCTGGATCTGGCAAGCTGACACCTTGCCAGTGATTGGGGGGGGGGACCCGGCAACTCTACCTGTTCTCCTAGCCCCCACTCCCAGGACAGCTGGGCCACGCACTGTGCTGGATTGGGGCCTGTGTTTTCAACTCTTCCGATGATGCCATTCGCCCTGATCGTTCCCAGATGCCTCTGGAAAGTGCAAAAGGTAAGGGCACAGGCATTTAATTGTTCCACCTTGATTTGGGTTCCTTTCAAGGGCCGGAGTGGAACGCTTTCGCTTTATCTCTTGCCTATCGGTAAATAAGGGCTATTATTGACTTCCCCGAACGATAAACCGAAAATGCTGTTAAACGCACCATAAACAAAAACTTATGAACCCCTCCTTTTTATATGATTAAAATGGCCATAATGATCTGATATTTCTTGCTGATTGAATCTGCCACTTCTGTTTACAAGGAAAATAAAGAACACATGTTTTCTGCCGTTCTGAAAGGTTCCTATTTATTCTGTGGTCATTTCCCACTTACGATATTTCCAGCTTAATTTCACAACACGGCTTTTACATGGCTGGCGAGGAGGAAGGGAGGAGGGGGGGGGACACCTCCTCGGCTCTCATTGTACATTGTCTCGAAAATCCTTTTTCTTTTCTTTTTTTCTTTTTCTTTTTGCCTTTGAGCTGCGAGCTTTGATTTGCAGGAACGAGCGGTCGTCCCCTTTCGGGAGGCTGGCAGGATCCGAAGCCGAAAAGAGAAACAGCTGCCCGGCTTCAGAAATGTCGGCCTAATTTTGCATGTCGCATTCTTCTCCCTTTTGCGGTAGGCACCAGAGCCACCGGAGCCCCAGTTCAAAAAGGAAGGTCTGGGGTGAGAATGCTCAGGACCTTTTTGGAACCTGGCAGCAGAGCTGTCATTAGCCATTTCAACACCCGGGGCAGGCTCCCGGTTTCCAGAGCTGCACACAACCACCAATGGGCCCAGTGCAGGAAACAAAGGAAGGGCTGATCCCCGGGGGATGGGGAGATGGGCTTCAGAGGATCACCTGAAGTTCTCTCAGCTCAAATAGAAGAAGAAGAGCTGGTTCTTAAATGCTGCTTTTCTCTCCCTGAAAGAGTCTCAAAGCGGTGTACAGTCGTACTCCCTTTCCTCTCCCCACAACAGACATTCTGTGAGGGAGGTGAGGCTGAGAGAGCCCTGATATTCCTGCTTGGTCAGAACAGTTTTATCAGTGCTGTGGCGAGCCCAAGGTCACCCAGCTGGCTGCATGTGGAGGAGCAGGGAATCAAACCTGGCTCACCAGATCAGAAGTCCTCACTCCTAACCACTACACCAAACTGGCATTGCTCCTGCAGTCTATCAGCCTCCGATTGGTACCTGGGGATACCTTAGAATTCAGTTCATCTCTAGACTATAGACTGTAGAGATCCTTTTCAGGCACTGCCCCCAAATTTCCAGGTGTTTCCCAGTTAGGGAGGCCAGCCTCCAGGATTTTAAGGAACTGTATTCGACTGAGGTCCCTGTCCCAGCCAGGCTCCATCCCCAGATCTCCAGGAGTTTCCAAACCTAACTAATAACAGCCTCACACACACAGGTAAACACCCTCTGAATGTCCCTTGCCTGACTGCCAGAGAATTCTTGGATCAGCCGGCTATGACAGGGCCATATGTCCTGGCACATTTGAAGGGAGGCCAGAGTTTGAAAAATGTGAGAAGCCCAAAGGCTTTATGGGGGGTCCTGGGTAACTGAACCAATGAAACACCCCTTTTGTCATGTATGATGTCATTCATGGCTAGAAAGCTCAAGGGAAAGAAAAATCGTTTAACCTGTTCCTTGCGCGCTTGCATTAATGCATTCAAGAAAAAAAGGATGAATGCACATGCTTCTCTTGGTGAAAAGTTCTAGAACTCTGTCTTGCATATAAGTAATGGTCCATCTTCAGGTCACCCCAGTCGGAATGAGACCCACCCTTTCTGGCAGAAAAAGTCTCCTCTCCGTCAAATTGGCTCTATGCTCAACTCACTGGCGAAGTCACAGAAACGGCCATGTAAGCCTCTGGCATTAGGCACCACTGAAGCCCCTCCACTTCCTAAACCAGGGCCCCAGGGCCCGCCCCCAAAATCTCCAGAGCTGGCAACCTTAGTCCGACCAAATCACCCCATGAGTTTGAGTGGCAGAGTGAGGATTTAAACCTGAATCTCGACAGCTCACTTAACCTGCATGTGGAGAAGTGGGGAATCATACCCATTCTCCACTTGTTTGGGGCCCTTAAGGTGCCACTCCACACTAGCTCTCAGATTATGCTGTCCCTGTCCCCTCTCTACCCCAAACCGTGTGTTGTGCATCGGCCTGAGAAGTAAGTGAGAGCCTGCCGGAAGCGGCGGTCCCCTCCCCCCAAGGCAGAGATGCCTCAGTGTGCTCGCACAGAACGACGAGCAGATTTGGGCCCTAAATCTGGCGCGCTCAACAGCTGCCCCCGAGTCAAAAAGGAATGGAGACAATGCGCAACCGAAACAGCCACGCACGAGATAATTAAAACATTTGTGACAGTCAACCAAAATAGAAAGGGAAGAGGAACTAAACAAACAAACAAACAAAAATCAGACGCAGGGCCATATGCTCACATGTGCGCTCCAAATCAAAAAAAGGAATCGCTTTTGCATGGCGGCGCACATCCTCCCGTCCCATCCCTCTCCCAAAGACTTTCGATGATACGGTAGAGATGGGGAGGGACCTTAGTGCTGAGAAACAAGCGGAGAACGGGTATACTTCCCCACTTCTCCACAGGCAGCCAGCTGGGTGAACCTGGGGCCAGTCTCAGTTCTCTCAGAGCTCTCTCAGCCTCACCTGCCTCATAGGGTGTGGGGAGAGGAAGGAAAGGCCATTGTCAGCCCCTTTGAGGCTCCTTGGAGCAGGGCTTGGTGATGTGGAGTGGTGGTGGGACGTGGTGACACAGGGGTGGGGGACAGGGCATGGCAATGCTGGGAGCGGGCAGTTAAATATATATCAGCAGCTACTTACACATCTTGACTCTAACTAGCCCTTCCTGGAAACTAACCCCCCCCCCCCATAACTATATGTAATCCCTGAAGAGATCTGTTTCAATGTGCATGTACACAAAGGCGTATACGCAGAAGTTTGTTGGACTTAAAGCGGCCCTTGGACTCGGATTTTGTTCTTCTGCACAGGACTGCATTGTTGAGGTGGTTTCTCTGCATCATGTATATAAATATATCATACATAGAAAAAATGAAACGGTATTATTTTTCACGCGTTACGCATACTTGGCCAAAGAATTCCATCCTGGCAACAAGAGACCTGCATACAGGTTTGCTGTTTTAGTTCATCAAAACTACTGACTGTTGGACTCACCTGTCATCGGCCAGTTTATTGCAAAAGATCTACTATGCTGTGAAATGATAAACTCTTGTTTAGGCACTAGGTGGAGCTGTTATTTGTCGCTGACACCCAAGACGCCTCTTGTCCCAGCTGCCTCCCTTGAGCAAATCAGAATGTAGCCACCATCCCGGAGTCCCAAGCAGCAAGTAGCCCAGATAGGGCTATTAGAAGGGCATTGAATGAATACTCATAAACTCCAAGAATGACAAAGTCCTGTAAGGGGGCACGCTGGGCCTGTTTGATGGGACATCACAGCACAATTCCTAGCAGTTTAGGCATACTGAGCTTACGACACTCCTCTTGGCAACACCAAGAAGTAAGTGGAGATGCAAGCAAACAGCCCTATCTAGGATTGCTGGACCTCCGAGTGGAAGTGGGGACCCCAATTGCCAGGCCCCCTAGCTGCTGTTCAGCTGACCAGCAGGGGGACTTACCAGTAGAAAGAAGGCAGCTTAGGACATGCTGCTGGTGTCACATGAGAAGTGATGCCATCATGCCAGTGACGTCCAGGTGACACTCTATAGTTGAACTAGCTTTTATCCTAGAGTTTTTGTCCAAATACCAGCACATCACCTGGAAGTTGCTGGCATCATGACATCACTTCCTGTGCAATGCCAGCAATGTGGCCTAGGCCTTCTTAAGACAAGTAAGTCCCCCCTCCCATGTCCCCCCAATGGCTAGCCCTAGCCAAAACACATGCTATTTGCTTGGTCAACAAACCGGGTTGATAAACCGCCTGGTTTTTCAGGATATTTCATCTCCATTTTAAAAGAAAGGATACAGCACTATGTACTTTAGGCTGTCCCTTTGCAACAACAAATTCCTGGAGAATTCGGGAGGGCAGAATTTTGTGAGGCACGGGGACTCAGTTGGGGGAGGAGATGATAGAAGCTGCCATGTCTTCCCTGCAGTCTGGAGACCTACTATGATTCTCAGTGAACACCAGGCCTGTCTTGAGAACCCTTGATCTGAGTAGGGCTCTCAGATGAATCAGTTTTAACTGTGGGGGGAATATCGGGACAATTCGTCAAGGGCTCCGGTCAGATTTGTGCCCCCCAAGCCCTGCTGTCCCTAGCCCGACAGGCATCCGAAGAGTGCATGCCCAGCAAAAGAGGCAAGCGTGCTGTTTCCCTCTCGCCTGGTAGTTAAAAAGTAATGAGTCCTTTTATGCTTTCTTTACATAATAAGCTTCAGCCAGAAAACTGGATATTCCTTCGTCAATAAAATAAAACAGGGGGGGAAAAATCCCCATATGAAATGTACAAAGATGGAATTGAGTAGGTTATTGTGGTTCACAGCGAATAAGGAGACGCCGGCTTTTATTTGCGCTGCTAACTCCAAGAACATTATGCCGTAAATTTTGAGCTCCATTTTGTGCCTTCGCTTGGAAGGGGGTGAGGAGGAGGTAGCCTGCCCCTCCCGTGCATCTTTGTACGGAGAGGTCACAGCTTGGGACGGATCTGTCAGAAAGCCCTGTTGGTTTTCACAAAACCTTGGTGGGGGCTGGGGTCACTTGGCAAACAAGATGTGGAAAACCACAGAGGGAAAGCAGTAAAGTCTGGACACTTGTAGAGACCAGATATAGAAAGGAAAGGCTGATCCCGTTTAAACTCCCGCAGGAGAAAGGCGATTGCAGAACAAAAGCTGTTGCTGGGGTTGCCAATCTCCAGGTGATGACTTGAGATGGCACCTGATCTTCAGGCAGGAAAAATAAGCTCTCATGGAGAAAATGGTGACCTTTGAATGTGGGCTCTAGGGCCTTAAACCCCAAAATCTCCAGGTATTTCTCAACCCATAGCGGGCAAACCTACTGTTGACCCTTCGGCCTTGGTGCAATTAAAAATGTGGCCCCTGTTGAGAAGGATTAGCCCCCCCCCCCAGGTCCTAGATGGAATGATTTTTATTTTGCCAACAAAATTAAAACCCCACAGAGCTTTCAAGACAAGAGATGTTCAAAGGCGGTTTACCACTGAGCCAGCATGGTGGAGTGGTTAAGAGTGGCGAACTCTAATCTGGAGAACTGGGTTGGATTTCCACTCCTCCACATGCAGCCAGCTGGGTGACCTTGGGCCAGTCCCAGTTCTTTCAGAGCTCTCCGAGCCCCACCTGCCTCACAGGGTATTTGTTGTTTGGAGAGGAAGGGTGGGCAATTGGAAGCTACTCTGAGATCAGAGGCAGCCGCTCTTAACCCCGCTGGCTGTCCTTTCCCAAGAAAGAAGGGAAGGAGGGAGAGAACGTTCCGGCCAGCCAAATTAAACAATCAACACAGGTGGTCCCCCCTGTCCTAAAGAAGGCACCAGATCCTTACCATGGGGAAGACTGGGAATTGTGACTGGGGAAAAGCCCTGTAAGATATCTTGATCTGCAAATCAACTGTTGTTGTTGTTGTTGTTGTTGTTATGTGCGAAGTCGTGTCCGACCCATCGTGACCCCATGGACAATGATCCTCCAGGCCTTCCTGTCCTCTACCTTTCCCCGGAGTCCATTTAAGTTTTCACCTACTTCTTCAGTCACTCCATCCAGCCACCTCATTCTCTGTCGTCCCCTTCTTCTTTTGCCCTCGATCGCTCCCAGCATTAGGCTCTTCTCCAGGGAGTCCTTCCTTCTCATGAGGTGGCCAAAGTATTTGAGTTTCATCTTCAAGATCTGGCCTTCTAAGGAGCAGTCTGGGCTGATCTCCTCTAGGACTGACCGGTTTTTTCGCCTTGCAGTCCAAGGGACTCGCAAGAGTCTTCTCCAGCACCAGAGTTCAAAAGCCTCAATTCTTTGACGCTCGGCCTTCCTTATGGTCCAACTTTCGCAGCCATACATTGCAACTGGGAAGACCATAGCCTTGACTAAACGCACTTTTGTTGGCAGGGTGATGTCTCTGCTTTTTAGGATGCTGTCTAGATTTGCCATAGCTTTCCTCCCCAGGAGCAACTGTACTTCATCTATATTTTAAAGCAAAACAGTAAGTTTTGGACTTTTACAAAATCTGATCGATTTGACAATGCCATAACTCCAATGACCTTCTTTCTGGCTGTGATTTCTGAATTCATTTATTGAAGTCTCAATGTGTTATCCGTGTTTGAATTCTAACTGGGGGGGGGGGGGAGAGAAGGGGAGAGGGTTTCCAGCTTCCGAGCTCAACCAAAATCAGCAGATGAAAATGAGAAAGAGGGAGTGAATTGACCCAAGGGCTGTGGGGTCCTTAAATACCATTTTCGCCGGAGACTAAACATAGCAAACCGCCCTGGTTGGTAATAGAGGGGGCATTTGGAAGAGGTAAACAGTGATGAAGCGTAATTGGGGCTTTTGGGAGGGGGGGGCTGTTGGTTGTGCCTTCGCTGATGAAACGCCGGCGAAACTGAGTCAGCTCAAAATGACATGTTTACAGACGATCAAAGGGCCGAGGCTGGCTTTACATTATATCAGTGACAATTGTATATACTGGAGTGCTGTTTGCCATTTAGACTTTTTTTGAGCGCCCAGAGAAACATTTGCCCTCGTGCTCATGTCGCTCACTCGGTAAA
This sequence comes from Paroedura picta, assembly GCF_049243985.1. Classification (NCBI taxonomy): domain Eukaryota; kingdom Metazoa; phylum Chordata; class Lepidosauria; order Squamata; family Gekkonidae; genus Paroedura; species Paroedura picta. Next base: position 21,182,217 of record NC_135370.1, on the reverse strand, counting down.
TATGTGCAAAGGCTTGTTAGCAACCTCTAGAACAAAACAGACGTTTGAAAAGCCTTTTCCTGGGACATATGACATTTAGGCTCGATTCAGGAGGGGCCGTGGCTCACAGGCAGAGCCTCTGCTTGGCATGCAAAATATCCCCGGTCCAATCCCCAGCCTGGGCCCTGCGGACCGCCTCTTGGAATGTGTCCCGCAAAGACCGTAACGTTCTGCTGGTTCCAACAGGCTGGTGGCCCATGGCCCAAGGGAGACCCACCTGGCCTCAAACAGGGCCAGGGCCTTTTCAGTTCTGGCCCCTACCTGGTTGAATGAACTCCCGGAGGAGATACGGGCCTTGTCGGAACTCATTCAGTTCCGTGGGGCCTGCAAAATGGAGCTCTTCCACTGGCCATTTGGTCGAGGCTAGAACACCAGAAGACCACCTGAAGAACCCTCCCCCCTCCTCAAAACACTCTGGTACTATCTGGATCTGGCTTATAATATGGGAGAGAGATGTGGATGAACAAGTGAAGAGGCCTGGAAACAGGGGAGGCAGATATGGTTTTAATGGAAGAATCCATTTTGGTTTTAACTCTGTTGTTTTTTCAAGCTGTTGCACATTGCCCTGAGGCCGCTGGGCCAAGAGGGGTGGTTCTATAAATCTATTTGTAAATAAATAAAATAAATCTCCATTTAAAAGGATCAGGTAGGAAGTGTCTCCAAAGGCAGGGACCTTAAGCAAACATAGAAGAAGAGGAGTTGTTTTTTTTTATATCCCACTTTTCACTACCTGAAGGAGTCTCCAAGTGGCTTACAATCACCTTCCCTTTCTCTCCCCACAACAGACACCCTGTGAGGTAGATGGGGCTGACAGAACTGTTCTGCAAGAACAGCTCTATCAGGAATGTGACTAGCCCAAGGTCACCCAGCTGGCTGCATGTGGAGGAGTGGAGAATTGAACCACTTTTTCCAGATTAGCGGCTGCTGCTCTTAAGTGCTACGGCGCAGGCTCGGAATGATTGGACTAGGCCACAAACTTGAAGATCGATTGCAAAAGAGGACCGATATGTTTAAAAGAAAGAGGTCTGACTAAACCCTTAGATTTTTGTGGAAGCTGATAGTACCAGAAGCAAAAATAATGGTACCTTATTTATGATTTTTGAGGGCAGGAGAATGCTGCCATGTCTGGAACTTTCAGTCTACTTCCCATTTCGGTGCAGCCAAGTCAGTTCACCCCAACCTGGATGGGCCAGGCTAGCTCAATCTGGTTAGATCTTAGAATCTGAGCAGGGTCAGCCCTGGGTGAGTCATTAGCTGTAAGACCACCAAGGAAGTCCAGGGTTGCTACACAGAGACAGGCCGTGACAAGCCACCTCTGAAGGCCTCTTACCTCGAAAACCCCAAAAGTTCATCCTAAGTGGGCCGTCACTTGTCTGCACTCCCCCACCACCGCCAAGTCCGTGCTGGTTGGCTAGAATACTGTATGTCTCTGCCAAGCAGTGGGGGGGCTCTGAGATCATATTCTTGCTTCCCTTCCCTATAACATTAGAAACTTCTATCGCCGAGGGTTATGCGATTAACGACCTTAAGAGCTTGGCTGTCTGGCCCAGAAGCCTGCCAAAAAAACGCGACTCCTTATCTCTCCTCCTCCAAAGAGTCGACAAATTAAGCGCGCAATATGCAAAGCACTGTGGTAAAAGTTATCTTTCATCATTGCCGGTAATATTTAATGCTTCTTTTACTTACTCGCAAATGGAGAACATATTTAGGCCTAAGGGAGCCTGCTGTGAATTGGGTGCTTGAGCATCTGTTCCCCCCGAGATTCTCGGCTGCCTTCCCCCACGAGGAACACGGAGGACGGGTGTGCATTGGCGCTGGCTGGGAACGCCATTTGGGAGCTCCAGATGTGGAATGAGCAAGTGGCACCCAGGTTATCAATTAGCCTCCGCTTTATTTCCATGGGAGGGTTGTGTTGGTTTCCAAGTGGAACGGGAAGGAGGAAGGAAATAACTAAACCCAGTGGAGGATCTTCAGCCGTGGCAATGGAGCTCATTCCAGTGACGTATCCCTGTCGTCAAGGGAGGACAATAACCAGAGGAAATGCCATCTCCAGTATCTCCCACCCCCAATTATTCATTATGAGTTTTCTGTCCTGTCTTTCCTCCCAGTTTAGGGTGAGCAGAGTGCTTTGGGGTGGAGGCAACATGACATGGCCTGATCTCGTCAGACCTTAGAAGCTAAGCAGGTCTGGTCTTTAGAAGGAGAAGAAAAAGAGTTGGTTCTTATATGCCACTTTTCCCTACCTGAAGGAGTCTCAAAGGGGCTTACATTCACCTTCCCTTTCCTCTCCCCACAACAGACACCCTGTGAGGTGGGTGAGGCTGAGGGAGCCCTGAGATTACTGGAGAAGAAGAAGAGTTGGTTCTTATATGCCACTTTTCTCTACCCGAAGGAGTCTCACAGCGGCTTCCAATCGCCTTCCCTTTCCTCTCCCCAGAACAGACACCTTGTGAGGTGGGTGAGGCTGAGAGAGCTCTGATATTCCTCAGTCAGAACAGCTTTATCAGTGCTGTGGCCGACCCAAGGTCACCCAGCTGGCTGCATGTGGGGGAGTGTGGAATTGAACCCGACTCACCAGATTAGAAGTCCGCACTCCTAACCACGACACCAAGCTGGCTCTGGGAGACCACCAAAGAAGATTCTGTAGAGGCAGGCAATGGTAGACTGCCTCTGCTTCTCCCTTGCCTTGAGAGACTCTTGTTGGGGTGACCATATGGGGATTGTGACTGGACAATAGTTAAGCATGGAACTCTTTGAACCAGTGTGGTGTAATGGTTAAGAGCTAAGGCCTCTAATATGGAGCCCTGGGTCTAATTTCCCCACTCCTCCTGCTCTTGCAGCTAGCTGGGTGGACCTTGAGCTAGTCAAAGTTTTCAGAACTCTCTCAGGCCCACCTACCTCACAGGGTGTCTGTTGTGGGGAGAGGAAAGGAAGGTGATTGTAAGCCACTCAGAGACTCCTTCAGGTAGTGAACAGTGGGATATAAAAAACAATTCCTCTTCAGTGTTTGCTTAAGGTCCATCCTTTGCTAGTCACAGGCCTGCCTGACCTGTTCTCTCAAGGCAGTTCTGCCAGAGCCCCCCACGACTTCACAGGTTGTCTGTTGTGGGGAGAGGAAGGGAAGGCGATTGTAAACCACTCTGACACTCCTTCAGGTAGCGAAAAGCAGGTATAAAACCAAACTCTTATCTTTTCTGCTTAGTCTGGGACCCACCAGAAATAAGGATTTTTTACAAGTAGATATATTTAGTTTCTCATACAACATTTAATACAAGAAGAAGAAGAAGAAGAAGAAGAAGAAGAAGAAGAAGAAGAAGAAGAAGAAGAAGAAGAAGAAGAGTTGGTTATTATATGCCGCTTTACTTTACCCGAAGGAGGCTCAAAGCGGCTTAAAATGTGGGAGAGTGCAGAATCGTACCTGGCATGCCAGATTAGAAGTCCGCATTCTGAACCACTATACCAAACCTAACGTGAGAAACTAACTCAGTAACCCATGAACTTGTATACACTTTGAGCTGGCCTGCCAAGAGTTCTGATTGGCCCCTAGCGGAGCCAACTGATTGATCCATAATTGCAAAATTCCTTCATGGGATCTTGGATCTGAACCATCTTGTCTTTTATATAGATGTTTTATTATGATTATATACCAATAAAAGTATTTGATTTGATTTGGTCCATAAGAATGTCCTGATCCAGGTCACTCACTGGCTGGATTTGGATCCTACATTTACATACTACAGATCTCAACCATGCTGTCTACATACACAACAGGTATGCCGATGAGGTCCCCCTGGAAATGTGAAAAACAGTGTTTCTAATAAGAATGGAGCTGAATTGGAGGGGAGGGGATGTTTCATAAAACCTTTGCCTCTTGTCATGTAACTACATGTAACTAAGAACTGGAATGGGCAGCCCTGAGATGCTGTAAGTAGCGATCGGGGATATCCCTCCAGAGATATGTAACCCCACCAAACACAAATCCGAAACCAGTCTTCTCACCAAGCATAGAACCAGGGTTCGAGGGAAGTCCTAGCAAAATAGAGGAAACCAAAATAACTTGAATAGAGCCAACAGAAACCCATAGGGAAATAGAACAGTCAAAGCAAATCCCACTACCAAACATGGATGTCTCACACCAAGAGGAACTGAGGGAGGAACAACCACAGGGGACCCAAGGGTGTCAGGGATCCCAAATAATAAGGGAGGGGGAAGGCAGAGACAGCCCAGTGCACCTCCACATGCCCTGCCAGCCCAGCTGAAGGTGGTGGTGGCCTGGACACTACAGTTCCCCAGACTATTAGTTCCGTGGGACTTTAACATCCATGCCGAGCTACCATCCTCTAGAAATGGGTTGGACCTGGTGTCAGCCATGGTGACACTAGGGTACTTGTAATTTGTTGTTGACTCTATACATCAGGAAGGAAGGCCACACCCTGGACCTCATTTTCAGCATGGGTTTGAACGTGGACCTCTTCATGGCAAATGCCATACCATGGTGAGACCACTATGCCTTGAAGGCTCAGCCAAGGCTACCACTCCCTCCTCAGTCGGGCGCTGAGCGGATTTTAGCTCACCCATGGAGATTTATGGATCCAGTTGGATTCCTGAATGCTCTGTGGGATCCAATTTCTCCCAGCACTTCTCTAAACCGTCTGGTCAGCGACTGGTACAACAAAATGCTGGCCACCATTGATGAGATATCTCCCCAATGTCCTCTCCACCACTGTGTCAAGCGAGCTCCCTGTTAGACTGAGGAGCTTCGCAAGAAGAAACGGGAACTGATAGATAGGATGTTTGTTTTTCTGTTGTGCACATTTTTGTGTTTTGAAATGGATATTGTTTTATATTGGAACAGTTCCCCAAAAATGCAGTTATGCTTCTTACCTGGCATATGAGGACTCCCTCCCCTCCATTTAATTTAGATGCTGTGGATTGTTTTTAGCATAAATGCCTATTTTCATTAAACGTATTATTAGATTCCATTTGTTCTGTTTCACCAACTTCATCACTGTGAATGTTTTTTAATATTGCCAATGCATTAATTGAATATTTCAGCTTTGTTTGTGATTCAATTAAGAGTTCAACTATATGAGACCAAGGCTGTTAAAGAAATAAAAAGACTTTTACAAAATGGTTTTAAAAACTGGTTAATGTCATATCAGTCCTAAGTCCTGAAGAAGAAGTTTCTTATATGCCACTTTTCTCTACCCGAAGGAGTCTTAAAGTGGCTTCCAATAGCCTTCCCTTTCCTCTCCCCACAACAGACAAACAAACAGGTGAGGCTGAGAGAGCCCTGATATTCCTGTTCGGTCAGAATTGCTTTATCGGTGCTGTGGTGAGCCCAAGGTCACCCAGCCGGCTGCATGTGGAGGAGCACGGAGTTCTTCTAGACTTCTTGGGGGAAACCAGCATCAACATTCAGTCAAGGGGTGGCCAAACCATAGCTCTCCAGAGGTCCATGGACTACAATTCCCATGAGCCCTAGGAGAAGGGAGAGGGAGGCAGGTGCGAGGCCGGGACATTGGAGGCAGAGATAGTGCTTCTTTGCCTCCATACATTTCCTTAATGTGTGGCTTGCTCTCCTGTGGCTTGTGCTTCTTAGGCTGGGGAATCCACTTTATGCGATTCTCCAGCTAGTGCTTTAAAATGGAGGATGTAGCCACTATAGAAATATAGAATCATAGAGTTGGAAGGAGCCATACAGGCCATCTAGTCCAACCCCCTGCTCAACGCAGGATCAGCCCAAAGCATCCTAAAGCATCCAAGAAAAGTGTGTATCCAACCTTTGCTTGAAGACTGCCAGTGAGGGGGAGCTCACCACCTCCTTAGGCAGCCTATTCCACTGCTGAACTACTCTGACTGTGAAAAATATTTTCCTGATATCTAGCCTATATCGTTGTACTTGTAGTTTAAACCCATTACTGCATGTCCTCTCCTCTGCAGCCAACAGAAACAGCATCCTGCCCTCCTCCAAGTGACAACCTTTCAAATACTTTCAAATACTTAGAGGGCTATCATGTCCCCTCTCAACCTCCTTTTCTCCAGTCTGAACAATCTTTCTTGTTACAATGGGCTTCCCTGGCCAATCTTAACTCACTCTCACCTTTGGCCTTTCTGATGATTGATCTACAGTGCCTAGTAACCTGTAGGTACTCTTCTTTAGAGCTCTGTCCTTCCCTCCATTTTGCTGCTTGGACGCTGGATGTTGGTGACGTCATGCAAAACGTCCAAAACATGGCATCTTCATATGGTAAGCATTTTACTATATTTATCATGTGTGGAATGGCCCTTTCTGTCTCCCATCAGGTTTTATTTTCCTTTTTCCTTCTGGCAGTTCCAGTCTTTGGTTGGGGAAGGAGGAAAGGCCTTTTCCCGCCAAAAAAGGTTTCTTTTAAAGCAGCGCATTCAAGTGATAACATTCCAGCTTCCTCACATGAGGGCTGACTTTCTCCTGCGAAACATTCCAGTTACAAATATTTTAGGATTTGGTGTGAGCTCTTTTGGCTTGGGCTGTGCATTTTCGTTTGACTTTTCCGTAACCTTTCCCCTCCCCCCCCCATTTATTTTGATGCGTGCTTATGATTATCCCATACATGCCAGAGGGGGAGAAACAGAATTGGCCCCCAGAATACATAACATGTGTGCATATACTGCTGTGTAATATTATCTCCTTTTTCATTGATAAACTATTCCCCTTCTCCAGCGTTTTAAACAGGAATGCTGAAAAGTTGCATACGTGGAAACAGTTTTGTGGTTAAGATTGTCAAAGATTTGTAATGAACAATTTGTGGTTCCGACATGGCTCTGGTGTGGCCCTGAGCTAATCACATGGCAGCCGAAATCAGATGGGAGTTGTTTTCAAGACCGTTTTCGAGACATGTCTGCTCTTTTGGTAGCAAATGGTGTTGCCATAGCCCTTAGCAACTGGCAGGACTTACAAACGGCAAACTGAGGCCTAATCCTCTGTCACTGGCCATGAGTTGATGGCTCATCTGGCATGTACAGGAACTAATTGCTGATGATGTGGGGATGTTCTGGTATTTGGGCAGACACTTTACAGTAGAAATTGTAGTTAAGTTTGCATTCTGTGATTTCAACCCTCGTTGAATACCCTCTTCCCACTCCCCATATTAGATGCTTTATTGGGGGTTTGGGAGATTGAGGACTACCACCATGTTGATGGGTTTGGTGTTGTATGTGTCTGTGTCCTTGGATTGTTTTAATGGGATTTTATTGGGGTTTTCAGCATGGACGATTGTAACCTGCCATGAACTGGTCTCAGGAGTGGCAGGAAAGAAATAATAATAATAATTGTTTAATGCTCTGGCCAGTGTCCATTTTGATAGAGTTTTGTCGGCCTGATTTCCTTTTCCCACTGACCAATCCAGCATCATTGCTAGGATTGCATGATGCGGATGGCATGATGTGGCCAAAGTAAGGGAGCTGGACTTTTGTGATTTTGCTTTCCAGTGATATATCAGGCTTTATGTGTTCTAGTATTTCGTTGTTTGTGACTTTTGCTGTCCATGGAATCCGCAGAAGCCTTCTCCAGGGCCAAGGTTCAAATGAATTGTCCAACTTTCACAGCCGTAAGTGATTTCTGCAAACTGCAATAGGCTTACTTTATCCCCCTATCTCACTCATGGAATTCAGGCCACAAAGTGACTCTGGGGATTTCCGCACCCTTTAAAAATAGTGAGATACTTATCTTTCATTGTCATTATATTCCAGACCCTCCACATGACATTGCCAACATGCAGCATCTGAGCAGTAAACAGGCAGCTACGTCCTCCATTTTAAAGCGCTAGTTGGTGAATCCCTAAAAGTGGATTCACATATGTAGTGCTGCCTACCAGAGATCAACCAGCAGGCCACCTGCAAAAAAATGTATGGAGGTAATGAAGCGCTATCTCTTCCTCCAATGTGCCGCCCTTGAATCCGCCTCCCTCTCCCTTCTCTTGGGGATGATAGGTTTTTTTTAAGTGAACTGCCTGGAGCAATGAATAGGTGTTCAATCATGCAGGCAAAGACAAAAATAAAATTCCCCAAAGTTGTAGCACAAAGCATGCCTCCCCAAGCTTCCCCCCACACACACACCAATCAGGAACGAGATTTATTTTTAAAAGAAGCAAGATTCATAATTCCATGGCAATAAAGAAGCATTAGGCATCTATGATTAGATGCATAGGCATTTCAACGGAGAACTATTGATTTAAAAAAAAGAGTGGACATTGCGGGCCCTCTAAAGCATGGAGAAAGGGGATTGGCTACCTGGCTTGACTGACCGGGGGGAAGAGAGTCGCGTATAAATCGTGTTGCTCTCTTCCACCATTTCCAGCAGCACTTGTGGAGGGGGAGAAACACGAAAAGGCGGCATAGAAGAGCGAGAGTGAAAAAGGTGAGGAGGGGCTGGGAAGCAGGATTATATGTAGCGTTATGCCACTCAGCTGGCGTAACTCTATTTTTAACAATGTGCGGAAATTTCCTCTTTTGCTTCCAGATAATGGCCAAACTAGCTTATTAAATTTTATTGAAAAGATTTTACTAAGTGTATTTGCTGTGGTCCCACACCCCTCTTTAATATTGACTGTGGGTGCCAATTGAGGAGTCCACAGAGATTCACCTCAGAGCTGTCTCTGATCCCTGTAGCTTCAGGTTGCCAGTTCTTGGTTGGAAGAAACCTTGGTGTCACCTGGGGAGGGCAGAGTTTCAGGAGAGGAGGGACCTCAAGAGGGTCCAGGGCCTCCAGCCTTTCAAAGCAGCCATTTTCTTCAGGGCAACACATCTCTATTGTCTGGAGATGAAGTGTCCTAGCGGCAGGTCTCCAGGCCCCACCTGGATGTTGGCAACCCTGCTACGGGGCCTTTCTGTGGCTTCTGTTTCTCCTCATACAATGTTGATTGGTGGTGTGGACGGTGCGGGGGCAAAGGCCCTGGCCCCGATGAAGCTATTTGCCAGCCAGTTACAAAATGTGCACATGTTGATCTGTCTGCTGATACAGAAGGAACAAAGAGCCAGAGGTTTCTGTTGTTCACGGGTGGCAGCTGTTCCTTTTTGGCTCCTGGCTGGAGCTCCTCCTCACAGCATGCATGGCGACTGCCAGAAAAGTTAGAGCCGGGCTCTGTCAAGAGTGGGGGGAATATCTGAGACGGGGGTCACGTGACAGGAAGACTTAAGAATACGTGGTTCTAATTTCACTCAGGAGCTGGGAGTGGAGGGAGGAGTGCACAGGAAAGCTAAGCGTGTAAACAAAATTGATAATGCTAAAGTATATTAGAAAACAACAAATCGGGGATTAGAACGATGCTGGGGACAGAATCTGTTCTGCTCTCAATAGGTTGCCATGGGCCTGCTCCCACAGACATTCCCCTGCTGCCTTGCTTGAATTCCTGCCCCCACTGATGTTTGCAGTGGATAAAAAGTAGGGAGGGGAGTTATCTGGGAAGCATGCGATGTCTGGGTTATGCTCAAGGACACCCTCACATTCTCTATGGATGTTTCCGCAGTTGTCCTCTTCCTCCGGGTTTCCTTCCACGCATGTTGTCTCCAGCTGGCATTAGTAAGGACTTCGGATTTCACATCATGCCTTTTACATGTACTTCGGGGGTGTGGTTTTCTCATAAGGGTGGGCGGCAGTCCCGCCTTCCATCTTGCCTCTCTGCCATTTTTTCTTAAAGCTGAGAATGTGTATGAAAGCAATTGCATATTAATACAATGCAAAGGAACATGCCCTCCCCTTTTTCACCCATAATTTCACCCATTCAACATCCCTCAACAGAACTCTTTTGAAGTAACACGTTAGGTTTGGTGTAGTGCAGGGGTAGTCAAACTGCGGCCCTCCAGATGTCCATGGACTACATTTCCCAGGAGCCCCTGCCAGCGAATGCTGGCAGGGGCTCCTGGGAATTGTAGTCCATGGACATCTGGAGGGCCGCAGTTTGACTACCCCTGGTGTAGTGGTTAGGAGTATGGACTTCTAATCTGGTGAGCCAGGTTTGATTCTCTGCTCCTCCTCCACATGCAGCCAGGTGGGTGACCTTGGGCTCATTTTTTAAAAATCTGCAAAATCAGTCAAATCTCCAGTAGCCAGCAGGCAACCTTGCTGGGCTAATGCCGCACATGGTCCCACAAATCTTCTTTAAAAAGTGCCAGCAAGTACCATGGACGCCACAGACACTGCATTAGGGACCCCTCTCCTACAGCATGGTTAGAGGGCATATGGATTGGGCTAGCCTAGAGCATCCAGGTCAGGGTCTGTTCCTTCTTATACTTGATATTAAAAGGATACTACATAACTGGGACCTGAACCTGAGGGATTTCCATGTTTGTTCGTCATCAAGAGCTTCCAGAGCTTAAATGAAAACATTACACATTTGACGGCGTTATAATCTTTTCAAAAGTGCTTTGCATATTTCTCTTGGGAAATATATTAAGGAGATGGCTATTTTCCCTGTCTTGTTGAATAACCAAAATCTACGGTTGGAAGGAGCTAATGGAATTTAATCATCTGAAGAAGTATTTAAATGATATTTTTTTTATGCCACATGTCAGTTGTAGCCATTTTTGCCGTATCCTTTATTCATGTTTTATATTCATGTTGATAATATTTACTCATAAATGCTAATGTGTGTTACTGTGCTTTTGTAAGCCTTGGCAATTTTCAAAGTGTAGTCTTTGTTTTGCTATAGTGCACATAATGAAAGGGGGTGTGAAGTGAGGTAAAATGAAAAGAAAAATATCATAACTATTATATATACAGAGTTGACCCCAGTATGTCTAATGTGCTGTAGAGTGCATGCAAACACAATTAGACTGTTTGTAACGGAAAGGTTAGACATAAAGGATGGCAGTCAAAGTTACCATAAACCTTTGGATTAGCTTAACAATTCATTCCTAAACCTTGTCATGGTTACAGAAGTATGCAAGTGTAACAGACAGTGAAAGATAGCAGTGGAAGGTTAATGTGTGAACCTCATGAGAAGGAAGGAATCCCTGGAGAAGACGCTAATGCTGGGAGCGATTGAGGGCAAAAGAAGAAGGGGACGACAGAGAATGAGGTGGCTGGATGGAGTCACTAAAGCAGTCAGTGTGAGATTAAATGGACTCCGGGGAATGGTAGAAGACAGGAAGGCCTAGAGGATCATTGTCCATGGGGTCGCGATGGGACAGACATGACTTCTCAACTAACAAAAACAAAGAAGGAAAATCTGAGCTTGTGTATATGTTCCTGCTTTCACAAACTTTAAGGGGCTTTTCGCACGCCTTCAAAATCGCACAATGGTTGCCAATTGAAAACGCTACTGATTTGCCATTATGCACAACGTCGTTGACAATCTGCCACACACCTGAAACCGATCCGCAAAAAGCGCTTCCTTGTAGCGCTTTCAGGGAAATCCCCAAAAGTGGATTCACCCTCCGGAAAGCGCTACACTCCTGCAACCAATCTGCAACACTAGCGGGAAAGTTCTGTGCATTACCATTGTTGTGGTTTCTACAAAGTCCCTCCCCCTGGCTCTCTCCTCTGATCTTCCGGCGAAGCGATCGCCATTTTTTTTTCTCAGAGCGAGCGAAGTTCAACCCACCAGCAAGCCTGTTTAGAGGCTTCCCCGGCTTCAGTCCCTCCCCAGAGCTGTTTAGTCACTAAGCACAAACAACAGAGAAGCCCGTTTGCTGATGTATTTTCCCTTTATTTTTTACACTGTTTTCGGCCGAAAATCGGGCCCGTGAGGGGGGGGGGATTTTTTTTTTCACTTGGGGGGAGCGTGGCAAGATGAAACAACAGCTCAAACACACCTGCCAGCTGATGGGTCTCTCCGTTGCAACGAATCAACACATATTCGTTGCAATGGGTGTGTTTAAAAAAAAACAAAAAACCTTTCTTAAAGGGAAAGGGGCTGTTTGGGAGCATGCTAACGGCTGCCCATTGGCTGCTTGACGGCCAGGGGCGGGACGAGCTCGGCAATAGCGCTTCCTTTCTAGCGATTTTTGCTGAGACCGGAAGCTGTGGGAAACGATAGAAACGCAACTGGATTCCACTACAAAGGCAGGTATGCATAATGACGAATTGCACTATTTTAAATGGCGATTTTTCGTTCAGCAAACAATTTGCTACAAGGATCCCGGTGCGGAAAGCCCCTAAATGTTTTTTGAAAGAAAGAAGCTTATGTTTGTTTATTTAAACAGTAACGGCCAGGAGATCTCTACCTGTAAAACTAAGCAACTGCTTTATTGTGACAAACTGTATATTGTTTATAGTCATTTCCATTGCCTATTCACCTGGCAAGTTCTAAATATGATACCTGCTTGACCATTTCCCCTCAAGAGTGAAATAAAGCAGCTCGTTATTGTTGTTGCTGCTTTTAAATTACTATCAGCCTCTTTTGTGCCATATTCTGAGATACACAAAAGAAGGAAATGTTTCGTTCCTCAGTTCCCTGGGCTTAGTCACCATATATCTGTATACATTCAAAAAACTGAAAAAGTAAAATGGAAGTGTGAAATAATATTTAAGTAAAGGGCTTCTTGAAATGCAGCCGCGAGGGTCCCACAGGGTGTCTGTTGTGGACGGAGGAATGGGAAGGCGATTGTAAGCCGCTTTGAGCCTCCTTAGGGTAGGGAAAAGCAGCATATAAGAACCAACTCTTCTTCTTCTCCTCCTCATTAGGTCATCATGGAGGGCCCATGTCCAGAAGGGCTGAGAGCCCTGACAGACCTCTCTGGGTTTTGCAGGGCCTGTAAGACACAGCCCATCCACCAGGCATTTGGTTGAGGCCAGGCTGGAGACCAGGGGAGTAAGATAAGGTCCCTCTGAGTTGTTCTCTTGCCCCAGAGGGACGTACCAGAACCAATAGGATGAAATTAATTAAAAAGAAATTCCGTCTAAACATCAGGAAGAAGTTCCTGACAGAGCGGTTTCTCAGTGGAACAGGCTTCCTCGGGAGTTGGTGGGTTCTCCATCTTTGGAAAATTTAAAACAGAGGCTGGAGAGCCATCTGACGGAGAGGCTGATTCTGTGAAGGCGCAAGGGGGTGGCAGGTTACAGTGGGGATGTGAGTGTCCTGCATAGTGCAGGGGGGTGGACTAGATCAGGGGTAGTCAACCTGCGGTCCTCCAGATGTCCATGGACTACCGTTCCCATGAGCCCCTGCCAGCAAACGCTGGCAGGGGCTCATGGGAATTGTAGTCCATGGACATCTGGAGGACCACAGGTTGACTACCCCTGAACTAGATGACCCATGAGGTTCCTTCCAACACTATGATTGATTCTCTCTTCCCCCCACTTGTGATCAGTACCCCTAGGCTGATATCATGACTATAGTGGACGGAGGCAGTGAGCAGTAGTGTAAGGTTCTGTGGGAATTAATAGGTTATCATTTGCGGCCGCCACAATTTTCCAAACGGACACAGCCCACCCAGGAGTTTGGTGTGCACGCATGCTGCTGGGGCAGAAAGGTTCCGCTGTGCTTTGCCACGGTGTGTGTGTGTCACTTTCATGAAGGTGGGATTGCAGCGCAACGCAATCCCACATTTGTGGAAGTAAAAAAGCGCTCAGTTCGGCTCCACAACACCGTGAAGTGCCACAGAGGTGAGCAGGGCATTTTCTGTCCCTGCCAGGACACTGTAGGCAGGGGAGGAGCCAGGCCGGGGAGGCCCGACTCTTCCCTGTGCACACGGGCCTGGCCCGGCATGGCTACTGTTGCCCACGGCAAAAAAGGGAAAGTGGAATCTATCTGCCTTCCCTTAACAAAGTCTCCCCACTGCTTTTGTTCTCACAAGGGCAGGTTTGGATCCAAGCCAACCAGCTCCCTTTGAAAGCCCTCACTTGTGTCAGCTCTGTTTCACACCTTAGAAGTGCCTTTTAAGAGCAGCGAAGCTGGTCGTCTTTAATAGAAGTCAAATTGGCCCTGCTGGCAACTCCGCGAGGGAATGCAGCTCTCCGCGCACCCACATTGATGAAGCATGGCACTCTTCTCGGGTATCAGATAGTCACCATTCCAGAAGGCAGCCTCTCAAAATAACTTCCCAGGATATGCATAAGGAATACACTATTTTCTTTAAAAAAAGAGAGGGGGGAAAAATTAAAAACTGACTGCTCGAGGCTGACAGCCTTTGCCAGTGGATTTTCTCCAAGCAGGATGCCTTCCAACTCTGTGTAAGAAACAGCAAAGTTAGAGAGCTTTCCATATTGTACAATCCAAGCGGCGTCCAAAAGAAAAAGAAAAAAAAATGGCAAGCTTTCCCACACAACAAAATGTCATCGGGGAGGTTGTCGCCGGAGTCTGCCTGTCGCAGGCTGCAAATACAACTTGGGCTGCTATCCCGCTAACATCCGACAAAATTTTAATGACTGGGGGGGGGGGGAGGGAAGGCTAGAATGCTGCCAGATTGACTGAGGCACGCTGACCTCTTCCAGGGACGTTTTGCCCAAGGGAGATGCAGAAAGAGAGAAATCGGCTTCTAAGATGTTTTTCAAAGTGACCCTAAATTCTCGTTAGCCTTTGAGCTTGTCTGATCTGTCACTTGGTAGGACAAGAAAAGCATTTGGGCTGCGAGGAAATCACTTTTGCCACAGCCCTTCCTTTAAAATATTGCTGGGGAGGAAAACGGGGCCACATCGCACACAGCACAGGACCCAATGGGATGCAGCAAGGTTTGTCCCACGGCCACCAATTGCGTGGGTGCATTTAGTGACAAATTGCAAAGAGCTTCCCACAGTTTTCTTCCATTGGAAACAGGGAGCTTTAGAGTGCATTTGTTTCTCAAACGTTTTAAACATTGGCAGAGTCTGCACTTACTTTGTTTATTCCACTGTCAATCCTGTTGAATTCAGATCGCTTTGAACTCGGGTCTTCCTCTCCCCCCCCTCCCCATTGAAACAGGAAAGTGTTCTGCACGTGGTTAGGGAGGCTCAGAAGAGGGGGGGGAGGCAAATGGAGACTCTTTCTTTGTTTTCTTGAAGGGGGGAGAAGATCCAAGAAGTCAGAGGAGTGAGGAAAAAATCCTTTCTTTTCTTGAAGGGGGGGGGGACGAAGAAGGCACAAAAAAAAATCCAAGGCTGACAGAAGTTGAGAGATATTAGGGGCTTCTCCTTTGAGGCAGGCTTGTCACATGACCACCTGTAGCCAATCACGGGTCATCTACCACGGAGGAGAGCCCGTAGGTAGGGTCACTCCGGATCAATCCTTCTTGCTGCAGAAGGAAAATTTAAATCGCCCCAAATCCAAACGGAAATCGCATTCTGTGTAGAGGGCAGGGACTGAATCGATCTGGGGTTGGAATAAAAGCTCTGTGCAGTTTACACCATTGAAACAGAACAAAAAAAACGGGACCGGTCCGTGAATCAGTTGGTACCGGGCTGTGGCTCCTCCTCGTCCTCCTCCCTGGCTGCTGCCTCAGGGGCTGCCCTGCCACTCTGCCGCCAGCTCACCTTTGGTGCTCTTTGGCAGCCGCCATGGCTGTGGCTCCCTCTTGGTGTGGCACTGCACAGTTGCTGCTGGCAGCACCCCCCAGCAGGTGGCGGGAAGTCAGGGGCACTAGTGGGAAAGTAAGCAGAGCAGGGGCTCAGGCGGCGGCGGCGACATCCCTTGGCAAAAGACCCCCCCCCCCCCCCCGGGCCTCAGTAAAATTGTCAAGCGTTGACCGGTCCCCGGTGATAAAAAGGTTGGGGACCACTGCCTTAACGTCTAACCCTATTTGTTTCAATATGAGCTTTTGTGGGTCAGAGCTCGCTTCAGGCACTTTTGCACCCACCAAATAACACGCTTTCAATACACTTGCAATGCAATTTGCAGCTGGATTTTATTGTGGCTTATTCCACACACATTGGATAATGCACTTTCGAGGCACGTTAGAAGTAAATTTTCCTGGGCTAATTCCATAAAAATAAATATGAAATGATAAATACAATTCTAAAAATAGAAGATAACTTGTATATCTGTTGTAATAAATGATCTTTTGTTTTGTTAGCTGTTGGAATTCAGTCATCTCTCTTAGAGATCCACCTCCTGTGTTTTATTTATTTATTTTTATTTATTCCTAGGGCATTTCCACACTGCGAAAATAACACCAGTGTAATATTATCACGCCTCCAGCCATTCCTCAGTTTCTTGCTGTTTCATTTTTGTCTGCCACCTTTTCACACTTCTTACACTCCACATTGCCTGTTGGAAATGGCGGAAGAGAGCAACACACTTTATATGCAACTCTCTTCCACCTGTCAATCAATCCCGGCAACCAATCCCCTTTCTCAATATTTTAAAGAGCCAGCAATGCCCACTATTCTTTTTAATTCAATACTTCTCCATTGAAATGCCTATGTATCTAATCATAGATTAGATCTAATCATAGATGCAAAGTGCTTTTTGAATGCCACCCTTTATGAAATCATGAGTCTTGATAATTAAAAAAAAAATCATGATCAGGGCGGGGGGACTTAGGAGGCATGCTTTGTGTGACAACTTTGGGAAAGCCTGCGACTTTGCTTGCAGACTTGCATGCCTATTCGTTTCTCCAGGCAGTTTGCTTTAAAAAAAATCCATCCCTGGGAAAAGGGAGAAGGAGGTGGGTGCAAGGGCCAGGGCATTCGAGGCGGATATAGCGCTTCTTCAACTCCATACATTTCTTTTGCTGGTGGCCTGCTGGTTGCTCTCCTGTAACTTGCACTTTTTAGGTTGGGAAATCTATTTTATGTGATTTTTATGTGATTCCCCAAATAGCGCTTTAAAATGGAGTATGTAGCGAGCAGTTTGCTGCCTGGACGCTGGATGTTGGCGACATCATACAGAACGGCCAGAATATAATGACTTCCTAAGGTAAGCATTTCACTACATTTTTTGGGTGTAGAATTGCCCTCAGATTTTTATACCACTGACTCCTGGATCAGCTGGCCCATAGTGGTTCACAAAACAGAATAAAAACATTAAAACATAAGATTGTTGATGATCTTTAGTCTTGAAACTGATTGGTAATACAGAATGCTGATTCCTTCATTTCTAATATCTTGCCAGGACTTGAGTTTCCCCTGAGCATATACCATATTGCCATACATTAAAAAAATGCTTTTATTTCTCATATTCTTATAATGATAAGCTTCTCTTGGGGAATGCACTTGGTGAAATGCGCTTTTGGGATAGATCATGGCTCTGTTGGACCAAAATAAGTTCTGCAGGCCTATGAGATGGAGCTATTCCACCAGATTTATGGTCGAGGCCTAAAATATCATCCACCAGTAAAGGGGGAAGAAGAATGCTGGAAGATCAGTTCCTTTAACTAAAGAAAACCCATTTGGAAAACTTTAGCAGGGGTATTAGTAACAATGTAAATGCTCTATTTTAATTTTTGTGTATTGTTTTTAATGACGTTACCCACCCTGAGCGATGTTGAACAGCAGAATAAAAACAAAAATGTATCAGTAGAAAAGGCCATATTAGATTATCAATTGCTTTCTCTGCCTCCAAAAATAAAAACTTTGCTTTCTTCTCCCCATTCAAAAATTCATTTCATCTGTTATAAATCGTATATCATCTTTCATGTACCTCTTTAATCTACATGGGAGAGGTGGGAAGGGGAGGGGCCCCAGGTGAGAATGTACGCAGCTATGCTTTCCAACCATATTCTGGATGATTGCACCACTTCGGAGTTAGCTTTCTCAGTGCCTGAAAAATTTCCAGAGGGTTTTCAACAGTGAAATAGTTGACAAAGGCTGCTTTTAAAAAAGCTTGACTTGTTTCCCAAATTGTAGCTGAAAACATTCCTTCAATATTACTTATTTTTTAAAAAAATCTTCCCCATCTTTTGACACTTACCACATCATCCTGAAGTAAAAGGGCAGTGTTTTATCCCCATCTTCCTCTTGTATACATGTGTAATCTATTTGCATTAGAGCCACAGGCCTTAACATCACAGAATATACAATTTGTAAAACCAGTAAAATACAATGATAATACTAAAGTAAAATTACATTTATAAAAATACAAAGTAAACTTAGCCATGAAAGAAGTAAAATGCAGATTTTTCTACTTTAAGAGTTAGCATACATAAATTGTTTCCTTCATTTAATTGATGGGAACATGAAGGAGGGAACCCTAGATGTAATGGATGGATTTATATCCACCAATAGGAAACTAATATGGTCCTTTGCTGTTCAAAGGGAATGTGGGATGACCTGCTACAGTCTAGAGCAGCGGTCCCCAACCTTATTATCACCGGGGATATTTTTGAACCTCTGAGCTCCCTCACTGCTCAGGATACAATGATTTTGACAGGATTCACATCTACACTTTCTGCCTGAAGGTCTCCTTTTTCTTTTTACAGTGAGATATACATATAAAAGGCTCATAATGTAATTCACACCATGTAATGAAATTCACACCATTCCTCCCCCACAATCTGCCCCTTACCATTTACTAGTATGGTTTTCCATCACCAGTATGATTTTTCCATCATCATTTTGTTTTATGTCAATACAAAATTTAAACACCAAACTTCCAAAAAGCAACATATAGTGTAATAAGGGACTTCATCCCAAACATACCACAAAAACCCCTCTTTCACACCACTATTTCCTCTTTTTCATTGCACCTTTCTTCAATTTGCTATGATTCGTTACAAATGGTGGTTGTGCAGGCTACGTGATCCCAACCAATCAGGGATGGCTGTATGATCCTAACCAATCAGGAATGGCTATGTGATCCCAACCTATCAGGGACAATGAGACCAGAATAATAAAATATGGCCTCGCAAAGCCAATTAGAATTGGCTGTGGGGCAAAAGGTTGAACTCTTTCTTTAAAAAAACAGATTGTTTGGTAAACGCTTGAAGGTGTCTTATACTGAATCAGATCATTGGTTCATCATGGTTAGTTTTGGCTACTCAGACTGACAGTGGCTCTCTGCGGGAACTTTCGGCGTTCTGCAGGGCCTGCAAAACGGAGCTCTTCCACCAGGTCTATGGTTGAGGCTGGGGCCGGCGAGGAAGATCGATGCCCCCTCCTTCTCGGGCATGAGTTGTAAATTGAGTCATCTTGACCCCCTTACTCGCCCCGCTGGTAGTGGGAATGGGTGGTTGGGTCGTTTTCCGCCATGTTCTGTAACTTTATGTCATTTAATGGGGGGTTTAATGGGCTTTTATTGGACATTGTAACCCGCTACGAACCAGTTTCGGAAGTGGCAGGAAATAAATCTAATAATAACAACAACAACAATAGGGATTCCAGCTGGGACATGGGGATCGGCTAGACATACAGCTTATCTCATATGACAGAGAATAGTTCCTCTGGAGAAAATGGAGGTTGGAATCTATGGTACTGAACCCCACTGAGGTCCCTGTCCCCCCCCAGGCTCCAGCCCCAAACCTCCAGGAGTTTCCCAACCCAGATTTCACAACCCTCCCCACACCGGGGGGCGGCAACAGCCTGGCAACCCTGGCTCTCTAGGGTCTCGGGCTATCTTTCACACCACCTCCCACCTGGTCCTTTTAAACTGGAGATGCTGGGGATTGAGCCTGGGACCTTCTGCATACCAAGGTTAAGAAATATTTCACAGCCCCCAAACGGAATCTGCCAGAACCATCTCCCCCAGTTGTGATTGCGTGCCAAGATCACCCTGGTTCAAGGCTGGTGAGGTTCACAAGTAGAGGTTCTCGCCACTGATAATAAAGGTACTTTATGAAAACTTACCCATGCTCATTTCATGGCTTCCAAAGAAACACTTTAAGCAGCTTGCTCTGTAGTCTGTATATGACCGATATGAAGGGGGAGAGAGACAGAAAAAACAGCAGGCTAATATAGATGCCACCCTCATTAATTATATTGCCTGCATTACCAGAGTGGCTTTCATTCTTGTCACTTGAAAATGGTGGCATTTAGCATGAAGGGGGGCCCGGGAGCCTTTCTTGAACAGATGGTGGGTGCCATTTTGGATTTGGCTTCAGCTTAGGAAATCCGCCCTCGCTGCTTCTAAAGCTGCCTTTTATGTGGCAAAAAAATTCCATATTTAAGGATTCCTCAATAATCAAATGCGTTGCTCGATGACAACAAAAAAAGCCTTTAGATCTTTCGGGAAGGTTGCCAGGATGTGCTCCACAATTGGATATGAGGGTCCTTAGCCGTTCTTTTGTTCTGTGAGGGCACCGGGCTTGCGAAGTATCTGTAAATTAGTGCCAGCATTTGTAGTTACCTGGTTCATTATTAGTGTGTAATACTCAAATTCATGATGAACTGAGCGCTCTTTCCCCAGATGTTCTTTGCAAGTCGTGAATGTTAGATAAGATTCTGTGCATGTGTTGTCAGTAATCTGTAAACCAGGTGAACCTCCCCCCCCCCCGCCCAGCTGCTTTGTGGGGCACGCTCAGATCTTTCATATTAACCCTTTACTCCCAATGAAACTCTCTTAAGGTTGCTATAAAATATATGACGTGGTCCCCTGACAAAGCAGTGTTACTTGGAATCTTTGTTATTTGGGTCAGTTTTGAAGGTTTCTTGGCAGCAGGTTGGGAGCTGTCCTTTGCCCAAATAGAAAACCTTGGCAAGTTCATGGATGTGTTTGTTGAGTTTATGTTGTTTGTTTGAATTTCCACAGCTCGTACTGGAAGGAGCAGAAGCAATGGAGGTACACCCGAAGTACCTTTCCCAAGAGATGTTTGTGTAGTACAGGGTCTGCCAAAATTCAGGTCTCCAAATGTCCATGGACTACAATTATCATGAGCACCTGCTGGCAACACACTGGCAGGGGCTCATGGACATCAAGAGAGCCACATTTTGGCCACCGCTGGTGTAGTAAAACAACCCTTGTGTCTAGTGGTACCTTAAAAATCTACAGCTTTACACTGGGTATCACTTTTTATCTGCAGACACACTTCCTCACTGTGCATGAGCAGAAATGCTTGTACCCAGAATAAAACTTTTTTGGGCTTAAAGGTGACATTGGATTCCAGGTTTGTTTTACTGTGGACCAACTTGACTACCCACCTGAATTGATCATCAAGCAGTAGAACAGAATCATGATGGGGCAGGAGGTGCCAATGCAGGGACAATCCAGAGAACTCATGTGCAGGTTGCCTTGACCGGGATGACCCAAGCTAGCCTGATCTCACCTAATCTGGGAAGTGAAGCATGGTTATAGGACGGGGGAGACCTGTCTTGGCAGTAGTATGTGCAACAAGAATCTAGGGGTCTTAGTAGATCATACACTGAACATGAGTCAGCGGTGTGACTCGGTGGCTAAAAAGGCAAATAGGATTTTGGGCTGTATCAAAAGAATGTCCAGATCATGCAAGGCACCGCTTTACTCTGGTCTGGTTAATCCACACATAGAATACTGCATTTCATTTTGGGCACTGCAATTGCCAAAGGATGTAGACAAACTAGAGCGCGTCTAGAGGAGGCCATTGAAAATGGTGAGGAATTTGGAGACCAAGACATAAGAGGAAAGGTTGAGAGAGCTTGGTCTGTTTAGCCTGGAGAGAAGGCGACTGAGAGGTGATATGATAGCTATGTATCTGAAGTATCTGAAGGGCTGTCATATAGAGCAGGGGTAGTCATGTAGAGTTATTCACAAGCAGGTCTTGTGGAAAGGAATGGGAGAAAGTTTTTCTCTTTTGCCTGCAGCACTGGAAGGGTTAAGCTAGGGGTAGTCAACCTGCGGCCCTCCAGATGTCCATGGACTACAATTCCCATGAGCCCCTGCCAGCAAACGCTGGCAGGGGCTCATGGGAATTGTAGTCCATGGACATCTGGAGGGCCGCTGTTTGACTACCCCTGGGTTAAGTGGTTTGAGCCATTCCCGAGGGAGGCAGAGCAGGGTGGTAGGAGGAGCTCTTAAAGAAGGGAGGTGGGAGGAGGGAGGGAAGATGTCTGGCAGCCGGATCCCGGGGTGGTTTTCTCATGAATAAGCCACAAAATGGCTGCCATAAAACAGCTACAGCAGGAGGCGGAGCCAGTCACAAAATGGTTGCTGCAGCTTACCTTCCTCATAGAGTAAAGATCCTTGTGCTGAGATGGCAGAGTTTTAAAGATCTGCACAGCCAACCAAATTTCCAGTGACCAATCAGAAGCCTTGCTGGGGAAGAAGAAGAAGAAGAAGAAGAAGAAGAAGAAGAAGAAGAAGAAGAAGAAGAAGAAGAAGAAGAAGAAATTGTTTTTATATCCTGGTTTTCACTACCCGAAGGAGTCCCAGTGGCTTACAGTTGCCTTCCTTTCCTCAACCCACAACAGATGTCCTGTGTTGAAAGAACTCTGGCAGAACTGCTTTGAGAGAACAGCTCTAGCAGGCCTGTGACTAGCCCAAAGTCACCCAGCTGGCTACATGTGGAGGTACAGGGGATCAAACCTGGCTCTCCAGATCACTCTTAACCACTACACCATGCTGGTTCTCCCTGCTTATTTGTGATCACCCTATTTGCCGGAGACTACTTCTCCAATACATTTGTCAGTGGTGTCAGTGAGTATCTTGTTGACTAACTTGAAGGCACTATCCACCATTGTGCATGTTGGAGAGAGACTGGATTAAAGACCTCCCTGTCTCTTCCTGCCTCCAATGCCTGAAGAATTTGGATTATCCATAGAAATGGCCATCAATGGGGATACATTCAGGAAAACCAACAGCAAGTCCTTTTCTTTCACAACCTGCATAATTGATTTGTAACCAGAAGAGTAAAATGAGGTTCATTCATAGCGATAAGGGCTTGTTTACTCTCATGTCCCTCAGCCAAGTTGGAAGCCTTTCTGGGGCTTAACAAGCCACCCTTCAAAAGCTGGGGGAAGACTCCGGAAGGCTTCCAACTTGGCTGCTCAGTGTTGCAGGAAACAAGCCAAGGTCTATAAATCGCTACTCATTGCAGTATTTTTATTTAGGGAGGAATGATGTACCTTATTCATGTCTGTTTGGGGCCATAACCCTATGACCTGCAGAGTGGCTTACACGGGCTCTTTTTCCATCATCCAACCTCTGAGCACTAGCCCAGTACCACTGTATTGGCATGCTACCCATGCTTCTGGTTTACAACCCTGGAATGGGAAATTTCTGGAGATTGGGTTGTAGATTCTGAATTAGCGGAGTTTGGGGAAGAAGTTCAGCAGGGGTGTGACGTCACTCCAGGGCCTTCGTTTCTCCTAGACTCCACATGAGAGCGATGTGGCTTGTCTCAATCTCCATCAATCCGTTTGACGCCATCTTTTCCGGGATGTGCTCAGAGCTAACCTTGCTTCTCAGTGACTCTATATGGGGAGAGCATACTCTGGGCCAATAAACAATATGCCCGATAGTACTAGACCAGAATTTATCAACTAGGGTTCAGTGAAACCCAGGGGTTTCTTGACAATCCTGGGAGGGTTTCCGACATGGGTGGGAATTAATAATTTTTTATATGTGTGGTAACTTTTGTAATCAGTTATCAGGTGATATGACTATATATCGTCACATCAACCCACCCACCGTTCTGAAAATGGCCAGTGATGGGCCTGAAGGGAGTAAGAATGGGAGAGGCCTGGGTGAGCATGTCCACAGCAATGCTTCCCAACCATATTCTGTACCATCGTGCCACTTCTGCGGTTTCTCGAAGCCTGAAGACTGTTTCAGGGGTTTCTCAATGGTAAAAACTCTGAGAAAGGCTACTTTAGAAAGACCTCCCTATTATTGCCACTAGGTATCACACCATTTCTGGAGTTTTGCAAAGCCTGAAGTATATTTCTGGGCTTTCTCAATGGTAAAAAAAAAAAAAGACAAAAACTGCACTAGACCAATATAGCACATCAGTGCTACAGCAGCACCAATGAGCTACACTAAGAAGTGCTATCTTGGTCTAGCGCTATAGTGTTCAGAACATGGGGGCGGGAAGTTCGAGGAATATGGTGTAGTGAAAAACGCAGGGGGGAAAGCTCAACACCATTTGAAATGGCCAGATCGCTTCAGAGACGGCTCATTAACGGACTGAAATTTGATATACGGAATTCCTGTCACTGGGAAGCGGGCCAACAGTGGATAACTTCCAGATCAGAATGGTAATGTGACAGGCCCCTAGTAGGTTAATGTGTGTGTGGGAAGGGGGGAACTAAGAACAGTCATGTGATCTTATGAGCTGCGACGTTGTTATGGCATCATGATTAATGCCATAACCCTACAGTACACGTTTCTTGGCCACGCTGTCTTCTTCTTCTTCTGCTGCTCCATTGGGGGTTGGTGGCCCCAGGGCACACAAGGCAGACAGAAGTTCACAGGCCATGGAGTCATTCCTACTGGGATGCTCTTTGCACCTTCACTGGACAAAATCCTGCTCACCTCTTAGAAATAGCCACTCCGGAATCACTGGAGTGCTTCTAGCACGCGCTTGGAACCAGACGCTGACTGAAGCTCCAGTCCCCACATGGCAAAGAGCCACCCAGTTTTTGGCATCGACGCGGGATGTTTATTGTGAACAGTCGAAATACAGAATGTGCACTTATTGTAAAGGTCACTTGGAAGCGAGGCTCCGAGCTGTTGCCTCCAGTTTTTCAACCTGTTGCACACACCGAAAAAAAAAAGAAAGAAAGAAAGCAAACAGCCAGCCAGTATCAGTCAATGGCACTCCACTTCCTTCTATGGAGCTCCATCTGACGCGCGTGCCAAAGTACATTTTCAATCCAGGCTCTCAGCATGTTGTTCAGTGACATATTGCATCAGCAGTAGGATGTGTCATGTTGGACCAGCGCCTCCCTCCCACACGACTGGTGGCGCATGCATGGAGAAACACTAATCAGGAGAGACACCCCCCTACATGAGTGTGCTTTTGCTAGGCTGTGCGGAAAGACCAACTGAGGGAGAATCTAATTTAGTGTTCAGTCTGACTGCCACAAAACTCCAATGGAAAAAACTACAGCGGGAAGGCACCTTTTCTACCAACTAATGTAGAAAGGAAGTCGTTTGTAAAAGGTCCTTGTTGACTTTGGTTGAGTGTTAAATGTCCCATAATCTACCTTAAGTCTTTGAACAAGAACAGTGTGGGAATTTGCCCTTAATTGACTTGGCGGAAATCTTGTCCCACAAAGACAAACCTGTCCCTAACTGTGAAGAACACATGAGAATGAACCACAAGGCTAAAATGAAATTATGTCAGAAGTCAACTTCCAGTTGGCCACAGTGTGTCTGGATTAATTTAAAGACAGTTTAGGAGATAATGGCAATCAATGAGCATTTCTCGAGTAGATGCAATTACCATCCAGATATTTTTCAGGGGTGATAAATCAAGGAATGTTGCTGCTAATTTTTTAACAAGTCTCCATTACATTCAATTCTAATTTGACATGTCCTAGCTACAATCTAGCACACATGCACAAATTTCACTGATTTCATTTCATTCATTCATTCATTCATTCATTCAATACCCCACACCCTCTCTCTACAGAAGATTCAGATTCAGAAAACCTTTATTGACATAAATCACTCCCTACATGAAACTTGGGGCAGCTTACCATTAAAATACAATAAATACAAATCCAATACAAATAAATGTGATAGGTATAAAACCTATTGAAACATCAACAAATATCAACAACAAATCAATCTGAAGGGTTAAAACAACTGGTTAGCTTCCTGGTTCATAACTAACCAAAGGCTACACAAAACAAAACCGCCTTCATACCCTACCAAATGCTGAAAGATCCCACAGGGCAGGGACATCCCCAGGGAGCTAATTCCAGAGAGAGTAGCTGGTTCCAGATAGGGATGGGCATGAACTGAACCATGTTGCAAAATTCTTCATGAATTTTGCCCTGTTCGTGATTCGTGTTTCATGAATATAAGTTTGTGATGGGTACATCACCACAAATTTCCATGAACTTTTAAAGCCGTTTGTAGTGGTTCATGATGATTCGTGAATAGAGCAAAAAGCAGAGGTTTAAATGTACTCTGAGTACCCTTGAACCCCTGCTTTCTGTTTCCTGTGAAAACTGCAAAAATAGCTGAGTAGTGGGAGGCATTCCCTGCCTTGCAGCTGTTTTTTTGTGCTGTCTTCTGCAGTCTCTTTAAAGTTTAAAGGGACTGAACAAGACAGCCTATAACAGCTGAGTGGCAGGGAGCAAACTGCTCCCCATCCCTCAGCCGTTTTTCAGGCTTTCTGCAAACCCCATTTTAAAGGACTGTGGTTTGTTTCAACAAAGTTTGTGAGGTCACAAACTGCAAACCAGTTTAGTTTGTGAACAGACTTCTTGGTTCAGTTCATGGTTTGGTTTGTGGTTCGACCATGAACCACAAATGGAACCACAGTTTCCCAGTTCATTCTTTTTGGTGGTTGTTGAAATTTTTTACTGGTTTATAAAATAAAGATAGAGAAGGTATATACAATACAATACAATACAATACAATACAATACAATACAATACAATACAATACAATACAATACTTAGGTAGGTACAATAAGGCTCCTACTCTGACAATTCCCCTCCCCTTAACTTCTTGAAAAGACACATTCTTTGTTGTTTAAAGAGGAAAGTCATCATTAAAATAAAAACATTAATCTAAGATATAATATATAAGATAAGATACAGATTGATTATTTAAGAATTCTAAGAGGCAGGTTTTTTGTTTTGCCGTTATGGCAAGTCCCAGTTCATCCTTATCCTGTGCTCCAGCCACTGAAAATGTTCTTGCCCTGGTTGTTGACAGGTGAGTAGTTCACAGGCTAGGCACCTGTAAAAGGTGACGACCCAAGGAGGCAAGAGGTGTTCATACTGTGAGGGGCAGTCACGCAGGTAAAATGGTCCCAGGTGTACCTGGATTGTAGCCTTTTGTTGATACTTAGAGCCCCATAGAAGTACAAGGATGCTAGGGCTGACTATGGATTATGGATCTCCAGACATGGGTGCTTGTCCCTGCCACTATGAACGGTGGGTGCTTTTGTGGATCTCCACACATTACCAGGGCCAGACAAATCTGGTAATGGGCCCAGGCCAGATCAGAGACGTAGGCCCCATTTCAGCCTGCTCATAAAGTAAGGTGACCAGATTGTAACATTGGTAAAGCGGGACATCATTGACCGGAGGGGGGGGGGGTTCTTGATTAAAAATTTGGTCTATATGGAGCAACAAAAAAATTCATAGAATGCAAAAATAGTATTATAATATATATTTTTTTAATTTCAACATAAGTACAATTTGCCAGGTACCCCCAGATGTGGTCACCTTATCACCCAATCTGGTCACCTTATCATAAAGTACTTTTGTAATCAGTGCAAAATGCATTTGATTTTTGTATATTTTGTATATTTTTGTAATTAGTGTGAAATGCACATAATATTTGGGCATATAAATGGACATGTAGTGTATATTATGTATTTAGCACAAGTATCAGAACAGACTAAAAGAACTTGAATGATAGACAGCATGCCACCCTCTGTTGGGCCAAGAAATTAAGGTTATCGGTGTTGCACTTAAGCAGAACTGTCTCGTCCATCCCTATTTTTCTTCCCTATTTTCTTCCTCACTTCAAGAAGGACGTAGATAAAATTGAAAGGGTACAGAGGAGAGTGATGAAGATGATCTGGGGTCAAGGGACCAAGCCCTATGAAGATAGGTTGAGGGACTTGGGAATGTTCAGCCTGGGGAAAAGGAGGTTGAGAGGGGACATGATAGCCCTCTTTAAGTATTTGAAAGGTTGTCACTTGGAGGAGGGCAGGATGCTGTTCCCATTGGCTGCAGAGGAAAGGACACGCAGTAATGGGTTTAATCTACAAGTAGTTCAGCAGTGGAATAGGCTGCCTAAGGGGGTGGTGAGCTCCCCCTCACTGGCAGTCTTCAAGCAAAGGTTGGATACACACTTTTCTTGGATGCTTTAGGATGCTTAGGGCTGATCTTGAGTTGAGCAGGGGGTTGGACTAGATGGCCTGTATGGCCCCTTCCAACTCTATGATTCTGTGATTCTATGATTCCCTCCCAATTGGGAGGTTGGCAGAATTCCAGGGTATTATCCCACCTCAGATCTCCTGTGTTATATTATCCATGAGAAGTGACTTTGGAATTACTTGTGTTCTCTAGACCTTGGCGTTGTGGTTAAGCTTCTAATCTAGCAAGCTGGGTTTGATTTCCCACTCCTCCACATGCAGCCAATGGGGTGAGCATGGGCTAGTCATGGTCCTGATAGTGTTGTTCTCACAGAGCTGTCCTGTCAGAGTATCTGTTGTAGGGAGAGGAAGGGAAGGTGATTGCAAACTGCTTTGAGACTCCTGGTTAGTGGAGTATAAAAACCAACTATTATTCTTTTATTTGATCAATTTGCAAGTTTCCCCCCCCCTACCTTTTGCTAATGCTTCCTCCCCTATGCAAAAGCATCGTCTTTCAGATCATGATCAGCCCAGAGGCCATAAATTGTGGGCGGTAAATTGTAGCCTAGACTACAATCTCAGTTAAAAATGCAGATTAACTACATTTTTCCTTTTCATGTAGGTATTCTATTTGGAAGCCTTTCCTCAGAATGTAACAAAAAACAAAATCATTAGCTTTTCCCCTCTTTATCCCCATCTTTAATTATCTTGACAACAGCTGTAACATATCTTTTCAGAAATCTTTTTAACAAGTCATGTCATCGGGAATCAGTTTGTGGTCGAAACAGGCGCCTCGTAAAAGCGAAATCCAGTTTGCTGATTAATTCAGTTTCCTTTTTAGAAAAAAAAATCCAGTTTAAACCTTTAATGATCCCTTTTTTATAGTTGGATCGGCCCTGTTCGTGCATATGGTTCAAACTAGAATCCCACCACATTAAATATAAAAATAATACATTCCCTAAGAGGAAGCCACAACCCATCACTGGGAGAGCGGAAAAACCACTATGTATTTTACTAAAATAGGCTATTTGGATATAAATACTTGGTTTCTATTTCTGCATTTGTCCGTACGTATGCTTCAGAAGAGAGCATAGATGCGTGCAACTGCATGCAGACGCATTTATTTCCAATCACTATAAATAACAGGGCGGCATTTTGAGAAGGAGGGGCTCGGTGGCATTGCTCAGGGGGAAAGGAAACGCGTCTCCTCTTCCCACCACTTGGCAACGTAACAAGGAAGAGAGGTGCACATCTGTAAATAAATGCATCATTAGATTCCCATCAATTTGTAAGCTTCACTTGATGTATGGCTAAACTAATCCCAGAAGGGTAGGTAAGCAAACGGCTGCTTATGAGTGTGTGCATACCATGCAATACGACAGGGAGTGTTGTGTGCGGAACGGGGGGGGGGGGGAGAGTGAGACAGTTTAAATGGAGATTTCAATGGGTGAGTGGGGGAAATCTCTCATCTTACAACTGCCCACAACGAAGAACTATTTAAAGTACATGGTCGCCGATCTACTCATTAGCAGAGGAGCTCTGGACGTATTAAAAGAACACAGTAAAACAACTAATGAGGCACTTGAGTAGTAACAGGTTGTCATTAGGACAGCATCTGCTCTCATCAGAGTTAATTATTCAGTTGCTTTGTTTTCCAAGTAGGTGTCTGATAAAATTTAGCAGAATCTTAATTAAAACACATTTTCAAACTCCTTAGATGCTCATCTCATCTGAAGGAATTGAGACAATGCTCACCATAAAACCTCAAGCTTCAGCTGAGCCATCAAACGGAAGAAGGAACTCAACCGCGTGCTGGAGGTTTTGTTAGACGTTAACCGTTGGCGCGCTCGGGAAAGGCAGACTGCCGTACGATTCCACTGCGGCAAACTCACCTTGCTCCTTCTGCTTCCCCTTTTCAAAAGTTACAGCACGCACCCAGGGAAGGTGTCCATGCTCTCCTTCTCAATGACGTTGATGGTGGCCTTAAGGACCAAAGACATCCCTGAAAAGTGGAAGGGTCTGGAGGGGAAGAGGCCGGCCAGGCCAATGGTCCACTGTCACTCATAGCAGTGCCAGGAGAAAAATAATATAAAAACAGCAACTTCACAGATGTTCTGTTCTGTAGTGTGTCCCAAAGAAAAGCCAGAAGCTCTGTGGTTTCTGTAGAATTTCTGTAGAATTTCTAGTGCTGTCACTTTGTCACTTCTGAATTTTAATCCAGAAGTGGCGTAGTAACATCACTAATGTTCCTGACGTCACATAGAGTTCAAGCTTTGGGCATTAAAGAGAGCCAGCATGGCATAGTGGTTAAGAGTGGCAGCCTCGAACCTGAAGAACCAGGTTTGATTCCCCACTTCTCCACAAGCAGCTAGCTGGGTGACCTTGGGCCAGTCACAGTTCTCAGGGCTCCCTCAGCCTCACCTACCTCACAGGATGTCTGTTGTGGGAAGAGGAAAGGAAGGTGATTGTAAACGGCTTTGAGACGCCTTTGGGTAGTGAAAATTAGTGTGTAAAAACAAACTCTTCTTCTTCTAATTGATGTCCTCATTTATGATTCTTCAGGATGGGTCTTCTTGCTTCAAATTCCATTTAGAAGCCTGCAAGGGGTCTTTTGGTTTGCAAACATTCAAATTTAAATTCTACTGGGGGGGGGGTTAACAGTTTAGATGTTCCAACTGTCCCCTTTTGCCACGGTCAGACAAGGGTAGTCAAACTGCGGCCCTCCAGATGTCCATGGCCTACAATTCCTATGAGCCTCTGCCAGCATATGGAAGGCCACAGTTTGACTAGGAAGTTAAATCAGTCAAAGTGTTGAACTATTGAACTATTGGCCAGTATGAAGTTTGTTTCAGCTTTTGTGTCAGATCTGGGGCCAACTGTGGCTTGTCAAATTCCTGGAGATGTAGGCCTGGTACCAGGGGAGCCCGTAGTTTGGAGAAGGGTCTGAGCTCACTAGAGATTTTCTGCAATAGAATCTGTCCTGCAAACCTATCACTTTTTCTTTAGAATCACAGAGTTGGAAGGGGCCACACAGGCCACCTAGTCCTACCGCCTGCTCATTGCAGGATTAGCCTGAAGCATCTAAGATAAGTATCTGCCCAGCTGCTGCTTGAAGACCGCCAGTGAGGGGGAGCTCACCACCTCCTTAGGCAACCCATTCCACTGCTGAAATAGACTCATAGAATCCTAGAGTTGGAAAGGGCCATACAGGCCAACTAGTCCTACCACCTGCTCATTGCAGGATCAGCCTGAAGTATCTAAGGTAAGTATTTGCCCAGCCGCTGCTTGAAGACCGCCAGTGAGGGGAAGCTCACCACCATCTTAGGCAGTTGATTCCGCTGCTCAACTACTCTGACTGAATTTTTTTCCCTGATATCCAACTGACATTGTTCTACACATAGTTTAAACAATTTACTGTGGGTCCTATACTCTGCTGCCAACAGGAATCTTTCTCTGCCTTCCTCTAAGCGACAACCTTTTACATACTTAAAGACAGTAATCATGCCCCCTCCTCTTCTCCAGGCTGAATGTTCCAAAGTCCCTCAGCCTGTCCTCATAAGGCTTGGTTCCCAGGCCCCGGATCATTCTCTCAATTTTCTCCACTTCCTTTTTGAAGTGATGCCTCCAGAACAGCACACAGTACTCCAGTTGGGGTCTGACCAATGCGGTATAAAGTGGGACTATGACATCTTGTGATTTTGATGTGATGCCTCTGTTGATACAGCCCAGGACTGCATTTGCCTTCTTTTCTACTGCATCATGCTGTCTGCTCATATTTAGCTTACAGTCCGCAAGTACCCCAAGATCTCATTCACACACACTGCTACCCGGAAGTGTATCTGCCATCCAGTATGCATGTTTCTCATTTGTGTGACCCAGATGTAGAACTTCTCCTTATTGAATTGCATCTTGGTCTGATTTTTTCAGTTTGTTCAGATCTTGTTAAATTCCATCTTTATCTTCTGGGGTGTTTGCAACTCCTCCCAAATTGGTGTCATCTACAGATTTAATGAGTCTCCCTACTCCCTTGTCCAGATCATTGCTAAAAATGTTGAAAAGTACCAGACCCAGTACTGAGCCCTGTGGCACCGTGTTGTTCACTTATCTTAAGTTTAATGAAATACCATTGACAACCACCTCTTTGGGTGCAATTTTCTAGCCAGTGCCCTATTCACCTAACCATCTGAACATCGAGTCTACAGTCCTCCAGTTTACCCATCAGAACATCATGGGGAACCTTATCAAAATCCAGGTAAACAACATCCACTGAGTTTCTATGATCGAATAACCCTGTCACTCAGTCAAAGAAGATTGGTCTGGCATGACCTGTTGGAGACAAATTTGTACTGACTTCCCCAGATAAAGAAATTGTCTTTCAGATGATTGCAGATCACCCCTTTTAAAATCTGCTTCATTATCTTCCCGATGACAGAGGTCAGATTCACTGGGCTGTAGTTTCCCAGGTAATCTCTCCTACCTTTTTTTGATAATTGGGATAACATTCACTCTCCTCCAATCTTCTGGCACCTTTCCCGTCCTTCAGAAGGTCTTAAAGTTGATGGACAAGAGTTCCACAGTTCCACAAGCTCTCCAGAAAGTTCTTCGAGTACTCTCAGATGCACACCATCTGGCCCAGGATAACTGAACTCATCCAGTGCAAGCTATATTCAGATGACCATTTTATGTGGTGCTGAGGGGCAATTGGAATCCTAATACTGCCTAACACTGCCTCAAGCCCTGGATGAGTTCAATTTTCCTGAGCTTGCCTCTCAACAACCTCTCTGTCCATGTCAACCTGGCACCCAGACCCTATACTTTGCCTCCTACCATCTGGAGCAGATGCCAACCACTATTCTCTTGGTTTTTCTGTCCCTTATCTTCATCCAGATACTTTCCAATGGAGTGTCACTCTCCTCCTCTAGTATCTCTTGACAGGCAAGCCCTCTCCTCACATACAGCACCTCTCTATCTCATCTTCGATCTTTTCTGTTTCTTTTGAACAACTCATATCCATCCACTACTGCATTCAGGTCATGAGAATCATTCTACCAAGTGTCTGTAATGCCTACTAAATCATGTATTTCCGTCTGCATGAGAAACTTGAGTTCTTCCTTTTTATTGCCCATGCTTTGGACTTTGGTATATAGGCACCTGGAGCCTTTTACCTTTGGTTCTATTTGATCCAACTTTCCCAGGCAGGCCATTGGTATTTTCCCTCCTACATTAGAATCACGACGTTGGGCATCTCCTTCCCCTTGTGGCATCAGTTTAAAGCTCACCTGATGAATCTCCCCTGGTTCCTACCAAACACATTCTTCCCCAACCTGGATAAGTGAAGCCCATTCTATGCTAGCAGGCCTTCTTCTAGAAAAGCTATCCCATGGTCCGGGAATCCAAATCCCACCTGCCAGCACCACCAATGCAGCGAGTGGTTCACCTCTATTATCTTTGGCTCCCAACTCATTCCTTTTCACTAAGGTGACTAGATGCCCCGCAAATAGCGGGAATGCCCCAGGTTCCCCCCAAAAGTCCCGTGTCCCGGGAATTTACCCCAAATGTCCCGCATCGTCCTCGGGCTGGGGTCTGGCCGTACCGAGGCCAAGATGGCACTTGGCGTCCTTCTTCACTCTTCTCTTCCTTTTCTTCCAGTGCGTGGCCGCAGCGGCACTGCGATCATGCCACGGCACCGCCCACGCATTTCCTGCAGGCTGCCACTCCCGGATAGGCTGCCACTGCTGGACTCCGCCTTCCTCTTTGTTTGGCGGGTCCAGGCAAGCGGCAGCACTTGGAGGACAAGCTCTGCGACGTGGGAGCGAGCGAGGACCGTGCGATTCAGCAGCAGCAAGGAGGGAGGAAAAAAAGTAAATATTTTATGCCAGCACTCTTTGATGGGCGGAGGGGTTACTCAGAGGGGAGGGGGAGGGGGGTACTGCCGTGGTCGTGGCAGCGCATCCCGCCTTTCGGCCAGTTAATTCTGGCCACTTTATCTTCATGTGATAGGCAGGATCAATGAGAAAACCACTTGTGCCCCCATTCGTTTTAGCTGCCTCCCAAGGTCTCCATCGTCAGCCTCAATATGGGCAATTGTGTTGATGGTCGTGTTGTTCATTCCCATGTGGACCATCGCAAACAGGTAGGTTTTATAAGATTCGGCATCCTGTCTGTAATATCTTTAATCTTTGCCTCTGGCAAGCAACGCACGTCTTGAACTAGGGGGTCAGGCCTAGCCACATGCTGTTCCACGTCACTCATCAGAGAGTCACCAACAACCCACACTTCTTTTTCCTTCAAATGCCATTTCTTCCTGTCCCCATACTTTCTTCACACTCTCTTTGAATTTGTTTTGATTCTTCCTGCGCCCTTGATGCTGCTTCCATCTCTTCTACAAGGACTTGAAATCTGTTCTGGAGTGCCAATGGCTCCAAGTGACGTCTCACTCAACATCTTCAGTCTCATTTTGCAGCAGTAAAGGAGGATCCGTAGAGAAGTCAGTCCTCCCGTTCTCCTTTGGACTGTTCTCTTCCTTCATATGCAGGTTTGCACTACTCCTATTAATGAAATCCTCTCCTACCTTGTTTTCATGCAGTGTTCTAATCCTTTCCTCCCGGCCCCTAATCTTCTCCTCTAAAAGCCCAACCAATTCACACTTCTGACAAGGGCAGTTCATCTTGTCTTCAGGGAAGAAAACAAACATGGCACATGCCTTGTAGGCCCCGCTTTCATTGGATGGCTCGGTCCAGTCTTATTTCACTCCCGTTACTGGTCAGGTGACTGCAGTGCGGGGCCAATCCAATCCAGGACATTTGCTGTTCAACAGCAGCTCCATTTGTGATGGGCTGTGCCCTTCCTTTCCTGCCTGGCACCTGAGAGACAGACCTGGTGAGCCCCATGCAACCAGGACTCTCTGGGCCTCCCTTCTAAGAAGTGGGGAGTGTATGGTCAAGGCAAATCCTTAAAACTACCTCTGACACTCCTTGCTGTTGGGTGATTGGTGGCTGGTCCCTAGGCCTCATTTTGGTATTGGCACTAGTGAGATCATCCCCATGGTCCCACCCAGGGCTCCAAAGCCAATACCTCTCATCCACCGTTGGCTGCAGGCAATGTGATTAGGGGCGCAGCCAATTTCCGCCCAGGGTGTTTTCAAAGCAGAGCTCACCCAAGACCAGGTACAACACTATGGATCCACAGTGTTATAAATACTGGCTATGCTCCAACAGCACCCCTGGCTGGAGCCAGCATGCTCTCAGGGCAACTCCGGAGCATGTCCAAATTGTCCTGGGGTGCTGGGGCCCAGGAGGCATTCCAGAGCCGTCCTGAGCACTGACATTCTGACATCTGCTTTTCACACCTTTGTTTCCTGCTGTAGCATAAGAAGGAAAAACCATTGTCACTGGCAAGAATATTCCCACTTGAGGGGAGATCATAACCAGTAATATATAGCAACTATATATTTGTAGGTCACCTTTCCTACCTTAAAAAAAAAAAGATATTAGGAGCCTTTTTGGATTTATGGGGCTCGCAGCTGAGCGCCGTGGCTTTTATGGAGGCTTCTTTGAGTCTGATTAATTAGTAATTGGGGTGGGAGCAGAGCACTTGAGTGACTCTGGTTGGGCTGACTGTAAATTGCAATCTGGCGCTCAGCCTCCGCAGGTCACATTTCTGGTTTTGCTGGGCCCCAGCGACATGGCCGATTAAATCCGTGTAAACAGTTGCTTCAGAGGAGCCTTTCGGTAAGGATGGAGGCTGATGTCCCTTTGGAGATTTCGGAACACATTTGCGAGAGTGGCAGGAGGCAGGCTTCCCTCTCTGCCGCTTCAGCAGACCTTTGATTTGGGGTTTGGATCAAACAAATCTGCTCCCTGGTGATGGGGTTTAGGCAGAAAGAGCCACTCCAAACACTCCACTACAGCTTGGTGTAGTGGTTAGGAGTGCGGACTTCTAATCTGGCGAGCCGGGTTTGATTCCCCACTTCTCCTCCACATGCAGCCAGGTGGGCGACCTTGGACTCACCACAGCACTGATAAAGCTGTTCTGATTGAGCAGTAATATCAGGGCTCTCTCAGTTTCACCTCCCTCACAGGGTGTCTGTTGTGGGGAGAGTAAAGGGAAGGTGAATGTAAGCTGCCTTGAGACTCCTTCGGGGAGAGAAAAGTGGCATATAAGAACCAACTCTTCTTCTTCTACTACTCCCATGATAAAGGAGGACTTCTCAGAGTCCAAAAATACAGGAGATCTGAAGATCAACCAGTTGCCAATGCCAGGTTTGGAAATTCCTGGAGACTCGGAGGGCCTAGGGAAGGGAGCTTGGGCAGGGGAGGGAGTTCAGTGGGGGATGGGCAAAGGGTTGCCAGCTTCCAGGTGGAAAGGTATCTGCAAAAACCATTTGAGGCAAAAAAATATATTGTCTTTGGTTATTTTGAATGCAATTTGCATGTTTTCTGTTACTCAAAAATAAAATTGATGCCAAAGTCAAATGGCATCTTGCAAAGCCGATTTCAACTTATTCCACAGTCTTAATCGGGATTTTGTTTATATTTGCAACTAATTGCTTCTGCAGAGAATTCCTCTTCCTTTGAACTCCAAGTGGGGCCTAGATATCTCCTGGAATTACAACTGATCTCCAGATTACAGAGATCGGTTCCCCTAGAGAAAATGGCTGCTGTCAAAGGGGGGGGGGGCGTATGGCATTCTAGCCAGCTCAGGTCCATGCATTCCCCAAGCCCAACCTCCAAACCTCCAAGAATTTCCCAAGCCGGAGTTGGTGAGCCTACATAGGGTCTACCTTCTCTGAACTCTGTTATCTGAAGAGCATCTGTAATTCTGGGAGCACACCAGGCCCTACCTGGAGGCTTGCAGTCCTTCCTGGCTCCTTAAACCGAGTGACGGGAGGATGGCTGGCCCGCTCCAGGAAATAATGAACTTGTCTTTCCCAGTGGTTGAGTTCCTGGGTACATTGAAAGAGGCAGTGGTACGCCCGGGATCTGGCCAATTACTGCCCCATCTTGCACCTTGCATTTCTGGGGAAGGTGACTGAACGAGCGGCCATGGACCAGCTTCTAGCATATTTGGATGAGGCTTCAGTCCTTGACTCATTCTGCTTGGCCTTTTTACTTGGCCATGGGGTGGAGACAGTTTTGGTGGCCCTAATGGATGCCTCCAGCGCCAACTGGATCGAGGCAGGTTGGCGCTGCTGGTGTTGCTCAATCTATCAGCAGTGTTTGATGTGGTAGATCATGAGCTTCTTGCTCACTGCCTCCCCAGGGCTGAAATCCCTGCTTTCCAGTGGGTTATCTCTTTTCTCCAAAACCGCAGGAAAAGGGTAGCAGTGGGGGAGGAACAATCACAAGATTGCCAACTTCCCTGTGGGGTCCCACAAGGTGCAATCCTCTTCCCCACACAGTTTAATATATTTATGCAACCTCTGGCTCAGCTGGTCCAGAGCTATGGACTGAGTTGCCATCAATATGTAGATCACACCCAGCTCTGTCTCCTGATGTACGGCTGACCCAATCCCCCCCCCCCCCAGAAACACTTGCCAATTGTTTGGAAGCACTGATGGTTTGGCTCAAGCAGAGTCACTTGAAACTCAACCCTTCCAAGATGGCGGCCCTGTAGCTAGGTAGGAAAGGACCAGATCAGAAAGGCAGACCTGTCTGGCTGGAGTGCACATTCAGGTCACACAGTCCACCAGAAATCTGGGTGTGATCTTGGATGCCCCCCTTTCTGTGGAGGCACAGGTCATGGGAGTAGCCCAGCTGGCATTTCCCCACCTTCACCAAGCTAGGCTACTAGTGCCCTATCTGACCCTGGAGCCCCTGGCCACTGTGATCCATGCAATGGTCACGTCCAGGCTAGATTTCTGTAACTTGCTCTACATGGACCTACCATTGTCCCTGACCCGGAAACTGCAACTATTACAAAATGCAGCTGCTAGGGTTCTCAAGAAGACTGTGGACAGCTCACACTCAGCTAGTACTGGGGCAGCTGCATTGGTTGCCAGTTGAATTCTGGATCTGCTTCAAAGTTTAGGTTTTGACCTTTAAGGCTATCCACAGATGGGGGCCAAGCTATCTGAGGGACCACTTGTCTGCCTACCCACACCTGGAGTGCACTCCGCTCTTCTAACACCAATAGGTTGGTTGTTCCAGTCCTGAGAGAAGTCTGCCTTTTTGGTCCTGGCCTCTGCCTGGTGGAATGAGCTCCCGGAGGATCTCAGGGCTGTTACAGAGCTGTCTCAGTTCCACAGGCTTGTAAGTCGGAGCTCTTCTGACAGGTGTTTGGTTGAGGCCGGGATAGCATCTTGAATAATCTTGGGCCCCTCCTTGAAATCTTGCAACCTGGAAATCTCAAATCTACTTCCTTCTACAATCAGAGAACACTCAGTTGGTTGTGCTTTCATTTTATGCTATTGACTGTTGTTGATTAATGTTTTATTTAATAGTGTTGTTAGTAGTTTACGGTTTATTAAGATGGTTTTATATTGTATTTTTCATTTTAAAATGTTGTAAACCACCACGAGCCGGCATTGATGGGAATGGCAAGTTAGAAAATGAAATAAATAAATTCCCATGAGCCCCTGCCAGCACATGCTGGCAAGGGCTCATAGGAATTGTAGTTCATGAACATCTGGACAGTCACAGCCTAGCCACCCCTGATCCAGATTCAAGTCCAGGGGCACCTTAAAGATCAACAAGATTTATTGTGTATAAGCTGTCAAGAGTCACCGTTCCCATTGTCATTAAAACACATGCATACCTTCTTTAACACAACAATTCAAAATGGGACCAGAAACACTACGTACTGACAGTCTGCAGACCAAGGAAGTAAGGAGCAAAAGAAAATTAGCATATTTCAGGACAAGACTGGCATTCTCTACACTACAGAAAACTCTTGACAATTCTTGGAGAACAGGTGAAGTGTCAGTAGATTGGAAGCCGGAAAATGTTGTTCCCATCTTTAAGGGGGGAAAGGAGGATCTGGGTAACTACAGACTTGTTAGCTTGATGTCTGTAGCTGGCAAAATTTTAGAACAAATTATCAAACAGTTGGTCCTTGAGCAGCTAGAGCAGATGCTGTGATTACTAAGAGTCAGCACAACTTTCTCGCTGGCAGGGGCTCGTGGGAATTGTAGTCCATAGACATCTGGAGGGCCGCAGTTTGATTACCCCTGCGTTATGCTATGGAGTCCACCCTCCAAACGCAGCCATTTTCTGCAGGCTCCATTCTCAAAATTTCCTGGTATTTCCTAGCCCTGAGCTGGCAGTCCTAATTGTGAGTAATTAAATGCCTTCAGTGTTTTGTAGCTGGGAGCAGCAGCCATTTCACCTCCTCATTGGTGAAATGAATGACTATCGCAGTTGGATCCTGCTAAGCGCTATACTCTGAACAAATCATACATCAATTACTCGGGCTTGATAGGAGCTTTCAGGGAAAGGCTAACAAACGCAGCCCTATCTCAGTTTGTAACGCAGGATAGAATTTTTAAAAAACAGAATAATTCTATTTTGCTGGCTTTTATAGACGGAACAGATTTGTTTACTGATACCATTATAATTCCTCGAGGTGTGAATGCTGCAATATGTAAGAGGTGAAGAGACAAGCTGGAAGGCAGGTATTCTGCAAATGTGTTAAGGAAGGCAGACGGTTGTAATGCAAACAGAAAATGGGAAACTTAAAAAAAATGTGGATTGCCCAAGAGATCAAACCGGGTAAGAAGCTTGGTTGCTTCAAAAGCGTGGTGCACCCGGCAGAGAATAATACACACTTAGCCCTTATGGAGAATGAAGTTCCTGAGACATCAAAAACTCATTTTTGGGTTGTTACCTCCAATAGTCCTTCAATGGTGTCCCTGGAATTACACTGGGATATAAAGGTTTCTTTACTGCTGGAGTTAGATTTGGAAGAGTCTGCTGAACTATTTGGCTCTTTAGCATATTTTTTGAGACTGACTTTCCACCTGATGGTCCTAAAGAACAAGGGAACATATGAGAAGCCCAATTTAATTAGAATCAGGAGTTGGATTCAGAGAGGGTTGCCTGCTCCGGGTTGGGAAATACCTGGATATATGGGGGGGGGGGGGGATAAGAGCCTGAGGAAGATGGAGGTTGGGGGAAAGGAGGGGTATAATGCCATAGAGTCCACTTTCCAAGGCAGCCATTTTCTCCATGGGGACTTACCTTACTTGAGTCCGACCGGCCCAACAACATCCACGGGTCCCCCCTCTATGACTTGAGCCAGCCTGACCTCATTGGGGGTTCGTCGAAGTTGTACTTGTTGTTATCGCTGACCAAAGCCTGTTCTGTTGATTTAGATCCACTGTTGATTTAGATCCACTGTTCTGTTGATTTAGATCCACTGTTGGATTGATGCTGATGTGTTATTTTGTGACTGTGTTACACTGCCTCTTTTGGGATTCACTCAAAATTCACTTGGTTTCCGAGTGAAAATGACTACAATTCTATGCTCAGTTACTCGACCATGGGCCTATCGGGTTACTGATAAATACATGCCATTAGTAGGGTTGCCAGATCTATGATGGGAAACTCTTGGAGAGTTGATGGAGCTTGGGCAGGACTAGGACTTCCGTGGGGCATGATGTCACAGAGAACACACTCCAAAGCACTTTTGTCCAGGTCTTTGTAGTTTGGAGAGATTTGGGGGGATTCCCAGGTTCCACCTGGTAGCCGGCCTCCTTAGCTATTGGAGGACCAAGGTGTATGAGGAAAGACTGGGGGAGCTTGTTCTGTTTAGCCTGGAGAGGAGACAACTAAGAGGGGATCTGATAACCATCTTCAAGTATTTAAAAGGCTGCCATGTTGAGGATGGAGCAGAGTTGTTCTCTCTTCCCCCAGAGGGACGGACCAGAACCAATGGGATGAAATCAGTTCAAGAGAAATTCCATCTAAAAATCTGGAAGATGTTCCTGACAGAGCGGTTTCTCAGTGGAACAGGCTTCCTTGGGAGGTGGTGGGTTCTCCGTCTTTGGAAATTTTTAAACAGAGAGCCATCTGATGGAGAGCCATCTGATGGAGAGGCTGATTCTGGGAAGGCTCAAGGGGGTGGCAGGTTACAGTGGATGAGTGATAGGGTTGTGAGTGTCCTGCATAGTGCAGGGGGTTGGACTAGATGACCCAGGAGGTTCCTTCCAACTCTATGATTCTATTCTATGACTTTGCCCTCCTTTCCAAAGCAGAGACCATGCAACTGCTCAACACTGGACACCTGTAGGAAGTGGTTGTCTGAGTGGAAATCTGTTCTGCTCCTGACTGAAGAAGACTTTTGCAAGTCAGCAAGGTCAGTGCCTCAAAAGCATGCAAATATTGTATGCTTGTCAATATTGGAGCACAGCTGTTTAACTCCCCCGTGCAAACCTCTGGGGGAGGGAATAGACTTCTCATTGTGCCAGGCAAACGTGCTTGCCCTGCTCTAATTGTCAAATCTGGCAAGCATCCCCCCCCCCCTTCCTTCTTCCTCATGCACACAAAAAATTAAAAATTACTACCCTCGTTCATAATTAATTCAGGCATAGGGCGGCACAGGGCCATGCTGAATTTTTCAAAAGTATTAAATCCAATCTCAGAGCGAGAGGGAATCCCATTCCCATTTGGTCAGCATCTTGCTTTGTGTAACTTTAGATGTTTTTCTGGAGTTGGGTTTGTACGGGTTTTTGACCTCTGCTTTTCACACCCACCCACTGGCACTGGGAAATCAGCCTGGGTGCTTTGTAAGGTCAGGCAAAGAGGGAGGTGCTCCCTGTGGTGGCTAAGCAACTGCCAGAAGCACAAGCCCTCATCACCTCCTGGTGCCTGGGGTCCCGTAGTTTCTAGGGGTCCTGGCATCACGGTCCAGGTTCCATGGGGAAACTACATATCCCAGAGTCCTTGGGGGCAGAATTAGAGATCAGTTTAAGATAATAGGGAAGGAAAGATCTTTAAAACCGTCTTTCCCAACCAGAGTTTCATGAAACCCTGGGGTTTCCTGATGGCCCTGGAAGGATGCCCTGAATGAGTCGGAGTTAATTTTTTATATATTTTTTAAAAAACTGTTAAATATTTATTGGGTGATAATGACCACATACGGCCATATCAACCTGCCCCTTTCAATGGCCAATGATGGGCCTGGAGGGGTGGGGAGGGGCCACAGGTAGACATATACACAGCTCTGCTTCCCAACCATATTCTGTGTGATCATGCCATTTCTGGGTTTTTTTGAAGCCTTAGGATTGTTTCAAGGGTTTCTGAGGGGTTCAAGGGTTTCAAAATGTTGAGAAAGATGACTTTAGAAAGACCTCCCTTTCATTGCCACTAGGCAGGGTGGCCAACTCCAAATTGAGAAATTATTGGAGGGCAGGGGTGGAGCCTGAGGCGGATGGGATTGGGGAGAAGAAAGTTCTTAGTGGGGTATAATGCCAGAGTCTACCCTCTAAAGCAGGGGTAGTCAACCTGTGGTCCTCCAGATGTTCATGGACTACAATTCCCATGAGCCTCATGGGAATTGTAGTCCATGAACATCTGGAGGACCACAGGTTGACTACCCCTGCTCTAAAGCAGCTAGGGTTGACAGCTCTGAGTTGAGGAAAACCTGGAGGCTCTGGGGGTGGAGCCTGCAGAGGTTGGAAGAGTGAGTTCAAAGGGGGGTATTGCTGTACATTCCACCTTCTAAGTGGCTGTTTTCTCCAGGGGAACTGATCTCTGTTGCCTGGAGATGAGCTGTGATTCCAAGGGATCCCCAAATCCCACCTGGAGATCGGATTTCCTAAAAGCAGCCATTGTCTCCAAGGGAACTGATCTTGGTTTTCTGATCATGCACATTTCCTCAGTCAATGAAATAGAAATAATCAAAAGTATATATATATTTATATACATATATACACACATATATAAATTAGTACATTAGCAGGAAGTTAGAGTAAATTAGCAGGAAATTAGTTAACAGCATCATGAAAATATCCAACAAATATGCAGCATAATGAAGATGTTTAGAAGAAGAAGAGTTGGTTCTTATATGCCACTTTTCTCTACCCGATGGAGTCTCAAAGTGGCTTACCATTTCCTTCCCTTTCCTCTCCCCACCACAGACACCCTGTGAGGTAGAAGAAGAAGAGTTGGTTCTTATATGCCCCTTTTCTCTACCCAAAGGCATCTCAAAGTGGCTTACAATTTCCTTCCCTTTCCTCTCCCCACAACAGACACCCTGTGAGGTAGAAGAGGAGTTGGTTCTTATATGAGCTTTTCTCTACCCAAAGGAGTCTCAAAGGGGCTTACCATCTCCTTCCCTTTCCTCTCCCCACAACAGACACCCTGTGAGGTAGAAGAAGAAGAGTTGGTTCTTATATGCCACTTTTCTGTATCCGAAGGCATCTCAAGGGCCTACAATCTCCTTCCCTTTCCTCTCCCCACAACAGACACCCTGTGAGGTAGAAGAGGAGTTGGTTCTTATATGCCATTTTTCTCTACTGCTTGGTCAGAACAGTTCTAACAGGATTGTGATTAGCCAAAGGTCACCCAGCACAATCAAATACCTTGTTAGAATAACAAACTGAACTCATCAGTTCTTTGGGTTCAATTCCCATCCGCAAAACGACCATCATCATCATTTTCGAGGCTGCCCCTTTCTAGCAGCAGTCTTGGGGCAGCTAACAACAGGTTATAAAGGTAAAGGTATCCCCTGTGCAAGCACCGGGTCATGTCTGACCCTTGGGATGACACCCTCTAGCATTTTCATGGCAGACTCAATACGGGGTGGTTTGCCAGTGCCTTCCCCAGTCGTTACCGTTTACCCCCCCAGCAAACTAGGTACTCATTTTACCGACCTTGGAAGGATGGAAGGCTGAGTCAACCTTGAGCCGGCTGCTGGGATTGAACTCCCAGCCTCATGGGCAGAGCTTTCAGACTGCATTTCTGCTGCCTTACCACTCTGCACCACAAGAGGCTCAACAACAGGTTATAAGTCCATGCAAAAAATAAACCATAATACATTTAAAACAATCCATTCCCCAACAAAGAAAACATGCAGTGTCACTAAGAATTTGGGGGCAAATGGAATGACCTTCTGACCCAGGCCTAGATGAAGTAAAAAGGCGTGGTGGTGGCAGGGGTCCCATTCAGATGTCAATAAGCGTTACCCTTGATCTCAACCATATGCCGGGTGAAGAAGTCTCATTTTGCAGGCCCATTGGAACTTTGACAGTTCCAAAAGCGCGTGGATCTCAGCTGGCAACTTGTTCCACCAGACCAGAGCCAGGGCCGAGAAGACTGTAGCTCTGTTCGAGGCCAGGTGCACTTCTGC
This sequence comes from Paroedura picta, assembly GCF_049243985.1. Taxonomy (NCBI): domain Eukaryota; kingdom Metazoa; phylum Chordata; class Lepidosauria; order Squamata; family Gekkonidae; genus Paroedura; species Paroedura picta. The sequence continues at coordinate 21,138,105 of NC_135370.1, read as the reverse complement.
GAAGCCAGTGATCATCAGCAATTTGGTATTAGCAGAGCAAAATGCCGTTTGGGGGGTACACTTGGAGGGGCAGTCCCTAAGACACACTGGTCCCAAACCATGTAAGGCCTTGAAGGTTAAAACCAGCACCTTAAACCTGATCTGGAAATGCTGGCAGGGGCTCATGGGAATTGTAGTCCACGGACATCTGGAGGACCACAGGTTGACTACCCCTGCTTGTAAGGATCTGGGCAGCCACATTCTTAACCAGTTGTCATTTCTGGGCCAGGGACAAGGGGAATAAAAATGTTAAGGTTAGCAATTAATGGCAGATCCATTCCCAGCTGTGAAAAGAAGACATTTGTTCACAGATAGTTACAGCTCTTCCCCTCTTTGACAGATGGATAAGATATATATTAAAGGATCAGTTTTAAATGAATCAGCTGATGACTCAGTAGAAAAATGGCTCCTATTTATTGATTATTGTAAAATGAGGCTTTAGGATAATAATCTTTCCCTTTTTCTTGTTATGATGATTGTTACATATGGAAGAAAGAAGCTCTTAAAATATAGAGAATATGGGCATTATTTTGTGAACCATGGGGCTATAACGTTCTTTCTTTGCATTTATTGTCACTGATTTTGTGTGTTTATGATAACTTTTTAAAAAATGCACAGAGATCTGATCACCTCTCTGGGAATGTTTTGTTTTGTTTTGCTATTAGCGATCCTTCTGGAGAGAGGGAACAGAGAACTCTCTTGGTTTGATAAGAGACAAATGTCTTTATTGTCCTTTAGGACAAAGAGGTAAGGATGCAAGAAAACGGGGAGAATTTGCCCTGTCTTCCTTATTTCAAAACAAATACTTTTGCATGTTCTTATTCTGCCCCTATCCCCCTCCCCTGGTAGCAATTCTCCTGTTTTAACCAACATCTAGTCAACTCGCTCTCTGCAGCCTCAGTGACCTTGGCAATTCGACAGGTTCACATTTGCACATGGGTGACCTGCTCTGGAAACATTTCCTCCGGTGCAAGAGGCACAAACAGGCTTCCCATCCATGCAATTTGTTTGTATTCTCAATTCGCCTGGTCTCTCTCAGTCCTGAAATGTTCTGCCTTCATTTTCTCTGAGAATCTATGAAGCATTCCCAGACATGGGCCACAGCATGCAAACAGTTTCCATTTCCTCACAGGCTGATAGCAATGCTTCTGGGACAGTTATCCACAAGAGAGAGAAGCAGAGGTGGTGTTTTGTACCCCGCTTTTCACCACCTGAAGGAGTCTCAAGATAGCTGACAATCGCCTTCCCTTCCTCTCCCCACAGCAGGCACCCCGTGAGGCAGGTGAGACTGAGAGAGCTCTGGGAGGACCGTGACTGGCCCAAGGTCCACCAGCAGGCCTCTGTGGTGTTAAAGTGGCTGACAACTGCCTACGCTTCCTCTCCTCGCAGCAGACACCTTGTGAGGCAAGTCAGGCTGAGAGAGCTCCGAGGGAACTGTGACTGGCCCAAGGTCACCCGACTGGCTGCATGCAGAGGTGTGGGGAATCCAACCCAGTTCTCCAGATTAGAGGCTGCCGCTCTTAAGCACTACAAGGGGATGAGAGAGTTCGGAGGGAACTGTGACTGGCCCAAGTTCTCCCAGCTGGCATTATGTGGGTGAGTGGGGAATCAAACCTGGTTCTTTAACCCTACACCAAACTGGCTCTTGTACTGATACACAGTGCTGTTGTTCTGAATTCTGGAGAGGGTTTCCAATGAGAGCGGTGAGGATGATCCAAGGCCTCAGGGCCAAGCCCTGTGAAGAAACGCCTCCATAACGGCACATAGTACTCCAGGTACAGCCTGGCTATTGCAGCATATAGCAGGACTGTGACATCTTGCCATTTCGATGTGATGCCCCTGTTGATACAGTCCAAGTCCTGAACTTGCCTTCTGTACCACTGCATCCCCCATGAATCCCCCATGAATCATAGAATCATCGAGTTGGAAGGGGCCACACAGGCCATCTAGTCCAACCCCCTGCTCAACGCAGGATCAGCCCTAAGCATCCTAAAGCATCCAAGAAAAGTATGTATCCAGCCTTTGCTTGAAGACTGCCAGTGAGGGGGAGCTCACCACCTCCTTAGGCAGCCTCTTCCACTGCTGAACTACTCTGACTATGAAAAATATTTTCCTGATATCTAGCCTATATCGTTGTACTTGTAGTTTAAACCCACTACTGCGTGTCCTCTCCTCTGCAGCCAACGGGAACAGCATTGAATCCTGTGAAAGACTGTCAAAATGCTGTATTAATGTTTTGTACCTTTGTTAACTCCCTGATGCCGAATGTCCTGTTAAAACGCTGCAATAATATATGTCTGTAGATATGTTGATGCCGGTCAATGGCCGTAATAAATAAATAATAATAATTTAAAAAGACTAGATCATGTTAAATGGAGATGCAGAGGACTGAACCTGGGACCATCTGCAAGCCAAGTAGCGGTCACTGCTCCACCTGGCATTCTTGACCATTAGGCCAGGGTGGTGCTTCCATGCTGTGTCCAGGACCTCTGAAGAGTACCTCCCAGCCTGTCTTGGTTGCACACCACTGAAATCAAAGAGTCCTAGGTGATGTGGCTCTTACAAAATGGATCCGAACAGCTTGTGAACCATTACTATCTCCAAGTGTCAGCTAAGATTAGAGCAAACATCGACCAACGAGGAAAACAAACAGCTTTTGTCTGGGCAGAAATGGATTTTTAGATCCTACGGTAAACAAAACAACATGCTGGCTGGCGCGCGCGGCCCTGCGATGATCCAGTTTGCAGAAATTTTTACTGGCAAGCTGCCATACTTATTTTCATTTATCTGCCTCAAAGCACCATTTCAAAAAGTGCAAAAGCGTGTTGTTGATAGACTAGATTGTTTATAGCTGAATTGAGTATTTCAGAAACAACTTGCATTGTAATAAAGCGGGGAGGGGCGGGAGGCAGGGAGGGGAGGGCGCCTCCAGATGCGGCGGCTCGAAATCCTTTTGTCGGGGGCGGGGGGGGGGGAGAAAGAAAGAAAAGCATTGTGGAGACATTTTTATTCCAACTTCACAATTGTCGCAAGAGAGTAAGTTTCAAACTGACTGAGACACAAGTTGAAAGGGAAGAGAGGAAGCGCAGGAGGTCAATTTCCTTGCTAATTCGCCCGCCAGGTACCTTGCACCCATTTTGCCTTTATGGTACTGTATTTTTTTATGGTATGCTTTGTTACCCGGCAGCAATTTGAATGGCAGTAAATTCTAAGCATTCATCACTCTGCATGCACTGGGGAGGGTTTTTATTGCCCGTTGAAACAAAGGGCTTGTTTACTCAAAGAGTTGTCCTGGGACAGCCATACGATCGACGTGGGTTGGATTCTAGCTGGAGGAAGGGGTTAATCTCAGAGGCTGAGAGGAGTCTGGTAAAGGTCCCCCCAGGAAGACGGCTTCATGGGCTTCACCTTGAACTAAGGGCGCACACAGGACTCTCGTGTGAAGCCGAATCGCCATCCCAAAGCGAAACCCATCTTGCAAATCAGTTCCCAATAGAAATTCTCCGTGGTTTATTAATGTCAGATCTGAGGATTAGGTAAGCGGTACCTTGAGGGATCAGACAAGGGGCCCATCTGGTTCCACTTCTTGTTTCCCATAGGCCTCAGCAAATTGCCCTGGAGGATGGACAAGCAGGACATATAGGACCATAGTCTTCCCTCAATACTGCCTCCCAGCACTAGCATTCATTCATCTGCTACCTCTGAATTTGGAGGTTCCAGTTGAAACCACCTGTGGTACATGGCCATTACGACATAAAATGGCAGAGAATTTCCGCAATTTAATTATTCGCTTAATTATTCGATGACTTTTAGGTCAGGTCACAGGAATATCTCCTGGCCAGAACCTCACACTCAGCATCTGAAGATACTTTCAGGATTCCCTTGGTGGGATTGTGCCTGTGTCTAAAATGCTGCACAAATTATCAAGGTGGTTTAAAGCTCTCATCTCAGCAGGAATTGGGTGCAGGGGGCCATGCGACAGAGCTCAGCTCAGATTTGGCTGGCAGTGGTGTAGGTCCACGAGGGGATGTTCACCACCTTCTATGAGTCGAACAGCCCCAAGCTCATGGAGTGCATGGCCACCACCTCATTGCGCTGATGCAAGAAGCCGCATGGGTAGCTTGGCAGAAGAACCAGTTTGGGGAAGAGGTATGGAATCCAAGGTCATCCTGTGTTGAGGCTAATCATTGATCTATTTGCTTGACAAATAGTCCAGAACATAACATAGCTCAGTGTCTGAAAGGTTTAACAGATACCAGTTCTCTGCCATCCGCCATACCATAGTAATCCTGAAGTATCTAGGACATATAAAGAAGAGTAGGTTTTTATACCTCAGTTTTCTTTACTACAAGCTCCCTACAAATGCACTTCCTTCCTCTTCCCACAAAAGACCCCTTGTGATGCAGGTGGTACTGAAAGAGTCCTGAAAGAACAGTGACTAGCCCAAGGTCACCCTCCAGACCTCCTTTGTCTCAAAGCGGCTGACAATGGCCTCCCCTTCCTTTCCCCAAAACAGACCCTTTTTGAGGCAGGTGGAGCTGAGAGAGCCCAGAGGAAACTGGGACTGGTCCAAGGTCCACCAGTAGGCCTCTTGTGTCTCAAAGTGGCTGACAATGGCCTTCTCTTTTCTCTCCCCATAACCAGCACCCTGCGAGGCAGGTAGGACTGAGAGAGTTATGGGAGAAGCGGTGACTGGCTCAAGCTCACCCAGCTGACTGCATGTGAAGGAGTGAGGAATCAAACCTGATTCTCGAGATTAGAGTCTGCCACTGTTAGCCACTACGATATGCTGAGATCTTGTGTGAATTCTTGCAGTTGCATGAGAGATCAGTGATGCGGTGGCCAGGAGCTGTTGATCATACAAAAGTGGGCAAGTGTCACTTTTCAGGCTATCACGTTAGGTCAAATGCTCCTTCTTGACCCTTGGCTGGCAGGGTAGTCTGGAAAGGAATGCTATTTGTAGTCTCACTGGGACTCTTCTTCTTCTTCTTCTTCTTCTTCTTCTTCTTCTTCTTCTTCTTCTTCTTCTTCTTCTTCTTCTTCTTCTTCCTCTTCCTCTTCCTCTTCCTCTTCCTCTTCCTCTTCCTCTTCCTCTTCCTCTTCCTCTTCCTCTTCCTCTTCCTCTTCCTCTTCCTCTTCCTCTTCCTCTTCCTCTTCCCTTTCCCCCTTTTAATGTAAAAGGACTCAACAGCTCCAGAGAGGAGAGATACCCGATCCAGGTTGGAGATTCAGAGATGGAGCCTGGGGAGGACCTCAGTGGGGCACAATGCCATAGAGCCCACCCTCCAAAATATCCATTTTCTCCTGTTGACAGACCAGAAGCACAAGGGGAATCCTAACGCATCCACATCATCCCAGTCCATTTTGTTCAGGCCTTGTGAAAGAGCTGCTACGGTCAAAGTGATACCGGCAATGGAGAGACACCTGCGCAACCCTTCCAGGAAAACGTCCTGTGCGGATAACCATAAGTCAGCCCATTATGCCATGTATGGGAGCAGCTCTTTGGACTCTCAAGAGGGTCCTCGGTCTCTAGGTCTTTTTCTTTTTTAATGTGTATGGTACACTTCATGCTCTTAACGTTTTCCAGAAATTCAATGTGACAGAACCGGAGGTATCGCAATCTGGAACTCTTAACTTTAGTAAACGGGTGAGAATACAGGAATGCACATGGTCCTTATTTAACCGCTTCACCGTCTTTCCCTGCACACTGCTAGACACAGCCGCGCAGGATACATTATAGGCAACTAACATCTGGACTGAATATCTATTAGGACCATATGCTTTCCCCCACAACAGCATCGTGCCATCGATTCGGGGGAAATCGAAACGGAATGGTTTTTTTTAAAGAAATGTCCAAGGGTCAGAAACAAAGTAGTTTGGGTCCTGTCCCGCTCCCACTGCTGGCTCTCCTGTCCCACCAAAGACTCTAACATGTTGGCTCATAATATGGAGCCGGCTTGTTGCCGGAGTGAAGCTGTTTCTCATTTTAAAATTCAGAACCTTGCCTCGCCTCTAAACAGATGCATCCCGACGAGGTTTTCTCCTGGGAGCGCCTTGCCCAACAGTGAGCTAAATATTTCGGTCTCCTAAATGAAAGCCAGGCAGAACTCGGACTGGCTTTTGACTTCCTCCACTGGCGAACTTGAGAATTGTGCTCTCTGTAATAGCGTGATAAATTCCAGTTTTCTCCCAGGAGAGCTCCCTTGGTTTACAGTTGTGAGGTCTACGTATGCCCTTGAATGGATCTGCCCGGGAACGCGGAGCTTATATAAACAGAAGCAAGCATTTAAAGGCCAGCCTAGGTCCTCAAGGTTGTTGATTGAATACAGTCCCAATTCCCTTGCTACTGAGAAATGAATGCACATCACAGAGAATATTCCGGCTGCACTATACTGCATGAAAAAGACCTTGTTATCTAGCGGTAAGAAAGAAGAAGGTTTTCACAATTCCGTTCATTGTCTCTTGAAACAAAGATGAAGAAGGTCTGCTTGCAATGTTTGGGAAGGCGTAATCTGGGGCACAACTGGCATCGGCCACAGGACACCACAACACAGAAGATGTCAGGAGGTCTTGCTCTTCCCACCTGTCCTTAATCAGGGACAGTGTAAAGGGGCAATGTGGCTGAGTATCTAGCAGGGGCCGTGACTTGGAACAGGATGCCCAACTGGACACAGAGGCTTGTCCCGTCTACTCCCACAGGGAATAGAGAGTTAGTCCAAAGAACCTTTCAGTGTTTCAGTGGCCTTTGGGGCATTCTCCCATCTCATGCTGAAGGAAGAGGAAGAGTTGGTTTTTATATGCTGCTTTTCTCCATCCGATGGAGTCTCAAAGGAGCTTACATTCGCCTAGCCTTTCCTCTCCCCACAACAGACACCCTGTGAGGTAGAAGAAGGGTTGGTTTTATATGCTGCTTTTCTCTACCCGAAGGAGGCTCAAAGCGGCTTACATTCGCCTTCCCTTTCCTCTCCCCACAACTGACACCCTGTGAGGTGGGTGAGGCTGAGAGAGCCCTGATATCACTGCTCGGTCTGAACAGCTTTATCAGTGCTGTGGCAAGCCCAAGGTCACCCAGCTGGCTGCATGTGGGGGAGTGAAGAATTGAACCCGGCATGCCAGATTAGAAGTCTGCACTCCTAACCACTACACCAAACTGGCTCTCTTGTCAACCTTACATTCGCCTTCCCTTTCCTCTCCCCACACAGACACCCTGTGAGGTAGGTGAAGCTGAGGGAGCCCTGATATTCCTGCTCGGTCAGAACACTTTTCTCAGTGCTGTGGCGATCCCAAGGTCACCCAGCTGGCTACATGTGGGGGAGCGTGGAACGAAACCTGGCTCGCCAGATTAGAAGTCCGCACTCCTAACCACTACACCAAATTCTTGTTCATCTGGCCAGTCCCAACAGAGCTTGAAGGGAGTGTTCAAATTTCAGGCTATGCTCCTTCCTCAAAGAAACTGTGCATGCGTGCATGTGAAGAGACAACTCACTGGGCAGAGAAGGCACTGGAAGGCATCTTGTCCACACACACCCCCTCCTCCAAAGCTGCTGCTTGCTTTCTTATTCCGTCACGTAGTCATTCCCCTGAGTAGAACAGTCTTACATCTCAAAGGCACTGTGTTGAGAAGGGTGACTGATTGGCAGTGGCGGAAGAGCCATCATTAAGAGATTCTTCCTGGTTTTCATATCGAGCACTCCTGAGTAAATTTAGACGTACGCCAAGATTCCAAGCTGGGAAGCCATTGATATACTGAACATGTCCCTCCGTGTGTGTGTAAAGTCAAGTGACAGCCAACTGATGGCAACCCTATAGGGTTTTGAAGGCAAGCGATGTTCAGAGGTTGGTTGGCCATTGCCTGCCTCTGCATAGCAACCCTGGACGTCCTTGGTGGTCTCCCAGCCACGTGCTAACCAGGGCCGACCCTGCTTAGCTTCTGAGATCTGATGTCATAGGTCTAGGCGAGGCCACCCAGGTGAGGGCAATGTACCAACCAGAAAAGATTCATTCTTTACCTCAGTCTGTAAGTGAAGCTGTCGAGTTGCGTCAGAAGGAGATTGTTCCCCATGCCATTGGACTTGTATTCTTTGTCACACAATTTGTAAACAGGTAGGAAACTACGTTCTCTTAATCCCTAATTTTATATATTACGCGTACTGGAAATAGAACCGGAAGACACCGACATTTTTATATATAGCAACCCAGCAAGAGAATTGACCCGGCTAACTTGTGAATTGAGCTCTGAGTAATTGTGGCTTAAATATTTTCCCTCCAGGAGTCCTAAAAACGTTATTTAATCAGAAGGATTTTCACTTCTCCTGATGAGAGGGATCGGTTCTGGAGCATGAGCTCAGCAATGAAAAGTCCGTAATTCACTTCCCCAAGTCAGCTCTCCATCCTGCGTATTCACTTATTAAATTAAATCCCAGCTGTTGCCTGCTATTCATTCGCTCTCCCGCTCTCGCCCTTTCATTCCTTAACATGCCCGGTAGCAGCCGCGGCAGTAATAAGCAGGGCCCTGCCATTTAGCGTTTATTTCAAGTGACTGGCTTATTAAATATTTTACGTCGAAAAACAGTAAGTCGATACCGATTAGAACGATCGGGTAAAGTGAAAAGAATAGCGGCAAGGAGTAGGCATGGCAGAGGAGGAGGACTGTTCCGCCGGTCCCCTTTTCAGAATCAGGGTCACACAGAGCTGGAAGAGACCACAGAAGGCCATCCAGTCCAGCCTGCCACCTTCTCGGGGACTTAAAAATCACACACTCCCGACAGGTGCTCATCCAATCTCTTCCTAAAAACTTTCAACAAAGGAGAGTCCATCACCCTCCAAGGCAGCTTATTCCATCTACAAACAGTCCTCCCCATCAGAAAATGCTTTCTAATATTTAAGTGGAATCTCCTTTCATGTAATTTGAATCCATTGCTCCCAGCCCTCCTCTCTAAAACTGCAGTGAGTAAGCTGACGTCTTCTTCAATGTATCTATCTTGTACGCAGTTAAGTACCACTATCATATCACCCCTTGCTTTCCTTTTTTCCAAGCTATGCATAACCAACTCCCTCGTAAGCCATGGTTTCCAACCCCTCGGCTATCCCGGTTGCCCTTCTCTGAATATGGTCCCACTTGTCAATATCCTTCTTGAACTGTGGCACCCAGAACTGGACACAGTACTCCAAATGAGGTTTAAACAACATGGAATAGAATATTAGAACCAACCTTGCTCTAGATCAGTGGTTCTCAGCCTGGGGGTCGTGACCCCTTTGGGGGTTGAACGACCATTTCACAAGGGTCATGGCAGGGGAGGCAGCTTGGCTGGGGGAGCACCATCCACACAACAACCTAGATTGTAGATTGAGATGGAGCGTTCATCTGTCTAGAGCAGTGGGAAAGACTGAGATCGGCATGGTGGGACAAGAGGCAGAGCTGAACTGAGAAACCCTGGGAAAAAGCAAATTTATATCCAATCATGAACATTGGATCTTCACGCCATCGGTCAGTTTTGGTTTAATTTCTGTGAAAGAACACTGGCATAATTTTATGGTTGGAGGTCACCACAACATGAGGAACTGTATGTAAGTGTTGTGGCATTAGGAAGGTTGAGAACCACTGCTCTAGATTATATGTTCTTAGCAATGCAGCTTGATATCTCATTAGCCTTCTTAGTGGCCATATCATACTGTTGGCTCATATTGAATTTATTGTCCACCAGAACCCCTAAGTCCCTTTCACATGTTCTAATATGAGGCCATCGCATTGTTATTACCCAAATGTAATACTTTACAATTCTCCCTATTAAAATGCATTTTGTTGGCTATGGCCCAGTTTTCCAATCTATCCAGATCTCCTTAAATAATAATACTTTCCACTGGGGCGTTAGTCACCCCACCTTCTGTTGCCTCATCGTTTAGATCCCCAAGTCCTTATGTTGTTTTAAAGAGCGGTTTCTACACCCGCACCCCATATTATCCTCACAACAAATCTGTGAGGTAGGCAAGGGTGAGAGAGATCAAGGTCATCCAGTAACTTTCTCGGCTGACATGTGAGCCCCTATGTCACATTGGTTTTCCAATCAGGTGAAAGTGAGGTAGGATAAAATTTACAGATATACGTGTCATCAAGTTGCAACCAACTTGTGGCGACCCCCAACAAGGGGCCTTCCAAGGCATGCGAGAAGCAGAGGCGGTTGGCCATCACCTTCCTTGGTGGTCTCTCTTTCAAATACTGACCCTGCTTAGCTTTCAAGCTCTGGATATACCAAGCTGCCTTCCCTCCCAGGCTCAAATATCTTGAACAAATCATGGTTTCCCATCCCAAGCCTGATCAGGTAGAACACTATCATCTCTACATATTAAACCTATGAAAAAAGACTATGCAATACTAAAAAGAAATCAGCCTGAGTTAGACTGCCTGTATACATGGCAGATGCGTATTAATATATTTGCATCCAGAATTGAACAGACATCATTTTTTCTTCCATCCCTTTGCTTTTATGAGCCGTTGCAGGACAGGGACAATGAGAAGGAGCTTTGATCCCAGAGGTCTTGCCTTCACACTTTCCCGGTGAGATGAACTCATTAACTGAAAGAGTAGCCCTCTTTGCGCTGGTTGCTAGGAAGCTACGAGCCAAGCAAGTGGAAGTTTTGCAAACAAATACATAGTGGGTGTCTCAGCTTCATCAGACCACAGGCTTCTTGTTGGTCTCCTTTACACTGTTTTATTATAAGAATTTATAAAAATCTTTAACTGTCACACATAAAACACACATTTTGCACTGTGTGTTATATTGTATACTAGCCTTAAAGCCCGTTGCATCCAGGAATGCAACAGGCGCTAACAGCGCTCCTGCCTCCCCGAGGGTGCCACCTTACATGGAGTTTCCGCTGGCAGGCGGGATGATGGGCCCACAGGCAGTAATGCAGATGGGTGGCGGTTGAGCTGGAGGACTGGTTGTTGGCTGGTGGGTCGGGCGCACAGCTGGTCTGGTTTGCGCATCCGGTGGGTCATTAATTGAGTGAGGGGCTGCGCAGGAGTGACCGCCTCGGTGGGTAGGCAGGGCCTGGCCATAAGGCTTGTTGAGCGCCTCATGGCCGGCCCAGTGGCTCGTGAGCCCTGACACCAATGCTGCCGGGTGACCTCGCATTCCTGCTGTCTGCTGGGGTGACAGCCCTGCAGTTGGTTGGCCTGGCGCCTGGCACCAGATGTGTCCCAGACAGTGCTCCGCCCACTTGGGCCTTTTGCATATATTAAGCAAAACAATGGTAAGGTTATTTTGTACTGTTCATGTTTTATATTGTCATAGCCTATGGCCCTACACAATAAATTCACCCAAGACTACTATTAGGCAAGCTGCTCTAATTTTTCCGTCTGCAGCCTAACTTATGGAGTTGTTGCAGAGGTTCCAAGACCTACTTTGTGACGAGTGTGAAAACAGTATCTTGACGACTTTTCTCCAGAGCTGTTCGGTACATGGACTTTGAAGAGGCAATGCAAACCTTGGGTTGGCTGCCATCTTGTTGACAGTGAGGTTGCGATGACTGGAAACACACATCCTCCTTACAGGCAAAAACACTACTAAGGGGAAGTCTGAGCATTGGTCCGGAGCTCAGGCACTCTGGGAAATTTGCTTCCCTTTCCCATCTAGATAGAACCCAGCTGCAATGGCCAGCTGCCCCATGGCCTCAGAATGGAGAAAAGGATGCCGTCCAATCACCTTCGAAGCATGCAGATAGCATCTGCAAACTGGTAGCAGAATCCTTGCTAGAAAGCATTAGCAGCTTGGAGGTGTCCGCGGAATTTTGAAGAACGTTCCATTTCATTGTTTTTATTTCCGCTTGTTTGTGTTTCAGGGTCACATTTCAAATGCTGGGAGAGAGGATCCAAAACTTTGGGGGTGGAGCTGGACAGAAATAAAAGGAAATCAACATAAACAACCTATCTGATCAAGAACCGCCGTATAAACAAAATTAAGGAAGAGTTCAGGGTTCACAAAATCCTTGCAGCCCAGACAGCAACACTTCTTTACCAGGCAATTAAAATGTGGAATTTGCAGGCAGAGGATGAAGTGATGGCTGCAGGCACAGACAGCCTTAAAATGGGATTAGACTGGTTCATGGAGGTATCTGTGGCACTAGCCATGCTGACTGAAGACAACTTCCACGTTCAGAGGCAATCAGATTCTGAATACCAGTGTGAGAAGACAATATAGGAAGGCCTTGGCCTCTATCTCCTGTTGTAGGCTCTCCATAGTAACCTGTTGGCGATTGTGTGAGACAAGATGCTGGATTAGATGGACTCCTGGTCTGATCGAGCAGGGCTCTTCTAATGTTCTTACATTCTTATGAACAGGCTTTCATGAAGGGGGCTGGAGAGGGGAAGGGCCATGGGTGGGCGTGTACTTAGCTCTGCTTCCCATCCATATTCTGCATGATCACACCACTGCCGGGGGTTTCTTGAAGGCTGAAGAAAGTTTTAGGGGGTTCTCAATTGATAAATTGATAAAGGCAACTTATGACTAAAAAACCTGTAGTAACCAGTTGGTTCCAGGCTGATTTTTCACTCGGTTTTGCTTAATTTCTCTTCTTACTACAAACTTTGCCCCTTGTGGCTTTTGTCTGTGCAGATCCCATGATCTCCAGCACAGCTTTTTTTGGGTAGTCCAAGTGACCCCCCCCCCGTCCTTGTTCACCAGTGGAAAAGCTAGTCGAAACCAACTCGCCATTTCTTATCCTGCCTCAAGTGGGCCTCTGGAGTGACAGCAGATGCTTGTGTGTTATGTGCTGTCAAGTCTATGACTCTATGAACTGATGACCTCCAAAACATGCAACCATGAACAGCCTCACTCAGGTCTTGCCAAATGAAGGTTGTGGCTTCTTTGATGGAGTCGCTCTGTCTCATGTTTGGTCTTCCTCTTTTCCTACTGCACTGAACTCTTCCTAGATTATTGCCTTTTCCAATGTGATGTGAACGTGAGAACATAAGAAGACCTCTGCTGGACCAGACCAGTGGTCCATCTCATCCAGCATCCTGTAACCAAACTACAGCCGCCTTTGTGAAGTCATTTTAGCTGCTAGGGATAATTCAGATTTGGGTTGGTTTAGAACCTCTTTGTCTCTTTGACAGTCCGTAAAACTCACGTTCAAACCCAAATGAATCGATGTTCTTCCTATTCATTGTCCGACTTTCACATTTCTTCATTGTCCGACTTTCACATCCATATAGATCAATGGGGAATAAGCAATTGCCTCACACACACCCCCTCTTACAACCTTATGGCTGAGGCCAGGGTGAGGTCCTGGAGTTATTATCAGGGGATCCCGTAGTGTTGGGTAGATCGCTCCTAATGAAAGAGCTCCTTGACCGCAGGTTGGACAGGGGGTGGGAGTTTAGAACTGCATTGTATCACCATCTTTTAATGTGTTAGGGGGATTTTTAGGGGTTGTATCATATTTTATTGTTTTATTGTAAACCACCGTGAGACAAATTGAGAGCAGCCGTATATAAATTCGAAAATAAATAAATGTGCCCAGTATAGAGCTTGTTCCTTCACTCATCAATTCCTGTTATTCCATTGCTGCTTTTGTGTCAAGGAGGATTTTGTTAGCGTCCCTAATTTAAGCAGTTTCAGCTCATTGGAGAAAGGTGGCAATTGTGCTTACTTTACTGTTTGTGTTGGGAAAGAATTAGAAATATAGGTGCTTCCCCTTTCCCCCTTTTGTTTAATCGCGAAATGTTAAGAACGTGCTCCCATCAGCTCCCCTTCGCTATAAATCTGGTTTATGTGCTTTTATAGTGGCAAATTATTCTGTCAATACAATTTTAAACCCATGGCAAAATAATACACTCAGCAAGAAAATCGACTTCCAAAGAGGCGGTTAAATGGGAAAAGTAGCTGCCCTAAACCTTTTCTTTCTTATTGTTTGTAAAAAAAAAAAAAAAAAAAAGGGGGGGGGGGAGAATGCTTTGTAATAAGAGGCAAAAGGATTATCGTCCGCTAACATCTCACCCCGTCGCAGAAAGCAGGATTCTGCCTGCCACGTTACATGATTAAGAATCAGCGGACAAAGTCAAAATGAAGGAAAACAGATCTATACAATGGCGACTCAGGCTCGGTCCCTCGGCTCCACCAGATGCCAAGAAATCCATTACGGAGAATGCTTTTTGCACAAAAAGAGCCTCGCCGCGATAGTTAAGGCTTTAATAGAAGGAACTTTGGCGAGTGGGAAAGGAAAATTCCACCTCCTACAAACCCGTCCCAGCGAAGGAGGCCTTTCCCCAAGTGGAAATGTAAATTGCTGGGAACTTGCAACCGAAATTACTGAAATTACCTGGGCTCTGCCTCTCCCCCTCATTCTAGCGACTGGGCATTTAGAAGGCTATCGCCTTCTGTTTCTACCTCCAAAACTATTTACCTCACAAAGGAGGACTTTAACCACCTCGGACGTCTTATGACAGGATAGCAGACCACAGTGCAGTCCTATAAGCCAACTGATGCGTTTCTGAAGCTCTCTGATGAGCTTAGATGGGTAGAAACTCTGCTTAGGATAGCAATGTCATTCACTGGCTGTCATTTACAACTTTCACCAAATATTGCAAGATAAGTCCTTTCCATCAAAGGTTTGCTCTTCTTATGTTAAGAACGCTAGCCTTAAAACAAAAAGCGTTGTTTAAATCCTGGGTTTAAATCCCCATGAGGGATTGGAAAACTCAGTGATTGTACAAGGTCCTGAAAGACCTTGGACTTATGACCTCTATGATGAATATCAAGTGGCAGGCCCCATGATATGGGTTTGCAATATCCAGAAAAGTTAGCAGAGTGCTTCATTAAGCTAGTGGGGGAGGCATGGCGTCGCTGGTGACTGAGTGCATGTAGGCCAAAGGCAGCAAGCACAGGCTCTGGCTGGGCGATTTATTTATTTATTATTTTAATTTATTTATTTATTTTAATTTCTATACCGCCGCTCTTGGTTGACTTGTGGCGGTTTACAATAAAATGATAACGACAACAACAACAAGAAGCCTTTAATGGCATATAAAAGTACAATATAAGAAGGGAAAGTACAAAAGGGTCCACTGCTAGTGAGAACAAAGGCAAAATAAAATGATAAAAACACAGTTAAACCCCTAAAAACACCCCTTAATAAATTAACAATTAATAAGTTAGCAGTCGACAGGAATTGCAGAAAAACTCCACCCCCACCCCCTTTTCAGCACATGGGTCAAAAGCTCTTCCCCTGGCTCTGACCTGACACACGCATTGGGGATCCACCGATGGTAACTTCAGAACCCCGTCCTGGCCTCAAGCATATGCCTGGTGGAAGAGTTCCGCCTTACAGGTCCTGCGGAACACTGACAATTAAACTCAGATAACCACACCAGAGGCACTGCTAAAGACCACCACCAGTGAAGCTACAGTGAAGCATGCTTCACCGCTCCCTGTGTCGACTTACTGCACCTATTTCGGCAGCTGATCCTGTCTGCTCCTGATTTCTTTGTTTCTACAATGCAGCCAGGACAGAAAGGATCCACCGCGTCGGAGGATGGCAATTTTTTAAAAAGAAATTTGCACAAAGGTGGGATTGTGTGAGAACTATTCTGAAGAATATCCCTAAAAGAACTGGGACTAGCTGGCTGCATGTGGAGGAGGAGTGTGGAAATGGAACCAATTCTCCAGATCACATTCCACTGCTCTTAACCATACTTTCTCTTTGTGCCTACCAGTTTTGTTCATGACAAAGTACGGTGGAAAAAGCAGCAGGCTCTATTGTTTTTAAGAAATCTTCCTTATGTGGCTACAAAAACATTCCTTGTTTCAGAATCTTTAGGCCCCTAGAAAATGGTTGCATCTCAGTGAAAGTACATGAGAGAAACAGAAAGTTTTCTGCACTCGATTGAGGAAGCTCAGAGTGGGGAGGGGAATCAAACACAGCAGGAGTCTCTTTTTTTTAATGGGGGGGGGAGAGGACTGGGGACAGCAGAGGAGGGGGGAATAAATCCAAAAGGCAGATATCTGCTTCTGGTGCACAGTCACTTTAAGACAAGCCTTGCAACCGGGAACCAGGAAGTCTTTGAACTGGCACCCTTGCCAATCAGGGAAGACTGCTTTGCTATGAAGCATAGAGAAGTAACTTAATTCGCAAAAAGCAGAAATCTGCACACTTACTGATGGCGATTTTTCACATATCGAGGGTTATATCCACTTCTGAATATTGCAGTGGAAAGGTAGGGTCACCCCATATCAATCATGCATGTTGCAGAGGGAAAATTTAAAGTGCCCAAAATCAAAGTGCAATTCGAATTTAGTGTAGACAGGAGGGATTTATTCAAGCTGGTTAAAAAGCCCCTTGCAGACCACACCCAGGACTGGGGAGATACAAGGCTGATCCCAACTGAAGTTTGATGGGTGTTCCTGATCCAGTTACACACTCCCAGCCAGGCCTACCTCACAGGACTGTTGTGAGAAGAAAACAGAGGATAAGAGAATAAAGCAACTTCAGGTCCCTGCTGGGGAGAAAGGTGGGATATAAATGAAGTAATTAATAACTAGATATGCTTGGGATCTCTAAATGCTAAGACAACATTCAAGTTCTTCAGATTTCCCAAATAGATTTTGAATTTTAAAAACCATGATTATTTTCTGCCACTGCAATGAAATATTTATTAATACCATTAAAAACAGCAACAATGCAGACTGGTTCACATGAGTACAGATTTGTGTGGGAGCCCCTGAGAAAGGAAAAGCTTTGCATATGGGGGGAAGGGGAGAGTACAGATTTCTTTTACCTAGGTTTAAAACCCTTTTAGAAGAATTAGCAAAGAAACATGGATATTCCCAAACTGTGAATATTTGAGTTCTGTACTTATGTTTCTTTTTGCAAATATTACTCCATGAATTATTAAGTGGCCATCAATAATGCCCAAGGATTTTTTTTCTTTTCGCTTGCAAAATATCATCACTGACTTCCAGTATATCGTCCAAATATTAATATAGGACAAAATAATATTGAACTTATAGCAAAAAGGGTAAGAGGACCCTGAAATGTTTGCTAAGGCTGATGTCCCCCTTTTCTGCCATAGAGACACATGCCTGTTAATGCTTGAGAAAGTCAAGGAATTTGACTAAAAGGCTTCTTCTTATTAAAATTGTATGAGCAAATCTTGGCTTGCATTGCCAACTGCTCTTGCCCTAGGATGTCCACATGTGAAGATGGAACATGGGCTTTCTTGATTGTATTGCACAACCTGCTCCGTATTAGCACACACACAAAAAGACCAATTGCACATAACCAAGGAGAAACTGAGGTATGACCTTATAATGAATCCATAAAAAGACTTTCCTGCAAAGAAACTCCGTTAAATGGACCCAGTTAGGATTCTGAGCCAGACTGCTTAGAACTAGTGCATTAAGGTTCATTAATTTATTATTTAGAAAAACAGTTATATTCCATTTCCCCACAACCTAAGGAGACTCAAAGCGGCTCTGCAGATTAGAGGCAGCTGCTCTTAACCACTACACCATGCTGTCTCTCATGAGATTAAAGATCACCCAGATCTTTTCCGCACAGGAGATTAGGTCCAGGCCAGTGCTCATCTGGTTGTAGGGGCTAATCTCCACTTCCAGATTACGTCAGCACTGACCTGGGGCTGGCCTGACTGAGGCCATCAGTTGCCCCGCGACAAGGGAACATGGATTCTTCCCACATTCCCTCCTGTGTTGCGGTCACATTTGGGGCCTATGTCGGGCCAGGCCTGTCTGGCAAGGCAGAGTCGGACTGTCCAAAAAGTCTCCAGCTTCTCTTGGTAAAAGGGTCATGTGGTAGGCAACAGGAAGGATTTTTACCTGTAATCCTGGGCCCATTCTGTACCCAAGGGTTAGCGCACCTTAGAACTAGATTTTCCTGTTCTGCACAGAAAATCCAGCAGCAAAAGCACATTGAAAGTGCATTATCCTCCATGTGCAGAATGAGTCCTGGAGACCCCCTGTCAGTCAGGGTAGACCTCACCCACCTTCATAGATAAACAGTTTGACTCAGCATAAGGTAGCATCATGTGTTCACGCAGTTATTTTATTGCAGGGAGACGTTTGGAGTTGGAAATATTTCCTTCTAAGATATTTGGGGGGAAATCCACAGCCACAGAGTGTTCCTTCCTTCACTCCTCTCACTGGAACATGATGATCGTGGCGACAAGTGAAAATTTAAGTAATTGCCCGACTGCTTATCTATATAATAATAAGGCTTGCGAGTCGGTGTGGATGCCGTCTTGAGAGAACAATTTGGAAGGCTGACTTATTGGGCACTGCAATTTTTTTGCTGTTTAGCATAAAATATGGTACTAAGTGCAGCCAATAAAGGGTTGGAGCAGAGTTGAGACCTCCACACAGATAAAGGGCAGCGTGGCCTGGCAAAGTCTGGCCACTGCAGCAGTGCATCTGAAGGTTACGTTTTATGTTTATTAGCATCATCCAGATGGCATTTTATGTCCTTAATAACTTTGTCCCTGACTAAGCCATGGACCTACTGTTTGACAAGCAGGGTAGGAAAAGCCGTTTTGAAACAGGAGCCTGGGCCATTTTCTTAAGGAGCCCTAGCTTGGTGTAGTGGTTAGGAGTGTGGACTTCTAATTTGGTGAGCCGGGTTTGAGTCTGCACTCCCCCACAAGCAGCCAGCTGGGTGACCTTGGGCTCGCCACAGCACTGGTAAAGCTGTTCTGACTGAGCAGTGATATCAGGGTTCTCTCAGCCTCACCTCCCTCGCAGGGTCTGTTGTGGGGAGAGGAAAGGGAAGGCGAATGTAAGCCACTTTGAGACTCCTTTGGGTAGAGAACAGTGGCATATAAGAACCAACTCTTCTTCTTCTAGCCTCAGATGTGGGCTCCAGTCATAGAATTATAGAGTTGGAAGGGGCCACACAGGCCATCTAGTCCAACACCCTGCTCAACGCAGGATCAGTCACTTGGTTATGCACCCTGTGCACACCACTTTACAGGCCCTTCAGAAATTTGATAGTTCTGATAGGGCCTGGATCTCTACTGGGAGCTTGTTTCACCAGGTTAGCACAGGGCTGAGAAGGCTCGGACTCTAGTTGAGGTCATACTTCTTTGGGGCCAGAGACCACGAACAAGTTGGAATTAGTATAATGTTCTACCAGGTACAAACTCAGAGATCACTCAGATACACAGGGTCCAGATCACGTAAAGCTTTAAAACCAACACCTTGAACCTGACCTGGAACTCTACTGGCAACCAATGTAGCTACTGGAGAGGAGGTCAAATGTGGGTCCTCCTTGGGGACCTCATGAGGACCTGAGTAGCCAGATTCTTCACCAGCTGTTATTTCCAGATTCAGGCCAAGGGAAGACCCATGTGGAATGAGTTACAGTAATCTAACCTGGAGCTGATGGTCACGTGGATCACTGTTTGGTCAGATTTTCAAGAATTAAATGCCCTCCCCCTCTCAAGCCACCTCTCGAGACAAGCTTATAACACATAACAGCTTTAGGTTAATAACCACTAAAGCAGAGAATCAAACCCAGAAGCATATCATCATCATCATCAGTAAACCATATATTTTTGAAAGGACAAGTTACTCACTACCTGATTGGCCCTTCTTGGAGTGTGCCATCACTCTACCAACAAGGGCCTATCAGCTCAAATTGCACTCTGCCAACGAGGACCAATCAGCTCAAATTGCACTCTGCCAACGAGGACCAATCAGCTCTAATTGCATGCAGATGGCTCACTCTTTACCTGATTGGCCCCACTGAAAATATTTCCCCCATTAGGAAATGGCCTTCAGCTGGGAATCACTCACCCTGGTAGTGTAGCCCCAATCAGGAGAGAGCTCTCAGCCACGAAAGGGTCAGCTCTTTACCTTTCTGCCAGTTTCAGAAGTCTGCTGGGTGGAAGAGGAAATAGCCTCAGAGCATGCCCTGCTGCCAGTAAGTTACCCTGGCCTCTTTCAACTTGGGAAGGGGGGAGCAGCTGCCTCCAGGCACAGTCTCTGTGTACCTTCTGGAGGGGAAGCTGTGAGGGGCCCAGAAATGGCCCCCTGCCAGCCCTCTGGGACTCAGGGCAGCCAGGAAAAGCCTCTGCCCTGGGAATGCTTATTCATGAGTAAGTCATGTGAGGTTTGCAATTTGCTATCTGAAAAAGCAGGAATGCTTTGGGGGTAGCCATCACAGGCAATGGCAGCAGGGAAAATAATGCTGAGGTGGATGGGATTGGGAAGAGGTAGACTTTCCCTTCCCCCTTCAAGGATCGCTGCCTTGTTGTGGCAAGGGGGCTTGTGTAGTTCAGTGAAGCTATGAGCTATACCGTGCAGGGCCACCCAAGACGGACAGGTCATAGCTGAGAACTCTGACAAAAGGTGATCCACTGGAGAAGGAAATGGCAAACCACTCCAGTATCTTTGCCATGAAAACTCTATGGACAGTTCCAATAGGCATAACGATATGACGCCGGAAGATGAGCCCCTCAGGTCGGAAGGTGTCCAATATGCTACTGGGGATGAGCAGACGGCTAGTACGAGTAGCGCCAGAATGAATGAAGCGGCTGGGCCAAAGCCGAAAGGACGCTCAGTTGTGGAAGTAACTGGTGGCGAAAAGACAGTCCGATGCTGTAAAGATTTTTATTCCATAGGAACCTGGAACGTCAGATCCATGAATCAAGGCAAGCTGGACGTGGTTAAACAAGAAATGAGAAGACTGAACATCGACATTTTAGGAATCAGTGAACTAAAATGGACAGGAATGGGTGAATTTAATTCAGATGACCATCAGGTATACTACTGTGGACAAGAATCTCGCAGAAGAAATGGAGTAGCCTTCATAATCAATAAGAGAGTAGGAAAAGCAGTCTTGGGATACAATCCCCAAAATGACAGAATGATCTCAGTTCGAATCCAAGGCAAACCATTCAACATCACAGTGATCCAGGTCTACGCCCCAACCACTGCTGCTGAAGAGGATGAAGTTGATCAGTTCTATGAAGCCCTACAACACCTTCTAGAAGCAACGCCCAAAAATGATGTGCTTATCATCATGGGGGATTGGAATGCTAAAGTAGGAAGCCAAAAGATAACCGGGATAACAGGCAAGTTTGGCCTTGGAGTACAAAATGAAGCAGGGCACAGGCTGGTAGAATTTTGTCAAGAGAATACAATGGTCATAGCAAACACTCTTTTCCAGCAACCCAAGAGACGACTCTACACATGGACATCACCAGACGGTCAACACAGAAATCAGATTGACTATGTGCTCTGCAGCCAAAGATGGAAAAGTTCTATCCAGTCAATAAAAACAAGACCAGGAGCTGATTGTGGTTCAGATCATGAGCTTCTTGTTGCAAAATTTAGGCTTAAATTGAAGAAAGTAGGGAAAAGCACTAGGCCACTCAGGTATGAACTAAATCATATCCCTGACGAATACACAGTGGAGGTGACAAATAGATTTAAGGAATTAGATCTGATAGACAGAGTGCCTGAAGAACTATGGACGGAGGTTCGCAACATTGTACAAGAGGTAGCAACTAAAACCATCCCAAAGAAAAAGAAATGCAAGAAATCAAAATGGCTGTCTGAGGAAGCTTTACAAATAGCTAAGGAGAGAAGGGAAGTGAAAGGCAAGGGAGAAAGAGAAAGATACACCCAATTGAATGCAGAATTCCAGAGAAAAGCTAGAAGAGATAAGAATGCCTTCTTAAATGAACAGTGCAAACAAATAGAAGAAAACAATAGAATCGGGAGGACCAGAGATCTTTTCAAGAAAATTGGAGATATGAAGAGAACGTTTCATGCAAAGATGGGTATGATAAGGGACCAAAATGGTAGGGACCTCACAGAAGCAGAAGAGATTAAACAAAGGTGGCAAAATTATACAGAAGAACTATACAAGAGCGAGCTTAACATCCCTGATGACCACAATGGGGTAGTTACTGACCTGGAGCCAGACATCCTGGAATGTGAAGTCAAATCGGCCTTAGGAAGTCTGAGCAACAATAAAGCTAGTGGTAGTGACAGCATTCCAGTTGAACTATTCAAAATCTTAAAGGACGATGCAGTAAAAGTGCTACACTCAATATGCCAGCAAATTTGGAAAACTCAACAATGGCCACAGGATTGGAAAAGGTCAGTTTACATTCCAATCCCAAAGAAGGGCAATGCCAAAGAATGTTCAAACTACCGCACCATTGCACTAATTTCTCATGCTAGCAAAGTTATGCTCAAAATCCTACAAGCTAGGCTCCAGCAATATGGGGACCGAGAACTTCCAGAAGTACAGGCAGGATTTCGAAGAGGCAGAGGAACTAGAGATCAAATTGCCAACATACGCTGGATCATGGAGAAAGCTAGGGAGTACCAGAAGAACGTCTACTTCTGCTTCATTGACTATGCTAAAGCCTTTGATTGTGTGGAGCACAACAAATTGTGGCAAGTTCTTAAAGAGATGGGAATACCAGAGCATCTTATTTGTCTCTTGAGAAATTTATATGCAGGTCAAGAAGCAACAGTGAGAACTGAACATGGAATCACTGACTGGTTCAAAATTGAGAAAGGAGTTCGGCAAGGCTGTATACTGTCGCCTTGCCTATTTAACTTGTATGCAGAGCACATCATGAGAAATGCGGGATTAGAGGAGTCACAAATTGGGATCAAGATTGCAGGGAGAAATATCAACAACCTCAGATATGCAGATGATACCACTCTAATGGCAGAAAGTGAAGAGGAACTAAAGAGCCTGTTGATGCGGGTGAAGGAGGAGAGTGCAAAAGTTGGCTTGAAACTCAACATCAAGAAAACAAAGATCATGGCATCCGGCCCTCTCAATTCCTGGCAAATAGAAGGGGAAGAAATGGAGATAGTGACAGATTTTATTTTCCTGGGCTCCAAGATCACTGCAGATGGGGACTGCAGCAAAGAAATTAAAAGACGCTTGCTCCTGGGGAGGAAAGCTATCGCAAATCTAGACAGCATCCTAAAAAGCAGAGACATCACCCTGCCAACAAAAGTGCGTTTAGTCAAGGCTATGGTCTTCCCAGTTGCAATGTATGGCTGCGAAAGTTGGACCATAAGGAAGGCCGAGCGTCAAAGAATTGAGGCTTTTGAACTCTGGTGCTGGAGAAGACTCTTGCGAGTCCCTTGGACTGCAAGGCGAACAAACCGGTCAGTCCTAGAGGAGATCAGCCCTGACTGCTCTTTAGAAGGCCAGATCCTGAAGATGAAACTCAAATATTTTGGCCACCTCATGAGAAGGAAGGACTCCCTGGAGAAGAGCCTAATGCTGGGAGCGATCGAGGGCAAAAGAAGAAGGGGACGACAGAGAATGAGGTGGCTGGATGGAGTCACTGAAGCAGTAGGTGCAAACTTAAATGGACTCCGGGGAATGGTAGAGGACAGGAAGGCCTGGAGGATCATTGTCCATGGGGTCGCGATGGGTCGGACACGACTTCGCACATAACAACAACAAAGACTTTCCCTTTCCGTATAGATACCACCTTGGCCTTGCTGCAATCTTTCCACAACAAGGCTAATTTGAGACCAATAGCATGCAAGATGGGGAAACTGCGTAGACAGGGCACAGAAGCACCATGGGGACTATTTCCCAGTAGCACTTTTACAGTAGAAGGAGAGTTGGCATTTATATCCTACTTTTCACTGCCCAAAGGAGTCTCACAGTGGTTTATATTAGCCTTTCCTTCCTCTCCCTGCCCTGTGAGGTAGGGGAGGCTGAGAGAGAAACAGCTGTGAGTACAGTTTCTAACAGGACTGTGAATAACCCAAGGTCACCCAGCATGGGGAGGATCAGGGAATTCAATCCAGCTCACACATTAGAAACCACTACTCTTAACTAGTACAAATTGGTTGTACAAATTGCCATTGCCTTAAAGAGATGTAGCTACAGGTAGAAGAAGGTGTTGCAGGAGGATGGTGTAAGTCTTTTTTGTCTTGCTAATTGGCTGTTAGTTGATTCTTTTCCTTTAAATACAGACCTTCTGGCTCATGGCTTCTCAGAGCAATCCAAAGCATTCAGGTATTTCCTACATGGAGAGGTGATTGTGTGCTTCATAAGGTTTGCAATTGGAGAAGGTAAAGGTAAAGGTATCCCCTGTGCAAGCACCGAGTCATGTCTGACCCTTGGGGTGACGCCCTCCAGCGTTTTCATGGCAGACTCAATACGGGGTGGTTTGCCAGGGCCTTCCCCAGTCATTACCGTTTACCCCCCAGCAAGCTGGGTCCTCATTTTACCGACCTCGGAAGGATGGAAGGTGGAGTCAACCTTGAGCCGGTTGCTGGGATCGAACTCCCAACCTCATGGACAGACAGCTTCAGACAGCATGTTGCTGCCTTACCCCTCTGTGCCACAAGAGGCTCATAATTGGAGAAGGGAGGAATGCTTTTGTCTTTCTGTGTTTTCTCTCTGTATATGTCTGTATGTAGAGGGGAGTACTATGCAGCGCCCCCCCCCCCATCCTCATCCCAAGCAGCTCTTTCCTCCAAAGGAACTGATTTCTGCAGTCTGGAGAGGAGCTTTCATTCTGGGGTTCTCCAGGTCCCACCTGGCGACTGGCATCCCCAAACAATGGCAGAGATGCTAGCACCTAGAGATCCTACTTCTGGGCTTTCTCAAAGACTGAAGAATATTTCAGAGGTTTCTCAATGGTACAAAAGTTGAGAAAAGCTGACATAGAGGCAGTAGTTGCAACACTCTCTGTAATTTCTTGGCTGACCAATATTTTCAAGTTTGATTGTAACATACAGCTGTTTGTGATTTACCTTGATATTCAACTGGACTGAAGAACATATAGACTAAAAGGTTTTTCAGTTTTTAAGCAAATTTTGCTATCAGTTAAATATATTAATTTAAGGAAGAAACTGTGACAAGGTTATGAATTATTTGATGTTTAATGTTATTAGCAATTGCCTCACTCTGCAGGGCCTGCTGGGGCCTGTGTGGGGCCAGGGGAGGCCGGGAAGCCCCCATGAAGGTCTGTCCCCACCGTGCTAAGCCTACTGAGGCCTCTGCCAGCCTTGGCGGGACCTGGAAGCCTTCCTGCAGTGTGCCAGGGAATCACGGCCATGGCTTGCCCTGTGGGGTGCAGGGCAGCCAGGAGAAGCCTCCATGTGTTCCTCCCTGGATCAGGGCTGGACATGTGTTGAATCAAGACCGGGATGGCAAACATGCTAGATCGGGGGCAGGCTGTTGTGCAGATGTGCTGAATTGGGGCCGTGGCAGCATGCTATCTGGATTGCCCTCTGCCATTCCTATGGGATGCAGGGCACCCAGAAGGAGCTCCCCCTCCCCCTCTTCCCCCTCCCCTGTCTCCTTATCTCCAGTCCTCTTCCTCTTTTCTTTCCTTCCTTTCTGCCTTCCACAGGCTTCCGTGCTACCAAAATCTCTCTCCCTCCTCCATGGCCAGTAATCTTTGAGGTTGCCAGCTCTGGGCTGGAAGCGGACATGATATTTGGTGGGCAGGGACCTTGCTGGAGTCTGCTGGACTTCAACCCCCTTCATAGCAGCCAATTTTGTCACTTTATGATCCTCAGGCCCCTTCTGGATGCTGGTCCCTGCCGTCTACACAGAATGCGATTTCCGTTTTGATTTTGGGGATTTAGGTTTTCCTTCTGCAGCAAGAAGGATTGATCTGGGCCCATTCCGCACCAGGATCAATGTTGCAAATTGGTTTCAGAATGAAAATAAGCCATTTAAAATAGTGGAATTTGTCATTATGCATACCTGCCTTTGTAGTGGAATCCAGTAGCGTTTCTATCGTTTCCCACAGGTTTCCGGTCTCAGCAAAAATCTCTATCCAGGAAGCGATATTTGCCGAGCTTTGTCCTGCTCCTGGCTGTCAATCAAATGAGCAGCCAATGGGCAGCCATTATCATGCTCCTGAAAAGCCCCTTTCCCTTTAAGGCAGGTTTAAAAACACACACACACACGTTGCAACGAATCTGCGTTGATTTGTTGCAACAGAGAGACCCATCTAGCTAGCAGGTTATGTGTGAGCTGCTGTTTTATTGTTGCCATGCTCTCCCAAGTGAAAAAAAAATCCCCCCCCCCCGTGCACGGGCGCGATTTCCGGCCGAAAATAAAGGGAAAAATAAAGGGAAAATAAACCAGCAAACGGGGCTATGTGGTGCCGGAAGATCAGAGGAGAGACCCAGGGGGAGGGACTTTGCTGAAACCGCAACAATGGTAACACACAGAACTTTTCTGCTAGTGTTGCAGATTGGTTGCAAGAGTGTAGCGCTTTCCAGAGGGTGAATCCACTTTTTGAGATTTCCCTGGAAGCACTACAACTAAGCGCTTTTTGCGGATCGGTTTCAGGAGTGTGGCAGATTGTCTACGACGTTGTGCATAACTGCATTTTAGTAGTGATTACAATTTGCCACACTCCTGCTACAAAGAATCTGTGCGGAATGGCCCCTGGAGTCACCCTACCTTTATTGTGCAATATCTTAGAGTGCTTTTAATGCTCAATATTTAAAGATTCGGATTGAGAAAGCAGGCTGTTTTGAATCAGGGCTCTCTTCCGTGGTAGAGATGCCCTGATTGGCCAAAGATGGCCATGTTACAAGCTTGCCTTAAAGGAGCAGCCCCTAATTTCTCATGTTCTGTCGTTCTTGGATTTTTTCTCCCTCCTCTGCCTTCTTCGATCCTTTCTTTCCCCCCCTCCAAGAAAAGAAAGAGGTTCCTTGCTTGGCTCCTCCCGTCCCCTTCAAGAAAAGAAAGAAAGAGGCTTGGCTCCCCCCCCCTTCTGAACTACCCTAACCACACACAGAACACTTTTCTGTTTCGATGGGGGGGGGGGGAAGAAAGACCCAAGTTCAAATTGATCTGAATTCAACAGGATTGACAATGGAATAAACAAAGTAAGTGCAGACTCTGCCCAGGCAACAGACTCTGGAGAAAATGGCTGCTTTGGAGGGTGGACTCTACGGTGTTACACCCTGCAGAGGTCCCTCCCCTTCTCACACTCCACTGCCCAAATCTCCAGATAGTTTTCCCAATCTAGCCTAGCCAAGAATTTCAGGAAAGGATTCCCAGCTTGTAATTTAAAAAATCGATATACATTATGAGCAGTATTCGTATGTAAACCTGCCTTAATACTGAATCAAATTCTTGGTCCACCAAGGTCAGGATTGTCTGCTAAGAATAGCAGTGCCTCTCCAGGGTCTCAGGCAGAAATCTTTCCCATCATCTACTGCTTGGTCCTTTAAACTGCAGGTGCCAGGGATTGAACTTGGGACCTTCCGCATGACAAGCAGACGTTCTGCCCCTGAGTTGATCCTGCTGCACTGAGCAGCAGGTCGGACCAGATGGCCTGTATGGCCCCGTCCAACTCAACGATCCTATGATTCCCTTAGATGGTTTAGTGTTTGTTGTCAAAACTGTGTATTCACATGTTTTTGCAATTTGTTTCTTTAAA
Organism: Paroedura picta; assembly: GCF_049243985.1. NCBI lineage: Eukaryota > Metazoa > Chordata > Lepidosauria > Squamata > Gekkonidae > Paroedura > Paroedura picta. The sequence goes on along the minus strand of NC_135370.1, from coordinate 21,110,648 downwards.
CGCTGATCCTGCATTATGGATTACTGTAGGTGTGAATGCAGCCAGTTTGGTGTAGAAGCCCAGACTGATTTGGCAAGCCGGGTTCAATTAAATTCTGGACTCCCCCACATGCAGCCAGATGGGTGCCCTTGGGCTCGCCACAACACTGATAAAGCTGTTATGACTGAGCAGGAATATCAGGGCTCTCTCAGCCTCCCCTACCTCACAGCGTGTCTGTTGTGAGGAGAGGAAAGGGAAGGTGATTGTAAGCCTCTCTGAGACTCCTTCGGGTAGAGAAAAGCAGAATATAAGAACCAACTCTTCTTCTTCTTCAGTAATATCAGGGCTCTCTCAGCCTCCCCTACCTCACAGGGTGTCTGTTGTGGGGAGAGGAAAGAGAAGGCGATTGTAAGCCTCTCTGAGACTCCTTCGGGTAGAGAAAAGCAGCATATAAGAACCAACTCTTCTTCTAGCTAGGGCGGACTTGGGTAGCTGTGCTTGAGAATCTGGCCGTAAATCAGTTCATCCTTTTTGGGCCTGAGATACCCATTGCGTCTGACTTTTGTTTCAGCGCCTAGTTATGATGGATGGCATCTGGAGTGACAGGTGAGGGGGGGGAGCTGTGGGAATGGGACATTGATAAGAACAAGGGGTTCCAAGAGGTGTCAATTTTAGCAAAGATTTAGAGATGCTTGTTTCCTTTCTTCAAAGAGATTTTCTTCAACAACGTCTGCTTATTGGGGAGAAATCGACTGGTCTCTCCCATTTGTAGCCAGTGATTTATAAAGATTCTGCAGCAAAACATTATGAGCAGTGAGCAATTTGTATTACAAGCTCTCTATCTGCAGACTTTGTCTGCAACCATGCTTTTTCTGCCAGGTCAGTCTTTCTCTAGCTGTAAAAAAAAACAAACAAAAACGTGTGTCATTGGTAGTTCATAACTTTGCAAAGGAGCTTCTTTGAAGCTCGGTCACTCTGCAGTTGAAACAGGCTGGCCACTCTCTCAAGAATTCCTTCAGAGTCAATAGAAGTATTCAAAGATTGGTAACATCCCCCCCTTTTTTTGGTCTGTTTGCCTCGTTTTGTTCTTTGCCTAGAATATATGCTGAAAGGTTAAGGGAGTCGTTTTTTTTTAAAATTATATGTTTAATAATTTTCTCCAGGGGACCTGATCTCTGTACCCTGGAGATGAGCTGCAATTCCAGGGGATCCCCCGGTGCCACCTGGAGGCTGGCATCCCTACATATATATATTTTCCAGTAAAAATATTATAACATAATTTAATATACGTAATATTTTAACACTTAATGACAGTTCTACAGGACATGGCATGGAATTTGAAGTTATCCAAAGGGGCAATCTAGGTTTATATTGGAATTTAAAAAAAATTAAGTATTCTTTTTATTTGAATAGATTAGGCATTAGATTATTATATTTGAATAGATTAGGTATTAGGGAAGGTAGAATGTTTTTTGTTTTCTTTAAATCTGTTTTGTATGTCAAGACCTTGTTAGAAATGAAATAATTTAAAGAATTGCCATTAAGTGAAAAGAATAATGAATATAAACCTCTTGCTAGATTCTCTAATTCGAATGGAAGTTTTATTCTATGCTGTACCACTGTTTCCTTTGGGCTTCCTTCTAAATAAAATAAAATATGTATTTTAAAGTTCTTTCCGAGTAAGAAAACCATCCCCCGTCCCCACCCCACCCAGGCAAACGATTGTGTTCTGGTTAGCATGCAGCTATTTTTTGCTCTGGGGATGTAACGGCGAGCAACGTGGCTCCTTTCTGAAGCCGTTTCGTTGCATTTACATTTTTTTAAAAGAAATAATTGATCATATCTCTGTAATTTTAGACTTTTATGCTAAAACACAGGATACGTAAAGACAGAGCTCAGCACGTCCAGTGAATTATGGCTTATCTGGGGAGCTGAAATACAAAGATTATAAAGAGCCGGGGGAAGCGCCACCAGAACTAAAATTAGTGTTCCTCCTATCTGACTAAATATATGTTTTTTTTTTAAGTAATAAGAGGGAGCCGTTATTGAGACTGCAATCATCCTTTGCAATAAACAGTGTTTTCCTCAAAATCTGCTATACAATAAAGTTATATCAGGACTTGGACGCCCTGCCCTTATAATTAAAACAAACAGAGGGGAAAGAAACCTACCAATTTTTTCCTTTAAAAGCTGCATTTCATTTTATTTATATAGCGATGTGAAGAATTATTCCTTGCGAGGATTTCCATAACTGGAAGAGTTTGAAGGCGTTTTCATATGGGAAGATATGATGTTGTTTTAGACCCAAAGTGTAGGGATGCCAGCCTCCAGGTGGCACCTGGGGATCCCCTGGAATTGCCGCTCATCTCCAGGCTACAGAGATCAGCTCCCCTGGAGAAAATGGCTGCTTTGGAGGGGGGGGACCCTGTGGCACTTACCCCGCTGTCCCCCCCAGGCTCCATCCCCCAATCTCCAGAAGTTTTCCAGTTAGAGATGCTAGCCTCCAGGGGATCCCCTGGAATTCCAGCTCATCTCCCGGCTACAGAGATCAGTTCCCTTGGAGAACTTGGGATGCTTTGGGGGTTGGGGTGTATGGCATACCTCACTGCCTACATCATTTCCAGGTTGCATAGGCACAAAGGTGGAGAATGTGGTACGTGCATGCGTGTGCCATCCAGGTGCAACTGACTTACAATGAGCCCAACAAGTGCCTTTCAATGCAAGAGTGAAGCAGAGGTGGTTTGCCATTGCCTTCCTCTGCAGAGCCTTCCTTGGTGCTCTCCCATTCGAGTATAACTCCTGCTTAGCTTCCGAGATCTGGGAAGCAGAAGTGATTTGCCATTGCCGTCCTCTGCAGAGCCTTCCTTGGTGCTCTCTCATTCGAGTATAACTCCTGCTTAGCTTCCGAGATCTGGGAAGCAGAAGTGATTTGCCATTGCCGTCCTCTGCAGAGCCTTCCTTGGTGCTCTCCCATTCGAGTATAACTCCTGCTTAGCAACCAAGATATGGGAAGCAGAGGTGATTTGCCATTGCCGTCCTCTGCAGAGCCTTCCTTGGTGCTCTCCCATTCGAGTATAACTCCTGCTTAGCTTCCAAGATCTGGGAAGCAGAGGTGGTTTGCCATCGCTGTCCTCTGCAGAGCCTTCCTTGGTGCTCTCCCATCCGAGTACCAACCTTCCTTATCTTCCAGAAGTTTCATGAGATCAGGCTTTACTGTGCCATGATCCTTTCCATAGTTGGCTCAAACTGGAGAATATTATCCCAAGATGGGGGTTGCCAATATTCTGTTTATTATTAATTTTTATATATATACATATACTGTCCTCCCAGGACATGGCACCTGTGGTAATGCTGACACCTTCCTTGGAGCCAGCCCACTGAGTTCAGAATGTGGGTGAGGCCAAGCTTCTGAGTTTTCATCCGAGATTTAATTTACCCAGGAGATCCCTCCCCCCCAATGTCATTTCAGTAGCAGCTGCCACCAAAGTATGAGAATTATTCTCACACTCCTTTTTCCTGGTGCATTTCTAACAGTTACTCCTGTCTCCTGTGCTTGGGTTTCCTTTGCGTGTTTGTGTGTGTGAGACTCCACCTCCCATAGAAACTATTTTACGGTCAGCTCTGTGTCCCCTGGCAACCATTTTGTCAGACTTCCAGAGGTGTCTGTATGCTGCAAAAGGTTTGAGCCCCTGTCTTAAGAAATAAACAGATGCATGCTCAAACTTTTCTATCCCTTTTGGACAGTCTAAATTTTCCCAGGTCTTTTTGTGGATTCAATCTTTACATGAAACTTGAACTACACATACTGAAATCTTTCTTTCTTTCTTTCTTTCTTTCTTTCTTTCTTTCTTTCTTTCTTTCTTTCTTTCTTCCTTCCTTCCTTCCTTCCTTCCTTCCTTCCTTCCTTCCTTCCTTCCTTCCTTCTTTATTTTCCTTCCTTCCTTCCTTCCTTCCTTCTTTATTTTTCTGCCTTCCTTCTTTATTTTTCTGTCTTCCTTCCTTCCTTCCTTCTTTATTTTTCTGCCTTTCTTCTTTATTTTTCTGCCTTCCTTCTTTATTTTTCTGTCTTCTTTCCTTCTTTCCTTCCTTCTTTAGTTTCTGTCTCTTTCTTTCTTCCTTCTTCCTTCTTCCTTCCTTCTTCCTTCTTCCTTCCTTTCTTTCTTCCTTCCTTCCTTCTTTATTTTTCTGTCTCTTTCATCCTGTCTTTCTTTCTTTCTTTCTTTCTTTCTTTCTTTCTTTCTTTCTTTCTTTCTTTCTTTCTCCTGAGCTCTTCAGAGTCCAAGTAAATTTCCACATGCCAGATATGACGATACACAGTACATTAATTCTTTTGTACAGACAAAAATTCTTCCCAATTTACATTTCTGTCACTCCATAAATCAAAACTTAACTTTACACATTTAAACAATTTCTGTTGGGATTTTGGATCAGAGCTGATAACCTTTTGCCAAGATTTCGCTAAGTGCAAATTGAGACATCTGAGATACAAAGCGGGTAATTTTTTTTTGTTGTTGCGACGGTGGTGGTACAAGATGATTTCTCTCCCGCCAGTAAACTCTCTGCTCTTTTTTGTCTCACTGAAAAGAGAGGCAATGCAACTCTTCAGAATATGGGGATATTTAGGGAGGGCCAAATTATACATAGTGCCAAAAATCTCTGACTGGATTTCCAGATGAGTAACTGAATTGCAAGAGGTTGTTTGGGTGGGGGAGGGGCGGGATCTAGTGATCTTGCTAGGGAAGAAGAGAATACTCCCCCTCCCCACCCCCATCATGGGATCTCCCCCTGCGCTTTCAGGATGTTTTACCTCTGGCAGGGACAAAAAATAGAGAAATACTTCTTAGGACCTAAAGTTCCTCATTTCCATTCCGGAAACTGGCTAGGGGGCATTTGGAGCAGGGGTGAGTTAAGAAAACTGCTCAGCAGTCAGCCGCAGTCTGCATCCCTTGTGGTGGAGTGATAAGAGTGGGCAATTAGGATCCAGGAAAACTAGGTTCAAACTCCTACTATTTCAGATTAACCTACCTCACAGGTTTGTTATGATAGAATGGGAAAGTGAGAATTGATCTTGGTAATGTTTGCTGAGCTTTTAGGAGGAAAGAATGCTCAAGACATAAAGAAGAAGCTGGTTTTTATACCCCATTTTCCAGTACCCATCACCTACTCTACCACTCTCCACAACAGGTGCCTTGTGAGGCAGATGGGGCTGAGAGAGCTCTAAGAGAACTGCTGTGAGGACAGACCAGAGAGAACTGGACGGGCTCAAAGTCACCTAGCAGGCCTCTTGTGTCTCAAAGCTGCTGACAATCCCCACAACAGAAGCTTTATCTCTTCCTTTCCCCACAACAGGCCCCCTTGTGAGGCAGGTGGAGCTGAAATTCATCATAAACAATATTCCTGTGAGAATGTCTACAACAAAATTATGAAGGGTTATGTTTGAACTTTACTATTCTAGGATGCTTTATTGAGCCTTTGCCATTGAGGAAGATTGCCTTGAAAATGATTAAAGACCCTGGAGATCATTCTGGCTAGACCTGAATGGATTGGGAAAAGAATTATTGTCTTCTTGGTTATTACAATCTATGTTGATTGCCTTTGTGCTCAAGCTTCTCTCCACCTGGAGGCTGGCAACAGGTTGGAAAATAACTGGAGTTTTGGGGGATGGAGCCTAAGGACTATGGGGTTTGGGGAGGAGCACAACTTCAATAGGGTATAAGGCAACTGAGTTCACCGTCTAAAGTGGCCATTTTGTCCACTGTTTCCGCACTGGGAATTTTGCTGCCTTGGCTCTCATATGGGAGCACAAATCCGGAGTGGACAAGGTGCACCAAGCCAAATGCTCCCCCATGAGGGAGCAGGAAGAGATGGGGCAACCTGCCCCAACTCTAACTCCAGCCTGCAACCTGGCGTAAAGCCTTCAGTGCGGAATCGGTGCTGATAGTATGTATACTGTCTCTCTGTGTACTTACCTAACCTATAAGGGAATATGTTGGTACTTTGTCAGTTTTTATATTCCCTTATAATAGCATGATTCCTTAATGTCACATAGGTCAGAGAAAATCGTGCTGAATTTACAGTGGTGTTGGAAGCCGTTACGATCAACATACAAGGATTGTAAGTAGATGAATTAAGTTTCTCGCTCTTGAACGACAATACACGCTATAATTTTTTGTCAATTAAGTTTATTTCTTAATTCAGACTTGTCACTTAAGAAAATCATTCTGTGAAAGCATTTACTGAACCAGGGAACGCTCTGGTGAGTCTTGTACCTGCAAACAAAATTGAAGAGGAGAAGAAGACATTTACTTGGTGCGGCTTTTGGTTCCAGTTATTTCCTCATATATTGTATAACCATCTGAAGGAGGGCAACTCTGGCCGGTAAACTCCATGTGAACCTCCAAAGAGCGATGCCAGGGGAATAGCAGCTGCCCCGGTGCAGGACCTCCATGTTCCCAGCCAGGGGGACCTACCACTGTGCTATCATTCGTTTCCTTCGGAATTTATGAGAGCCGTTGGCAGCCATTAGAGCGCATTGCTTGTTTTCTCCAGCTGGGGGCAGTAAGTGCTGCGTTCTCACAGGACAAGAGGGGAGGAGCAGAAGCTACATGGGGTTAAGCGGAGCGTTGGGTGGGCAGGGATCCCTGAAAAATTCGTCAACGAATCTGGTATTATTTACAGGCGGCCTGTTTTGCAGTACCCATGATTCTTCCCCACATTTTTATACATGTCGGGCATCTTAATTTGCGAAAAGAATGCATCTGTTGAGTATGTTTAGTTCTCTTTTCGGATAATGCCAGGGCATCCTCTAACTCCGACTTCTCCTCAGACACAACTGCATTATGCAAACATCTTGTGTTACATAAACAATGCAGCCGCTCGGTGCAGAACAATATGCCAGATATCTCTGACTTTCATCATTGAGGGCGCAGGCTTAATCTTGTTGACTTAATGAGAGAAGTTGAATGTTGTGGTCGAAGTGTCACATAAATATTGGTTTCTCTTACCCCCTAAAAAAATCACATTACCACACCCTGGCATTTTCGGAAAGCAACGCTGAAAAGAGGCTTCCCACAAACGAATATGTAAGTGGGAGATGGTTGCCACGATGCACAGCTCTTCTGAAGGACAGATAGTTTGTGTCTCCCTCTATTTATTGTGACAAAGACCAGTCCAGTTCTTGTGTGGCTTGAGGAAGAGAAGGAACGAACCCTGTGTGCAAAAAGTCTTTCACTGGTCATCCAGGATTATCATTAAGTGCACTCAAAACCAACCCTTACTGAAGAAGAGTTGGTTTTTATATGCCGCTTTTCTCTACCCGAAGGAGTCTCAGAGCAGCTTATAATCGCCTTCCCTTCCTCTCCCCACAACAGACACCTGTGAGGTGGGTGAGGCTGAGAGAGCCCTGATATAACTGAAGAAGAAGAAGAGTTGGTTCTTATATGCCGCTTTTCTCTACCCGAAGGAGTCTCAGAGCAGCTTATAATCGCCTTCCCTTCCTCTCCCCACAACAGACACCCTGTGAGGTGGGTGAGGCTGAGAGAGCCCTGATATAACTGAAGAAGAAGAAGAGTTGGTTCTTATATGCCGCTTTTCTCTACCCGAAGGAGTCTCAGAGCAGCTTATAATCGCCTTCCCTTCCTCTCCCCACAACAGACACCCTGTGAGGTGGGTGAGGCTGAGAGAGCCCTGATATTCCTGCTCTTTCAGAACTGATAAAACTGTTCTGACCGAGCAATGATTAGCATTCTTCCAGCATTGAGGCTGCGACTAAAAGAAAACAGATAACTTTGGGGTTTGGTTTTGTTGACATTGGGTGCTTTCATTGAGAAGCAAGTTAAGCAGGGCTAATTCGAGTGGGTTTTATTTGTTCCCGGTTTATTTGAGTAACCTCTGCAACTATTGATTTCCAAAAACTGGCTATAACTGGGCAATATCACTACATTGGATTAAACATCCCTAGTTCACTGCAACCTCTCCAATGATTTTTACTGTCTGTTTTCATTAAGTGAGCTAGTCTAACTGAAGTAGCATGCCATCTTGGACCCACCTTTAATGCAGGCTCTTGCAAGCCTCTTGGGATGGATTGAAAAGGAAAGCATTCAAACTTCTAGCATTCAAACTACTTGGAATCATAGAATCATAGAGTTGGAAGGGACCTCTTGGGTCATCTAGTCCAACCCACTGCACTATGCAGGACACTTACAACCCTATCGCTCATCCCCTGTAACCTGCCACCCCCTTGAGCCTTCAGAGAATCAGCCTCTTTGTCAGATGGCTATCCAGCCTCTGTTTAAAAATTTCCAGATGGAGCACCCACCACCTCCCGAGGAAGCCTGTTCCACTGAGAAACCGCTCTGTCAGGAACTTCTTCCGGATGTTTAGATGGAATTTCTTTTGAATTAATTTCATCCCATTGGTTCTGGTGCGTCCCTCCGGGGCAAGAGAGAACAACTCTGCTCCATCCTCTATATGGCACCCTTTTAAATACTTGAAGGTGGTTATCAGATCCCCTCTCAGTCATCTCCTCTCTAGGCTAAACAGACCAGGCTCCCCCAACTGTTTCGCTGCTTCTACTAAAAGTCTATTTATTAGGAATGTCAAGGGGAACCTTGGGGATTGCTAAGACTCACTCAAAAATGGTTCCCTGACACCTTGCAGCACCATGTTTGACAGTGAGGGTGAGGATCCAACCCTCACACTGGGGCTTCCTCTTTAAGCCAAACTAACAATAGATGTTCAGCTACATGGTCACCTTGAAACTCAGCACATGTAGATACATCTTTGAAAGGACAGGTGGGGGGAGATTTCTGAATACTCACAACACCCCCTAGGATTGCCCCTTTAGTCTCAGGAATCCCTGAAGATTTAGTAGTGGGGTTCAATGAGGGTGGAGGTTGGGGAGGGAAAGCTGCTCAGAGAGGATGGGATTTCACAGACTCCACTCTCTGAAGCTGCCGTTTCCTCCAGGGGAACTGATCTCATAGGCCAGGAAATCAGTTATACCAGGAGAACTTCAACATTAGGGTTGCCAAGTGTGGGCTGGGGGAGCAGAGCTGGGGAATGGTGCGACATCTCTGCTTGGGAAAACATGGAAGTGATGTCTCCAGTCATCATGGAAGCTATGAAAAAACCATAGAGTTTCTGGTAGATTCAAATGGGTAGCCGTGTTGGTCTGAAGTAGCAGAATAAAATTGCATTGACTAGTTCCATGTACTCCTAACGGTAAATGATAGTTGTTATAGTTTTAATGCATACATGCCAAAGTTTTCTTGGAGGCCCCCAGTGTGTGAGTGAATGAGGGAGTTTGTCTTCTGCTGTTAACGTGCAGATTTAAAAAGTTATAGCAATTGCTTTTGTTGAAACTTGTATCGCCTTGAAATCAAAGGACTTTTTATCACAAGGTGTTAATAAAGAACAGGTTATATTTGTGTTTTCAAGCTTATGATGCAGATCTATTACATTGCGGGCCCTGCGGGACCTTTCGGTATTCTGCAGGGCCTGCAAAACACAGCTCTTCCGCCAGGTCTACGTTCAGGCTGGGGCAGTGGGGGGAAGGTCGATGCTACAAATTTTGGGTATCTTGTCTCTCCTCCCTCTGGAGGTAGTAGTAGGAATTGGGCATGGACGGGGGAGGTTTCACCATGTTGCTGGGTTGTCAGTTTCTGTAGTGGTATTTCTTGTCCATTTTAATGGGAGTTTTAACTGGACACCCGTAACCTGCCCCGATCCTGCTTGGGAGTGGCGGGTAATAAATGTAATAAAAATAAAAGGTAAATCAGCTACAAGTACTAAAAGCCCTCTGGTTTAGTTCTGCTGATACTAACTTTGATTTTGGTCTGGGGTCATGGAGCAATGAGTCTGTCCTATGTTCTTGACAAGTCATGGAGAAGCAGAAAAAGGAAACAAGTCATTCCACTTTTGGGCCAGCTCTAGGATTGCCAGTTCCCCAGGCCTGGGTGGGGATCCTCTGTTTTCTGGATGCACCTCACTCTCCCCACAAAACCCAAAGAATGCCACAAATTAACATGACATGCCGATGTCACTTGGAAGCGAAGTCGGCATGTGAGGATCATTGAGGAGGTGACAATCTAGTATCATGAGAAGCTAATTCTACCATAGAGTTTTGCCCAGAACCCAGAGCGTTGTCCCCTGTTGTCCCCGATTTGCCAGTGTCAGTACTGGGTGATGTCAGCACATTGCTTCATTCCTCCCTGCTCCCGGAAAGTGCCCTTTCACCCCCGCACCAGCAATGCCAACCGATCTGGAAACCCTAGCCAAATCTGACTTAGCTGCATGTAAAGGCAGCCTAGGACTTGAGTCTTATCCAGCTGGTATCTTAACAGAGCATTAATCATACACTGGATCGACAAAGGGTTCATCCTGCGAACAATCATATTGTGACCCACTCGGATGGCTGCTAGGGGAGCTTCCTTGGAGGGTAATATAGCTTTTTCAAAGTGTCCTAGGAGTTCAGGTTATCTGGGGGAAATAGATTTCTTAGCATTCCTGGCACCTAGGAGAATGCTTTAGCAGTGTTCTAGACAATAATAGAGAGAAGAGAAGGGTCAGAAATTTTAATCAGAGGGACTCTTCCGTGCACCAGGATCCTCTGTTTGTGACAAACCCTCAGCAAGTCCGGGTCCAGTAACACCTTAAAAACAACCGAATTCCCAGGGTATAACTTTTTAACAAATGTTTTTCAAATATGATGAAGAGGGCTCTCGAAAGCTTGCACCCTGGGAATCTTGTTGGGTTTTTAGGGCATACTGGATTTCTTCTGCAAAACTACATGGTTATCCAACTGAAACTTTATCAGGCCAGTTTGTCTATTATACACACTTTGTTTTCTCCCCCATCTGAGCCATTGGAGGGTTTCAAGGCAGCAGCTGAGCATTCTTCGGCCATGTTTGGTTGAAGCTTCAGTGGAAGATCCCCTTCAACCATGTTCCATCAATAGGGCCTATCAGGAGGCAGTTATCAATGGTCACCTCTATGCCATACCTGGTTGGGACCACAGCTGAAGATCCCCCTTCCTCCACCTTCCATGGAGTGGCAAGGCCGCAGGTAGGCCCCTCCCTCCATCATACTTGGCCCAGCCCCATTCGGAAATGTCCTCCTCATGATATGATTTTGAATCAACAATCCTTTTTGAGATGATTGGAGAACACTCGTGCTGAAGTGGATTTCGGCGATTCCCAACCCAGGTTCTGGGGAACCGTAAGGTCATGGGAGAGCTCCCCAGGGTCACACAGCCTTTCCCAGAAGTTTGGATGGCTGCTGACATCACTAGATGCCACTGAGGCCCACTTCCCCTGTTGGTCTACAAGCCTAGTGTCTTTCTCCACAATGAAAATAGTAAGTGTGAGTCAGGATGCTGGACTAGATTGACTACTCGTCTGATTCAGCAAGATTTTTCTTATGTTCTTAATAACATTTCCACGTTCACTTTTTTGGCCTTCCTTATTCTGCAGCAAGTCTGGGTCCGATAACACCTTAAAAACAACTAGTCTCCCATCCAAGTACTGACCAGGGCCAATCCTGCTTAGCTTCCAAGATCTGGTGATATTAGGGCTATAACTTGAGATATCCAGGGCTGATTCTGCACTTACTTTGTTTATTCCATTGTAGATCCTACTAAATTCAGATCAATTTGAGCTCGGGTCTTCCTCTATCCCTCCCTCCCCATTGAAACAGAAAAGTGTTCTGCACATGATTAGGGAAGCTCAGAAGGGGGAAGCCAAGCACATCAGGAGCCTCTTTCTTTCTTTTCTTGAAGGGGGGGGAGAGGATTGGAGACAACAGAGGAGGGGGAAGAAATCCAAGAGGAAAATCTCTGCAAAGAGAAGTTAGGGCTTCCCCTTTAAGGGAAGCCTTGCAACCTGGGAATGAGGAAGCCTTTGAACTGATGCCCTGGCCAATCAGGGCTTTTCTTCTGTGTTGGAGGCTAGAGGCAGCAAGTTAATTTGGGGAAAAGCAGAGAGCTGCACCTTTACTCATGCCGATTTTTCAAATATCAAGGGTTATATCCACTCAGGATATTGCGGGGGGAAAGTAGGGTCACTCAGGATCAATCATTCATGTTGCAGATGAAAAATTTAAATCGCCCAAAATCAAAGTGGAAATCACATTCAATGGAGATGGTAAGGACTGAATTGACCTGGGATTGAAATAAAAGCTCTGTGCAGTTTCAGCCCAGGGCAGGGTGATGCTACCAATATACTATCTCATCAAGATTGATTGGCCTACTCCTGCCACTTACTTCCGTGCCCACTTCTCTGAAGGAACGTGTCACCACTTCCAGGGTTCTTCCAAGCCTGAAAAGTATTTCAGGGGTTCCTCCACAGTCAAAAGGTTGAAGAGGGCTGATTTAAACTATGATGTTCATCTCAATGGGTGTCACATTGTTCTGGTGAAGACTGCCATAAATCAGGTTGTGACTCCATAAATTTTGATGGGCAACCTGCTTGTTGAAGTCTTTATTGTCTGTCTGGGTGCACGTCTGGAACACAGAATGCAAAAGCAAGCTAGTAGAACAACACCCCCCCCCCAAAAAAAAAACAACAGAATCTTGATACAAACATTTTTGGTTTGTTTGCTTGCCATGAAATTGCAATCGACATTGGGTGACCCTGTGGGGTTTTCAATGCAGGAGACATTCAGAGGTGGTCTGCCATTGGCTGTCTCTGCATCACGACCCTGAACTTACTTGGTGGTCTCCCATCCAGGTACTGGCCAGGGCCAAACCTGCTTAGCATCTGAGATCTGGTAAGATTAGGGCTATGACTTGAGCTATCCAGGGCTGATTCTGTATTTACTTTGTTTTTTTTCCATTTTGGATCCTGCTGAATTCAGATCAATTTGAACTTGGGTCTTTCTCTGTCCCCCCCCCCCTAACTGAAACAAAGTGTTCTGCATTTGACTGGGGAAGCTCAGAACGGGGAGGGGTATCAATTGCAGCAGGAGTCTCTTTCTTGCTTTTCTTGAAAGAGGCAGGGAGAGGATTGGAGACATCAGATGAGAGGGAAATAAGAGGGAAATCTCTGCTGAGAGAAGTTAGGGCTTCTGGAGCGCAGTCACTTTAAGGGAAGCTTTGCAACCAGGAAGTCTTTGAACTGATGCCCTGACCAATCAGGGAAGACTGCTTTGCTCCAAAGCACGGAGTGGTAAGTTAATTCACAAAACATCTTTAATACATTTGGTTCTTTTTCCAAAGGACGACCAGATAACTCAGAACTCCAAAATCTGAACAGGAATTCATATAAGGGCAATTACAGAAGCATTGCTACTTCTCACAGTCCCCTCTCATGAAACCGTATTCTGGAAATGTTCGGTGTCAGCAAGAATGTCACCAGGATCAGAGGATACACGCACACACTGCAAAATGGCAGTTATTTATTTATGAATGACTAGGGACAAAGCCCATTGCATTCAGGAATACAATGGGCACTAAATTTGGGTGGGTGGGGTGGAAGAACTCTGCATATGGCCTCTCCTTCTCCCCAGGACCTGGAAACATTGCAGGCAGCAGGGAACTCACCAGCAGGGGCAGCTCTCACGTGGCAGGGATCTGCAGCCTCCGAGCCTCGGAAGGAAGTGGAAGGAGGAGTGGGTTGTCAGGGGTGAGGGACGGAAGGCGATTGGCTGGCTTCTGGACAGACAGGCAAACTGGGTGGAAGAGGAGGTACTCAGGGGTGGGACAGCTGCCCTGAGTGGGTGTTAAGCCCCGAGTGGCACTTAAGCCATGAGACCAGCTCCTCCTCCAACCCCTTTCCAGAAATATTAAGTGGAACAGATCAGGCTTGTAGACCACCCATTTCTGATAATATCAAAAACCTGTCTTTTAAAATTCAGTAGAAATGTTTAAAACGATTTAAAACTTATTTCATATTTAAATGTAAGGTACTCTGACAAGCCCTCTGCATTCCGTTTCTGCTTTGAATGTTGAACCTGGCTCTAGTTTTCGTACTCTGGTGGTGGGGAGGAGGAGGAGAATAGAGGAAGGAGGCCCGTTTTGAGGTTCCTGTGTGCTTACGTAGACCTCAACCATGTTACAGGCCCTTTGGGACTTTGGTAGGTCTGATAGGGCCTGGATCTCTACTGACAGCTTGTTCCATCAGGCATGAGAAGGCCCTGGCTCTAGTTGAAGCCAGTCATACTTCCTTGGAGCCAGGGATCACCAACAAGTTGGGCTGAGCAGATCATTGAGCTCTTCTGGGGACATCTTCAGAGAGGCAATCCCTCAGAGACGCATCGCAAACTCCCAATACTAGCAGGGTGGTTTTGAAATAACACTTGAGATACAGTAAGCCCATATCCGTGACTCATATTCCCCATTGTAAACTTTTTTGAACCTGTGGCCCACTTTCAAAAATAATAAACGTAACTCTTCCATAAAAATATCTCGACGCAGAAGAGCCAGCAAAGTGAAGGACAGGAACAGATGGCACATCAATCTCCCGCATTTATACAATTTGTTTTTTAATGCAAATAGTGTGGGTTGCTGCTCCTGCCTTGGATATTGTTCCAAAGATGAGCACATTTTCTTATCTTTCTGGATCAATGTGACATTTGCAGTTATCATAAAGTGGGAGCCCGTTTAATGATGCTAATGCTTCCTTAATGCAAAAATAAAATCACCTTCTTTATAGAAAGAAAGGGGAAAAAAGCAAACAGATTAAAAGTCCCCGAGAGACTATTGAAATCTGTGACATTTGCAGTTCCTGGCAGCTTCATTATGCACAGGTAAAAGGTATCTTGAAAGCATTGTTTATGCCCATTAATCAGAACATTAAGTAGAGACGTTAAGAGGCTCCTCTGGTAGGAAAGGGGAAGCGTTGACAAAACTGCATTAATATAAAGGGACTGGTCTGTCTGTGGAGTGGAACCGGTAAAGATAGGTCATGGAAACAGTTCTGGAAAGGACAATGGTGGTGTTGTGCGTATCCATTGTGGGTGTTCAGCGCTTAGAGGCGTTACAAATCCAGGATTCTAACTCCCAAGCACGTGTAAGAAGTGCGAGCAGAAAGCTATGCTGAGCTTCAACCAAGTTTACATGGACATCCTTCAAGTAGCCCAGCTGCTGCTGGAGAGCCAAGAACATACATACATGAAGCTGCCTTCTACTGAATTAGTCAAGGTCCGTATTGACTACTCAGGCTGACAGCAGCTCTCCAGGGTCTCAGCTGAGCTCTTTCTCAACACCTGCTGTCTGGTGCTTTCAACTAGACATGCCAGGGGTTGAACGTGGAACCTTCTGCATGCCAAGTAGATACTCTTCCACCGAGCCACAGCCCCTCCCCGAAGAAGACCTCTGGATCGTCAACAACTGGAGACCTTGGTTGTCTGGAGACTGTTGAGGACGACAACTGATACCTGTAGACTGGTATTATCCTTGATGTTGGCTGGAGCCATTCTGCTGCCTGAATCCATTCTTACCCCCACCATGCCTGACTCAGCTAGCCATCCGAGCTTCCTCAATCACCCAGCGCTTTTTGAACACCGCAATTGTCAGTCTCTCTCCAGGCTCCCCTCCCCCATGATTCTCTCTTCTGAAGTTAAAAAAAAAATGGCAATTTGTCTACACAATAACAGCAGAGGCAAAGCAACAGACAATTACAAACAATTTGACTTTCCCAGAACAGTTCTCCATTTGACAGTTAACAATATAATTGCTACTGCTAAAGCATTGATACCTGGCAAGTGACATGGCAGTAGGGTGGGCAAACAAACAGATCCTGACAGCAATGCCCTAACCTACAGGAAAATGTCCCGGTGGCCATGCCCCAACAATTTCACCAGCACTGTACTTGGTTCAGACCCTTCACCCTGCAATCATCACCTTTAACATTTTTTTTTTACAGATTTAAAGATAATTAACTTCCATTCAGGAAACCCTTCCAGAGCCATCAAGAAGCCCCAGGTTTTACGAAACCCTGGTTGAGAAAGCAGGAAATTATGAAATTGGGGAGAATCTCCCTTCCAGCTCCCCTGTTCAAACTGCTCTTTGATCAGAACAGAACTGATTAAAAACTGACTCCAAATTCCAAAGAAATAAAATTCTGTAGGAATTCAGGAAGAAACTGGGTAAAGAGGAATCAAGAGAGCTTGACGGCCCTAATGAGGAGTGTGGAAGACCAGTGTAGCACAAGCAATGGTCAGTCACTTTGCAGCACACTCAAGGCAATAACAACGCAGTGGAGACCTCAGGACTCATGTAGGACAACCCAGCCCGAGTGTTTAACTTTCCTGGACAATATTATTTTTCAGTTTCACATACTATATTTGTTCATTAAATTTATTGGATAGATGGATTTCACTTTGCTTACCAAAGGGAACCCAAATGCCTTGGAAACCCTGTTGAGGACCTCCTGATGACGCCTTGTTTTTGGTCACTGGCCTGATCCAATATGTCTTCTTTTAGGCTCGTATGTCTTGGGCCGTCGTGCTCTGTATCCTTGGTTCATGGGGAGATTCTGGAGTTCTGGTCCCAGTGGTGGAACTCCTGATGGCACCTGGCTTTTGGCCATGGAGTGACAGATTGTTGGACTGGATGGGCCAGTGGCCTGATCCAACATGGCTTCTCTTAGACCATTTATGCACTGGAGGTTTCATGCTGGGCTGCAGGCTGGAGTTTTAGTCGTGGCAGGTTGCCCCACCTCTTCCTGCTCCCACACGGGGGAGCATTTGGCCTGGTGCACCTCACCCGCCCCCAATCTGTGCTCCTGCACGGGAGCTGGGGCAGTGAAGTTTCCAGTGCATAAACGGTCTTAGATTCTCTTATGGTCTTCATATTCTGAGATTCTCTATTTTATTTTCATAACCTCACCTAGTAGGTGAGGCTGAGCATGGGCAACTGGCTTAAAGTCCCTCTGCAAATTTTATAACTTGGATGTCCAGGATCTTAGTCCCACATGCTAGAGAAATGTTCTGTCTCCTATGTACATTTGGATCTGCGTGTCCAATCACAAGTTATTGAGCAGGTAGCCATTTACATTAAAAGATCAGCAGAGAATCAGCTTCAGTACCTTTGCCTCTATATCATCAGTGTACATACAGTCCCATTACCATGAGCTTGTTACAAACAGCACTTCGTGTCTGAGATCAAGAAATGTCCTCTTGAGGTGTTTCTTCTGCCTCCTTGGAAGCAAGGTCGCAGTGTTCTGTGCTGTTCTCTCACAGCACATCCCACAGAAATATCTATAGTTATCGAAAATAAAAAAAATGCTTATTAAAAATGCACTGCTTTTTTGGCAATCAAAACAGACTGAGAATCTTGCCACCATGTACACCTACACACATCTTCCTGGAGGTCCTGCTCCATTACATGTGGGATGGGGGATGATTCAGTACATGATGAAGTACATATGCTGACACAGTTTCCTTCGTATGGTTGAAAATTTAACCCTGAAAGCAGATTCAGTGGGAGCCAGAAGGTGGTTACATGGGCCTAGAGTAGGACCTGGGGACTTACCTGGGAAGTACAGCTCAAACCTGGACTAGAGAGATCAGTTCCCCAGAGAAAATAGATGGCTTGGAGGGGGGACTCTATGTAATCGTCCTCCGTGGAGAGTTCCCTGTCCCTTCAGGTTCCACCCCCAAATCTCCAGGAGTTTTCCCATTAGAAATGCTGTCCCCCAGGTGGGACCTGGTGGGAATCCCCCAGAATTACAGCTCATCTCTGCACTGCAGAGCTCAGTTCCCCTGGAGAAAGGGGATGCTTTGGAGGGTGGACTCCATGGCCTTGTACCCTGCCACAGTGGCAGTGGGATGACATGGTGTTCCAGCAGGCAGACAGGCAGTAGGCTAGGAAAAGGGGACTGCAATAGCCTTCAGGACCGCCTTCCTTCTCTCTCTTCATCTTCTATGTCCTGCCTGCGTCACAGTGGCTTCCCCCTCCCTTGGGAAGGGTGGGGAGTAGAACGCAAGGTCACATCCGTAGATTTCCATTGCTGTTTCAGTGCCTTGCCACGGATAAAGATGTTCCCACATCGAAAACACCAAAGGGCTCTATGTACATGCTCAAATAAAATTCAATCCTTTAAATGTACTAAAAGAGCCAGTTTGGTGTAGTGGTTAGGAGTGCGGACTTCTAATCTGGCAAGCTGGGTGTGATTCTGCACTCCCCCACATGAAGCCCGCTGGGTGACCTTGGGCTCACCACGGCACTGATAAAGCTGTTCTGACTGAGCAGGAATATCAGGGCTCTCTCAGCCTCACCCATCTCACAGGGTGTCTGTTGTGGGGAGAGGAAAGGGAAGGTGACTGTAAGCCACTTTGAGACTCCTTCGGGTAGAGAGAAGTGGAACATAAGACCCTCCTCCTCTTGCTTCTTCCTCTTCTTCCTCCTCAGTGTCACTGACCAAACGTGTTTTAACATTGCCGCCTTTAGCAATGGTCTGGCATATGGTCTGTGCAGCACACCAGAAGCAATGGATTTTGTAATATATTAGCTCCTTTACATAAACAGAACCGTAACAGATATAAACAATGGACATCCCCAGATCTCCAAGAGTTCCCCAACTGGGATCTGATGTCTGACCCCACATCTTTCAATGGTGGCAACCCTACCAAGGCCTTTTCTGCACACAATAGATAATGCACTTTCGAAGTAGATTTTCCTGTTCTGCACAGGAAAATCCAGCTGCCAAGGCACATTGAAAGTGCATTATCCTATGTGTGCGGAATGGGCCCTAGTCCACGCACTGCTGCTCTTTCCTCTGTAGGTCCCAGAAATTAACCATGGGACCAAAAACTGATTCAGAAGGAGCCAACAGGTTGTTATGCAGGGCAGGGGGAGACACTGGGGCTCTCGACTCCCCACTGTGTCCTTGGTTCTGGATCAAGGAAGTCCTGGCCGAAAGGCCATTTCACACACAAGGCCAAATTCATTGTCACCCTGGCATTCAGCGGCGACGTTGGAATGATGTTCCAATGGATGTACTTCTCAGCAATTAATATTCCTACATGCTTCATGGAGGTCTGCATTTGCATATGGCTGGCTGCGTGCGAATTGGACAGCGATCAAATAAAGGAGTTGTCCAGTAAACCGGTTTAGACGGCTCCACATGCCTGTCGACGAAGAGGAGTGTCCTCTTAAGGCAGGAGCTGGAAAAGAGGAGGCAGGAATGGGAACGGAATGTCAAGCGCTTCGGAACACTTCCCATTTCTCCCTCTCTCTGTTCGCCCTCCCCCCTCGCCCAGAGATTAGCATAAAAATGTACTCTCCTAACCAAGCAGTCTGTTAACTGATAAGCTATCAAAAAATCATCTGTTATTTTTATAGCTCAAAGGCAGATGCCATTTCGAGCACCAGAGTTGATTGAGGAGGGATTTTTAGTGCCGCGAAGATTTATCATGGTAAACTCGAGGTACCTTGGAAAGGAATCGTTCACATTTTGAAATATTACCCCGACGGCAATCGAGCATTAGGATTTTGCCGGTCCCACTTTCTATCCCGAACCGAAACGTTTTGTGCCCCGTCATTAAAGAGCGTCAGCTTGTTGTTACTCGCCTTGGAAATCTTATCTTCATTAAGCCGAGAAGCCTGATGTAATTACTCAATAAGGCGTTGGTGTCAGAGCTGCTTAAATCTATTATTCCTGTAGGGGCCCGTTCTCCCACTTGGATGTTTTATGGGGCCCCGATAAAGGGGATGGGGATTGAATCAGCCTAATTGCTGTAAATTTGATTTCATAAATAGTTATCACTGTGCCGCCTTTGATATTTAGCTTGCGGGTATATGGGGGACCCTACGTTCTTGGAAACGATGGCTTACATGGAATCTCTGTCTCTCTCTTCGCACACACACACATATACGTCTGCTCATGCTCAGGTAAGGTGATAAAGGTTATTTACATACGTGTGTGTGTGAAATGGTGCCTGTAGAACAGTAACAGTGAAGGTGGAATTTCCTTCTCTTGCATCTGTGGTACACGGTGAAATCGATTGTCTCCCCACACCCCCCCCATCCACCCAGGGTCAGGTCACTAAAGGATGCCGCTGTTAGAGGTAAGTTTGCCTGGCTCTAGACAGAATGGAAATGGCTGAAATTGTTTCACGAGTCCTTTAAAAAGTAGTAGAAGTGTTGGTTTTTATACCCTGCTCTTGACTACCCTAAGAAACATAGAGTTGGAAGGAGGCATACAGGCCATCTAATCCAACCCCCTGCTCAACGCAGGATCAGCCCTAAGCATCCTAAAGCATCCAAGAAAAGTGTGTATCCAGCCTTTGCTTGAAGACTGCCAGTGAGGGGGTGCTCACCACCTCCTTAGGCAGCCTATTCCACTGCTGAACTACTCGGACTGTGAAAAACTTTTTCCTGATATCTAGCCTATATCGTACTTGTAGTTTAAACCCACTACTGCGTGTCCTTTCCTCTGCAGCCAATGGAAACAGCATCCTGCCCTCCTCCAAATGACAACCTTTCAAATACTTAAAGAGGGCTATCATGTCCCCTCTCAACCTCCTTTTCTCCAGGCTGAACATTCCCAAGTCCCTCAACCTATCTTCATAGGGCTTGGTCCCTTAGCCCCAGATCATCCTCGTCGCTCTCCTCTGTACCCTTTCAATTTTATCTACGTCCTTCTTGAAGTGAGATCTCCAGAACTGCACACAGTACTCCAGGTGAGGTCTGACCAGTATCGTATACAATGGGACTATGACATCTTGTGATTTTGATGTGATGTCCCTGTAGATACAGCCCAAAATGGCATTTGCCTTTTTTACTGCTGCATCACATTGCCTGCTCATGTTTAGTTTACAATCCACAAGTACCCCAAGGTCTCGTTCACACACAGTGTTACCTAGGAGCGTATCCCCCATCCAGTAGGTATGCTTTTCATTTTTCTGACCCAGATGCAGAACTTTACACTTATATTAAATTGCATCTTGTTCTCATTTGCCCATTTTTCCGTTGTGTTCAGATCTCGTTGAATTCTGTCTCTATCTTCTGGAGTATTTGCCAGTCCTCCCAATTTGGTGTCATCTGCAAACTTGATGAGTAGTCCCTTCACCCCCTCATCTAGATCATTAATAAATATGTTAAAAAGTACCGGGCCGAGCACCGAGCCCTGAGGTACCCCGCTACTCACCTCCCTCCAGTCTGATGAAACACCATTGACAACAACTCTTTGAGTGCGGTTCTCTAACCAATTCCCTATCCACCTAACTATCTGAAAATCCAGATTGCAGTCCTTCAACTTATCCATCAGAACATCATGGGGAACCTTATCAAAAGCTTTACTAAAATCCAAGTAAACGACATCAACTGAATTTCCACGATCCAGCAAACCTGTTACTTGGTCAAAAAAGGAAACCAGGTTGGTCTGACAGGACCTGTTGGAGACAAATCCATGCTAACTTCCTTGGATCACCAAATTGTCCTCCAGATGTTTGCAGATCGCTCCCTTTAATATCTGCTCCATTATCTTCCCCACAACAGAGGTCAGACTCACTGGTCTGTAGTTTCCCGGGTCATCCTTCCTCCCTTTTTTGAAGATTGGAATAACGTTTGCTCTCTTCCAGTCCGCTGGGACATCTCCAGTCCTTAAGGAGGTCCCGAAGATGATGGACAAGGGTTGTGCAAGTTCTCCGGAAAGTTCTTTGAGCACTCTCGGGTGCATTTCATCCTGCCCAGGGGATTTGAACTTATCCAGTGCAGCTAAATGCTTCTCCAAAACCTCTCTGTCCATGTCAACCTGCCACCCAGACACTATCTCTTGGCTACTGCCATCTCTAGATGTGCCCTAAACCCTTTGACCTGTGGGGAAAAACAGATGTAAAATAGGCGCTGAGCCTTTCTGCTTTCTCTGCATCCTCCGTTAGAGTTTGTCCATCCGCACCCAACAGTGGGCCTATTGCCTCCTTTACGTTTGCTCCTCACATAACTGAAAAATCTTTTCTTGTTACAGTGGGCTTCCCTGGCTAATCTTAGCTCACTCTCAGCTTTGGCTTTTTGGCCTTGGAGAAGACTCCAAGAAGATTATAATCCCTTTCCCTTCCTCTTCCCACAGCCAATGCCCTGTGAGGTAGGTGGGGCTGAGAAAGCTCAGACAGAATTTGTGTGACTAGTGACTAGAACTGTGACTAGTCCAAGGTTATCCAGCTAGCTTTATGTGGAGGAGCGGGGAATCAAATCCGGGTCTCCAGATTATAAAGAGCCACTCTTAACCACTATACCTATGATATTCTTTTTTAAAAAATTATTTATATAGATAAAAGTCCTGATGAAGGCTTGGTTAAGGTTGAAATCAACCATTGCAATAAGTTGTTAGACCGACTGGAGGTTTCTGTTGGTGGTGGGGAACCACTTGGGCATGAAATTTTGGTCACTGTGGGTGGGCAAGTAATTGTGAGTTCCTGGATTGTGCAGAGGGTTGGACTAGATGACCATGGAGGTCCCTTCCAACTCTATGATTGGACTAGATAACCATGGAGGTCCCTTCCAACTCTATGATTGGACTAGATGACCATGGAGGTCCCTTCCAACTCTATGATTGGACTAGATAACCATGGAGGTCCCTTCCAACTCTATGATTGGACTAGATGACCATGGAGGTCCCTTCCAACTCTATGATTGGACTAGATGACCATGGAGGTCCCTTCCAACTCTATGATTCTAGGTTCCACCAGCCACTGGTGGGGTTCGGGGGGGCAATTTCAGGTTGGGATACTCCTGGAGATTTGGGGGTGGACCCTGGGGAGGACAGGGACATCTATCGGGTAGAATGTTGGTGAGTCCCGAAGGGTCCTTTTTCTCCAGGGGAACTGGTCTCTTTAGCCCGGAGATGCGCTATAATTCCGAGGGATCCCCAGGTCCCACTTGGAGGCTGGCATCCCTAGCCCAGCCCAGCCCAACCCAAAATGTTGTTATATAGATTCCTATATAACACATATGAAATTTCATTTCATACAAATGAAAATGCTGCATTTGCTATATATAATCTTTTCAGTGTCGTGCAAGTCACTTCATATGAGTCTCTGGAGAGGTAGCTTATATTGCTTCATGAATTTGCTTTACTTATAATGTAATTATACTGATGTTCTTATTTATATCACCTTTTTGGTTGCCTGTGCATCAAGCAGTGCAGTTAAAGGTGTATAAATACTTAGTTTTGTAAATATTATTAGCTGTTCCAAATGGAAACATCTTTCTAAATCCAATTATAGAAAATACACGCAGAGCTTCTTTTCTTTTTTGTCGACAGAATGCTTGCATTCTTTTGTGGAAAGCTTGTGAAATTACAGTTTTGTTTACCTTTTTATTTCTAGTTTGGTCACCTTTCTCAATGAGTATGAAATGAAAGTTAAAACCTGGAAAGCAAAAAAACCTAAAATTGAAATAGCAGCAAAACAATATATTTTTTTAAAAAAATAAAGAATGCCATGATTTACTAGCTTGCAGTGAAATGAATCCAACAAGTTTTTAAGAACCTATGAAATATACAGAATTATAAATGCCAAAATTTTGAAGCTCTCTTGATTCTGGGGCGATGGTATTAAAACAAGCCATGGGAAAATATCTTCCCTCTTTTTTTCCATTATCATTAATAATGCTGTGCATTTCTTTTCAGACAATTCCTTAAAAATATGTATAACCTCAAAGGAGGTTAGAAATCATTAAAAAAATTAAAATTTATAACCAGCACTCGTTAGATCCTACAAGCTGTTCAATTAGCAGCTCATTTCAAAGAGGGCCTCCTCCATGCGTGTCAAAACAAGTCAAAAGATCGGATCCCCAATTCTGGGTTATGAAATTCTTGAAGATTTGTGGGGGGGAAAGGAGAAGGGCAGGATTCAGAGAGGGGAGAGACCTCAATGTGACATTATACTCTACAGCAGGAGTAGTCAACCTGTGGCCCTCCAGATGTTCATGGACTACAATTCCCATGAGCCCCTGCTAGCAAATGCTGGCAGGGGATCATGGGAATTGTAGTTCATGAACATCTGGAGGGCCACAGGTTGATTACCCCTGCTCTATAGCCCACCCTCCAGAGCAGCCGTTTTCTCCTGATCTCTGTGGCTTGGGGCTCAAATGCAGTTACACGAGATCTTGAGGCCCCACCTGGACAGGGACAACCCTGCCAAAAGATAGAGATAATGGATGCTTTGGAGGGTGGTCTCTATAGCATTGTACTCCCATTGAGGTCCCTGTCTTCCCTAGGCTCCATCCCCCAATCCCCAGAAGTTTCTAAACATGGATATGTCAGCCCTAACAACCATCCCCCTCCGGAGGCCAAGGGGGACTTGGGAACCCTAACCCTAATCCTTTCCATAATGCTTACCTAGTACACACTTTGTTGGTTGTTGTGTATGCAGATCTGCTGAGGACTGGGAGGCAGTGGCTCAAGACTGCATACACACCATGCAGGGATGCGTCTCAGAAAAGGACGACCTGCAGGGACTCGTCTAAGAGCCAGCTTGGTTAGGAGCGCTGATTTCTAATCTGGTGACCCAAGTTTGATTCTGCTCACCCCCACATGCAGCCAGCTGGGTGACCTTGGGCTCGCCACAGCACTGAGAAAGCTGTTCTGACTGAGCAGTATTATCAGGGCTTCCTCAGCCTCACCTCCCTCACAGGGTGTCTGTTGTGGGGAGAGGAAAGGGAAGGCAACTGTAAGCTGCTTTGAGGCTCCTTCGGGTAGAGAAAAGCGGCATATAAGAACCAACTCTTCTTCTTCAGTAATATCAGGGCTGTCTCAGCCTCACCCACCTCACAGGGTGTCTGTTGTGGGGAGAGGAATGGGAAGGCGACTGGAAGCCGCTTTGAGACTCCTTCAGGTAGAGAAAAGCGGCATATAAGAACCAACTCTTTGTCTTCTAAGTGGACGAGGACATTGTCAGGCAAAAGGTTTGTTCAGTTGCGTATCTGACAGAAAAAGGGCTAGCTTTGGCTACCTAGCTCAGGGGTGGCAAGCTTCCATTTCATGAATGAGTGAGTGCTTGTTTTAAGAACAAGAAAGCTTTTGGGGAAGCGAATCAGTGGTGGTCGCCACCTAGTGAGTCCCCCCTCAAGTGATAATGCTCCACACACTACCCGTCTAACTATTGGGATATTTTGATAAATATAGCAGCGTTTGTCCAGCCAAAGTAGCGGGATACTGAGTGGAGTCAATAAATCCCCTGAGAAGTATATTGCAAAAAAGTGAGCTTGCATTTATTCAAGTAGATCCAGTCCGGTTTCAGGTTGCAGATGAAAGAAGAGAGAGAAGGCCATGTTCTTTCCAGTCTGACTTCTGTCCTGGGTATGGGGTGGAGATGGTTCTAGTGACCCTGGTGGATGATCTCCAGTGTCAGCTGGATCATGATGGTTCGGCATCGCTGGTATTGCTTGATCTGTTTGATGTAGTAGATCATGAGCTTTTTACTTACCACCTTGCCAGGGCTAGAATTTGTGGGACAGCCTTACAGTAGCTGATCTCCTTCCTCCAAAACCATAGACAGAGGGTCACAGTGGGGGAGAAACAACGGCAGTGTTACCAGCACCGTTGTGGAGTTCCACAGGGTATGATGCTGTCTCCCACATCTTCAGAGCCAGTTTGGTGTAGTGGTTAGGAGTGCGGACCTCTAATCTGGCATGCCGGGTTCGATTCTGCACTCCCCCACCTGCAGCCAGCTGGGTGACCTTGGGCTCGCCACGGCACTGATAAAGCTGTTCTGGCTGAGCAATAATATCAGTGATAACAGGGCTCTCTCAGCCTCACCCACCTCACAGGGTGTCTGTTGTGGGGAGAGGAAAGGGAAGGCAACTAAGCCACTTTCAGACTCCTTCTGGTAGAGAAAAACGGCATATAAGAACCAACTCTTCTTCTTTTCTTCTTCTTCTTCATGCATCCTCTGGCCCAGCTGATCTGGAGCTTTGGGCTGGGTTGTCACCAATATGTGGATGACACCCGGCTCAACCTCCTGATACGTAGCTGACCTGACTCCCCCCCCCCCCCACCCCACACACACAGAAACATTTACCAGACGTTTGGAAGCAGTGATGATCTGGCTCAAGCAGAATTGCTTGAAACTCAATCCTTCCAAGATGCAGGTCCTTTGTTCCCTCTTTGTTACCAACTCTCCAATGTTATGACTTCTCCTCCATGCCAGTCTATAGCCAATTTTACAACCTGGAGTGTCACTAATCAAATGCCAATGTTTTTGCAATATTTTGTTAATATCTGAAGCAAAATAAGAAAAATCAAACACACAGGTAAAATTTCCGTTTCCCCTTTCAAAGGGCCCTGCCACGAATTGCGACTGGCTGAGTCCCTCTGCAGAAAAGGGAATGCTGATTCTACCCAAGGCAGTGAGCCAACTGATGGCCAAAATTATGCCAGTGCTGGGACCACCCGAGACTGGCACTGATGTCATCAGGAAGTGGGAATTAGCCCTGCAACCAGGCAAGCTCCAAATTGAGCAAAATGTCAAGTGTGGAGAAGGTCCAAGCTAGGCTACTAATGCCCTATCTGACCCTGAAGCACATGGCAACCGTGGTCCATGTGATGGTCACCTCCTGATTAGAATTCTGTAACTTGTTCTACATTGGCCTATCCTTGTCTCTGACCCGGAAACTGCAACTGGTACAAAATGCAGCTTCTAGGGTTCTCACAAGAACAAAGTGGAGAGGCCATATCCAGCCAATGCTGAGGCAGCAGCATCAGTTGCATTGTGGATCCATTTCAAGGTATTGATTTTCACCTTTAAGGCCATTCGCGATCTACCATCTGTCTGCCTATGTTCCCCAGAGAGCACTCCGCTCTTCGAATACCAACTGGATGGTTGACCCTAGACTGAGGGAAGTCTGCTTGGCTATGACCAGGGCCTGGGCCCTTTTGATCCTGGCCCCTGCTTGGTGGAATGAGCTCCCAAAAGATCTCAGGGCTCTGACAGAACTGGCTCAGTTCTGCAGGGCCTGTGAGGCAGAGCTCTTCCACCAGGTGTTTTATTGAAGAAGAGTTGGTTCTTATATACCGCTTTTCTCTATCTGAAGGAATCTCAAAGCGGCTCACAATCGCCTTCCCTTTCCTCTCCCCACAACAGACATCCTGTGAAGGAGGTGAGGCTGAGAGAGCCCTGAGATTACTGCTTTATCAGGGCTATGGCAAGCCCAAGGTCACCCAGCTGGCTTCATGTGGGAACGGGGAATCAAACACGGCTCGCCAGATTAGAAGATTAGAATTCTGCCCTCCTAACCACTACACCAAGCTGGTCGGGATATGGACACAAATGTCAGCTTGGGCCCCTCTTCAAAGCCAAGACCCCCCCTGCTGGTCAGAGTGTAACATCATGGCCCATAGGAGTCGATTGCAAATGTTTTAATTCTGTGGATGATGCTTTATTGGGTTGCTTTAAATTTTACTGTATGGTTTTAATGCTTGTATATCATTCAAATGGTTGTAAGCCATCACAGGCTGGTGATGCCAGGAATGGCGGGATAAAAACCGAAAGAATAAATAAAAATAAACAAATGGGCAGAGTGAGAGGCCAAAGTGAGAGAGAGAGGAGGGGTCAGAGGGCAGGTCACAGGTAAAGACAAAGGGAGGCATCCTATTAGGCCAGGAGAGGCAGCCAAATTTGACAAAGCAATATATATAAATAGTCAAGGAGATAACCCCTGTACACCCTTAAGAGTGTTGTCCAGTCTTGCTGAGTCTCCCACTCCAACATTAAAATATCTTGCTTAGTGTGGATTTTCCATAATTATGCTGAAGTGTCTCTAAAAAGAATCTCCCTTGGACTAACTAGCAAGGCCGTGGGTGTAGCAGGCAGCAGAAACTGGCAAAGGTAATGTTAACAAATTCCTTGTTTATTTAAGGAAGTCGCTCATAGGAAGATACAAGCTGCTGGCTTTAAAATCATGCTTGTTGATTCAGCTTCAGGTAATTTGTAACTCTGCAAACTTGAGCGTGCTTCTTTCGTATTAGCATGAACATTTATTTTATTCATTTGCTCCATTTATACCCAGTGGAGACCCAAAGCCTCTTACATCCTTCTTCTCTCCTCCATTTTATCTTCACCACAACCCTGTGAAGTAGTGTTGGAATTGCAGTCAGCGAGTCATTTGGTGAAGTCAGCCTCAAACAGCTATTGTTAACCTGTTTAAACCACTGAGCTGTACCTGTGTGCTCACTGGCGGCATCAAGAGGTCAGAAGTGAGGTTGCGACGGAAAAACCCTTAGCATATGTCCTGTAGATTCCTTTCTTTAAGGTGGACTCCAGTCTACTTCCTCTTTCTTCAGGAATAAGAAGATTAGTGTTTGTGTGCTTTGCAGAAACAAGCAAGCAGCCATCAGGCTTAGCTCTCTCTATTTGCAGATCCGTGAGATGTAGTCTGCCTGCAGCCTAGCCACAGAGGCTTGCACTATGCTGCTTTTGTAACTACTCTTTAAGCTTTTGTACTCTGATTCAGCAAGGAGACTGAAGCAGATGAATAGGATATATTTTCTGTAAATAATCATGCAGTAAAGATTCTTTTCAACCTCAAAGCACTTTGAGTCTAGATCTGTGCCTCATCCACTAATGTAACTAATAATTGCATACTTTCAAAACTCTCTGTTACTCTGCAGCTCTATTTTTTCTGGAGGGAACTAAAACCAAGGGGCTTTTTGCACGGCTTCAAAATCGCACAATGGTTGCCAATTGGAAACGCTATTGATTTGCCATAACGCACGACGTCGTAGACAATCTGCAAAAAGCGCTTCCTTGTAGCGCTTTCAGGGGAATCCCAAAAAGTGGATTCACCCTCCGGAAAGCGCTACACTCTTGCAACCAATCTGCAACACTAGCGAAAAAGACCTGTGCATTAACATTGTTGCGGTTTCTTCAAAGTCCCTCCTCCTGAGCCTGTCCTCCAAACTTCCGGCGAAGCGATCGCCATTTTTTTTTCTCCGAGCGAGCCTCTTTCTGTTTAGAGGCTTCCCTGGCTTCAGTCCTTCACCTTTAGTCACTAAGCACAAACCACATAAAAGCACGTTTGCTGAAATAAAGTCCCTTTATTTTTTACACATTAATTCAGCTGAAAATCGGGCCCATGAGAGGGGGGGGATTTTTTTTTTATCACTCGAGGCAGCGTGGCAACGATCATACGATCAAACGACAGCTCACATTAGGCAGCTGGATGGGTCTCTCCGTTGCAACGAATCTACACAGATTCGTTACAATGGGTCTGTTTTTTTTTTTAAAAAAACCTTTCTTAAAGGGAAAGGGGCTGTTTGGGAACATGCTAACGGCTGCCCATTGGCTGCTTGACGGCCAGGGGCGGGACGAGCTTGGCAATAGCGCTTCCTTTTCTGCCGAGACCGGAAGCTGTGGGAAACGCTACAAAACGCAACTGGATTCCACTACAAAGGTAGGTATGCATAACGACGAATTCCACTATTTTAAATGGCGATTTTTCATTCAGTGACCAATTTGCAACAAAGATCCCGGTGCGTAAAGCCCCCAAGTCTATTCCGAAAGCCTGAACAAGTAGGTTAAGGTGAGAGTGTATGACTGGCCCAAGGACACTCATCAAGCTTTTCGTGGCAGGGTGGGGATTTGAACCTGGGTCTCTCAGAGCCTAGTTTGACACTAACCATTAAACCACACTAGTGTGTGTTTTGGAAATCAATTTATGTTGGCTTAAGTAGAAAATAACAACAATTATTATCTACAAAATGTGTCTCCTGCCTTTCTGCCCCATGGCAGCTAGCTGTTAAAATGAAGCATCATAAAAACACCCTAAAAAACAATTAAACCGAAGCTAAAATGCATTTGTAAAAAAAAAAAAAAACCAAAGAAAAGATAATTAAAATATAGGGCAGGAAGATACAATTATCGAGGGATCATCTACTGCCTGCTTCTGGCCTATGGTTACCCTCAATCGCTTCTGGCCTATGGTTACCCTTTGAATTAGTGACCTCCAAAACCTCAGGTCATGAACAGCTTCATTGAGACCTTGCAAACTGAGAGCCATAGCTTCCTTGATTGAGTCCATTCATTGACTGTAGTCGATTATTATTTTGCTTGTGGTAAACTTTGTGGAAAACATTGTGGACACACAAAAAATTAAATATCCATGTGAATTAGCGACAATTAAATGGTATAGATTTCTTTTCTGTCAGGCCCGCATTCTTCTCTCATGCAAACTTGTTGCTTTGAACAACTCGTGGCCTTAACCTTTGTCATTCGAGTCTCCAAAGCGAAAGGGCAAAGGTGGTTTACGTTGCCCAGAACAGTTAAAAGTCAACGGACAACTTGAGACTGAAATAACTCTTGATTTCTTGACCTTTCTGACGGAACTTACTCTTGCTACATTCGGCTCTGTCTTCCTGACGGTGAAACGTTCAGTAATTCTTCTCACACGTCTCTCGTTCCAGGGTCCCTTGCTCTCTTTCTTGTGTTGTCTCAAAGACGTCAACCTTGATCCATCCCCCAGCCAAAGGCCACCCTCCTTCCTCAACTGCCATTCGCTAGATGAAAAAGGACCTCCTGAAAATATAATTTTACCCAAATAAATGTGCAACAGAGTACCCTCAGTATTATACAAAGGCCTAATTTCCTATCAGAATCAAACACAAGAACCTTGTCAGATTGGTGAGGGATATAAACAAGAAATGTAAGCCTTTAATTGGCGGAGGGAAATCAGATAAACTCCCTTTAAATGCCACCATTGATACAGAAAGACGAACTCCAATTACCTTTGATTAAGTCACTTAAGGAAATAAAATTTGGGTGAAGAGGGCTTAGTGGACCTGACCAACCAAATACATCAGTGGAAATGAGAGAGATTCGCAAACTCAGAAGAAATGAAAATAAATAAAGAGAAGCCAAGAAAAGGGTACGTATTTATTCCCCGAGCGTCCGACTATATAAAATTTGAAGTGTTTATCAGAAAGAAGGATGCCAAGCAAGAAGTAAACCATATGATCTGGCAAAAGAATTCTATTTAAATATTGACTTGTTTCCAATGCATGGTTGTTGGGAACTTTCAGGGTTTTATTGAAAATAGCAGCTTTTTGGAGGTCTCAGAGTCTCAGAAACCTCGTAATAAAAAGTGAAAATTTCATGTTTTTAAAAAAATAATCACTTCCTAGCCTTCATGGTTGCAAAAGAAGAAAAGGACAGAAAAGGATCATTGCAGCAAGCCATTTTCGTTGTTTCTCCTTGAAAGGGTCATTTGAAGGAGATTTAATTTTGTCTCAAGTCTGTGTCATATATAAAGAACCAAATTTGCTGGCCCATGGCCACGACGAGGTCCAGAGTTCACACGTGTTTTCGCAAACCAAGGAAGAAGAAGAGTTGGTTCTTATATGCTGTGTTTCCCTCCCTGAAGGAGTCTCAAAGCGGCTTACAGTCGCCTTCCCTTTCCTCTCCCCACAACAGACACCCTGTGAGGGAGGTGAGGCTGAGAGAGCCCTGATATTACTGAAGAAGAAGAAGAGTTGGTTCTTATATGCCGCTTTTCTCCATCAGAAGGAGTCTCAAAGCGGCTTACATTTGCCTTCCTTTCCCCCTCACCACAACAGATACCCTGTGAGGGAGGTGATGTGGAGAGACATCTGATATTCCTGCTCTGAAAGAACAGCTTTATCGATGCTGTGGCGAGCCCAAGGTCACCCAGCTGGCTGCATGTGGGGGAGCACAAAAAGTTTTTGTCAGCACAATCAATTTCAGACTCATAAATTCATATATGAAAGCAAAAATTCTGTAATACAATAAGTGTACATAAGTTACACCATACGTGGAAATGCATTAATAAATCTGGTAGAGCCTCTTGTGGCGCAGAGTGGTAAGTGGCAGAAATGCTGTCTGAAGCCGTCTGCCCATAAGGTTAGGAGTTCGATCCCAGCAGCTGGCTCAAGGTTGACTCAGCCTTCCATCCTTCCGAGGTCGGTCAAATGAGTACCCAGCTTGCTGGGGGGTAAATGGTAATGACTGGGGAAGGCACTGGCAAACCACCCCGTATTGAGTCTGCCATGAAAACGCTGGAGGGCGTCACCCCAAGGGTCAGACATGACCCGGTGCTTGCACAGGGGAGACCTTTACCTAATGACAACATACCTTATAGCAGGGGTAGTCAAACTGCGGCCCTCCAGATGTCCATGGACTACATTTCCCAGGAGCCCCCTGCCAGCAAAATAGAAGGGAGACTCCATTTGACGACTGAGCTTGTAGCCCTTTTGATACTATAAGGCAGGGGTAGTCAAACTGCGGCCCTCCAGATGTCCATGGACTACAATTCCCAGGAGCCCCCTGCCAGCGAATGCTGGCAGGGGGCTCCTGGGAAATGTAGTCCATGGACATCTGGAGGGCCGCAGTTTGACTACCCCTGCCTTATAGTATCAAAAGGGCTACAAGCTCAGTCGTCAAATGGAGTCTCCCTTCTATTTTCTCAAACCTTCGGATAGGGTCTCAAGGAACAGAGTCAGCCTCATGGCATAAAAGTCCATTCTTTGGTTTAATTACAGCTATGTGACATACTTTAATTTTGATTGATCAATTGTATATTTAGGAGCAAGCTACTGAAAACGTGTGGGAACTTCAGACCTTGTGGCTATGCTCCGGCAAATTTAGTTCTTTACATATAACACAGACTTGAGACTTTTGCTCCATTAAAAGTACTTCATTGGACAGCGGTTTGGTCACACCATTTTCTTCGTTGGATCGACTAGTTTTCATTCCTGGGGTTTCACCTGGAGGTTAGCCACCTTAGCCAGCATACTGTCGTTAATAGTAAGGAACATCACCTTGATGGTTAGGCAGATTATATGCAAATGACAGCATTCAAGCAGAGCCGAGAATTGTGGGAATTCTGCCTGTTCCCAGGGTACCTTTTTACATCTATTCAGGGGTGGTAACAGCGACTTATAATGTCTGGGAGCCAAGATGCCCCAACAGGAAGAAGTCCAGTGATGTTTAAGTGCTGGAGGCATGTCCAAATTATCAAAATTATGAATAAGTCCAGCAGAAAAATACAGCTGGTCTCTTAAATTCAATGGTCTTACAGAGGCCTATTAAGGCTTGGTGTTCACATCATTGAATCACAGAATCCTAGATTCTATGATTCAATAGAAGGGGCCATGCAGGCCGTCTAGTCCCACCCCCTGCTCAATGCCGGATCAGCCTCAAGCATCCAGGAGAAGGTTCTGTCCACCTGCTGCTTGAAGACCACCAGTGAGGAGGAGCTCCCCACCTCCTTAGGCAACTTATTCCACGGCTGAACTACTCTCACTGTTAAATTTCACACAAACACCTCTGATATCTAGCCAGTGCCGTTCTACACGTAGTACTTTACTGCGGTCCTATCCGCTGCTGCCAACGGGAACTGCTCCCTGCTCTCTTCCTTTCAAATACTTAATGAGATCAATCAAGTCCTCTCTCCACATCTCTTTCTTGTAGGGAATTTGCCAACCTTCGGGTGATGATTGGAGAGCTCCAAGAATTCCAACTGGTCTCCAGGTTACGGGGCTCAGTTCCCCAGGCGATATTGGCTTGGTTTGGAAGGTGGACTCTGTGGTATGATAAATAAGAAACGGGTTTGCACAGAGGTATTTAAACACCCAAAGAAACGCCTATGCAAATAATGGCTTAAAGCGGTGCTCCCCAACCACCGGGCCTCAGCCTGGTGCCGGGCCGCTGTTCCCTGCCTCCGCAGGGCCGCGCCAGGCTGCGCATGCGTGTTTGCCCCATGCGCGGCCGCAAACGTGGATGTGCGGCACTCCTGCGCATGCACGCATGTGCAGCCGCGCAGCCGCGGCATGCATAGCCGGGTAATCGCCCTCCCTGCCCCCGCCAGTCTGCAGCCTGAAAAAGGTTGCGGACCACTGGCTTAAAGTATAATAAACAATTTCTGCAAGAGTTGTTGTCCAAAGTCATTTCCTTCAATTGATTGCTTGAAGCGTTCACAACGAATCTTCAAGACAATTGTTTTCTGTTAATATGACATCTCAATTCATAATTCATACAAAAACAAGGTTTTTCATATACTCCAAGAAGAGCTTTCCAAAATATACAAATGGCCACTCCGCACCCAGAAAATGCAGTGAAAGGATTCATCTTGCAGACACTTTTTTTGACGTTTTACACGATGTCATCAGCATCCAGCATTCCAGCAGCAAACCAGCAGCTACATCCTCCATTTTAAAATGCTGGCTATATTGCATGAGCAGAAGAAGAGCAATCAGCAATCACTAGCAAAATGGCTGTGTGTAACCAAAGTGGCCAGAAGTAGCGTGATCTCTGTCTCCAGCGCCCGTCCTCGTGCCCGCCTCCCTTTCCGTTCTCCCTGGAACGGGGCTATTTTGTTTTTGTTTTTTTGTAGCAAGCTGCCTGAAGCAATGAATATACGTTGCTCCATAGAGGCAGAACAAAAAAAATTCCCACCCACCAGTTGGCACACCAGTCGTGCTTCTCAACCCCCCCCCCGCCCCATCATGAAAAATATTACTTCTGTTCATCTTCAAGTGTCAAACTTCCAAAATGGACTGGCATTAAACTATGCATCTATGATTATACGCATAAGCATAGCAATGGAGAAGTTTTCCTTAAAAAAAAAGAGATTGTTTTCCATTTAAAGCTAGGAGACAGTTGATTGGCTGGCTGCCATGACTGACAGATGGAGGAGACTTGCTGGTATTGCGAATCCCTCTCTGAAGCCATTTTAATCAGCCGTGCGGAGTGCCTGGAAGCATCAGAAAGTGGGAGAAGAATGTGAGACAGCAAGGAGACGAAAAATTGCAGGGGTGCTTTTTTATTTGCGGTTACTTAACGCTATGTTTTTAGAGGTGCAGAATGACTTTCATATACTCCAAGAAGAGCTTTCCAAAATATACAAAGAGTTTTATAGGCAGCATAGTCTTTATTTATCCCGCAGGCCTGATAGTCAAAGAAGCCTGAGGGATAAATGTAGGCTAAGCTGCTGATGAAACTCTTTGTATATTTTGGAAAGCTCCTCTTGGAGTAGATTAACAACTTTGTTTTTGTATGAATTATCTGTGGTATCATACTCCATTGAGGTTCCTCCCCAGGCTCCATCCCCTCCCCAAATCACCTGGAATTTCCCAACATGGAACTAGCAATCTTACTTGGAGGGCTGACAGCTTCTCACCATTAAGCACCACTGAGGATGACCTGAGGACCATCAAGCATGGTCAGGTGAGGATGGACAGCTCATGTTGTTATGCAGTCATCTAGAGACATGACCTTCAGTGAAGCCCATGCAGAAAATTGGAGTCTTCTGACCAAGTGCCTCACAAGCATATTGAGAAGGAGGTAGCTGTTGGAATATGCAGATATGCCATGTGTAGAATTGAACAGAATATGAAGGGTGTCCTGCAGGGGGCATCAGAGAACATAAATATTTAGCATAGAGAGGATAGGAAATTCCTGATGATCTCTTCCTGTGTCCTGATTGGCTCAGTGGGAGACTTCCTGCTTTTGGTGTGCACTTCCTCCCTGCTGGCCAATGGTTGAACAGATTATTATTATTAGTAGTAGTAGTAGTAGTAGTAGTATTAGTATTTAGATTTGTTACTCGCCTCTCCCCGAAGGCTGGAGGCGAGGTACAATATATAAACCCCCCAATAAAAGCGTACAGTAAAATCCATAAAACAAGAACATACAATATACTAAGCACTATAAAACCGTAAAACAGATGCGGCAAGAAAATCCAGTCACTATCTATGTTGTTGTTAGGTGTCCGACCTATCGCGACCCCATGGACAATGATCCTCCAGGCCTTCCTGTCCTCTACCATTCCCCGGAGTCCATTTAAGTTTGCACCGACTGCTTCAGTGACTCCATCCAGCCACCTCATTCTCTGTCGTCCCCTTCTTCTTTTGCCCTCAATCGCTCCCAGCATTAGGCTCTTCTCCAGGGTGTCCTTCCTTCTCATGAGGTGGCCAAAGTATTTGAGTTATCATTATCTATACTATCCAAAAATAAGACGATTCTAGAGGGGGGATGGGAGTCAGAGGTTGCTGATTGCACTTCGCTACTGCTGCTGTAAGGGGGGCCAGATCTTCCTTGCGGCCCAGCCTCATCCAACGACCTGGCGGAAAAGCTCCGTTTTACAGGCCCTGCGGAGTGGCCACGGACAATATCTAGATGGTTAGCTCCCTTTCTCTCTCTCTCTCTTCCTATACATAGTTGTTTCTCTTCTGTTTAAAGACTATTTAATTCTTTAAGCGGCCTGGTGCTCTGCTCTCTCTGCATATTCAAATGCTGACAATGGTCATGACTGTCTCCAACTATTTCTTTGCACTGAGAAAGGGTTAGGAACAGGGCATTTTCCATAGGCTGCAATGTAAATGAAAAGGTCTAGTGCCTCTGGCTCATGGGAAATGCAGTCCATGGACCTCTGGAGAGCCACAGTTTGGCCACCCCTGGTCTAGTGTGTTTCTCCATTCACAAAGGTTGGGGATCGTGCTAGCAAAAAGACAGCAACTGTGTCAATCAGTTTTTGGATGCATAGGGACCAGGAGAGAGACCCTGAACCTAAGCTACAGGTTCTCTTACTGGCTCTCTCAATGGGCTAGGTGTGAGCAGATGTGCTCATCACACATTTGTGTTCACGGTCTCTCATCTACTCAACAAAGAGCTTCCATGCACCCCAAAAGCTTTGTTAGGGTACAGTCATATCAGTGCTTTTATAAAGTCCATTGATTCAAGATAGTCATCTTCACGAGGGGATTGGATAGCTAGACAGTTTCAAGAGGGGATTGGATAACAATGTGGAGCAGAGGCCCATCAATGGCTGTGAGCCACAATGTATAGGTGGAACGCTGC
This sequence comes from Paroedura picta, assembly GCF_049243985.1. Classification (NCBI taxonomy): domain Eukaryota; kingdom Metazoa; phylum Chordata; class Lepidosauria; order Squamata; family Gekkonidae; genus Paroedura; species Paroedura picta. Next base: position 21,073,919 of record NC_135370.1, on the reverse strand, counting down.
CTGATGAAGTGATGTTCTGTATTCTTGGTGTTTGGGAGGTAACAGTGGGAGGAGTCCTGGCCTTGCTGGTGGACCTTTTGATAGCACCTGGGTTTTGGCCATTGTGTGACAAAGTGTTGGACTGGATGGGCCATTGGACTGATCCAGTATGGTTTCTGTTATATTATTGTGTCTGGGGCAGTGATGCTTTGTATTCTTGGTGCTTGGGGGACAACCATGGGATGGCTTCTGGTGTTCTGCCCCTACTGGTGGACCTCCTGATGGAACTTGGGTTTTGGCCACTGTGGCCAATTCCTCATGGGCAGAAAAGGATCGCAGGGTGCTCATATGGAAGTGAAGCTAATCCCCGCTACCACGTGATATTGCTACTGGGGCGGCCTCCACCTGGGCCTAACGTGAATTCGGCCCTCATTTGCACCACACTAAGGAAACATGGAAGTAACACATTCCATTTTTCACTGCAGGGATCAATGGGGCTTAGCACCCACAGGCCCGTGTGGACACAGAAGATCCAGGCTGTCCAAGCCTGGCTCCACCCCGTCCTATGTAGGCCCAGGAGGGACAAAAATGTTCCACTCAGCTTCATGGTGCTTTGTAGCACCATGGGGCCAATGAGGGCATTTTTGTGGCAGGAATGTGGGATTACGTTCTAACGCAATCCCACTTTCCTGCAAAAATATCCCCCCTCCACACACAGTGAAACCTTCTCTCTGGGTCTCCATCCATGAGGATGCAGAAATCCAGGACAGGCAGCATCCACCACCAAAATGTGTCCCCCATGTGGACACAGGAAGTGGTGGAGCATGCTGTTCTGCTACAATACCCCAGAGAGGCCCTGGAGTGGCGCCACTGGTGCAGAATCACCCTGAGTGACACAGATGGGCCATTGGCCTGACCCAATGTGGCTTCTCTTATGTTCTTATATTCACAGTCTGAGAAAACATAATTAAATCACATTGATCATAATATTACATGCATCTGATTTCTTTTGGCCACTGCCATTGGATAATACCCGAGTTTGTTCTCTGTGCGACCATAATCATTCTTATCTGGCCTGTGATCAGCCTCGTACACAACCTTATCACGCACACGTTTCTGTAAACGCAGGCCGTTTAAATACATTATAAGGTCACCAAGAGCTCAGATATTCTGCAGAGGGCTAAAACGCCATCTTCCCAACACCCAACCCCACCTTTAGCCTCAAAGATTTTGCAAAAGAAACAGTAGATTGAGAATATGGGTTTTTTTATTGAAACGCAACTGCACGCAAAACTGATCTTTATAGTGACGGATGGGTCCCTTTGTGCAGATAAAGCCCAGATTTTAAATATTTCTTTTTAATTGTTATTGTCTTTGTGCTCAAGGACTGGTTGTGGGAAAAATGCCATTCCCCGGTTGTAAAAATAAAAAGAAAATATAATAAAAGCAGTAATTGGTCAATGATGATTGAACCGATGGCTTTACAGTGCCCGTGAAACGCCCGTAATAATTGCTCTTTGGACTCTTTTTGAAAGGGGCAGGATTGTTTCACAAGACTAATCTGGCGAGATGGAGTCCCCATTTTATGTCAGTTGCCTCTGTTATGAACTGAACCTCAGTCATTCTTAAAGGGGCGCCTGCCTAATGAGCTGATAGCTTATTTTTGTCGCTATATAAAAAGTACATCATTACCATGGATTTCTACTAATAAAAGAGGGAGTGAGGCACTTTTTAGCCCACTGGCTTTCATTCATTCATGCATTCATTCATTCATTCATTCATTCATTCATTCATTCATTTATTTTCCGATTTCTATACCGCCATTCTCAGAAATTCTGGCTCAAGGCGGTTTACAACATGTAATAAACAATGAAAGTCGGAAAGAAAGAGACATGAGACATTACATATAGGACACAAGACATGGCATGATATATATGTGACATAAGACATGGCATGACAAAGCCATACTTTGTCATGTATGCCATACAAAACCATACATTTTCAGACCCCTTTCAGCATGCACACTGAGTTACTGAAATAAATGGTATTGGGGGGGAGGGATTGTTGGAGATAGTGTTGGGTTGCCAACTTCCAGCTGGTAGCTGGAAATTTCCTGGGATTACCACGGATCTCTAGAAGACGGGCCCCTGGATAAAATGGATGCTTTGGAGGGGGGGACTCTAGGGCAGTATATCCTTTTAGAGTCATTCCCTTCCCAAATTCTTCCCTTTCCAGGCTCTACCCCAAAATCTCAAGATATTTCCCAGTCTGGATCTAGCAACACTATTCTGCTCCCAGTGAATTATTGGGATGAGGGAGATCCCTCTAAAAACAGGGGGCTCCTCTAAGACAAGAAATCTCTTTTTTCAATACATATGTTTTAGTCCTTGGACACCAATTAATTAAAAATCGATGGAAATCATTTTGTACACATGTAGGCCGCCAGTGTGTCATAAGAGTGTTGGGTTCGGATCTGGGACACCCAGGTTTGGATCCCCATTGCGCCGTGGAAGCTTGCTGGGTGACCTTGGGCTTATCACTCCCTGTCAGCCTAATCTCCCTCACAGGGGCTACCATACTTAGCCACTTTGAATGTAATCTCTTCATTCTTATCTCCCAAAAATGTGTAGAGATAAAATCTTTCCTGGGGGTTACTGCGCATAAGGGAACTATGATAGTTTCTTGGATGTGTTTGTGTAATTCACACTCAACTATAACATGCTCCAAGAACTCAACCTTCCCCATCCCCTTCCTATCATCCAGGTGGGGCCAAGAGGCCTGTCAGAATTACAGGCTACAATAATCCCTTCCCCTGGAGAAAATGATTGCTTGGGAGGGTGGAATTTATGGAGATATATGCCCTCCTATGCCTAATCCCAGGTTATACCCCCAAATCTCCAAGATGAAAGGTGAAAGAGGTTTGGGTTCTTTAGCTTGGAGAAATGGCAATTGAGGAATGACATTATAGAGGTTTACAAAATTATGCATGGGATAAAGAAGGCTATGGAAAATGGATGTTTCCCCCTCTCTCTTTATAGAAGAAATCATGGCCACTCCATGAAATTAATGAGCAGTGGGCTTAGAACAGAGAAAAGGAAGCCCTTCTTCACCCAAAGAGGAATTAACATGTGGAATTCATGGCTGCAGAAAGTGGTGGCGGCCAGAAGCATAGACAGCTTCAAGAGGGGATTGGAGAAATATGTGGAGCAGAGGTCCATCAGTGGCTCTTAGCCACAACTTATAGATGTAACACTCTGTCTGTGTATTCTTGGTATGCTCTGTATTCTTGGTGCTTGGGAGGCTTCTGGAGTTCTGGCCCCATTGGTGATCCTCCTGATGGCATCTGGATTTTGGCCACTGTGTGCCACAGAGTGTTGGACTGTATGGGCCACTGGCCTGATCCAGCAAAGCTTGTCTTATGTTAATTTCCCATCCTGGAGTTGTCAGCCCTGCCTAATGCAGAGAGAAGGTTGGGCCATTGGTGTTTATATGAAATGTAAAACTAGGTCAATCTTGGCTACTGAGAGCTTGATTAGCTTATTTGATAGGTGTTGTGAAACTTCACAATTGGCTGAACTGGGGGTGGGGGACTCTGAAACCGTCCAAGTATTGTGGAGAGATCTAGTTAGTATTCTCTAGGCTGCTGTACAAGATGAATTGGACTTTGGGAGTTAAAATTCAACCAGGAAGAACTGCCATAGAAGTCAATAAATCATTCCTGATATTAAATCTAAATTTATCCTGATGACATGATGAAGAACAAGAAATGAAATGTTAATACTTATGGGCTTGATCCAGAGATAATAGTGCAAGAGTACACCTTTAAAAAAAAAATCTTGTAACATTTCCTTCTATAGATGTTCTTGCATACGCCCTTAGTGCCATAACATCTACAAGGCTAATTATTGCTCAGTACCGGAAGAAGAACAAAAACCCTAAGGAAGAGATTTGGCTAGAGAAATTAGCGGAATCTATTCCTTTATGTGAACCAGCGTGTCTGTTATGTCTGATAAATCTGAAGAATGAAATGATCGCCTATCTACAACGAGAAATAAATCTTGAGCTTGCATGACTGATGTTTTTGATGGCAGCTTTGTGAGTTGTATTTTGGAACTTTGTATGCATTTGTTTTACTTCTGTTTTTGTTCATTTTTTTAATTAAAATAAACATTTAAAGAAAAATCAGTGGATCTTCTGTGCCCTCCTGGAGGCAGAGATATGGACTTCTAGATGGTCAGTGCTGTTTAAGAGCCAGGGCTATTACTCCAGTGCTGGTAACTATCAGGAGACAGAGGGTAGCAGGGAAATGAAAACTGCTCCTGCCCCCAGGGTGTATCAGCACCTGGAAATGACGTCAGCATGGTGAGGTGGCATTTTAGGATTCCACTGAACCTATTAGCAACATTTTCGTCCAAACTAAGTAGGTCAGTAACTGGTTGGTTGGTGGGTTGGTTGGTTGGTTGGTGCTGTTTGTGAAGAGACTCGGAGTGATGGTCTCTATTCCGAAAAATGTAAAATCATCCAATTAATGATTGTGCTTGATCCAAAGAAGGACTAACGGGGCATCTTGGACCCTGGTTCCAAATGCTAGACCTATGTTCCATAATCCTGGTTTTCAAAGATCTGGTAGACATGCCAATATATGGCACTCTACGCCCACATTTAATCATATAAATCACATTTTTTGAATTGCATGTAATGAAGACTCTAATCTGAACTGAAAATTGATTAGAATGAGTATACTCATTAAACTCCCAATAAAAATTTACAAATATTACATTTCCCATACCTATGGTAACGTCAAAGTATTAGCTTGTTTCAACTGAGGGATTAGAAATTCCCTGATGTTGTATCATCGGCACCAAGCTAAAAGAGGTTTCTTTTCAAAGCCTGTTATCTGAGTTACCAAGTGCCAGTGTCTATAGATAATATTTTTCATTATCCCCTGCTCCCAACTTAGAGACCTTCAGAATAAAATCTAAATTTATTCCTGCTCAGGAGGTTAGTGAGATTTCTACCTTTGAAAAGGTGGTCTTAAAGCAGTGGTCCCCAACCCCCAGTCCGGGGACTGAGACCGGTCTGTGGATCAGTCGGTACTGGGCTGCAGCTCCTCCTCGTCCTCCTCCCCAGCTGCTGCCTCGGGGGCTGCCCTGCCACTCTGCCGCCAGCTCACCTTTGGTGCTCTCCAGTATCTGCCATGGCTGGGGCTCCCCCCTTGGCATGGCACTGCGCAGTTGCTGCTGACAGCGCCCCCCAGTGGGTGGTGGGAAGTCAGGGGCACCGGCGGGAAAGCAAGTGGAGCACTGTCTTAAGGGACTTAACTTTAATGGTAAAATGCCACAAGCATTACAGACCCAACTTGACCCTCTCAGAGTTTGATGCTCTGCATGGTCTTCAAACTGACAATTCCATCATAATTAAACCAAAGTTGGGGCCATTGTCATTCTGGACAAATTAGAGGATCATGAGGAAGTGATGAGGCAACTTTCTAACACAAACCATTACACAAAGACCAATCATGGGAAAGTACATGCTCCATTGAGAATCTTTTGTATAGTAGTACAAGAAGGATTAAGAGCCTCTTGTGGTGCAGAGTGGTAAGGCAACAGTCATGCTGTCTGAATCTGTTTGCCCATAAGTTTGGGAGTTCGATCCCAGCAGCCGGCTCAAGGTTGACTCAGCCTTCCATCCCTCTGAGGTCGGTAAAATGAGTACCCAGCTTTCTGGGGGGTAAACGGTAATGACTGGGGAAGGCACTGGCAAACCACCCCGTACTGAGTCTGCCATGAAAACGCTAGAGGGCGTCACCCCAAGGGTCAGACATGACCCGATGCTTGCACAGGGGATACTTTCACTTTACAAGAAAGATTAGGATTGGACTATATTTCCAAAAATAAGGTACAATTTTTAGAAAGTCCACATTTATACATATTTCCCAAGATTCATATTACCCAATATTCCCTTTCCTCTCCCCCAACAGACACTGTGTGAGGTGGGTGAGGCTGAGAGAGCCCTGATGTTCCTGCTCTGTCAGAACAGCTTTATCAGTGCCATGGCAAGCCCAAGGTCACCCAGCTGGCTGCATATGAGGGAGCAAGGACTCAAACCCGGTGCACCAGATTAGAAGTCTGCACTCCTAACAAGTACTCCAAGCAGGTGCCCATTCCTGGCAGAACCATTGTAGCTCAATGTATATCATCTTTAAAGCCTCTTTCTCAATATCTAGATTTTCATTTACAGACATTATTACCCATAAGTAATTACAGGATACTACTCATTTCATCAATAGTATCAAATCTGTAACTGTACCAAATGGAGCACACTTACTTACTTACCTTAGACATTAATGCGCTAAATACAAATATTCCGCACAAAGAGGCACGCATGGTGGTGGAAAAAATGTTTAAATCAATGTACAAATTTGCATCAACCTACCCATTTCCTTGACTTATCTGATATCATTTTGGAAAATAATAATTTTTTGTGTGATGATGAAGCATATTTACAAACGGTCCAGCAGTGGGCTCAGCAATTGTAGTGCTGAACCCTATTTATGTTACGTTGGGAAAAATTATGGTTGTGAAATAATGAAGCTAACCCTTATTATGAATGAGTTAGGTTTTTAGATGACCTATTTATGGTTTCCTCCAATCCAGAACACATTGAAGCATTTGGACCATGGCTTCACTTAAATTTTCAATCCAATCTTATCGTCAAAAGACTTCATTCTTAGACAGTTTGGTCTACATTTCCCAGCAAAATCAATTGCTAGTGTCTTCATATCATTAAAAAACAGACCATAATACTCTATCACATTTCAGTTCATTTCACCCTTGGCATTTAAAAACAAATTTGCCGACGGGTCAATTTTTGCGCTTAAAAAAGAACAACACGACACAAACAACAAATGAACGAGCACGTGTTGCTTTAAAACCTGATTTAAAAGCACGGGGTTACCCCGTGGGGTCCATTTTGGCAGCCAAAGAACACGCTGATAATTCTGACGGAGATTCTCTGTTGGCATATAGGGATTGACCTGGTACTGATCACTTGACGTGTTCATTTGAATTTTCTGATTTCTCTCATGAAATGATAAATATTATCCATAGACACTGGCACTTGGTAACTCAGATACCAGGGTCTATTCTGCACACAATAGATAATGCACTTTCAATGCACTTTAGAAGTAACTTTTCCTGTTCTGCACAGGAAAATCTAGCTGTCAAAGCACATTGAAAGTGCATTATCCTAGGTGTGCAGAATAGGCCCAGCTGTGAAAAGAAACCTCTTTTGACTTGGCGCAAAGGACACAACATTAGGGAATTTCTAACCCCTTGGCTGAAATAAGCTAATACTTTGACATTACCTTCAGTGTAGGAAATGTAGTATTTGTATTACAAATGTAACATTTGTATTTTTGAGTTCACACTTTCATTGGGGACTTGAGCAGTTGTCTAGGTGATACTATGGAATTGACCATTATTGTGATAAGCCATCCATATACTGAGGTATGTTGTTGATTTAAGTTGTATAAAAAGTTCTCATTAGATTTGTCATTTTGTATAGTTTGTATTTATATATACATATTTGCTTTACTATTTGAAGGAGTAATCACTAAGGAAGCTCCTGGAAAATGGGTTTATTGCCCTGGACCCCTTTTTGATTACTCATGATATTGAAATAAATCACACAGACCGTTTACGCACTGGAGGCTTCATGCCAGGCTACAGGCTGGAGTTTTAGTTCTGGCAGGTTGCCCCACCTCTTCCTGCACCCACATGGAGGACCATTTGGCCCAGTGTGCCTCTTCCGCCCCCAATCTGTGCTCCTACACGGGAGCTGGGGCAGTGAAGTTCCCAGTGAATAAATGGTCACAGAGAATACTTTGGAGTTTGAGGAATTTATTGATCAGCCTTTTGGTTTCCTTTGTTTTTTCACCTTTGACTAAGTGAGGAATCGTCATTTTTTTTTAAAGCTCCAGGTGACGCCTGGGGTCTTCCATTACTTCAGTTGATCTCTAGATGACCAAGATCAGTTCCCCTGGAGACAATGGATTTTTTGGAGACTAGACTCTATGGCCAATTTCTTCAGCAGAAACTGATCTCTGTTGTCTGGCAATCAGCTATACATTTGGAAGATCTCTAGGCCCCACCTAGAGGTAAGGTTGCTGCCTCCAGTCAGGAAAAAACTGAATTTGGGGGTAGAGCCTGCAGAGGATGGGGCTTAGGGAGAAGAAGGGCCCTTTCCGCACAAGGACCAATGTTGCCAATTGGTTCCACAAAGCAAAAATGCTATTTTAAATAGTGGAATCTCGGCGTTCCACATACCTGCACTTGTAGTGGAATCCAGTAGCGTTTCATTCGTTCCCCACAAGTTTCCGGTCTCACAGGAATCACTAGAAAGGAAGTGATTTTTTGTGTGCTTGTTCCCACCCCTGGCCGTCAATCAAACAAACAGTCAATGGGCGGTTGTTATCATGCTCCGGAAAAGCCCCTTTCCCTTTAAGCACAGTTTTAAAAACACACACACACACACACATGTTGCAACGAATATGCGTTGATTCGTTGCAACAGAGAGACCCACCTAGCTGGCATGTGAGCTGGCGATTCATGGTTACCATGCTCCCCCAAGTGAACCCCCCCCCCCCGCACGGGTGCGATTTTCGGCCAAAAATAAAAAAAACTTGCAAACAGGGGGCTGTATTGTGATTGGGGACTTAGGGGAGCTTTAAAGCACTTATGTGGAGGGACTGTAGCCGGAGAAGCCTCGCTGGGTGAATGAAGCCTCGCTGGTTCGTTGCTTTCCCCGCTCGCTTCGAGGGGGGAAAAATGGCGATCGCTTCGCCAGAAGTTCGGAGGAAAGAGCCAGACTTTGTTGCAGCCGCCACATTAAGAACGCACAGGTCTTTTTCGCTAGTGTTGCAGGTTGCTGGCAGGAGTGTGGCGATTTTCTGAGGGTGAATCCACTTTTCTGGATTCACCGGAAATCGCTACAACAAAGCGATTTTAGCGCTAGTGTAGCAGGACTGTTGCAGATTGTGTGCGACGTCATGCGGAACGGCAAATTAGTAGCGTTTACCATTTGCAAGCCTTCTGCTACTTTGTACTCGTGCGGAATGGCCCAAGGACTTTGACAGGGTATAATGCCCTAAAGTCCACCTTCCAAAGCAACCATTTTCTCCAGGAAATCTGATTTCTGTTGTTTGGAGTGGAGCAGTAATTTGGGGGGGGGGTCCTCAAGCTTCTACCTGGAGGCTGGCATTCCCTACCTAGAGGCTGGCTACCCTCTTAGATACTGACTTTTATTTTACACTAGCAGAAAAGCCTGTTGTATAACAATTCATTGGTCGCTAGCCTTCCCCTGGAGAAAATGGTTGCTTTGGTGGGTGGACTTTATAGCTATCAGGTACCCTCTGGTCAGTGGTGGGGGATGATGGGGTAGGGCTGCCAACTCAGGATGGGGGACTCCTAGAGATTTGAGAGTGGAGCCTGGGGAGGACAGAGGAGGACGGTGTCATGAAGTCCGCCCTCCAAAGCATCCATTTCCCCCAGGGGAGCTGATCTCTGCAGTCTGGACATGAGCTGGAATCCCAGGGAATCCTCAGGTTCCTCCTGAAGGCCAGCCTTCCTCTGTCATCACAACCTGCTCAGGGTTAATGCCCTTCAGCTTGCACCAGAACCATGCCTTACCGACCCAGAGTCTGCAAAAAGAGTTTCGTTCGTTTCCTTTTTTTTTTTTTTAAAGGTGGCTGTTGACATTCTAAATGACAAACATTTACTGTACTGATAAAAATTTATATTTGCTCTGGGCAGGCAGGAGTCCCTGGCATGGAAGCTTCTGTTCCGGGGCTGTGCCAGAAGCTATAAAGTTGTTAGTGCTTGACAAAGCATCCCGGTAGTAGCGAGGCAGACGCTGGGAGGACTCCGGAGGCTCCTTTATGGCCAAATTCAACAAAACCTCTTTGGAACAAAGGCAGTTTTGCTGTGCTCCCAGTTGTAGGTTCCCTTGGTCCCCACTCCTCACCCCAGCAAAACCTGGAGCCTGGAGGGGGGAAGGGTTGCCAGATCCAGGGTGGAAAACCATGGCGGATTTGGGGGAGGGAGCATGGGGAGGATGGAGACCCTAGAGGAGTACCGTGCCTTAGACCCTCCCCCCATCCATTTTCTCCAGGGTAACTGATCTCTGTGGCCTGGAGCTGAGGTTTAAGTCCAGGGGGTCCCCAGGTCCTGTCCATAAGTCAGGCTTTCTCAGCCAGGGTTTGTGAGACCCTGGGGTTTCTTGACAGCCCTGGAAGGGTTTCCCGAATGGGTGGGACTTAATTTTATATATATATATATATATATATATATATATATATATATATATATATATATATATATATATATTTAAAATGTGTTAAACATTTATTGGGTGATATGACCATGTATGGTCTTGCTGGCCCATTCCCCCCTCCCAAAATGCTGAGTGATGGGCCTGGAGGGGGTAGGAAGGGGAGGGACCCCAGATGGGCATGTATCCAGCTCTGCTTCCCAACCATATTCTGCATGATTGTGCAACTTCTGGGGTTCCTTGAAGCCTGAAGAATATTTCAGGGGTTTCTCAATGGTAAAAGGCTTGAGAAAGGCTGCCCAAAGGCTGAGAAGAGGCCCAAGGTTACGTCATGAACCTCCTCTCACTAAACCCCACCCTCATCAGACCCTTGTGGTCATAGTGGCGACTGGTATGACTTCCAGCCACCTGAAGTACCGCCACCTGAAGTATGAATGCACCACTATCAGGATAGTTTGACCTTGGAAGAGTCCAACAAAGTTCAAGTGCAGTCTGGCCCATGGTGACTGCATTGACTCCCAATGCTGAACAGGGGCTTGAGGCATTTCAGGCCAGCAAGCCTGGAACAACCTAGTCCTTGATTCTTTTGTCCAGTGGTCCCCAACCTTTTTGAGGCTGGGGACCGGCAGGGCAACTGCCCGCCCACTCATGCTGCGCCCGTGCACCCACACATTGCGCATGCGCGGCCTGGCCGTGCATGCGCAATGTGCGGGCGTGGTCCTGATTCCCTCACCCCCCCTCCCGCAGTAAGAAGCTTCCCGGACCGCAAGCTTGCGGCCTGGGAAGTTTTTTACTGCGGGGGGGGGGCGGGGAGAGGGAGCCGCGGTCCGGCGCCATGGCCTTCGCAGCCCGGCACCGGGCCACGGCCCGTGGGTTGGGGACCACTGCCCGGCTACCAGACATAGCTGTGTGCAAGAGACTTCATGTGCACAACACCCGGGTGGCACTCATGCAGAGACTCCGACATCTGGATCCTCAGATTCGTGGGAATGGTGACGCAGTTCCTCCACAGCAGGCAGCATTTGTGCAGCAGCAGCTCTTTCTGTTGGGGGATGAAGGGCATGCAAGCATTTTTCCATTGAGCAGCCCGAAATTAGATTCTGCCTCAAAAAAATGAAATTGTTGCAACCGAGAATTCCTTAATGGCACAGTAAGTGAGAAGGCAATTTGGGTCTGCACCTGGAATCAAGGATTTTTATGTGGAAATGGACGGAAAAGTCAACCCTTTAAAAATGCAAATCTGAGTGATATTGCTAGTGTGGAAATGGTCTGTGTGACACAGAGATCATTTCCACACAAGGAATATGTTACTGGACAGCCTTTGAATGCTGGTAGGTTTTAGAGCCCCTTCCACATGACGTCGCCTGCATCCTGAGTCTGTCCAGTAGCTGGGTCGAGTTTTGCCCATTTTTAACTTGCAATTTCTGGAATCGCCAAAACTGAATTTACATCCCTAAATCCCTCATACCATCAGTGAGCAACCAGGGATAAGCCCATAAGGAGGGGAAAATGCGCAATAGTCTTGACAGCTTTTTCCCGACCTCACACCCGACTTCCCTCTCCATTTCCTGCTCTGATAATTTTTTTTTAATGGTGTGGTCTGCATTGCAGTGTGATCGCAAACCTACATTATCAAAGGTAAAATAAAATCTTGGGATCAGGCAGGCAAAACTGATCTTTTTTTTTGTTTTCTGGAGGCTGGGAAAGGGGGAGGGGCAAGTGATCAGGCGACCTTCTTCTGGTCATACAGGTGTCTGAGCACCTTGTTTTTAAGCCAACCATTAACACACAATGTCCTTTTGGGCTCCAGGGAACATGTCCAGGCTTCTCACAACTCAGGAAGGCAAAAGAGACCCACTTTTGTTACCTGGAGGTGGGAGATGCTGGGAAAGAGGGGAGTGATTGGGCAGCCTTCTCCCGATCATAAGAGGTCTGAGTACTTTGTTTTTAAGCCAGCAATTAACACAAAATGTCTTTTAGGGCTCCAAGGACCATGTTCAGCATTTCAGAAATCCACCCAGACAGAAATGAAATCCCAAAGAACAGGATTCCTAAAAAGGGAGGGGGAATGCTGTATCAAGCTGGCATTTCTTCATAGCAATGAGACAGTGTTGATTTTTATTAAAAATGCATCTGTGTTGTGGCATTACCGCATAACAATGCGGAAGTGCTTTTTAAAAAAAATTAACTTCGGGGCTGGGGGTGAGAAATTTTCAGTCCATGAGAGAACTGCTGTGCTGTGATTGGTGGCTTGCTGTGATTGACAAGCCAAGCAGCGGAGGGAGAAGTTCGGCTTGTTTTCCCTGGCAGCCTCATCAGGAGGCAAAAAGCCACGATGGGCGGAGGGGAAATGTGGGAGGGGTCTCCTCGTGAGGAGGGCTGCAAACGCAAGATTTACCATTCCGCATTTGCAAGCAGGAAGCTGCTCGTGTTTTACTCCTCCATGCGGAAATGGTCAGAGTGTTGGACTGGATCCAACATAGCTTCTCTTATGTTCTTAGTAGCAGGAGTCCATCAGTGGCTTTCAGCTACAGGGTATAGGTGGAACACTCTATAAATCACAAAGTTTAGTGGATCACTCTGTCTGGAGAAATGATACTCTGTATTTATGGTGTTTGGGGGCAACAGTGGGAGGACCTCTGGAGTTCTGGCCCTGCTGGTGAAGCTCCTGATGGTTACCTGGGTTTTGGTCACTGTGTGATAATGCTCTTATGTTCTTTTTGTGTTCTAAGGAACAGTTGGCACACATGAAAGACGCTGATCCTCCCGCCCAATTACTTTGAACTAAGAAAATCTTAACAGTATTTCCCCAAAAGTGTAATGTCCCACAGAAGAAAGCAGTAAAGCCCAATACCTTTAAAACAGGGGTGGCCAAGCCATGGCTTTCCAGATGTTAATAGACTACAATTCCCACAAGCCCCTGCCAATTGGCTATGCTGGTAGGGACTCATGGTAATTGTAGCCCAAGAACATCTGGAGAGCCAAAATTTGGCCACCCCTGCTCTAAAGGGACAACAAAGTACTTCCAGTGGAGCGCTGTCAGAGGTTCTGAGAGGATGGGCTAGACCAGAACCAGCTGGTGGATTTTTCTCCCCAGAAGTAAGGGGAAAACAGTTTCCTCAGAACCCGTACGGAGTGGAGTTTTTTTTTTTTTTTAATTATTTACAATATTTTTTTGCATAATTCCCTTTAGAAACCATGAAATGCCTCCCACATGTCCGTGGAAACCAAAGGCTGTGACCTGGGGCATTCCAAAATTGCTCCCCGTCCCCAAAAACTTGACTGATAGTTGCTTATTACGAGGAATAAAGGAGTTTTTCTCGACCATTTGGAGCTGATTAGGAATTATTCTGGACTGATGCTTAGAGCCGGAAGTATATAGCTAGAAAATCGCTCTCCCCATCCCCTCCCCCTCCCCACAGATACAGTTTTAAATCTCAGACAATTCCTGCCTGCCAAAAACTTCCACGCTGACAGAAACAAAAATAAATGTTCTGGGACCGTGGAAGAAAACACTGATGGCTGAAAACTGTATTTCACCTTCTGAGCACTGCTGCGAACGGAATCTGTTCTTTACCACTCTCCAGCTAGGGCACTGTGGAGAAAGGCTATCACCAAATGGGAACATTTCTGTAGGATTTTTTTTAATGTTTGGAGACAAACCATTGTGCCGCAGTCAACAAACTTTTTTGGCCCAAGTACCTCTTGTTTGCAGAGGGCTGTATGCGAATATTGTCAACTCTGGTTTGGGGAAACCAGGGGATTTGGGGGAGGAGCCTGAAGGAGGCAGGGTCTACGAAGGGAAATTGCCTCAGCACAGTGCCTCAGAGGGCACCCTTCTCAGATTTGTCGTTGGGAGATCACTTCTAATACCACAAACTTTTTGGCCCGAGTACCTCTTGGAGGCTGGCAACCTCACCAAACTAGACCCCGGGTAACGCAAGGGGTTACCAGTGCTGCGATGGTTCAAAGAGTTTTGCCCTTGATTCAATATATTTATACAGTGATTCTTCTCCAGGGCTTTTGAGGGGGTTTGCAAGTCTCAATGCAATCACAAGGGCCAATGAAGTCCAACCACGGCATGAGCATTAGGTTAAGACTGAATGCCATCAGCAAGAATAAAATAATCCATATCGAACAAAATTATTCTTAGCAGCCATAATCAGTACACTAAAAAGCAGTCTGGCCCAGTGGGGATGGGGGGGGGGGGGTTCTCAAGTCTGAACTGGTAACAGAGTCATTCCTTTCTTGGGTCTTTTCAGAGCCTCCCCCCCCCCCCAAAAAAAAGAAGGTATTCAACCACATTTTCAGAGTGGTGGCCATCAGTTCTCCCCTAGTCCCCAGTGGGGGTAGGTAGGAGGTTGGTTTGCCGCCACACTTGTTGTTGAACTCTGTATTTTGTTATTGTTGTGATTTTAGTGGAGATTTTAAGAGACTTTGTATTTTTATTTTTATCTTGTAACCTGCCACAAACCGGCTCCACCAAGAGTGCCGGGAAATAAACAAACAAACAAACAATACTAAGTAGTAAGTAGTAAGTAGTAGTAGTAGTAGTAGTAGTAGTAGTAGTAGTAGTAGTAGTAGTAGTAGTAGTAGTAGTAGTAGTAGTAGTGATCTATGATTTTGTTCTTATTTATTTATTGAGATTTATTGGACTCGGTTTTGTTTTAAAGGTATGATATCTATTCATGCTTATTACATTTCCCAAAGTCCAGTTGAACCTGAAAGACTCACAAAATATGTGGCAGGAGATGAGCTTTTGTGAGATACTGAAGAACATTGTGACTCATGAAAGCTCCTCCCCTGCCACACGTGTTGTTAGACTTTCAGGTGCTCCTGGGCTCTGGCTCTTTCCTACTGAAGAAGTGAGCAGGGACTCACGAAAGCTCCTCCCCTGCACACATCTAGTTAGTCTTTCAGGTTCAACTGGACTTTGGGAAATATAAGTTGTTCAGAGGATTACTGTTTATGTTGAAGGATTTGCTTAAAGGGGTTCCCTCTGACTCAGCAAAAAAATGGTAGGGTTTCGCTTCATTCAAAAGTACCTCTCTTGTCCTGAAAAGAGCTTTGACAGAAATGTCCTCTGATGGCAAATTTCAAAGTGAATCATTTCCCCCCCTATATCTGATGAAGTATGCATGCATATGAAAGCTTCTACCTTGAATAAAATGTTGTTGATCATAAAGGTGCTACAGGACTCGATGTTTCTTTGACCTAGCTAAGCCTTTCTCAACTTTTTTACTGTTGAGAAACCCCTGAAACATTCTTCACACTTCAAGTAACCCCAGAAGTGGTGCAATTGTGCGGAATATGGTTGGGAAGCATTTCTGTGTCCATGCTTTTTCGGCTGCATACGTTGACTCTGCGCCTGTTTGCCACCTGCAGCGTGCATAATTGGTGATTTTAGCCACCGCCATTCCACCCTGAATGCTAACCTTCCAGTCCGTGCATAATGGGCCTATGACTGGACATGGTGTGTGTGGGGGTACCTCACGCTAAGGGTGTATAGGTGTTATCTCCTTTAATAGGATTCCTCACTTTGTCTTAATGTCTGCCCTCTCCTCTCTCTCTCTCTTTCTTTGTCCTCTCCCTCATTCCACATGGCCTTCCATAGAGACATATGTCTCTTCAGGTCTCTTCTGTGGAAACAATGCCCTTGTACTTGATGCACATAATGCTGGACAAGCTGACTGCAACCTGAATGTGAACTGAATCTTACTTGAATTAGGGTAGAGACAAGGGCCTGGATAGCTACTTTTAAATTTTGGGTCAGACTATATTTTAGAGTAGAAACTGGCAGCCTTTTAACTTGTCTGAAAAGTGACCCTCTTAAATTTCGATGGTTCCAGGCTATTGAACAAAAATTAGTCTCCATTGGCATCGATCTGAACTCCCTACTACCTCTGGAAGAAAAATGTATCTTCCGGATTATTAAACAGAGAATACTAGACCATGAGCTGCAGGAACTCATACCTACCCAGCCTCGAGTCTGCTCACCAGCATTTTGGCATTACTATGCAGAGAAATATTATGTCTACATATTTGCGTCTTCTTGATGTCCCACCCCTGAGAAGAGCTTTTCTCCTGGCACGAATGAATGCTTTCCCCTCAAAGGTCTTAGAGGGAAGATTCCACCATATCCCATACCATGCGAGACTCTGTCCATGTGGTTCTGGCTGCCCTGACTCTGTCTCACACATTTTGTTAGATTGCCCCTTATATGAGCAGTGTCGGGATGACAGCTTTGTTGCTTTGCTGGGAAACAAGCCTTCTGTAAGTAAATCTTGCAATTTCTGCTCTCTGACAAAGACCCAGAGGTAACCATTTTAGTTGCCAGAGTTTTAGCTAAGATGCTTTTATAATATGCTGCCTACCTTGTATTTTATCTTTTATAGTTTATTTAATCATTTTAAGATCTGTTGGGTTATGTAACCCCCATGGCCTATTTTATTATTTTGTTGAAATTTTAAATATTTTGATATGTCTTATACATATTTTATGTCAATAAAAGGTTACTGACTGACTGACTACTTGAATAAATATGTTTCCCTTTTTTTACAATACACATCCACCCTACCCATGCTCTTGAGGTCCCACATAATGCTTCAAACTGGTGCTCAAAGCTGGTCTAATATGAACTCATGCTTCATTGAATATTGCTTTGAAGCCTAGATCAAGTACCTTTCAAAAGACCTACTTGCCTCAACACCTGTACTCTTAGTTTAATGGGGAAATGGTCTTGAATGGCTGCTTCTAACTCTTGGAGCTACTTCAACGCAGACAAGACCATAGTTTGGCTTTCATCTGCTCTGGAAAGACCTCTGGTGCTTACTGTCAAAAGGAGGAACAAGTTTTTATTGGCATGTCAATGACGAAAGATTCATCCATAATTTGGTAAGAGCTCTTCCTTTCTAATTTTTGAGCACATCCATAGTACTGAGAGTCATAGCTATTTGGAATGGATGCGACACAATTTCAACACTTGAAAGCAGCACTTTGATAGGAGAACACCAGGTATTTTGGACTATGACGTAGTTCATGAAGTCGTCTTCGGCTATCCCACTTAGAAATGTCAGCCTCCAGGTGTGACATGAGGATCTCCTGGAATTTCAGCCCATCTCCAGACTGTCAAGGTCAGTTCCTCTGGAGAAATAGATGCTTTTGAGCAGGGGTAGTCAAACTGCCGTTCTCCAGATGTCCATGGACTACAATTCCCATGAGCCCCTGCCAGCTCTGGCAGGGGCTCATGGGAAATGTAGCCCATGGACATCTGGAGGGCCGCAGTTTGACTACCCCTGCTTTAGAGGATAGATTCCCTGCCATTCTACCCCACAGAGGTCCCTGTCCTCCTTGGCTTCACCCTCAAGCCTCCAGGAGTTTCTCAGCTTGGAGCTGACTTCCCCTAACCCCCTACCCTCACCAGTGGGGGCAGCCCTTTCAACTCCCAGTCTAACCTCCTTCACAAAACTTCTGTGGGACAAAGGCTTGGGAGGGAAACCTAGACACAACACCTGAGCATCTCGGAAGACAGTCAGTCTATAATTAATCGACAGAAGAAGAGGGGAAGGCCTTTGCCAATGCAGCTAGGCCAACTTCAGTTTCCTACTTTGCCTTGGATACCATACAACATTCATTTTTCTGGCATCTCCCGAATGCAACCAGCCCAATCCGCAATACTTGGATTCTGCCTTTCCTTGCTGTTCAAATGTGAGATTTAATTGACTGTCGTGGCAATCCACACGGTTGCTCTTTTTTGTCACGCTGACAGTCGCTCAGAGGAGACAGTCTGCAGACAGGCAAAATGGGGACACACCAAAGAAGCGAGCAGTATGTGATTTAAATCATACACACACACACACACACACACACACATATTTCTGAGTGGGCCAAGAAGATGAAATATAATTATGGCTAATCCTCTCCTCATCAGAGGAGAAACAAGTTACGGCTATTGGACTAAGTGGCAGGCAATTTAGATGCCAGGTTAGAGACTCCCGCTCAGAGGGAATTATAGTAATTCATCCTTTGTGGTTTGCAAGAGGCATGAGCTACCACCGAGAGGTCACCCTGGGGGAAATAAAAGGGATGCACCACAACCAGCACAAATTGCACTTAAAAAAAAAATAGCACCAGAGCCAACACGCAACTTCCCATGGAAAAGGGTGTGATGAGAAGTATCGGAAAGGTTTCCAACTTTAACTTTCAGCTTCTGAACAATTATTTCTGCTAACCCGGGGGGGGGGGGGAGGTGAATTTCCCTGTATAGTGAACTCAGTCCAAAGATTTAACTTTGACTGCCTGGAGAAATCATTCAAACTCTTGGCTTCCAAGCAAAGAAGTTGTATAGGCTCCACAAGGGAAATACTTAGTTGACTTCTAGCAAGAAACTCGTAATATTCTTTCTTCTGTTTATAAAAGTGTCAAGCAGAGCTGTTGAGGGGTTTTTTTGTTTGCTTGTTTGCTTCAGCTTCTCAAAATCTAGAAAGGGAAACAACTTCTCTGTGTGGGTCAAACGAGAAGCATTTTGAGCTTGACGTGACTGGAGCCATCTTGGCTATTCTGCCTTTCTGAAGAGAAACGGGCTTCCTTCTCATACAGAGCTGGCCTTCTTGTCAGAAAACTGTGCTGCCTTATGCCATATCTTCAGTTTGTTCAGTTGTATTTGCGTGGGTGTAAAGTGCCATGGCTTCTGGCTCATGCTATAATTCCCTTGACAAGAGTCCCAGAATCCTCTTGGAATGGTCACAGCTTCCTCATTCATGTCCCTTCCACCCCATTTCTCAAGCTCTCGGGCCTTGTGGACTCCTATCGTGCTCCGAATGCTATGGCTGCCCTTTCTTGCCTGTAGACATCAAACTTTAAACCATGCATACCTTTGCTGATAAGGTGGTGCATCCTGTTAAATTGCAGGCTGTGGGAACAAATAGCTCAGAGGTCGGGGTCTCTATATCTGTTCCAAACTTTTGTTTGGCTCTAGCTTTAACAACAAAGTATCCTATGTAGTCATTTGTAGTCTCCTCAATAAACTACTGTGTTTCTAACCAAGATTCTGAATTTGCCTTGCAAGGAGAATTGCCACAGAACATGACACTATCAAGTCACTTCCAACGTATGGCAAACCCTATGAATCAATGTCCTCCAAAACATCCTATTGTTAACAGCCTTGCCCAGATCCTGCAAACGGAAAGCCCGTTTCTAATTTTTATATTGAACTGGTATTTTCAAAGTGTTATCAAGAAGAGTTGTCAGGTTCAAACTTTGAGGAGGCTTTTGCACCAAGTGCAACTTTTTCTTCACAGTGTTGTGAAAAGCCATTAGTGGTCTTTTTTTCTTTTGTGCAAATCTTAACAGAGTCTGAAGCATACAATTGCTCGGGCCTCCCTCAGGAGGCCTTCTTCCTTCCTTGAGTGAGGCAATCTATCTCATATCAGATCATCCTCTTTACCTGCTGCCTTCAACTTTTTCAAATATTCTTGTCTCATCTAGCAAGTCTTGTCTTCTCATGATGTGACTAAAGTATGATGGCCTCAGTTTAGCTATGTTAGCTTCTAGGGAGAATTCAGGCTGGAATTGTTCTAGAGCCCACTTATCTGGGGTTGGTCTAGAACCTACTTTTTGGTGGTCCACAGTTTTTGTACAAACTCTACTCTAACCCATTTCAAATGAATACACTTTCTTCCTGTCAGCTTTTTTCATTCTTCATTGTTGTAGTAAACTGTTTAGCATTGAGAAAGAGATATACTCGTGGTTCACCAGTTACTTCCTCAAATGGCATTTTGCCAGTATGGTGCATTCTACTGGCTCAAGCTAATCACAGCTTTGATTTGATCACAGCTTTAAGCTTTTAATTAGCTGATTGTGCTCATGTCATCTGGCTGTGTTGCTGTTGGATTTCTAGCAAGATCTGTAGTGTGCATGATTTAACATCATGAAAAGAATAGCCTGTAGGGGGCATTGGAGGAGATGTGATGTTAGTATAGTTGATTAGGAACTTCCTATTATCTGTCAAATAGTTCTTCCTGTGTCCTGATTGGCTTATTTAAGCACACTTCCTCCTTGCTTGCCTCCAGAACAGACTGACTACAGTTAGACTGTAGCACTCTCTCTCCTCTCTCTTCACAAAAACTCCCCTATTGTATTCTTTATGCTGTCTGGTGCTGTGCTCCTTTGCGTATTTAAACTCTGCCAACATTTTCCCGGATGTTTCTCGTGTTTGACAGCTTTTAAATAACTTATCTGCTAGTTTACCTTAGTATACCACTTGAAACTTATTTACTGGTGTTGGCAAAGTGATTGCCCAACAGAGGTACACAAAACTGATCAAAGAAAAACTTTATCCAGGAATTAATGTACTCAATAGTTAAAAGAAGAGACAGAGAGAGACGGAGGGAGGGAGGGAGGGAGAGCAAGAGAAATTTGTGGATGTGGCATTTCTGAGAAGAAGCAGGACATTGCCCTTAGAGTAGCAATCTGGAGACAGACAAGGAATGACACTTAACAGGAGAGAAAGTGCTGACCTTATCTTCCTATCCACTTGCTGCCCCCTGCAGGGTCTTCTTCATTTCCTTTTTGTGCACCAGACCTTGCTTATTCCAAAAATTACTTAAATGGCTACTAAGGATCGATTATAAATTCCTTTCTTTGGCCTGATTTGCTCCCCTGAATGCAAAAACACAGGTGGTTCCTGTCTTTTTTCCTCAGGTGTATATACTTAATTTAATTAAACTCAGAATGGATGTCCCTCTAACCATGCAGTTCCTTTGATGGAAGGACATTTCAGTTTGTGGTAGAGCGAGGCATGATTTCTGATGATTACCCACTCCTCCTCCCCTGCCTACCTCTGTACTCCTGCCCAGCTCTATGGCATGTGCCAGACATTGTTGAGGCTAGGTTGCTAGACATGCATTGTCTACAAGGGTGCGGGCAGCAGCCCTCAATTTCTGGAGCGGGATATAAAACCTTCTCCAGTTTTAAAAGTTTTTAATGTTTTATTTATTTTTGCAAACCTAGGGAGATCTCTGTCTGTCTGTCTGTCTGTCTGTCTGTCTGTCTGTCTGTCTCTCTCTCTCTATCTCTCCCTCCCCCCCTCTCTCCATGGCCCCTAAATGTGGATTTAAGAATCCACAAATGGGGCCATGTTGAGAATTAGATATATCATGTTTGAGTGACAAAGCTGTAGCTTGTGCTGATTATATTCTGCTTTCTTTAAAATGCTGCAACTTTGATAAACTGTCCAAAAGTTGCAGAACTCTCCCAATCCCTGTTTTGTTTTGTTGCCAGTAGGAGTTTGATTCTGTATTGAGATAATCAGGAAAAAGCTCTCCCCCTGGCACCAAAGTGCTAAGAAAGGAGAAGAAAGACAGTACTCCTTAATCAGCCCATATGCCATAAAGATACCTCATGATACCTGGATAACTTCATTCATTTGCAACAAGCAAGGTAGCTGTTGCCTTTTGCTCTGCCTCGGGGGCCGGTGGTTTTGTTCCCAGTGTCCTTGTTCTGCTGCAGTGTCCTTCCCCCGCATTCATTCACTACTTGCTAGTTTTCATTCACTACTTGCTAGAGAGCCAGTTTGGTGTAGTGGTTAGGAGTGCAGACTTCTAATCTGGCATGCTGGGTTTGATTCTGCGCTCCCCCACATGCAGCTGGCTGGGTGACCTTGGGCCAGTCACAGCACTGATAAAACAGTTCTGACTGAGCAGTGATATCAGGGCTCTCTCAGCCTCACCCACCTCACAGGGTGTCTGTTGTGGGGAGAGGAAAGGGAAGGCGAATGTAAGCTGCTTTGAGACTCCTTCGGGTAGAGAAGGAGTTTTTTTTTTAATCTGTCTAGTCCAACTCTTGCACAATGCAAGAAACTTACAACTACCTGCCCACCCACAGTGATCCCAATTCCATGCCCAGATGATTCCCCCTCCTGGAAAAGAAAACCAGAATCCATGGCCAGTCTGGCCAGGAGGAAATTCACCTTCCAACCCCAAAGTGGTGACTGGCATTTCCTTGGGCATGTAAGAAAGGGCCACCGGAGCCAAGCATGGACACATCCTTTCTGGCCACCCACCCACAATCTGCCTAAGTTCACAGAATTGATCAATTGATTAACGGTTCTTCATCTGAAAACAGGCAGGGTGGAAGTGTACTGAAAAATGTCTCCAGTTCCAGCCAATCAGGACACAGGAGGAGAATATTCGAAAAATTCCAGCAAGTTCCTACCTAACTTTGTTAAGTACACATCTCCAAGGCTCCCTGCAGTACACATCTCCAAGGCTCCTTCATGTGCTATACAATCATGCACACAACCGTCATTGCATATCCTAGCACACAATACATTTCCATTTTCTTTATCTAGGGAGATGTATATGCCCTGCTACCTCCCCTGAGACCTGCTTAGGCTGCTCACATAGTCAGAAACCAAACCAAAACCAATACAGCAAAATTATAGAAACAACAATGCAAGAGTGCTCAGTGGTCAAGCAAGCCATAAGAGCAGGCTGAAGGCATAAAAACAACATAAAACCCAATCCAGCGGCCTCAAATGATACCCCTCAACAATCCTCAGTCTAGAAGCTGACCATGAAAACAACTTTAAAAGATGGGCTAAGCAAGCATTCCATTTAGGGTTGCAGCTCAAGTCGCCAGATCCCGATCCGGGAACACCTGGAGATTTGGGGATGGAGCCTAGGGGGAAGGGCAGAGACATCTGTAGGGTACAATGTTGAAGTGTCTACCCTCCAAAGCAGCCATTTTCCCCAGGGGAACTGATGTTTGTAATCTGGAGAAGAGCTGGAACTCCATGGGATCTCCAGGCCCCAGCTCTGGGTTGGGAAATATCTCTAGGCTTGTGGGGAGAGTTAGAACCTGTGGAAGTCAGGGTTTACGGGAGTGCGGGACCTTCCCTTGGTATGATGCAGTAGAGTGTATCCTTGAAAGCAGCCATATTCTCTAGGAGGAGGGCATCAGAGAAATTATTTCTATAGTTTGGAGATCATTTGTGATTCGGAGAGATCTCCGGCTCCCAACTGAAGGCGCGCAGCCCTAGTTCTGTTCTGTCCCAGTCCCCCTACCTCCCCTTGCTTGTAGTGGTAACCCGTAGGCATTCAAATGCGAACATTCAAAATGAAATCTATACATCGCACAGGAAAATATACTTCTGTTCTCACATCACAGTCCTTTTGCTCTTAAGAACATGGTATTATAATATTTAGAGTGAGAACTACCATTCCCTCACCCCCACCCCCGCCCACAAAATAAAGAAGTTGAAACGGGCAGTGATTGTTTACTTACATAACATCCAAAGACCACATGAAAAAGACCCTTGGTCCCACTGAGACTCTAAGGGAGTTCTACCAGGGCAGGGGAAAAGTTTATCTACCATTTCAGCAGTTTTTAGGGTCGTCCTCCCCCAGCCCCCCCACCACAAACTGGGAAGGGAAAACAAAAATCTTTGCGGTCATGTTTTTCAGTTCTCTATATATTTGTCTATCCCTTTAATATGAACAGGGTGTATTTATAAAGCTGGCCGAAATGTGAAACAGATTTGCCGGTTCCTAAATGCCAAAAAGTATCTTCGAGGATGGTAAGTAATTACGGAGCAGAGTCAATCAAATTTCCATGGGGCTTCGGACGGAGAGCTTTATTTTTATTGCACAAGAGTCTATATGACAACAACAGATATATACAGTAGCTGCACCCACCAGTCCGTCTGTCGTTCATGGGTTTGCCAGCAGCTCCCCTTCAATTCCATTTTTTCCCCTCAAGGAAATCGATGCTTCAATTCACATGAAACTTGGCAAATAGTTTGTAACCAGATGCACTTTTTGAAAAAAATAGTTAAAATTTTATCTTCTTCCAACGTTCCCCCCCTCCCAGCATATTCCTATATTCCTTTATCCATGAATCCATTGGTTATAGGTTCTTCAGTAAAGTGAAGGTTTAGTGTGTGTGTGTGTGTATATAATTATATATCAAATATATATAATTTGTTGTTATTGTTGTTTGTTGCGAAGTCGTGTCCGACCCATCGCGACCCCATGGACAATGATCCTCCAGGCCTTCCTGTCCTCTATCATTCGCCAAAGTCCATTTAAGTTTGCACCGACTGCTTCAGTGACTCCATCCAGTCCCCTCATTCTCTGTCGTCCCCTTCTTCTTTTGCCCTCAATCGCTCCCAGCATTAGGCTCTTCTCCAGGGAGTCCTTCCTTCTCATGAAGTGGCCAAAGTATTTGAGTTTCATCTTCAGGATCTGGCCTTCTAAAGAGCAGTCAGGGCTGATCTCCTCTAGGACTGGCCGGTTTGTTCACCTTGCAGTCCAAGGGACTCGCAAGAGTCTTCTCCAGCACCAGAATTCAAAAGCCTCAATTCTTTGACGCTCGGCCTTCCTTATGGTCCAACTTTCACAGCCATAAATTGCAACTGGGAAGTCCATAGCCTTGACTAAACACACTTTTGTTGGCAGGGTGATGTGTCTGCTTTTTAGGATGCTGTCTAGATTTGCCATAGCTTTCCTCCCCAGGAGCAAGCATCTTTTAATTTCTTTGCTACAGTCCCCATCTATAGTGATCTTGGAGCCCAGGAAAATAAAATATGTCACTACCTCCATTTTTCCCCATCTATTTGCCAGGAATTGAGAGGGCCGGATGCCATGATCTTAGTTTTCTTGATGTTGAGTTTCAAGCCAACTTTTGCACTCTCCTCCTTCACCCGCATCAACAGGCTCTTTAGTTTCTCTTTGCTTTCTGCCATTAGAGTGCTATCATCTGCTTGGTTGTTGATATTTCTCCCTGCAATCTTGATCCCAATTTGTGACTCATCTAACCCTACCTTTCTCATGATGTGCTCTGCATACAAGTTAAATAGGCAAGGTGACAGTATACAGCCTTGCCGAACTCCTTTCTCAATTTTGAACCAATTTTGATCCAATCAGTGATTCCATACCTGGTTCTCACTGTTGCTTCTTGATTTGAATATAGGTTTATCAAGAAAGAGATAAAATGGTCTGGTGTACCCCTCTTTAAGAACTTGCCACAATTTGTTGTGTTCCACACAATCAAAGGCGTTAGCATAGTCAATGAAGAAGAAGTAGATGTTTTTCTGGAACTCCCTAGCTTTCTCCATGATCCAACGTATGCCTTTATCACATGACAAAGATCACCTCTCTTTACTAGGAGCTATCTGGGGGGGACCAGAGATCTTTTCAAGAAAATTGGAGATATAAAGAGAATGTTTCATGCAAATATGGGTATGATAAGGGACCAAAATGGTAGGGACCTCACAGAAGAAGAGATTTTAAAAAGGTGGCAAAATTATACAGAGGAACTATACAAGAGCGAGCTTAACATCCCTGATAACCATGATGGGGTAGTTACTGACCTAGAGCCAGACATCCTGGAATGTGAAGTCAAATGGGCCTTAGGAAGTCTGGGCAACAATAAAGCTAGTGGTGGTGACAGCATTCCAGTTGAACTATTCAAAATCTTAAAAGGCAATGCAGTAAAAGTGCTATACTCAATATGCCAGCAAATTTGGAAAACTCAACAATGGCCACAGGATTGGAAAAGGTCAGTTTACATTCCATTCCCAAAGAAGGGCAATGCCAAAGAATGTTCAGACTACCGCACTATTGCACTCATTTCTCATGCTAGCAAAGTTATGCAGTAAGAAATATCAACAACCTCAGATATGCAGATGATATGCAGATGATACCACTCTAATGGCAGAAAGTGAAGAGGAACTAAATAGCCTGTTGATGTTCAAAAGCTTTACACTTATCTTTATTAAATTGCATCTTGCTCTCATTTGGCCATTTTTCCATTATGTTCAGATCTCGTTGAACTCCGTCTCTATCTTCCGGAGTATTTGCCAGTCCTCCCAATTTGGTGTCATCTGCAAACTTGATGAGTAGTCCCTCCACCCCCTCATCTAGATTATTAATAAATATGTTAAAAAGTACCGGACCGAGCACCGAACCCTGAGGTACCCCACTACTCACCTCCCTCCAGTCTGATGAAACACCATTGACAACAACTCTTTGAGTGCGGTTCTCTAACCAATTCCCTATCCACCTAACTATCTGAAAATCCAGATTGCAGTCCTTCAATTTATCCATCAGAACATCATGGGGAACCTTATCAAAAGCTTTACTAAAATTCAAGTAAACGACATCAACCGAATTTCCTCGATCCAGCAAACCTGTTACTTGGTCAAAAAAGGAAACCAGGTTGGTCTGACAGGACCTGTTGGAGACAAATCCATGCTGACTTCCTTGGATCACCAAATTGTCCTCCAGATGTTTGCAGATAGCTTCCTTTAATATCTGCTCCATTATCTTCCCCACAACAGAGGTCAGACTCACTGGTCTTTAGTTTCCTGGGTCATCCTTCCTTCCTTTTTTGAAGATTGCAATAACGTTTGCTCTCTTCCAGTCCTCAGGGACATCTCCAGTCCTTAAAGAGGTTCCAAAGATTATGGACAAGGGTTGGGCAAGTTCTCCGGAAATTTCTTTGAGCACTCTCGGGTGCATTTCATCTGGCCCAGGGGATTTGAATTCATCCAGTGCAGGTAAATGCCTCTCGACAACCTCTCTGTTCATGTCAACCTGCCACCCAGACACTATCTCTTGGCTACTGCCATCTCTAGATGTTCCTAAACCTTTTGACCTGTGGGAATAAACAAATGTAAAATAGGCGCTGAGCCTTTCTGCTTTCTCTGCATCCTCCGTTAGAGTTTGTCCATCCGCACCCAACAGTGGGCCTATTGCCTCCTTTACTTTACGTTTGCTCCTCACATAACTGAAAAATCTTTTCTTGTTACAGTGGGCTTCCCTGGGCAATCTTAGCTCACTCTCGGCTTTGGCCTTTCTGATGATTGATCTACAGTGCCTAGTAACCTGTAGGTATTCTTCTTTAGAGCTCTGTCCTTCCCTCCATTTCCCTTTTCTTTCTTAGTTTCCTAAACATTTCCCTTTTCTTTCTTAGTTAGATTCTCAGACTGGGTTCACACATTAACCTTCCACAGCTATCTTTCACTGTCTGTTACACTTGCCTACTTCTGGAACCATGACAAGGTTTAGGAATGGATTGTTAAACTAATCCAAAGGTTTATGGTAACTTTGACTGCCATCCTTTATGTCTAACCTTTCCGTTACAAACAGTCTAATTGTGTTTGCATGCACTCTAGAGCACATCAGACATACTGGGGTCAACTCTGTATATATAATAGTTATAATATTTTTCTTTTCATTTTACCTCACTTCACACCCCCTTTCATTATGTGCACTATAGCAAAACAAAGACTACACTTTGAAAATTGCCAAGGCTTACAAAAGCACAGTAACTCAAGAGACAGGTAAAATGCTCTGGTATTCCCATCTCTTTAAGAACTTGCCACAATTTGTTATGTTCCACACAATCAAATAGTTTAGCATAGTCAATGAAGCAGAAGTAGATGTTTTTCTGGAACTCCCTAGCTTGCCTGTTATCCCGGTTATCTTTTGGCTTCCTACTTTAACATTCCAATCCCCCATGATGATAAGCACGTCATTTTTTGGCGTTGCTTCTAGAAGGTGTTGTAGGGCTTCATAGAACTGGTCAACTTCATCCTCTTCAGCAACAGTGGTTGTGGCATAGACCTGGATTACTGCGATGTTGAATGGTTTACCCCACAACCCGATTAAATTAACAATAATTCAGCAGACATTTTTCAGTGACTAACTTTTTCAAGTTAAGGTAGGTAGCTGTGTTGGTCTGAAGCAACAGAAGAAAGTTTGAGACCGGTGTCATGTTTAAGATCAACGAAATTTAATGCTGGATACATTTTCTTTGTTGGTCTTAAACTCTTTTAGTTATTTTATTACAAAGGAACTTCAAGAAGAGATTGGAAAGGGAAATGGTGGAGTTGCATGCTATTACAACACTCAAAACAATGGAACCCCCAGGATACTGGTTTCTTATCTCATTACATATGCCAACTTCCTTCAGCTCCTATACCTATATCCCGCTTCTTTTTATTTCATTTGGGATAGTAAAGTTGTGTAGTGGATTGTCATGTAACATAATGAATTGTAGAATGTACTGTAATTTAGAATGGGAGATTAGGATCTAGTTCTCTGGTGTTAGGACCGGAAAATCTAACACAACATGGCCTATCACTTGTGGAGATACCTTCATGGTTGGGTGGAAACGAAATGGGGCTAGTAACAGGTCAGTTTTAATCACTCTGTTTTACAACTGGGAATTCATCTGCCATTAATCACAAAATTTGACATTTCTATTCCCTCTACTATGTTTTTCAAACTGATCATCTGATAACCTTATAAACTCCACTTGTTATCCTGGCAAGGCTCTCAAATCAGCACAACATCTTTATTATAATGCATATTTGTTGGATATTTTCATGATTCTGTTTACTACTTTAATGCTAATTTACTCTCTCCTTCTCTGGTGATTTCCATTTTGGGGGGGATGAAGACGTGTGCCTACAAACGAAAACTCACACCTTGAATAAAACTTTGTGGGCCTTAAAGCTACCACTGGACTCGAACTATTTGGGTGTGTTTATGATGCCAAGGTTTCCCGGACTTTGTTATAATAGAATTAAAGGTTTGGTAGGGTGATTCTACCTACCCCAGCACCACCACTCCAGGTTCCCACCGGTGCATTGCAGCATGGGGGACACGTATTGGTGGCAGACCCAGTTTGCCCCAGATTTGTGCATACTGACAGACGCAGCCAGGATGGAATGATTCTGCTGTGTGTGGGGTTGGCGGGGTGTGTGTGTGTGGGAAGGTGGAATTGCATGAAAACATAATCCCACCTTCCTGCAAATAAAATTCCCGTGCAGTGTCACGGAACCCCCCAGAGCCAAGTGGGGCTTTTTTTGGTCCCCTCCAGGCCCAGCTCTTCCCCGTCCGCATATATCTCCACCAGGTTAGTTCCCATTGACCCCCAGAGCACCTAAGGGAACGTGGAAAATATCTGCATTCCTTTAAAACTGGGCAACAGGAGCTTAACTTGCGTTGGTCGGGAAGAGGCCTACTCCGGTGGCATCATGTGGAAGCAGGGATTAGCGCCACTGCTATACGTCCGCCCTCCCAGCCTTTTCCGCCCATGCAGAACTGGCCGTTATTTAACAGTCACTCAAAGAGTAGATCTCAAATTTCAGATTTCAGTTCCCCCTAAATCTACACTTTTTATTTCATTTTCATTACAATCTCAATTTGACAGTGCTCATGCAAGCAGTATTCTTCGACAACTGCAAGCATAGAAATGACTCACAGACAAACCCTATGGAAGATTAATGTCCCTCCTCCTGTCCAAGCCATCCGTTTCTTGATGCTCTCCCCTTTTCCCTTAAAAAAAAACAAAAAACGAAAACCCTAACCGTTTCTGAAGTTGAAAAGGATGAAACTACATTTTGGAAATGCATAACCATTTTCAATTTCTTTAAAACCGACCTCTGTTCAGAACCAACAACTGGCCTGTGCCCTGAACTCTCGTGTCTAAAATTGGCCTGTGCATTTTGAAATAAATAAAGAGCACGTGCGAAGGAACCCCTACGGAAAAGGCTATGACCTACATACCCACATGCCAAACGTCATTGGTCACTTAAAGAAGGATCTCTGATGGGCCGAATCTATGAAAACAAGGGACTTAAGTTCTCTGTTCCCCGTACTATTAACACAAGCATAACTTTTGGTGTTTTGTTGTTGTTTAGCACCTTTAAAGAAATGGGGTACGCAAAGAAAATTATCACAAGCAGAATAACAAATACCTACATCCATACCTAAATGGCAACCACCAACACCCCACAACCAATACCCAATCATGGAACCACAAACACAGTGCTTATGTCCATGCAAAGTTTACATGTCTAGGGTCCGCCTCATTACAGCTGAGGAAGCTGCCCTCAGACCCCTTCACCCTGTATCTGCTGCTGCGATCCTTAACTTAAAAGACACACTCTTACAAATAAACATTTTATACTTTTCATTGAGACTTGCTACTTTGGTGTTTCTATGTGCTCTTCTCTGATAGCAGACATTCCATGAGCAATTGTGTTCCCATCAAAATTCTCATAGTTAGGGGAGTTCAACTGTGCTACTATTTGATTTATGGGTTTTGTACAGAGTACTGTATGTGTTCCATATGCCTTCCATTCATGCTATTCTTTTGGCCTCCCCCCCCCCCACCTTCTCTGGTATCAAAGTATATCCACAATCTCCTTGAGCCTTCACAGAATCCCTTCACACAACCCCTTGAACCTTCACAGAATCAGCTTCTCCATCAGATGCCTGTCAGATGGAAATTTTTAAACAGAGGCTAGATAGCCATCTGACGATGAGGCTGATTCTGTGAAGGTTCAAGGGGGTGGCAGGTGACAGTGGATGAGCGATAGGGTTGTGAGTGTCCTGCATAGATGACCCAAGAGGTCCCTTCCAACTCTATGAATCTATGATCTCAACACTGTATAAGAACAGGCATGGTGTGATTATTTATGTAGTAACAGTATCACTTAGTGGTATTTTCCCAGGATGCAGGTTCATAGCTGCCTCAGTTACACCCCAGACAAAAAGAATGTTGATGCTTCTTCAGTGCTCACATATTGGCAATGCCAAGGGGTCAAAAAATAAAATAAACCAAGGGCTCCAAGGAATGTGCTTTCATTCTCCTAGTTCAGTCAGAGTTGGAGAGGAACAGAATGCAGAATGGAGTGAAATAAAGGAATATTATCAACAGCAGTACCTATTCCGCAATAATAAAGGAATGGAACAGTTGCTGTTAGTAATACGGACCCATGCAAGAATTGTGTAAAAGAACACTGAAATGCATAAGAT
Organism: Paroedura picta; assembly: GCF_049243985.1. NCBI lineage: Eukaryota > Metazoa > Chordata > Lepidosauria > Squamata > Gekkonidae > Paroedura > Paroedura picta. The sequence continues at coordinate 21,042,780 of NC_135370.1, read as the reverse complement.
TCTCTAGCTAGATAGATCAAGATGGGTAGCCATGTTGGTCTGTCTGTAGCAACAGAAAACAGCAAAAGGCCAGGAGCACCTTAAAGACTAACAAAAATTTGTGGCAAATTGTAAACTTTCATGAGTCACCACTCACTTCTTCAGATACTGCTAAAACGAGTCTATCTGTCCTGCTTATGTTTGTTCGTCTCTACCATGTTTCCCCGAAAATAAGACACAGATGAATTGCCAAAATACAGGTAACGTGAACTTTTGTGACCAGTGGAGGGAATGTAGATTGAGGAGGCACCCCTCTGTTCAATTGTCATTTGGGCTCCTTGACCCATAAACACAGCAGTTTCATCCACAGCAATCATGTTGCAACGTTGGTATTTAGAAAAGTCGATGCCATCAACGAAGGACTTGAATGCAAGTGCTCACTTAATAACTTCAATCAAGTACAGAACCGTGGATTCTTCAATATAAGCTCAGAAGAGAGAAAAAAAGAAATCACAAGGCAATGTTGTATAGTAGCACTCTCGGTATTATTAATAAAAGTCCAAATAAAGAGTCAACCAAAACAGGATCCTAGGTTAAATAACCCGCTTTTGGACTATCTTCATCAGTGGTTGCTCTTCCACTATGTTAAATCCCCAGACTGTGATGAGCATTAGACCAGTGGTCCCCAACCTTTATTAGGCTGGGGACCGGCAGGGCATCGGGCCGCGCCCGCAGGGACCGCGCGGGCCACGCCCACGAGCCGCGCCCGGCCGCGCCCGCAAGCCGCACCCTCGAATCGGGCCGCGCCCGGCCGCGCCCGCGGGCCGCCCCCGTGGATCTGATTCCCTCTTCCCGCCCTCCCGCAGTAAGTAGCTTCCCGGGCCGCAAACTTGCGGCCTGGGAAGTTTTTTACTGAGGGGGGGGGGCGGGGAGAGGGAGCCGCGGCCCGGCGCCATGGCCTTTGCGGCCCGGCGCCGGGCCGCGGCCCGCAGGTTGGGGACCACTGCATTAGACAATGTGATATGTATTATTACTATTAATATAACACTAGCCTCAAAGCCCGTTCCTAAGAACGGGCCTTGAAAGGGCCTCCTCCCCTGGTCCCTGGCCAGGCATTTTAAGGTGGCTTTGGGCTGCAGCTCACAGCCAGATCAAGTGGGGCAGGCAGGGGCTGGCCAGCTCGTTAGCAGACCCAGGACAGAGATCTTTAGCAGGCAGTCAGCAGGCCTGGAGGCCCTCGTTAGAAGGCCCTCTACTACAACCAGGGCCCTCTCCCCTTACCTGCTGCTGGCTCCAGGCACTGAGGCACATCTGAGAGCAAAAAGGCTAGACTCCAGGGACAGAAGGCAGGAGCTGCAGGGGCAGGGCCAACCAGGGTACAGCCAGCTTTGCTGGCTGCACCCTGATTGGATCTATTCTAACTTGGACAGCCGGACATGTTCCACCCCCCCCCCAGGCTGTTTCACAAATATATAGAGGAACCATGGATAAGGATAACTACATTGGAAGAGCAACCACTGACGAAGATAGACAGAAAGTGGGTTATTTAACCTGGGATCCCATTTTGGTTGACGATTTATTTGGATGCTTAATAACTTGAGCTTCTTCCAACTTAAACAATGTTGTTGATTTTCTGGGAGACAATTCATATCGCTGAAGGAAGCCATCCAGACAGTGTTGTGATGCTTTAAATTCTGGGGATATTTCGAATTGTGGTGCCATTGCAAGAGCAAATGCTTGAATATCAGCACCACCAAAGCCTTTGCTCTCCCGTCAGCAATCCATTCACTGATCATGTCTTCCAGCTCAGGAAATAAAGGTTGATGAGCTGAACCACACTTGCGCTTCTTAGCATTTCCTCTGTCCACCTGTAGACTGAGGTTATCGTATTCTGCCCGCCATTATTGGACCATTCTGATATCCAACTTCTTCTCTTTGCAGAAAGCCGTAAGATTCTTGCCCTGGGAGTCCTCTACAATTCCTTTCTTGTACTCAACAGAAGAAGAAAACATTTCTGCACAAAAACTTGAAAAAAAAAACATGAAAAAGGCAGAAAAACCTCAGAAACTGGGGAAACACTTTTTTTTGGGGGGGGGGGTGTCCTTCCTCCTGTTTACTTGACACTCATTGGTGGGCGGTGCAGAGCAAGGGGCCGTCTATTCACTCAATTGGTGGATGAAGGATAGGGTGGAGAAAAAAGCAGCAGAACATTTCTGCATTAAAAATAATTCATCCAGGAACCAAAGAAAGGGCGAGGGGAGAAGCTTTGCAAAGCAAATTTCAAATACTGTGATGAAAACACGAAGGGAATGGGTACTCACCAACAACGGGAGAAAATACCGAGCGGAATTAAAAACACACACACACACACAGGGACATCCGCTTGGAAAGCAGAGCCATGTGCAGAAAAAACAACAACAAATAATGGAGGGGACTTCTGAGTTACAAAGGAGGAAACCTCTCATGCATTAATCAACCCTAATCTGATATTTTTTGTGCCAACAAATCAAACTTCAGAACTTAAAAAAAAAAAATTGGAAAGTTGTGTTTAAGGGAAGAGAGCTACTGAAGAGGATTGTTATAGGGTTTGTTAGAACTTAGATGAGTTTTTTTGCCACAGCATCTTATCATCATGGGGCTTTGAACTCTATTCGAATTTTATGTCTGTTTTTATGTGTTTTAAGGGGTTTTATTGGGTTTTTATCCAGGCATTGTAACCAGCCTCGAGTCTTCGGGGAGAGGCGGGCAATAAATTTAAATAATAAATAAATAAATAAGGCATTAGTCCCATCTTTACATGCAAAGCAAATGCAGTCTTTTTGAAGACTGTAAACTGAAACCACTGACCTGGGTGCAACCTGCATGGAGCTTTTATTCCAATCCCAGGTTGATTCAGTCCCTGCCATCTACATAGAATGCAATTTCTGTTTTGATTTTGGGCGATTTAAATTTTCCTTCTGCAACAAGAACATCCATAGTGACCCTACCTTTATTGTGCGATATCTTAGAGTGCTTTTAATGCTCAATATTTTAAGAATCAAATTGAGAAAGCAGGTTGTTTTGAATCTGGGCTTTGCTCCTTTGGCCTTATTGGCCAAAGCTGCTCATGTGACAAGCTTGCCTTAAAGGAGAAGCCCCTAATTTCTCTCAACTTCTGCCAGTCTTGGATTTTTTTCTCCCTCCTCTGTCTTCTTCGATCCTCTCCCCCCCCCCTGCAAGAAAAGAAAGAGGCTCCCTGCTTGGCTCTTCTCCCCCCCCCTTCAAGAAAAGAAAGAAAAAGGCTTGGCTCCACCCCCCTTCTGAACTACCCTAACCATGTGCAGAACACTTTCCTGTTTCAATGGCGAGGGGGGAGAGGAAACCCAAGTTCAAATTGATCTGAATTCAACAGGATTGACAATGGAATAAGCCCAGGCAAGCCTGATCTCAACGGACCTCAGAAGCTAAGCAGGGTTGGCTCTGGCTAGTATTTTTATGGGATCCAAGGGATACCAGGTTCATGACATCAAAGCAAACCACCTCTAGCAAACTGTGTCTTGCCTTGAAAACCCTATGGGGATCCCCATAAAGTCAGCTGTGACTAACTAGCAAAAAGCAACAAAACTGAAAATTGATATAGAATACAAATGGAATCAAGAATCACTCGGCAGCAACAAATTGCCTGGCGATCCGCAGCCTGAAAGAGATCTTACTGGCCTTGACCAGGGCAAAGGCCTTCTTGGCCCTGGCCCCTGCCTGGTGGAATGAGCTCCCAGAGAACATCAGGGCCCTAGTGGAAATAATACAGTTCCGTAGGACCAGTAAAATGGGCTCTTCTGCCAGACTTACAGTTGAGTCCAGTTCAGACAAATAAGCATTCAAGTAATAATGGGCCTTCCCAATGTAATCCAACAGCTCTTGCTCACCCCAACGCGAAAACCATGCGGACCTCACCAAGTATCTGTCTGATGGGCTTAATTATTTATTCATTTTTATTGTTTTAATGATTTGAATTGTTCTGCATGTTAACAATGTTGTCAACCGCCCCAAGACGGCAGGGCCTATAGGGGTGGTCTAGAAAGCCACTAATAAATTAAAATAAATAAGAAGCCTCTTCTGTCAAATGTAAGCATCTCTCATTCCTGAGAGCTTCACCCCTCACGGCTGGCATGCACACTTTGTTTACACTGAAGCTCTCCAGGTTATATTCCCATCTTCCTGAGTCACAATCATGAATAATATTTAGACCACAAATTGCAGACAGTCATCTGCTCCACCACACTCAGAAAGATCTTTCTCTCTCCTCCTACTCTGCTTTCTTTTTGTTGGCTTGCATAGAATATCCAGCCTACTGGATGAGAGTTGGGTTGGGTTGCCAACTCTCAAGTGGGAAATTCTTGGAGATTTGGAGGGTGGAGTCTGGGAGGGCAGGGCTTAGAGACGGGAGGGACCTCAGCAGGGTATAAGGCCCCCCAAAGCAGCCATTTTCTCCAGGGGAGCTGATCTCGGACATCTGGAGATCTCCAATCACCACCTGGAGGTTACAAAAATACATTGGCCACAGCTGGAGGTTGGCCATTGGCAAGCCTGATCTAGCCTGATGGGAAACTTGAAAGCTTATTCACGGTTTGGGAATATTTTTGTTGGTCCCCATAAAGAAGGATTACACAACTGTTGTTTTAGGACTTCTCCAAAGTAGCTTAATATAATGACAATTATTCATTGCCCAACTCTTTCTTTGCTTCATCAGCAGGGACTGTAAACATTGTGGTTCTCAACGTAAATAGCGTGGTTGTGATCTTGTGGGGGACATCGATTTACTTAGCAAGGTTTTCCCCAAGGTGTCCTGGAAACTGTAGTCTTGTGATATTATGAATCCACAATGGAGTTTTTTGTAGACGGTTACTTGGCTGTAAAGGAATATGCTTCGTCAATGAAATGTCTTCACACTGACTTAAGCCTGTGTCATAAATATACACTTGAATCCTGTTGTTCTTTTATTCAGACGACAGAGGTTTTCGGTAGCGGAAGAAGCTATCTGCTCCTATAAGAAGAGTTGGTTCTTATATGCCGCTTTTCTCTACCAGAAGGAGTCTTAAAGCGGCTTACGGTCGCCTTCCCTTTCTTCTCCCCACAACAGACACCCTGTGAGATGGGTGAGGCTGAGAGAGCCCTGATATTCCTGCTCAGTCAGAACAATATCTGTGCTGTGGTGAACCCAAGGTCACCCAGCTGGCTGCATGTGGGGGAGAAGCAGGGAATCAAACTAGAAGTCCGCACTCCTAACCACTACACCAAGCTGGCTCTCTTCCGCCAGCGGATATTACCTCCCGCCGGAAGACTGCTTGGCTGTCAGCTGAACAGTAACAGAGGACCTAAATGATCTCTTGTGATGATCCTCATATATGTTGCCATTTGTGTTTTGATTCTATTGTATCCTTTCACACTAGGCAAAAATTGATAAGGATTCCACGTGACAGGCTCCACCCCCTTCTTTTATATTTATTTATATGTTGTTGCTGAAAAGCAGCTTTGGAGGCTGAGAATGAGAGTGGGAAAGACACGGGAAGTTTGGTCCCTTTCCTGCCCCTTTCCTGCCTCAAGTTAACCCCATTCAGCACACCTCAAGCGACATCTTATTCCACCTGTGGGGAAGGACTCAGTTTGACAAGCCAAGCCAAGTTTTGGAAAGGATCAAGGGGAAAGAAACCTTTTGGTTCCCTTTTCTTCATGCAGACTGTCCTCCCCTGGTTTGGGATCTTAAAAAAACCCCAACAACTACAGAGGCCTGAAACTCCATGAAGCATCTAATCCCATCCTTTATTTGGAAAGGAAATAATCCCAAGAAGGAGCCAGTTTGGCGTCATGGTTAAGAATAGCAGTCTCTAATCTGGGGAGCCAGGTCAGATTCCCCACTTCACCTCCGCACGCAGCCAGCTGTGGGTGATCTTGAGCTCGTCCCAATCCTGTTAGAGCTGTTATCACAGTGCAGTTCTTCCAGAGCTCTCTCAGCCCCATCTACCTCACTGATTGTCTGTTGTTGGGAGAGGAAGGGAAGGCGATTGTCAGCCGCTTTGAGACTCCTTCGGGTAGTGAAAGGCAGGGCAGGAGAAACCAACTCTTCTTCTTTGCTCTTGGGCCATTTTGTTGACCCTTGAAAGATAGTCATTCTGTGGCATTGTTAGACACACATACATGCGCGTGCAAAATCTCCTCCTGTGAAAGCTGATCTGCAAAGAATCCTGGCTCAGTCCCAGCTCAGCTCAACGGTTTGCTTGCAAGGGAGTGGCCAATTAGGGGAAATGGAAACAGGATGTATTTCTCACCCCCACCTCCCACCCCGGCGATGTCAATAACACTCTCATGGTTTCCAGTCTCCCACCTCCATTCCATGCTGAACAAACACTGCCCAATTCCCTCAAGGTCGCGCATAAAACCTTAATAGTGTCCTTGGGTGGCAAGGACAGTGGCTTCTCTCATTATGATGTGGTCCTGGCATCCAGCTGCGTGGGATGGGGGGAAAGACAAAGAATGGGGACAAGAATGCCTCTCCGCTATCTGAACCTCACACCTACCCCCTCCCCCCGAGCTGCAGCTATCGAGAACTATTTCTATCCCACCCTACAAAAAGCCTTGCTAAAGTCAATAATCTCAATAGGCCCTTTCCCTACATCTCAGAAAATGATTAACCCCTGAGCAAAGCCACTGAGTGCAAAACGCTACGACTCATAAGGAGGAGCCAGCTCGGGGAAGGCTGGTGGTTGGGCCGAATCTGAAACAGTCTGAATGGTTTCCTGCACCCATGCCTGCTCTGTATTATCAGGATGGCCAAGAAAGCCCTTGGAGCTTCTGCCCAGATTGCCCTGTAATCATAAAGAAGGTCCAGGGTAAACGCAGCCCTTCCAGAAGTCAAGCTGAAGGGGTGGATTTTCGGAGGGCAGAAAAGTGCTAATATCATTTGGGACTTTGAAAAGTAGACAAGTGTTGAGCAAGTGTTTATAGGAGGGCCCAAAGCCTCGCTAACCAGTGCAAAGAGAAACAACCTCATAATAAACCACAGATGTTCAAACACCCAGCACTTTGTGTTGATCCCTGGCCCATTCCGCACACATAGGATAACATACTTTCGATGTGCTTTGGCTGCTGCATTTTCCTGTGCAGAACAGGTAAATCTACTTCTAAAGTGCATTGAAAGTGCATTATCCAAGGTGTGCGGAATAGGCCGCTGTCTCCCCACTGTGAACAAAAAGTTGACCCCACCCGATGTCTGCCCACAGTAGGCCCAGATAGGGATGACAATCCCCAGGTGGGACCTAGGGGGGGGTCCCCTGAAAGTGTAGCTCATCTCCAAATGAACGAGATCAATTCCCCTGGAGAAAAAGGCTGTTTTGGAGGGTGGACTCCATAGTTTTAAAGTTCACTGAGATCCAGCCCCACCCCAAATCCCACCCACTCCGGGCTTGACCCCAAAGTCGCCAGGTATTCCCCAATCCAGAACTGGCAACCCTAGGTCCAATCCAGTTCATTGAGCCAATCCTTGCATGCAGCATGGAACTGGACCGTGCATTGTGCTGTACCACACTATGTGCAAAGAGTGGCCCAAACAAACTGGATGAGGCTCCATAGTAGCCTTGCTATGCCCACCCCCCCTTCCCAGGCCTCCTGCCCCCTCTGCTCACACTCTGCTCATCTGTCGCAAGCCGGGAACCAGTTACCCAGCAGCTTGAGAGCGACTTGACCCTTTTAGCTGATTCATTGTATTCAAACAGAAGTGTCCTGGGCAGCTGCCAACCTGTCTGGCAGAGTCTTGAGTCTGAGAGTGGCAAGGGAAAGAATCATAGAATCCTGGAGTGGGAAGAGGCCATCCAGGCCATCTAATTCCACTCAATGGTGAGCTGCCAGTGAAGGGGAGCTCCCCACTTCCTTAGGCAGCCCTTTCCATGGCTGAACTAGACTTGTAAAATCTTTTGTTTTCATTGGACCCCTTAACCCAGGGGTAGTCAAACTGCGGCCCTCCAGATGTCCATGGACTACAATTCCCAGGAGCCCCTGCCAGCGTTCTCTGGCAGGGGCTCCTGGGAATTGTAGTCCATGGACATCTGGAGGGCCGCAGTTTGACTACCCCTGCCTTAACCCCACAATTCTGCACCCTTGATCTCTTTCCTTCCTTCTCCCCCCACAAAGTGTCCTGAATTTAATTTTTAAGGGTAAACAACAACCCTGGGTTATAATGTTATAGGCTATGCACTGCTTAAAAAAACAACAACTTAGAAACACTGTTGTAAAGCAATCACCCCCTTTTGTTTTAAAAATGGCATTTTTGTTTGGAACTGAGGGAGGGGGAGGGAGGATGGCGATGAGGAAGGGGCGTGCCTAAAGAACTCAAGATGGCAGGTGTGGGGAATACCCCAATTGCATGCTTTTCCATATTGGGCAGCCCTGAATTAAGCCCTGTTCGACCCAATTGGACAGATGAAATCAAGTTTCCTGGGGACTCCTTTGCAAGGGTCTGTACTTGAAGAAGCACTTTTTAATGCAGAAATGGATTAAAAGAATCAACCCTTTGAAAATGTAAATCTGAACCCTATCATTCATGTGGAAACGGGCAGAGAGAGGCATCTTATTCAAGTAGATAACCCCTGTACACCCTTAGAGCGATGGCCAGTCATGCAGAGTCATGCTTAGTGTGGATTTTCCATAGCTATGCTGAAGTGCTTCTAAAAAAGAATCTCCCTTGACCTAGGATGTATCTACCAGACACACCTGCAGAGACAGGTGTCTCTGAGGAAGGCCGTGGGAAGTGATGGAGAGGACAAAGTTTGAAGGAGTCAGAGGGCTCCTCCCAGATGAAGACAAAGAGATAATTCAAGGAGATACTACATACCTTTAGAACAGGGGTTGTCAAACTGCGGCCCTCCAGATGTCCATGGACTACAATTCCCAGGAGCCCCCTGCCAGCATTTGCTGGCAGGGGGCTCCTGGGAATTGTAGTCCATGGACATCTGGAGGGCCCCAGTTTGACTACCCCTGCTTTAGAATGATGTCACGATCCACACACACCCCTCCCTGTGTCCAGACATGCCCAGTCGCTCACTCCATCAAATTTAAATATTTGCATAATTCTGTAAAGGAACTTCAGTCTGTCTAAAAGACATAGGTTGTCATAACTCCAAGTCCAATTCTCAGTTCTCGAAGACCTGCGAGTTCCAGAGCAAGGCCCCAATCTGAGCTCGGATGATTAGGAAAGCCAAAAAGGCATTGTTTTAGTTTTTGCTGCATTCAAATCCAGTTTGTTTTCTTGGATCCAGTCTGTCAAAATCTTTTTGCAGTTCAGTCGTTATGTGAGAAACAGATTTGCCATTAAAATGCACAGTCGTGCCATCTGCATTTAAAAAGAGAGAGAGAGAGAGAGAGGATAGAACGGTAATGACATATCTGTGCAAAAAATCATTAATAAAAAGGGAAAACAGGAATGAGTGACACCACTCAAGAGGGGGAGAGAGAAAATGGTACATTGACACCTTTGACTGACAAAGAGGGGAAGGCGGGAGGGAGACAGATTGGTGCCTGTTGCGAAAGAGCTGGCCTCCTGACAGAACCAACACGGAGGCAGGGGACACCTGATTTTCACAGCAAAACATGTAGGCTTGTAGGATGAAAGCTTCGGCTAAGCCGATCTCACTCCCCCAGCACACCTGTAGCTTTCCCCTAGATTGGCAGAGAGGCAGCTGTCTGCACCATGTAGCCTATTTAGAGCTGTGAAGCTGCCCATCAGGGGCTTGGATGGCCGTGTGATGTGGACGCAGCGAGGAGAAAGCTTGGGCATGGAAAAGAGTCAGAGACAGGCCCTGTATTGGCTTACCCTGAGATGGGGCCCACTACCATAGACAACAGAATGTCATTATTTGCCCTTGCGGCTAAGAAAATAAGGGCCAAAGTGGTCCTGCAGACAGCAAAAACCTAGAAAAATTGAAGGTTAGGTAGATATATGTAATCTAGAAATGTTCTTATGATTTTTTGGGTGATTAGTAGTTGTTATTTGTGTTGCTCATTCTCTTATTTACTATTTTAGTGCTGATTTATATTGTTTTCATAGAATCGCAGAGTTGGAAGGGACCTCTTAACCACTCCACCAAGCCTCAATTAAGTCTCCTTGCCAGGCAGTACACTGAGTTCCATCACTTTTGAGTAAAGAATGCAGATGGTGCCCATGATGGTGCCCAAGAAAGTATTTAAATTACAACCAAAACACTACAAGTGGGTATAAGGCATAAAAAGCCCTAGCACGGATGAATTATGAATTTCTCAAAATTCCTATAATAATTTATTTAGTTTGTTTACATAAGGTTTGGGGGGACTGAAAGAAAAAGCTTTGAAAACAAACTAGTTTTCTAGAATAGCGATCCCCAACCTGTGGGCTTCTGACCACTTGTCGTCCTTCAACTAATTGGAGGTGGGCCCCAAAGCAGTGGTCCCCAACCTGCGGGCTGCGGCCCGGTGCCGGGCTGCGAAGGCCATGGCGCTGGGCCGTGAAGGCCATGGCGCTGGGCCGCGGCTCCCTCTCCCCGCCCCCCCGTAGTAAAAAACTTCCCAGGGCGCAAGCTTGCGGCCCGGGAAGCTTCTTACTACGGGAGGGGGGGGAGAGGGAATCAGGGCCAGGCCGCGCATCGTGCATGCGCGGCCGCATTTGCGCATGCACGGCCTGTGCGGGCGCGGCCCGCAGGTGCGGCCCGATGAGCGGGCACGGACCGCTACGCGGGCATCGTGGTTCACACAGGCACGGCCCGATGCCCTGCCGGTCCCCAGCCTCAGAAAGGTTGGGGACCACTACCCCAAAGGACGCCTTCTCTCCCCCCCCTGGCCCTTTACTTCATCCCCCCCAGCCATTTACAACACACTTCATTGTTGTGGCGTGTCTGTATCTTATTTTGAAGGGATGGTTAAACATTACCATAGCGATCAGAGAGCGTTAGGGCAGTGGTTGAGAGTAGAGGAGTAAACTACCCCCCCACCGGGTCTCAGTAAAAGGCGTTGAGTGGTCCCCGGTGAGTGGTCCCTGGTGTTGAGTGGTCCCCGGTGATAAAAAGGTTGGGGACCACTGTTCTAGAAGGCCAGAGGTGCAGGTCATGAGGTGTGGCCATCAGGGGCAATGTGACTTGACTTCCAGGATAACCCGGAAGTGACACGATACCATTCTAGCAATTGCCCAAACTCTCTGGTTTTACCATAGTTTCCAGGAATTCCTAGAAAGGCATTATGTCATGAATTTTCCCAAGAAGTGACATTGCCCCATCATGGATGGCAATTAAAAAAAAATTCTCCCTCCAGCCACTGCTTGAGGTGGAAAGTATCCCTCCCCATTGATCCTATGGTAACCCTACACAGGAGGTATTTCCAAAAATAACTTTGAAGCACAGGCCCTTTTAGTACCTCAGTGAAATATTCAAAGTAACAGGAAGGTTGGTTTGAAGCTCTAAAGATCTTGCTCATCCATGGTTTCATGTATTTCAACTCAGGTTCATCAACATAGCAAAGAACTGGCTAGCTGGAGTCATTCTTGCCCCATCCAACTCCAAATACTCCTCATAGGTCCTTTATTTTTTTGGCATCAAGTCACAGCTGATTTATAGCAACCCTTGGTGGGGTCTTCAAGTCAAGAGATGTTCAGGGGTGTCTTGCCTTTGCCTACCTCTGCATAGTACCCCAGGACTTCCTTGGTGGTCTCTCATCCAAATTTTAACCAGGGCTTGACCCTGTTTAGCTGAGAAGAATGAGAGCCTAAGTTATCCAGGGCAGGGCTCTTAGATCCTACTCAACCCCAAGTCTCATAGACCTCTGTTCTCCCACGTAATCAGATATAGGTAAAGGTAAAGGTATCCCCTGTGCAAGCACCGAGTCATGTCTGACCCTTGGGAAGATGCCCTCTAGCGTTTTCATGGCAGACTCAATACGGGGTGGTTTGCCAGTGCCTCCCCCAGTCATTACCGTTTACCCCCCAGCAAGCCGGGTACTCATTTTATCAACCTTGGAAGGATGGAAGGCTGAGTCAACCTTGAGTCGGCTGCTGGGATCGAACTCCCAGCCTCATGGTCAGAGCTTCAGACAGCATGTCTGCTGCCTTACCATCCTGCGCCACAAGAGGCTCCTACGTAATCAAATACCCCCACCAAATTTGGCAGATTTACCTATTGAGTCTTACCTATTGCTCAAGAACAAGATTTCACCATCCATTTTGAAAACAGTGAGCCTGATCAATCTTCATGCAGCTGATCACATGAAATATGGAACATGCAGCCCAGTCAACTATGAGGAATGATGTGACTTTCTTTTTTGAAACTGAATGAACTCTCAATTCCATCGGCAACAGATGAAGAGCCCACGGTGGTGGTGGAATCACTGTCAAATTTTTAGGACATCAGATGGACAAAGCTAGTTTGCCTGTCTCTGCATAACTTCTCTAGACTTCCTTGGTGGGCTCCCATCAAAGTACTAATTAATAGGGTGGAACCTGGTAAGCTTCCGAGATCTGGTGAGATTGGGCTACCCTGAGCTATCCAGGACTAAGAGCCCATAGCTCTTTGAACTCCAGCTAAATCCAGTTAATGGCCAACTGAGCCGTAGGTCAATGTGGGTAAGCTCAAAGTTTTCATATTGGCAAGTACCTTCCACACCAAGAAATCTGCACAGGCTGTTGTTTGAGATAGTAGCAGAGTCAAGATTAGAATTCCTGGAGATGTTATTTAACAGAATGCCCTCCAGACTCTGCTTTCAGCCAGTAAAGAAGTGTTCCCTTGAGCTATGTATATGAATACATCATTAGAAGGGAAACATGTGCTTTGCAAGGAGGTGTGACTGGGGGAAAGTTGTCTTAACGCAGTTAATGGACTCCGTTGAACTGCGCAACATGCATTACTTTCAGCATTCCTTATGTTTTGATTTAGCATTGCTGGCTGTCAGCGGCTTGCATGTGGGGAGCAGGAAAAGAAACTGATATTTGATTTATATATTAAAAGGCTTTGTGCCACCGTCTGTATACCTTTAACAACATACAGTGAGTCGAACAGTTGTAAACTTCCAATGTTGTTACACTTGCACAAGTCACATCTACAGTAGAATGTTACCTGTGCGAGGGTCACGGTTCGGTACAGTTCTAAGAGAAGTAGGCCACGTTTTTTCCTAATTTGAAAAATTCACAGCTCTAAAATGTAAAATAATTAGTACCATTTAAAGAGCTGTGTCCTAATACCTTTGCTGGGATTTCTTTCTCCCCCCCCCACCTTTTTTTTTTAAAGGTATATCGGCCTGTTATGGTGCTTGTTAGATTTTGGAAACAGGATACATTTCTGAATCTTCATTTCCGGGCTGGGGAGACGAAAGGATTGTCAGTAATTAACTTATTTGCAGCAAGGCCAAAGTGTAAAGGAACTTGAAAAAACAGGAACTCTTCTAATAAACTTCTTCGAGGAAGAACTTTAAATTGCTTAAGTTTGTGTTTATTCCCTATTGCTAAAAAAATTTGGTTTGCTGTTCTTCTGTAGAAATATTAAAAACAAAGGAAACTGGGGGGGGGGGGATGCTATATGCGGCCTTTAGCCGCAGCGAATAATTCTATCTGTATTATTATTATTCTTCAGGAGGTCACAACAAAACCACTTGAGACGGAAGGAGTCATAGGTACAAATTTAGCTGAAAGCAGGCATTTAATGATAGAGCTCACTCTTGCGGCTTCGGCTTTATTTTGAATGTTTTGTCTTAAGAACACTAATGCCGAACTGTCGTCTCAAATCTTTAATTCTAAATCACTTATTATATTACCCAAAATTACAGGATAGGGCAAAAGACAGACTTTAAAAAGAGGCATGCTTTACTTTCTCATCCTTCTATAAATAGTGCAAACCCAGTGGTATGAAAAAAAGAAGAGTCGTAAAAAACAAGATATGACTGATCCACCAAGTGCCGAACCCATGGCGCCCTTCCAAGGGGCAGTGTGGACCTGTCCAAATTTAGGAGCATAATGTAGGAGTTGACTCCAGCCGTCAATATAAATCTGTAATCAGCCATTTGACCACAATTACAATATGTGGCCTACAATAATAGTTACAGGGTGAACGATAGCCAATACCTTGTAAAGATGTCATGATTCTCGTTGGTTTTTGTTTTTAAAAAAGGAAATGTCATTGTACGTCCAACACAAGGCTGCAGTCGAGAGTTGGAAAGATTCTGCGCCTTGGAATCAAGCCAGAACTATTGGACAGAAGTCAAAGGAGGAGTCCTTTGTCCATAGAAAAAGTGGCAACTTCCATGCCACGTCCCTCAAGGATCGATTCAAGGAATGATCTCCAGAGTTGAACATTCAATTTCAACGAGCAAAGCAAGACTTTCTATTTCCTTGCCATGGGGACCTTGAGCTCCCTGTCATTATCCCTGGTATATTTTATCTCATAGGATTGCTATATGGATGGTGTTGATGGCAAGTGCCATTAAGTCACAGCCAACTGAGGGCAGGAAGAGCCTCTTGTGGCGCAGAGTGGTAAGGCAGCCGCCTGAAAGCTTTGCCCATGAGGTTGGGAGTTCAATCCCAGCAGCCGGCTCAAGGTTGACTCAGCCTTCCATCCTTCCGAGGTCGGTAAAATGAGTACCCAGCTTGCTGGGGGGTAAACGGTAATGACTGGGGAAGGCACTGGCAAACCACCCCGTATTGAGTCTGCCATGAAAACGCTAGAGGGCGTCACCCCAAGGGTCAGACATGACTCGGTGCTTGCACAGGGGATACCTTTACCTTTTTACCTTTAACTTAGGGCAAACCTATACAAGCAGAGGTGTTTCTCTGAACTTCCCTTGGTGACCTCCCATCCCAGTACTAACCATGGCCAACCTTGTTTAGCTTCTGAGATCTGAAGAGATTGGGATAACCATGCTCAGGTGTGGGCAGGGAGGAGTCGGGTCAGGATCGCCCTTCTTCAGCCCTGGCCTGGAATAGCCCCTGGTGACCCCCAAGGCAAAGAAGTTCTGAGTTGCCTGGCCACAGGCCATCTGAGTCACACTGACATCGCCCGGAGTGGGAATTGGGCCTGCGACTGGATGAGGGGTAAGTCAGGCCGAATTCCCAGTGCAGAATCAGTCCAGGTATTTCCCAACCATGACTGGGCAACCGTATTAGGGTGATGAACGAGGATCTGGGAGACCCAAGAATGAATCCCCATGCTGCCATGCAAGCTTGTTGGGTGACCTTGAGCCAATCCTATACTCTCAGTATTGGGAGGGTAAAATGGAGAAGAGGAGCACCATGTCAGCTACTTTGGGTCCCATCAGGAGAGAAAGATGAGATGTCAATATGGTTACCAGTCTCCAAGAGGTGGCTGAAGATCTCCAAGAATTACAAGTCGCCAGGCAACAGAGATCAGTGACCCTGGCAAAAATGGCTGCTTTGAAGGGGGGACTCTATGCCATTCTGCCCCACTGAAGTCCTTCCCTTAACCCCCCCCCGGGTTCCCCCCCCAATATTCTGCAGGTGTTTCACAACCCAGAGCTGGCAACCCTAGGTGTTAAGAAAGTGAATAAAATCCATAAATGGTTAACGTCCACATTCCAGAGCCATGAATTAAAGCAGCCTTGTTTTTCTGTGCTGCTCTGCCATGGACAGGGTCATTATCCAAACATTACCTTGAGCACAGAGTCCTTTGTAAAGTCCCACTTTTCCATAATAGATGCTCTGACTTACCACCTAATTTATGTGCA
The DNA here is from genome assembly GCF_049243985.1 of Paroedura picta. Taxonomy (NCBI): domain Eukaryota; kingdom Metazoa; phylum Chordata; class Lepidosauria; order Squamata; family Gekkonidae; genus Paroedura; species Paroedura picta. Next base: position 21,027,084 of record NC_135370.1, on the reverse strand, counting down.
TGTTCAACGGCCTGCTTTACACCTCCCAAACCTTTGTTACAGTTGACGTCCGTAGGATTCAGCCACTCTTTCCCACTAATCAAACTGGACTATTTATAATCTTTTAGGGCTTCATCACTTTATAGACACAATAAATGTTTCCTAAGAAACACAGCCCCCTTTAACCTCCATCTGGATGGTGGTTTATTGTGTTGACTGAGCAATAATAGGAGCAAAATAGGTAACTCATGTAGACCAAAAATAGGGGGGAGTATTCCATTTCCAGAAGCGGTCCACGTTACTACTCCTATGCATTTGGGGCTCATAAACTGGGGAAACTCCCCGTTCTCCTACGCAATGGAGGCTGATTGTTCAGTAGCCTTTCAAACCTTTCTTCTAATTGTACCTTTGTAGGGGGAGGGGGTTAATTTGAAATCAATGTTTAAAGAACCTTCCTGTTTCTAAGAATCTCGTCCCATTGGGATCGCTTCGTTTCTATTCTCCACTAATGCAGGACAGTGTGATGGTTTATTCTGAGGAAGTTGAATTTGGATAACAGCTGCATCAAATTGCTGGCTGTGTCTCCTCTGCCTCCTCTGCCTCCCGGACCCTCTTGGAAGTTAAGGGGGGTCGGCCCTGGTTAGTATTTGGGCAGGAGATCACCAAGACCGTTTATGCACTGGGAACTTCAGTGCCCCAACTCTCATGCAGGAGTACAAATTGGAGGCGGATAAGGTGCCCCAGGCCAAGTATTCCCCCATGTGGGTGCAGGAAGAGGTGGGGCAACCTGCTATGACTAAAACTCCAGCCTGCAGCCTGGCATGAAACCTCCAGTGCGTAAACGGTCCAAGGGAGGTCAGGGTCGCATAGCACAGGCAGGTAATGGCAAACCACTCCTGGTGGTCTCTTGTCTTGAAACCCCATGGGATTGACGTGTCGGTTGTGACCTGACTGAGAAAAAAATCTCCTTAAGATCCATGAGTTGGGCTGATTGTATTATTCCGTTCACGGGGTGAAGAGACTAGCCTTTAAAGCAGGGGTAGTCAAACTGCGGCCCTCCAGATGTCCATGGACTACAATTCCCAGGAGCCCCTGCCAGCGAATGCTGGCAGGGGCTTCTGGGAATTGTAGTCCATGGACATCTGGAGGGCCGCAGTTTGACTACCCCTGCTTTAAAGTCTAAATGCTGTCACACCCCATGGGAGGAACCCACAAAAAAAGCATATCCCATGCCATAGCTGTGACATTTTTAAGCTGGTATGTAAATCATGCGGTCGTTGGGTGCCCATCTCCCTGCCAGTTTGGCTCACATCCTGTTTGCCGATGAAAAACTGGAATGCAATTTTTGTTTGTTTGTTTGTTTGTTTGGGGCGGTTTACAGGTATAGATTCCATAGATGAATGCAGTAACAATCAATTAAAATGCTGAAAAGGATTTCAAACTGTTTAAAACCATTTCAAATCACAATTAGCATTGTTGCATCAACAATAGTAACAATGTGCAGCCAACTAGATATTAAAAATTGGAGTAACCAAAGGGAAAAGGAGGGCAAGAGGGAGTGGGAGAGAGGCCCACAAGATTTGGATGCAGTGTTGTTTATTGTCGAGCCAGCCTCAATCATAGGCTTGGCGGAAGAGCTCCATCTTTCAGGCCCTTGCAGGCCCTACGGGGACAGGGCCCCGGTCTCTCTTGGGAGTTCATTCCACCAGGTAGGAGCCAGGGCCGAGAAGGCCCTGGTTCTGGTTGAGGCCAGGTGGATTTCCTTAGGGCCAGGGATTCTTAGTTTGTTTGCTGTGCTTGATCGAGATGCTCGCTGGAGAACGTATTCAGAGAGGCTGTCCCTCAGATAAGTTCACTGGCTTACTGGCCTGTTCGTGGCTGTGTGACAAGTAATTTCACTGATTTTTGGCCTAATGATGCAGTACATTGCAATCAGCATTTACTCCAGCCATCTGTTCCACATAATATATTTCTGATAAGGCCTTGGAGGAGGAGCGTGTCTCATGGCTTAAGTGCCACTCAACGCTTAACACCCACTCAGGGCGGCTGTCCCACCCCTGAGTGCTTCCTCCTCCAACCGGCTTGCCTGTTTGTCAAGCGGCCAGCCAACTGCCTTCCGTCCCCCTCCTCCTCCCATTTCCCTTTGAGGCTCAGAGGCTGCAGATCCCTCTGGCCCCTGGTAGAATAATAGTTGGAACGGATCTCCAGGATCATCTAGTCCAACCCCCTGTAGAATGCAGGAACTCACAACTACCTGCCCACCCACAGTGACCCTAGTTTCATGCCCAGGTGATTCCTCCACCATGGAACATCCTTTTCCTTGCTGGACCACCAGAGAACTTTTTGAAGGTTTTCCTTTCCAGTCAGTAATTTCTATTGTGAGCAAATGTTTGAGCTACCTGTTTCTACTAATCCCAACTTTCTATTCCTTTAAAAAGGAAGTTGGAAACTTTTTTCGTTGTGGAATTGAAATTTCACCATATGACTCAGCTATGGGATTGCTAGATTCCCCTCTGGCCTCTAGCAGGGGATAGGGGGTAGGGTTGCCATATCCAGGCTGGGAAACTCCTGGAGATTTGGGGGTGGAGCCTGAGGAGGACAGGGAGCATATTGGAGCACAGTGCCACAGAGCCCACCCTCCAAAGCATCCATTTTATTTTGAGGAACTGATCTCTGTAGTCTGGAGATGAGCTGAAATTCCCCTTGGATAGGGGCATGCTAAATGAAACCATACAGCGACACTTGAAAAACGAACAAATAAGATGCGATTCATTCAGAGGAGAACGAGAAAGGCGATTTAGAGATTTTTGGAACAGCTTTATCATTTGCTTAGTGGAATTTCCAGATTATAATCCATTCAAGAATTTTCTTTAATGGATGGGGGGAGCCTTGCCTGAAAAATTTGAGCGAGGCATTGAATACTTATATGAGAGGATACATTTCTCAGAGTAAGCACGGCCACCAGTTAGCAGGGGGCAGGCTGGCAAGGCGTGACGACACTTGCCAGCATAGTGGGCGCGCCGTGACAGGTGTGCACATCAGAGGTGTCAGGGGCAGGCCTTGTGGCACTTATTTAAGGTGCCACGTGTAAAGGCCCGGCCTCTCTGCCACCAGTTGCCACCAGGACAGCTTCCCACCCTCCCGCCCTAATTATATGGTTTTATATTGGTTTTGTTGTTGTTCTCATTTCCATCCCAGTGGTTTAAAGGGGGCACGAGAAAAGAGCCCGTGGGTTCAGGGCTCCAGTTTGCGTACTGGAGCCCTGGGGAGGGCGCCATAAGTGACCGGCTCGTGTGAGCACGGCTTACCCGGTTGGGTAAGCCAGGGGCTCTTGGCCAGGTGGCTAGGTGACTGAATGAGGTGGGCGCCCATTGGCCACCCACTGAGCCGCTTCCTGGGGAGATGGACCCTGGGGGGCAAGGAGATGTCTTCCCAGCTGGGATGGAAACAGGTTCCAGGGCAGCCCTAGGGCCAAGAAGGAGCTCTTCTTCTCATGCCAGGCCAACCCTCCGGCTGGAGGCTGTGTAACAATAAAGCGATGGTCTTATTACTTCCAATGGAACTTGTGTCTTGCTTGCCCACATGCCCGCCTGCCAATCAACAGTGCCAATGAGTCAACCGAGTCTCGGCCCACCTTGGTTGGAAACAAACTCCCCCCCCCCCGTTCTCTTTTCTTCTTTTTTATCTATTCATTTTTTCTCTCTCTTATTAGTTTATTTCTTTTTCTCTTTTACTGGACCATCACCATACCATGATGGTGTTATGGCTTACATGGTTCTGTTTGGTTCGGTTGTTGGCATTTGCTTTGTTGTGTGCATCATCATCAGGCATAAACAAATGCGGTGTTTAAAAATAACCCTGTCCTTCAGTGTTCATCTAAATCGGGGGGACCCCTACCTTTTTGAGCCTTCGGAATTCAGGAACAGGGTAGTGGACACAGAAGAGATGATCCCCTGGAATTACAGCTCATCTCCAGACTAAAGAGATCAGCTCCCCTGGAGAAAATGGCGGCCTTGGAGGGTGGACTTAGGGATGCCAGCCTCCGGGTGGGACCTGGGGACCTCTGGAATTATATATAGCTCATCTCCAGAGTAAAGAGATCGGTTCCCCTGGAGAAAATGGAGGGTGGACTCCATGGCCTTCGATTCCACTGAGGTCCCTCCCTGTTCTATATCCCAGCCCCCCCCCCCCGCAAAGTCTCCAGGTATTCCCCAACCTGGAGCTGGCAACCCTAGCATAGACAGAAGGTGACTGCTGCAGAAGGAAGGGCCAGACACAGAACTGCGGCTGCAGCTGACCTTCAGTCACAAGCGGAAAAGCCTTGCTTTGTGGTGACAGCTGCTGCCAAAGGAACATTTTAACATGGGGACGTCTGGTTGGTTCTTTTCTAGTTGCTCCTGAGCACTCCATTGGAACCCTGAGCATTGCAGGTTCAACCTAAGAAAACCTATCATCAAAGGAGCGATGAGCTGCCCATGTTGTATCATAAGAAAATTTGGTGCCATTTAGTCCACGCGTGAACATCGTCATGTGAGTAAGATCCATTCTGTATACCAGGGGTAGTCAACCAGTGGTCCTCCAGATGTTCATGGACTACAATTCCCATGAGCCCCCACCAGCAAACGCTGGCAGGGGCTCATGGGAATTGTAGTCAATGGACATCTGGAGGACCACAGGTTGACTACCCCTGCTGTATACGATTCGTTTTATGTCTGTTTTTGTCAACTTAACTGGGTGCTCAGGCTGAATTCTACCCCTGAGGAAGACCAGGGTCCAGAATACCTTTGGAATTGGTTCTTCCATATGGAGACAATATATACTTTTTAATGTAAAAGAAGTGTATGTATACTGTTTTTATGTAAATTGACTTTAGATAGCCTTTATTTCGGAATTAGGTATTTATATGACAGACAGCAGGATTGTTGTTTTTAAATAATATCTTAAAGGTAAAGGTAAAGGTATCCCCTGTGCAAGCACCGGGTCATGTCTGACCCTTGGGGTGACGCCCTCTAGCGTTTTCATGGCAGACTCAATACGGGGTGGTTTGCCAGTGCCTTCCCCAGTCATTACCGTTTACCCCCCAGCAAGCTGGGTACTCATTTTACCGACCTCGGAAGGATGGAAGGCTGAGTCGACCTTGAGCCGGCTGCTGGGATCGAACTTCCAGCCTCATGGGCAGAGCTTCAGACTGCATGTCTGCTGCCTTACCACTCTGCGCCACAAGAGGCTCTAAATAATAAATAATATCTCAGCACTGTGTTATTAACTGTATTGCATGTTATGACATTTATTTATTCTTTTATGGGATTTGAATGAATCGCCTATCTTTGGGAACTCAGGGCAGAATACCTTTTATACTCTGGAGAGAATCCCTGTAAAAAAAAAATTAAAATAATTAATACTAATACAATAATAATGAAAACATTCACATTAAACCCTTAAAATCATTAATGAAAGCATTATTAGATTATATATGTCAGTTTGTACGTTTGCATTGTGTGTTTCTTTTTCTTTGTCCCTGCCTTTTTGGTTCCATATTTAGGGCTAGGGTTGGACACTTCGGCGTCCAAAGCAGCAGAGTGCGCCTGCGCATGTGCGCCAACTGGCGCACCAACGCCCACACCTCCCCTCCCCCTCTCCTGCACCGCAACGATGGCTGCTTCGGGCAGGAACGGCTGCTTCGGATGTCGAAGCACCCAACCCTATGTAGGGCAAAACCCCAAAGGGGCTCTAGTTTTCTCTTTCCATATCAGGTAGACACAATACAAAAGCAATCAGGAGGACTAGTGCTTCTCTAGCTTTCCCTCAGCGCAATACACTGAAGTCTTGTGCCTGTATGAGAGAGAGAGAGAAGACCTCGGCATTGTTTCCTGCATGCCACAGAAAACTGGCAATTTTCCACGCTGAGGAATAGGAAGAACTGTTGCTTCAACACAGGGGAGCAGGGTCACCTTGGAAGTCATTGAGAAATAATGTTAGCCTTTGTCATGTGCGTCTGATCAAGGTAAAGTCGGCCCGGATCATTCCCATCCACTGTGTTGCACAAATCATTGTCTTAAGACGCCTAAGTGATTTCTTTGAGGAGAACTGGTGTTGCTCTCCAGAGTCTTTCACGAGGCTGCCTGCCGTTCAACGAAAAACACTTTTCATGCTACAACAGTGGCGACTGCAGAGAAGCATCTTGGGAAACAAAATCTTCCCCGGAGCCTTGATAGGGCCCCTGATCATTCGGGAAGTTAGCAAAGGTGGTGTCTATTGGCTAGTTTCTTCCCATGGACTTTCAAAATTAAAAAAAGAGGAGCTCTTGCAGATGCCAGGCCAGCAACCCTGAGCGGGGAGAAGTCCAGAGAAGCAGAAATGGGATGTACTAAGGACATATAACATGCCTCATGAAAATCTGATGATGCAAGAGTGCCTGGCAAACGCTCTCGCTGATTAAAACATTAGACCACACTTTGCCTCCTCCTTCGCCGAACTTTTCTTTGACTCATCTAGGCCTCCCTCTGGCCTCAGCCATTGCCATGGCAGGACCTGCTAAGAAGGTTGATGTCAGCTAGGGATGTGGACTTCGGTTCGGCCTTGTCTCTGCACCATGGCGCTGGCTTCCTATGCGCTGCCTTGGGCTTCAGTGATCGCCCAGGTGACTGAAGCGCACATCCCTAATGTCAGCCTCAGACTTAAGGCCTGTTTCCCTGGTTGTCTTGAGGTCCTTGGGGACTAGGCCTTAGCTGTCCCAGAGTTCACCAGGCCATAGCTGGCCAATGGCGTCATTGGTCTTGCCAGGACAATCCCTGATGGTCTCCCACCCCTACGAATGACTCTCCTTTCCCAGCTCTGCTCTTTCCGCAGTGGCTGTGCTGCCCTGGCTTCCCCTGGACTTGGGGAAGGGTCTGCTGGTTTACTTGTTGAGTCTGGCCCCTTGGGTTCCAGCAAGACTGATGGGGCTGGGCTGAGTGTGGGCTGGCCCCTGATATACAACAGAACCAAGACACCAACCAGAGGATGGGCGCTACACAGATGAAGGGGAGACCTTTGGCCAGTCAGTCCCAGTTCTCTGAGCTCTCTCAGTCTGACCTACCTAACAGAGTGTCTGTCGTGGGAAGAGGAAGGGTAGGTGACTGGAAACTGCTTTGAGATTTCTTTGGGTAGTGAAAATCAGGGTACAAAAAAACCCCTCTTCTTGTTTCAACCCCTTTTTTCATAAACTAACAAACACATACAGTATTTGCTGGCGTATAAGACTACTTTCCCCCCCTGAAAAACATGCCTCCAAGTGGGGGGGTCATCCTATATGCCGGGTGCACTTCAGTACTGTAATGTAATGTAACAAACTCTATATTTAGAGTGGAAATGTTGGGGGGGGGGTTGTCTTATACGCCCAGTCGTCTTATACACCAGCAAATACGGTATATAAAGTTCATCATAGAATCATAGAGTTGGAAGGGGCCTTAATGCAGGCTTAATGTAGGATCAGTCTAAAACATCCAGGATAAGTACCTGGCCAACAGCTGCTTGAAGACTGCCAGTGAGGGGGAGCTGACCACCTCCTTAAGTCAGCCCATTCTACTGCTGAACTACTTTGACTGTGAGATAATTTTTCCTGATATGTAGCTGATATCATTCTTCATGTAGTTTAAACCCTTCCCTGCCATTCCTAGCCTCTGCTGCCAACAGGACTTTTCCCTGCCCTCTTCTAAGTGACAACCTTTCAAATACTCAAAGAAGGCAGCCATGTCCCCTCTCAACCTCCTCTTCACCAGGCTGAAAATTCCCAAGTCCCTCAGCCTTTCCTCAGAGGGCTCGGTCCCCAGGCCTTGGATCATTCTTGTAACTCTCCTCTGAACCTTCCCCATTTTGACCACATCTTTTTTGAAGTGAGAAGTCCAGAACTGCACAAAGGACTCCAGGTGGGGTCTGACCAAGGCAGTATACAGCAGGACTATAACATCTCGTGATTTTGATGTGATGCCTCTGTTGTTTCAGCGGAAGACTGCATTTCCCTTCTTCACCACCGCATCACACTGTCTGCTCATGTTTAGCTTACAGTCCACAAGTAACCCAAGATCTCATTTACACGTGATGCTACCCAGAAGTGTATCTCCTATCCAGTATGCATGCTTCTCATTTCTGTGACCCAAATGTAGAACTCTGCACTTCTCCTTATTGAATTGCATCTTGTTCTCACTTGTCCACTTTTCCAGCATGTTCAGAGCTTGCTGAACTTTATCTTCTGGGGTATTCGCTACTCCCAATTTGGTGTCATCCGCAAATTTAATGAGGAGTCCCTCTACCCCCTCATGCAGATCACTGATAAAAATGTTGAAATGGACCAGGACCAGTACTGAATCCTGTGGCACCCTGCTGCTCACCTTCCTCCACTCTGATGAAATACCACTGACAACCATCCTTTTCTGGTCTTTTCTTTTCTGGTCTTTTCTGACCATCCTTTTCTGGATCCGAAAATCCAGTCTACAAACCTCCGGTTTAACCATCAGAACATCATGGGGAACCTTGTCAAAAGCCTTAATAAAATCCAGAGATAAATAACATCCACTGAATTTCCACAATCTAATAATCCCGTTACTCGGTTAAAGGAGGTTGGTCTGGCAGGACCTGTTGGAGACAAATCTGTGCTGACCTTCCTGGATCAACAAATTGTCCTTCAGATGAGGTTCCTACCCCCTTTAAAATCTGCTCTATTACCTTCCCTGAAATTGAGGTCAGACTCACTGGCCTGTAGTTTCCTAGGTCATCTTTCCTTCCTTTTTGAAGATTGAGATTGTATTTGCTCTCCTCCAGTCTTTTGGCACCTCTCCAGTCCTCCAAGAGGTCCTAAAGATGATGGACAAGGGTTCTGCACACTCTCCAGAAAGTTTTTTGAGCACTCTTGGGTGCACACCATCTATCCCAGGAGATTTAAATTCATCCCATGCAGCCAGGTGCCTCTTGACAATCTCTCTTTCTATGTCAACCCACCACCCAGACACCATACCTTGCCCACGATCATCCATAGATGTGTCCATATCCTTCTTGGAAAACACAGAGGCAAAATAGGAATGGAGCCTTTCTGCTTTCTCACTGTCCTCTATCAGATTCCCTCCATCTTCACCCAACAGCAGGCCTACTGCCTCATTTACTTTACATGTGTTCCTCACATATCTTTAAAAGTTTTTCTTGTTCTAGTGGGCTTCCCTGTCCAGTCTCAGCTCCCTCCCAGTTTTGGCCACTCTGATGCTGACTACAGTGCCTAGTAACCTACTCTTCTTTAAAGGGCTGTCCTTCCCTCCATTTCTTAAACATTTCCTTTTTCATCCTTAGCGCCTCCTGGAGTTCTCTATTCATCCAAATAGGCTACTTGGATCCCTTAACACAGTGGTCCCCAACCTTATTATCACTGGGGACCGGTCAACACTTGACAATTTTACTGAGGCCCGGTGGGGTAGTCTTTTGCCAAGGGACATTGCCGCTGCCTGAGCCCCTGCTCCACTTGCTTTCCTGCCGGCGCCCCTGATTTCCTGCCGCCCGCTGGGGGGCGCTGCCAGCAGCAGCTGCGCAGTGCCAGACTGTGGGGGAGCTCCAGCCATGGCGGCCGCTGGAGAACACCAAAGGTGAACTGGCGGCAGAGTGGCAGGGCAGCCCCCGAGGCAGCAGCTGGGGAGGAGGACGAGGAGGAGCCACGGCCCGGTACCGAATGATCTACGGACCGGTTCCGGTCTCTGGACCGGGGGTTGGGGACCACTGCCTTAACAGGTTTCTGTCTTGCTGGAATAGTCATGGCTTGAGCATGCAATAATTCCTGTTTAAAGAGAGCCCACCCAACACTTGCCCCCTTCTCTTCCAGCATTCTGGTCCATGGATGGCTCTAAGAGGACATGGTCACTCCCTCCCAGGGTCCCCACCTCCTTCACTCCATCTACCAGCTCTTGCCTGTTGGTCAGTATTAAGTCGTATATGGCTGAGCCTCTCGTAAGTTCTTTCACCATTTCATAAATGAAATTGTCAGCCAGGTAGATCAGAAAGTTGTCTGACGCTTGTTTCGAGCACACATCAGGAAAACTGAAGTCACCCATAATTACAAGGGCCTGTAGCTCAGATATTCTATCAAGCTGCTCAAGGAGGGCGGCATGCACAACTTTACCATGGTTAGGTGGTCTGTAGCAGATGTCAACCACTATACTTTGTTTTTCCCTCCCTTATCTTCATCCAGATACTTTCCACTGCAGTGTCACTCTCCTCTTCTAGTATCGCTTGACAGGCAAGCTCTCTCCTCACATATAGAATCACTCCACCTCCTTTTGACATTTTCTGTTTCGTATCTATCCACCATTCATATCCATCCACTATTGCATTCCAGTCATGGGAATCATTCCACCAAGTCTCTGCAATGCCTACTAAATCATATATCTCTTCCTGCATGAGAAGCTCGAGCTCTTCCTTTTTAATGTCCATGCTCTGGGCATAGGTATATTGTATACTGGTGGGCCTCCTAGCCATTCATTTTTGTAAGAGAAGCTGAAGAACAGTCCATCGGAGAGCATTGCAAAGAGGGGAAAATCCCCAATCTTAGACAGCCCGCCCTTCACCAACATGTATCTCACAGTGAATGAAACCTTGAGAGGTAGATGTAACCATTAGGGATGCCTGTCCCCAAGTGGGACCTGAGAATCCCCTGGTTCTTCAGCTCATCTCCAAGCAATAGATGTCAGTTCCCTGAAGAAAATGGATGCTTTGCAGGGTGGACTCCATAGTATTATACTCCGCCCTGAATTCGTCCCACTCCTGGCCTCACCCCCAAAGTCTCCAGGTATTTCCCAGCCCGGAGCTGGCAACCCTAAGCCTTTAGAACCCTCCAGTCTTTCACTATGTTGGGTTTAGTGCTAATGTAGAGCTGAACTGATTTTGACCTAACTGATCCATTGATGACTGGATGACAGGCCTAGCCATAGGCCTGGTGCGGTTGGTCGATTACCAAAGAAATACATTTTAGATGAATCGGCCCTCAAAGAATGAACTAATCTGAAGCATGGAAGCCTAGGGTGGCTTCTTTGTTCTTGGCACTTAGAGATGGAATGCAATTCAGTGGTGGAGTACATTCTTTGCATGCAGAAGATCCACGTTCAGCCTCTGGCATTTGCACTTTAAAGTGATCTCAAGCAGCAGATGATGGGAAAGACCTTGAGACGATGGGAAAGTCCCGAGAGAGTTGCTGCTAAGTCAGTACTAGCAATACCAAAATAAATGGACTCACTGCAAAGCAGTGTCCTGTGCATGGAAGGGCACAGACATGAGCATGATTTCCACCCTTTTAGGGAAGAATGTCCAAAACGTTTCTATCACAGAAGGAGATCTACTCAACTTAGAGACCCTTCAGCACTCATAAGGCTAATAATGCAAGCCCAGTCTGCCAGGTCCATCAGCCTATTTGTTGTTACTGTGACAGGAAGTATTGTAAACAGGAAGTCCACAGTGGGCATTTAGCCTGCTAGGTCACTAGTAGTGCAGGCTTGCTGAAATGAGACACCCTTTTCCTCCATTTCCTCTTGCATTGTAAATATTACTCATAAGAAGATAAGCCATAGCACAGCCCGACAGAACGTTTTATAAAATATTGCCGAAGGAAGGAAGATAACACAGTAAAATTGCCCAACACTGCTATCAAGTTAAGAACTGTCAGACTTAATTAAGGTTCCTTTGAAAGGGCATAGGGGAAACAATGGCCAGCCGAAAGCATGAATCTTCCATGCATACCCAAATGCCTGTTTGGTAAAATGCTCTTGCATCTCTCTAGTATCATTTCCCTGTTTACATTGACTCTTTTATTTTTGTTTTTTTTAAAGAAGGGCAATGTTTTCTACACACACCCTATAAAATCGAGCTAGACTCACACCCCACCCATGGTATCATCTCTGCATTCCAAGTATTTTGCTTTATTATAATAGTGCGGATTTTTCTTACCTTTTTCTTTACGAAACCTTCTTCAGTAGGAGATTGAATGCAGGAAGTAGAATTTCCTAGAGCAGGGCAGAAGAGAAGAGACAGGTGTAGAGATTCAACATAGAAATGCGTCATTGTAACGCAGATGAAAAAATACATGAGAATAATGTATGAAAATAAAGGTATAAAAAAACAAGTTTTGAACAAAAATATTTTTAATGTAAGATTTTAAAAGTCTTTAAACTGGGGGCCATTCCGCACCCGATTTAAAAAGTGGGAGTCTTACAAATGCCATATTTTTGGTGTTTTGCACGACATTGTGAACATCCTGCGTTACATCTGCAAACCGGCTGCTACATCCTCCATTTTAAAGCGCTTGCAGGGGAATCACATAAACTCAATTAGCCCTGTCATATAGCACTAGCAGGATAAAGCAGCCAGCAAGACACTTGCACAGGACACGTGAGTTACCAAAGTGGCTGAAGTAGCGAGATTTCCAGCTCCAGTGCCCGCCCCTGAGCCCACCTCCCTCTCTCTTAACCCGGAACGGGGCTGTCTTTTTTTAAAAAACTGCCTAGAGCAAGGAATAGACACACAGTCACCCAGGCAGAGCACAAAATAAACTTTTCCCCACCAGTTTGCCTATAAAGCATGCCTCTTCCCCACCAAAAATACCCAAACAAATCACCTCCCCCCATCCAATTTTTTTTTAAAGCTTCAAGGCTCCGGATTGCAAGAGGGATTGCAGTGAAAGAAGCCCTAGGCATCCATGAATAAACACATATGCATTTAAACGAATACGTCTCATTAAAAAAAATAGCGGGCATTGCAGTCCCTTTAAAAGAGCGATAAAGGTGATTGGCCACCTGTCTTGATTGACAGGTGGAAGAGGGGAGCCTGTCTAGTGCATTCCCCTCTCCCACAATTTCAAGCAGGCTTGCGAAATGACAGGAAGCGTGAGACGGTAGCAGAAGAGCCAGCAGGTGAGGAATTCCAGGAGGCGTGGGTTTTTTTAGCATTACGCCATTGCGCTGGCATAAGGCTTTTTTGTGTGTGTGGAACGGACCTGGAAGTTAGAATAATAGAATCATAGAGTTGGAAGGGACTTCCAGGGTCATCTAGTCCGATCATAGAATCATAGAGTTGGAAGGGACCTCCAGGGTCATCTAGTCAAACACCCTGTACAATGCAGGAACTCACAGGTACTTGGCCACCCACAGTGACCCGAATTTCATGCCCAAGTGATCCCTCCCTCCCCCCACCCCACCCCCCAAAATCTTCAGAATCCAGCCTGGTCTGGAGGAAATTCACCTACCATCCCACAGTGGTGATCAGCAGTTTTGGCAAATATGTACAAAAGAAGGAATAAGTAAAGCTCAAGCCAAATTGAGAAAGGCGAGATATACAAATAAAATAATAATTATTATAATAATAAATAATAATAAAACTGTGATGGTTTTAAAGTCTTTTAATGGGAGTTTTAACGGGGTTTTAAGACACTGTAACCTGCCATGAGCCATTTATTATTATTATTATTATTATTATTATTATTATTATTATTAATAATAATAATAATAATAATAATAATTGATTTCATTGTTACTACATGCTCTGTTTTATAATAATAATATTATTATTATTATTATAAAACAGAGAATGTAGTAACAATGAAATCAATCATATAGCTGTTAAATAGTTATGAACTGTAAAATCTAAATTTGAAATATGAAGTAGGAAATATTGTATTTCGTAGAGAATGTGTTGAGGGTTATAGTGAAAGGGATGTTGGGAAGAAAATTTTCCTCCTGTTCTATACTGATCCTGTGTGAGGGGAAGTCAAAAGAGTATTGCTTACGAGGGTTTCAGTTCATACATGCACGGGTTTATTTCAAACAAAACATTTATTCCAAACAAATGTTTTTTCTCTTTGTGGTACATTTGAGTTTCCACAGGATGATAGTGGGGTTTATTGAGAAGCTTGAAGGAAACCCCAACTACATTGGTGGGGGGAAAAGCCAGAAAAGTTCTGCCAAGGAATTGTTCCCCATTTTGACAATGTACCTGCTCGTTCTTTGAGGGTAGCAAGGGCTGGACAACCATGAGAATATGTTAGGAAACTTCACCCTGTCCATCCAACAGCCCTGATCTTGCCCCTTCAGGTTTCCTTTGGTTCCCCAAACTCAGAGAATATGAATTGAGTCCCTTGAGAAATGCCAAAACCTCCATTTTGGGGATGAGTTAGAGAAATGGAAACGCTGCCTTACGAAGTGTATATAGACCTTGATGGAGGATATGTCAAGAAATAAGAGCTTCACATTTCGGTATCTTTGTTTAACAAAGGTTTTTTTAACTTTGTAGCAAGGCTTTTCAACTTACTCTTGTACAACAGTTTATGATTTGCCCCTCCGTCTTTCTTCGTATCACCTCTATATTGCTACCTTGGCTGCTAATATTAAATAAAAATAACAGCAATAATAAAAGATATGTATCTTGTGGGAGGGGAGTGCTAGAAAAAAACTAAGCTGCCCACTGGACAGATCTCAGATGTGTTGATGGGCAACCATAGCAACTTCTTCCTTGCACAGATCTAGGGAGAGGATGGAACATACCATCGTTGCACCCAACTTAAGGGGACCCATTAGGTTTTCAAGATACATTTGCTGTTGCCTTATCTTGCATAGAAATCCTGCAGTTCCTTGGAGGACTCATGTTCAAGTACTTACCAGGGCAGATCCTGCTTAGCCTCATAGATCTGTTGAGACTGGGCTAGCGTAGGCTACCCAGGTCAGGGCATCTAGTGAGGATCCAACTGTTCACTGCGGATGCCAAGAGTGACCTGAGATAGGCTTGGACAATGAATGTGTTCCCCCACCCTGCTTTATTCAGAGGTGGTCTTAGGAGATAGTACAAGTTGGCACAAGATGTCAGCATGAAGGGTTCTGATTCTGAACTGAGTGCCCAGATTTATGACCCAACTGCAGAAGCCAACAGCCCCCGTAACATTTCTGTTGAGAGACTTGGCTTGGGATTGGAATTGCAGCTATCACGCTGACTGATTGCATGGCCATGGCAGTATCAAAATCAGGTGGGCAGAGCTGCAAAACACTCCAACGATTCCATTGTATCGATGTTGATTGCTCCCATAAAACCATTACCATGCCTGTATCCTCCTCAATAGAATTGCACCCTTCAGAGCCCTTTGTGGGCTTCAGGTGGTGCATCTCTGCTTAGGATTGCACTCTTTGGCACTTTCAGGTGAGGCAGATTCTCACATTGTCTGGCTGTAAAGATAATCTTCAAAGTACCAGCCTTCTGCCACAGCTCCCAAACCACTGCTAAGGAAGCCATATTGCCCTTTCTTTCCAAACAATGCTTCATTGCCAGCTTAGTAGCAGAACAACAATCGACAGCAAGTCCACTAAAACCCTATATTTTCACCTACTTGACATCTCAATCTTTTGAACCAATAGGGGCTATCGGACTTCTTCATGAATTCTCGTAAGCACTAAGCACAGTCTGTTTATGATTCCAGCTTTCATAGTTGCTCAGCCAACGTGAACAATCAACAAGTTGTCATTCCAACTTCCACAGGGCTGGCTCCTCCCAAGCACTCCCCAAACAACCATCACTTAGTGCTCTTCGGTGTCCTCTTGTCCAAGCACCAACAGGAGCCTTTGTCAGTTAACCACTGGCTCCTGCCATGTTTTCCTTGACCAGAGTTCCAAAACCCCCTTGGGAGTAATCAAAGATAAAAGTATTAGACATCGGGCCTGCTGAAGGAAAACCAGCATTTCTTGTCCAAGAAGCGAACATCAATGAACTTCACGAATATTCCCAGGGCTTCCTCCATATGTCTGTTCTCCCTAAAACAATAAGAACACTGGAAGAGCACTATTTTTGGCTAAGAGATGGTTTGTTTGTTTTAACAGGTTTTAATTACTGCTATATTTTAATGTTGAAATTTTGAACTGTATTTTATTGAATGTATTTTTGTACATTTGTAAGCCGTAGTCGGAATGTTGGAAGATGCCTTGAGTCATCTGCGCTGGGTAGGAGGGGCAGTAAATAAGTCCCATAGAATTTCTGGGTGTAAACTGCACGGAGCTTTTATTCCAACCCCAGATCGATTCAGTCCCTGCCCTTTAAACAGAATGCGATTTACGTTTGGATTTGGGGCAATTTAAATTTTCCTTCTGCAGCAAGAAGGATTGATCCGGAGTGACCCTACCTTTATTGTGCCATATCTTAGAGTGCTTTTAATGCTCAATATTTCAAGATTCAGATTACAGAAACCAGGCTGTTTTGAATCTGGGCTCTCCTCCGTGGTAGAGGACCCGTGATTGGCCACAGGTGGTCATGTGACGAATTTGCCTTAAAGGAGAAGCCCCTAATTTCTCTCAACTTCTGTCGGTCCTGGATTTTTTCTCCCTTCTCTGCCTTTTTCGATCTTCTCCCCCTCCCCTCCAAGAAAAGAAAGAGGCTCCCTGCCTGGCTCCTCTCCCCCCCCCTTCAAGAAAAGAAAGAAAGAGGCTTGGCTCCCCCCCCCCTTCTGAACTACCCTAACCACGTGCAGAAGACTTTCCTGTTTCAATGGGGAGGGGGGGAAAGAGGAAGATCCGAGTTCAAAGTGATCTGAATTCAACAGGATTGACAATGGAATAAACAAAGTAAGTCCTTTGAGAAAATGATATGAATGTCAGTAACAATGACTTGGTAGATGTTACATTCTTGGACTTTCAAAGGGGTTTTGACAAGGTAGCTCACTAAAGACTCCTGAGTGAACTTAGTTCTCATGGGATAAGAGTACAGGTCCTTTTAGGATTAAAAATTGGCTAAATGGCAAAGGGTAGGAATAAGTGGGCAATTCTCACAAAGGAGGGAAGTAAACTGTGGAGTGATACAAGGATCAGTACTGGGGCTGTTACTATTTAGTTTGTTTATTATTAACATCATCATCATCATTAATAATAATACATTTATTCCCCACCACTCCCAGAGCCAGCTCGTGGCGGGTTACAGATGTCCGATAAAAACCCATTAAAACCCCCATTAAAAGGACACAAAACCCAAGACATAAAATCACAATAAAAGAGAACATGGCAGAGTATTACCCCACCCAACCCTACCTCTGGAGAGGGGAGGAAGGAGGGTTTAGATGACACAAGTTGTTGCTTGACACCAGAGGGGGGGACCCCCACGATCTTCCTCACCAACCCCGGCCTCAACCATTGACCTGGCGAAATAACTCTGAGGCTTTCCGCAGGACCCGCAGCTCACATAGAGCCTGCTGAAGGAAAACCAGCATGTCCAAGAAGTGAACATCAATAACTTCATGAATATTCCCAGGGCTCCCTCCATATGTCTACACTCCCTAAAACAATAAGAGCGCTGGAAGAGCACTATTTTTGGCTAAGAGATGGTTTGATTGTTCATAAATGATCTACAAGTAGGGGTGAGTATTGTACTGGCCAAGTTTGCAAATGACCCCAAATTCTTCAAGATGGTAAAAGCCAAGGATGACTGTGAAGGGCTCTGGGAGGATTCTTCACCGCTTGGGTGAGTGGGTGACAAAAAGTCAGAATTCTCTGGTATAATAATTGTTAAGCAACCCCACCCCCTAAAAAAACACACAGTTCTTGTTATGATCAGATTGTGCATAACCTTTTTTGCTCCTGATACCAACTGGATCTCATTTAAACAATGCCACTGATATTTCTCTTTTTGCAGAGAAGAAAGGCTGGAAACCGCTAATCTAGGAGAATGCTTAATGCTCTATAAAATTCTTACCACTTCTCCTAGTCCATGCTGGGCATTCTTCACAGATTGTAAACTTGGCTTTTCATATCATTTGTGCAAAGAAAACTAGTATGGCAAAAAGAAAAGTCAAGGACTTCTTTATGCTGGAGAAAGACGATGCTGACCATCTGCTCATGCTAGAAAGGGGAAAACAAAGACTGGGGACAGCTGGATGCTGCATCAGATGAAGGAGACAACATGGCTGTATTCATAAGATAGAATAGAGGGCACCTGCCTGGGTCCAGAGCAGAAAAGCTTCCAACATTTCTTGAGAGCACCAGCCAAGGTCAGTTCTTGGGATCGTTCTTACTGCCGCTTGACTTCCTTCAATTTCACAAACACCCCAACACTTTACTTGATCCTTCATTATAGGATTTTTAGAGTCTTGGCCTCAACTTGCAACTCATGTTGAGTGGGAAGTGTCATCCCAGGGCCAAACCACACTCCCTCCCCCCAATTTAAGGAAAGGGAGAAGATCAAATTTAAACAGACTTTGACCGTTTCCACACACCTTGGATAATGAACTTTCAATGAGCTTTAGAAGCAGATTTTCCTGTTTCACACAGGAAAGTCCAGCTGCAAAAGCGCATTGAAAGTGCATTATCCAAGGTGTGAGGAATGGCCCTTTGGCCTCCTTAGCACAGTATCATGGATGTATCAATGGTACCATTGATAAGAACGGGCTCCCCTTCCCTCCAGGTTTAGGATTAAGTATTAATCTGTTGAGCTGCTATAAATCTTCCCTGTCTACCATCTTCAGCCACGTGTATGATCTGTCGCCAACTACTAGAAAGGTTGCAGGGAAAATTCTATAAATTTGTACTACCATTTTACCATTATATCATTATTATTATTATAAATATTGTTAGTCTTTTAGGGAACTTTTAACTAAGAATATTTTTATTGTTGAGATATTATTTTTATGATGTGTTTGTGGACCACTGCGGGCCAGCAAATGAGGAGAGCGGCGGTATAGAAATATAATAAACTAGATTCAAAGCCCAACCCTAAGGACGGGCTTTGAATGGCTCTCACACAGGCGCGCCGAGCACACCCAGCTTCCCAGGGAGGGCATGGGTGTGCATGGGGGGGGAAGCATCCCCTGAGCCCTCCCCCCTTCCCCCACGGGTTTCCTCCTGTTCCCAGGGCCCGCAGAGCGCAGCCACCACCTCCTGGAATCAGCGGGCGTGCTCCACAGGGCCTAGGGAGCATTTCCCGGGCACTCCCCCCACGGATTCCTCCCCCTGCTATCACCAGGTGCAACGGGGCACACCCGCCACATCCTCAAGGCGGTGGGCATGCTCTGCGGGGCCTGGGAAGTGTTCCCCAGTGCCCTCCTCTCGCCGTCGCCGCAGATTCGCCCTGCACCAGCAGTGGGGAAAGGCTGACCTTTGTTGGTGCATGTGTTCTGCAGCGCTCCAGCCAGCGAAGTGAGTGGGCATTGGCAGGCACTATGCGCCTGCCGATTGGCCCCTCACTTGACTGACTGGAATTGCTGTCAGTCTGGGTGAGGGGCGAATCGGTGTTGGCCCCAATCCCGGACAGGTCCGGCCCACGGTGGCCTTAGCGTTTTATTTAAGAGGAACGGATAAATTTGCAGTCCTAGTACAAAAGGGCGAAGAGATGGTGAGGTGAACATCCATACCTCAGCAAATAGAAGAATGACGGCATTCTTCTGGATGGAAAATGGACACAATTCTTTTGGCTACAGCAGCTCTCAGGGCCTTTGTACTTTCTGACACAATGGATCCTCGTATCAACAAACCCTCATGTCAGCCAATGTACCTGATCCCAACCCAGTCTGCTTGCTGGAGGGCAGGATGCAGGACTACATGCGGGCACGGTCTCCCCTGCCGCTTGAGACTGAGGGTTTAGAACAGTTCCCAAGCTGGCCAGGTCCACCATAACCCCACCCCCACCCCAATAAAGCCTAAGGGCATCCCCGGATATGGGGGGGATGGGCATGCAGGCCACCTTTCCCCTGAAAATGCTGATATCGCCCAATGCTGTTGTGATAGAGAAAATAAAATTAAAGAAAGTGAGCCGCAGACTGCACAGGACACCTGATGTGAGATGCCTGGAATGCAAGAGCTAAAGGAAAGGATGGATGGGAAAAGCCACAAAGCCCTCGGGGCCATGGAACACAGCAGGGCTCTTAAAATCTCAGCTGAGATAAGAGAAGCCATGTTGGATCAGACCAATAGCCTGTCCAGTCCAATATTCTGTGTCAGACAATGGAAATCCCCTTGTTGATGTTGGCTAGCCAGGGGGCGTCTGATAGGCCAGTTAAAGGGAAGGAAAACCTGGGTAGCCTATAAAGAGGCCTCCCTGGCCAGCCCAGGTGACCCAAATGAAGCCATTTCATCTCCTTCTTCGTCCCCCAAAGGCCCACAAATGAAGCCCAGGTAATTCTCGGGGGCCCAGCTTCCTGATGGCAACCTTGTTCAAATTTCTTCCTGGAAGATGGTTCCACAAGACTGAGAACACTCCCCGAATGCATCTGTAGTACCATAGCTTGAATGTCCCACAAAGAAAAAACAAATAAGACTAGCCATACATCCTGCTTAGCAAAGTATCAAAGGTTGCAAAGGCCAGGTATTTCATTGCCAAAATAAATACCTATAAATACCAGACAGACTTATTTTTTTTTTGTCCTGAGAAAGTCATAACAAAATAATATTTCCAGGAACAGCATAGGACATAATGCAAACACGACACAGCACAACATGCCCATAAAGTCAGTTATTAAAAAATAAAGTTAATTGCACATGAAGCTAAACGTCCTCCACCGGAGAGTCACTGTAAAATGTTTTACAGTGTAATCCTAAACAGAATTATACCCTACTAATGCCTATTAGTAGGCTTAATGTAGTGGTTAGAGCCAGCTAGATGTAGTGGTTAGGAGCACTGACTTCTAATCTGGCGAGCTGGGTTTGATTCCCTGCTCCTCCTCCAAATGCAGCCAGCTGGGTGACCTTGGGCTCACCACAGCACTGCTAAAGCAGTTCTGACCGAGCAGTAATATCAGGGCTCTCTCAGCCTCATCTCCCTCACAGGGTGTCTGTTGTGGGGTTCGGAAAGGGAAGGCGAATGTAAGCCGCTTTCAGACTCCTTCTGGTAGAGAAAAACGGCATATAAGAACAACTCTTCTTCTTCTTCTTCTTCTTCTTCTTCTTCTATTGCTGCCTGTGGACTTAGAGAGAGGCAACTCTGCTTAAGTCTGAACTGTCCCTCAAAATGAAAAACGAAGCCACATTACAGGAAGACAAGAGTGACTGTAAAAGAGAATCATGCTAGGAAAAGTTGAAGGCAGCAGGAAAAGAGGAAGAGCCCAGATGAAACGGAGGACCTCCATCAAGGAAACCTCAGTTTGCAAGACCTGAACAAGGCAGTTAATCAGGATCTTTTGAAGGTCACTAATTCAAAGGGTTGCTATAAGTCAGAATGAATTGGATGGCATTTCACATGCACACAAACAACTCTGCTTAGAAAACTGTTTTTTTTTCTTCTCCTACCTACCATAGTTTGTAATCCTATCATAGCATCTCTACCACATCTATATATTGTGCATTTCAAGGTGTTGAACATGATCTGCAAAGCCCTTTAAGGTTTAGAACCAGCATCTCTGGAAGACTGCCCAATCCTTTATGAATCTGCTCAACCATTACAGTCATCTTTGGAGGCCCTTCTTTGGGTGCGCCACCTTCCGAGATTAGGTGGGTGGCAACTTGGGAGAAGGACCTTCTCTGTCACGGCACCCAAACTCTGGAACTCTCTCCACAGGAAGATCCATCTGTCTACTTCTGTTGCCATCTTCCACCAGTGGATGGAGACTTTCATTTGGCATGCCCTCAATGATCTTTGTAACCAATGTTTTATGTTTTATATATGTCTCTTAAGTGTTTCGGGTGCATTTTAACTCTTTTTAAAAAATGCTTTCTAAAGTTGTTTTATTTATGTTTGGGAATGGCGGGTTGATTTTGATGGTTTTATAGTGTAATTTGGTCCTGTATGTTTTCTATTGTTAGCCACCTTGGTGGCCCTTGCAAGGGCTGAAGGATGGGATATAAAATCATCATACAATGTGAATTGTTGAAATGAAAGCCTTGCATAGGTTCCATAAAGACAGAGAATGCCTCAATGTGCTAAAAATAATACTCCTTCAATTCAATAAGTTAAACAACAAAATATTTATCAAATTTTCACATTTCTGCCCATTTAAATGTTCAGAATAGTCTATACAGTTTTGGAAGGGAAGGTGCTGTGATCTGGCCCAATCTCAGAAACTAAGCAGGATTGTTACTTAGAAGGGAGATCACCAAGGAAGGCTCTTCAGAAGAAGGCAATGGCAAGCCACCTCTGATTCTCACTTGCCTTGGAAGCCCCTCACTGGGGTCACCTTAAATCTTGAATGGAAGGCCACCAAGGAAGGCTCTGCAGAAGAAGTCAATGGCAAGCCACCTCTGCTTCTTACTTGCCTTGGAATGCCCCTCACTGTCTTGGATGGGAGAACACCAAGGAAGACTCAACAGAGAAGGTCAATGGCAATACGGTCATGTTCACTATATTGATTGTTCTTGGTTATATCCAATGATGCTTTGTGTTCACAGAGTGCTCTTGCATCAAGGGTGTTTTATGGAGGTCTCATATCCAAATAATAGCCAGGGCTGACCTTGCTTAGCTTCTGAGATCATACAAAATCAGAATAGCCTGGGCCATCCACGATAGGAGTGTGACTTATGGAGACCCCTAGTGGTGATCAAGGGAAGAGATATTCAGAGGTGGTCTGCCATTGCCTCCCTCTGCATCATGACCCTGAAGCTCCTTTGGTGATCCCCCATCCAAGTACTCACCAAGGTCAACCCTGCTTAGTTTCCAAAATCTAGCTAAGCCTGGTCCATCCAGGTTGGGGCTGAGCCGAATTTGCCCAACCCTGTTAAAAACAACCCAAGACGTTGATCATCTTCACTTCTAGGAGAGATAAACGCTTTCGATTGTCCTGGACAAGACAGCCCATTTGACAGCCCACTCCTCAAACACCGAAATATCGGAAACTCCTCCTTATTACAGTAGTCAGCAGACAGCGACGACTCTCCACGCAACAGGAATTTACTGTAGATTTCATGCTGTTACCCTGGGGGAGTCGCTCATTCCTTGTGCCTCATTTCCATTTTTACATTGAAAATCTGGATTGTAAAATTTACTACATTATACACAGAGTTTAAACTCACAACCATTAGACTCTGACGACTCTACTAATGTTACTTTTATAGGTGCTGGCTATGGTCCTAGTTTACCGTTTCATCAAAGGGAACTGGGTAAACTTTTCTTTAGAGGCTTTTCCTCCCCACTCCACCTCCCCAAAGCCAATGGCAACTGGGATGTACTTAATGGCATGAGACTGTATTGAGGCCCTCCATTAGGTTTGTGGAATAGTTTTAATTGACTCCCTCATGCACGCACATGCACACTTATGCTGCGGTAATGTTAGTGTACCGTTGGGGGTCAGGTCAACCTCTGAATGAGCAGAAGATTCTGCAACACCATGTGCAATGCTGATTCTGAATGTGCATCACCCAGTGTTTTTCCTTGGCATCCAGCTGGTACTATAGTAACATTACCCCAGTGTAGATACACCAGGAGAACCTAGTATAGTGCCTATGCAAACTATGGCACCTGCCAACACCTTGCCTGGTGCCTGACAATGTTTTTGGAAAGTTAGAATCATAGAATCATAGAGCTGAAAGGGGACCAACATACCATCTAACATTCAGCAGCCCATTTCACTGTTGAACTGGACTCATAGAATCCTAGAGTGGGAAGGGGCCATACAGGCCATCTAGTCCCACCCACTGCTCAATGCAGGATCAGCCTCAAGCATCCAGGATTTGTCCAGACGCTGCTTGAAGAAGGGGAACTCACCACCTCCTTAGGCAGCCCATTCCACTACCATCCAACACATAGTTGAAAGCCATTGCTGCAGGTGGGAGGGGCTATAGGAGGTTTGATTAGCAAGCTGCAGGACCCATTTTATTGACTGGCCCTACCTTCGGTGACAGTGATTTTGTGGTAGCCATTTAGTGGCTGTACCCACCATGTTGCGCCAGAATCCAAAAGCTCAAACAGGTTGAGGACCCCTGAAATACACCATGTTAAAATGGCATTTAAGCTAGCACAAATAACATTATGAACATGGGAAGTGGTGAAGTTTGCAGGTGACACAAAATTATTTGGGGCTGTGAAGACGAAGGCTGGCTGCAAAGAGCTCCAAGAGGCCCGCCATCAACTGGGTGAGCGGGCGACAATGTGGCAAACGAAGTTCCATGTTGGTGGTGGTGGTGGTGGGATCTGAATTCAGGTTCTGGCTAATGGGGTATGAACTTGTTGAGACAGAGAGGGGAAATGATCTTGGGGTTCTAGTGGATAGCTCAATGCAAGTGTCAGCCCAGTGTATTAAAGCAGAGAAGAAAAGCAAACTTTAGTAGATTGGGGAGTATTAGGAAAGGGATGAAGAATAAATTGAAGAACAAGAAGAGTTGGTTCTTATATGCTGCTTTTCTCTACCAGAAGGAGTCTCAAAGCAGCTTACAGTCGCCTTCCCTTTCCTCTCTTCACCACAGACACCCTGTGAGGTGGGTGAGGCTGAGAGAGCCCTGATATTCCTGCTCGATCAGAACAGATTTATCAGTGTTGTGGCAAGCCCAAGGCTGGTTGCATGTGGGGGAGCAGGGAATCAAACCCAGCTCACCAGATTAGACGTCCGCACTCCTAACCACTACACTGATGGCTGATCATGTAATGCCCCTGTAGAGATCTATGGTGTGGCCTCCTTTGGAATAATACCATGTACAGTGCTGGTCTCCATTTCTCTAAAAGGACATTGCATTGCTGGACAAAGTCCAGAGGAGGGCAAGCGAGATGATGAGGGGTCTGGAGCACCTTCTCTCAGAGGAAAGGCCAAAGAGCCTGGGACTCCTCAGCTTAGAAAAGAGCTTAGAAAAGAGACATGGAAGGGGAGGCATGATAGAGGTTTATAAAATTATGCACGGGGTGGTGGGAGTGAGCTGAGAGAATTTTTTCCTCCTTCTCCCAAAATACTTGAACTCGAGGGCATCCAGGGAAGCAGATGGGCAGGAGGTTCAGGACAGACAAAAGGAAGTACCACTTGACACGGAGAGTGATTAAAATGTGGGTTTCGCCAGCAGAGGATGTAGTGCCGCTGGAATGAACAGCTTTCGAAGGAGATGAAACAGATTCATGGAGGATCAGACGGTCAATGGCTACTAAAGGTGGTGACTAATTTTCCCCCCCACACAACAGCTCTTCTCTTTAATTGTTCTTCGCTTGCTTTGTGCGTGCATTTTGGAAAGGAAGGGACAAGAGGTTTCCCTGCAGAAGGCGAAGTGTTTCAGTCAGCCCTTAGCAAGGCAGAAGATATTTTCAGTATTTCATCCATCCATCCATCCATCCATCCATCCATCCATCCATCCATCCATCCATCCATCCATCCATCCATCCATTCATTCATTCATTCATTCATTCATTCATTCATTCATTCATTCATTCATTATTTTTAATACCATCACTCTTCTAGAGATCTCGCGGCGGTTCACAGCAGATAAAAACACTAAAATACAATAAACCCCATTAAAAAAAAACACCCCTTACACAAATAGGCGGATGGCGATCCCATACAACCACTTATGGCTTCCCAATACCTCTCCACCCTTATTCAGCCAGAGGCCGAGTTGTTTTCCCACTGGGAGTGAGGTGCTAGAACTGATTACACCTTAGGGAATCCTCAGATGGGATCACCGGGACTCCATCCCACCCTCAACCATACACCTGGCAGAAGATCTCCGTCTTGCAGGCCCTGCGGAAAGCTGACAACTCTGGCAGGGCTCTCAGGAGCTCATTCCACAAGGTTGGGGCTGGGGCCAGGGCCAGGGCTGAAAAGGCCCTAGCCTGGGTTGGGGCCAGGTGGATGTCCCAGGGGTCCAGGACAACCAGTAGATTCATACTGTGGTTGATAGCGGGTTTAGTTATTTGGAGTTTCCGCCACTTCGGGACATCTTGTGCATTGCCTGTATCTGTTTTAGTGAATAGATTTTTGGCGTTTAGGGATAGTTTTATTGGGTTTTTTTAATGTATTGGTTTTCTATTACATGTGTTGTAACCCGCCACAAGCCTTCTTGGGAGTGGTGGGCTAGATATTAACTAAATAAATAATAATAATACCTGCAGAGCAAAGAGCCCTGCGGGGGGGCATAAGCAACCAAGCGGTCCCGCAGGTAAGTGCGACCCAGTCTGCATATAGCCTTAAAAGCCCATACCAATACCAATACCTAAGCAGCAATACAGAAAAGGACACCGTTCTCTCGAGCCATGATAGCGCCTTGCAGCACTTTCACACAATGTGAATAAATCTGGGTGCAGGGCCACTTACCTAGGACACGCGGCCACCATTGCTAGTGGTGGGGAGGGCACCGGGAGGACAAAGAGGAAGTTCATATCTCTTCCCGCATGGCTAGCCTGTGCGGGGAGCTGTTCGGCTGGCCACATTTAATTGCAGCCAGGTGTGGGCGTGGCCTAGTGGCTTAACGGGCTTAAAGGGACGGCCAGAGCAAGTGTCCGGCCTCCCTTTGCGGCTCGTGCCACCAGGGGTCGCTGCTCCCACCCTCCCTCCCTGCATTCAGTTTGGTGTAGTGGTTAGGAGTGCGGACTTCTAATCTGGCGAACCGGGTTTGATTCTGCGCTCCCCCACATGCAGCCAGCTGGGGGACCTTGGGCTCGCCATAGCACTGATAAAACTGTTCTGACCAAGCAGTGATATCAGGGCTCTCTCAGCCTCACCCACCCCACAGGGTGTCTGTTGTGGGGAGAGGAAAGGGAAGGTGACTAAGCTGCTTTGAGCCTCCTTCGGGTAGAGAAAAGCGGCATATAAGAACCAGCTCTTCTTCTTCAGTAATATCAGGGCTCTCTCAGCCTCCCCTCCCTCACAGGGTGTCTCTTGTGGGGAGAGGAAAGGGAAGGCTTTGTAAGCTGCTTTGAGACTCCTTCGGGTAGAGAAAAGTAGCATATAAGAACCAAATCTTCTTCTTCATCTTCATCTTCTTCTTCATCTTTTTCTTCTTCTTCTTCTTCTTCTTCTTCTTCTTCTTCGGTGTTTCTGACAGTTTGCTTTCTGTGTCATACCTGTGCTTTTGTTTGGGGCCAGGTCTTTTTGGGTCTGAGCCTGTGCCTTTGGCCAGGCTTTGCCTAGTTCGGGAACCTCCTTATGAGGTTGCACATGTGCCTATGAAGCAGCGTCTTCCCTGACAGGGAGATGGCGAGAGGGCCAAAGAGGATCCCAATAGAGGCTGACACCTGTGGCCTTCTCCTCAGCTTCACCCTCCTGGTGGTCCAGCAGGGCTGATGGAGAAGGGGAGCTGGACAGACATGTCGCTTGGGCGGGCCTGCTGGTGGGTTCTCCTTCCCAAGGGGCTGTAGGCTGCTGGTGGGGAGGAGAGGTTTTGAGGAACTGCCCTCTCACATTTGGTTTGCCTGTTTGCATTTGTATAACAATCATAGAATCATAGAATAATAGAGTTGGAAGAGACTTCCTGGGTCCAACCCCCTGCACTGTGCAGGACACTCACAACCCTATCGCTCATCCACTGTCACCTGCCACCCCCTTGAGCCTTCACAGATCAGCCTCTCCATCAGATGGCTATCCAGACTCTGTTTAAAAATTTCCAAAGATGGAGAACCCACCACCTCCCGAGGAAGCCTGTTCCACTGGGAAACCACTCTAAGTGTCAGGAACTTCTTCTGGATGATGTTGAGACGGAATTTCTGTTGAATTAATTTCATCCTATTGGTTCCGGTCCGTCCCTCCGGGGCAAGAGTGAACAACTCTTCTCCATCCTTGATATGGCACCTGTTGTGTATGCGAGGCAGCAGAGGGCTGAGCTTGGGGTCTGGAGCAGGATCCATGCAACCCCGAAGAACAACCAATGAGCTGTCAGGTCTCACTTATTTCCCAGCGAAGCCACTATACCAGTGGTCCGCAACCTTCTTGAGACTGCACACCGGTGGCGGCAGGAAGGCCGATCGACTGGCCGCGCATGCTGCGCATGCTGCGCATGCATGGCCCTGCTTCCCTCTCCCCCCTCCCACAAAAAGAAGCTTGCCAGGCCACAAGCTAATAGTCTGCTTTTGTGGCCGATTTGCTTGCGGCCTGGGAAGTTTCTTACTGGGGGGGGCGGGGAGAGGGAGCCGTGGCCTGGTGGTTGGGGATCACCGCTCTATACAACAGCACCCTTTTAAATATTTGAAGATGGTTATCAGATCCCCTCTCAGTCGCCTCCTCTCCAGACTAAACAGACCAAGCTCCCCCAACCTTTCTTCATACATCTTTGTCTCCAAACCCCTCACCATCTTTATGCCCTCCTCTGGACGCGCTCCAGTTTGTCTACATCCCTCTTCAAGTGGGATGCCCAAAACTGAACACAGTACTCCAAGTGAGGCCGAACCAGAGCAGAGTACAGTGGTACCATCACCTCCTGTGATCTGGACATCATACTCCATTTGTTACAGCCCAAAACAATAAAAGCTGTGGCCTCAATCATGCCAAATAAAATTCAAGATGTGTCTGTGTATCCTTTGTGTGCCGGTATTGTCCCTCCCCTACCGAGCAATGCACTTTAATCCACTTTGGTTATCCATTGCAAGTGGATTCTGCTATTTCACACCGTCAAATTCAGTTGCAAAATGCATCATTTCACATGTGTGAAAGTGCCCTTTCTGAGCCACAGCTGTTTCAGAGAGTTTCGACAAAGTATCAGGGAGGGGAAGGGAGTCTTTCCGGGCAGACGTGAACTCTGACCATACAAGTGCTTGCCAAATTGGCCCTCCAGCCCCATCCGCAGGTAGCGATGTAAAACAATTCGGAAACCTTTTCCCCAAAGACCGAACGAGCCCCGGGAAGGCAGCAGGACAATTAGAGACTCCGAATCTTTATGAGGAAGGGGCGGGGAGCTTGGAAGGCTTCCCTTCAAAATCATTTAGGGTTTTCTGCTAAGCAGTTCCATATGAGGCCGTGCCGTTCTTCAACCACAGAAGGGGGTCTCCTTTGGAAGCAGCGAGAGCCGCGTCACCGGGGCAGCTCGAATGCTGCCTTTCACCATTAATAAACGACTTTGACGGATGGGCCTCTTGCTGCCGGGTTGTCGTCCTGCCGGAAAATAAATAGCGGCCCCCGATAGCCTCTCTAGTTACAGCAGGAAGACTATTTCCAGGGGCTCTTTCCAAGCAGCCAGCCAGCCGGGAGTGCCACGTAGGAGGAGGCTCTCGTGCCAAGTGCGGGTTCGGAGGAGCGCAACATGACAACCACATGAGAGGCCGTGCCGTGCGAGGAAGGCGCACCCATTTCCTATTAGACCGTTGCCCACGCAAAAGCGCATTTACCTTCCCGAGCCAATGCCACATGAGCATCGGGGTCGAAATCAAAAACACGGCATGGGTCTCATCCTCCTGGGGGGAGGGTGTGTTTGCTCTGACACTTTCTGCTCTTTCGGCACGCCTCGGCTGGTTTGTTTTCAGATGCGGGCGGGCGATGAACAGCCACCGACACCCCATCTCCAGAATAGAAACCACATTCACTGAAGAGACGCCCTGGGTGTGGGTTAATAAATATGCTGCCTTCCGAGGGGGATAAGTGGCTGTGTGAATTGTAGTGGCGTTGAGAAGAAGGGTTGGCTTTTCCGTCCTGCTTTTCACTGCCCGAAGGAGTCTCAAAAGCAGCTTCCAATCGCCTTCCCTTCCTCGCCCCACAACGGTCACCCTGTGAGAGAGCTCTGACAGGCCTGCTGTGGGAGAACAGCGCTATCAGGACTGTGACTAGCCCAAGGTCACCCAGCCGGCTGCATGTGGAGAAGGAGTGGGGAACCAAACCCAGCTTGCCAGATTAGAAGCCGCCAGTCTTAACCACGACGCCAAGATGGTTCTTCACTTGCCAGTTTGATCATTCCGGAATCATCCATGTCTTTTCATCTGACAGGGTTCCCACACACACTATCTAATAACACTACAAGGTCTTTCATGGCTCCTTTATTCATTCCTGATAGGAAAAATGGAAACAAGAGAAATGGAAACAGTTTGACTTGCTGTGGAAGAAAACGCTTATCTTCCTGAGCCATTGGTGGCAAATGAGGTTTTTAGTCACTGCCGACCAACATGGCTGCCATTTAAAACTATCTTCATGAATGAAGTGGCTTCCTTGTGCCGAATACAGGTGGGCGGAACTGGTGGGTTGGCAAAGCTGAAGAGAGACCGCCAGCCTGACCTGCGGGAAACCAAAAAGTTGATCTTCTTGGCTCCTTGGTGGGCTGCTGTCCACAGCTTGGGCAGGCTGAAATTTTTGTAGGATCTATGGATGGGCCTACTAGACCCACTTAAGAAGTTTAGACTTACTTTCTGCAGAAAAAAATAACACAAGGTTGGGAGCCTTTTTTAAAATGGCATAGGAGGTAAGAATGGACCTTGGGCTCACCACAGCATTGATGAAGCTGTTCAGACCGAGCAGTAATCTCAGGGCTCTCTCAGCCTCACCCACCTCACAGGGCGTCTGTTGTGGGGAGAGGAAAGGGAAGGCGACTGTAAGCCGCTTTGAGACTCCTTCGGGTAGAGAAAAGCAGCATATAAGAACCAACTCTTCTTCTTCTACCTCACAGGGTGTCTGTTATTGGGAGAGGAAAGGGAAGGAGACTGTAAGCCGGTTTGAGATTCCTTCGGGTAGAGAAAAGCAGCATATAAGAACCAACTCTTCTTCTTCCACCTCACAGGGTGTCTGTTGTGGGGAGAGGAAAGGGAAGGCAAATGTGAGCTGCTTTGAGACTCCTTCAGGTAGAGAAAAGTGGCATTTGTGACGCTGTCACTGGAGCAAGGCAGCAGATGGATCATATCTATTTTACTGGCTTCCTATCCATTTCACAGCTCAGCTTGCAGGGCCAGTTCTGAGTTTTAAGACTCTTCATGGTATTATGATCAAGACTGTTTGAATCCCCACTCAGACCATGGAAACTCATTGGGTGACTTTGAGTCCAACAAACTCTCTCAGCCTAACCTTCTTCACAGGGGTGTTGTGGGAATAAAACCTGCTTTGGGTCCCCAGTGAGGAGAAAGGAAGGATACGGAAGAATTGAATCAACCAATAGCTCGAGGGACCATGTCTTCCATTATGAACCCATTCAGAAGAGGGAGAGCCCAAGAGCAGCTTAAAGATGAACAAAATTATTCAGAACTTGGTGCCAAGCCCATTGCTTTCAGGAATACAACAGGCACTAGATTAGGGAGGTGGAGTGGAAGAACTCTGCAGACGGCCTCCCTCTCCCCCCCAGGACCTGGAAAGGCTACAGGCAGCTGTTATGGAACTCACCGGCAGGAGCAGCTCTCACTCAGCAGGGATCTGCAGCCTCCGAGCCTCAGAGGGAAGTGGAAGGAGGAGGGAGTGGTCAGGGGTGGGGGCAGAAGGCGATTGGCTGGCCCCTGGACAGACAGGCAAGCCGGTTGGAGGAGGAGGCACTCGGGCGGGACTGCTGCCCTGAGTAGGTGTTAAGCACTGAGTGGCATTTAGGCCATGAGACAGGCTCCTCCTCCAAAGCCTTAGCAGAAATATGAAGTGGAACAGATGTGGCACCTAGGCTGTTGGCTAATCCATTATGGTCTGCACATCTTCAGCTAATCTTGCAGCATTAACACTGTCTTCCCATTGGTTCCTGGGTCTTGAAGGCTGTAAATGGTTTGGGAACCTCACACTTCATGGGTTACTTGTGCTATTATGACCCCAGTGGTGTTTGTGTTCTCCTTCACATGGTCTCCTGGTGGCGCCCAGGCCCTTGGGGAGCTCATTTAACCACCATGGGAACAAGGGCTTTCTCTGTCATGGCCAGGTAGAATGCTTTGTCCGAAGAGACTCA
Source organism: Paroedura picta (assembly GCF_049243985.1). NCBI lineage: Eukaryota > Metazoa > Chordata > Lepidosauria > Squamata > Gekkonidae > Paroedura > Paroedura picta. The sequence continues at coordinate 20,995,417 of NC_135370.1, read as the reverse complement.
AGCCTTGCAGGGCACAGCTTGGTTCTGCAGGGCCTGTAAGACTGAGTTGTTCTTCATTGTCACGGCACACTTCTTCAGTCGAAAAGAGCAAGAGTCCAGGTGCACCTGACAGACTAACATTTGTAGCAGGGGAAGAGCTTTCATGGGTCTCTGCTCACTTCTTCAGAGCTGTATCTGAAGAAGTGAGCAGTGATTCACAAAAGCTCCATCCCTTCCACACATGTGGTAAGTCTGTCAGGTGCTCCTGGACTCTTTCTCTTGTCTACTGTTATGGACAGACTAACATGGCTACTAGGGATGCCAATCCCCAGATGGGACCTGGAGATCCCCAGGAATTATAGTTCATCTCCAGGAGACAGAGATAGGTTCCCTTGGACAAAATGGCTGCTTTTGAGCATGGGCTCCATAGCATTGTATTCCACTGAGGCCTAACACCTTCCAGACTCACTGCTTTATTGTTCCTTTTTTTGTTGTTGTTGTTTTGGCGAGTGCAAACTCTTGCCACTGTGGAAGAGGAGGCAGTTCCAGGCGAACTACTGTGTAGGTTGGGGCCTGTTCCATTTTAACAGCTGGCAGCCAGACTTGCTTCTATAGCTTACTTCCCTCACTGAACCCAGCCAGCTCCAGCACTGAGCCTTAATTCAGTACAGGCACAGCAGTATTGATGCGGGGGGTGGGGAGGAAGTGTTCTGAGCACACCTGATCATCACACACTCGGCCCTCCTGGAGACCGAGGAAGAGAAACACTGGGCAGGCTGAAGAACATCAGAAGAGCCCTGCTGGATTAGACCAGCGGTCCCTCTAGTCCATCATCCTGTCTCACACAGAGGCCACCCAATTTCTCTGGAGGGCCAACAGAAGGCCAAGGCCTTCGTAAGTACACCAGAAGAGCCTTGCTGGATCAGACTAGAGGTCCATTTAGTCCAGCCTCCTGTCTCACAACGTGGCCAACCAGCTCCTCCGGAGGGCCAACAGCAGGGCAGAGAGGCCAATGCCTTCATAAGCACATCAGAAGAGCCCTGCTGGATCAGATCAGAGGTCCATCTAGTCCAGCATCCCATCTCACACAGTGGCCAACCAGCTCCTCCAGAGGGCCAACAACAGGGCCTAGAGGCCGAGGCCTTCCTAAGAACATCAGAAGAGCCCTACTGGATCAGACCGGTCATCCATTTTGTCTCACAAAGGGGCTGACCAGTTCCTCTGGAGGATCAACAAGAGGCCACAGAGGCCGAAGCTTTCCCCCAGTGTTGTCTCCTGGCTCTGGGATTCAAAGGCTGACTCCCTCTGAACAAGGAGGCTCTCTTCAGTCACCATGGCTAGTAGCCAATGAAAGAAAGAAAGAGATCCAAAATGCAGCTGTCGAATCCCCTTTTAAAGCTGTCTATGCCTGTGGCCATCGCAACATCCTCTGACAGCAGATTCCACATTTGAATCACCTTCTCTGTAAAGAAGTATTTCCTTTCGTCCAGGCTGAATCTACTGTCCATCAGTTTCACTGGATGACTCTGTGTTTTGGGAGAGGGAGGAACAAGTTCTCTTGATCAACTCTTAATGCATAATTTTATAACCCTCGATCCTATCCCTTCTTAGGCATCCATTTTCTACACTGAACAGTTCTAGACTCTTCAGCTTTTCCTCCTAGGGAAGGGGCTCCAATCCCCTCATCATCTTGGTGAGCCTCTTCTGTACTTTTTCCAGCTCTGTGATGTCCTTGGGTTAGTGTGCTGCAGCGGTTCGAACACTGGACCAGGAACTGGGAGGCTCAGGTTCGAATCCTGGCTCTGCCATGGAACCCTGCTGGGGTGACCCTGGGCCAATCTCACACTCAGCCTAACGTAATTCACAGGGTTGTTCTTGAGGAGAAAATGGAGGAGAGGGGAAATGCATAAGCCACTTTGGGTTCCCATGTGGGAGAAAAGCAGGGTAGGCAACAATAAATCAATGGACTGGACTTGGCTAGCAAGAGCCAGCACAATATGACATCCGAAAGGGCCCCTCCCTTCCCTTTCCGCCTCCCTACCTTCTGAAGACTGAAAGAACACCAGTGCCACAATCTCTCTGACCTATGAGGCCTGAATCCGAACACTCTGTTGCAGGTTTTAGCTAAATTTTATTGCTGTTTCTAAATGTTTTTATATCTGTATATATTTTTGCTGTTTCTAACCAACCTGGATGGGGAAGAAATGGAGATAGTGGCAGATTTTATTTTCCTGGGCCCCAAGATCACTGCAGATGGGGACTGCAGCAAAGAAATTAAAAGACGCTTGCTCCTGGGGAGGAAAGCTATGGCAAATCTAGACAGCATCCTAAAAAGCAGAGACATCACCCTGCCAACAAAAGAGCGTTTAGTCAAGGCTATGGTCTTCCCAGTTGCAATGTATGGCTGTGAAAGTTGGACCATAAGGAAGGCCGAGCGTCAAAGAATTGAGGCTTTTGAACCCTGGTGCTGGAGAAGACTCTTGCGAGTCCCTTGGACTGCAAGGCGAACAAACCGGTCAGTCCGAGAGGAGATCAACCCTGACAGCTCTTTAGAAGGCCAGATCCTGATGATGAAACTCAAATACTTTGGCCACCTCATGAGAAGGAAGGACTCCCTGGAGAAGAGCCTAATGCTGGGAGCGATAGAGGGCAAAAGAAGAAGGGGACGACAGAGAATGAGGTGGCTGGATGGAGTCACTGAAGCAGTCGGTGCAAACTTAAAAGGACTCCGGGGAATGGTAGAGGACAGGAAGGCCTGGAGGATCATTGTCCATGGGGTCGCGATGGGTCGGACACGACTTCGCAACTAACAACAACAACAAACCAACCTGAGGCTGTCTTCAGGGAGAGGTGGCCAATAAATATAAATAATTATGATAATATTAATAATAATAACTCCTTCCCTGCCTTTTTGCGCAGGAGCTTAACCCCAACCCCAAAAGAGCCGAGAACCTCTCGGATTCTATGAAGAAAAAGGGAACAAAATGGAAGGGCGATTTTTCCAGTGATGAAAAGTGAGCCAACCAAAAGTTGCCACACTTTCCTGATTATTGTTTTTTAAATTGGAAAATCTGTTCTTCCTGAAGTCATTTTTAAAAAATGCTTAAGTATCAGGGTCCTTATCTCCTTTCATCACAGGAAACTCAATCCTTCATGGGGGTTAAACGGCGGAGCACGAGGGGAACTGTCAAGTCTCTTGATGCCTACAGTCTGCATTTTTTCTCTCACAATGCCATTAAGAGGTCAAGGCCAGGGTGCTGGCCTGTGTGTTTAAGGCTAACCGCACGGCACGTGAATGCCCCTTGGCCAAGGACACAACACGGCTTCCAAAGGAATTCCCAGCAGCACTTCCAAGCGCAGGGGTCGGCCTCATTAGCCATGAAACCAGCCCTGCTCCAGGAGTTTGTTGCTTGGGGTTCTTCTTCTGCCAGGAGACTCTCCTGAGAAGAAAGCATGCAGGAAAGCTCTGGATTTTGACAATGGATATGGGGAATAGCGGGAAAATTGCTTGGAGATGGGGGAAAAAACAGGTCTAACGGTACCGAGACAAGAGCAGAGTCTGCACTTACTTTGTTTATTCCATTGTCAATCCTGTTGAATTCAGATCGCTTTGAACTCGGATCTTCATTGAATCTGCCAGTCAGGATCCAGCACACATTGGCCAGTAATGATAGCAGGATTATGATCCTGCCTTGGGCCTCAAGCTCAGGTGCTTGGCAGGTCTACAAATGCAATCCACCTCCCCCTTAAGATAGCAAGTGATGCACAAAGTCCTGGAGGTACTGGGTGCAGACCAGGTCCTTGTAGACCAGCGTAGTTCTGGAGCAGGTGCAGGTCCAGTGGATCCCTGGGATACCGGTTGAGCCTTTGCAGTGCTTGGCATGGGCTCTGCAACCTAGTGCTCCTGGGGGCCTAGAACTGTCACTGGTTCTGTGATGGAGGCGGCAGGTCCAGAGGGACAACTGTAGTTGCTTGAGCCAGGCTGGCTGGTTCTTCTATGATGACAGGTCCGGAGTCGCACTGCCATAAATGGTCCATATGGCAATAATGTTTTCGGCCATCTGGTGACTGGACCTGGTAGGAGACGGGTCTGGTAGCTTGGGTGACCACTGCCAGAATCCAGTTGAGTCTGCCTATGTAGTTTCTAATGTAGACCAGGTCATCTAGTGCAGGGGTAGTCAACCTGTGGTCCTTCAGATGTTCATGGACTACAATTCCCATGAATTCCTGGGACTTGTAGTCCATGAACATCTGGAGGACCACAGGTTGACTACCCCTGATCTAGTACAAAGGAGCGTGGTGTGCTGGTCTCCTCTTTGTGGGGCACACAGGCATCATCGTGGTTTGGGTGCAGCCGATCTAGCAGCACAGTCAGGTTCAGATTCATAAACAGTCCTGCAGGGCTCTTCGTGGTGGTTGAGGTCAGGGTGACATATTGTCGGTCCAGGAAGTTCACATGGTGCTGGTGCCAGTCCCCTCTCAATACCCGGGAGAGGACATCCTTTGTGTTATTGTTATTGTTATTGTTTAGATATGTTATTCGCCTCTCCCCGGAGGCTTGAAGTGAGTTACAGCAGTGGTCCCCAACCCCCGGTCCAGGGACCAGGACCAGTCCGTGGAGTAGTCAGTACCGGGCCATGGCTCCTCCTCATCCTCCTCCCTGACTGCCTCAGGGGCTGCCCTGCCACTCTGCTCATCTTTAGTGCTCTCCAGCGGCCGCCATGGCTGGGGCTCCCCCTCGGCATGGCACTGGGCAGCTGCTGCTGGCAGTGCCCCCCAGTGGGCGGCAGGAATTCAGGGGCACCGGCAGGAAAGCAAGTGGAGCAGAGGCTCAGGCAGCAGTGGCGACATCCCTTGGCAAAAGCCCCCCCCTCTCGGGCCTCAGTAAAATTGTCAAGCATTGACCGGTCCCCGGTGATAAAAAGGTTGGGGACCACTGAGTTACAGTATATTAAAACCCCATTAAAACCTTACAATAAAATCCAAAAAAATCCAAAATATACCAAAGTATACAGTAAAATTGATGTGGCAAAAAACTCCAACCTTATCTATACTACCCCAGGACAGCCCATTCTGGAGGGGGGGTGGGAGACAGAGGGTGCTATTTGAACTACGCTACTGTTGTTGCAAGGGGGGGCAGATCTTATTTGCGGCCCAGCCTCATCCACCGACCTGGCGGAAGAGCTCCGTTTTACAGGCCCGGCGGAACGCTGAAAGCTCCCGCAAGGCCCGTAGCTCCTCTGTAGCTGCACACATCATGTGTTCCACTTGTCCATTCATGGATGGGTGGAAGTGTGCTGAGGTGACATGCCTGAAGAGTCGGGCCATAATATACAAAAAAAGAGACACAGAATCAAGCAGTGGGGGGAAAAAAACACCATCTGTGTATTGCTGGCTATACACAATAATATAAAGGCGTCTTGAAGAAAAATTCTTCTTCCCGTTGTCAGCTTCGATATTCTTTTTTCCATTCACTTCAGTCTTAATATTCTTAACTTCAGCTACAGTCTCCAGTTGTACTGTAGTGACAAGTAGCTAGTAGACACTGCAACAAGTCATAAACCTGCTTAAAAGACATTCTGACAATACGCTAACATAGTTACGAACAATACATTCCTGAGACGCACCCCAGATATCTTTATGTAAAGGTATTGCCCTTCATGCGATCTTCCGGTATTTAAGATCAACTACAAAAATATATACAAGTCATGGCATTCCAAGTAGTAACAGTTCAGCAAGTAAAAAAGGAGGTTCTGCTAAAGATAAGAGTAAAAGCTTACTATCGACATCCAGGGCATTTCCGCACATTCGTAAAAATAGCAACATGATCACGGACTGGCAAAGCGCGACATTATATCACACTCACACCCCGACCCTCCTGCCCTTTTTGCTGTCTTGCTTTGTCTGTCTTCTTTTTGAACGTTTTCTCTTCCTCAGCTGCTGCTGGAAAAGACGGAAGAGAGCAACACGCCTTGTACGCGTCACACTTCCGCCTGTTAATCAATTCAGGCAACCAATCCCCTTCCTCCATATTCTGATGCAGTGTAAAGATCCTGCGATGCATGCTAATTAAAAAAAATCATACTTCTCCATTGCAATGCCTATGCACAGAATCATAGATGTATAATGCTTTTGAACACCATCCTTTATGGGATCATGAATAGGCTTCTGAACGATTGGGCCCAATTTGGCTTTGGTGTCTATAGAATTCAATGGCCCCATGGACTATAATGGGAATGACGACTCTCCATTTGATATAATGGAGGGATGGAGGCACCTTCTTCGGGAGTCCCTAGACGTGGACCTCTTGAACCAATAATTTTGAAATTTGGAGGGGAGTCAGGGAAGAGCCTCCCAGAGCTACCCTGGAAGTTTGGAGGCTGTACCTCAAACCCCACCCCACCAGGCCCTGGGAAAGTCGAGAATGCCAACATTCCCATTATAATCTATGGCACACTTTGTTGAATGAAATATTCTTTTATTTCTGGTATCATAGAATCATAGAGTTGGAAGGGGCCATACAGGCCATCTAGTCCAACCCCCTGCCCAACGCAGGATCAGCCCTAAGCATCCTAAAGCATCCAAGAAAAGTGTGTACCCAACCTTTGCTTGAAGACTGCAAGTGAGGGGGAATTCACCACCTCCTTAGGCAGCCTATTTCACTGCTGAACTACTATGACTGTGAAAAAAACTTTTCCTGATATCTAGCCTATATCGTTGTACTTGTAGTTTAAACCCATTACTGCGTGTCCTCTCCTCTGCAGCCAACAGAAACAGCATCCTGTCCTCCTCCAAGTGACAACCTTTCAAATACTTAAAGAGGGCTATCGTGTCCCCTCTCAACCTCCTTTTCTCCAGGCTGAACATTCCCAAGTCCCTCAACCTATCTTCATAGGGCTTGGTCCCTTGGCCCCAGATAATCTTCATCACTCTCCTCTATACCCTTTCAATTTAATCTACGTCCTTCTTGAAGCTTACGCGCGCATCCACTTATTCGTTGCTCCAGGAAGCTCGTCATTGTTAAAAAAGGCGAGAACAAGAGCGGGACTCTGCAGATGACTTTAGCGCGTTTGAGTCTTCTTACCTTCCTCCTGCTGGTTGCCTGCTGGTTGCTCTCCAGTCACTAGTGCTTTTTAGGATCATAGAATCATAGAATCATAGAGTTGGAAGGGGCCATACAGGCCATCTAGTCCAACCACCTGCTCAAAGCAGGATCAGCCCAAAGCATCCTAAAGCAATGGTGAATCCAATTTTTGGGATGTGGGCGACATCATGTGAAAGGGCCGGAATATGCAGCTTGCATTTGACTGGCATGAAGCTACATTTAAAGGGTCTGGAAATCCCCCCTGAGCTCACTATCCAGATAATTTTCTGGCATGCTCCAAGTCAGTTGGAAAGCTTTAGCACCCGCTTCATTAAAAAAAGGACTCTGCACTATACTCATTAATGATTCACACCCGTTATTGGTTATCTTAAAGACGCCTGCGTACATTGTTATATTTCTTCTCCACTATTACCCCATAAATTAGTACTAGTAATATAATTTTTTTCTCATCTTAATTATACCATTAAACAAAATATTAAAGTGCTTTCATTTTCACAAATTCTAACAGTCTCCTGCAGATTATTACATATTATCACACACTTCTTTTATATTGCAGCCCAATGAAGATAATTACAGACATAATACAAAGCCTACTTGTTACAAATACAAAGTTCCATACTCTGCTTTTCTTACATACATAGTCTTCTTAATGGTTGTAATCTTGTCCCAAACACTATTACTGATTTAACATAAATACTCTACTACAAGGATACAAGCTGTCATTTAAATACATTAAATAAAGCGGGCAAGTTCTAAGGATGAATACAGACCATATGGAAACTGTGATTTCAAGGTAAACATCAACCTAGCCCCTTTTTGCAATAGTGTCTTTTCTACATTTAGTTGACTAAACTTATTTTGTTGTGCAATCTCTATAACAAAAAAAAATCTAATATCTTCAATTGTATGTTGTCTCCCTTTAAAATGGGAAATTAATTGAGTATCTTCCCTACCTCCTTTTATTTTGGATCTATGTTCAATCATTCTAAGCTCTAAAGCAGTGGTCTCCAACCCCCGGTCGGGGCCCGGTGCCGGTCCGTGGATCAGTCGGTACCGGGCCGTGGCTCCTCATCCTCCTCCCCAGCTGCTGCCTTGGGGGCTGCTCTGCCACTCTGACGCCAGATCCCCTTTAGTGCTTTCTGGCAGCTGCGATGGTTGGGCCTCCCCCTCAGCATGGCACTGCGCAGTGGGTGGCAGGAAGTCAGGGGCGCCAGCAGGAAAGCAAGCATTGCAGGGGCTCAGGCAGCGGCGACAACGTCCCTCGGCAAAAGACTACCCCCCCCCCGGACCTCAGTAAAATTGTCAAGCATTGACCGGTCCCCAGTGATAAAAAGGTTGGGGACCACTGCTCTAAAGGCTTCATGGCTTGTCTTGAGGGGAGATCTCCTGAGCAGTCGTGAATTTGGATTGACTAGATTGCAAAGTGCAACTGAACCTTGAAAGAATACATAAAAACCAAACATTCCATTGATGTACTAGAGACCAACAAGATTTCGGGAGGTATGAACTTTCGAGACTCTCCCCTTGTAAGATAACTTTGACTTTCAGAAGCTCATATCTTCTAAAGGAGTTACTAGATTCAACTCTGTTTGGGATTCCATATCCCCTGACAGGGATGGGGGATCCCCTGCATTGAAGGTCCTCCTCCATGTACCTCTCAGCTGACCAGCAGGGGGAACCTACCAGCAGCAAGCTGAGGCCTAGACCTCTGTCGCCAGCAATGAGGTGACGTTGTTTCCAGTGCACACAAGAATTGGTGTCATCACATCAACAGCAATGTGTGGATGTTTTGGTATTTTGGGGAAAACTCTATGGTAAAACTGGCTCTTATCATAGAGTTTCTACTCAAATACCAGAGCCTCCCCATGTCACCAGTGATGCGATGACATCACTTTTTGTGTGTACCCAAAGTGACACTGACATGTTACCAGTAACAGAGGCCTAGGGTCTCAGTCTGCTTCCGGTAAGTGCCCCCATCCAATAAATGAATGAATGAATGAATGAATGAATGAATGAATGAATGAATGAATGAATGAATGAATGAATGAATGAACAAACCAAAAGCCTGGCGGAAGAGCTCTGTCTTGTAGGCCCTGCAAAACCCAGAGTGTTCCGACAGGGTGCTCAACTCTTCTGGGAGCTCATTCCACCAGGTAAGGGCCAGGACTGAAAAGCAAAACCATTCTGTCCATTCCTAACTCAAAATGTAGAACGAAGAGTACCATCACCAGCAAATACAACTCTATGATCATTGCTTCCCACCAAAGAAGGTAAACAGGAGCCCTTCTGCCTCCATTGAGGATCAACAATCCTGCTCAGCAAAACATAACTCTACTTGGGGGACCTACGAAGCAGCCACTGAGACACTGGGCCTTGTGGGTTTTTGTTATTGTCCTAGCAAAAAGGAAATGAAGCATGGGGAAGTTAAATTTTAATATTTTCACTACCCACCATGGATTAACGAAGAACTGAACCTACATATTTAATGACTGATTTCAAGATAAAAGGAAAATCTGGCTAGTCAACACAATACGCACAGTGCAGGGGAGAAAATGGTATCGGCTTTTTCTTTCAATTCAAACACAGACATATGCGCTGTACCCTTGAAGTTGACTCTTAGACACTGGAGGGAATCAAAGTTGCCCCGAAAATGTTGAGGTTGCGAACCTTCTGTGTTATTGGATTAGCACCTAATCCTTAAAATATGCTACTGATCGGTTATGGGTCTTGTGGGCAATGAGTTATTTCTGTAGTCGTTTTCATCCTAGAGGATCTTTTCAGTGATGACCTCAGTTCGTCCTAAAATGAACAAAATGTGACAGCAGTTACAGGTTCCATCATATCCACTGACGCTGTGTCAGAAGCGGTTTCGGGTCACATATCTTTTCAGGTACAGAAACAGCAAGGGGCGGGGAGGGTACAGCTATATAGGGTACTGATCTGGATTGGGGCATCCCAACAATCTTTTTTTGGAGGGGGGAACTTATAACTATTTCTAAAATGGAGTTAGTGTTGGGAAGGGGCCAGATGGGCCACCTAGTCCAACCCCCTGTTTAAATGGAGATCAGCCTCAAGCATCCAGGAGAAGTATCTGTCCAGCCGCTGCTTGAAGCCCATTCCACTGCTGAACTACTTGGACAGTGATATCCCCCCCGATATCTAACTGATATTGCTCAACACGTGATTTAAACCCATTACTCTGGGACCATTTCTGCACTAAGGATATTGTTTGGATTTGCATTTTTAAATTGTCAAGTTTGAAATTCACTTTTTCAAGTACAGACCCAAATTGCCCCCCCCCCCTTGCCCTACAGCAAAGAAATCTCTAGAAATCTGGTTTTTATTTTTTTTAATTAGGTCTAATTAGGTCATCCAATCAAAGTCCCAAGCGAGGCTAAAATGAGGAATATCTCCTAATGTGGAATGCTCTGGTTCCTAACCTCTGCTGCCAACAGGAGCCACTCCCTGCCCTCCTCTGACATCACTTTGGGGGAAAACTCAGAAGCAAGACCTAGGAATCACCAGAAACGTGGTGGTTTTACCATAGTTTTGGTCCCTAACAATCTGGCAATCAAGTTTGGTTAAAGCTAAACATTCGTCTAGTCCCAGATCTATGAGCTTGACAAATTGTGGTTTGTGGTTGAACCATAATATTGGTCACTAACAATCTGGCAAAAAGGTTTGGATAAAGCTAAGCATTCGTGTAGTCCCAGATCTCTGAGCTTGACACCATGGAGGGCCCATATCCAGGCTGTGCTGAGGCAGCTGCACTGCCTACCAATTGCTGTCTGGATCAGGTTCAAGATTCTTGTTTTAACCTTTAACGCGTTACGCAGGTTGGGACCCACGTACCTAAGGGACTGCGTATTTCCCTATGCCCCCCCCCCGCAGGGCGTTATGCTCTGTGGATGATAATTTAGTGTTTTTTTCTGGCCCAGAGAAGCATGCCTAGCCTCGACCAGGACCAGGGCCTTTTCGGTCCTGGCCCCGACCTGCTGGAATGAGCTCCCAGGTGAGCTGCAGGCCCTGTGGGAACTTTCAACATTCCGCAGAACCTAAAAATGGAGTTCTTCCGCCAGGTCTATGGTTGAGGATGGGGTTGGCGAGGAAGATTGAAGCCCCGCCCCTGGTGTGAGTAATAGATTGAATCATTTTGACCTCTTTCCTCACCCCTCCCATAGTGGGGTTGGGTGGGAGGGGTTCCGCCATGTTCTGTGATTTATGTCTTTTAATGGGGGGTTTATTGGACATTGTAACCTTCCACGAGCCAACTCTGGAAGTGGCGGGAAATAAATCTTATTATTATTATTATTATTATTATTATTATTATTATTATTATTATTATTATTCTGTGCTTTACTCCCCAACCGAAACACATGCTTCACTTTGGCTAAAGTGTCTCCTTAGTTTGCAGATAGTTTCCTTCCGTGTAAGCCTTCAGCCATATCCAAGACCGCTGATAATTTATTCCCTGTTCAGTAAAGGCTAAATGGTATTAGCTCGATGATTCACGATATAATGGCTTAAGACATATTTGCCCTACTTATGGACAGATAATCAAATGAAATCAGATTAAAACCAAACAATTAGGCCCGTAAAATTTAATATTATTGTATTTTTTTTCCTACTGTCTTCTAACGACCGGCTCTTCATTCTTTGCGAAGGCTGCAGACAGATCACTGCGTTATCAGATTAATTTAGCATTAAAGATAATGTTCCCCACCAATATGAGCCACGGTACCAAGTACTACTTTTTCCTGATGCATCATATCAAATAAGATTTTTTTTTAAAAAAGAAGGGAAGCGTTGTATGGAGGCCAGCTTCCCAAATCCCGAGTCATTCTCCCAACATTTTGTAGCCCTCTTCAAAGCCCTAAGGAACCTCTGGAGCAGGGGTAGTCAAACTGCGGCCCTCCAGATGTCCATGGACTACAATTCCCAGGAGCTCCTGCCAGCGAATGCTAGCAGGGGCTCCTGGGAATTGTAGTCCATGGACATCTGGAGGGCCGCAGTTTGACTACCCCTGCTCCAGAGGGTAACTGTGGGTCTGTGAGAGGAGAGCTGGATTCAAGTCCAGGGAACTGTTGAATTCAAGGCCACCGTGAAGGGGGATGCCACCTTCCACCACTGTGAGGGGAGGACGGAGGCCGTAGCAAGGTCTCCGAATGGGGTGGGGTCAGCATCCGCTTTTCCCCAGCCCCGGGACATGAGATAGTTGTCAGCACTATCTCCACATCTGGCTCTTTCCCTGACCTTCACATCTGCTTCTTTTATTCCATCTCCTCACCCCCAGTCCTTATTCCATCCCTTCTCACCCCCATGGACTCAAAAGTGGCAAACTCTAATTTGGAGAATCAGGTTTAATTCCCCACTCTGCCTCCACATGCAGCCAGCTGGGGAACCTTGGACCGCACACAGTTCTTTCTGAGCTCTCTCAGCCTAACTTCCTCACAGAGTGTCTGTTGTGGAAAGAGGAAGGGTAGAGGATTGTCAGCCGTTTTGAGACATGAGGACTGCCGGGTGACCTTGAGCTAGACCCAGTTCTCTCTGAGCTCCCCCGTACCCAAAAAGAACAGAATTTGGTTAGAACATAAGCAAGGCCTGGTAGGCCAAAACCAGTGTTTTTTGTTTTTTGTTTTTTTGATTTGGAAAGGCTTGGACAATTCCTATATATTTTGTTTGGACTGGCAAAACCAGCAGCAGCCAGCAACCAACAAGTGAAAAATGACACTGAAGTGAAACTTTTTACCTCTGGCATCTTAAAAATAACTACACCATACAATGAGAGGTCCACAAATTCAAAACATCCTTTAATGTAACACTCTCCCAGAAAACGTGCTCTCGGTAGCCACAGGCTGATGACATGTGGCACCTCAAGGCAAGATGTATATCTTCATCAGCCCCCAATCTTGAATCCTTTTCCCTGGGATTAAACCTGCGACCTTCTGAATGCGAAGCAGTTCTACCACTCAGCCACGGCCCCACCCTGGAACAATCTGCCTAGGAGTCATTTATATTGCAGCTGCTTACTGTCTTCGTGTTCATCTGGAAAACCCAGGCCTGCCTTTTATTCCCAATTATATAGAATACATTTGTAAAGAGAGATCATCGTTTCCACGGGCTAATCACCCATGGGAATGTATGGGGAGGCCAAATAAGCTAAGGACGTATGACAACTTGAGCAGGAAAGGCACCTAAAATAATTGATTTAACTCTAGTGAAGTGGCCGGGGTGAATTTGTGCATCTTTCCAAGCAAAAAAAGACGAAGAAGAAAAGGGAACGCATTCCGCAGGGGCTCTATTTAAAATATTAACTAGCGTCCTTAGCTTCAAGGATCTGGCTTTGTTCCTCACCATAAAGATAACAATCTCTTCCCCTCTTTTTTACATTAATATGGTTTGTGAGCAGGTGTCGAACCAAGGTCTCACTCTCAGTCCCGAATGAGGACGGGCAATTCTGCAGCGCCTACTCAAAAAGCTGGTGATAACCCCGGCCGTCCTGGTCAACATTCTCTCTCTCCATAAAAGAGATTCAAATGTCCAAGGTTATGGGACTGCTAAGCACAGGCAGGAGTTACGATGTTTGCCAAGACGACGACTCCTTGACCAACGTTTAACTCCTTGCTTTCTCCTGGGGAGGAAATCACAACAGGAAGGAACGTCCTACGCTGCAAGACTCGTGGAACAAGCCGGCAATGCACGATCATGAATTGTGCCCTATAAGAGAACCAGCTTGGGGTAGGGGTTAGGAGTGTGGACTTCTAATCTGGCGAGCCGGGTTTGATTCCCGCTCCTCCCCCCACACGCAGCCAGCTGGGTGACCTTGGGCTCTCCACAGCACTGATAGAGCTGTTCTGGCTGAGCAGGAATATCAGGACTCTCTCAGCCTCTCCCACCTCATAGTGGGGAGAAGAAAGGGAATGCCGCTTTGAGACTCCTTTGGGTAGAGAAAAGCGCCATATAAGAACCAACTCTTCTTCTTCTTCAATAATATCAGAGCTCTCTCAGCCTCACCCACCTCACAGGGTGTCTGTTGTGGGGAGAGGAAAGGGAAGGCAAGTGTATGTTGCTTTGATACTCCTTTGGGTAGAGAAAAGCAGCATATAAGAACCAACTCTTCTTCTTCTTCTTCTTCTTCTTCTTCTTCTTCTTCTTCAATAATATCAGAGCTCTCTCAGCATCACCCACCTCACAGGGTGTCTGTTGTGGGGAGAGGAAAGGGAAGACGACTGTAAGCCACTTTGAGACTCCTTCTGGTAGAGAAAAGCAGCACATAAGAACCAACTCTTCTTCTTCTAAGCTCACGTTGCTAATGTGGAACATATACTGCCGTGGTCCCCCAAATGGAAATCTACGGAAGTGACGTCTGTAGAGTCCTGCCCCCAAGGACCGCGTCAGTGGATGGACAGCAGCAGTGGCGCCAGAGAACTGAGGCATGCTCAATGCTTTGGCAGCATCGCTACTGCCAGTCTTCTAAGGCCGCTCCCACCCTCTGGAGAGTGGAGGCAGCCTCAGGAAACTGGTGGGGGCAGGGCCAGAAGAGCAACGCTCAGCGCTGTAAGGAGGTGGAGAGGAAGGGGGCAGGGAACAAGGATTCTCGCCCCTAATGTGGATGTTCCACATAAGAGGTGAGAATCTTTGTTGGTAGATTTTTTTAAGGCCCTTTAAGTATTTTATAAAGCCAAGTTAGCTGGTCTAGGGTAAGATTTTTCTGGTGGACGTTTTGTGTTGTGCGCATTTATTAGCTCCCTAACTTGGATAACAGGCTACTCTGATCTTGTCAGATCTCGGAAGCTAAGCAGGGTTTCCCCTGGTGGGTATTTGAATGGGAGACCACCACAAAGTCTAGGGTCGTGACACAGGCATGCAATGACAAACCACCTCTGTACATCTCTTGCCCTGAAACCCTGTGGAGCTGCTATGGTGTCAGAGTAGTTCTGTGGGACAGCCCCCACCCCATCCATCACGCCTTTGCCGGGGTCCTGCAGTGTGGTTTGTGAAGAAGCATGGCCTTATTTCAGTCACCCTGACATGGATGGCCCAGGCTAGCCTGACCTTCTCTGATCTCAAAAGCTAAGCAAGGTCAGCCCAGGTTCGTATTTGGATGGGGCACTACCAAGGAGGTCCTGGATCACTTGGCAGAGATAGGCAATGGCCAAACCATCTCCGAACATCCTTTGCCTTAAAAACCCTTAACAGAGTCACCGTTAAGTCAGCTGAAGAAGGAAGAGGAGCTGGATTGTTGTAACCCACATCTTACCACCTTAAGGAGTCTCAAAGCAGCTTACAATTGCCTGCCCCACCTCTCCACCACCATCAAGGAATCCAGATCTCTTCCTTCTGCAGCTCCTCGTTCCATCCAGTCCCGCCCTCATGGACTCACTCCATCACATCATGAGCTGTGATCACCACCTTGAACCCACACATTGCTTCTCCCTTGAAGTGGCTCCGGACCATAGCCCCCTTAAATGAAACACAAATAAAATGTGAATGCTCCTCTTTTGGAAAACTGAGGACAGTCAGGGAGAAATCAAAACATCTTCTTGAACCATTCCAATATAGCGCAATTACCTGGGTAAAAAATGCCCCTTAAATAATTCTATTTTGCATAGTTTGCAGAATGCTTGGGGAGAGGGGCATTATTGTCCTTTTCCTGGTCGGTCAAACATTCTTCCTTTTTGATTTGTTAAGTCAGTCTGTTTCTGCACATACACCGCAGTGCTGGGAAAGTAGGTGTATCCAGCAACATTAATCTGAATTGGCCAGCCTTCTTTTTGCGGTCCTGGTGGACTGAATTGCATGATTGGTCCATTGATATTAATGGAAGATGCCCCTCCCTGTTTTGAATCACTGGTTAAACGCACTTCTTTAATCAGCAATGGGGTACAATGCAAAGGAAATGCGACGGGTGGGTGGGAGGTGAAACAGACTGAGGAGAAATCTAGCTTGCAGTTGCAGTTGTATTTTATGCATCTTAAGAACATTTTCCTGGGAGTAAGCCCCATTGAGCAGACCACAATATGATGCTAGGCTGGTTTTCAAAAGCCTTTATGCAAATGTTATCCTTTCTTCATAATATGGATGCAGTATTATTTTGCGATCCTTCATCAAGGTTGCCTCCATTTCTAATAGATCTTATTTAATTTAGCAAAGACCTTTAATGGGAGTGATAAAACTATTGTACATACTGAGGGACTGGATTTAAGCAGAATTGATATCTGTGCATCCGATGGCAGCCTGATCCTGTCATGTGTGAGAAAGTGCAAGCAAAATATGTGTCTCCATTGAATGTAGGAAGCCATTCCAAAACCACTGAAGAAGAAGAAGAGCCGGACGGGGCAGGGGGGCTGGTTGAAACCCATTTTTTTACTACCCAAAGGAATCTCAAAGAGGTTTGCAATGGCCTACTCCTGCTCTCCCCACAACAGACACCCTGTGAAGTAGGTGAGGCTGATAGAGCACGGAGAGAATCACTCTGCAAGAACAGCTCTGGGAGAACTGTGACTGACCCAAGGTTACCCAGCCGGCTGCTTGTGGAAGTAGAGCAGGGAATCAAACCTAGTTCTCCAGATTAGAGAGCACTCCTCTTAACCATTGTGCCAAGCTGGGTCTCAGCAGAGGAATGACTAGCAGCAATTGAACGTACTTGCTAGTTGGAAATGCTAGTTGTGAAGATCCTGTTTGGTGGGAACAGCTGCTATCTGTTTTAGTTGGAATGCATCAGTGTCAGGTATAGACTTTCATTGTTTCTCCACCTGCTCATGAAATTAGATATTTACTAAGGTACTCATATGAATTGTTTAAGCTATATGTTTCTGATTATTACTTAATGTTGGACATGATTGCAGTTGGCAGTTACTATTAACTACTGAATATCCATGAATAATATTGGTGAAATGGTAAAGAGTGGTGGCCTCTCATTTGGAGAACTAGGTTTGATTCTTCACTCCTCTACATGAGGCTTGCAGGTGATTGCCTTGAGACTCATTCGGATAGTAAAAGGCAGGATACAAAAACCCAGCTCTTTTCTTCTCTCTTTTAAACAACTGGCTGTATTCAGGATGGTGATAAGTTACTATTGGATCGTGTGTCCCTGTTATTATTTCACCACAGTATTCTGCCATGTTAATAGTGTATCTGTGTTTTATTTCTATGTATTAACATTTTAAATGTATATTTCTGTAGAGCATTCTCAACCAAGGTTTCATGAATGGGTGGGAGTTAATTCATTTTTATATATTTCAAAAATCCAGTAAACATTTATCGGGGTAATATGGCTATATATGGTCATGTTGACTTGCCTGTCTGTGAGGAAGTGATTTACCCAGGTGACCAGTTGGGAAATCAAGCTGTGTAAAAGTTACGGGGCTAAGCAGCAAGAGACAACATACACTTGTGTGGCTAGGGCTGAATCTGCACAGAGCTTTTATTCCAATCCCAGGTCGATTCAATCCCTGCCATCTACACTGAATGTGATTTCCATTTTGATTTTGGGCAATTTAAATTTTCCTTCTGCATCAAGCAGGATTGTTCCAGAGTGACCCCACCTTTCCTCTGCGATATCCTGGAGTGGATATAACCCTCGATATTTGAAAAATCGGCATGACTAAAGGTGCAGCTCTCTGCTTTTCCTAAACTAAATTGCTTACGAGCCTCCAACGCTGTAGAAAAGCCCTGATTGGCCAGGGCGGTAGTTCAAATGCTTCCTGGTTCCCAGGTTGCAAGGCTTCCCTTAAATGGGAAGCCCTAACTTCTCTCAGCAAAGGCTCCAGAAGCCCTAACTTCTCTTGGCAGAGATTCGCCTTTTGTATTTATTCCCCCTCCTCTGCTGTCTCCAATCCTCCCTCCCCCTTTCAAGAAAAGAAAGAGGCTCCTGCTGTGCTTGACTTCACTCCCGGTTCTGAGCTTCCCTAATTACGTGCAGAACACTTTTCTTTTTCAATGGGGAGGTGGAGGAATAGAGGAAGACCCGAGTTCAAATCACTCTGAATCCACAACAGAATAAACAAAGTAAGAACAAAATCAGCCTAGGTCTGTTTCTGGAACCATTTGTACCTATCTGGAACCATTACGCTTGTTAGCCATGCTGTTACAAATAAACTCCATTTGTGTTCAAGAAGAATAGCACTGTTATGTGGAGTACAGAATCCTCTTTTACCTCAGAGGCACCCCCACACGCTGACTGTTCTGTCATTCTATCATAGACAACTAAGCCGTTCTTTGGGTCTGACAAAGACTTCTAAGGTCTGAATCTTTGGTGGCAGCAGAAATAAGCCATGAATGCCAGGAAGGTAAAGAGGCAGAAAGACACAAGGTACCTCCAAGCACCACAGAGACTGTTTATGCACTGGGAACTTCACTGCCCCAGCTCCCGTGCAGGAGCACAAACCGGGGGTAGATGAGGTGCGCCAGGCCAAATGCTCCCCCATGTGAATGCAGGAAGAGGTGAGGCAACCTGCCAAGACTAAAACTCCAGCCTGCAGCCTGGCATGAAACCTCCAGTGCGTAAACGGTTAGAGAGGTGCCTTTACTCATAAAGAAGCCACAGAAAAAGAGCACAAATGTTACAAAGGTCTTCCAGTGAAGTAAAAGGAAGATCACGCCAGTCAATCTATTTTTGCTCTTTTCTCAGTGTGGAAGGATGGGAAATTTTTTATTTATTTATTATTTTATTATTTTATTTTATTTTATTTATTTTATTTATTTTATTTATTTTAGATTTTTATACCACCCTTCCATACTTATATCATGGTTTTATCTAAAAATTAAAAGTTCAAAACACAGTGTCCTAAAACAAATCTGCTATTTGTTGGCACTAGACTTGCTTACGAGCCTCCAACGCTGTAGAAAAGCCCTGATTGGCCAGGGCGGTAGTTCCTTTTTTTCCTTTTTCTTTTTAGAACCACAACAGCAAAGCTGTTACAATGATCTGTTCTTGGAGATGCTTCTGTGAGGACTTTGACTTGTCACATCATGACTTGTCACATCAACAGAGGGGATGAAATTAATTCAAAAGAAATTCTGTCTCAACATCCGGAAGAAGTTCCTGAGAGTTAGAGCGGTTCCTCAGTGGAACAGGCTTCCTCGGGAGGTGGTGGGTTCTCCATCTTTGGAAATTTTTAAGCAGAGGCTGGATAGCTATCTGACAGAGAGGCTGATTCTGTGAAGGTTCAAGGGGGTGGCAGGTGACAGTGGATGAGCAATAGGGATGTGAGTGTCCTGCATAGCAGGGGTAGTCAACCTGTGGTCCTCCAGGTGTTCATGGACTACAATTCCCATGAGCCCCTTCCATTGCTTGCTGGCAGGGGCTCATGGGAATTGTAGTCCATGGACATCTGGAGGACCACAGGTTGAGTACCCCTGCTGCATAGTGCAGGGGATTGGACTAGATGACCCAGGAGGTCTCTTCCAACTCTATGATTCTATGAAAAACCACCCAGAGTTGGGTCTCACTGGGAGCATTGACAGGACTTTAATCCCCAGATTAAAATCGACAGCAACTTGTGGTCCACAGTGTCCGTAAAATATGAAAAACACACCAATGCTAGTGGAAACTCTCAGCAGCAGTCCTAGAATAAAAGAAAAGAAACACAATGATTACACAAATAAGACGGTGGCATTGTCCTTTGAGCACATGCATTTGAGACCCGCATTCCTTCACCCAGCCATTGTCAGTCTGTGATTGGACCGAGCTTAAGCGCTTCCTTTCAAACAACGGTAGCTCATTTCATTCCACCTTTGAAGGAATCGGATGAAACGCCATGGTGTAACGTGAATTACTCTGATATTTTGACCTTTGCTGTTTCTTTTCGAATCACTTCCTTGATAGCCCAGCAATAAACTGTAATTTTTTTTTAAATGTCAAAACAGTTTCCATAGAAACGAAAGATGTCACCCTTAAGAATGATATATCATACAGGTGTGAAAAGTTGAAGGCTACTGTAAACACACAGGCGGGTGTTCGTTCTATTCAATAATGTTAAAGGTAAATAAAATATTTAAAGGAAATATTCCGTGCTGTGCCTTTACACCGTTTGACATTATTTTCTGGGCATTCCATACGTTTATGAACAGGCGCTCGTGAACTTCGATGGCCATTGGTCGTTTTTAATATAGAGCTATGTTTATCTTACCAAGAAGGGGGAATGCTCTATCACAAAGCTTATTTTTAAAACAATGTTGTGTTTTCCTTTGTCTTCTGTGAACTTTTGATCCTATACTGGTTTTCATTGAGGCCTCTATGTGACTTGATAGTTTACGTAGCTGTTTTCATTTCTGGCATTTCTTGTTGGGTATCAAAGATTTAAATAACAAGCCATATTCAGATGACCATTTTATGTGGTTCTGAGGGGGAATTAGAATCCTAATGCTACCTAACTCTGCTTCAATCACCGGGTGAGGTCAAATCCTCTGGGCTGGATGGTGTGCACCCAAGAGTGCTCAAAGAACTTTCTAGAGAACTTGGGGAACTCTTGTTCGTCTTCTTTGGGACCTCTTGGAGGACTGGAGAGATGCCAGAAGACTGGAGAAGAGTGAATGTCATCTCAATCTTCAAAAAAGGGAGGGGAGATGGCCAGAAAACCTACAGACCAATCAGTCTGACCTCAATTGCAGAGGAAATAATGGAGCAGATTTTAAAGTGGGCAATCTGCAATAATCTGGAGAAGAATTTGTCGATCTGGGGACATTGGAACAGACTTGTCCCCAACAGGTCCTTTCAGACCAACCTGGTTCCCTTCCTGGATCGAGTGACAAGCTTATTAGATCATGGCAACTCACTGGATGTTGTTTACCTGGATTTCAGTAAGGCTTCTTATAGAGTTTCCCATGATGTTCTGAGGGGTAAGCTGGAGGACTGTAGACTGGATTTTCAGGTGATTAGGTGGATACAGTCCTGGCAAATAGATGGGGAAAACTGTCTTGTTAGAGTGGTTCTCACAGAGCAGTTCTCTCAGAGCTCTCTCAGCCACACCTACCTCACAGGGTGTCTGTTGTGAGGAGAGGAAGGAAAAGTGATTGTAAGCCACTTCGAGACTCCTTTGGGTATTGAAAAGTGTGGGGGGGGGAAAAAACTCCTCTTCTCTTACAGCAGCCATTTTGTGATTGTACTCACCATCGTAAGTCAGATTTCCTGAAGTGGCTGCAAGCTACAAAAGACTGGGGACTCTTAGCCTACAACAAATACAGTTCCCAGTTAAGTAGGGTCTCCGTACAATAAGCTAGTCATGATAGTCATGATCAATGTGTACAATGTCAGTGAGCCAGCCATGAGAAAGGATAGATCATGGCATGGAAAATCCTCCTGACCCTATCTTTCCCCCGCGATATCCAGGAGCGGATATAAGTCACTACATTTGAGGACAGGTTCCGAGAGCCCCAGTATTAAGTGTAGCTGTTCTGAGTTTTGCTGGATAAACTTCCTGCTCTGTGCCACCAATGCTGATGTAGTGAAGCAGTCTGTCACTGATTGGTCAGGGCGTCAAGACTTGCTTTTGCCCTCGTTTTGGAATCTGTTTTAAAGTGACTGTGCTCCAAAAGCCCACACTTCTATGAGCAGAGATTTGCCTTTTGAATTTACTTTCCGCTCCTTGTTCTCTGTGAGGCTCCCCTCCCCCTCCACACCCCCCCCCCCCCCGTTCCTGCAGGAAAAGAAAGTTAAGCAAGCAGCCTTGTGCTCCACTTGCCCCTCCCCTGGCTTGCTCTGGCTGTAGACTCGGGACTGGTCAAAAGGTTGGAAATAAAGCACTATCCAGATTTGTGCTCCTTTAATGCCAGCTGGAGATTCATCCGA
Source organism: Paroedura picta (assembly GCF_049243985.1). NCBI lineage: Eukaryota > Metazoa > Chordata > Lepidosauria > Squamata > Gekkonidae > Paroedura > Paroedura picta. The sequence continues at coordinate 20,973,542 of NC_135370.1, read as the reverse complement.
CCCCCCCTCCCCCTCCCAAAATCAAGCAGGAAGGAGACCGAAATTTGGGACACTGCAAATGCAGAAGGGTTATGGGTTTAAAGTTGGGGGGGGAAGGGGGGGAAGGCTGTAGTTATGGGTTCAAATTGACCAGAATTCGGCAAGTTTTACAGTGGGAAAAAATGTGAGTGCAAACTAGCCTCAGGATTGGAAGTGGCCAACCAATTCCAGTCTGGAGCCATGATTATTTTGCCAAAAGTCTGGTCACCATCTCACAACTTAAACCAGTTCCCATAAGTCATTTCTGCTGTGGATGCGGAAGGGCTGTAGACAACAGAAGTCTAACATGCTTCCATGGGAGGTGGTGGGTTCTCATCTTTGGAAATTTTAAAACAGAGGCTGGATAGCCACCTGACGGAGAGGCTGATTCTGTGAAGGTTCAAGGGGGTAGCAGGTTACAGTGGATGAATTATAGGGTTGTGAGTGTCCTGTGCAGTACAGGGGGTTGGACTAGATGACCCAGGAGGTCCCTTCCTACTCTATTATTCTATGATTCTATGAACTAGACAAGATGGAGGGTAAAACAGCCATTGCGACGCCATTGCCATAGCAGCAAGACATATGGTGTCCCTGCTTCTATAATACACTTCCTGTCACACACAAAAAGACAATGCTTAGAAACCACAAAGGGAACCATTTTATTTTCATTTAATTAACAGAAAATGTGTACATCATTTATTTTTATGGCCTTGATAGAAAGGACTGTCAACAGGGACTCTTTGGGATGATTTGAACGTAACGTCAAATGTTCAGAAGCCTTCTCTATTTCTTTGACTGCTCTGCCTGGAAGGCCTAGAACATTCAGTTCCAAAGAACAGAGCAGCATCTGCTGAGCAGCACACCACCTAGAAACTTCTTGAATCGCTTCCTGGCACAGCAATAGATTCCCCGCCAGCAGGTGATGGAGAGAGAAGTCCACCAGCTGATCACTTCGGATCTAGTGCTTCGCCATGAAGGCTTGGAGGAAAGTAGTCAAAGGAGGCCCAGCGAAGCCTCAGTTGGAGTTGTCCCATCATGGCTGTGGTTTCAGAGGGCGGCCATTTTGGTCTGCAGTAGAACGGTTAGGTTTGAGTCCAGTAATACCTTAGGGTAAAGGTAAAGGTAAAGGTAAAGGTATCCCCTGTGCAAGCACCGAGTCATGTCTGACCCTTGGGGTGACGCCCTCTAGCGTTTTCTTGGCAGACTCAATACGGGGTGGTTTACCAGTGCCTTCCCCAGTCATTACCGTTTACTCCCCAGCAAGCTGGGTACTCATTTTACCAACCTCAGAAGGATGGAAGGCTGAGTCAACCTTGAGCCGGCTGCTGGGATTGAACTCCCAGCCTCATGGGCAAAGCTGTCAGACGGCTGCCTTACTACTCTGCGCCACAAGAGGCTCTAATGCCTTAGGGACCAACACAAATTTCCTGGGAGGAGACGAAGGGAGATTTGACTCTCAAATGCTTAAACCCTGAAACTCTTGATGGTCTCTAAGGTGCTACTGGTGTAGCCAGTGAGATGTAGAGGTTAAGAGCAGCAGACTCTAATCTGAAGAACAAGGTTTGATGCCCTGCGATTCCACGATCAGCCAGCTGGGTGATCGGGGGCCAGTCACCATGCTACTCTCTCAGGACTCTCTCAGCCCCACCTGCCTCACAAGGTGCCTGTTGTGGGAGGAGGAAGGGAAGACCATTGTGAACCACTCTGAGACACAGGAGGCCTTCTGGGGGACCTTGGGCCTGTCCCAGCTCTCTCAGGACTCTCTCAGCCCGCCTTGCCTCATCGGATTGCCCAGTATTAGGCATCAGTTAGGCTTAGGCCATCTTTCCATCTCCTTATTAGAGGCTGGTTGAGGGGATGGGAGATTGTCCCAGTTTTTAGTTGTATGATTTTATTGTTCTGTTAGTTTTTAATGGTTTTTTTGTGGACATTTTGTCATCCGCCACGAGCCGGTCTTAGGAGTGGTAGGAAATAATAATAATAATAATAATAATAATAATAATAATAATAATAATAATAATAATAATAATGAGGAGGAGGAGGAGGAGGAGGAGGAGGAGGAGGAGAAGGAGAAGGTGTGTGTTGTTGGGAGAGGAAGGGAAGGTGACTATAAGCTCTTTTGAGACCTCAAAGTAGAGAAAAATGGGCTATAAAAAACAATCCCTCTTCTCCTACTGCTGGACTCAGATCCAATCCTCATGACCTGCTCTTTGAGAATGGCCTGCACCCTTACCCAGGAGGGCAAACGAGTACCAGAAGTCCTGTCTCATGGTGGCATCATGCCGGTGACTTAATAGAACTGGGTCCTGTGAGAAGAGACTAATCACCTTTGGTGACTCACCGCTCCAAAGCCGTTTTTGAGGTAAAATGTGATAAATTGTTTTCCGCCCTTATAAATAATATAATGCACGAGCAATTAAGTCACTCTTCAGCGAGGCCGCATGAAATATTCATCCGTTCTTATTTTCATAAATTTTACAATTTACACGGTGTTGCCTTTTTAGCGCCGTGTTAACAAGGAGTCAGACTCCACAAGCAACGCCAACAGATTTCATTTCAGAGAAATCAAGTTCCGTTTTCACCGGCCTTTTCACAAATTGCCCACAGACACCTGTCGGCTTTCTCGGTCGAGCCATTACGTTTGTCTTGACTTTTGGATACATGTCGTGTTTTTTCTACTAAATAAGGGAGGAAAACTGTCACGAGGATGCAGACTGTCCAGTGAGTGAGGCAGGTGTGCAGCTCACATGTGACTACATTGATGCACTGGATCACACCAGCTTATTTTGCTATTTCTTTGTTTACAATTAGATTGAGAGGACTGCCCCTCCCAACCCAACCATCTTGGGGCGGTGTACAACAGTTCAAAACAACAGAATTAAAACTGAAATCGATTAACCCGTTTAAAACAGGATAGGCATCCCTTGCTTCCGGTCCTCTTCACGTCATTTCCCCATATTGGGGAAAATGTTTGGTGTAGTGGTTAGGAGTGCGGACTTCTAATCTGGCATGCCAGGTTCGATTCTGCGCTCAACAGGATGTCTGTTGTGGGGAGAAGAATGGAAAGGCGACTGTAAGCCGCTTTGAGCCTCCTTCAGGTAGGGAAAAGCGGCATATAAGAACCAACTCTTCTTCTTCTTCTTCTTCTTCTTCTTCTTCTTCTTCTTCTTCTTCTTCTTCTTCTTCTTCTTCTATTATTTGCCAGATGTCACGAGGAAGAGTGTTTCAAGGTCGGGGGTTTTAGATGGAGGGGGATAAACTCGTTTCTCCATGGCAAGAGAAGGAGTGCCACTGCTTATCCATAGAAGCAAGAGGGACGCCACCAGGGGAAGGGTCCACATGACTGCTCATCTGCCTCTGAAAGGATCTACCAGTGAAGGACAGTGTTAGGTGAATCTCTGCCACCATGAACCCATGAAACAGCCTTATATTGAATCAGATCCTCGGTCCACCAACCTTAATATTGCTTGCTCAGACTAGCGTCTGGAACGCCCTAAGCTAGGAGTAGCTGCTGTTATAACAACTTTATTTAATGTCCCTTGGCAAAGCCAGTGGGCAAAATGCATTGGGACTGCTTTGTACAATAAAGAATAAAGACATAATAGAAGATTTAGAACAGGGGTCTTCAACCCCCAGTCCGCGGCCCGGTACCGGGCCGCTAAGGCCATGGTACCGGGCCGCCAGCGGCCGCGCCTAGCTCCCCCCTTGCAGCGAGAGGGGGGGAAGAGGCAGGCGCGACCGCTGGCACGCCAGCGATGCAAACGCGCATGCGCGGAGCTGCCACGCATGCGTGTTTGCGCCCCTGCTGGCGAAAACGCACACGTGTGGCTGTTCTGCGCATGCGTGTTAGCGCCACCTAGTGGCGAATACGCGCATGCGTGGCAACTGCGCATGCACGTTTACGTGCAGCTGCTGTGGCCGGGCCGCCGGCTCTCTCCCACCCTCGGAGGTGGTCCCCGACTACAAGAAGGTTGGGGACCGCTAATTTAGAAGATTTAGAAGAATAGAAGAATAGAAATGATAGAAGACTCTACAGAAGTCTATTTTGGATATTGTGCTTGCCACCTTGGTAGCCCAGTGCCTCTATACTTGATTTGTATTTGATCCTTCACTGGGTCCTACTCCTCTTAATTTATCCTTTTTGCTCAAACTAGCAACTGTTCTTCAGGGTCTCAGGCAAAAGTCTTTCTCATTGCCTCCTATCAGATATCTTTTACTGGAGATGCCAGGGATTGAACTTGAAACCTTCTGCATGCCAAGCAGATGCTCTATCACTGAGCCACAAGCCTTCCACTGTTATATTTTGGTGGCTACTTTCTATATATCTTTACTTTGTTTATTCCCCCCTCCCCTTTTATTTAGTTACTGATTTTTGACGTTTCCTCTCCTCTGGTTTTGTTTTCCCTCTGGGTTTGTATGTGTGTGTGTGTGTGTGTGGAATATAAGGATTTTTTTTAAAAACAGTGAAGGACAGTATGTTCTTGGTCCATTATCGTGCAGGGCGGGGCGGAGCAGGGTGGGGTGTTTATTGCTAATATATCATCCGGGGAAGTGTTCTTACTTTTTACAGCCCCGACATCCGGCATTACCCAATCCTCAGATCTTCTCACTTAGTCTCCTGTTTCGAGCCAAAGTCACCCACATTCAGCACACTGGGAAGAATGACCATACCAGTATGGAATCTCATATGTGTTGCAGAGTTGGGGATGCTCCAGGGGAAGGCTCGGATCAAAGCGCGTCTGACACATTTGCATCTTCTGAAGCCGCACTCTGCAAGTGTCATTATTCATGTCGGAGATTTCTTCCAAGCGCTTGGGATATTTCCACTCCGATGCTGAGAACTGATTGAGATATAAATCTTTACTTGGGGTCCCGCAAGCTACCGGTCTGCAGCTACGGAGAGCATATTTTAAGGCAGAGTGTTACATTGAGGGCAGTTTTGTACTTGTGGATGTCCCCTCATTGTAGGGTATAGCTATTTTTAAGGCGATGCCTAAGGTAAAAACTTTCACTTGTCGGCTGCTGGCTGCTGCTGGTTTTGGCCTTCCAGGTCTCAGGCCAGGACTTGCTTACGTGAAGGGCGGCCAGCTCTGAGTCGGGAAATACCTGGAAACTTTGAGGGTGGAGCCAGGAGTGGGCGGAATTTGAGACAGGGAGGGACTTCAGAGTTGTATAATGCTATAGAGTCCATTTTCTGATGCAGCCATTTTCTCCAGAGAAACTGGCCTCTTTAGCCTGGAGATGAGCTATAATTCCAAGGAATCCCCATGTCCCACCTGGGGCGTCATCCCTAACTAGGGGCCAAGCCTGTTGCATTCAGGAATACAACGGATGCTAGATTAGGGGGGTGGAGTGAAAGAATTCTGCGGATGGCCTCCCCCTCCCCCCAGGACCTGGAAAGGCTGCAGGCAGCTGTTAGGGAACTCACCAGCAGGGGCAGCTCTCACGCAGCAGGGATCTGTAGCCTCCGAGCCTCAGAGAGAAGTGGAAGGAGGAGGGGGTGGTCAGGGGTGAGGGATGAAAGGCGATTGGCTGGCAGCTGGACAGACAGGCAAGCTAGTTGGAGGAGGAGGCACTCAGGGGCGGGACAGCTGCCCTGAGTGGGTGTTAAGATCTGAGTGGCACTTAAGCCATGAGACCAGCTCCTCCTCCAAGGCCTTATCAGAAATATATTATGTAGAACAGATGTTCTAATCAAGACCTGTTCTCTTTTGGTACTGGGTGCTCTTTCAGTTAATACCCTGGCAAAGAGGATACAAGTACAATGATTATTACACAGAGTTTGGCATAATGCTGGGAGGGAAGAGTCTCAGAAACATGAGTGCTTCGGAGAAGCCTCTCACCGGAGGCTTCTCCGCCCTAAATAGCTCATTCTTCCAAAGATCTCTTCTAAATGACTCATTCTTCAGCCTTAAGCCATTGATTTTCTCCGCTCTAGTCCTAGATCCAGTCACTCTGATAGATACTTCTCCTGTCTGTCATCTGCTGCTCACCAAAAATGTTCACCTTCTCTAGGAAACCTGCATCTTGGAAACAGAACATTACAAAACAAGCCTGTAAACGCTTATTCTGCGCATTTTGGACAATGCACTTTCAATGCACTTTAGGAGGAGATTTTCCTGTTTCACAAAAGCACATCAAAAGTGCACTCTCCAACATGGAATGTGCCTAGTTCTATCTGGAGTATTTTCATACCATCCGAGGCAACGTACCCATAGCAAGGATTATCCATTTTGCTCTCTTTTCCTCTGCCTGTTCCCCCACCACATCACCAGAGGGATTTTAAAATTATAAATCCCTATGGCTGTAGCTGGCGAGGGGAGGCAACATGTCCTAGGTTGGTCTCATCTGACCTTGGAAGCTAAGCAGGTCCAGTGCTTGGAAGGGAGACATCCAAGAATCACACTACAGGGGAAGGCAGTGGCAAACCATCTCTGCTTCTCACTGGCCTTGAATCCCCCTTGCTGGGGTCACTGTAAGTTGGACTGGTATGGATGCCGGTCCCCAAGTGGAACCTGGGAATCCCCCAGTTTTACAGCTCATCTCGAGGAAAAAGAGATCAGTCCCCCTGGATAAAATGGCTGCTTTGGAGGGCAAACTCCATAGCATTATACACCATTGAGGTCTCTCCCCACCCCAAATCTTACCCACTCCCAAAGGCTCCCAGTATTTCCAAACCCAGAGTTGGCAACCACATGACCAAGGCTTGATAGGAATCTACATACACATTTAGCTGTAGCTTGGGTTGCCAACCCTGGATTGAGGCATTTCCAGAAATTAGGGGGTGGAGCCTGGGGAGAGCAGGTTTGGGAAGGATCGGCCTTCAGCAGGAGAGGGTGCCACACAGCAGCCATTTTCTCCAGTGGAATTGATCCCTGCTGTCCAATGACCATTTGTAATTCTGGAAGATGTCCAGGCTCCCCCTGGAGGCTGGCCCCCATGCTTCCCTCCTCCCTCCTTTTGTTTTAAATGTCCTATAGTGGTCACAAGAGAGTGACTGAGTGAAAATGGAACTCCTGTGGGTTCACCTTTGAAAGTGTGCACCTTTTCATCCAGATACCGTGATAACATGCTGAAATTGCTCTCTTCCCCAAAAAGATTAGAGCAGTGGTCCCCAACCTTTTTATCACTGGGGACCAGTCAATGCTTGACAATTTTACTGAGGCCCAGAGGGGGATAGTCTTTTGCTGAGGGACGTCGCCGCTGCCTGAGACCCTGCTCCACTTGCTTTCCTGCCCGTGCCCCTGACTTCCCGCTGCCCGCTGAAGGGTGCTGCCAGCAGCAGCTGAGCAGTGCCACACCGAGGGGGATCCCCAGCCATGGCGGCCGACAGAGAGCACCAAAGGTGAGCCAGCGGCAGAGTGGCAGGGCAGCCCCCGAGGCAGCAGCCGGGGAGGAGGACGAGGAGGAGCCGCGGCCCAGTACCAACTGATCCATGGACCAGTACCGGTACCGGTCCCTGGACCAGGGGTTGGGGACCACTGGATTAGAGGAAAGTTTTTTGGGGAGTAGAATGTAGCAAGGGTGGGGAAAGAACAAGTGAAGCATGATGCTGTGCAAATGCTCAAAAAAAAAAAAAGAAGAAGAACAGGTCCAGTTCAAAGTGGAGAATATCCTCCATGTGGAAGTGGTCCATGTTGACCTGTTGTTATATTTTTAACAATAGCTGTTTCTTGGTTTGCAGTTTGCTTTAGAACAGGGATTCTCAACAGGGGTTTGTGGATCCCCGAGGGCCTGCAGTCACTCCAGAGGAGGTCCGTGGCCTTTCCCCTCCAGCCTTGATGGACTCAGACACAAGGGCAGGTGAGATGCCGAAGCGCTTCAGCTGAAGCCTCAGGCTAAGCAGGTGCTTTGGCTGAGCCTCCACCAGTCCGAGGCAGGTTTTTCAGAACCTGAAGCAGTCCAGATTTCCTTCCGGTGCACATCCCTAGTATATATCTGTGAATCTTTCCAGAAAAGATTCTCTCTTTTGAGCGTTGAAGTACTGTGGGTCTGGCTCTGTGCCTCATCCACAAAAGTAACAAACAGCTGCATTCATTCAAAATGCTCTGTTACTTTGCAGCTCTATTCCTCTGGAGGACCAAGCCAAGTCCAAAATTACCAACAATCATCCCAATTGTTCACGAGTGGAGAGATCATGAAATCCAGCCTACAGTTCCTTGGTATAGGGTTGCCAGCTCCAGGGTGGGGGAAAAATTTTTTTTGGGGGGGGGATCTGACGACAGCAGATTTTGTGCAGGGGAGGGGCCTGAGTATGGTCTAGGGCACAGAGCCCATCTTCCACAGCAGCCATTTTTTCCAGGGGAAACGGATCTCTATCACCTGATGATCAGCTGTAATCCTAGGAGGTTTCCAGCCACTGCCTGAGGGTTGGCGACACAATCTTGGGGCTAGTCTTCCACAAGTTCTCCCATGCATCCTGAGAAACTGAATTCGTGTCACGGAATGACAATCTTCAGTCACAGGAGCTTGTGGATCAATCCAGTGCGAGGTAGAAGAATTTTCTTTTTGCTTACCTTTATCTTACATTGTGCTTTCCATTCCAACAGTCAGAACTTGAGCTTTTTTTGTGACCTTGCTCCCATCGAATGACGGCGGAAATAGCTTAAGTACCAGTCAAAACCTGCAAACCCCACAAATAAGCGTTATCATACCCCTCCCCCATTCCCCCTGGCGACCAGCGGGGGATGGGGGTTTAGGGTTGTCAACTCCAGGTGGGGAAACTATTGGAGATTTGGAGATGGAGCCTGGGGAGGACCCTTGTAGAGTACAAGGACATCATGTCCTCCAAAGCATTCATCTTCTCCAGGGGAACTGGTCTCTGTAGTCTGGAGATTGCTGTTATTCCAGGGGATCCCCAGGTCCCACCTGGGGGTTGGCATCCCTACTACAAACAAACAGCTTCATTTTTTAAAAAACCAAATTCCAAACAGTCCAATTGTGCAGGAAGGAAGGAAGGAAGGAAGGAAGGAAGGAAGGAAGGAAGGAAGGAAGGAAGGAAGAAAGAAAGAAAGAAAGAAAGAAAGAAAGAAAGAAAGAAAGAAAGAAAGAAAGAAAGAAAGAAAGAAAGAAAGAAAGAAAGAAAGAAAGAAAGAAAGAAAATGTGTTTATTAGCAGGAGAAACCGTGCTGTGGGATAAAGAGATTGTGAGAAAAAAGGAATGACAATTGAAGATGAAGGAAAGGGAAGAATCGCACAGGGAAATTCATGAACACCCTGCCTCCCCGTGGAAAATAGTTTCATGTGTATTTGAGGCAGAGTGCAAATGTAAATCTTTTAAATATCCAGAGCCCCGCCAGAAGTGACAACGGAGTCCACCTTCAAACTTGAATTCGAACCTGCCAGGATGGCGTGTCGTGCCTCGTTTGAAACGCAACTGCCTCCAAAGGCGGACGGAAGGGATGTTGCATCTTTAATTTTTCTGTTAATTATGGATTGAGCATTGTTGTGAATCTTGTCCTCAAAACCCAGCCTAGAAAATAAGAGCAGATGCTCATACCCAGGTTTGGCTCAGGAGGGAATTGAACAGAACATATTGGTTTATAATTAATGTAATTTGTTGGATTATCTTTTGTGAAGGAGGTAAGGTAAACAACCTTGCCGTATTGTAGTCAAATTCTTCTGAGCGCAAAGAGAGGGAGAGAGAGAGAGAGAGAGAGAGGCCTTGTTCTTGATGGGAAACTATTTCGGCTGGGGTGGGGGGGGGGAACTTGCTTCCTGCTGGGGGTTTGGAAATGCCTGTCACACTCAAACATATTTTAATTAACTCAAAGGAAAGAATTAGGCTACAGAGCCTAAAGCAAATTACGGCTCTTAAAAACGGGAGCCAACGATTCCCCCAACTGACTATTTGAATTAGGAGCAATTCTCCCCCTTTCCTGTTGTGATTTCATTGCAGTAGAAGGGTAAAGGCGACGGAGACCTTTCCTCGCCTCACTACTGTTAGATCTGCCACCGCCTGCCCCTTAGGAAGCCAAAAGCAGGGCTCCTTCGTTCTCTAATAAGTGACAAGTGCCACTCCTTCCCCCCCCCCCCATAGATGGATAAAGCATCAAAGCAACGTGCAGCAATACAAATGGCAGAAGACACCCATTCAAAAGCCGGATCCTGGGATTCCATGGCTTAGGGACAGTCTGGCCCCAGCAAAGAGGGCCAATCAGGGTCTCTGCAGATGAAGGGGTGGGGCCATGCAGTTTAACAGGCACTTTATTGTCAGAGCCCCCCCCCCCCATCCAGAGGGAGTGGACTGCATTTCACAAGACTGCTTGGGGACGGGATACAACTTGCCACTGAGGAACTGAAATCAGCAAGGGCGGAAGACCCTTATTTTCTCCCACATCACAGTATGGTTAGAGTTGCCAGCCTCTAGGTGGGGCCTGGGGATCCTCCAGCATTAGAACATCTCTCTCTCTCTCTCTCTGTCTCTCTTTCTCTGTTTCTCTGTGTCTCCCTCTGTCTATCTCTCTGTCTCTGTTTTCTCTCTGTGTCTCTGTGTCTCTGTCTCTGTTTTCTCTCTGTGTCTCTGTCTCCCTCTGTCTCTCTGTCTTTGTCTCTGTTTCTCACTCTCTTTCTCTCTTTCTCTCCTTCTCAGTCTCTCTCTCTCTGTTTCTCTTTCTTTGTTTCTGTCTGTCTCTCTTTCTCTCTGTGTCTCTGTCTCTGTCAGTGTTTCTCTCTTTTTCTGTCTCTGTCTCTGTTTCTCTCTCTGTGTTTCTCTCTGTGTGTCTCTCTGTCTCTGTCTCTGTCTGTGTGTGTGTGTCTATATCTCTCTCTGTGTGTGTCTCTCTCTCTCTCCATAGTATTTGTGTTCAATCGTCACACAAAAGCAGCTGTGCTCTGACTGTCAAGTCAGTATCAAAAGAGCAGGGTTGTCTTAACTTATCACGGGAATAAATGCAACTTTTCTTTTCAAACCGATCGGTTCTGTCGAAAAGTCAGGCTACATTTGCTTAAGAGGCAGAGCGCTTCCGCGCCACCACTCTACTTTGAAACAAAGCAACATCCCTTTTCTCTCTCTTTTTTTTTTTCTTTCTTAGTTCGGTTTGTTTGTTCCATGACCCAGACGCCGAGTTGAATGTCTAGATTTCCAGTTTAGAAAATGCACAACGCTAATGAGTTGCAGGCACAGCTGATACAATATGCGTTCCCCGACCCTGTTCACAAGAACAATGTTCACTCAAGGGGAACGAGAGTCTTATCTGATCGGGGAACTTTCTCAAATATCATGTTCAAATTTTTATACCCTTATAAATTAAGAAATGCTAGAACGAAGTGACCAGATGTTCGAGCCTCCTTGCTCGCATCTTTAATCGTGTGTGACGGCAAGGATGTTTTCGCATTCGGCTGCGAGGGGACAGTCTCGGTGTCTGGCTCCACGTCGGTCTCCTCTCCAAACGCAACTTTATTTGTTTCCGTAGATAGGATCTGTGTGACGCTTCCGGTGGCTTTTCCAAGACGTACAGGTGCGGTTCTCACGAATCACATCCGCATCCAAAGCGGAAAACGGAAGTGCTACATGTGTGGAAAAGCTTGGGAACCACGGAAGCTCTCCTGGGGCCTTGTGTTGGAAGCTGCCTTCCCTACACATGTAAGTGTGTTAGGGGGTTGGAGCACCTCCTCTAGGAGGAGAGGCTGAAAAGTCAGGGACTTTTCCGTTCAGAAAAAGAGACATTTAGTGTGTATGGCGGGGGGGGGGGGGGAATTGTGAGAATCAGATTGTCATAAATTATGTGGAAACATCAAACTTATTAAAAGTGCTTGCTTTGTCCATCTTCTCTCCCTTCTCTGTCACCTTCTTTCCCCTCTTCCACCTATCTTCTCTCTCCTCCCTGTCAGTCCCTTGTAATTCCTCCGTCTGTCTTCTTTCCTTCCCGGTCCCTCCCTCCTCCTCCTTCAGCTTTGCTCTTTTCTCCCTCAATTCCCTCTCATCCTTCAACTCTCCATCTCTCCATCCTTTCCTTTCCCCATCCCCTTCCTCTTCCCCCATCCATTTTTCTTCCTCCTCCATCCTCTTCCTCTTTTTCTTCCAACAGCTTCCCCTTTCCTCCTCCCTTTCTCCGGGTTTCCTCCTCCTCCCCATCTGCCAAGGGCTGCAGGCTACAACCCCAACTCACCCTGCAGATGCTGAGCCCCAGAAGGAGGACAAAGAGCAAGAGAGGAGGAAGCCCAGTCAACCAGCTCACCTCAGAGGCAGCCGTTCCAATGGTTATTGCTGGTTTGAGTGTGCAAGAAGCTGGCTCAGGTGGGGTTACTGTGTTGTGTCTGCACTGGGTGGGCCGCAGTCTCTGGGCCACTCCTGGGAGACCTGCAAAGGAGGCCACGGCTACGACAGAGACAACTGCAGTGAAGACAGCCTCCTCCAAGCTGGGCTTTCCCAGGTGCAGTGCAGCTCAGATGAGGTCATCTTCGCTGCGTTTGTCTCTGTCATGGCTGCTGTCTCCCAGAAACAGCTCAGAGGCTGGGGGCCGCCTGGGAGAGTGTGGCACAGCCACAAGTCGGCGAACCCATTTGGGCTCAGACAATGGGCCACCTCATGCCCACCCAGGCCAGCAGGAGGAGGGAGCAGCAACCACTGAGTTGAGCCGGATGGTTGTGTTTCCTTCTCATGGGGCTCGGCATCTGCGGGCCTGGTCGAGGTCGGTCCGAGGCAACAGCTGCCTTCCAGCCCCATCGCTGCGGTGGGAGAGGGAAGGAAGCTCCGGCTGAGCTTGGCAGGGCCCACAATCCTCTGCCTTGTCAGCCTCACTCTGCTGGGTGCAGTGGGGCTCTGGTGGCCAGGCGGGAGAATGCGTCACTTCCCTGCAGTTCTCCTCAGTCCGCAGCTGTAATGTTTCCACATCAATATCAGGGGACGTATAGAATTATGCACAAGAGAACTTTTTCTCCACCTGCCCAACTACTAGAACTCAAGGGCATCTAATGAAGTCGATGGGCAGTAGGTTCAAGATGGACAAAAGGAAATACTACTTTACACAGAGAATGATTAAAATGTGGGATCTGCTGCCAGAGGATGTCATGATATCCACAATGGACAACTTTAGCAAGGGATTAGACAGATTCATGGAGGATAGCTCTATCAGGGGCTAATAGCCATGGTGACTTAAAGGAACCTCCATGTTCAAAGGCAGTCAACCTTTGAATTTCAAGCAAAGAGGTAACGTGAGAGGCCTCTATTGCCTCTTGTTGACCTTCCAGAGGAACTGGTTGGCCCCTGTGTGAGAGAAGGTGCAGGTCTAGATGGACCATTGGTCTGATCCAGCAGGGCTCCCCCTATGTTTTTATGAAGGCCTCAGCCTCTATGGCCTGTTGTTGGTCCTCCAGAGGAACTGGTTGGCCACTATATGAGACAGAATGCTGGACTAGATGGATGACTGGTCTGATCCCACAAGGCTCTTCTTGTGTTCTTATGAAAGCCTGGGCCTCTATGCCCTGTTGCTGACCTTCCAGAGTAACTGGTGGGCTACTGTGTGAATTAGGATGCTGGACTAGATGGAACACTGGTCTGATCCAGCAGGGCTCTTCTTATGATCTTATGTTCAGTAAGAGGCTTTCAAGGCCTGTGATAAACAGGTATTTGCCATTTATTTCCTCTGCAGAGCTTTTTTCAATGGTCTCCCATCCATGTACTCTTCATAGTTTATGTGATCTGATGAGATTAGGCTATTCCATGCCTCCTTCATTCCACACTATCTATTTTATGCTCCTTCATTCCCCACTATCTATTTTATGCTAAACTTGCTGGTTAAGATCTTCTTAAACTCTTTTCTCGGTGTCCCTCCCTGAAGCTGGCCAGAGGCAGGGCTTTTTCAGTGGTAGCCCCTTGCCTTTGGAATGCCCTCTCCTTTGAGGCTTACCTGGTACCTTTCTTATAATTCAGTTTCAGCAAGGAAATTCCTTGCATCTATGCATTTTTTTCCACAATAAAAGGATTCGTTTTGGCTTCAAAGAGTCTGCTTATTGGAAATTTGACAGGGCTTCGACACAGTCTTGCTTTTCTTTAGATGCCAGGCCAAAACATTTCTTTCTATTATTAGGAGGATGGACTTCCTTCACCTTTTATTTCACTGCATGTTCTGACAGCACAGTAAGAAAATTTATTCCGATTACTACAACCGTTCTATTCCCTTCATTTTCTGACTGCCCAGGACTGCAGTACTCCATGATCTGACTTTATTTTATCTATTATTAAATGTATAGACTAACCTTGTCTGTGAACAGGCTCAGGATGTCTTGCCACATGTTAAAATTCAGTTTAAAACACAACTAAAACAATCTCTCCATGCTCCTTCTACTTCTCCACAAATTCAAGTGGTGGGATTTTGTTCTGGAGAGGGAAGGAGGGGGTCCATGCGATTTTATGTACTTGTTCTGACCCTCACCATACACCTGCTGGAATGCTGCTGTTTTGCAGGCCCTGCAGAACTCAATTAGTTCCATCAAGGGCTGAGTCTCAGCTGGCAACTGGTTCCACCAAACTGAAGCCAGGGCCAAAAAGGCCCTGGCTCTAGTCAAGGCCAGATGCACTCTTCAGGCCAGGGGCCACCAACATGTTAGCATTTGAAGTCTGTATGTCTTCTGGGGACATCCTGGGAAAGGCAGGGCCCAGACCTTGTAGGTTAGAACCAGGAACTTAAACTTGATCTGAAATTTCACTGGCAACCAATGCAGGTGCCAGTGAATTTCACAGGGTGTCATTGGGCCAGACTCTCTTTAATCTACCTCACAATGTGGTTTTTGAGAGGATAAAAGGGGAGAAGGGGACAGAGTATGTTACTGTTGCTGTTGTTGTTGTTGTTAGATTTGTTGCCCTAAACTCTTTATAGAATCGAAGCCAAACAGTAGCTACTCCAGGGAATGGCATTTCTAAAGCTTGCAGAAGCCCAGTTCAACTTGGGAGTAGCTCCTACCCTCCCCCTTGCCATTTTCCAGAGCCAAAATGGCCCCAAGGGGAGTCATTTGCAAGCTCGGGAGCTGCTTGTGCTTGGAACCTGTGCAGAGTCTGCATTTACTTTCTTTATTCCATTGTCAATCCTGTTGAATTCAGATCGCTTTGAACTCGGGTCTTCCTCTCCCCCCCCCCATTGAAACAGGAAAGTCTTCTGCACGTGGTTAGGGAGGCTCAGAAGGTGGGGGGGGGAGGCAAGCCTCTTTCTTTCTTTTCATGAAGGAGGGGGGGGAGAGGAGCCAGGCAGGGAGCCTCTTTCTTCTCTTGGAGGGGAGAGGGAGAGGATCGAAAAAGGCAGAGGAGGGAGGAAAAATCCAGGACCGACAGAAGTTGAGAGAAATTAGGGGCTTCTCCTTTAAGGCAAGTGTGTCACATGACCAGGTGTAGCCTATCAGAGGTTCTCTACCACGGAGCTTTCCTTCCCAAATGGATATTCAGGATTAAAAGCACTCTGAGATATCGCACAATAAAGGTAGGGTCACTCCGGATCAATCCTTCTTGCTGCAGAAGGAAAATTTAAATTGCCCCAAATCCAAACGGAAATCGCATTCTGTGTAGAGGGCAAAGACTGAATCGATCTGGGGTTGGAATAAAAGCTCCGTGCAGTTTACACCCTGGACCGAAGTCGTCAAAATTGTAATGTGTAGTCTGGCTCATAATCGCCTCAGAAAATTTCTCTTTGCACTGTCTTAAGTTGACTGTGGTGAAAGAAAACTCATCTTGTCCCCTGATGGTCTTTTGTCTTGAGGTTCTCTTGCTAATTGTAAACACTTATCTATTATTTTTTATGATATACAATAAAAAAAAAACATTTCACAACACAACGTGACCTACTTAACTTCACAACAACAGCTCTTTCTGTGAAGTTGAGGAGGGTTTTCTTTAACACTTCAGTAGCTCTCTCCCATGACTGAGCATTTATCTTTTTCTTTTTTTCTAGTTTCGTGCACAATCTATACTGCAGGACTTTGCAGGAGACTGCACAGGAAAATGGAGCTGCCAAACTTTCCATGTTAGTTTGAAGAAATTATTTCTGAGCGACACCCTCTGATATAAGCATGATTCCGTTTGCAGACTGTTGGAGATTTCTTTTTCAGGCTTTGGTGCCAGAGCACACAGAGAATCAGAAAGAAGTTTTTTAAAAAAAAGTTTTAATATTAATGAAGATCTTTCCTGCACTAATTTGGAACTCAGCTTGGTCAACTAGGCTTTTAAAAATAACTTCCACCCCCCCCCACCCCAGAGCACAGTTCCAACATCTGGATCTTCAATTTTAAACACAATACCTTTTTTTGTATACTGCCCCATCCTTCTTAATGAGCCTCTTGTGGCGCAGAGTGGTAAGGCAGCCGCCTGAAAGCTTTGCCCATGAGGTTGGGAGTTCAATCCCAGCAGCCGGCTCAAGGTTGACTCAGCCTTCCATCCTTCCGAGGTTGGTAAAATGAGTACCCAGCTTGCTGGGGGGTAAACGGTAATGACTGGGGAAGGCACTGGCAAACCACCCCGTATTGAGTCTGCCATGAAAACGCTAGAGGGCGTCACCCCAAGGGTCAGACATGACTCGGTGCTTGCACAGGGGATACCTTTACCTTTACCTTTACCATCCTTCTTATCTCAGGGTAAAGGTAAAGGTAAAGGTATCCCCTGTGCAAGCACCGGGTCATATCTGACCCTTGGGGTGACGCCCTCTAGTGTTTTCATGGCAGACTCAATACAGGGTGGTTTGCCAGTGCCTTCCCCAGTCATTACCATTTACCCCCCAGCAAGCTGGGTACTCATTTTACCGACCTCGGAAGGATGGAAGGCTGAGTCGACCTTGAGCCAGCTGCTGGGATCGAACTCCCAGCCTTATGGGCAGAGCTTCAGACTGCATGTCTGCTGTTTTACCACTCTGCGCCACAAGAGGCTCATTATCTCAGGGTGGTTAACAACATTTTTATTTAATTATTTTTATTTATAATTTCATTTGTATACTGCCGCTCCCAACAAAAGCAGGCTCACAGCGGTTCACATCATAAGACAATAAACCATTCAAAACATCCTAACATTGTCACAATATAACAATAAGGCCCCCAAAACCAAATAAAGTCAAGATGGTGGTGAAAATCCCAGCTGTATCCAGTATAGGCCGGAAAATTGGGAATGAAAGGGAAAAGAAACGAAGGAGTAGAACGAACGGTGGGTCTTGGCCGGTCTAATTCCTTAAATCAGGGGTAGTCAAACTGTGGCCCTCCAGATGTCCATGGAGTACAATTCCCAGGAGCCCCTGCCAGCGAATGCTGGCAGGGGCTCTTGGGAATTGTAGTCCATGGACATCTGGAGGGCCACAGTTTGACTACCCCTGCCTTAAATCAATACATAACCTGAGCCAGGCTATCAAGGAGAGAATGTCCCAGAGGTCATTCATTCATAGGGTCACCATAATTGGAAGCGACATGACAGCACATCACACCCGTATTGTACTGTCTCTGGAAGAGGTTCGGATGCCTTTTGGATATTTTGCTACCTGGAAATGCTGTGCTGATGGGATTATAAATCAGAACTCTTCCTGACCCTTTAGAAGTGAGGAGGTCTGACAGAGCTCAGGTTCCCCTGGGCTTAGACCAGATGAAATTGTTATCAGTGTAAACAATTTAAGTGCTGCATCAAGACGAAGACATTATTATGAAATAGCTGTAGTCCTTCTAAAAACTGTATGGGGAGAGGATTTGTTAGCGATTGTGACTCTGCTTGCAAGAGGGCCTGGGAGGGAAAGGGTTAAGAGAATTCTCTTCCTTGGGAATGCTTGGCGCTTGGCCCCACCCTCTCATGGGTTAGATCCTGAGACTCCTTGGCCCTTGCTTGCCTCCAGTTTCATAGGACCTCTCTTCTTCTTCTTCTTCTTCTTCTTCTTCTTCTTCTTCTTCTTCTTCTCCTCCTCCTCCTCCTCCTCCTCCCTCCTCCTCCTCCTCTCTCTCTCTTACCTGAGGTTGGAGCTGTAGCCAGTTAACCTTTGTGAAGTTAATCTGCTCACAATAAGTCAAGTGTCCCTGCATGAATGTCATGCAAGATGTGCTTCTATTTTTGTAAGTAAAATATTTCTTTCTCCCGTTACCATTGGAGTCAGATCAACTTTGCAATTTGTTTGAGCAGCATTTCTCCCTCATCAAGGATGCATGGGGGATCGAGGATCTGGTGCAAAGCTCCCGTACTTCCAAGGCAGATGAATTTCTTTTAACACATAACCTGATTCACTTTAGCAAGGATTGTTGTTGTTGTTAGGTGCGGAGTCGTGTCCGACCCATCGCGACCCCATGGACAATGATCCTCCAGGCCTTCCTGTCCTCTACCATTCCCTGCAAGGATAGAGGTATTCAAACAAGACATGCCAAGCCACTAGCTAAAGATTAGAAATGTGTATTCAGTTTCTAAGCCATCCTCCCACCCCACCTACTCACTCTGCACAAAAAGAGCAGGGGACCATAGGCTGGGTTATACAGTTTGCAAGAAAGCATGATATAGAGAAAACTGCTCCATTTTATTTTATTTTATTTAAATCACAGTACTGGAAGTCAAGGCATCTTAAATCACTTAATGTTTTTTTTAAGTTCCAACAGTTTAGATACTTTTCTCTCTTTTTTCAGTTTTGCAAGAAAATACCAAACAAACACCCTCTGGGTAAGACCTTGGGTTTTGTGACATTTAATATAACAAGAAAGGGGGGGAATACAATAAATCCCACATCAGAGTAGTGAAGAGTTTCCTTCGGATTGCATTCTTGATTTTTTTTAGGGTTTGGAACATGCCTTTTATTTTAGACATCTGTACTGTTAGTGGTTCCTCCCCCCTTCCAGTTAATATCTTCTAGAATAAGATCGCAGCAACTTAATAAAATAATATCCCCAGAGACATGAAACTGATGTTTTTCATAGCTGCCCAGGTTGTCATGAAAACTGCTCTTGCTTGTACAGTCCTCTTCCTTCATGCCATAACTACACCGTGGGAATCCACCATGGGAATCAGGAATCTCCAAAACTGCCCTTCTGCAGCTGGACTCTCCATTCCACACACATTGGATAATCCATTTTCAATGTGCTTTTGCAGCTGGTTGTTCTTTCTATTCCACACACATTGGGCTTTTGCAGATGTGCTTTCAGTGTGCTTTTTCAGATGGATTTTCCTGTGCGAAACAGGAAAGTCTACTTCTAAAGTATATTATCCAACAGGTGCGGAATGGAAAGAAAATCCAGCTGCAAAAGGACATTGAAAATGCATCATTCAACGTGTGTGGAATGAGCCTTCGTGCCCAACCAGTTCACCAGGTGCAAATGGAGGAACCAATCATGCAACAGAAAGGGAGGTGGAATTTATGTCGGAATATGCAAGGTCTGTAGTGTGCATGTTAGAAAAGTACACAAAAAATACTCTGCAGGGGGCAACAGAAGAGATGTTCCCTTAGCATAGCTAGATTAGAAACTTCCTGGAATTTTTGAAATACTTCCTTCCTTTGCCCTGATTGGCTCATTGGAGACTTCCTGCTCCTTAGAACACATTTCCTCTCTGCTTGCCTCCAGAATGAACGTAATGAAGAAAGCTGAACAGCTGGACCTCTAGGACTCTTTCTCTCTTTCTATACAAAATTAAGTCCACTAACACCTTTAAGACCAACAAAGATTTATTCATGGTGTGAGTGTTCGTGTGCAGGCACACTTCCTCAGACAAAATGGAACAAGGATCATGAGAGTACAGATATATAGGAAAGGTAAATTAGCGGCAAATTAGCAAACTGTGTCATGGTATCCAAATTATGCTCTATGATGCCATATGATAATTCTTTGCTAAAACAGCTAATCGGTCCTTTTGAGTTCAGTTGTAGTTCACTAAAACATTGGAGAAATAAAACTGTCCATGTTAGTAATTAATGGCAGACACTTTCCCAGTTGTGCAAAGAAATCACTTTGCTTGCCCCATCCGTCCCCACCCAAACATGGCAGCATCCCCACAAGATGTAGTCAGTTTTTTTTTATTTTATTTTGTCCTGAAACCAAAGAGTTAGATTCTGAATTACATTACATACTACTTTGCAGTCACATTGTCCCAAATGAGGGGATTGTAAAGACTGTGGATATTAAGAGCTGAATGAGGTTAGCATGAATAGTGAGATAAAAAAACCTATGTCCTTGTTGAGCCCAGGGTATGCCTTTGTTTTGAGTATCGTAACAACTTGCATTTCTGCAATCTCCCTTTCTAGTCTGTTCTTGAAGTTCCTTGACAGCTACTCTGAGGTTCCTTATTGAATGTCCTGTAAAGTTGAAGTGTTCCCCTAAAGGTTTTTCAGTCATGTGAATTTTGATGTCAGACTTCTGTCTGTTTATCCTTTGGTGGAGAACACAGGGTATGACTGGCATTTAATGGCATACACAATGTTAGAAGATGAAAAAGTGAATAAACCTTTGATAGTAGGTCTAGTGATTGTGTTATTGGAACGTATGTGGCAGCCAAGTTGGGAAAGGGAACTGTCATTTACCAGTAGAGGTTGTAAGTCATTGATGATGCGCTGAACTCTTCTGATTTGAGAACTATATGTAACCACTAATGGTATGTGGCCAGTATTATACTATTAATATATACAAGGACTTGTCACTGATGAAAGAATCTCACTGAAAGCGGATATTACCTGGATTCCGTTTTGACAGAAGTCCTACAGAATAAAGAAACAAGGAAAACTACAAAAATATGACACTTTTCTTTCTTTTATGAATATATTTATTATATTACCAGTGGATAGGTCTGTTTCTCTCTGTTTGGTTTAATTATTAGACCGTCCTTCTTATACTAATGTACCGCATCCAGTCAAACTAAGAATCCTCGGGGTGCACTGGCAGCAAGCAGAAGGCAGATCTGAAGTCACATTTTGCCACCGATGCCCCCAGACTGCAGGTCCTGACCAGCGAGATGGCGTGATTGAAAGATACGCACCTCTCGGTGCACAATTTGGGGGCTATGAAGTCGTTGACGGAGCCACCATTTGGGTAAGAGAGATGGTGGATCAGACGAAATTTCCCTGGAGTCTTTTTCAGCACCCCCCCCCAGCGGGGGAACCCGCAGACCAGCAATGGGTGGAGCTGCAAAGGGGTCTGCAACCCTGCCCACAGATACCTCCTTGGCCAGCTTCACCTGGACCACCCTCCACGAGGCCAGGGTGGACCTCAAATGGGCATATGATGTGGAGACTTGTGGTCCCATGAAAGGGACGCAGAAGCCCTCTGAAAAACCTGACCACACGTATGCAGCTGCCTGTTTGTGGCGATAGTATTTGAGCAAAGGGAGCAGGGAAGTGAGCCGGACTGGGGTGTGAGCCATTGTAAGAGGAAAGTCACTGAGCGGAGGAGGGCTTGCAGCAGCTGCTGCTTTGTTGTTGTTAGGTACGAAGTCGTGTCCGACGCATCGCGACCCCATGGACAATGATCCTCCAGGCCTTCCTGTCCTCTACCATTCCCCGGAGTCCATTTAAGCTTCAGTGACTCCATCCAGCCACCTGATTCTCTGTCGTCCCCTCCTTCTTTTGCCCTCAATTGCTCCCAGCATTAGGCTCTTCTCCAGGGAGTCCTTCCTTCTCATGAGGTGGCCAAAGTATTTCAGTTTCATCTTCAGGATCTGGCCTTCTAAGGAGCAGTCAGGGCTGATCTACTCTAGGACTGACCGGTTTGTTCGCCTTGCAGTCTAAGGGACTCGCAAGAGTCTTCTCCAGCACCAGAATTCAAAAGCTTCAATTCTTTGACGCTCGGCCTTCCTTATGGTCCAACGTTCGCAGCCATACATTGCAATTGGGAAGACCATAGCCTTGACTAAACGCACTTTTGTTGGCAGGGTGATGTCTCTGCTTTTTAGGATGCTGTCTAAATTTGCCATAGCTTTCCTCCCAGGAGCAAGTGTCTTTTCATTTCTTTGCTGCAGTCCCCATCTGCACTGATCTTGGAGCCCAGGAAAATAAAATCTGTCACTACCTCCATTTCTTCCCCATCTAAAGGTAAAGGTAAAGGTATCCCCTGTGCAAGCACCGAGTCATGTCTGACCCTCGAGGTGACGCCCTCCAGCGTTTTCATGGCAGACTCAATACGGGGTGGTTTGCCAGTGCCTTCCCCAGTCATGACCGTTTACCCCCCAGCAAGCTGGGTACTCATTTTACCGACCTCGGAAGGATGGAAGGCTGAGTCAACCTTGAGCCGGCTGCTGGGATTGAACTCCCAGCCTCATGGGCAAAGCTGTCAGACGGCTGCCTTACCACTCTGCGCCACAAGAGGCTCTTTTCTTCCCCATCTATTTGCCAGGAATTGAGAGGGACGGATGCCATGATCTTCATTTTCTTGATGTTGAGTTTCAAGCCAACTTTTGCACTCTCCTCCTTCACTCACATCAAGAGGCTCTTTAGTTCCTCTTCGCTTCCTGCCATTAGTGTGCTATTGTCTGCATATTTGAGGTTGTTGATATTTCTCCCTGCAATCTTGATCCCAATTTGTAACTCATCTAACCCTGCCTTTGTTATTATGTGCTCCGCATACAAGTTAAATAGGCAAGGTGACAGTATACAGCAGGGGTAGTCAAACTGCGGCCCTCCAGATGTCCATGGACTACAATTCTGAGAAGCCCCTGCCAGCATTTGCTGGCAGGGGCTCCTGGGAATTGTAGTCCATGGACATCTGGAGGGCCGCAGTTTGATTACCCCTGGTATACAGTCTTGCCAAACTCCTTTTGAACCAATCAATTCCATGCCCGGTTCTCACTGTTGCTTCTGCATATAGGTTTCCCAAGAGACAAATAAGATGCTCTGGTATTCCCATCTCTTTAAGAACTTGCCACAATTTGTTGTGCTCCACACAATCAAAGGCTTTAGCATAGTCAATGAAGTAAAAGTAGATGTTTTTCTGGAACTCCCTAGCTTTTTCCATGTTCCAGCATATGTTGGCAATTAGATCTCTAGTTCCTCTGCCTCTTCAAAATCCTGCCTGTACTTCTGGAAGTTCTCGGTCCACATATTGCTGGAGCCTAGCTTGTAGGATTTTGAGCCTAGCAGCAGCTGCTGGCTTTATGCAAATCTATGATGTGACCGCACTTGGCATATTGTGTACAGTTCTGGTCACTGCCCTGGAACAAGGATATTGTAGAACTTGAAAAGGTCCAGAGAAGAGCAGCCCATATGATCAGGGGGGCTAAGAAAATCTGCCCTATTGCTGGAATATGAAAGGTCTGCAGTGTGCATAATTGAGCAGAATATAAAGAGTGTCCTACAGGGGGCATCAGAGGAGATGCATAGTTAGAATAGGAACTTCCTGATGATTTTCAAAGACTCTGCTGCTGTGCCCTGATTGGCTCCACAAGACACTTCCTGCTTCTTTGAGTATACTTCCTCCCTGCTTGCCTCCAGAACAGCGGTTGAACAGAAGAAAGACCAGAGACAATAGAACAGTTAGTTATGTGCTTCTGTATCTTTCTATACATAGTTGTTCCTCTTCACAAAAAAACCCTATTCTATTCTTTAAGCAGCCTGATTCTTCGCCCCCTGCATTTTCAAACTCTGCCAGTACTTGTGAGGATTAAAATACATGGGGCTGTTTACTGGGGGGGGGGGGAGGAGAGGTGAGAAAAGGGAGATGTGATAGAGGTTTATAAACCCATGCGTGACACGGTGAGAGAGGACAGGGAGAAATTTCTCCCTCCCCCATAATCCCAGAACCCAGGGTCATCCGTTGAAGCTGAAGGGTGGGAGAGTCAAAACAGACCAAAGGAACTATTTCTGCATAGAGGGTGTAGTTAATGTGTGGAACTCCCTGCCACAGGGTGCCATCATGGCCACCGATTTGGAAAGCTTAGAAGAAGAAGAAGAAGAAGAAGAAGAAGAAGAAGAGGAAGGAGAAGAAGAAGAAGAAGAAGAAGAAGAAGAAGAAGAAGAAGAAGAAGAAGAAGAAGAAGAGTTGGTTCTTATATGCCGCTTTTCCCTACCCGAAGGAGGCTCAAAGCGGCTTACAGTCGCCTTCCCATTCCTCCCCCCACAACAGACACCCTGTGGGGTGGGTGAGGCTGAGAGAGCCCTGATATCACTGCCCGGTCAGAACAGTTTTATCAGTGCCGTGGCGAGCCCAAGGTCACCCAGCTGGTTGCATGTGGGGGAGCGCAGAATCGAACCTGGCATGCCAGATTACAAGTCCGCACTCCTAACCACTACACCAAACTGAAGAAGAAGAAGAAGAAGAAGAAGAAGAAGAAGAAGAAGAAGAAGAAGAAGAAGAAGAAGAAGAAGCCTAACCCTACCTGAAGGAGGCTTATAGTGGCTTACAGTTGCCTTCCCTTTCCTCTCCCCACAACAGGCAACCTGTGAGGCAGGGTGATATCACTGCTCGGTCAGAAGCGTGGCGAGCCCAAGGTCACCCAGCTGGATGCATGTGGAGGAAGAGCATGGAATCAAATACGGCTTGCAAGATTAGAAGTCCACACTCCCAACCAGTACACCAAACTGGCTCTGGGTGTGTGAACAAATTCATTTACAGCTGTCAATGGTTATTCATTACGATGGACATCGACTCCCTCCAGTAGGAGAGATGCGATGCCTGGTTTTGGTCAATTGCTGGGGCACACGGCCGGTAGGATGCTGTACCCCTCTTCCTGTTTCAGAGCTTCCTAGGAGTGACTGGTTGGCCGCTGTGTGAACAGAATACTGGGCTAGATGGGCCTTCGTTCTGATCCAGTATGGCTCTTACGTTCCTAATAACACAGCACGCCCACACCACTTTTTAAAAATTAGGACAGTGACAGGAAGAGCGTTTTTTAAAAAGATGCTGCAGCGTCGACACCTGTTCCTCAAAGAGGTTTGTAGGGAAGCCTAATTATGCCACTAGCTATGGACCCCGCTCTGATTTACGTGATTCGTCTTACCTACGTTTACAAAATAAGAAGGCAGAGTCTGCTGGCGGTGAGGCGTGAATCCCAGCCGGCATCCTCCCCTGTTGTTCTTCCCTTTTCGTCACCTGGCCGCAATTCTATGGGGATGTCACTCTGCCGACAGTTCAAACACCTCCCAGCTGATGGCAGGGCAGCTTTCTATGTTCCAGTGCACAAAGATAATGAGTCGGGATTTCTGCAGCTGCAACCAGCCTCACGGCGATCCACAGGTTTCCCCTCACCTACTGTGCTGAGAGAGGGCTGTGTTTGCATCCGGAGCCCAGCAGAAAGGCTCTGCCTTCCCTTCAAATACCTGGCACCTTTGCCAGTAAAAACCATTCATTATGGGAGCGGGAGGGAACACTCCTAATGCACAGCTAATCGCAGCATCACACTGAAAGTGCGTTTCAGCCCTCCAGAAATTCGTTTAATCAGTATTGAGGAAGAGGGCCGTGATGCTGTGTATTCCTAGTGCTTAAGAGTGCAGGTTCTGGAGTTCTGGCCCTGCTGGAGGACCTCCTGATGACACCTGGGTTTGGGACACGGTGTGCCACAGAGACCGTTTCAGCATTCGTGTCATCCCCCGCAGGTGTCTCTTTAATGCTCGGAAGATTCTGCTCAGTTCCACACCAAAATCTCCCTTTCCAGCCACAGATCTGAATACAAAATGCTTAATACAAAATGCTGGCTAGTCAACGCCATTGTCTTCCCCATAACAGCTATGAATGCAAAAGCTGGACACCGAAGGAGGAAGACAGGAGGAAAATAGATGCTTTCGAATTAAGGTGCTGGAGACAAATGCTGCGAATACCATGGACAGCCAAAGTTACCAACAAGGTAGTTTTAGAGAGGAGCAAACCAACTATGTCATTAGAAGGCAAGATATTGCGGCTAAAGCTCACTTACTTTGGACACATCGTGCGATCAAACTTGCTAGAGAAATCATGAATGCTCGGCATGGTCAGCGGCAAAAGGAAACGTGGTCGCCAAAGGATCTGCTGGCTCGACACAATCAAAGCTGATACAGGGATGACCGTGAACCAACTAAAGGAAGCAGTCAGAGACAGAGAAGCGTGGGGAAGACTTTCTTATAGAATTGGCGAGTGTCGGACATGACTGAACGGATCACATCATCATCATTCCACGTTTTGCAGCTCCTCAGTTATAACGATTTCATTTTTATGTCAGATTCTAATTTGGGTCCTACCAGAGAAGAATGTCCTGGAATTGGAGTATTTTCCCTACTGTTCCACCATTTTGAGTGCTTCTCCATGCCTTCTACCTTGTCTATCGTCTTCTCCTCCCTCCCTCCCTCCCTCTTGCCCTCCCTCCCTCATTCCTGTTCTCGGGATTTGGGGAATGCCATGGAGTTTTCACAGGCTCAAGAGAATGGGGCAGGGAGGGGATATTTTTGTGTGCTTGTTTTGAGATTAAACCAAAAAAAAATAAAAAGGCGGGCTTGAGCAGGGTGGGTAAGTCCCGGAGTGCTTTGGATAGGCATGAGAGAGTGCACAAAATGATGAACGAAGACAAAGTACCATATTTTTACAGTGAAAATATGGTGAAGTCTTCTTGGGACAAAACCAGAAACACATGCGACGGAAAAAAACCGGAAACACATGCCGGGATGCAGCCTACTTCAAAGTCGCATGCGGAAAGCATGCTGTGTGTTCAATCCTGGACAAAGAAAGAAAAATGTTGGAAGAAAAACCATAATGCGGAATGCCTAGTGGTGACTCGCAGCATTCAAAGGGAAACCAATATGCAGGAAAAAACGAGGTAACCTTTAAGTGTGGAAGCAGAGTTTTGGACACAATGGACCGTTGGCTTGATCCAACATGGCTTCTCTTATGTTCTTACGTCTGAGACAGGGAAGCTCTTTATTCTCGGTGGTTGGGAGACAACACTGAGAGGGCTTCTGGATTTCTGGTCTTGCTGGTGGACCTCCTGATGGCACCTGAGTTTTGGCCACTGTGTGATACAGAGTGTTGGACTGGATGGCCCATTGGCCTGATCCAAAATGGCTTCCATTAAATTCTTAAATTGGTCATGCACAGAAGGTTTGACCGTCCTTCTGGTCACTTGCAAATGTAGCAGCCTTCAAGGGACTTCTGCAGGTGTCAGACAAATAGTTCCAGCAAAGCTACATTTCCAAACACAGGCTGGATCATGGGAGAGCTGCATCAGTAGATATAAAGGCAGGAGCCATGGCTAAGTGCCCTGAAATGCATGTTCCAGGCAATCCTGATCTCATCGGACCTTGGAAACTAAGCAGGGCTGCCCCTGGTTAGGATTTGGATGAGAGCCCATGAAGGAGCAGCCAATGGCAAACAACTTCTCTCTTGCCTTGAAAACCTTATGGAGTCACCATGCCAGCTGCATCCTGACAACACTCTCCATCACCATCATGGTTTAGTGATAGAGCATCTGCTTGGCATGCAGAAGGTCCTGGGTTCATTCCCTGGCACTCTGAAGAGCTTCTACCAGTCCAAGTGGACAATACCTTGATGGACCATTCCCCCTCCTTCAAGCCTGTCAGTCGGCCAGTGAGAAGACTTACTAGCTGGGCAGGGAGTCCCGTGCATTCTGGTAGTGACATCGACACATTGCTGGTGACAGTGGTCTAGCCTCCACCCTGTCCCTGGTAAGTCTGCACCGTTCCCTGACAGTTGCCAGGGATACCTGGTAGCCCCAGACAGCTTTATGTGATTGTCTGTGTGCATCACCATCATGGAGAAAATCACCCATGCCAGAAAGAAAGAAAAATTTGTGCAAGAAATCAAACCATGGAATAGTTTTTCATGGAAAGCCAATGGAGTTTACAAGCACCAATAGAGTGTCAACCAAACAGAAGGAATTCTGAAAATCAATAAAAGCTGGCTACCAGCCCTAGAAAACACTAGAATTTAAAAAGGAACTATAAAAAGACGTTGCAATGGTTCATCAGATAAGATATGCAAGAAATGGACAAATGTGCTTTCTAATGAACTTTACCCAGTCACATAAAAACACTTCCGAAGAGACTTGCTAATGAACCTCGCCCAGACACAGGAATAGCAGTTCCCCAGGAAGACTCCCAGATAAGACAGGAACGTGATGCATCACACACACACAGTAAATAAAATGCCTAGCAACTGTTCACACACTCCACACTTTGGCACAGAGAGATTCCTTTCTTGCCGTGTCCTACTTCTGAAGATGACAGCCATATTTACTAGCAAAATATCTTGGACTAAAACTATCAGATCACAGCCACGCAGCCAGGAATACCAAAACAATCCATTGACTCTGGCCAGGAAAGCCTTCAACAATTCATGGAATAGTTCGATTTGCTTGCAGTTAATGGTCTGTTGTGACTTAGGTTGTTCTGGTTTGGGGCTGGATCTACTTAGTAACACTTGGGTAACCAGTTCAGCTATGCTTGGAACTAGTACAGTGCTGGTTTGTGCAGGGAAAATTTAAACATGATTCATAGTGCAGAGCTGATTTTCCAAAACTGGGTGGGTCAATCTAACTTGATACAGTTTATGGCTGCCACTTAAGTACTGCGAAGCATGCACAACATAGCTAGGACATTAAATATTTGTAATACATA
Organism: Paroedura picta; assembly: GCF_049243985.1. Classification (NCBI taxonomy): domain Eukaryota; kingdom Metazoa; phylum Chordata; class Lepidosauria; order Squamata; family Gekkonidae; genus Paroedura; species Paroedura picta. The sequence goes on along the minus strand of NC_135370.1, from coordinate 20,945,073 downwards.
TTTCTGACGTGACCCATTCTCTAGATTGCACCAACCCAGCAGCCGGTATCCTGCCTGCAACCTAGTCCTTTATGGGGAGAGGCTGCAGAAAATAATTTCCATGTCAAAACCTTTCTTTAAAAAGAAAAAAATCCTACCCATGCATTCTCTGATTCATTCCACTTAGGTTCACGGCTCAGAACTTGGATTTTGTTGCTAGATGCTATCCCAGCAGTGATCAAACCAAGACATTCACGGTTCAGTTTCTGTTTCGGAATCAGAAAAGGACACTGGTCATTCCCTCTGGAGCAGTGGTCCCCAACCCCCGGTCCGGGGACCGGTATCAATCCATGGATCAGTCGGTACCGGGCCGCAGCTCCTCCTCGTCCTCCTCCCCGGCTGGTGCCTCAGGGGCTGCCCTGCCACTCTGCTGCCGGCTCACCTTTGGTGCTCTCCAGCGGCCACCATGGCTGGGGCTCCCCCTCAGCGTGGCACTGTGCAGCTGCTGCTGGCAGCACCCTTCAGCAGGCAGTGGGAAGTCAGGGGCGCCGGCAGGAAAGCAAGTGGAGCAGGGGCTCAGGTGGCAGCGACGTCCCTCGGCAAAAGACTATCCCCCCCTGGGTCTCAGTAAAATTGTCAAGCGTTGACTGGTCCCCGGTGATAAAAAGGTTGGGGACCACTGCTCTAGAGCAATGATTCTCAACTTTCCTAATGCCACGACCCTTTAATACAGTTCCTCTTATTGTGGTGACCCCCCAACCATAACATTATGCAACTGTTCTTTCACAAAAATTAAACCTAAACTGACCAATGGCGTGAAGATCCATGTTCATGGTTGTATATAAATTGGATTTTTCCGGGGTTTCTCAGTTCAGTTCTGCCTCTTGTCCCATCATGATGATCTCGCTCTTTTCTGCTGATCCACACAGACAAACACTCTATCTCGATCTACCCTGCAAGTCTGTTGTGTGGATGCCCCCCCCCCATGGCCAAGCTGCATGCCCTGCTGCAACCCCTGTGAAAGGGTAGTTCCACCCCCAAAGGGGTCCCAACCCCCAGGTTGAGAACCACTGCTCTATATGTTCACAGCCCTGTTATAGGTGTCAGGTCCTCCTGCTGACTCACCGTATAGGGAGGGGGAGAGTGCACATTCCCCCTCACAGTTGCCATGTCATTTGCATGGTGTGAACGTGTGAAGAAAATGCCCATGCTTACACCCTCTCCTCCGGCTGCCTAGCTCCTAATGCAGGGAAGAGATCTCCCACCACCAGATTCCATTGACAAGGGTAAGTCTAGGAATGGCCGGCAACTCTATGGTAAGAACTTCTGGGCTTACCACAGAGTTTCCAGCAATTCCTAGAATCACCCCTTTTCACTTTTGAGTAGCTCTAGGAATCGACAGGAGTGCTATGGTAAGAATTTCCTGTAAGGAGATGAATTTTTATTTTTAAATTTTTCCCCAGGGATACCGCCCCTGTACATCTTACCCCCTACTCTGCTTTCCGTACATTACTGATCATGGGGAGGGGCTTTCACTTCAGTGCCTTCACACACTGCAGGTGACCTAGGGGAGGGGTCAGCACATTTCCACCTGCAGTTCTTCTCTGTGTGGTGGATCATTGCTCCACAGCTCCCTATACCCCCAGCACAGCCTTTGTCATCTGTAACCTAGCCTGGCAAATCACTGGCCAAATTTTGACCTTTTGGGGGATGTTCTAAGCCAGGGGTAGTCAAACTGCGGCCCTCCAGAGGTCCATGGACTACAATTCCCATGAGCCCCTGCCAGCAATTGCTGGCAGGTGTTCATGGGAATTGTAGTCCATGGACCTCTGGAGGGCCGCAGTTTGACTACCCCTGTAAGCAAACGTCGTTAACATAAATTACTAGAGTTGTGGTATTTTCCTGCTGCTTCCTCAAGGTGTCCAAAGGTGGGACAGAAAAATGTCTCTTTTGCGCATAAATGCACATCTGTGAGGTGCATAGCTTACATTTTCACAGGCTGGTGAGGCGCATTTCAATCCACTGATTGTCACACTGCAGGACAAACGGCCTTTTTTCTACAATGGTTTTCAGCCAATGAACTGAGGGCCTCTTGGCCTTTCTTTCTCCGGACACGGTTGGGACAATCTCACAGTTGAGGAATACACTAGGCAGAGCAAAGCCTTCAGCAGGGCCCATTAGTGGTACTCTGGCCGTCCTCCCTGGCGCGTTACAAACGTGTCCTTATTTACATCTGTAATATATTACAGGATACATTCTCCTCAGTGACCTTGTGAACCGACACGCTCCGTAAACCGGCCTATACTTCACAGGTTCGCCCGCTGCTCACCGAAAACGCTTTGTTTGCACCGAAAATTCGCTCACTGCAAAAATGTCCAAATGTCGACCTTCCCCACAGAGGAGGGTGTCCCGGAACATTTCCCCCTACCTCTCTCACCCGTCCACCCTCAAGGTAAAGTCTCCAGTCCGTAGCATGAAGACCACAGCCCTGCCGTCCTCCACACCCGGAGGGCTACCTTTGAGAGAAAACATGACGCTCTTTGTTTCTCAGCACACAACAAAATACAGATTATTATAAATTCCCGAAAATCAGATCCATGCTCTGGATCACACGCTATTAAACAAACATCCCCGATAGAGCAGGCTGGCAGTTTTAATTTCATCTCAAAAATGCATCTTGTTTCTTTCAACCCTTGACTGTTTTGACATTTTCTTCGATTAAATTATAAACAAGCGCGGAGCCTGATGGTGAGGCTGGAGCCACTAATTTCTCTAATTGTTTGCAGTTGTCTGGCCAGGAGAAGGCGGCCCCTGTTAAGAAGTCGGTGATTACAGGTCTAAAGACTTCCTTTGTGTGTTTATTCAGCAGATAGGGTTCAAACATTCAGATTATTTAAATTATAGATTTGAATTTCACTGGAAGACATAAGCACTGAATAACATCTCTGGCAGCTTTCACCCAAGATGGGGCCCTGGGGGCACAATTGTCTCCTGTAAACATTTCGGGTCTTGTGGAATGACTCAGGGACACCCCGGCCCGCCCCAGAGAGAGAGAGACGCGCCCGATGTCCATGAAGGCCTCAGCACCAGCCATTGGTTAATTATCAGTTTCCTGGTTAGCCATCTATTGATTTTATTAGTAATTATTGCAACACCACTTTGGAAGGGGCCGGTGTGTGTTGTCCAAAGTCGAACAGGGCAGCTCCCCACTCCCCGTTTTCACTGAACGCTTCACAGCTTCCGATGGCTCTTCTCTCAGTTCATAATTAACTGATTATTAGCCGCTCGCTAAGGGCCCCTTCTGCTCTGCCACTGGCCATAAACCGAGGTGTAAGGAGCAAGGCCGCAGCCCTTATCTCCCCATCGGCTTATCTTTACGATCAGGGCTGTGCCCGGAGAGACAACCACCCGACTGGGGATTTTTGTGTTTAACGTCTCACCTGTAGAAACTGATTTAGCGTGCTCGCCAGCCTCCAGGTGGGAGCTGGAGATCCCCCAGAATTACAGCTGCGCTCCAGACTAAATAAATTGCTCTATTTCTTCAAACAGCAATTCCATTTCTCTTATTTAAAAAATGGTTGCTTTATAAGGTGGGCTGGCTGGCCCACCCACCCGAAACCCAAGTCTTGGTAAACCACAGGCTTTTTAAAATGACACCTTCGCCATAGCCCGGTTAGTCTTCGGTGTTACCCTTTTGGTTGTCTATTGGCATATGCCTGAGTTAGTTGATTGCCCTGGTGAGCGATACAATCTCCGGAACGAATGGCTCCATTAAGACCAACAATGTATGCTCCTGGTATAAGTTTTCGTGTGCAGGGACACATCTTTAAGTATTTGAAAGGTTGTCACTTGGAGGAGGGCAGGATGCTGTTTCTATTGGCTGCAGAGGAGAGGACACGCAGTAATGGGTTTAAACTTCAAGTACAACGATATAGGCTAGATATCAGGGGAAAAGTTTTCACAGTCAGAGTAGTTCAGCAGTGGAATAGGCTGCCTAAGGAGGTGGTGAGCTCCCCCTCACTGGCAGTCTTCAAGCAAAGGCTGGATACACACTTTTCTTGGATGCTTGAGGATGCTTAGGGCTGATCCTGCGTTGAGCAGGGGGTTGGACTAGATGGCCTGCATGGCCCCTTCCAACTCTATGATTCTATGATTCTATGATCTTCAGATACATGCGTGCACGCAAAGGCTTATACCCAGAATAAAGCTTTGTTGGTTTTACAGGTGCCAGTGGACTCCAACTTTGTTCTGCGGCATCAGACCGATACAGCTACCCACTTGAAAAAAGCACTCAGGCACACCAAAGCTTATACCCAGAATTAAACATTGTTGGTCTTCAAGGTGTAAAACTAAAAGGGAACTAAAACCCAACCTGGGAAGACACGTCAGGATCCTGAAGGTTGGGCCACAAATATATATCAAGTGTGAAATATTGATTATTAAGTGCACATCAAGCAGATTTCTTTTAAAAATTAAATCATAAGAGTCACAGTCTGTGCAATATTGTATGTACAGTTTCAATAGAGCCAGCTTGGTGTAGTGGTTAGGAGTGCGGACTTCTAATCTGGCGAGCCGGGTTTGATTCCCTGCTCCCCCAGATGCAGCCAGCTGGGTGACCTTGGGCTCGCCACAGCACTGAGAAAGCTGTTCTGACTGAGCAGTAATATCAGGGCTCTCTCAGCCTCACCTATCTCACAGGGTGTCTGTTGTGGGGAGAAGAAGGGAAGGAGATTGTAAGCCCTTTGAGACTCCTTTGGGTAGAGAAAAGCAGCATATAAGAACCAACTCTTCTTCTTCAGTAATATCAGGGCTCCCTCAGCCTCACCCACCTCACAGGGGGTCTGTTATGGGGAGAGGAAGGGAAGGAGATTGTAAGCCTTTGGGTAGAGAAAAGTGGCATATAAGATCCAACTCTCTTCTTCTTCTTCTTCTTCTTCTTCTTCTTCTTCTTCTTCTTCTTCTCCTTCTTCTTCTTCTTCCTCTTTTTTGCTTGCACATAGTATGACCACAGACAAGACATGTTTCAACCCCGGGGGGTCTTCCCCAGTGGCCAAGTAAACTATATGCACACAGATTCCCCAGTGGCCAAGTAAACTATATGCACACAGATGTGCATACAGTATAATAATAAACCCTGTTGCTGGCATAAGAATCATAAACTGTGAAACGTAATCATAATTTCAGACGTGTAGCTCACAATGAAAAATCAAAGTAGTCAAGCACTAGCATCCCGTCCAGCGCCAAGGTTCAACCCTGAGTGTGCGTTCTCACGTGCCGAGCAAAATAAAGTGGTCTTCAACTTTCTGCTACTTCAGATCAACACGGCGACGATCTACGTGGTGAGTGGTGAGAGTAGAACTAGGGTCTTAGAGACTCAGGGTGAAATCCCCACTCACAACAAAAATCCCCATCCACAACAAAAAGGAGAAAATATCCTGACCCAAATCAAGATCCCCTCCCCCCCCAAAAAAAAGTATGCTTTGGAGAAAGGCTGGCTCCTATAGGATAGCGATCCCCAACCAGTGGGCTGCAGACCACACGTGGTCCTTCGACTAATTGGAGGTGGGCCCCGAAGGACGCCTTCTCACCCCCCCCCCCCGGCCCTTTACTTCATCTCCCCCGGCCCTTTACAACACACTTCATTGTTGTGGCGTGTCTGTATCTTATTTTGAAGGGATGTTTAAACATTACCATAGCGATCAGAGAGCGTTAGGCCAGTGGTCGAGAGTAGAGGAGTCAACTACCCCCCCCCACCGGGCCTCAGTAAAAGGCGTTGAGTGGTCCCCGGTGTTGAGTGGCCCCCGTTGATACAAAGGTTGGGGACCACTGCTATAGGATACTCACAGCATGCTGGAAGTGCTCCCGTGGACCAGGGCCTGCTTTAGAAATATAAGAGGCCTCAAAGAATTTTATCTGGCCTGCTGGCCCATAGAATCGATTAAGGTCTTTACTGTCCAACATAGTTAACATATTCAATCACTGTATGTAAGGGAGCCAACTGCATATTTAACATTTCTGTTCCTGCGTTTTATGGATGCTGCTTTATTTATTTATGCCTGACCACTGATAAAGGCAGCGATGCTGAAACACATCTGGTCAGTGGTGGCATTAGTATGAATGTACACTTGGGATTTTAATGAGGCTGTATTTTAAGCCTTGGATTTTACAACATGTTTTACTCTACAGAGGCATGAGCACATTTTCCTTACTTTGACTTTCAAATCCCCACCCACCCACCCACAGAAGCTTACTGGTTGACCCCTGGGCCAGAAGCTTTGTAAGCCTCACCTACCTCACAGGGTTGTTGAGCAGATAAACTGGAGGAGGAAGAAGAGTTGGTTCTTATATGCTGCTTTTCTCTACCCAAAGGAGTCGCATAGCAGCTTACATTCGCCGTCCCTTTCCTCTCCCCACAATGAGGTAGGTCAGGCTGAGAGAGCCTTGATATTCCTGCTCGGTCAGAACAGCTTTATCAGTGCTGTGTGGAGCCCAAGGTCACCCAGCTGGCTGCATGTGGGGGAGCAAGGAATCAAACCCAGCTCGCCAGATTAGAAGTCTGCCCTCCTAACCACTACACCAAATTGCACCAAAGGATGGAAACCAAAAGTAGAATATAAATTAAGTCAATTTTTAAAAGCCTGCACTGCAGAAGGAGTTCATGGGAGTTTCTCCCAGAGTTCTTAAGGGATTCAAGAGTGACAATAGGAGAGTAGGGTTTGTCCCACGGCAGAGTCCAGGGAAAGTCAGATCCAAGGGGGATTGTGTCCGACACAGAAGCAAGGAAGGAATGGCACGGCAAACAGAGAGGAGTGGGAGGAGAAGCTACAATATGTGGCTCTGTTAGGATTGCCGGCCTCCAGGTGGGGCCTGGAGATCTCCTGGAATGACAATTGATCTCCAGGTGACAATTCCCCTGGAGAAAATAGCCGCTTTGAAGGGGGAAACTAGGGCATTGTACGGCATTGAGGTCCTCCCAGTCCCCAAACGCCACCCTCCACCCAAATCTCCAGGAATTTCCCAACCTAGAATTGGCAACCATTAATTCTGTATGTGCAGGAGTTGAGGAGGCAGAATCAGGCTTCTTTGTTTGAGACAGGGGTAGTCAGCCTGTGGTCCTCCAGATGTTCATGGACTACAATTCCCATGAGCCCCTGCCAGCAAACATCTGGAGGACCACAGGTTGACTACCCCTGGTTTGAGAGACACCATCAGCCACAGAAAGACACTCTTCTGGTTTCCAGTTCCAAAGGGCTGCCCTTCGAACAGGCCTTGAACGTTCAAAGTTTTAAACCTCTGCCTCGGTTCTTCCTTTAGCAGAGCAAGACAGTTTTCAAATTAATGAGCAAACTAAATAATAATGCTGATGCAGGTTTGGAAAAAAAGAAGCTCAAGTGAACTGTAGATATGTTTGTGGGGGTTTTTTCCCAAAAACATACGAAATGAATTTTAGAGGACAAAATATTCTTCTTTTTCTTCTTATGGGTACATATATGGGTGGGCAGGAGGGGTGCTGTTGGTGGGAACGGGGGCTTTTGTATGGGATTTTATGATATTTTAATGTGTTTACTGCATTTTTAATATTATGTTTTCTTGCTATTATGTGAAGTGCCCCAAGCCCACTTGTGAGTAGGGCCAGTATAACAACCAAACTAATAAATAAACATCATAAATGAATCCATGAACTGAAAGTTTAAATGTGTACGGGAAGATCTAAAAATCTGAAATAAAACATTTGGGATGCGAAACCATCCTGGCCCAAAATCTCCAGTGTGCCTCTCCAACATTCTATTTGGCACAATTGCCTTTTGTGGCTGGAATAACTCCTGTGGTCACAGAATTAGTTAAGGGATCAAGATTTAAAAGATTCAAAAACTGGGTTGGGGGGGATTTGTTTCACTTTCTGGTCAGCAAAAAGTCCATCCAGCGGCTCTTCCTTGCTTTTAAAAGATCGCATTATCAAGATTCCAACATTTGGAAACACACACACACACACATGCAAGCCGAAACCTAATACAATAATTTCCTTTCTAAAGTTGCTATCAAAACACTCCAGGACAAATGTTTAAAACCATCACTGCAGGCTGATCTTGGCTAATGGCGATATTCCCCCGGGGTGGGGTGCGCATTATGTGTGCACCTAATGGACTGTCCACATGCTAAAATCCAACAAAAAATCCCAGCTCCTCCAGGCTGCTCCTCTTCGTTAACTGAGAAGAGCGTCAAAGTTCTCCGCACCACAGCAGCTGAGAACGAGTCCCTTGGGACAGGCAAGCTGAAATTTTATGAAGAGAGATGCCAATGCTCAGGCCAGGCTAAAAGCCAGAGACAGGAAGCCTTCTGTCTAATCCCAGGTGATAAATCAGGGGAAATAAAAGACTCTTCCCCTCCCCGTCTGTCCCCCCCTCCCCATCCAGATCAAGGATTTCTCCTTCTTTCCTGCACTCCTTAAATTTCAGGGATGCACTGAGCCCTGGTCCAAAAGCCCTCTGGGATGTAAGGGGTGCCTGAAATGGCTGTAATTCCCTTAACAAGCCCCAGTCCTCATAGATTCAAGTGGGTAGCCGTGTTGGTCTGAAGCAGCACGACAAAAACAGTTCAATAGCACCCATAAGACCAACAAAGATTTATTCAAGGCGGGAGCTTTCGGGTGCAGGCCCTCTTGCGCAGACAAAATGAACAACCATCATAACTGTAGAGATAGAAGGCAAAAGCAAACTGGGGCAAATTAGTAAACTGGGTTGTGATAGTTGTTTATTGAAGCCGAGGAAGAGGGCCTGCACTTGAAAGCTCACACCTTGAATAAATCTTTGTTGGTCTTGAAAGTGCCATTGGACTCTTTTCCCCCAGTTCAGTGTTGCCTCCTCTGACTTTCCCAGGCCTGCTATTTGAGATCCTCCTTGAACCTGAGAGTCTGGGGATTGTTGGCCTGATTTCTGCTCTCTACTTCTCCAGCCACAGGCCTTTCTTTCCAAGACAAGCAGAGCTCCGTTCTCCACGGAAACGACTCTAAAAAGCCCACTAAGCCCTGGCCAGCCACTGAGTTCCAGGAGTTCTACGTATTATACTAGCTGTGTCTTTAGAGGACAGATGGCCAAGACTGTGGCTGTCCAGATGTCTGCGGACTACAATTCCCTTGATTCCTTGCCAGGCGACTTCACCTGGATAATGGACACTTTGGAAGGTGAACTCTAGAGCAGGGGTAGTCAACCTGTGGTCCTCCAGATATTCATGGACTACAATTCCCATGAGCCCCTGCCAATAAACACTGGCAGGGGTCATGGGAATTGTAGTCCATGAACATCTGGAGGACCACAGTTTGACTACCCCTGCTCTAGAGCATCATACACCACTAAATCCCCTCCCCTCCCCAAGCCTCGCCCTCTCAGGCTCCACCCCCAAAATCTCCAGGTATTCCCAACCCAGAGCTGGCAACCTTCCTGTCCATTGGTTAGGGGTGTTAAGTCTCACAAAGGACAAAACTCTAAATGTAATAATAAATCTGATTGATTAAAATGAAACTTCTGTAGTGATCCAGATTTGGGGATGGAGAACAGGAACCTCAGTGGGGTACAAGTTCATAGATTTCACCTCTGTCCTCTGGTGATACATTATAATTCGAGGGATCCCCAGACCCCACCTGGAGGCTGGCATCCTTAAACTAGAGTGCGGGGGGTGGGCATAAGGTTCTATTAAGTAAAAAAAACATGAGACTGGTTTCAACGGCAAGCATCGTCAAAAAGCCAAATAAATCCAATATATTATCTTAATAGGAGTCATACAATACAACTTCCCAGTAAATACAGCAAAGCCAGCGTATTTAGTAAATTTTGTCTCAATATTTCAATAGGGGACCAGTTCTAAGTGGCATAGCCTACATATTATTATTGTGATTTATTATTATTATTTGAATTTATTCCTCGCCATTCTTGGCAAAGCCGGCTCATGGTGGGTTACAAGATAAAATAAGTAAAATACAAATCCCCTAAAAAAAAATCCCACTAAAACACAACCATTAACAAAATACAAAACCAGCAAGAACACGATAGCAAACCAACCCCCCACCTACCCCCCCTGGGAACTAGGGGGAAAACTGCTGGCCACTGTTGTTAGAATACGGTGGAATACCTTCCCTCCTTTGCTCCTCCTTTATCCCTCATTCCATTGATTTAAATATCCTATTGCTAAACAATGCTCACTCATTCTTAAAGAGATACTCACAGAAAACACACAAAAGGTCCCAAGAGGAGTTGAGTCTGTTTGGATTCAGGGATTCCAAATGTATTCAAGTCCTCTTAGGACCTTTCATGTTTTTTATGAGTACCTCTTTAAGAAGGAGCAAGCAAAAATCTCTGTTCAGAATAATCTAACAGATCCTTATATATGAGTTAAGACTAGGATGGAGTATTTATCAGAAAGAAGAGAGTAAAATGTATTCTAAAGCAGTGGTCCCCAACCTTTTTATCACCGGGGACTAGTCAACGCTTGACCATTTTACTGAGGCCCGGGGAGGGGTAGTCTTTTGCCGAGGAATGTAGCCCCCGTTTGAGCCCCTGCTCCACTTGCTTTCCTGCCGGGCGCCCCTGACTTTCCGCCGCCCACTGGGAGGCTCTGCCAGTAGCATCTGTGCAGTGCCAAGCTGAAGGGGAGCCCCAGCCATGGCGGCCGCTGGAGAGCACCAAAGGTGAGCTGGCAGCAGAGTGGCAGGGCAGCCCCCGAGGCAGCAACCGGGGAGGAGGACGAGGAGGAGCTGTGGCCCTGTACCGACTGATCCATGGACCAGTACCGTTCCACGGACCGGGAGTTGGGGACCACTGTTCTAAAGTGAAGTTTTAATCGATGTAAATATGTATTTAATTATTATATTATTTGATTTAAGGACATATATTATAACTATGAATGGCCAATGAAAGATGTAATTGTCAAATTTTGATTTCTAATAACATTTTTTGTGCTCGTGGTACTAGAAAACTAAAGAACCTGATTTGTAGATGGCTGGGGGTCTTTTCTAAATGTTTTTTTATCATGGTATGTTTTTGTTTATTGGGGGAGGTTATTGTGGGGGTGTTGGTGGTAGGGTTTCATAGGTTTTGTGTCTTTTTTGTTGTTGTGTAAAATGTCCAATAATAATAATAATAACAAATTTAAAAAAAAAAGAATGAGCAAGCAAAAATCTGACAGGCCGCTTTCTCCGTCTTCATAACCAAAAACAACCAATTTAGACCGCTTTATTATATTATAATCGTTGTTCTGTATTGAATATAGTCTGTTGAAAAACTACATTGCAATGCTCTCTGCATGGAACAATTCATAGCCCAGCCCCCTGTAGTTTTGCCAACTCTGCTTTGTTCTCTAATGCAGTCACTAATCTGTATAACTAAGGAGCTTCTCTGCATGACTAATAGAACGTCTCAGGCAGGCAGGAGAGAAATGAATAGGCGAAAAGCCTCTTTCAGAAACAACGCTTAAAAGACGCTTAAAGCACTGAAGAGGCAGTTCACCATGCAGAGCAAAATCAGTTTTGCAGAGTAAATTCACTTTTCTGTGCAGAAATCAGAAAAACAACGATGTATTAAGTGAGTTTTCATCAGCTTATCCATCATACAGAAGAGGCCCTGGAGGTGAGGGGAGAGCGGTCTGGGGTGGGATGAGCCCCATATCTGTTAATACAACATGGTTGATTAAATACACTGCAGACACCCTTGTCACAGGGTTGGACGGGGAAATTAGCTTTTGACAGGAATGTGTCACTCAAGTTCTCATTCGCGCATCAGCATCCCCCCTCCCCTTTCCCCCGCCAGCCTGCAACGTAAATACGAACAATGTTTAGCAGCTTTTTAAATTATGCAGATAATCTTTTAATGACTTCGAAGCATTCAGATACTTTTCACTCATATGTCACAAAACAGATTTGATTTGTGAAAATGACATTTGGCGGAGCAATTAATCCATGCAATGTTCTAATCACGTTTGGTACTAGGAATATGTATATATGTATCTATATATATATACATATCGAGAGAGAGAGAGAGAGAGAGAGAGAGAGAGAGAGAGAAAGCACTTTTAAACCCAAGTATCACTTTTGCCTCATTAGTTTTGCATATATCTCTTCTTGAAAAGCAACAATAAAAAAACCCTATGAAAATCCTTCACAACTAGCTGGTAATTATTTCTAATAATGTTGGTGTGCATTCGGTACTAGTGTGATATACAGAAACGTTAGGAGAATGCTTGACAAAAAGGGATATTATGTTGACTTGAACCTTGGAGTCTCCGGAGAAGCAATGCGACCAATTTGGCATGGCAGCCAGAAATGTCAGACGGTTACAGAGACCACAGCAGTAGCTGGTTGGTGGTAGCAGGAGAGAAGGCAGACAAGGCCTAAGCGGCCATATATAGGGTGGCCAACCCCCAAAGTGGGAGATATCATGAAACATGAAACCGCCTTATACTAAATCAGACCCCTGGTGCATCAAGGTGTCAGAGACTTTGTGGGAAACAGTAGGAAATCAACCTTGGGGTGTCAAATGAAAACCTCTAGGTTACATCTGGGCATATAGGTCAGGCTAGCTAGACACACTGAATTATAGCAAAAATATAATTATGGCAGAAATACATGAGGGGTTCTGACCCAAGGTCTACTTAGACTGACAATGGCTCGCCAAGGTCTCAGGCCAAGATCTTTCACATCACCTGCTCCTAGATCTTTTAAGTGGAGATAGCAGGGATCAAACCTGGGACCTCCTAGGTTCCTCGGACATCTATGATCTGTTCTCTGGGAGAAACTGGGTGCTTTAGTGTGTGGACTTTGGCAATATGGTTGGCTGTGGTCTCTTCCCTCCCCAGGCTACTTCCCAAATATCTCCAAGTATTTCCCAACCTGGAGCTGCCAACCCTAGCTATACATAAGCTGACTAGGGGTACCGAGTAGATCGTCAAGAACCATACAAGGGAAACAGAACTCTGGATTTCCTCCTAGCCAATGGGATGAGGCTTGGGGCCCTCAAAGCAACGAAGGAGGGAAGTGGCATTGACTCCCAGCAGATCTGTGCATGAGAAACACCAAACCTTGCCACTCCTCTGAGACACACAGGGAAATGGACATAAAACTGAGGTCCCAGGTATTCAATCCTGCTTTCTAGTGCTTCTTCAGTGGTTGCAATTACAGTCTACTCTGGGGAATGGTAGAGGACAGGAAGGCCTGGAGGATCATTGTCCATGGGGTCGCGATGGGTCGGGCATGACTTCGCACCTAACAACAACAACAAATAGTCTATAAAAATATAATTCTCTGACATAAAACTGAGGTCTGCATTGTTCACTTGCCCCTGATTGAAATGCAAATCTCTGCCCTTACTTGTGGGAGAGGGCTGTGGCTCGGTGGTAGGGCCACGGCTTGGTATGTGGGAGGTCCCTGTTTGGCATCTCCCGTTAGAAGGATAAGAGGGAAGGTCATGTAAAAGATCTCCCCTTGAGACCCCAGAAAGCTGCGGCCAGTCTGAGACTGTTTCCGCAGAACCGCAATCCCCCGCACGGACGTTCTTAAAGATTTAAACCATGCAAACATTTCCACACAAAAATTTGCCTCTCCAGAAGTTGATTCGAATTGTGCACCCCCTTACCTGGCATTTTGTGAAGCAAAAACAAAAAGGGAAGTAGATTATAGTATGTACCCTTTAGAAATCAACATATATATTTTTAAGGTGATTTTCTGCAATTGGGGGAGGGGGGCAGAGGCAGGAAGCACAGAATTAGGCATGGGCAGGCTCAAAATAGCAACAGGATGAGATGTGCCAACCATTTAAATGGACAGACAGTCCGACAGTGAAGACGAAAAGGGAATGATGTGACTATTTTGCAACCTTGCTAAAATGTTGGTTACGTAAAAACAAGGAAAAGGGGAGAACTGATCTACTAGCATATATTTTAAGGACAAAATATACGTTCGCATGTGGGACAGACCATTGACCCTTGTCACATATCACCCAATTCCGTCCCCAAATTTTAAACTCCATGCAAGGGCCCGTTACAAGCCTCCTTGGTGACAGCTTTGTTAAGTAACAACATTATTAATTATTATTGTAATAAATAATAAAAACAGTGTTGCAATTTAATAAAGATTTTTTAAAGAAATGGAGGATGTTGAGAGGGTCAGGAGGAGGGAGGGAGGTGGGGAGGTTAGGCAGGAAACAAGAACAGCAGTGGTAGCCATTTAAGAGTTGGCCACACAGTGGACAACCAATTCCTCTGGAGGACCAACCACAGGACAGAGAGGCCAAGGCCCTCTTAAGAACATCAGAAGAGCCCTGCTGGATCAGATCAGAGTTCCATCTAGTTCAGCTTTCTGTCTCACACAGTATCCAACCAGTTCCTTTGGAGGGCCAATAACAGGACAGAGAGGTCAAGGCCCTGTTAAGAACATCAGAAGAGCCCTGCTGGATCAGACCAGAGGTTCCCTTCAGTCACCATGGTTAGTAGCCATTGATAGCCTTATTCTCCATGAATAATAACTCACGCAATGACTCACCAATGCTCCTTCCATGCCACAAATATTATTCTTTCAGAAACTCCTGGACTCTAGATCTTTTCCACTGCTACAGACAAACAGAGCTACCTGCCTTGATCTGTCTGTAATGTCAATGTTAAAACTTACATTGGCTCACTGGAACAAAGGGAAAGGACCCCTCTCCTGCTTTCACTTCCGCATCTGCAACCATCTGATGTTGCAGTCTGTAGGATGAAGGAGACTCAAAGGAAATCCATGTGGGAGAATTTCCTTCCAAGGTAGCAGTCACCCGGTTTTGTGGCCATTCAGCTTTGAAGTAGGTTGGACAGCTCCATGGAGGGCTGTGTTGGAACCAAGAGGATTATTAGGCAAAGGAACATAGAGGCCAGCCGGACCGGATGATTGCATCATGCTTCAGATATAGAACAATTGGCCCATTCTGCACACATTGGATAATACACTTTCAATGCACTTCAGAAATAGGCTTTCCAGTTCCGCACAGGACAATCCAGCTGCAGAAGTGCAGGTACTCGAAAGCTCATGCGTTGAATAAATCTTTGTTGGTCTTAAAGGTGTTATTGGACTCTATTTCCGTTGAGCTACTTCAGACCAACACGGCTACCCACTTGAATCAATACTGAGATGAGATTGGAGGCCTAGATGTGTTTGTCTGTGTACTTTCTGAACAGCTCCTCTGCTGTAGCCAGCCAAGAAAGGCAGTAAGTTCAAAAGTTGGTAAGGTCACTGGTTGAGTTATTGTATTAAAGTTGGCAACAATGGGCTGAAAGCTGGTGGTCATACACACACAAAACATTCAAGGTTAGTTTTCAAAACAGTGTTCATAAAGAAAACCAGGACTGTTTATAGTTTTTTAAAAACTCCTACAATCCATAGGTTTGATTCCCACAGGCAGGTGCATCATGGACCGACTGATAATAATAATAATTTGGCTAATTATAGAAGAAGAAGAGTTGGTTCTTATAGCTTATTTTCTCTACCAGAAGGAAGCTCAGAGTGGCTTACAGTCGCCTTCCCTTTCCTCTCCCCACAACAGACACCCTGTGAGGTAGGGGAGGCTGAGAGAGCCCTGATATCACTGCTCGGTCAGAACAATTTTATCAGTGCGGGGGCAAGCCCAAGGTCACCCAGCTGGCTGCATGTGGGGGAGTGCAAAATCGAACCCGGCATGCCAGATTAGAAGTCTGCATTCCTAATCACTACACCAAACTGGCTCTCTACAGAGAGGGTCCTTACACAATTTACCATTCAGAGCATGACACTGCAGGAGTTTCTTTTATTTGAAGTTCTGGTCAGGCCAAGTTCTCTCAAAGGACAGCAGGGAACAGCTGTGATCAAATGGCATTATAAAAGGCCCACAACGGTTGGAGAGAAAACTGTGGCCGGCAGCCCAAATCAACGGTGAGATCATCGATCAACCACTCATGTTGGCAATTGAGATCATGGTGGCACATGTCAAAGGCCATGGGGACATTTAGCAGTGGAGTTCTATCTTGACATTCAGCGCACCTCAGAACCACTGGAAATGTCAAAAATAGTTTGGCCACAAACATTTTCATGGACCACCTAAAATTGAGGCCATGAAGTGTGGGGGGGGGGGCTTCCAGGAGGAAGGGATTATATGGTTTTCACAACCTCTTCCAAAAGAACCTGCTGTAAGCAAGGCTGTCATTTCCCAACAGGCCCTCCTTGTCTTCCTACCCACTGCCCATCCCTCAGCCTTACAGCTTGTCAGTCCCGCCCACCCTCCACTAAGGTGCTCACCCAGCTGATATTTCTCTTTTTTTGCGACTGAGTCACAGCTCGCTTATGATGACCCTGTGGGGTTTTCAAGGCAAGGTATGTCCAGATGTTTTTTGCCATCACCTCCCTTTGCTGACAACCTTGGGCTTTCTTGGGCGGGGGGGGGTCTCCCATCCCATTACAAACCAGGTTTGATCCTGCTTATCTTCTGAGATCTGATGAGATCAGGCTAGCCTGAGCCATCCAAGTCAGGGCTCCTTACTCCAGAAGTCCTTCCCCTCCTCTCTTGTTCTGAGCAACCATGCCCTTCTCTCTCCTCTCCAGGTTGGTTTCTTTGGATGAGCCATGCTAGCTTGGGCTAGGACTAACTTTCATTGGTCATTAAAGGTAAAGGTAAAGGTAAAGGTATCCCCTGTGCAAGCACCGAGTCATGTCTGACCCTTGGGGTGATGCCCTCTAGCATTTTCATGGCAGACTCATGGCAGACTGGTTTGCCAGTGCCTTCCCCAGTCATTACCGTTTACCCCCCAGCAAGCTGGGTACTCATTTTACCAACCTCGGAAGGATGGAAGGCTGAGTCAACCTTGAGCCGGCTGCTGGGATCGAACTCCCAACCTCATGGGCAGACAGCTTCAGACAGCATGTCGCTGCCTTACCACTCTGCGCCACAAGAGGCTCTTCATTGGTCATTAACGGAAAGTAATAAAAGGGAATGTTAGGATTGTGCTAAAGAGACCTTTTTAAAAAAAGAACTGTCTTGTCTTTAATGTGACGGGTAATTTAGGGGCTCTGGATTGCCTTCTGACAACTGTATAAATGCACCAGCCACAAACAGCCCTTAAACAAAAAATGCCATAGGAACTTTACACCTGACCAAAGGTAGAAGCACTCCAAATTATATATTAGCACATCGAAATTACAGTGAGGAAACAGATCTGTAATCCTGATGTATTTGCACATTTGTCAATTGGAGGGATGATAATTTCTGGTTACAAGGTGTCCAACAATGAGGTAAAAATGTAAAATTAGACTTGGCAGAACAATTTGCCTGAAGAATTATTCTTGCAAGGAACTGAGTCACAGCAACATTAATATGAACAGGATTATTGTCCAACTTTGAAAAGCCAGGCTTGGATAGCCCTCTATCCTTTTTTAAAATTATAACTTTTTATTAGTGATACATTTATTTGTCTGTTAACATGGATGGTGATGTCACTTCCAGTGATATGGCACTTCCAGGGGGTGTGGCAGGGAGGCGTGGCCAGTGGACATCACTTCCAGGGGTCCTCAAAGCCTGGGAAATTGTTTCAGGGGCTCCTCCATGGTCAAAAGGTATCTAGTGCAGCCCAGCTATTTGTGTAAACATTGTCTGTGATCTTTTGGCTGCTCAGTCTTCAGCAGACCCAAAGAAACTTCTTGCCGCAGATGGCTGCCGTTGGAACGCACTCTTGGCAAAGGGAGTGACTCAAAACAACATGGCAGTGCCCGTCCCACCCACCCCCCTCGCAATTATTATTAATTGCAGCACGCATCTGATTGCTGTCCAGCCTGCACGGGGACGTTATCAGCTAAACTAAACTGATGTCGTTGAGAGGCTAATTTAAGATTGTTGATTGTGTATGACATTTAGGCTGTTATAATCTCTGGCCAGAGATTGCAGAGTTCATAATAGCTAGCCATAAAAATATATTTCATCTCCTTTCGCTAAAGAGTCCTGCTCTAGACCTTAGCAAAACAACCAGCTCCCTAGGAATCTCTCCTTCCACAATCTCTCTGCCTCCACCAGAAATGTATTAATGATTCATAAAACCTTCTCTACGTTGCCCTCATGCTCTTATTTTCCCCCTCTCAAGGACAACTTAATACAGTCATTTCAAATGACAGCGTTTCTATCTCTAATAGGCTGTAACCAGATAATCGCCGGCTATAAAGGATTAATTTTTCTCTCATGTTATCGGAGGGCAGCTGTAAAAGTACAAAATCCACAGTCAAAACCAGGGCACACCGCACCAAGGTCCGAGGCTGCCCCTGGCTTTCAGATGGAAAGGGGGAAATGGAAGGACAGGTTTCTTTGAAAGAACAACACAATAAAAATTAGTTTGTTCATACAAGCATTTTTGGATGTCTTCTTCTTTTCTGTGAAGACAAGTTTCCATGCTTAGGAAAGCCATGTGGGAAAAAGAAGGGAGGTGTTTGGACTGTCCCAGGGGAAGAAATCAGTGGAGTCCAGTGCCAGAGTCCTCCCTCCAAAGAATCTATTTTCTCCAGGGGGACTAATTTCTGTAGACTGGAGATGAGCTGTAATTCCAGGGGATCCCCAGGTCCCACCTGGAGGTTGACACCCCAGGTACCACCTAGAGGCTGACACCCCATAAAAACAGCTTTCACAAGAAATGAAACCCAAAATGCAGAGCTGAATGAAATAATTCCCTCTTGGCACCTCCCAGGAAGAAGGGGGCCTAGAGCCATACAATGGCCAAGGAAAACCCCCATGGTTACTGGTGCTCCTGATCCTCCAGTGGAAAACCCTTTCCTCCCAAGGAGGTCAGCCAATAGTTCCCTGCTTATCACATTGGCCCCACCTACTCTCTGGAAAGCTCAGCCGGCATCAAGGGAAGTACGTTGGGGAAGCCTGTCCTACACAGAGATTGCTTGGGAGGATTAACCCAAGGGGCTGCCAGCTTACAAAGAGAGTTGTGGGAAGGGAGGAGACAAAACGGGCTTCTCCACATGCATCCTCACAGGTGTCCCATAGCTGGCATCGGGAGTTCACTGGGTGGTGGGGGTGGGCTGGGCTACTCAGCTCCCCCTCCCTGGATCCTTCCTGGGTCTCACTGGCTTCATCCGATGCCAGGCCGCTGGTCTGGCAGAGGGCTTATTTTAGTCTGCCATGAAAACTTTTGTTAAAATATTCCCTGCCTTATAAAAAAAAATGCTTGGCTTTTGGGAGACGGAGGTTAAAGCGGTTGTGAGTTGGCGTTTTTAATTTAATTTTATTCTTCTTCTTTTTTTTTAGAGTAGACAGACAAGACACACGGCGGGGGGTCTCAGCAAATGCCATGCTATATTTGAAACTAATTTCTTCGTTAGCGAGCCAAGATGGGGAAGTGTCGGGAAGTTCTTCAGCCAGCAAACAGTTGCACAATCTCACATGCCTTAGTCCCCAGGAATTCGGGTAAAGGACATTGGGCTTGTGTGGTGTAGTCATTAAGAGAGTCAGACTGGGATCTGGGTTCAAATCTTTTGCTCAGCCATGGAGGCCTGCCAGGTGAGCTTGGGCCCACCACAGTCTATAATTACCAACCTTCAGGTGGGGCCTGGAGAGCTCCCAGAATTACAACTTATCTCCAATCGATAAACATCCATTTGCCAGAAAGAAATGGCTGTTTCGGAAGACAGGCTCTTTGATACGGGTCTGTGGGTGCCTGGAAGCCCACTGACACCTTTCCTAACACTGGACAAATGTGCTTTTAGAAAGTTCAGAAAGAGTGCTGGGTCCATTCCGCACACATAGGGTAATGCACTTTCAGTGTGCTTTGGCAGCTGGATTGTCCTGTGCAGAACAGGAAAATCTACTTCTAAAGTGCATTGAACGTGCATTATCTATTGTGTGCAGACTAGGCTTTGGTGGGTCACTGGCAATTTGATTAGCTTTGCAGGTTTTTAAAAAAACAGCCAACATGTTGCTGCTGCCATAATAGCATAAGGCTCTTCACTGTGTGATTTAGGTAAGCTGAGGTAGCCATTTGGTCTCTGGCTCGACCTCCTGCAGCATCCATTTTGGATTGGCCACACCTCCTGTGGCAACCATTTTGGATTGGCCCCACCTCCTGCGGCAACCATTTTGTGGCCACGTCTACCACACTGAGCCAGAAGTCCAAAGGGGCCTGCAGGCTTGGAGAGAGCCCTCCTCTATGGCATCCCATCCCCACTGATCACCCTCCTCTCCCCAAACCATGCCTTTCTCAGACCCCGTCCCAAATGTCTAGGAATTTTCCAACCTGTAGCTGGTAACCCCATTTCAGCCTAACCTGCTCTCATGTGGTTGTTCTTGTTGGTAGAGTTTAAATATGAAGACTATTAAACTTAGAATACAAATATTCATAATTTAGTGCACATTAAGATTAAAAACAGCTTTAAAATATAAAAAGCAGAATTGGTGCAAGATTGCACATGATGTGACGATAGATCAAATATATTTTGACTCTAAAGGGTTTTCATCAGTGGTCAAATAAATTATAATTTTAAACCGCCCGTGGCGCCACGGGCGCCACGGACTATATAAAAGGCTAAGGGGTTCTAGGGCGGGATGTGTCCGTGATGAGGAAGGGTCCGCCTCTCACTGCGTCAGCCTCTCGCTGTGTCAGCCCGCTGGGCAGGGAGCCCCCGGCAGTCGCGCGGAGCGCGGCTGCCAGGGGCTCCCCGAAAGAAGGCTGCGCGAACGTCTGTGCCTCTCCAAGCTCCAAGCCCGCCGCCGCTTGCCCTGAAGACAACCCGCTCTTCAGCCCCACCGCCAGCCTCCCGCCGCCATCTTCTGCCTCGCCACCAACAGCACCGCCAGCCCGCGCCGCTGAGACGTCGACGCGGCAACTGCCACCCACAACCAACGCAGGGAAGAGCCCGCGCAAAGGACACCCGCCAGCCGCCCGCAACGGCCTGCCGCCCACCAACCTCTCTCCCAGCCCACAGCCCGCTCGCCCACGCCGACACCGGCGCTCCGCGCCCACAGCCAGCCACCCGAGGACATCTCCCTCACCACAATGACTGGTAGGCGTCGCAGCGAAGACGACCCGCCTCGGACATGCGCGGAGGTGGCTGCGGGGGGGGGCTCCCTAAGCCTACCACCAGCCCCGGAAAGCCTCTGCCGGCTGCTAGCGCCCGCTGCATTTCGAGGGCAGCGGGCTTGATTACTAGTTTTATAATATTACAATAAGATCTGGCTGATTGCATAAGAACCCTGAAATAAATAAAAATATTTGTGAGAATTTTCATTTTAAAACGTTTTAATAATTTTTAGACTATTAATTCATATCTAAATGATCAGGGAATGGTAGTTACTTACACAAACAGTGACACTCCAAATAATGTATAATAATGATTTCAGATAGTAAAAATAGATTCATTAAGAAGAGAAACAACTTTGTAAGTAAAAGAGGAGACAGATCATCCTAACTGGCTAACTGTTGTTCTGGATGGAATCAAGGTGGAAGTGTACTCAAAGGAACAGGAAGTCTCCAGTTGAGCCAAATTAGGGCGAGATTATTTGGAAAATACCAGGAAATTCCTAATCTAACTATGCTAAATGTACATCTCCTCTGATGCCCCCTGTAGGATATTCTTCATAGGCTGTTGAATCATGCATACTACAGATCTTGCATATGCCAACAAGTGTGAGAATTAAGTGGTACACAGGAGAATAATGTGAGAAACCAATTTGGGTCCCTAAGCAGAGAGAAAAACATTATATAATTGGGAAATACTTGTAGACTTTGGGGGTGGAGCCAGTGGTGGGCAGGATTTGGGGTGGGAAGGAACCTCAGTGAAGTAAAATGCTACAGAGTACACCCTCCAAAGCAGCCATTTTATTCAGGGGAACAGAGCTCTGTCGCTTGGAGATGAGCTGTAAAAATGGGGGATCCCCCACCTGGAGGCTGGCATCCCTCACCACAACTAGTCTGTTGATGGAATGCCATTTATGAACCTGTTGATCAAGCAGGTTGACCTTAAAAGTTAAGATCAGGAAGTGATCATTTCTGAATCTACATATTCCCTTCAAAATAATCATTTCCACGCATTTCTTATTTTACAAAATACCACCACAGACTTAATATAATACAACCGTTTCTTTTAGCACCCTCTCCCTTAGAACTTTCTAGTATGAGTTTCCAGTCATCTCCGAAATCAAAACTTGAAGAATGTTCTTCTCCAGGAGGCCACCACAGCCTGAGGTCTTTCACTAATGATAAGAGGAGTCTACATAGCTCAGTTTCGTAACTCGGAAAGAACCTCTCCATCTGATGAAGTTGCCAGGGCAACCAAAATGTTGTCTAAGCTCTTGTGAGAAACTGGGCATAACTTCGGTTGCCCTATGCCCCTCTAAAAATGCTGAAAGGCCTGCCTGGCATTCTGTCCCTAAGTCTTGGCAGAGAGACTCTTCCCTCTCCACAGGGGTTTGAAGATGGAACTTGAAATCTTCCAATCCCAGGAGTTTCTCAAAATGGTCTCTGCTCTACTTAATATTTCAGATAAAGCCTTGAAGGAGGAGCGTGGTCTGATGGCTTAAGTGCCAGTCAATGCTTAACACCCACTCAGGGCAGCTGTCCCATCCCTGAGTGCCTCCTTTTCCAACTAGCTTGCCTGTCTGTCCAGTGGCCAGCCAATCGCCTTCTATCCCCCACCCCTGACCACCCCCTCCTCCTTCCACTTCCCTCCGAGGTTCGGAGGCTGCAGATCCCCGCCGCGTGAGAGCTGCCCCTGCCAGTGAGTTCCCTAACAGCTGCCTGCAGCCTTTCCATGTCCTGGGTGGAGGGGGAAGCCATCCACAGAGTTCTTTCATGCACACACCCCAATCCAGCGCCCATTGTATTCCTGAATGCAACAGGCTTAGCCCCTAGTCTAAACTATAAAACATCATAGGTGAATGTGCTGGCAGTCCCTAATTACAGCTTCTCTCTGGGTTAATCTTTTTCCCTCTCTTTTGCAGTTCCTCTCTGTTTTCTCCCAGTTCTTCCAAATTTACCCAAGGCCTTTCTTTCCTAGCCTTTTTGCCCCCCCCTCTTCTGGTATAAAAAAGCATGACACTTGTGCTTAAGGGGTGACATCTGCACACTACCGGCATCACATGTGATATTCAGCCCAGCAAGAAGGCATCCACAGGAACCTGAGGTATGCTATCATTCAAACAGATCAACAAAGGTAGACTCTGACACTTTCCGCACTACCAGCAGTATGCCAGGCTGCCACCAGGTGTTTGCAAAAGGGCAATTTGCTCTGCCTTTTCCTGGGTACAGACAGGGAAGCGCTTTCCCCGCTGGACCCGATCCACTCCAGATTTGCGCCTCCAGACGAGGCAGCCGGGATGGCAAGGTCCATTCATGCTTCACAATGGCGCAGGGCATTTTTTAAAATTTTTCAAGAAGGTGGGATTGTGTTAGAACACAATCCCACCATCTTGAATATTTAAAAAATGCCCCAGGTAGCTCCTCAACATGCAGAGCTGACTGGGGCTTTTTTTGTCCCTTCTGGGACACTGTAGGTCAGGGAGGGAACCAGGCCTGGATGGCCCAACCCTTCCCTGCCAGGCAGGCCTGGCCTGACATAGGCCCTGATGGTGCCCACATCAAGGAAGGGAACGTGGAATAATTCATGTTTCCTTGCTGCAGGGTAACAGAGGGTCTGAGTTGGCCCCAGACCGGCACCAACATCATCTGGAAGCAAGGATTAGCTCCGCAACCAGACAAGCGCTGGCCCGGGCCTTAGTCATCATGCGAAAAAGACTGGTCAACGCTTGACAATTTTACTGAGGCCCGGGGAGGGGGGGGCGGGAGGGTAGCATTTTGCCTAGGGATGTTGCCGCTGCCTGAGCCCCTGCTCCACGCTTTCCCGCCGGCGCCCCTGACTTCCTGCCATCCACTGGGGGGCGCTGCCAGCAGCAGCTGTGCAGTGCCATGCCAAAGGGGATCCCCAGCCATGGCGGCCACTGGAGAGCACCAAAGGTGAGCCAGCAGCAGAGTGTCAGGGCAGCCCCCGAGGCAGCAGCCGGGGAGGAGGACGAGGAGGAGCCACAGCCCGGTACCAACTGATCCACAGACCAATCCCAGTCTCCAGAACGTGGGTTGGGGACCACTGAGGATTCATAATGAATGGCGCCAAGCAAAGCCCTGGGTGTTTCTGCAAGTGACTCTGTTGCTGTATTTGTAGCAGAATTCTGCTGCATCCTATCATCACCTCATGGCATAAAGAATTAACTTGACAAAGTATGACCAAAAAAAAACAAAAACACTTCTACTAGAAAACAGAGAAAATAAACTAAATTCCCCTAATGTACTACAAATACCAACTATCACACACTACCTACAAACCATATGTTTTCCCCATCTGTTCTGTTATCGTCGACTAAATTTATAGTATTTGAGCTATCGGATGAATTGCAAAACCCGAGATGGGGGGGGGGGAGGGAGGGATGTAAAATTTAGGTGTTATTACACATATTTGCAGCCTCCCCCCCATCACCTCCCCCACACCAAATAATTTCTCATCCTTGCTGTATTAAGACAGAATGACTTTGCTCTTCCCGTTTCCAGCAAGGTGAGACTGGAAGTCCTCTGAAAGATGCTCGAGCTCAACGGCATGACTCATGTTCCTCTTCATTCAGCGTTTCATGCGCTTTTTAGCACCCCTCCCCCTTCCCTTTAGTCCTTCAACAGGAGATCAAAAGGGCTATGGATTTGAAGGTTAGGACATGCTGTGAGGTAGATCTCCAGAAGACCTAAGGTCAACAGACAGACTACAGGACTCCCTCATAAAACTGATTCCATTCTTTTTCATGTTATCATTCATGATCCTAATATTTGTGTGCAGGTTTGCCAGGTCCCTGACAAAGGGGATGGGGATTTCTTGCTCCAGGGCCCCTTGCCCTGGCACCAATCAGCTGGCCAGAGGGGGGCGGGAATTATTGGCAGCAAAACGAGGCCTAGACTTGCATCTCCAGCAATGTGATGACATCACTACTGGTAAACATTGGAAGTGACATCATCACATCACTAGCAGCACAGGGGTCTCTGGTATCTCAGCAAAAAAACTCTGTGGGTAAAAGGACTTCTACCATAGAGGTTCTGCCCAACTACTAGAGCTTCCCTATGTTGCTGGGGATATGACGTCATCACTTCCAGTGCAAGCCAGAAGTGACATCACAATATTGCTGGCAACATTGGGCTAAGGCTCACTTTGCTCCCAGTAAGTCTCCACCCCTCCTCCTACCACCATTTGTCGGGAAGTACCTGGCATCCCTGTTTATGTGTGTTTTGTGTGAGGTCTAATTGTTCATGACCCTGTGAATAAATGGCAGGCCACTTCAACAGGGTCTCAGAAGTTGGCTGTAACTTGACATCAAAAAATTTTCAAATAATGAATGACCTCCCCAAAAGCTTGTAATTGAGAGCATTGCAAACATGAAGGCCCTGGCTTCCTTTCCTGGGTCCATCCATCTGCTGTTGGATCTTCCTCTTTTCCTTCTGTGGCATTTTTTGTCCCTTCCGGGACACCGTAGTCAGGGGAGGAGCCAGGTCTGGATGATCTAATTCTTCTTGCCACACAGGCCTGCCACATGGCCCTAGTGCAACAGAGACCTTGATGACGCCCATGGCAAGGAAGGGAATGCAGAAGTGTCTGTATTCCTTTGTCGCAGGGCAACAGAGGGCCTGAGTTAGGTTAGTGCTGACATCATCTGGAAGTGGCCATTAGCCCTGCAACCAGAAAAGGGCTGGCCTGATCCGAAGTACTCGTGCAGAAAAGGACCTTGTGAGATAGCTGGAGCTCAGAGAGCTCTGATAGGACTGTTCTGTGAGAACAGCTCTTTCAGGGCTGTGACTAGTCCAAGGTCAACCAGGTGGCTGCATATGGAGGAGTGGGGAATCAAACCTTGTGTACCAGATTAGAAGCTGCTGCTTGTAACCACTACAGCAAGCTGGCTCCCTAAAAAATAACAGTGCCTCTGGATTTATCTTCTTCCCAAGATATTACAAACCATTCAAATATACTTTATTCTGTCTTTACAACAAAAGGAACTGTATATTAGGTTTTATCTACCCGACCAGTATGTACAAAAAAGATAAGTTACCCTACAAAATGACCGCTATAGGAAAAATGGCTCTTTCTACAACTCATATTTTTGAGTGTATTTGATTTTATCAACCTATTTTGACACTAAGATGAGCATCTTATGTGAATGTACAGATCGGAATAACCATATCCGCCATCTTGGAAAATGGCAGCTAGAGGACAAATGTGCCAAACGTGGAATGTCAACTCAGGATAATTTTTAAGCAATTTTATGTACGTGTGTGTGTGTGTGTGTATATATATATATATATATATATATATATATATATATATATAGATAGATAGATAGATAGATAGATAGATAGATAGATAGATAGATAGATATAGATATAGATATAGATATAGATATAGATATAGATATAGATATATACACATACATACATACATACATACATACATACATACATACATACATACATACATATATATATATATATATATATATATATATATATATATTTGCAGGGCTATGTTGTAGCTACAGGCCTAAATTGATGACTGAGGCAATGAATCACACAGATCCCTGCATTCGGGCCTGCAAACTCAGGCCATCCATGCATATGATTTCTTCTTTTAATCACAATTTCAAAAATGAACTTTGGGTTGGAACTGCCCCCCGCCACCGTGAAGCCCTTTTCAGTACCAAAAGCGATGCTGGCAAACCAACTACGGACACGCAGCTCTGGGGCCAACGCCTCCCATTTTCTTATTTGTCACATTGTTTTATCATTTCCTCGTTAGCAGCCTTGCCAAAAAAAGGAGCTGGAGGGTGGCAGATTTCCCCGTGAAAATTGTCTGGTCAGATGCCATCTCCTCCGGACAAATGTTTTTCACTCGGTTCACAGGGCTATCTCAGTTCATATTTCTTCTCTGCTCACTGTCTACCTTTGTCCGAGGAGTGCTGTTGTCCTTGTGGCCTCAAAATCCCTCTACTAATTACATGTTACCTCAGCTTGGTGGGATTCCAGTTCCCTCCTTTTCCTTGACGGAGGATATTTGTGGGATTTCGGGGAGGCAGGACAGCTTTAAGCACAGACGGCCTTTAAAGAGCCCACAGCCGTCCAATAGGTGTTTAATTAATGTCAAAGTGGTGGCAATTTCACGCTGGCCATGGCCCACAGCCTCTGCCAAGTTCTGCTCTCCAAGCTGCTGACTGCGAGGTAAATCTCTCATAATGTCCAGCTTACCTGCTGAGGAATCTGTCCGGCCTTCTCAAGACAGCCAAAAAGCGTAGTCCACAGTTTATCCCACACGTCAGCATTGATTTGGCTGGCTTGGTGGCATTCTGTGATCAGAATTGTCATACTTCTCTTCTTGATTCCAAGGAGAATTTAAGGTCTAGGGTAGGGAATTGTCAATAAAGAACCCGAGTCATGTATTGTAGTTTTTGAAAAGTTTGAAGCGTCCAATCCAAAGCAGGTGCATCCTCAAGGCACGTCCGTTCAGACTGACAAAATGGAGTTTTGGCTCTTGAAAGCTTCTGCCTCAAAAATCTTGTTGATTCTGAGATTCTGCCAGACTCCAGTGTAGCCGTTCTCCTGCAGATTGACATGGCTGCCTTCAGAAACCATTCAGAACACAAGAACTGCGTGAGATCAAGAAAGGCTACGTGAAATGGATGTGCTGTTTAAGCATGGTAAAAGTAAAGGCAAAGGTATCCCCTGTGCAAGCACTGAGTCATGTCTGACCCTTGGGGTGATGCCCTCTAGCGTTTTCTCGGCAGACTCAATACAGGGTAGTTTGCCAGGGCCTTCCCCAGTCATTACCATTTTACCCCCCAGCAAGCTGGGTACTCATTTTACCGACCTCGGGAGGATGGAAGGCTGAGTCAACCTTGAGCCGGCTGCTGGGATTGAACTCCCAGCCTCATGGGCAGAGCTTCAGACTGCATGTCTGCTACCTTACCACTCTGCGCCACAAGAGACTCTGATAAGCCACATGGTTGCTTTTTGAGCCTGCTTTTTGAATATTCGACTAGGCATTGACAGAATGGTCGGCCATGGCCATTACTCTGGAAGAGGTGGGCAAGGCAAACCACCTCTTCTCATCTCTTGCCTTGAAAACCCCAAGAGAGACTGTGATAATTCAGTTATGTTTGTTAGTGACTCAGCGTTCTTGGACATTCAGGGATGCTGCATCACTCTACATGTGTACAGGTGTCATCTCCTTGAATATGATGCCCCTCTTTGTCTTCACCTGGGAGCTGCCTTCTGACCTCTTCTCTGTTTCTTGCTTTGTCCTTTCGCTTTCTGCACATGGCCTTCCATGCAGGTATTTCCTATAGTGACTATGCCTTCATCCTTCCGTATACCTGATGCCATACAGGGTGGTCACTTGTGATAGGGAATGTTCTCTTTAGATGAGGCTTCTCCCTCTCCTTTCGATTGCAATATGTATGCAACATGAACTGAATCTATTTGAATAAATATAAGCTTCCCTTTTTTGCAATATGCTTAGGATATTTATTTCCTGCACTTCTACGACTTGGCAAAACTACTATAGTCACCAAATCTGAAGGACCACCTTCAGCATTATGACCTGCCTCAGAGATCTTTTGGCTCGGTCAAGTGAGGTGGTGGCTGGTCATGAAGACCCTTTCTGTGGTGCGTACAAAATTATGGACCTTGTTCTCAACTGCTGCCTTTCAGATACTTTCTTCGTCCAGTCTTAAGTGCCGGGAAATAGCCTGGGCTATTTAGGCTGCTGATCTTCCACTTTAGGTGCCAGATATGGTCACATTTTACAACACATCAGTCAGATCAAATCGTTGCAGAAAAATCGTGATCAGGCCCTGAGTTTTTCATTTGGAATTAATAGATAAGCCGTCTGATCATTATTTTTCTGCAACGATTTGATCTGATTGACGTGTTATAAAACGTTACACTCGCTCTTTCATCTGCTGCAAAAGTTTTTAAGTGCTCGTATTTTTATCTGCTGCTAATTGTATTATTTTTACACCCTGCTATAACTTTGTATTTTTATCTGCTGCTAAATGTCTCATATAGTCATTTGTTGCCGCTTTTATTGTTTGCCTCTTTGTTAGGATTTACCAGTAATTAGAGTTGGGCACCCCAATCCTTTTGGGCACCTTTGGGATTCTGACACAGGGGGGGACACAACCACAAAGATGGCTGCTGCAGGAGGCGGAGCCACAGACAAAGCACAAGAACAGGGAAAACAAAGCGTAATTTTAAAAATACCCTGAGGCAGCAATGTGACAGAGAATAAAACCAATACGGGTGGCAGGTGCCACTGGAATCATGCTATTTTAATCTGCACAGCCAATCAGATCCCCAGTGACCAATCAGAAAGAAGCCCTGCTGGGTAAGCATCCCATGTGGCCCCACCTACTTTCTCTAGCCATTTGGAGAGCATCAGGAAAGGTGTTGGTGGGCATCATAGAATCATAGAGTTGGGCCATTTAAGCCAACCCCCTGCTCAATGCAGGATCAGCCAAAAACCACATTGGGGACCCTTGGGTTAGGGTATTGGACGAGGATCTCAGAGATCAAGGTTCATGTTGAGGCTTTGCCATAGAAGCTCGCTGGGTGATCCTGGGCCAGTCACGCTCTCTCAGCCTAACCTCCCTGGCAGGGTTGTTGTGAGGATAAAATGGAGGCGGGGAGAAGGCGGTAAGGACCTTTTGGATCCCCACTGAGGAGAAAGATGGGATATAAGTGAAATCAATCAGTGAATAATTAAAGAAAACAAACATTCTTGTGCATACTATTATTGATTTGTTATAATTTTTATATTCTGATTTTAACACTGTCGTAGAAATATTTGTTGCACCCAAACTGGATGCAGAGAGAAACAAATAATAACAACAACAATAACAATATATTTTGTTTTTACCCTACCTTGAGAGCTTTGTGCAGTTTGGGGTGTGTTTTTAGAAAATAAAAGGAGCAAATGCCACACCTGATCTGGCAACTGGAAGAAGTTCATTTACAAACTGCTCAAGGGGATGCAATTGGAGTCTGACCTTGTCACAGAACCAGAGAAAGGCTGAGCTCCAGGACTTCACGTTGGGCACAGAGGCTGAAGAAAAAATCCCTACTTACTTTGTCAGCAAGCCGATGTCAGAAGTTATGGAATGCAAGGAATCTAGACTATGTGCAAGAACATGGATCCATTTCATCCCGATGAGTCAGTCGCATTTCCTTCTCTTGCCGTTTTTGGCAGCAAAAATCTACATTTGAAATCCAGCACCAGTTTAAAGCTTGGGAAAGTGGAGCTGATCCAGGACATCCGATATGAATTCAGGTTCATCCGTTTAGAAACGAAGGCAGCAATTCTTTGCTTTGGCAGAGCAGGGTAGAAAAATGAGAATGACTTATAGCATCTATGAATTCAGTTAGATTCAGGTGGGTAGCTGTCACTTGGGGCATTGGTAGTCAACCTGTGGTCCTCCAGATGTTCATTAACTACAATTCCCATGAGCCCCTGCCAGTGTTTGCTCATGGGAATTGTAGTCCATGAACATCTGGAGGACCACAGGTTGACTACCCCTGACTTGGGGGATGCTTCCATGCTTGGGTGGAGGCGAATGGGGCTAGCAACAGGTCTCTTTTAATTCTTTTCACAACCGGAAAAGCCTCTGCCATTAATCACTAGCCTTAACATTTTTATTCCCCTTATGTTTTTGTGAACAGGAATTGAACCTTAAAGACTGATGAACTCAGTTTGTTATCCTAGCAAGGCATTTGATGGTGCTAAACATCTTCATTATGCTCCTTATTTGTTGAATATCTTTATGATGCAGTTTACTAATTGACTGCAACTTTTCAGCTCCACTGTATATGTGGGAATTTAGCTCTGGAAGACCTTCTCCACTATGTCTTGGCTTGCTCCTTATATTCAGAATGTAGGGACAGATTCCTTGTCAAGATAATGCTCAATTCACAC
This sequence comes from Paroedura picta, assembly GCF_049243985.1. NCBI lineage: Eukaryota > Metazoa > Chordata > Lepidosauria > Squamata > Gekkonidae > Paroedura > Paroedura picta. Next base: position 20,914,082 of record NC_135370.1, on the reverse strand, counting down.
TTCTGATTCTCATAAACTTACCTATCTTATGTTTCATACAGGAGTGCACTTTTTGCTCTTAGTGTCAGGTAGATTTGAGCTAAAGCATTTTTACAAAAGCCCCCCAACTTGCTATATTTCATGTTTACTGTTCTTATGTATTAATCTGAGAGATAATGTTTTATTTCTGCATTTTACCATCTAAATTTTGCTTTGTGAAGATCTTTGGCTGTCTTTAACATTTAGATGCTCATATAATATTTGAGTAGCGGCCGCCTGGGTGGAGCCGGTCTGGCCTCTGTGTCCGTTCCATGGGCCAATCAGCACACACACAGCAAAGCTTTGCTGTGCCTATCCTGATTGGCCTGTGGACTGGAAACAGAGGCCAGACCGATCCCCAACAAACCCGGCAAGGAGCATTCTGATACAATTGGAAAGTTTACAAAAACTGAGGATCAAGGGATGGCACTTTTGAATCCATGTGGGATCACCCTGGGATTTTTTAATGTTTCAAACAGCCCAAAGAAGCCTCATCCACATGAAGCCTGCTGGGTGACTCTAGGCCAATCCCAGTTCCCTCAGGACTCATTCAGCCTCACCGGACTCACAAGGAGCCTGTTGTGGGGAGAGGAAGGGAAGGCCATTGTCAGCCACTTTGAGTCATAGGAGGTCTGCTGGGGGACCTTGGGCCAGTCCCAGTTCTCTCAGGACTCTCAGCCCCACCTGCCTCACAAGGAGCCTGTTGTGGGGAGAGGAAGGGAAGGCCATTGTCAACTGCTTTGAGTCCCAGGAGGCCTGCTGGTGGACCTTGGTTCAGACCCACTTGCCTCACAACGTGTTGGTTATGAGGAGAAGAAGGGAATCCAACTGCAAGCTGCTTTGAGTCTCTTTATCGTAGAGAAAAAGCAGAGTATAGAAACCTCCTCCTCCTAAGTAGGGTGCCCAAGTAGGGAATGAACAGTGTTCCTTGCGAGTGGGACTACTACAGTGAGGACCTTCCTCCCAGCGAACGTGATTCCTTACAGCCCCAAGTCCTGCCCTAATGACTCACACCATTTCCCTGGAGGCCCCAAGCAGCAGCAGCAGCAGCAGCCAGTCCTCCAAGAAAGAGCCATTTCTTACCTTTCCCACAGTGACCAAGACATTAGACATTCAGAGTCCCTGACCCTTTAAATCTTTAACAATAATTAATAGGAGAATGACGGCTATTATTTGCATTAGGTCTTAAGAGATGCTGTAAAAAAAGACACCTTATGTAAGCCAAGAGGGCAGACAGCATGAGCATTCCCAAGTGTGGTTTGGGTTAGCGCATGTTAATGCTTTACTCAGACTTTGTTCTCTCCAAGACAGCAGATGCTCTTTTCTCCCTTGCTCCTATGAATCCCCCTCCCCCTACGTGGCTTTGCCGGCACACCTCTGCTGCTAAGGGAGGAATGCTATGGCCCTCTCCCTCGACAGTCCTTGGCAAATCACACTGGAGCTGCCTTTAGCCAGGAGAGCAGAGGGAGTTTGAGATGTTATTGTGGCCAGGCTACGGGGGGAAAGAAACAATGGAGTCATGACTCCAGGACAGACTTGGGCTTATAAAATCTGAGCTGAAAGTAGAGGGACAATAGATGCCAAATTCTGCCAGGATTGTCACTGTGACAAATTTGGAGGGATCAGAAATGATCCCTCTATGAAGATGTCACCAGGACAATTAATGACACAATACCGAGTATTCCAGTCATGGCTGATCAGGTCTTATAAACCCATCACTGGAATGCAGTATTTTCTAGTTAATAGGCTGTGGGCAATTCTGCACCCGATAAATATAGTGTAATGCTTACCTTAGATAGTTGTTATATTCCGGAGGTTACGCATGACATCGCCAACATCCAGCATCCAAACAGCAAACTGATCTCTTCATCTGCCATTTGAAAGAGGTAGTTCAGGAATCGCATAAAGTGGATTCCCCAAGCTACAATACCTTCTAGAAGCAACGCCAAAAAATGACGTGCTTATCATCATGGGGGATTGGAATGCTAAAGTAGGAAGCCAAAAGATAACCGGGATAACAGGCAAATTTGGCCTTGGAGTACAAAATGAAGCAGGGCACAGGCTGGTAGAATTTTGTCAAGAGAATACAATGGTCATAGCAAACTCTCTTTTCCAACAACCCAAGAGACAACATGGACATCACCAGACGGTCAACACAGAAATCAGATTGACTATGTGCTCTGCAGCCAAAGATGGAAAAGTTCTATCCAGTCAATAAAAACAAGACCAGGAGCTGATTGTGGTTCAGATCATGAGCTTCTTGTTGCAAAATTTAGGCTTAAATTGAAGAAAGTAGGGAAAACCACTAGGCCACTCAGGTATGAACTAAATCATATCCCCAACGAATACACAGTAGAGGTGACAAATAGATTTAAGGAATTAGATCTGATAGACAGAGTGCCTGAAGAACTATGGACGGAGGTTCGCAACATTGTACAAGAGGTAGCAACTAAAACCATCCCAAAGAAAAAGAAATGCAAGAAATCAAAATGGCTGTCTGAGGAAGCTTTACAAATAGCTAAGGAGAGAAGGGAAGTGAAAGGCAAGGGAGAAAGAGAAAAATACACCCAATTGAATGCAGAATTCCAGAGAAAAGCTAGAAGAGATAAGAATGCCTTCTTAAATGAACAGTGCAAACAAATAGAAGAAAACAATAGAATGGGGAGGACCAGAGATCTTTTCAAGAAAATTGGAGATATGAAGAGAACGTTTCGTGCAAAGATGGGTATGATAAGGGACCAAAATGGTAGGGACCTCACAGAAGCAGAAGAGATTAAACAAAGGTGGCTAAAGTAGGAAGCCAAAAGATAACCGGGATAACAGGCAAGTTTGGCCTTGGAGTACAAAATGAAGCAGGGCACAGGCTGGTAGAATTTTGTCAAGAGAATACAATGGTCATAGCAAACACTCTTTTCCAACAACCCAAGAGACGACATGGACATCACCAGACAGTCAACACAGAAATCAGATTGACTATGTGCTCTGCAGCCAAAGATGGAGAAGTTCTATGCAGTCAGTAAAAACAAGACCAGGAGCTGATTGTGGTTCAGATCATCAGCTTCTTGTTGCAAAATTTAGGCTTAAATTGAAGAAAGTAGGGAAAAGTGCGTTTAGTCAAGGCTATGGTATTCCCAGTTGCAATGTATGGCTGTGAAAGTTGGACCATAAGGAAGGCCGAGCGTCAAAGAATTGAGGCTTTTGAAATCTGGTACTGGAGAAGACTCTTGCGAGTCCCTTGGACTGCAAGGCGAACAAACCAGTCAGTCCTAGAGGAGATCAACCCTGACTGCTCCTTAGAAGGCCAGATCCTGAAGATGAAACTCAAATACTTTGGCCACCTCATGAGAAGGAAGGAGAAGAGCCTAATGCTGGGAGCAATCGAGGGCAAAGGAAGAAGGGGATGACAGAGAATGAGGTGGCTGGATGGAGTCACTGAAGCAGTCGGTGCAAACTTAAATAGACTCCAGGGAATGGTGGAGGACAGGAAGGCCTGGAGGATCATTGTCCATGGGGTCACGATGGGTCGGACACGACTTCGCACCTAACAACAACAATAAATTATTATGAGTTTATTATGGGGTTAAGTTTATTATGAGTTTATTATGGGGCAGCTAAGCTGCCCCAAGTCCCATTCTGGTGAAAAGGTGTGATAAAGAAAAAATCTAATAAAGTAAATAAATACAATAAATAAATAATTTCTTCTCTCAGGCTGCACATCCAGGGTTCATTCCGCACACCTTGGATACTGCACTTTCAATGCACTTTAGAAGTAGATTTTCCTGTTTCACACAGGATAATCCACACTAAAAGTGCATCATTCAAGGTGTGTAGAATGAGCCCTAGACTGAGAGACAGGTATGCTTGTAAATACTGGGAGTATAACAGTATGAAAAACGAGGAAATGGAGTCCAAGTTCACACCTAATTATGCGACTTGACACCGCTGGAAAACTCCATTGTTGAATGATGACCACGTGGAAGTGAAGCAGGCCCATGAATAAGCCCATTACTTGGGTTTCGTGTCAAGTAATGCTTAAGGCTTGCCAATATACATCGTCTTGAGAAGCAGGTATCTGGCATCTTGCTTGCCGAAGGAGGATTTGCACGTTTGCCTCTTGATTCACACTTAGCCGCTTGTGATGGACCAGTTGCAGCAACACTCCAGGCTGGCTGAACGCTTAATGGATTGGCTTATAGACCTCTTCCAAACTCTTGAACGCTTAATGGATTGGCTTATAAACCTCCACCATGTTCTCACCACGTGCTGATTAGCGTTTAACAAAACCACCTTGCGACTGGCAGTCAGACTTCAAAGATCTTTTTATTGGGGGGGGGGAAGTGGGGAGGGGGGCTTTCCACCGGAGCAGGCAGCTTTCCCCGCTTAGCGTACAGCAGAAGTGAAAAGAGAGGCTGGCCAATCGCTATCCTTCACAGGGTAGAAAGCTATAAAATCGTATTACCTCATAAAATATTTGCAGGCATGTCCGCATTAGGAAGAAACACATTCCGCCCACCCCCCTAAAGAATAACACACCTGTGTTGCAAATAATTGCCACTGTTCCCAAATTAGATCTGGCTTGCCAGATGTTTGCTCTCCGCCCCACCAAATGGGGCGGGGGGGGTGAGGATCCCCACAAGAAAGCGCAATAGACCCAGAAGATGAATGCCCACAGACCTTCCTTGCCAATCGCCATTTCTCTCAAGTGACCTGATATAGCACACAACCTGGAGTTAGTAGTCTACGTAGATTAGTACTTGGATGGGAGACCACCCCCCCAAAAAAAAAACAGGGGTTGCTGTGCAAAGGCAGGTAGCACAAAACCCCTTCTGTCCCTCTTCTGCCTTGACCCGGATGACCTGGAAGCTAAGCAAGGTCAGGCCTGGTGAATATTTGGATGGGAGACCACCGAGGAAGTTCACAGTCTGCTACACAGAGGCAATCCCCTCTGAATGTCTCTCACTTTGAGAACCTCCTGCAGGGGTTACCCTAAATCAGCTGTAACATCACAGCACTTTACACACACACAAACACACACACACACGCAAACTCTTCTTTTCCTGGTCTCCTTATTAACAGATGGCTCCACAAGCCCTGCTAAATATTTCATATGCCCGAATTGCGAATAGTGCAATTTATCAAAAGCCTGCCTTTTCTCGGCAAATAAGAGGATTCCCAGAGCAATGCTGGGCCCTTCCCTTGCATCTCAAGTCAGGCACACGACAAAGGGATGGGTTTGACCTTCAGACATGGCCCATGAGATGGACATCTCGCCTTAAAGGGAGTCTGGCTGGCCCTGTGCTACTGGGGTAGGTGTGGGGAGAGGAGTTCTCTTCCTTGCAGCCTCTCCCTTGGTCTTTCTCCACTCAACCTGCCCGGATTGCAGAGGATGACGTTGACTTCCCACAGCGCAGATGTTTCTCCCACGCTCCTGCGTGGTAGCTTTTCAAGGAGCCGGGAGCAGATGTTCGTCCGCCCAACCGGTTTTCCCCGCTGACGCTCAGCTTGCTGCTCTCCTTTGGATCCAGAAACAATTCTAGGAAAACAGCTCCAGGGATGGTTTCCCTAACTGGCCCTTCCTGACCCTGCTGCTAGGAGGACTTCCCCTTCTAGGGCAGCTGCCTCTCGACCCGGAGCACCTGCAGCTCTTGCTCAGGGCTGAGTCGGGCCCACCTTCCCTTTCTCGTGGACCTTCTGCTTCCCCAAATGCTCCTGCATGCTCACATAACAGAACCACCAACAACTGGCATCTTCGATCCTAGACAGGTGTGTGTGTGTGGGGGGGGGGACCTTAGGCAGAAAGGGGGAGAGGAGAATAGTTGCTGTTTTCTGTGGCGGCAGGCCCACTCTGCTCCAATTCAGGGGAGTTAATCTTGTTATTTCGTGCATTAGCGTCTCCAAAGAGCTCGATGGGGCATCGTCGTAGAGCTCCTCAGGGAGTGGGGAAGGGGCTTGTGGGAGACGTCATAGACGCCAAGCCTGCAGGGACCTCCAGAATTCTGACACTGTGGTGGCCACGGGCTCAAAATGGCTGCCACCGAATAGCAGGAGGCAGAGCCAGCCGTAAAATGGCTGCCGCCTGTCAGGATCTGCTCTGTGGCCTGGGAAAGAGGCATTAATTTGCTTGTCTGCGTTACCACACTTTGTGTTATGCCTGTGAACTGAGGTGCAGACTCCTTGGTAGGTTGACAAAAGAAGCACTGCCGCTCGGCTTTGGCGGCTAAAATAGCACCAGAGTGTAACTTGTTGGGTTGTTTTCTTGGGAAGGCATTGAACCTCCGTTCTTGGGAAGGTAGTGAGCCTCCCTTCTCTCAATCGGGTTGTGTCAGTGTGCCGTTGGGGAGTAGGGGTATTGGGAAACATATTGAGCTGTGTGTATCTAGCAAATCAGTTTCAACAAGAAGTCTTATGAACTCTGTTTCACTTGACCAATAAACCGCTTTTGCTGACATGCCAAGCCTGGTTTCTTGAGGGGTCAGGGAGGATGTGACACCAACAGCCAATCAATGCCTTGCTGTCCAAAAGCCCCACCTGGCCCATCCACTTTTTAAAACATATGGCAGGTGCCAGAAATGACTTTGGCTTTGGACACCACACTGGGGGGCCCAACTGCAGCCAGTCCTCAACAGAGGTAAAAATTTGTACTGCCCACAACAAAAACAAGAATTGTACTCTTTGTAAAGGATACTCTGAAGCAGATCTCTCGCAATCAGCACTAAGCCAGCTTGATGTAGTAATTAAGAATGGCAGCCTCTATTCTGGCAAGCTGGGTTTGAGTCCTCACTCCTCCACATGCAGCCATCTGGGTGACCTTGGGCCAGCTGATAGAGCTGTTCTCATAGAGCAATTCTGTCATGACTCTCTCAGTTCAACTACCTCACAGGATGCCTGTTGTGGGGAGAGGAAGGGAAGGCAATTGTAAGCCGCTTTGAGACTCCTGTGGGAAGTGAAAAGCAGGGTATGAAAACCAACTCTTAGAAGAAGAGTTTTAACTGTGTATGTGTGTGAAGCGGGGTCCAGCTGCAGCTGACTTATAGTGACTCTGGAGGGTTTTCAAGCCAAGAGATTTTAGGCGCTGGTTTGCCATTGCCTGTCTCTGCACAGCGACCCACTGTAGTAAAAGCACAAAAGACATTCATGCACAAAGCTGTGGTCCACTAGAAATGAAAATGAAACAATGTATTTGTGAGTCCTAATTGACCCTGGAAGAAGATACTCGAAACAAGGGAACGTACCCGAGAGTTCCGTTGATGTGACTCCATGGAAAACTTCCACCACTCCAGAAAAGAGAATTTGCAAAGAAGAATCTAATGGAAGCTTTTCATGCAGTGGACGGGCTAAGGATTTGGGGGATTATTACTGATGGCTGCTATTGTAATGTAATGCAATTCATTAATTTATTAATACACTAGCCCAAAAGCCCATTGCATTCAGGAATGCAGGCAGCGGCAGGGAGAGCGGGCTTGGGGGGGGAATGTACTGGAAGCAACGGTCGCATTGGCAGTGTGGAGGTCGTTGGCAGCCAGGCTGCTGGGAAGGAGAGCGCGCGCGCGGAGGGCTGGTGGCTAGCGGAGAGGGCGGTGGCACATCCTCTCTGCACAGCGACCGGCCAGGAGCGTGGCGCTGGCGGTAAGGGTCATTGGGAGGGCCTGGTTCGCCTGCAGGCGGTGCAGCTCCGTGGGCAGGAAGGCCTCTGTAGAGGCGGAGGCTCCATGGCGTGAGGGTACTGGGCTGCAGGGCACGGCCGCCAAGGTGTGTGTGGCTCCGTGGCGGGTGGGCAGAGGGCCGTGTGGCACCCTGCAGCCTGGAAGGAGGCAAGTCGGCCAAGTGGAGCCCTCACCGGCCAGGAGCTGTGTGGCCAGGAGCTGTGTGGTAGCAAGGCTTGGCGAACAATCCCACATGGCTGGGGGAGGCAGGCATTCCAGGGGCCGTCCCAATCCGGAGGCGCCAAGCAAAGCTAGGCACCTCCGAATTGGCCTGCTGTCTGTGGATTCCGAGGCCCGGACAGACCCAGACAGCAGAGCGTAGACCTGGACAGTGCCGCCCAGATAGCTCTTTCAACTTTATTTAAGAGCCAACGGTTAAGATGTTGTGTGTTTTAAATGAGAGTCTCCATGTTTTGTACACGGTATTTTGTATATTTCCAGAGTGAACATTCCTATTACTGTGTGTCTTTTTTATTGTTAGGATTTTATACGGTTCAAAGTGCTTCCCGTAACCCCGGGAAGCCTTACAACAACCCTGTAAAGTAGGCCAGCATTGTCATGCTCTTGTGTTGCAGGTCCATTTGCTAGAACCAAGAAGGTGGCAAGGGCATTCATTGCTGGGGAAGCAGGAAGCAGTTTCTGTGGCACCTTCAAGACCAACGGGATGTCCAAGGTCTAATCTTATGAGAGTTGTCGTATCTTATGCCCGTTGTCAGTTCTAACACAGAGTTTTTACTCCCAAACGCTCGTAACCATGGGAATTATGTGGTTCTTGGACCGCTTGGATTTGAATCTTGCTCTTCTACCGCAGCCCTACGCAGCTACCGACCTGAAATCATCTTTAGGGGAGCAAGCCTTGAACCAGTGGCTAGCCCAGGCTCCTTTTGTTGTCACTAAACTGAAATATAGTGGAAATAACGGGACTTGCTTAGACTCATAGTATCCTAGTCCAACTCAATTCAACTAAAGCATCCATGATGGGAAAGCTTAAGGATTAGAAACCCACCAGATGCTTAGCAGGAGTTCTGTTAGTGCAGGCAAAGGGACTGTCTGAGCCCCCCCCCCCCCCGCCCGCCCGCATCCACAGGGAATGAAAGCCCTTTATCCCTGGATCCTGCAGCACTGCCAGGAAAGGGAGACTTCAGCATTTGCTCTCTTGAGAGGTTATCTGAAACAGGATTCCACTGCATCAAAGATCAGACTAGGCCAGTCTTAACTGATACATCACCCTCTTGGCATGGACTTAAAGGACTTGGAGTTACGCCATAAAATGCCGACGTTTGAACATTAACCGCACATGTTAATTTCATCAGAGAATTTGTTAAAGGCCACCAGGCTGTGACCTCAAAACCTGCTGGCTACCAGACGTATGGTTAAGCTTCTCTTCTTAAAAGCGATCAGGTCATTTCAGCATCTACAGATTTCCGCTTGGTCCAGCTGGTTGTTTGGGAACCAGACAACTGTCCAGACAACTGAACCAGGGTTTATTGAGCTCCTGGTGGCTTGCCTTAAAAGGGTGATGGGCAGCAGGGACAGAACGCTAAGGGAAACACTTGTCCATGGAGTTCCTCCAAGCACATAGGCGTCATTTTTAGAGGCCAGCAACCTAGGCTGATTCTGCACTTACTTTGTTTATTCCGCTGTGGATCCTGATGAATTCAGATCGATTTGAACTCGGGTCTTCCTCTGTCCACCCCTCCAGTTGAAACAAAGGGCTCTGTACTCCATTGGGAAAGCTCAGAAGGGGAGGGGAGCCAAGCACAGCAGGAGTCTCCTTTTATTGAATGGGGGTGCGGGGTGGGAAGAGGATTGGAGACAGCAGAGGACGGGGAATAAATCCAAGAGGAAAATCTCTGCCAAGTTAGGGCTTCTGGAGCTTCTGCCGAGAGAAGTTAGGGCTCTCTCAGCCTCGCCTCCCTTCCTCTCCCCACAAGAGACACCCTGAGAGGTGGGTGAGGCTGAGAGAGCCCTGAGATTACTGAAGCAGAAGAGTTGGTTCTTATATGTCGCTTTTCTCTACCCGAAGGAGTCTCAAAGCTTACATTCGCCTTCCCTTTCCTCTCCCCACAAGAGACACCCTGAGAGGTGGGTGAGGCTGAGAGAGCCCTGATATCACTGCTCGATCAGAACAGCTTTATCAGTGCTGTGGCGAACCCAAGGTCACCCAGCTGGCTGCACATTGGGCGAGGAGCAGGGAATCAAACCCTGGATGAGGATGAGGATGAAGTACTGCCTCTGCCATTTGCGTCCCTCCAGCTGCCTATACAAGTGAGGAATGTACTTGTGTTGAATTGGCTTCTCAGTGCTTCTCAGGCGAGGCATGAAGGGCTCCTCCTTTCAGTTGCTTGTTCAGCTGAGAACACTCACAAGTTTCTCTTCTGCTCTGAGGAACGGTGGAAGAGCAGCTCCAAAGTGAGGTCAGGCTTGCAGCGGTCCATCTATCGCACAGGAGAGGACTTTCACAGAGGTGCTTATTTGGGCAGGCAGTCAAAGAACGCCGCTCCTCGGCAGAATGAAGGTGCTGATCTGAGTTGTCAGGGGCTTTTGGTTCTGGAAGAGGAAACAAAGGACTATGCCTCACCCTCATCATGCGGCCTAGAATAGAATCATAGAGAACTGGCTAGGGAACTGGCTAGAAAGCCACACTCAAAGACTGGTTGTCCATGGTATTTCATCAGAGTGGTGAGCATAGAGCACCACAGGGCTAGTTGCTGGATCCGGTACTTGTCAACATTTTTATCAGTGATCTTGACAAGGGGGTACGGGGAGTCCTCGTTAAATTTCCGGATGACACCAAATTGGGCGGAGTAGCGAACGCCCCAGAAGATAGAGTTCAACGAGATCTGAACAAGTTGGAAAAGTGGGCAAGTGAGAAGAAGATGCAATCCAATAAGGAGAAGTACAGAGTTCTACATCTGAGTAGCAAAAAAGAGAAATATGCATATTGGGTGAGAGAGACACTTCTGGGTAGCAGTATGTGTGTGAATGAGATCACGGGGTACTTATGGACTGTAATCTAAATATGAGCAGACAGTATGATGCGGTGGTAAGGAAGGCAAAGGCATCACATTGAAATCAGAAGATGTAGTCGTCACAGTGTATACTGCCTTGGTCAGACCCCACCTGGAGTCCTGTGTGCAGATCTGGAGGCCTCATTTCAAAACGGTTATGAACAACATTGAGAGGGTTCAGAGGAGAGCGAGGAGAATGACCCAGGGCCTGGGGACCGAGCCCTGTGAGGAAAGGCTGAGGGACTTGGGAATGTTCAGCCTGGAGAAGAAGAGGTTGAGAGGGGACAGGATTGATCTCTTGAAGTATGTGAAAGGTTGAGACTTAGAGGAGGACAGGGAAAGGTTCCTGTTGGCAGCAGAGGATGGGACCCACATTATTGGGTTTAAACTACATGGAGAACCATATCAGCTAGAGATCAGTGAAAAAAATTCACAGTTAGAGTAGTTCTGCCGTAGAATGGGCTGCCTAAGGAGGTGGTAAGCTCCCCCTCACTGGCAGTCTTCCAGCAGTGGCTGGACAGACACTGTTTACGGATGCTTTAGGCTGATCCTTCATTGAGTAGAGGGCTGGATTTGGTGGCCTGCATGGCCCCTTCCAACCACCCCTGCTCAATGCAGGACCTGCCTAAAGCATCCATAATTATCTGTCCGGCTGCTGCTTAAAGACCACCAATGAGTGGGTGAGCATCGCCTATTTTGGCAGTGTATTCGAGTGCTGAACTACGCTGTGAATTTCCACCTCTGATATCCAGCTAGTACCATTCTCCATGTAGTTTAAACCCATCCCTGTGGGGTCTATCCTCTGCTGCCAACAGGAACCTTTCCCTGCCCTCCTCCAAGTGACAACTCTTAATATACTCAAAGAGGGTCATCATATCCCCTTCTCAGGGCCATTTCGCACGGCTTCAAAGTAGCAGAATGGTTGCTATTTGGAAACGCTACTAATTTGACATAACCCACGACGTCGTAGACAATCTGCAACAATCCTGAAACCAATCAGCAAAAAGCGCTTCGTTGTGGCGCTTTCAGGGGAATCCAGAAAAGTGGATTCACCCTCCGGATAGCGATACACTCCTGCAACCAATCTGCAACAGTAGCGCTAAAGATTTGTGCGTTACCATTGTTGCTGGTTCTTCAAAGTCCCTCCCCCTGGCTCTCTCCTCCAAACTTCCGGCAAAGCGATCGCCATTTTTTTTTCTCCGAGCGAGCGGGGATAAACGCACCGGCGAGCCTCTTTCTGTTTAGAGGCTTCCCTGGCTTCAGTCCTTCACCTTTAGTCACTAAGCACAAACAACTGAAAAGCCCGTTTGCTGAAATAAAGTCCCTTTATTTTTTACAAATAAATTCAGCCGAAAATCGTGCCCGTGAGAGGGGGGGGGATTTTTTTTTTTATCACTCGAGGCAGCGTGCAAATGATCATACAATCAAACGACAGCTCACATTAGGCAGCTGGATGGGTCTCTCCGTAGCAACGAATCTACCTAGATTCATTGCTATGGGTCGTTTTTTTTTTAAAAAAAAACCTTTCTTAAAGGGAAAGGGGCTGTTTGGGAGCATGCTAACGGCTGCCCATTGGCTGCTTGACGGCCAGGGGCGGGACGAGCTTGGCAATAGCGCTTCCTTTCTAGCAATTTCTGCCGAGACCGGAAGCCTGTGGGAAACGCTAAAAAACGCAACTGATTCCACTACAAAGGCAGGTATGCATAACGACGAATTCCACTATTTTAAATGGCGATTTTTCATTCCGCAAACAATTTGCAACAAAGATCCCTGTGCGAAAAGGCCCTCAGTTTTGTCCACACTCTCTGGATTCTTCACTCCTCACTAAAAATCAATGCCAAACCAAGACTCCTGCACACAGGTATGGAGAGGCACATCTGTGCGCTGGTTATGAGCCTGCATTTCACCAAGTAAGGCTGGAAATACATGGCCATGTGAATGGATTTAAGGGGGAAAATGTTCTTCTATAGTCAGTTAACCACATCACCCCAGCAGTCCCACATTGACTCAGGCTAAAGTTGGAGATCACTGCAGATGGGGACTGCAGCAAAGAAATTAAAAGATGCTTGCTCCTGGGGAGGAAAGCTATGGCAAATCTAGACAGCATCCTAAAAAGCAGAGACATCACCCTGCCAACAAAAGAGTGTTTAGTCAAGGCTATGGTCTTCCCAGTTGCAGTGTATGGCTGTGAAAGTTGGACCATAAGGAAGGCCGAGTGTCAAAGAATTGAGGCTTTTGAACTCTGGTGCTGGAGAAGACTCTTGCGAGTCCCTTGGACTGCAAGACGAAAAAAACGGTCAATCCTAGAGGAGATCAGCCCTGACTGCTCCTTTGAAGGCCAGATCCTGAAGATGAAACTCAAATACTTTGGCCACCTCATGAGAAGGAAGGACTCCTTGGAGAAGAGCCTTATGCTGGGAGCGACTGAGGGCAAAAGAAGAAGGGGACGACCAACCGAAACCAAAGCCTACCTTTTACAGGTGATTAAAATAACATCTGGAGGATTGTTTGGTGTCTATGTCCAAATCTTATTTGGGTTTGAGTAAGAACCTTTAACCTCATAACCTTGCCATGAACCAGTTTGCTCTAGCAGTCTATCTGAATCAATCCCTGCTCTTTAACCAGGTGGATCTCTTTGTGGGTCAGCCAGCTCCCCCCCCCCACTCCCTTCATTGGACAATCTATCTTTAGAATAATTCAATACTTGTCTCCAACTAAAGTTTCTTCCCTCTCCATTGCAATGGCATGTCAAAATATTTCGTAAAATAAAGCAATAAAAGAATTTTAGAAATAGATATGTCAACATGAATAAAAACCACATTTCTAACTTAATGAGTTGACGAAACATGTCACAACAGTGAGTTTTTTTTCTTGCAATGAAACATCAAAATCTCATCTCGTTTATGTTACTTTTGAGCAAAATCTAAAAGTTTTGACGAAATTTCTGTTTTGACAAGGCTTTTTCTATTTTTTTTGTCCAGGAAAAAATCGAGAGCGGTACAGGAAGTCAGTTTGGTTTTATATGCTTGGCTGAGTTGACACATGAAACGGGACCAGCAGTTAATATTTATATTCCTAGCATTTGCATTTTTTTTAAGGAACATGGGAAGAGTGTGTGTAGTGACTCTGACAGAACAGGGTATGTACAGAGTACAGGGTACAGAGGAGAGCGACGAAGATGATCTGGGGCCAAGGGGCCAAGCCCTATGAAGATAGGTTGAGGGACTTGGGAATGTTCAGCCTGGAGAAAGGGAGGTTGAGAGGGGACATGATAGCCCTCTTTAAGTATTTGAAAGGTTGTCACTTGGAGGAGAGCAGGATGCTGTTTCTGTTGGCTGCAGAGGAGAGGACACGCAGTAATGGGTTTAAACTACAAGTCCAACGATATAAACTACAAGTCCAACAATATATCAGGAAAAAAATGTTCAGTCAGAGTAGTTCAGCAGTGGAATAGGCTGCCTAAGGAGGTGGTGAGCTCCCCCTCACTGGCACTCTTCAAGCAAAGGCTGGATACACACTTTTCTTGAATGCTTTAGGATGCTTAGGGCTGATCCTGCGTTGAGCAGGGGCTTGGACTAGATGGCCTGTATGGCCCCTTCCAACTCTATGATTCTATGATTCTAACCACGGCTGTAAGAACAGCTAGTGAGCCTTGCCCAGAAAGGATGGTCTGACCCCCCTGCCAAGTGGAAGTTCTCTGACCCTCAGTCACCAAGCAGCCAGCCAGCAAGGGGATTTACCGGTAGAAAGGGGAACACCCAGACCAAATTGCTGGCACTGCAGAAGAAGTAGAGTTGGTTTCTATAGGCTGCTTTTCTCTACTAGGAGTCTGAAAGCAGCTTACAATTGCCTTCCCGTTCCTCTCCCCACAACAGACACCCTGACTATTTCCACACTGGAGGATCTGTGCCGGGCTGCAGGCTGGAGTTAGAGCCAGGGCAGGTTGCCCCGCCTCTTCCTGCTCCCACACGGAGCAGCACATGGCTTGGTGCACCTCATCCGGTTCAGATTTGTGCTCGCACACGAGAGCCAGGGACAGTGAGAGAGCCCTGATATTACCGCCGGGTCAAAACAGGTTTATCAGTACTGTGGTGAGCCCAAGGTCACCCAGCTGGCTACATGTGGGGGAGCGGAGAATCAAACCAGATTAGAAGTCAGATTAGAAGTCACCACTTTTAACCACTATACCAAGCTGGCTCATCATGCCAGCAACTTCTCTAGTATTTGAACAAGAACTCTGGTAGAAGTACGGTTGTCAGGTTCCCAGTGGCCACCAGCAGGAGATGGGAGACTAGGTTCCAGGACCTGGTTGGAAAACTCTTGGAGATTTGGGGAAGGACCTGGGGAGGACCAGGACATCAAGGGGGTATGATGCCACAGAGTCCACCCATTTCTCCAGGGCAACTAATCCCTGTAGTCTGGAGAAGATCTGTAATTCTGGGGGATCCCTAGAGAGAAGCCAGTTTTACCATAGAGTTTTTGCCCAAATACCAGAGCATCCCTGAGAAGTTCCCGGTATGAGGACATCACCTCTCATGTGATACTGGCAATGTGGCCTGGGACCTTCTGTTTCTGCTGGTCACCAGGAGGGCTGTGGAGACCTGCCCAGTAAGAAAGTATGGCTGAAAGGGTTCCACACTACATATCTGCCTAGGGCCTGTAGAGATGAGTCGGTGCTGTGTCATAAGAAAACGGGAGATATTATCATCGACGACTAATATTGCTGGAATTTGAACCAGACTGAGCCGTAAGCAGCGCACTGGATCCCGGCGGGAGCCATTCAGATGGCACACCCACCAAGGGTAAGGGCACCATTTGTCATGACCACAGTTGACTTCAGTTTCTTTTGAATCAGCTGAGGCCAAACATTGTGCTAACATACCTCAGGAGCCCTGTTGGAATGACTTCCCAGCATCCCACAGGTGGCCTTTTCACTGGGCCCATTAAGTACTTCAACCCCCCTCCACACTGCCCCGTAATTTCCACTATAACCAGTGGGCGTTTCCACTGTTCACATTGGCCGTAAACTGCCCTAGCTGCATGGAGGACTGCCGCTCCGAGCCCTACCCACCGCAGCCTCCGGCTCCCGAAGCCGTCCAACTGATCCCGCCTCTCCATTCGGCGCCTGTTGTGGTGGCTCCTTTTGGCGTTGAGGTCTTTCAACGCGGTCAGTTGCTCCGCCCGACCAGGCAGTAAGGCAAATTTGACGGTAAACTCCAGAAGCCCTGAAAAATGGTCTCGGGGGAGCTGGAAAGGCTGAGCCAGTCCACAGTGGAAATACTTGTGGCTGGGTTTTCCCCCTGTTTGGGAAATGTTTTGCTCTTGGATGGCCCATCAACTTCTTAATTCCCCTCCCAGCAGCATGTGTTCATGCTCGAATTGGAGGAGGTGACTGGTAAGGCCTCCCCCCCCCGCGCCCCCCGCAGCCCTCCAAGTGATGATCCTGACCCAATTCCCAACCTTTTATAAACAAGCAAGGGTGAGTCGGGGGACTGCCAGCCAACCGTCTTATATCCCCTCAGCTCCATTTTGAGTCTTGACTAGCCTATTATCAGGAAAGAACCCAAATATTTATATAGCTCGCTTCCCAGGTCAGGCAGTGTGAAAACATGTTTCGCGTTGCCCGGGAAGCAAGAAAAATACGCCTTGCTTTATGTGAATTAGAGGCTGGGGTGTTTTATTTTTCCTCTTTTTTTCTGGATGTGCAAAGGGATTTTGCTACTGGGGGTGAGATGACCCACTGGAATCCATCAAAAGACTTGGTTTCCTAATTTTAGGCCATGCAGTCACTTCTGGAAGTGTAAAATGTCTATGAAGGTCCTCCTCCCCATTTTATGTTATAATTTAGTGCCATAAGAGTGCAGCTATATTCAAACTCCAAGTTTTGTTGTTGTTGTTAGGTGCGAAGTCATGTCTGACCCATCGCGACCCCATGGACAATGATCCTCCAGGCCTTCTTGTCCTCTACCATTCCCCAGAGTCCATTTAAGTTTGCACCGACTGCTTCAGTGACTCCATCCAGCCACTTCGTTCTCTGTCGTCCCCTTTTTCTTTTGCCCTCAATCGCTCCCAGCATTAGGCTCTTCTCCAGGGAGTCATTCCTTCTCACGAGGTGGCCAAAGTATTTGAGTTTCATCTTCAGGATCTGGCCTTCTAAGGAGCAGGCAGGGCTGATCTCCTCTAGGACTGACCGGTTTGTTCGCCTTGCAGTCCAAGGGACTCGCAAGAGTCTTCTCCAGCACCAGAGTTCAAAAGCCTCAATTCTTCCTTATGGTCCAACTTTTGCAGCCATACATTGCAACTGGGAAGACCATAGCCTTGACTAAACGCACTTTTGTTGGCAGGGTGATGTCTCTGCTTTTAAGGATGCTGTCTAGATTTGCCATAGCTTTCCTCCCCAGGAGCAAGCGCCTTTTAATTTCTTTGCTGCAGTCCCCATCTGCAGTTATTTTGGAGCCCAGGAAAATAAAATCTGTCACTATCTTCAAGGATCGCTGCCTTGCCGTGGCAAGGGGGCTTGCGTGGCTCAGTGAAGCTATGAGCTATGCCGTACAGGGCCACCCAAGACGGAAAGATCATAGCAGAGACACAAGGTGAACCACTCCAGTATCTTTGCCATGAAAACCCAATGGACAGTTTGGTTGGTTAACCACTTTTAGAAAGTTCAGGCAAATACAGCAACAGAAAAAGATCCTGAAATCATCGATAAGTATAAATAAACAATTTCCTAGAGATTAAGGCGATCAACAATTCCCAGGTACAGGCAGGTCTGCAATGTTTATCCAAAGGCCTGACGGAACAGAGCAGCCTGATATGCTTTACATGTACTTACATAATAGGAATGCTGGCCTTCCTTTTCCTCTCCCCACAATAGTCACCCTGTGAAGGCTGAGAGAGCCCTGAGATTACTGAAGAAGAAGAAGAAGAAGAAGAAGAAGAAGAAGAAGAAGAAGAAGAAGAAGAAGAAGAAGAAGAAGAAGAAGAAGAAGAAGTTGGTTCTTATATGCCGCTTTTCTTTATCTGAAGGAGTCTCAGAGTGGCTTACATTCGCCTCCCCTTTCCTCTCCCCACAATAGACACCCTGTGAGGGAGGTGAGGTGAGAGAGCCCTGAGATTACTGAAGAAGAACAGACACCCTGTGAGGTAGAAGAAGAGTTGGTTCTTATATGCTGCTTTTCTCTACCCGAAGGAGTCTCAAAGTGGCTTACATTTGCCTTCCCTTTCCTCTCCCCACAACAGACACCCTGTGAGGGAGATGAGGCTGGGAGAGCCCTGATATTCCTGCTCGGTCAGAACAGCTTTCTCAGTGCTGTGGGGAGCCGAAGGTCACCCAGCTGGTTGCATGTGGGGGAGCAGGGAATCAAACCCAGCTCGCCAGATTAGGGGTCAGCACTCCACCAAGCTGGCTCAACCTAGAGCCGGTAGACCTATGCCCCCATCACATGCTGGAGGCCAGGAGGGACGTCACATGCCTAAATTTGAAGCTGCCTTATATCAAAGTCAGTGTTGTCTACTCTGATCACCAGTGCCTTTCCAGGGCCTCAAGCAGAGGAACAGGGGAGAGGAAATAATAATAAATGCAAAGGTGTATTTGTTTCTATGCCAATCCCGACCCATAAAGGATTAATGCCAGGCAGAGTCTGTGTTTTGGACTGACAAGCTAAGAAGGGGGGGGGGGAGAAAAGCTAGTGAGATGGGGCCCAATCTGACAAGAGCCTCAAGTCCGTCAGTCAAGGAATACAAATGAGAGCCCAGTAGCACCTTTAAGACCAACAAAGATTTATTCTAGGCATGAGCTTTCGAGTGCAGGCACTCGTCCTTGAAAGCTCATGTATTGAATAAATCTTTGTTGGACTTAAAGGTGCTACTGGAATCTGATTTTGTTGTGCTACTTCAGACCAACACGGCTACCCACTTGAGTCAAGGGAGAGACACTCGAGCAGGAGAGCTTGAGGGGAAAATCTGGACTCAGTGGGGAACAGTCGAGTTCTAGACAGTGTTCTGGAGAATAAATGAAAGGCAGGCTGAAAAGGAGCTTCAGGGGAAGAAATCCCAGCTCTGGTGTGCAGTGGAGGAAGAGTCTCCTGGGGAAAGAAGCCTTTCCACCCCGGGTCCCAAGAGAACTGAGCTGCTGGATTCAGGAGAGCTCTGAAAGAAAGTGTGGTCTTTGAGAACTGGGGGGTATTGGGACCAAGAATAAAGAGGACCACTGTCTAGCCTTGAGGGAACCCGAATTCAAGTCTGTGAAGCTTTCCCGGGGGAAAGAACTACAACTCCCTCCATAACAAAGTCTGCTTCACAATTAATAATCGACTGGAACGTCGTTTAAGAACATCCATGTATTTAATAAAGTTCCGTAAAGTCAGTGATCTAAACTCTGAAGTAAAACTGTATGCCTCAGGCAGAAAGGGGGCACTTTATTTCTATCAGCTGGTTCAGAAATCCTTTTCTATTACAAGGGACTAGGATGGGGCAATTTGAAAACTAGTTGATATATATAATACCAGATACCAGGCTGACCAGCAGGAACAAGAGGAATAAGGTTAGGGAACTTCCATGTTGTTTAAAAGAGACAACGTCGTGTGTCTTAGTTCGCTGCCCTCTTCCTTCATACTTGAGTCCAAAAAGGAGGGCGCCTCAAGGTTATTGAGGCTGAGGGAGGGACGGATCTCAAAGGGGCATCATGCCATTGAGTCCACCTTCCAAAATGGCCATTTCCATCAGGGGAGCTGATCTCTGTTACCTGGAGATTACTTGTAACCCTAGTGTGTCCTCCTTCAACGATCTTGTCAGGCCTTTCCTAGCTTTCTAGAGCTCCCTCCTCCCCTCCACCTCCCACTCCCTGTCATTACCTGCTTCCATGGCTCGCTGGGCTGGCCCCACCCCCCAATAGTCTCCCGGGGCTTTCCCACTCTCTGGAGGGCGGGTGTGCACTCAGAAGGCCATCAGAGGCAGCGCCAGCCCAGTGAGCCCCAGCGCTGAGGCACACCTGCTGCCACCACCCCACCAATCTTCCGAGGCTGCTCCTGCTCTCCGGAGACTGGGAACAGCCTCGGAAGACTAGCAGTGTTGGCAATGCCAGAGCAATGAGAGTGCCTCACTGCTCTGGCAACCCTGCTGCTGCTGCGGTCCATCTAGTGGCATGCTCTCTAAGCCAGGATGGCGGACATCATGTCCGTCTACATTTCCGTTTGAGGGAGCGCACCAGTAGATGTTCCACATAAAAAATCTGCACAGCCAATCTAATCTCCAATGGTGAATCAGAAGCCTTACTGAGCATAAGCCCTACTTTCTTAAACACTGATGATGCCAAGAAAGTTGTTGGAGAACTCTGACCAACCAGTATTTGATAGTAGCAAAAGAACTAGTGGAAATACAAGCAAAAATTCTAATTCATTACACTTTTGAAATTCATGCGGAGGTTTGTTTGTTTGTTTATCTCTCTGAGGAACATTTGGGACTGGGATCAAAGGTCCAAAACTTTCATTTACGACATTTCTCGGATGAACACTTATAGGATTTTAAGCGTTTATGGGATTTTGAACACTTGGCTCTGAGGGAAGTGAATCACCCAGTTGAAGCATGAAAGGTCAGCGCAATATTCTGAGACTCCGACAAAAGGAACAGGACAAATTTAAACAAGCCAGAAACCATCCGTGGGAGGATCATTTCTACTTCGGGACTCTGCTGGCCGGGTGAAAAACCTCATGGGGGCCATAACTGCAGGGTAGACGCCTCTGTGGTTTCAGATTTGCTGATTCAGCTCAGTCAATCAAAACATGTTATTGTTGTTGTGAGACTTTTACTTGAAAAAGCAGCCCCACCCCCCAAAAAAAACTGCCTTTCATGTATATATTCTCTGTTTAATTTCCTTGGATCAACTTCATGTTCTACATCCCTGCCCATCACTCAGGAGATGTTGAGGACAGACAACGAGAGATGGTCGTCTCCCTCACGTCCCGTCGGTGACCTTCTTTGAGTCACCTGGAGGGCAGCTCTTGGGAACACAACCCTGGAGTACAGGGGACCTTTGGCATAATCCCGCCAAGAAATGCTTCATAAAAGTAAAACAAATCCTTATACAATTATTTCAGCCACCCCCTTTAATCAAGAAGGTTCCTTTTAAACGAAACAAAAACAAAAAAACCCTTTGCAGCCAAAACATGAGGCGTCAATAAATGAAACCACTGGAATGTTCTAGAAAGCCAGCATGGAAACCCCTTCTCCACTCCAAGGAACCATGTCTGTCAGGACGTCTTCTCTCTGAGGCCAAACGAACGAACGACCGTCTCCATAAATGGCTCATGTAATGACAAATTCCAGAGGGGTAACCGAGTTCATCTCCTGCACACAAAATAACAAGACAATTCTGTGGCCTCTTGCAAGACTAACACGTTTGTTAGCATTTGTAGCGTTCACAAACCAGATCCATGGAGTCTGGCTTGGGAACGCTTACAACAAAGGTGTCTTGAAGGAGCCACAGCACGGTGTCAACTGGCTTTGATTCCTCACTCTTCTGCATGCAGCCTTGGCCCAGTCCCGGTTCTCTCAGAACTCTCTCAGCCGCACCTTCCTCACAAGGGGCCTGTTGCGGGGAGAGGAAGGGAAGGCCATTGTCAGCCTCTTTGAGACCCAGGAGGCCTGGTGGGGGACCTTGGCCCAGTCCCAGTTCTCTCAGGACTCTCTCAGCCCCACCTGCCTCACAAAGGGCCTGTTGTTGGGAGAGGAATACTAATATGTTAGTATTGAAAACGTATAAATTTGGGTAACGTAATTTTTCTCTTCAACTATCCCTCTAATATGGTTTTCAGTTCCCTATTATTATGAGAACTTACTGAATTATAGTATTTTGTAATAATTATAGTGTCATTCTGGGTTTTTAAGTGTCTTTACACCTGAGGAGCTGAGGAACCACCCAGAGCCGCAAGGAATGGGTGGTATAGAAATCCAAATAAATAAATACATAAATAAATAAATAAATAAATAAGTACATCTGAATCTGAAACATGTGATGTTGGCAACGGGGGAGGGGGGTGTGTGGGGGGGGTGATGCTCTGGCTTTTGGGCAAAAGCTCTATGGTAGCCTTAGCTTAGATTTGGGGGATGACGCCTGGGGAGGGCAGGGTTGGGTGGAGGAAGAGATCTCGGAAGGATATAACGCCATAGAGTTCAACTTCCAAAGCAGCCATTTTCTGCAGGGGGACTGACCTCTTTTACCTGGAAACCGGTCATAATTCTGGGACATCTCCAGTCATCGCCTGGAATCTGGCAAATCTTAGTCTGCAAGAAGAAAGGGTGGGGATGCCATTCCTCCAATCTTCCCAATAGTTTCTCGAAGAGAGGTGAAATAAACATGCATCTAGGGCCATTTTCGAAGGGGCCTATGACCAGCCGTTTCAAGTTCTCCAGTAGCATAAGGGCATGAATGCTCCAGGAGTGGTACGCCATGGTATCTGCCTTCTAATAACGCAGGTGGAAGAGCATTGAAACAGGCCAGAGTTTGGGAATCAATAAATCAGATCTTGTCCCTGATGTTAAGTATGTCAGGATCCATGTCTCCCAAACTGGCATACTGTCTTACACAACTAGTGGCACCCCCCCCCCCACAAAAGTCTAGGCTTGAGCCAAAGCCAAGCCAGGTCAGACCCCATCTTAAGAGCTTGCTCTTGGCCACAGGTTCAGAACAGCAGCCTCTGCCTGACACAGGTACGTCCTGACTCAAGATGGCTCTCCTCCTAACCCCCCCACCCAACCCATTGTATTGTTGATCCAGTGCCCTGGATAAAACCTGTTTGCCCACGGGCTCCTAGGCAAACCTTTTGACTTCCATAGGACTCATGCTTGACCTCTCTGCCAGGGGAAATTTCTCCCCCAAATCCTTCAGGTAGACCTATTGAGACATGATGGCTCCCTTTTTGTAGACCCATCAACTTCTTTGTCTAAGCCTATCAACGGCCATCTCCGGACCAGGCCAGGGCATTGCCCAGCATCCTGCTCCATGGAAAATTCCATCAAGTGCTCACCTGGGCCACATCACATAGCCTCCCCCCAAAATATATATATATATAAACAGTGGCTGCACACAGCCACCGCATGCTTTTCAAGACAGGACCCATTGGAAGCTCCCTTCACTCCATCCATCTCTCACCTTGAAAAACTTAAGGAGGCACCCTAAGTTGGCTGTGATTTGACAGCATGTTCCACCACCATTGAGCACCACAGAATGCTTCCTGGGGCGCCAGAGGTCAACCCACAGCCAGGCAGGTCAAAGTTGCAAATGAGGGGATTTCAGAACCATCTGGAGAACCTGAACGGTTCCCTGCTTCTGTCCTGAGAAGCCACATGAAAGGTGAAGGTATCCCCTGTGCAAGCATCGGGTCATGTCTGACCCTTGGGGTGACGCCCTCCAGCGTTTTCATGGCAGACTCAATACGGGGTGGTTTGCCAGTGCCTTCCCCGGTCATTACCGTTTACCCCCCAGCAAGCTGGGTACTCATTTTACCGACCTCGGAAGGATGGAAGGCTGAGTCGACCTTGAGCCGGCTGCTGGGATCGAACTCCCAGCCTCATGGAAAGAGCTTCAGACTGCATGTCTGCTGCCTTACCACTCTGCACCGCAAGAGGCTCTGATAAGCCACATGGCTGCTTGGAAAACTGTGACCCCTTGACCTCAGGCTGCCCAAGATCAGCATATTTACAGGCTGGGAAAATGGCGCTCCATTCTCCCCACCCTCCAGCTAACCAGCCATTCTTGATCTCCGGAGAAGATTCCAGCCTTCCCGTGAAATCGCAGCCATTCCGCTATTAGCCAGCGATCCGGCAGCCTCTGCTGCGCTCACATTGGCACAACTTTCACCTGATCTTCTTGGGGGAGGGGAGACGAAAGAGGGAGTGAAGGGGAGGGGGGGGCTTTCTATTGCACAGAGACAGACCAGGCTTTCGGAATAGTTCTGCTAATTTTGCAAAGATGCGTGCTAATGTCCCACAGATGGCTTTATGTTTTTTAACGACAAAAAATTGGACCCACATTTCGGAGACACGAGTTCTGCTGATCGACAGCCGATAGTAACTATTGGCCTTTTGGTTTTAATTATTCTAAAAACAGCCTTGGGATCATTTACCCAGAGTTAATGGCCTTTTTAAGGGGCACGATAAGTCTGCAGATGTGACAGCCAGAAGCGTGTGGGTCAAAGCTACTGCCGGGTTGGGAGAGAAGCCGGCAGACATCTTGGGGTTGTCCTTGGCAGCCTAGGTATGGGCCCTTAAACGGCCCAAAATAATTTTTCATTCCAGACTTGCAACAGGTAAAAACAGAGTTAGTCAACCTAGTTTATAGTGGACTGGTCAGGTTTCAGGTTTTCCCTATTTCTTCCCCTGTTTACCCTTCTCTACCCTGTTCTAATCTGTAGGAACATGCAAGAGCTGTAACGTGCATGAAGAGTATCCTACATGGGGCATCGAAGATATGCAGTTGATCAGGAACTTCCTGGTATTTCCTCCTGTGACCTGATTGCTCAGTTGGAGACTTCTTGATCCTTTGAGCACCCTGTTTGCCTCCAGATGAACAACTGTTAGTCAGTTAGGCTGCTAGGACTTTCTCTCTCTTTATAAAGTTGTTTATTCTTTAAGCAGTTGGTGCTGTACCCCTTTGCATTGTTAAACTTTCATGTAAGAAGAAGAAGAGTTGGTTCTTATATGCTGCTTTTCTCTATCTGAAGGAGTCTCAAAGCAGGTTACGTTCGCCTTCCCACAACAGACACCCTGTGAGGTGGGTGAGGCTGAGAGAGCCCGGGTATTACTGAAGAAGAAGAAGAGTTGGTTCTTATATGCCACTTTCCTGTACCCGAAGGAGGCTCAAAGCGGCTTACAGTCACCTTCCCTCACCTCTCCCCACAACAGACACCCTGTGAGGGGGGTGAGGCTGAGAGAGCCCTGATATTCCTGCTCGGTCAGAACAGATCTATCAGTGCTGTGGCAAGCCCAAGGTCACCCAGCTGGCTGCATGGAGGAGGATCAAGGAATCAAACCCAACACGCTGATTAGAAGCTAAACCACGACACCAAGCCGACTCTCTACACCAAGGTGTGGACTCTACCATTCATGCTTCAGCTTCTCTGTGGCATCAGGACAGGTGCTGTGCAGGACAAGCAGTTGGATTGGAAGTCTAAAGGGGAGGAAGTGGCTGGAGGTCTCCTGGAATAATAGTTGGTCTCTGGACAACAGAGATCAATTCCACCTGAGGAAGACAGCTGTTTTGGAAGGTGTGTTGTATGGAATTATACCCTGCTAAAGTTCCTCCCCTCTCCAATCCCCCTCCCCAGACCCCTCCCCCTATAAAAAATCTCCAGGTCTTTCCCTACCCTGAACTGGTCCCCGGATCCAGAACAATCCTGTGAGGATCTCTCCACCAAGGGAAGTCTCTCTTTCCCTGGATCCATGGAAAGCTTCTTGCATCAGAGACACGGACCGGCACCCCTAGAGCAGATCCAGCCGACAGGCCTGATCCAGCGGGACAGTGGCGCTCCAATCACTCATGCGACAGCAGATCAAAGCAAGACAGGGCCCCAAGCAGGCCGAGAAAACCTCGAGTGAAAGAAGGGATTCTGGCTGGCAAGGTGGGATGAACAGAGGCAGGCACATCGCCTGAGCCAAGTCAGCCTCCACTCCCTCCCCCCACAGTGAGAAAGAGCCTATCAATTTTGCAAAGGCTTCGCAGCCCATCATCACAGGCGTTGCAGGTAGACAGTTGTCACAAGGCATTAGGCTTAAGTGGCTCTGACAGCCTCTCTGCAGGCTAGCTCCAGGCTTGGCAGGCTACAACACACCTGCAGCTCGTGATGCCGGAGCCACAGGGCACTGCAGGGCATTCCACCTGAGAGCCAACAGGGCTGGATCGGCTGCCAGTCGCTGTGCGGAGCTACTCTCCTTCACCAGCCAGCAAGGTGCCCTGACCCACTAGTCTCTCCCCGAAACTTTCATCTGCCTTCCTGCCCAACAAGCCAGCTTGGTGCAGTGGTTAGGAGTGACCTTGGGCTGGCCACAGCACTGATGAAGCTGTTTTGACCAAGCAGGAATATCAGGGCTCTCTCAGCCTCACCTCCCTCACAGGGTGTCTGTTGTGGGGAGAGGAAAGGGAAGGCGACTGTAAGCCACTTTGAGACTCCTTCGGGTAGAGGAAAGTGGCATATAAGAACCAACTCTTCTTCTTCATTAATATCAGAGCTCTCTCAGCCTCACCCTCCCTACAGGGTGTCTGTTGTGGGGAGAGGAAAGGGAAAGCGACTGTAAGAACACTACATATTGCATATTCCATGAGTTGGTCAAACTCTGGCTCTTTAGATGTCCATGGACTACAATTACAATGAGCCTCTGCCAGGGGTTCATGGGAATTGTAATCCATAGACATCTGGAGAGCCACAGTTTGACCAATTCCTGGATCAATTGTGAAGGGGGAAATGCTGTAAGAGACTTTGGATCCCCCACTGGGGAGAAGAGCAAGGTATGCATGTGTCTCATTTGAATTTTTCTAACTTTTAGGTCAGAGATTCTTGGGATTCCAGCAGCTTAATGAAACGTCTAATGAAATTCCCGAAGAATGTGTCACATGTTGCTATAACATTGTTTGGCAACTTCCAGGTGGCACCTGTAAATGTCTTCCTATTAATCTCCAGACAACCAAAATTATTTCTCCCGTCAAAAATGGCTGTTTTGGAGGGTAGACTCTATACCTGACTCTGATCTCTATGGTGAGGTCCTTCCCCTTTCCAAAGGCTATGACCTCTATGCTGAGGTTCCTCCCCTCCCTGAAGCCCATCCTCTAAATCTCCAGGTTTCCTAAACCACAGCTGGCAACCCTATATTCCTGGCCCTGCTAATAAAAACAATCAGAAATGTTCTCAAGGGCACCCAACATCAAACCTAAACATATGGGGCCATTCTGCACAGAAAAAAAAGCTTTATGCCAGCGCAATGGCGTAACGCTAAAAAACCCTGCACCTCCTGGAATTCCTCACCTGCTGGATCCTCTGCTGCCGTCTCGTGCTTCCTGGCATTTTGCACACCTGCTTGAAATGGCATAAGAGGGGAATGCGCTAGACATGCTCCTCTCTTCTGCCTGTCAATCAGGACAGGCAGCCAATCATCTTTCTTGCTCTTTTAAAGGGACTGCAATGCCTGCTATTTTTTTTTTTATGAGACTAATCCGTTTAAATGCATATGTATTCATGGATGCCTAGGGCTTCTTTCACTGCAATCCGTCTTGCAATCTAGAGCCTTGAAGCTTTTTTTAAAAAATGACTTTGGCCCTTTTGTGTGTGTGTGTGTGTGTGTGTGTGTGCGCGCGCGCATGCGTGGAAGAGGCATGCTTTATGGGCAAACTGGTGGGGAAAAGTTTAAGAAAGAAAGAAAGAAAGAAAGAAAGAAAGAAAGAAAGAAAGAAAGAAAGAAAGAAAGAAAGAAAGAAAGAAAGAAAGAAAGAAAGAAAGAAAGAAAGAAAGCAAGCAAGCCCTGTTCCGGGTTAAGAGAGAGGGAGGCCGGCTCAAGGTCGGGCAATGGAGCTGGAAACCTTCCTACTTCGCCTACTTCGCACGTGTTCTGTATGAGTGTCTTGCTGGCTGCTCTCATTCTGCTAGCGCTACATGGCAGGGGGAATCCAGTTTTGTGGATTTCCCTGCAAGCACTTTAAAATGGAGGATGAAGCTGCCAGTTTGCAGATGTGACACGTCGTGCAAAACGCCAAAAATATGGTATTTGCTAACAGTAAGACTCTCACTTTTTAAACTGGGTGCGGAATGGCCATTGAAATTGGCCAAAGTCTACACAAAGGACAACCCGCAATAGCTGTTTCTCAGGACGGACATCTCTAGCCACCCATAAGAATTTAATTTCAACCTACCAGGATGCCTAAATTCAGGTGAGTAGCTGTGGTTGGCCCAAAACAACAGCACATTGTTTTGGATCCATCAGCACCTCTAAGACCAACAAAGGCTCATTCTGGGTAGAAGCTTTCATGATGAAATGTGCTTGCACACAAAAGCTTGTATCCTGGATGAAACTCTGCTGGTCTTAAAGGTGCCCCTTGTCCCCAGCTTGGCTCTTCTTACAGGGTACTTCTTCAAGTCACAGAGATATGTGCGGTCATGTCTGGGCGCCTTCACCCTCCGGCGACTCTGCCAGAGCAGTTACAAAGAGACCACCAGTGAGAAATGTCAACGACCGGTTTCCAGCTTGGCTTTGAAGGTCTTTAGATAGAACAATCATGGCCCAGGGATGTGGTTTGCTCTGAAGCTAAAGGGAAGCCTGTGTTTAACTGTCCCAAATTCCTGGGGACGCTAATAATTGCAACCTCCGCCTCAATAAAATGCGCAAATAATGTTAGCTGAAAGCTTTCCAATCAAAAGGTATTATTTTGGGTTTAAAAACAGTCTCAGTACTCAGTATTTAGAAGGAAGACATCTGGGCGGGTCTACCTCTATTTCAAGAGAGCACCCCTCCCCCCACCCACCCCCAAAAAAGAAAGGACTGGAAATTTGGTCAAATGCTCTCTCACTCTCATTTTATAGACTTTTTATTATAGGGCTATTATAATCTTAATATGCCTCTTTGTTTTTCTGATCAGCTAGAACATTCCGGCTCCTGATCAAAGGAGACGGAATCGAAACGTACAACACCAAGAGGGGTCCGTTGAGTGTTGAGGTTTCTGTGGTCGTCCCGTTCCCCCCCCTCCCCAGCATATTATCCCTAACAGAAAAGGTTACTCCCAACTTAAATGAATCGTCCTCTCGTTCTGTAGCTCTTAAGCAGATGCTTAAGTTGTGCCTGTGAATGAAGGGTTGTTCCCTTCGTAAGATCTTAGCGCTTTCCCCCTTTCTTCTCGGTCATCAAAGGCACATGCCTGGCCATCATTAGTTGACTAAAACATCAAACATCACACCATGCGGATATGTTGGATATGGGCAGGACTAGAAGCTGCAGAGTGTGAGGAATGTTGGGTTCCCCGATATGGGTTGGAGAATTCCTGGAGATTTGGGGATGGAGGCTGGGGAGGGCAGATTTGGGGACAGGAGGACCATAGACACCACTCCCCTAAGCCGCCATTTTCTCCAGGGAACTGATTCAGGAGGACCATAGACACCACTCCCCTAAGCTGCCATTTTCTCCGTGGAACTGATCTCAGCTGCCCAGAGAGCTGTTGTAATGCTGTGTGGGAAAAGAGCCATGTGGTGTAGCGGCCTCTAATCTAGAGAGGCAGGCTTGTTTCCCCGTTCCTCCACATGCAGCCAGCTGGCTGACCTGCCTCTCCATAGCAACCCTGGACTTGTTTGGTGGTCTCCCATCCCAAAGGTCACCAAGCCAGAACCTGCTTAGCTTCTCAACGCCGACAAGATCAGACTGGTCTGAGCCACCCATGTGAGGACATTCTTCCATTTGGACATTATTTCTATACGTTTTAAAGCCATCTTTCCTCCAAGGAAGATTTCCCAGCTTTTAGCTTCACCACAGCCAATACAGTGGGCTGAAGGGACTGGCTTAAAGGCAGGCAGCCATCTTTGGGGAGAATGGAGATTTGAACCCACGTCTCGCTGGTCCCCATGCCTTTGCTTTAACCATTGCACCACACTGGCCTCACACACACACACACACACACAGAGCGAGGTGCTAGGCAGCGTTGGGCCATGTGTCATCAATGGCCTCCTCTTCCCACTTCCTTTATTAGATGTGTATTTGGGGGATATGAGCCTCTTGTGGCGCAGAGTGGTAAGGCAGCAAACATGCAGTCTGAAAGCTCTGCCCGTAAGGCTGGGAGTTCGATCCCAGCAGCCGGCTCAAGATTGACTCAGCCTTCCATCCTTCCGAGGTCGGTAAAATGAGTACCCAGCTTGCTGGGGGGTAAACGGTAATGACTGGGGAAGGGAATGGCAAACCACCCCGTATTGAGTCTGCCAAGAAAACGCTAGAGGGCGTCACCCCAAGGGTCAGACATGACTCGGTGCTTGCACAGGGGATACCTTTACCTTTTATTTGTGGGATGGGAGAAATAATAACCACCATGTTTTGTTCCTTTTTTTAGTTTCTATTGCACAACTTCTGTGTCCCTTGTATTGTTTTAATGGGGTTTTATTGGGGTTTTAGTGGGGACAATTTGTAACCCACCACGAGCCGGTCTCGGGAGTGATGGGAAATAAAATTTAGATAATAACAAAAATAACTTAATAATGCCTTTCATTTGAACGTGTCAATACAGGTATGGGGAACGTGTCAATACGGACCGGTATCCCCATACCCATGTGAGCCTGTGGCCAGTATTATACTATTAATATATACAAGGACTTGTCACTGATGAAAGAATTTCACTGAAAACGGATATTACCTGGATTCCGTTTTGACAGAAGTCCTACAGAATAAAGAAACAAGGAAAACTACAAAAATATGACACTTTTCTTTCTTTTATGAATATATTTATTATATTGCCAGTGGATAGGTCTGTTTCTCTCTGTTTGGTTCCAGCAAAACAAACAAACAAACCTACATTTCCAAGCGGCAGGAGGGTCTACAGTGACTCAGAAGAAAGGGCTCTGAAAGGGATGCTATCCAACCAGAATTCTTAGCGGTCTGTCAGCCAAACAAGGGACAGGATGGTCCTTTTGAAGGATTTGAAAGTTTGTCATTGGGAAGAGGGCAGGGAAAAGTTCCTGTTGGCTGCAGAGAAGAGGACCCGCAGTATTGTGTTTAAAGTACATGGAGAACGACATAGGCTAGATATCAGGAAAAAATATTTCACAGTCCGAGTGGTTTAGCCGTGGAATGGGCTGCCTAAGGAGGTGGGGAGCTACCCCTCGCTGGTGGTCTTCAAGCTGTGGCTGGACAGTTCCATGTCAAGGGTGCTTTAGGCTGATCCTGCATTGAGAGGAGGGTTGGACTGGGTGGCCCGAATGGCCCCTTCCAGCTCTAGGATTCTATCACAAAACTCACTGCAAAGTAGACAGCTCGTTTCATGTGTGTAGAAACTCATTCCGTACAAACCATTTTCAATCCCTGCCATAGCTCAATTCCTGTGATGGTGCTGACTTCTTAGGGTTCTAGCCGGGTCAGCTGCCAGTCATCAGGATCTGCAGAAAAGCCTCTCCTGAAGATTCCATACCTGTTTGGGGGAAAGTCCCTTAGTAATATCAGCTAAGGGATATCTGAGCATCCTACAGCCAAGCAGCCTCACCGTCAAGCGTAATAATCGGGGTCAAAGACCACAGAGATTTCATCACAACTCCTGTTTTAAAGTGAACGTTGTCAGTGATGCCCCTTCCTGTATCCCCCCTTCATTGTGAAATCAGTAATAAGACAAGACTTCCCCGTGTGCTGATTAAAACTCATTGACTGGATGCTTTTCCAATGTCTGGCTCACCTCCTTGACCTCCTATGACCTCCCTGCCCTTATCGGGGTTATCAACCTGTCCTTAGCAATTAGGACCTCTGAAGCCAAAGCAGAGCTGGTCTCACCCTCACCACTGGCTTCGGAGAGGTCAAGTCAATAAAAAGTGAGGTCACAATCCATTCTGAGGTCATGCCACTTTTACATAACTGGGAAGACAGCCAAACAGATATGCCTCTCCACTCCAACAGAGCCAGCTTGGCGTTGTGGTCAAGAGCAGGGGCTTCTAATCTGGCAAGCTGGGTTTGATTCCGTACTCCTCCAACACTTGCAGCTGGCTGGGTGACCTTGGGCTGGTCACAGTTGTTCCTGGCTGAATGAGATGATGGGGAACTGTGTGTTAGAGGAAAATCTTGTGTGGGGTGTTAGCAGGTCCCCAGGAAATCCATCACAGAAACATTATGCCCATTATATTATACCCATCTTTATGTCTTTGGAAAGTTGGACCATAAGGAAGGCCGAGCATCAAAGAATTGAGGCTTTTGAACTCTGGTGCTGGAGAAGACTCTTGCGAGTCCCTTGGACTGCAAGGCAAACAAACCGGTCAGTCCTAGAGGAGATCAGCCCGGACTGCTCCTTAGAAGGCCAGATCCTGAAGATGAAACTCAAATACTTTGGCCACCTCATGAGAAGGAAGGACTCCCTGGAGAAGAGCCTAATGCTGGGAGCGATAGAGGGCAAAAGAAGAAGGGGACGACAGAGAATGAGGTGGCTGGATGGAGTCACTGAAGCAGTTGGTGCGAGCTTAAATGGATTCCGGGGAATGGTAGAGGACAGGAAGGCCTGGAGGATCATTGTCCTTGGGGTTGCGATGGGTCGGACACAACTTCGCAACAACAGCAACAAATATTTTTGGAAACTTTCCTTCAAGCGCTTCTGTAGTCCGATGCTTGGGGGAAAGAAAAATGCAGGGAGAGAGCCAAGGACAAGAACTGCCTAATGAAAGGGGCTAGAAAGTGAAATGACATTTTCATTTTTATTTTTCAAGATATTTATATCCTACTATTATTTCCTTTGTGGAAGGAGGCTCAGAGACTACAGGGACAAGTCAGACAGATGAGTGGTCCTTTTGGATACAGCTGGGTGAGAAATACTTAAAGGAATTCAAAAGCAGGGCATGAATATTCCGAAAAGCCGTATTAGGCTAAAAAAATTGCACTGTTAAAAAGTATTAAGAATGGTTATTCATTGCCGAGGGATCATTGACCAGAAGAGGGCCTTTCTGAACCTGGGAGAACTAAAGGTAGATATGTTCATTCAGGAAAGCCAATAACCAATTACCAGAATGGCTTCTACTATTCCGAGGACTCTCCGTTTATTAAATATCAAAGGGAAACAGGTCAATTTCTTAATATGCCATCTAATATTTCCTCTGCCATTCTTCCCTTTTATTGTTATTGCTTTCGGAGCTACACCAATATATTTAGCTAGCATGATCAAATTCGATAAGGGCAGGAGAAAGGAAAGATATAGAAAGCGAAAAGAAGGCAGAGAGGAGATCCTAAAAAAAGTATCTGTTTCCCAAATGCAGGAGCCATTTGGACCGTCCCATTCATAACTTTTGCAAAAGATATATTAATAACATGCTGGCAATTGCCTTTCCACCCCATCAGGGTCCCTAAGGCAACAAACATAAAAGATATTAAAACATCTGAGCCATTAAAAACACAGTAAAAAAGGTCCTTAAATAATTCAATTAAATAATGTATAAACCAACAACAATAGGAGGCCCAGTAACCATAACACAAACCAAAAAGAAGTCACATTCTATACTAGCAAAAGACACTGATTTACGCACTGGAGGTTTCATGCTGGGCTGCAGGCTGGAGTTTTAGTCGTGGCAGGTTGCCCCACCTTTTCCTGCACCCACAGGAGGTAGCATTTGGCCCAGTGCACCTCATCCACCCTTTTTTCATTCTGGTTTTAATGACATGTTGCTGTCCTAGTTTTGGTGGGGTTTAATTGTTTTAAAATGTGATTTTGCTATGTATGCTTTAATTTGTTAGCCACCTTGATGGCCCTTGTAAGCAGGGGTGTAAATGTTGTAATGATAGGCCTGTGACCTTTACAGTTCTGTAGCACTTATTGTAAGAAGGATCCCATTGTGTAATTTCTGTACTACTTAATGTGTCTCATGAAAATGTATGGTTTGAGTTCTTTCTGGTGGCTCCAGACTTCTATAAGATTAATGCACTGATGACTGAATGGCCTGCTTTTATTATTGTACTGGCTCATGTATAATCCTACTTGGGTCCCTGTGAAAATGGTGGGACTATAATATATAACTGGGAGGGTTATCATCTAATGCATATACCCACATGTGCACCATGAATGGCACTCAAAAGTTTTTACATTATATTTTTGATGTCACTGGTGAAAGCAACAAGAAAAACAAGGAAGGTGCCCAGCGAGAACTGGGGAAAGTTGGCAAGGACAAGTGGGAAGTTAGACAGGGACTCCCAGTCGGGCCAAAGGACGGGGTTAGATCTTCTACAGAGAGAAGAATTTCCTTACGCAGTCAAACAGGGAGTTAGCACTGAAGAGGGGAGAGATCCCTAGTCTGGTGTGGTTAAAAACTACCTGGAGAAACCAAGAGTCAGTTAAAAACTCAAGACGAGTACTGGTGTTTCAAGAGAAGGGAATTGCATACTGGAAAGCAAAAGAGTCAGACACTACTCAAAGAAAGTGCTGTGGAGTGTTTTGGAAAATACTGGAACAAAATCCCCTCAAGGTAAATATTTTAAATAACTCTAAGAAACTCTCATTACCCTGAAATATAAGAATTAAAGTCTGTGCATGAACTGATTTGATCTCAGAGTTATCTATATTGATTTACCTCAGAGATTTTACCCCTGATTTTCCCCGACCTTTCCCCTCTTTATAAAATAAACTATTTTGTCAATTTGGAATATAAAAACATCTCAAATGCCATTAAAGCTAAAAGGGGCTCCCAATCCTTCCCTCAGGTTCTTGGGCTGAGCCATCAGCCATAATATTATACTGTGACAGGGTGGGGCAGCCAAAATTCTTCCAAAAAGAAAACACATTACTAGGACAGCTCAGTCAGACAGGAAAAGGAAAATGGAGGGAAAATCCTGCCTCTGAGAGAGGGAAGTTGGACTGGGGGGTCACACACACACCTTCTTTTATGGTAGCGTCATGATTTTGTTCCTTCCACTAGTGTCCAAGTACGAAATGTTTAGGACAACTTTCACTGGGGAAAAAAGAAAAGAAAAACCCATCTCTCTCAGGACTCAAAGGTTTAGCATCTTGAAGGAACAACATTTTGTCTAGGAGGCCTCCACCAGTCGAATTGATTTTTAACTTGCCATGTGCATTTGCAGGCAGGCTGGAATACTGATCTCCAAATGCACATTGATCCGTCCTAGATGAGAGCGGCAATCAATACACAAGGGACTGACTGGAAATGAAACTGTTTGGTTTAGTTGCCCATAAAGTCAACCAGCTTCAAGATTTTTTGTGATAAAGGGTCCTGGCAGGACTCAAAAGCTCCCATGATTCCTTGGCCTCCTGGTTCCTTGTTGTAGATCTCCTCAGCCATCTTGGATTTCTCAGGATGTATATGTAAAGAATTGTGGGTAGATTTGTTTCTTGGCTCAATTGCTTCATGCATTTAAATGTTCTTTCCATGTAGAAGGTGTTCTCGTTCAAGAAGACCCAACTGGTTCCATCAAGAATCAGTAGGTGGTCTTCTCTCCAGCTGTTTCTTCTTTAGGTCACACTGATGGGACATAGATGGAGGTAAGCGGAGTTCATCTCATGTGATCAACTTCATCTCACAAAGCTCTCGTGTGGCCTGTGAAAATGTTCAAAAAGTGCAAATCTCTGTGCTTAGAGGCAAACATGCTTAGAAGCTTTTTCATGCCCTGCTGGGATCTTGATTGGTCCCTCTGGCTGAGTCACATGAACTTTCTGCCTGCTCCAGGGAGGATGTCCTCATGTCACTCAGTGGCACCACCTCTCCAAGCTCCCACGAGCCTGAAGAAGGTCCTGAAGTCCAGTTTATGGACTTCAGAGCTGTTGTTCTGAGGCAGGCAATGGCAAACCACTTCTGTACATCTCTGGCCATGACAACCCCATGGGGTCACCATCCGTCGACTGTTACTTGATGCCACTTTCCACCAGCACCAAGATGCCCCCCCCCCCCAAGTCCGAGTAACAGTGGAGATGTCTTGCCTTTCCTTGGTTGGTGGTCTAAAAGGCACTGCGTTGTGTGAGTTACGTTGCAGGCTTTCCACCACAGTTTGAATGTTACTAGAGGCTGCCCTCCAGCCTTCTGGAGAAATCGCTGGTGCCAGTGGTTAGGCCTGACCACGGAATGTTTTCAATACAGCCATGGTACGCTGGGAGTCATCGCACTTAGCAAAGCAGCCGTCTGCCATATGGCAAAACCGTCCTACAGTCTGCGTCCTCTTTTATGGATGGCTTTGACAGCCCCCATTTTGTCTGTGATCTGTACTTGGAGGAAATCTAAAGTTTCAGTGCCGCCGTCCAGATTTCGGCAGGATTAATAAGGGTGTCTACAGCTCCTTTTCGCTGAGCTTTGTGGCTTCTCTGAGCCTCGCCCCCATAGGGCTTTCTGTTTTCCTTTTGTTGCATTTCGGTTATGTTTCCTAAGGGATCCCAACACAACACCTCCTTTGCAGTGGATTCCATTACACCCTCCCTTCTTTTAATGAGCAGCTCCATGCTGTATATTTCCTACAAGGGCGGGGGCAAGGGGAAAAGTCATGCTTGGGGGCAGAATGGTATAGCCCAATGGGAAGTTCAAACAACATCAATCCCGTTTTAATGCAGATGCCACTGGCTGGTCTCACTGAAGCCATGGAAAGTGGAGAAGGAGGGGGGGAACCAAAATCCTGTATGACTTCTTCTCATGCAAGGGTAGTAAATGTCTCCTTCCAATGTTTTGTATAGAGTTTTGTTTTTTTTTTAACCAAGTTCGAGGAAAACTAGAGTTTTTGCCTTGCTGGATGCAAAGCAAAAAAGTAAATCAATTGTCTCCATAAAAGTACTATGATTTGGGGGTGATGTCAGAAGCGGTTATTTGTATTTCTGCTATACATCTATGTGCCGTGTAGCCAATAAGCCATTTTAGCATGTTGTTCTTAGTTCATAGTCTGACGAAGAGTGTTT
The DNA here is from genome assembly GCF_049243985.1 of Paroedura picta. Classification (NCBI taxonomy): domain Eukaryota; kingdom Metazoa; phylum Chordata; class Lepidosauria; order Squamata; family Gekkonidae; genus Paroedura; species Paroedura picta. The sequence goes on along the minus strand of NC_135370.1, from coordinate 20,877,768 downwards.
GCACTCAAAAGCTCACGCCTTGAATAAATCTCTGTTGGTCTTAAAAGTGCTACTGGACTCTGATTTTATTGTGTTAGAGGAAGAAGAAGAAGAAGAAGAAGAAGAAGAAGAAGAAGAAGAAGAAGAAGAAGAAGAAGAAGAAGAATTGGTTCTTATATGCCGCTTTTCCCTACCCAAAGGAGTCTCAAAGCAGCTTACAGTCGCCTTCCCCTTCCTCTCCCCACAACAGACACCCTGTGAGGGAGGGGAGGCTGAGAAAGCCCTGATATTCCTGCTCGGTCAGAACAGCTTTCTCAGTGCTGTGGTGAGCCCAAGGTCACCCAGCTGGCTGCATGTGGGGGAGCACAGAATCGAACCCGGCTCGCCAGATTAGAAGTCCGCACTCCTAACCACTACACCAAACTGGCTCTCTTAGTTCTTTTATGATAGCCCCTCTCCCCATTTATTGCACCCAGCCTTTTGGCTGTACCCCGCCAATGGGTTCCCGTTCTGATCTGACTCCCATTTGTTTAGATAATATTATATAGTGGGCAGTCTGATATGCCACATGGACCTTATGTCCCCGAGTCTGTTCTTTTTCAGGGGTTGTTGTCTTTTGCAGAGGGTTGTTATGTCTTTCATGTTGCACAGCCTGCTTTCTCACCGAAACCCAGAGCAAAAGAGGGGCGGGCACGGGGGAACGGATATAAACTTGTCTTTGTCCTTTAGTCTTGGCAACGTATTGATTAGGTTTGCCCGTATTTTCCCAATACACTTATATTTGCTGTTATTGTGGCGATCGGTAGAAACCTCACAGGTGATCAGTTTCTTTGTGGCTCATCCTTCAAAGCAGTGGAGAATCGAGAACATAGAATTTTTGGCTTACATCATAATAAAACTCAGCACATATATGTACATGCAGAGGTGCCACAGAGTCAGACTGGAGGCAATCCCCAGCAAGGGGGTTTCAAGGCAAGTGGGGAGCTGAGGAGGTTCTCCCATCCAAGTACAGACCCTGTTCAGTTTTCGAAGTCTGACAAGGTTGGGCTATACCACACCATTTCACATCCCAGAAACTCAACATTGAGGACTGTGGCCTGCTTTAAATCTCAGCTAAGGATGTGTGATTCGGCTCAGATAAACCTGGAAATACTCGAATCAATGCTGTTTCGGGTATTTTTCAGGCTTATTGCAGCCCAATCACACACTAGTTTAAATGAGACAAATCAGTAAAGCCAAATTGATTGAGACTTGATTCAGCTGATTTGGGTATAACACAGTCCAGGCAGGAGAATATGGGAATAAACAGGAATTGTTGCTTATCTTCACACAGAAAGCAGTTCCCATTCCCATCACTTCTCCTGGGAGAAAGGGACACTGCATGCCAGAGCTGCAGGGGACAGCTGGGGCTGGCTGTCCAAGCAATGCTTGGGTGTCAGCCTCCAGGTGAGAACTGGAGAACCACTGACGTTCACTCAGAGCTCAACTGGGTTCCCCTGGAGAGGGGGGGGGGTGCCTGGCAAGCATGTGTGGGGAAAATTTCACAGCTCCACTAGCACCACTAGTGGTGTAGGGATGCCAACCCCCAGGGGGACCTGGAGGGCCACCAAATACCACATCAGGGGGGGGGCGTGACACATCCATACCAATAGACAACCCACTAGCTCCGGGGAAGCCTCAGAAAGCAAGGGGGGAGTGTCACATGGACACCTTCCTTCTCCTCAGCAGGATTATCACGTGAGCCTACCCTCCTGTCCTCCAGTAGAGGAGCTCAGGTTGGCCTAAGTGCTTAATCCATGCTCCATCATCACAGGCTCTCCCATCCAGCCTCCCTCCCCAACAAATACAAAAAAGTCAAGAGGAAGACTAACTGCTGGTTTTTGTATCCTGCTTTTGACTAACCAAAGGAATCTCAAAGCAGCTTACAATCACCTTCCCTTCTTCTCCTCACGCCAGACCCCCTGAGAGAGCCCTGACAGAACTGCTCTGTGAGAACAGCTCTGGCAGGAGTTACAAAAAACCTCCCAGATTGAACACTGGGGTGAGGAATCAAACACGACTCGGTCACAGGCCACCGCCTTTAACCACTACACCAAGTGCTCATCAGTCAACCACAGCCTTCACCCCTGGCTCCTATAACCTGTTCATGAACTTTAAAATATTTCTGGAAATCCTCTCAGTTAGTGCCTATATAAGAGGGTGAAATCCTAATTGGGCACCCCAAGCACCCCAAACAGTGCCCCCCAGGCCACAACAACAGCAAACAACAACAGAAGCAAACCAGAGCAGAGCAGCTGGCCTAGGGAACCACAGTACCCAAACTGGGCAACCCACAACAACAGCAGCAGCAGCAGCAGCAACGACACTGGGAGAGCAAATTAAAAATTTAAACTCTAACGGCAACAGCACTCCAGAACCAGGCATAACAAGCAGTTATGCTAGGCCACAACAGCAGTGCCAGCAGTAGCAACAGCAGCAGGGCCACCCATCCCAAAATGGGCAATGTCCACTGCAAAAACAACACTGAATTAAAGCTTTAAAAAAAAATGTAAAGAGCAATAGTGCCCCAAAAAGAAAAACCAAATGAACACTGCTGCCTCCCAGGCCACAACAGCACTCAGCCAGAGAAAAAAGAAGAAATAAACAGAAGGAGAAAATAAAAGTGAACCCCAAGCACCCCAAAGCACCCCCAGGCCCTGCCGCACCCCCAGAAATCTAGAGAATAGGTTGGCTTGAAAATAAGAATGAAGTTAAGTGTGATTAAGAAGAGGAAGAAGAAAAGTGAGAAAGCAAGAGGAGTCCCTCAGGCAAACAGTACGATGTCTTCTCCAGCGATGAAGATCCTCCAAGGTTCGGCGCAGCAGCACCAGCAAGCCAGGCCCAGCACACTCTCTGGGAGTGAGACTCAAAGAATCTCCTCTACCAGAGCAGCACAGGTCAGCAAGCCAGCTGCCAGCGAAAGAAGCAGGTCAGAAGACCCCCTAGCCTTATATAGTCTCTTGGCCAAGCACAGAAGATTTTCAGAAAGGAAAAATCTTCTATGATTGGCCAAGAAATGTCTCCCCCCACCAAACCTGCCTCCCTATAGGCTAACGTCTGATATCATCTGGCAGAACATTCCACCATGCCGGGGCCAAGGCCAAAAAGGCCCTGGTTGGGGCCAATTTCACCTCTTTAGCTGGTGGGTGCATTCTATGGGATTGTACCATCTTGAGGGCCCTTCCCGAACCCCCCTCCCCACAAAATCTTCGGGCATTTCCCAACCCATAACTGTTTTTTTAATATTTAATTTTTTAAATAACAATGAAAGAGTAATAGAAATAAAAAGCACATCGCTGATAACCTTAATATAGTTTCAGAGCACAGGCAAGATTATCTATTTCCTGGGTTTGCGGACAATACAGAACTTCAGTATTTGGGTGTCAGAGGTCAGCAGTTACCAATCCAGAATGTTTCAGTTATCCCCCCCCCCCCCCTTCTTGTTGTCTGTAAGAGGATTACACAGCTAATAATGAATTGTGGGTTACAAGAAAAGGCAATATGTTCAGGACCATAATTAACAAAACAGTTCTATGTTTATTTTTTCTACTCCTGTTCAATTTAGAATGGAAATACATATGTCTGAGACTCAAATATGTTTGACAAGAGACAACAGCAGCAGGTAAAGTATGGAAAAATAGAAGCATGATTAATAAAAATATTTCTGCCTTGGTAGCTACCAAATGATTGGGTTGTGTTGTGTGTTTTTTTTGTAGGTTTGGAAGAAACACCCATATGTTTCCCCAAAGTGCTGTTTCCTGCACATATCCCCTCTTCCAGAATAGAACTTTTAAAAATACAATTTGTGATGAAATCACAGCAGCTATTTCTTGGAACTCACCACCTGGAAAGGTGAACCACCTGGGTTACCTGCTACTTCCTCACAGGCCTTTGGGAACTTGGCAGGACAGAAAAGTACCTGCACCTGAGCTCATTATAAGGTAGGGAAAGAGACATGAGTGTGGCTTAAGACACACAGTTTTTAGAAATAAAATCTTGACCATTGTGAATGCGGCTTTCTTGAGAACTATGAAGAACTACAATTTCTGGTTCAGAAATTGTAATGGACCTTAAAATGCTTGGGAATAGGATGTGAAGGGGAGTGGCTGATAATCCGGGACTCAGACAGTGACTGAGAAGACAGATTTGGAGATAGTTCAGACTTGAGTGGGAAAGTTTGGCGTTAAACTGAGGTGCAGGTCTACTCTTTAGACAGAGCAGAGATTCCGGGAAACCCTGGGGTTATGCAAGAGCTCCCCAGGGACTGTGTGGAGTTTCTCAGATGTCCAGATGGCCACTGATATCACTAGTCATCACTGGAGCCTCCTTCCCCTGTTGTCCGTGGGTCTAGTCCCTTTCTCCACAATGGAAATGGTAAACGATCGATTGATTGGCTGGCTCCCAGATCTTACTTCCATTCCCACTTCTCTGGAGGAGTATGCCAGCTTGGTGTAATGGTTAAGGCTTCTAATCTGGTGAGCCGGGTTTGATTCCTCTCTCCCCCATGTGCAACCAGCAGGGTGACCTTGGGCTCCACACAGCACTGGTAAAGCTGTTCTGGCCGAGCAGGAATATCAGGGCTCTCTCAGCCTCACCCAGCCCACAGGGTGTTTGTTGTGGGGAGAGGAAAGGGAAGGCGAATGTAAGCCACTTTGAGCCTCCTTCGGGTTGAGAAAAGCAGCATATAAGAACGAACTCTTCATCTTCTACCTCACAGGGTGTCTGTTGTGGGGAGAGGAAAGGGAAGGTGAATGTAAGTCCCACAAATCTCCCTAAAACCTATTCAGCACCGCCGTCTCGATAACTTGTACGGTGGAAATTGTGGCTCTCCAAGACCATTTCCAGATTAGGAGACATACCGTATTTTCCGGCGTATAAGACGACCCCCCAACATTTCCACTCAAAATATATAGTTTGTTACATTACATTACATTACATTACAGTACTATGGGCCACTGTGGGCAGCTATGTCTATCCCAACTGAAGTGCACCCGGCATATAGGACGACCCCCCCCCCCACTTGGAGGCATATTTTCCAGTGGGGAAAAGTAGTCTTATACGCCAGCAAATACTGTACTTTCCTTTAGATTTGGATTTCCTTTGGATGCTGTGAGCTGACTCTAGCGTTTTTACATTCGGGCTTTCCTCCCCTTATTTCCCAGGCTGAAATTTGTGACGTGCTTTCTGCACTGAGTCTGACAGAGGCCACTGCCCATCATGCTTTGCAAACTTCCGCTTTTCAAAAAAATGTTTTTTTTTTGCAAAATGGCGCCAACTTGCACCTTTGTTTCCATAGCACCCCTTATTCCCACCATTCTGTTCCCTTGATTGCCTCCCCCTATTTCTCTCAAAGTGTCCTGACTGTAATTTTTAAAAAATCCTGGGTGATAAAGTTATAACATTATAACACTGCTGTGCAAGACTGCAAGACAGGTCTTTTAAAAAAAACTTAAATGCAATCACCTTTTAAAAAAGGAGGGGCAGATTTTTCAGAATGGAGGAAGGGGGGAGGGAGGATAGCAACGAGGAAAGGGGTGTGCCCAAACAATTCAAAATGGTGGGTGTGGGGAGAAAATGGATTGCATGCATTTCTGCACTGGGCAGCCCCCAATTAGACCCTGTTAGACCTTGCTTGGAAAGATGAATTCTTTTATATATATATAACATTTCTAGAACAGTGAGCCAAGAGATTCATTTTTTCATTTTTTCCCTTGAACACATTAATTCAAGCACCCACAAAGGAGTGGATTACATGATTTTTTTCTTTCTTTTCATGAAAGTTGAACTTTCTAGCAATTAATGACATCATACGTGACAAAAAGGGATATTTCATTGATTCAGTTACTAGGGTTTCCAGTGAAGCTTCCGGGCTCCTCTTCTCACATTTTTCAGTCTGTCCCCCCCCCCCTAAAATGTCCCGGGGCCCCCATCAAGAAGAGCCGTTGTAGAATCTTAAAGATAATTGCTATATCCTTCACTCAAAATTTGAAGATTTCTCCATAAGCGATAGAATTTTAAAGATAATTTCAGTGTTCCCTGTCATGATAATTTCAGTATACAATATGTATTACCTGTTTCTATGTGCATTATCCGACTTGCAAATTGTTTTCTATTAATGTAAATACATTTTCTGCCTCTTAACTTACTGGGTTTAATACTCAATGCATTCTTTCAGACTACTGTAACCCTTGTTCTATTACACTGCTTATGAGATGTCTCATCCTACCTGCTGCATTGACTTACAGTGTGCAATCTGCCTTGATTCTCAGGGAGAAAGGCAGATGATAAATAAAATAAAGTGGTAATTAGGGATGGGCACAAACAGATTCACGAACTAAAGCTTGTGATTAATTTTGGCTAGTTCGTGATTCCCAACCTGAAGTTTGTGGCAGGTCAAGCAGCACCAACATTCCATAAACTTTCCAGCAGTCCATGGAGGTTTGTGAATGGATACATTTCCAGACAGATTGTATCCACTCAATCAAAAATGTTATTGAACTTCAAAGACAGGGTGAGGTTCCCTGTATGTTTGGTGTATGTGGCTTTGAACCTGTGCCTGACATTTTCCCTAAATGCATTTTCCTGTGGGTATCTTCTTTGGAAAGCCTAAACTTGGATAATAATTTGGAAGACATATAGAAGAACATCAGAGGAATCCTACAACTGTGATGCCTCTAGCTTGTATAGTATTCTAAACCTCCTGAACCTACTCCTGTCATTTCCCCAGAAAGCATTTTCCTGAGGGAACCTTCTTTGGGGGACTGTAACTCAGACCCGTAATGGCAGAAAGTGAAGAGGAACTAAAGAGCCTGTTGATGCGGGTGAAGGAGGAGAGTGCAAAAGTTGGCCTGAAACTCAACATCAAGAAAACAAAGATCATGGCATCCGGCCCTCTCAATTCCTGGCAAATAGATGGGGAAGAAATGGAGGTAGTGACAGATTTTATTTTCCTGGGCTCCAAGATCACTGCAGATGGGGACTGCAGCAAAGAAATTAAAAGACGCTTGCTCCTGGGGAGGAAAGCTATGGCAAATCTAGATAGCACCCTAAAAAGCAGAGACATCACCCTGCCAACAAAAGTGCGTTTAGTCAAGGCTATGGTATTCCCAGTTGCAATGTATGGCTGCGAAAGTTGGACCATAAGGAAGGCCGAGCGTCAAAGAATTGAGGCTTTTGAACTTTTGTGACAGTTCATGGCTCATGAACTGGACCTGCCATGAACTGTGAACTGAAAACTGAATGGTTCAGTGTTTTCAGTGTTAATTTCATTACATAAATATACTGTTAGCCCGAAAGTAATCATAAGAGACTTTCTGTCCCAGTATCACACTTCCTTTTCTTTGCTATAATTTGTACTTACTTTCAACGGATGGAATTTGCATAAACTAATCTAATCTGGTAATTCAGTGATCCCAATCATGTTGTGTACCCTCCCCCCCCAAATAAAACGGTAATAAACTAAACTGCAAAATGTTTCGGTTTAATTCCGTGAATGGCATTTATTTTGTTTTGTATACTAAGCTGTGCATATTTTGATTTATATTTTGTGTGTTTTAGTTGCTGAAGAGTTCTGTTGCTTTCTGTATTGTGATTTTGTGAACTGTAGTTGTAATGTGACAGATCTGTTTTGTTGTAAGCAACATTTGTTGTTCATTTTGGGTTGGGGGCAGGGAGAGTTGTCAAATTGTCCTTTCCCCTTAATTTCATAATGTCTGTCTGCAACTGACATGGGAGTTATAGAGATGACATAATTTTAAAAATGTTACATGACGGGTTTTGTGGCAGTTGCTTGTGAATTAACTGCTTTGTCTTAAAAGACCCAAAACTTGGGCCAATATTGGTAGCAGTTCAAAGCCTCTCTTTTTGAGGGCAGATGTCCCTCTACACTCAAAAACCCTGCCACGTGTTTGAACAAGGCCATTCATAACCCAGGAGACACTTCACACCTTTGGGCATAACTACGCAACAGGTAATAGTCACTTCACACCTTTCATCAGACACATGCAGGCTCTAAAAACATATCCACATTTGGGGGAAGGTCCACCCATCAAGCGAAAAATCAACCTTTTAGTAGAGACCTGATGCCAACTGAAACCCTTCAGAACAACCCAGTTCTTTGCGGCAAGACCCCAGCATTCCCTAGAGCTCATTCCACCCCACAAGGCCACCAATTGCCAAGCGGAGCTCCCCCAACCACCTCAGTCTTGTTAACTTCTGTCCTTTCTTCACCAACAGTAGAACATAAGTCTTGAACGCTCATGTCAACAACCTCCAACTCCAATGATCATCTCCTTAATTTCCTATCAGTGGTGGAACCAAAACATTTTGTCAATTTCATAGCAAAACACTCTTCCAGCATTTTAGGACTAAGAGATATCCAGGAAACTTTTTAAGAGGCATCAGAGTCACAGAGGCTTCCAGTAAGCCTGGAGAACACGGTCAAAACCTGTACATTTTCAAAGACCATCCACAAGGGTTGACAAAAAAACCCAGCGTATGCCTTTTGAAAAAATCAACACATCGGAACCGCAAAACACGCAAAAATGCAAATACTTAGGCATTGTCAGCAGCACGCTAGAATGTCACATATGCATTCCTGGAATCCACCAAACCTGGCAAATTGGGAGGCTGAATACTATGCAACACTTTACATCTATGGTGCTTTATCAATGCCTGTTGTTTCTGAGGAGGGAATTCACACGCCGACTTCGGAATCTGGGAAATAAATTCCATTCATTGGTATGTAACCCTCCAAATTTCTCGGATGCGTCTTCAGAATTTCATCAGTCCCAGTGTTCCCGTGTTACACACTTCAGAGGGATGTCTCTGCTACAGATGAAGATTATGACGATTAAAAGATGCACAGACCCTCTTCCAAAGGGTTCCTGGCAAGCCATCATTTGTGGCTGTTTAAAAGAAGAAACCAGCGTTCAGTTGGCTGAGAGGGCTGCTGAATTACACCATTCATTTGTATCGACAAACTAATCCTAAGTTTTCAAAGTTCAGGGGTCAGTTATGGCCATCACTGGACTGTTTATATCCTCTGAATGCGATATCTCACCTCTAGTTTTCTGCTTTTGAACTCGTGAAAGTTAAAAAACAGCACGTGCAACAACAGGAACGGGCTGCAGTTAGAACACAACTGCTTACACACTGGAGGCTTCGTGCTGGGCTGCAGGCAAGAGTTTGAGTTGGGGCAGGTTGCCTCTTCCTGCTCCCGCATGGGGGAGCATTTGGCCCAGTTCACCTCATCCACCCTGGATTTGTGCTCCCACTTGGGAGCCAGGGTAGCAAAGTTCCCAGTGCAGAAATGGTCGCAAGCCAGCCCTTTAACATGACTAAGGAGTCTCAAAGTGGCTTACAAGCCCCTTCCCACCCTGTCCTCATCACAGTCACTTTGTGAGGTGGGTGGGGCTTGAGTGAGTTTTAAGAGTGGACTGGTGAGTGTGGAATCTAACCCAGTTCTTCAGGTTAGAGTCCACTTCTGTTAACCACTTTATGACCCTGAATGAGGGTTACTTTTCACTCTCAATCCCTGGAGGTAAAACGGAGGACCCACCCAAGAACGACCTCACAAATTAAGTAATTTAATGAATGTGTTTTTATTTCAACAACCAAAAAATTCTAACAGACTAACAATGCACATAAGTTAAAATTTAATTATCACTTAGTGATAACGAAGATCAAGTTGATTTACATGGAAAAAGAACATTTACAATATGTTAATCCTCATTCACATTGTTGATACCGCAATAACACAATTTTTTTTTTTTAAGTTTTCTCTTATTTCACAAAAGGACGGAAAATTGTGCTTTGTTAAGAGGCACTACAAGAAAAGATTCTTTTTCCAAATAGATATTATATGATGAATATTGAATAAATAGACATATATGCATTGTAATTCGCAAAGTTCTGGCAAGACCACAGGCGAAAATGCCCACAGATTTACTTCGAAGAACCACTGCAAAATTGGCAGTGAAATTTTAATAATAATAATAATAATAATAAAGGCAAGACTCAGCATTGGGAAAAAAAATACCTACTAAATTTTTTGGTTGAAGTGCTTAAAAAAAAAAAAAAAACGATACGCTGATGCCAAAGAGATGAATAACCTTATGAGAGCTTGACCGAGATTACATACACGTAGTGATTTCAGCAACGAGTCTCAGATTAACAGTTGGGAAAGGAGAAAGTCAGAGAACATAAAGCAGCACCTACTGAACTTTGATTAAAGCTGCAGCATACTACAGAGGAAAAAGAGGAAGGGTTTAAAAAGTGAGCAAAGCCAACGCTGTCGTTCAATGGTACATGAAGTGGAATGCAAGTGCATTGTGGGCATCTATGTACTGACTGTGGAAAAGTCCCTTAAAAAAAAAAAACAAACTCCAGAGGTTACTGAGCAGCTAGAATTAGCTTGTATTGCAACGTTCTCTTTCTCCCTGTCCGCTGTTGACGTTTGGAGTGACTACCTGTACAGAGGTTGGTTTTAATGCCTGCCTTTTATACCTTTCAAAATATATAAATAGTATTAACAGTTATATTACAAGGCCTGTGCAAGAAACATTAGCGCAACTTCCCAAAGTGATATCGCATGAGGTCTTCGTTCAAAAAGGTACAAAGCGGATGTCGAAAAAAAAGAAAAAAAAAAGAAAAGAAAAGCCTAGCAAGGAGTAAAAGGATATCGTCTGAAAAAGCATTCTGCAGAACAGCCGGGCTGCCGGGGTCGCTTCTGAGCCACGGCTCCAGTAACCTGTGGGAGGCCATAGTAGATTGCAGCTTTGATGCTCGCACTACTGAAAAGTCGGTCAGTGTTCGATCTGCTTTATGTAAGGGAATTGCTGTGCTGGGTCACTGGGGAAAGAGGAGGAAGTGGCAACGTGGAAATACTGATTCTTGCTTCACAGAGTGGCAGCAAGTTCTGGAAGCGTGTCGCCCACCGAGTCAGTCGTGCATCACGGTACGGCCCGCATATCTCGGGAGCTGGCTGTCCAAGAACCACTTGTCCCACTGAGATAATTAATCTGAAGCATAAGAATCCAAGTGCAGGAGAAATGAGAGAGGGACGGTGGGGATTTCGGTCCTGGAAAGCCTTTCGCTGGCGAAGAACCAATCAAGTTTGCCCCATGCTGAGAAGCTGTGATTTGTGGAGGTGTTGTTGAAAAGCAACTCCGATGTGTATTGTGAACGGTGTGCCTGAACATTAATGCCTGGCAGACATGAGGAGAGCAAATAAATAAGCACTCCAGATGCACAAGCCCGTGTGCATGGAAGCTGCACGACAAGAGGCAGAGAGTTTGCTCCTCTGGAAAACTGCATAACTGCAAAGCATGGCTTGATGTGACATTAAAACTCATGAAAACCACTTTTTGCAAAGACGTCTTCAACAAACAAGTCTTCGGTCCTCTGAATTCCACCCCCCCCCCAAAAAAAAGTCCACAAAAATCCATCTGTTCAATACAGAAAAGAAAACGAACCAAACAAACATGCTCTGTCACTTTCAATGTGCACTGTGGACTGAGGTTTTTAAAAACTCACTTGGATTGGGATCTTATTTGTTTAAGGTGCCCTGATTTCTCCTTGCCCTCTCCATTTTTACTTCTCCCTCAAATTTCAGGGTGTGTTATTGTTGGCAGTGTTGATCTACGTTTTCAAATGCATACCTCAAAAAATTACCTCTCAAGCTGCCAAAAAGGAAGCCACAGTAATAATTAATAAAAAGATCAGGGGTAAACACGGAAAATAAATAGGCCTTCCAAAATAGTCACCACACCCTGAGAGCAGGCAGCAGTTTCTCAAAAAGCCAAAGCAACTCATTGTGAAGTGGTTTTTTTTTTTTCTTCTTCCAATACACAAACACAACTCATCTTGAATGGGCTCATTTCACAGTCTATACTTTCAGATTGTAAAGTTATGTCCCATGCAAATTTCACACATACACACCCACACACACACATGTACATATATATATATATTTACATATATTTATACATATATGTGTAAATATATACATATACACACCCACACAGCTGTTTCCTTTGTCGATTTCATTGGTCCGTCCCCCATCTTGTAACTTGCTAGAGGTTCCTTTGATAAGTGCAAGGTTGACCGTGTGAATTACAATTAACATTGTCTCAAACATAAAAAAGTGTTAACTCTCAAGTGCCTAAGGGAATGTCTGGATGGGCTATGCAAAATAATCGTTCAATTTGCATATCGTCATCGATGTACACCGGGGGGGGGGGGACCCAAAGCCCCACCCCCCACCCCAAAGAAGTCGGGATAATGTATTGCTTTGCCTGGGGGGGGGTTTCACATTATCTCTGGTCAGTTTCTGAAATCGTCGCCTTGCTTTTGTCGGGGCTCTCCTCTTCTGTTTCCACCTTGTACATCTCCTCGGAGCCTTCCTCACTGTCATTCTCTTCTGACTCAGTCAGAAGCTCCTCATCTTTGTATTCGGCCACGTCTACCACAGTCCCCAAGTGCTCTTTTAGCTTCCCGTGGTGTTTTACGTGGTAACGCTGGTTCTGGAAGAATTTGATGATGGTGTGTTTAGGCAGATCCAACTGAGCGGATAAAGTGTGAATGGCCTCCTGATCCGGGTAGAGGCCGACGTCATGGATGAAACTCTGAAGGATGCCCAAGGCCTCCAAAGAAATCTTAGTACGGGATCTTGTTTTTTTGGTGCACGTGTCCTCTGGAGGTGGGGCCTGGGCTTCTTCTCTTGGAGGTGAGTTCTCCTTAGCAGGCTGCGACTGTTGTCTATGAAGAACCTGTAGAGACAGAAAGGTACATGCATTTAATAAGTACTGTGCGTGCAAAATCTACCTAGTCTTTAACAGAAATGATACCGGTCAATTATTTAAAAACACTGAGAACAATCTGTCTAAGGTAACTGTACCAAATAAAGATTATGCAAGGAAAGAGGAACAGTGATGGGTTCATACGTTTTTCTGGGATCCTTTTACACAAGGTAAGGGCCCGTATATATATACATGTGAGTTTGATTCAAGCACACTCCCCCCATCTTTTTTTCACAGTACGGAAGTGTGAGAATTGGGTTATAATGTACAGCGTCACATGTGGATTCTATACATCAGGTATTATCTGTAGCTAGATTGTGAGACCAGCGTTTGTGTGTGTGTGTGAATTCTTCCAGCTGACAAAAAGAATCCACAGCATAGATAAAGTACGAACTGGTTTCTAAGAGTTTAATTAAAACAGTCACCCCATGGCTGAAACTATGTTTATTGGGTTGGATTTATCTGAATGTGTTCTTGTATTCTGTAATTGTCTTTTCTTGTTAGCTGTCTTGGGTACCTTTGCAGAGGTGTGTATGGGGGAGGGGAGGGTTAAGAACACAAATAGTTTAAGTGAATGCATAAAGAAATGGTGGAAGGGGTTGCTGGATTGGGATTCTGATCTCAGTTCTTCCAGCGGTTCGATTTGTGACTCGTCTCTTTATGTTTGTGCGATGGTTGAGAGGCTTCTTCCTCACTTCACAGCTGTCCTCTCACTTACTAAATAGAAATGAGGCAGGCAGGAAAAACCAATTCTAGATCTGGAGAGAATGCAGCCTCAAGGAAAAAGGCATTGCCTGGTGTGGAAGATTCCCGTCAGGATTTCATTTTAATTAAACTTCGGTCTGACAGATTTTGGTTGAGTCTGTAGTCTTTGCACAACAGGATTCTGTCCCCACTCAAGGTTCTTTGCAACATTACTCCCAGGGCATTCCTCTCATTGCAACGCAGGACCAGCTGCAGACTGATTGGAGCTTCGCATTTGCCCTTGCGGATGTCAGACACGTTCTAGATCTAAGGAACGGGACCACGTGGGGGTAAGTGCAGCTATGCTGTGTTTCCATCCCAACTTTCTCCACAAGCAGCCTTGAGGGCGCTCTGCACAGCCAGCTTAAGCACTGGTTGATTACAATCAGGAAACATTCATGATGATCTGGAGCTTTCTCCGATTGGAATTGTCAATGATTCTCCCATCATTCTTTGTTTTATCAGTCAGCAAGGAGAAAAAAGGGCACTTCGATTGTGGGCAAAACATGCAAGACTGCCGAGCGTTACACGTGCACTAATGCTGAATTAAAATAGCCCATGGGTTCAAAATATCATCTCCAAGAAATCGTTACGACAAACATCCAGGGAAATACATTCTTGGCTAATAAGGTTTTATTAGAAGCATATAACTGATGACAGACTTAATGAAAGTATATATAATTCCTACAATACATTTATAGAGAGTTTGAAAAACCTTGCTCTTCTTCTCTAGCTAAAGTTCACAACGTATCTATTGAATCTCTCTGCAGGAGAAATAAACGGGCACATGTTGTTCGTGGTTCCGGCTTTGCCGCAGGCTTCAGAGTCTTCTTAAACGCAGCTAATAAATGATGCAATTTTAGAGATCGATAAAGAGAAATGAAAAGCCTAACCAGATAAGAGCAGTAAGTGCTACAAGGTGGAGACAACACTGGGCTCAAGCGCTTGCATGGGAAGAACATATGTTGTAGTTGTTGTTAGGTACGAAGTCGTGTCCGACCCATCGCGACCCCATGGACAATGATCCTCCAGGCCTTCCTGTCCTCCACCATTCCCCGGAGTCCATTTAAGTTCACACCCATTGCTTCAGTGACTTCATCCAGCCACCACGTTCTCTGCCGTCCCCTTCTTCTTTTGCCCTCAACCGCTCCCAGCATTAGGCTCTTCTCCAGGGAGTCCTTCCTTCTCATGAGGTGGCCAAAGTATTTGTACAACTTAACTAAACTCTTACCCAACTATCAGCCTTGAATATACAGGAAATGTGCTTTTGCTTCTGGTAGGTTTGCATGGAGCCTACAATCACGCTGACCCAAGCCACAAAACAGCAGTAAACTGACGGAAGCAAGTATTCCCAGCTGCCCTGCTTACCTACAATAACCTGGACACGTGGGCCCAATGTGGCTCACTGCCCACTGCCAAAATCACAGAGAGTGAGTGGGATAGGCCTTCGCGTTAAGGCTAATGTGTATCTTGCTGAACTCTGCATTCGAGTCCGTAGACTAGAGCATCGCCGGTCTACAGAAAGGAATGTTACAATTTACTGCTAAACAGCCCCAGAATTTTTTTTTCTTTTTTACAAACTACAAACTATAAAATATTAAAGAGCAGGGTGTTGAGCGAAAAGTCAATACAGGAGACTTTCTGAATGGGTATGTTTGTGTGTGTGAAAGAGAGAACATCTCTGTTGTAATGAAGTCTCTTCTTCTAGGAACTAAATAACTTTGGCGCCTGATACCAGGGGTAGAAGAAGAAGAAGAAGAAGAAAGAAGAAGAGTTGATTCTTATATGCCGCTTTTCTCTACCCGAAGGAGGCTCAAAGCGGCTTACAGTCGCCTTCCCTTCCCCTCCCCACAACAAACACCCTGTGGGATGGGTGAGGCTGAGAGAGCCCTGATATTCCTGCTCGGTCAGAACAGTTTTATCAGTGCCGTGGCGAGCCCAAGGTCACCCAGCTGGTTGCATGTGGGGGAGCGCAGAATCGAACCCGGCATGCCAGATTACAAGTCCGCACTCCTAACCACTACACCAATGCTGGCAGGGGCTCACGGGAATTGTAGTCCATGGACATCTGGAGGGCCCGCAGTTTGACTACCCCTGCCTTATACAAAAGAAGCTGGTCCGACTTAACAGAAAAGCAAACCTGCTAGATCTGACAAGCGGTCCATCTAGTCCGGCTTCCTCTTTCACAAAGTGGTCAAAACAGTTGCCCTGGAAGGTCAAACCCAGGAGGCACAGAGGCTGAGGCCTGTTGGGCTCTACCAACAAGTAGTGGACTCTCTGCCAAAGTCAGATGTATTTCTGTTCCACTGAAATCTGTGGAAGGGTTTAGGGTTAAATTGTACGTGATGCAGGACACTGTTTTTTAGTCTGAAAAAGCATTCATGAGAGGCTCCTCATAGGGGAAGTATGTTAATTCTTCCAGCCTGCATGAAACTCCTCCCTGTCAGCTGATGTGGGAGGGGATGGTAGAGAGAGAGGCACCGTATAGGTACCTATTACCTCTCCCTACTTGAGCTAAAAGCTGCTGGTTTTTTTGGAGGGGAATATATGCACGTGGGTGCTTTTTGGATTGGAGAAAGGATGCAGATGGGAATGATTTTTTGAAGTATTTATAATCTTCCTTATCTCCTCACAAATTCAAGGCCACTAGCCAAGCGACAAAAAACCATAAGGACACAACCCTCTAAGCATCCAGTGACAAGTTAAATGGGTACAAAATTAAAACACATAGCTGAAAACCAATACGCAGAGTTGACATGCAACAAAATCCGTTCGCCCATTGTCTAACGTCCTCTGGAACAAAACAGCCTTATGTTCCTTCTTCAAGGTGCCTTGCACAAACACAAAGCTGGTAGTTTACTCCAGAAGAACTGCCCTACCGCCAAGAAGGCCTGTGGCATGAATGTTGCCCAACAAGAGTGTCACCAGAAGAGGAGTGCAACTGGTGCCTAGGACAACAGCGGGAGATGCAGCTTGAGAGATAGAAGGATCCCAGGCTGTGAAGAGTTTGAAGGTAATAACCAGCACTTTGACTGGGACCAGGAAACAAACAGGAAGTTGCAGGTTCCAAGCAACTGACTCTACAGAGGGGCATCTTTGCCATGTTTTGTATCAGTCAAAGTTTCCAAGACATCTTCAAAGGCTACCCCATGTAGAGCACATTACAGAAGTCTATCCCAGAAGATACATAAGTATGGAACATTCTGGATTAGTGCAACTAAGTCAGCAGAGTCTAAATATGGAGCCAGCCTATGAGGCGAATGGAAAACAAGATTGTACTTATCTGTGACTGTTATTGATTGAATGGTTTTCTGTGCAGTTCCACATGGGGACTGGGCTTTCTCAGCCCAGCCATGGAGAAGAGTTGCCAAGCTTAAGAGAAGCTGCTAAGAGCCCCAGAATGCTCCCCCTCCCCTCCAGCCTCAGCCAAGCCTTCCCTGCCCAAATGACCACATGACAGAGGAGGGGCAATCAGTCTTCCCCCAGTTCTCCCTTTGCCTCTGTAAGGAGTGAGCATCGCTAGAGAAGCCCATAGCGAGGAAAAGAGGGAGGGATCTGTACCTGCACATAAAACCACGTGATGAACAACCGTTACAGGTGAGTGGCACTCTACTTTCATTTCCATTGGGAGAACAGCAAGTTCATATTCTGAGAAGGGTGTGGCTGGATCAATGGAATATCGACTGCAATACTGTCTATCCCTCAGTTGTCTCAATCCAGGAGTCAACAACTTTGCACTAATGCCATACAAAAGTCAAGGACGTTGACCTTGCATACATCCTGCCTTGCATACCTCCTTGAGAGGTAGTCTGGATGAGAAGGCTGCTGGGGAAGCCTGAGCTCTCAAAGAGCGCCCAGATACAGCAACTGGACAGCTCCTACCTGTTTCAGCGTATGGAAACTATCCATGTAAACAAGGTTTGTATAGAGGTGGCCTGCCCTTTATTGCTTCCTCTGAAATAGATGAATGCCCACTACTCGCAGAGCCCTCTGTTCTTTGTAAATTGAAGAGGTGACCCCTTCTAACATTTAATGTGTGCAGCATCCTTTCTGATGGAGAAGTCAGGGAAGGGGAAAAAACCAGAACAGTGATGTCCTCACTCATGTAGAACAAGGAGACTTTCTCAGAGAGGAATTCCAGGCAAGGTCTCAGCACCATTATCGATACAGAATTTTAGAAAGGGGGGGGGGGTCCACAGGAAAAAGCACTTCGTTCCCCCACCCTGTGGGCAGAGGTGATAGCTACCAAAGCTGCTGTCTTATACAAATAAAATGGTTTATAAATAAATCTGAACAAAACAGAGATAAATTCCATTGTGAGACAGGGTGTACAACAGGTGGATATAAATCGAACAAGCCGGGTGCTTATTTGAATTCAAGCCTGGGGCTTCCAGAGCTTTTCCCCACAAAGATTCTTCAAGTGGTGGCAGGCTGGGTATGAGGCAGTATTGTGAACTTTGACCAAACATAAAAGGAATGATTTGTGCTTGATTACAGCCTCAAGGACCGGACCAAGACATTCACAGCTCATCAGAAAGTGATATATAAAAGTGGATATTATCCCATTAGTGGTGACAATCCACTCCCCAATGCTCCTGATGATTTGGGGGCAAAGGTTAAATAGCACTAGGGCTAAAATGGATCATTGGGACATCCCACACATAAAGTCCTAAGAAGCTGATTCTGCTTCCCATATGGAATTTTTTTGCTTCCTACCAACAATAAGTCAGTAAAATCAACAGAGGGCTGTCCTTTATATCCCAAACGCTGACTGCAGTGGATTCACCAAAGTATCAGTTAACCAGTCAATGTTGTCAATAGGTCCAGGAAAATCAGGAGCAATGGATTTCCCTTATTCAGTTAGCAAGCCCTTTCCTCCCTTGATCTGCAAATCTAAACCATATCCAGGGTGTGGAGGGCTATACCTCGAGGTTAAATTACATAATAAGATACAACTTTAGCCACAATGGTACTCATAATATGGCTAATGCCATAATTAACAGTATTGTGTCCTTTGTATCAATTCAATTGCAGTTTTCCAAATATGATGTTCATTTATTATTTTTATCCACACAAAGCTGGTTTAACTGAAATGTATACCATTAACCACTTCACAATCTAAGTTTAAGGCAATTTTTAATACTATATACAAATCGAACAAGAGGGAGGTAAACACAGAATTCTGAAAAGAATATACACTGTGATTTTTTATCCTCAACTGAAGTATTTTAGCATCAAGATTTCAAGCAATTATTGAAAGATATCTATATAAAGAGATTTACAGAAGAACATCACCAAATTTTAAATCAAAAAGTATTGACCCAAGAAATTAATGATGCAATGACTTCAATGAAATCTCACAAGGCACTTGGACCAGATGGATTATCAGCTGAATATTATAAAAGAATGATACATGTGGTTACACTATTGCTACATTAATTGATCAACAGACTAATGGAAGCACCAGAACGGTTTTCCAGATTCATGGGAACAAGTGTCAATAGCTCTTACACATTAAGAAGGGACCGATGAAAGTTTACCACAATCATATAGACCGATTTTATTACTGAATGTGGATTATCAAATTTCTGTTAAAGTGCTAATAGAAAAACGTAAGAGATGCATAGGCGATGTTGTGCATGTTGATCAAACTGGCTTTATATCAAAAAGGTACATGAAAAACAATATTCGCTTAGTATTAAATGCAAAGGAACATGTACACAAGACACAACAATGCACTGCTTTTGTGTTTTTAGATGCAGAAAAAGCCTTTGATAGTGTTCAATGGAAATTTTTACAAGTGACGCTACAAACAATGAAATGTGGGGAGATGTTTTTGAAATTAATTTGACAAATATATTCAAAGCAGGAAGCAAGAATTTTGGTCAATGGAAAGCTTACTTGTAACAAAATTCATATAATGAAGGGTACAAGACAAGTTTGTCCATTATCCCCATTATTATTCTATTTAGTTATAGAAACAATAGCAACAAAAATCAGATATGAAACAGAACTTTCTGGATTGTCAGTCATAGAATCATAGAGTTGGAAGGGGCCATACAGGCCATCTAGTCCAACCCCCTGCTCAATGCAGGATCAGCCCAAAGCATCCTAAAGCATCCAAGAAAAGTGTGTATCCAACCTTTGCTTGAAGACTGCCAGTGAGGGGGAGCTCACCACCTCCTTAGGCAGCCTATTCCACTGCTGAACTACTCTGACTGTGAAATTTTTTTCCTGATATCTAGCCTAAATTGTTGTACTTGTAGTTTAAACCCATTACTGCATGTCCTTTCCTCTGCAGCCAATGGGAACAGCATCCTGCCCTCCTCCAAGTGACAACCTTTCAAATACTTAAAGAGGCCTATCATGTCCCCTCTCAACCCCCTTTCTCCAGGCTGAACATTCCCAAGTCCCTCAACCTATCTTCATAGGGCTTGGTCCCTTGAAGAGGAGTCAAAGGAGAGGAGTTCAAGTTGAGAAGCTACATGGATGATCTGGTTTTTATTCTGACCAGTCTTGAAACATCAATTTCACAACTGTTCGATATCCTGACTTTGGTCAATATACAGGATATAAAATAGAGAAAAACCATGTTAATGGTGCTAGGTGACTCAGAAAAACTATTAGTGGATTTAAAGATCAAATTTGGATGTGAAGTTCATCCAGAAAAAATTGAATATTTGGGAGTAGTTTTAGACAAAGTTCTTCAAAATCTATTCAAAAATATATTTTATCATGGAAGAGAATACAGGAAGATTTACAAAGGTGGTCTAAAATTAATTTCTCCTGGTCAGCACAAGTGGCAATAATTAAAATGAAGGTCCTACCCAAGCTAATTTTTTTATTCCATGTGATTCCGCTGAGCATTAAGGATAAGACCTTACGCAAATGGCACAGTATTATTAACAAATTTATATGGAACAACAGAATATCAAGAATAGCTTTTAAAGTTCTTCAGGATGATAAGAAATGAGGAGGACAAAGTGTCCCAAATTTAAAATTGTATCTTCATGATGCTGTCGTATCATGGTTAGCAGACTGGACCACGGATCCAACTTCAAGAGATTTGATCTATGAGAAGTTTGGCATAGATGATGGCTTACATAATCTTTTATGACCCATCAAAAAGGCCAAGAAAAAATCTGATTTAAACTATTGGGCCACGACTTTAATAAATATCTGGAAAAATATAAACAGAGAATAACACGTGGTTCATCATTGCTGAAATCCCCAATAGGGCCTTATTTTGATAAAGCTCAACACAAAAGAATGTTTTTTTAAAAATATATAAAGATTTGTTGATGGCATCGGGAAAATTGAAAAGTCATGAGACACTCAAAATGGTGGGGATAGATATTCAGTGGTTGGAATACCTGCAGGTCATTACAAGGTTTAAGGTTGAATTTCCAGAGCAACAGATACTGCGTCTGCTCTGAGTTTGAAAATATATTACTTCAAGCTATACCTCATTTAATAGGGCAAATATATGAGCTTTTGTTAAAATATGAAATGGAGGATGAACAGATCAAAAGCTGTATAATTAAATGGATGCAGACTTTAAAATGAAATATCTCATTAGATGATTGGGAACTATTGTGGGGTAAAACTGTAAAACGTACGAAATTTCAGCTATTAAGGAAAAAGTGGTATAAAATGTTTTACAGATGGTAAACTAAATTAATCAGCACAATGTCTAAAGTATATGATGATAAATGTTGGAGATGTAGGGATAATGCATCTTTCTATCATATGTGACGGTGTTGCAAAAACATTGGGAAACTTTGGATAAAAATTCATAGTATTTCAGAAACAATGTTGAATAGTACATTCCTGATGCATCCTGACTGAAGATATTTTTTCCTATGCAACCACTATGGCAAGAATAGTTATAGCAAAGAATTGGAAACAACAGGAGATACCAAAAATAGTGGACTGGTTAGAAAAATGGCAAAGCTAGCAAGCCTAATTAATGGAAGACCAGTAGACGAATTCAAAGAACAATGACATTATTACATAGAGCAGCGGTTCTCAACTGCCATCAGGCCGCAACCCCAACTGCGGCAGCGGTGGGGTGGCGTGCACAAGCACACAGGCCCGCACACAGGTGCACGACAATCTGGAGACAGTGTGGAAGTGGTCAGTGCACTGGCTCCTCCTCCACTGGCTGCCGCCACCCTCTCTGCCGCCATCGCGGACACCAACCTGGCGACCCCACGGAAGGGGCTAGGCAACCCCACTCAAGGTCAGGACCCCAAGTTTGAGAAGCACTGACATAGACTATATAGACAGATAGCCGATAAATGTATTAGTTGAATAAGAGTTAATCACAACTATGTGGAGGTTCAAGTTTTTTTTGCTATTTCTGCACTCTACTTTCTTCTTTTTATTTTATCTTATCTTTATACAGCTTTTGCTGTATAAATAAAAGGGTAAGGGATTGGGCAGGGCCTTCGGGCCTGCCCCCCAGCCTGCCCAGGGGAAACCTGGCGACATCAATGCCAGTTTGCCCCTGGCAGCTGAGGGAGCCAGAGGTAGGTGGGCCTCCTGGGGGAGGCAGACGAGGGGGCAGGAAGGGCGAGGGGACTGCCTGCCATGGCCCACCCAAGACTTGGAGGGCTGCACAAATGGCTCCCGGGGCTTCGTCGGACCATACCACGCCTTTGACGCTGAGGGCGTGGGGGGCTTGCCTGCTGGCAGGAGTTTAACAGTGGGGGGGCAGGGGGGTAAGGGAAGCCCACGTGGAAGGGGGAAGACCTTCCCTTCCCCCTTGCCCTGGGGAGCCCTCCAGCTGCCTCGTTGTGAGGTGGCTGCAGTCCTTCCCAGCCCAAGGCAGAAAGGAAGCCACCCCTCCCCCTTCTAGCCCCCATTGTATCAGTTATAATGGGCTTCATTTCTAGTATAATATAAAAAACAATAAAAGCTGGTAATTCCAGCATTAAAAAAGGACAAAATTTCAAGCAATTATTATAGCTGCTGCTCCTTTCTTAGCAGAAACTATTGTTCTACAACTCAATGCTCAATGAAATTAATTCCTGCAAGAAGTAGGTAATTGGGTTTACCCACGTACTTCTATCCCTTTCCCCCTTATGCAGAAACTCCCGTTACGGGAACAATGACTAAGAATCCTTTTAAAGCATTGTATACAGTGATTGAGCTTTATGCCCTTTTGTTTTTTCTTCTACATACCTCTTTTCACAAGACCAGAAAATAATAAAGCAAGTGTTGCTGTATCATACATGCACTGTTGAACTTTTTATGATCATCTTACCGCAGGTTGACTCTAAGGAGCACAGTCTGAGGGGGTTGTGTGAAGAAGTCCTCCTTGCTTTAAATCATTTGGATGGAAGTCCAGTTGTAACTTCCTTCCTTCCCAAACGGCCTTAAGAACCCAGCACAACCTTGACTTCCTCGGAATAAGTCTTCCGTTCTCCACTTTCACTCCTTCCTCTATTCCTCCATCTGTACAAGAGCAAGCCTTTGCTGCAATTTTTACCATCTGGAACCGACTTCCTATTGCTTCCCCAAATCATTTCCCATCTCCTTGCAACTCTGAATTGAAACAGGTTTTGTTCCCTAGCCACAGGTCTCAAATGTTTCTGCTTCTCTAATGCATTTAGTCTTTAATGTCGGAAAGGCGGGCCCAGCACCCACTTGCCTGTTTTAAAAAGAAAGCTGAAGTTAAAGGAGGCTCTAGTTTACTTTTTGGAGGTGCTAATTTTCACCTTTCCAAGGTATTAGCCTTTTCGGATGGAAAAGGCAGAGATGCCTAATATCATGAAAGCTGACTTTTAAAAAGGTAAAACGATTCCCATTAAAACATACAACAAGTTTGGAAGGCCCCAATGAAATCCAGCTGGGAACCATGTGTAAAAAATAATAGTACATGCCTGCGGGGAAGGAAGTATGATATGGAATGATTAAGTTTCGGAAAATATATAATCTAGTATATCATTATGGCAATGATCTATATTACTTGTAATAAGCTGAGGCAGCCGCTTCAGACTGTCTTCCAGGGAATCCGGGAGGTCCTCGAGGGCTAACCAGGGTAGGGACACCTTGGTGAAAAAAATCAATTAAGGGTCGACCAGTTGCTCGAAAAACACTGCACGAAACACATTGCTCAAAAAAAACATTGCTCGAAAATTCAAACTGCCAGGCACAGCTAAGCCACAAGATATCGGCTGTTGTTGTTTTTAACTGTGCCAGCTCCTGTAACTTTAACAACAATCCGACATGGACATAACCACTGGATCTTCTAAGAAAAGCTGCCCCCTGCTGAATACCTATGTGCCACATGGCTACTAAAGTAACAGGAACTGGTCCAGCCACCCCCACCCCCACATACACAAGGCATCTTTTGAGGTCTAATGGTGCTACAATGACAGCCCATGTGGCATAGCATTCAGGGTGTCATAGAATCATAGAATAATAGAGTTGGAAGGGACCTCCTGGATCATCTAGTAAAATCCCATGCACTATGCAGCAGGGGTACTCAACCTGTGGTCCTCCAGATGTCCATGGACTACAATTCCCATGAGCCCCTGTCAGCAAACACTGGAAGGGGCTCATGGGAATTGTAGTCCATGAACACCTGGAGGACCACAGGTTGACTACCCCTGCTATGCAGGACACTCACATCCCTATCGCTCATCCACTGTAACCTGCCACCCCCTTAAGCCCTCACAGAATCAGCCTCTCTGTCAGGTGGCTATCCAGCCTCTGTTTAAAAATGTCCAAAGACGGAGAACCCACCACCTCCCAAGGAAGCCTGTTCCACTGAGAAACCGCTCTAACTGTCAGGAACTTCTACATCATCTGTGCTACCATTATTTAACAGCCCTTAATCAGGAAATTATGTATCTCTGCTAGTCTTTCAGTTACACTACACGAAGCACTGATAAGGATTGGGGCCACTTAGCTGCACATGGTTTCCCTGAGGGTGAGGGGGGAACTCCTGTGCTCCTCAGTCTTTCGAAAGAAAAACAAGCCCAGGGCTAGTCAAACTGTGGCCCTCCAGATGTCAATGGACTACAGTGCTGTCAGGGGCTCATGGGAATTGTAGTCCATGGACACCTTTAGGGCCGCAGTTTGACTACCTCTGAACAAGACTGTTTTGCAGAATTTCCTACAAAGGGGAACTGAGGTTGAGCAGAGTTCCAAACGCCAATCAGAGCCAGGGTGCACGCAGATGAGAAGGGTTTAAGCCTATGTGCCTTTTCTTCAAGCAAAACCGACCCCCTATCCACCCATTATTATTGGCCCTGAAAGGGGAAGGGGCACCCTCAGCAGGACCACCTTTCAAGTGCCCCACTTTTCAGGCCCACATTTATACGGACAGAGGATGTACCATCTTTTTGCATTTTTGGAAACAAATGTTGGGAGATGCTACGAACACACCCAGAGAGAACTGCGCTGCAGTTTATCCACAGTCTTCAACCGAGGCAGCGAAGAGCACAACAGCAGGAACGACAACAAAAAATAGCTTTGGCAAAGTAAATACTCTGCACCTTTCGACACACTCCTCGCCTGGGGGTCCTGTTGGCAAGAGTGTTAATTAGACAAGAGTTTTCTGCCAAAAGAGAAAGAAGAAAAAGAGCCTGGACTGGTAGCCTAGAATGTCTCTGGGAGAAACTGCGGCAGGAGTTACATTTTGCATGTGTGATTGTTTCTCCCTTTCAAAGCGGCGGCTAAGAGTTTATTTTCTTTGGTTCTGTTGAAATAAATTTTGTCTCCCTTAGCTCAACAGTGCAGCACTACCTTAGGACCCCCTCCCTTTTATTTTGTTGTTTTTCTTGGAGGAAGGGGAAGCTATGATTTGCCGCACCCAGACCTCACAAAACTGCATTAATTATTGTGCTTGACTTCCATTGCTTTTCTTGGATTATAGAGTATCCTAAGGTTACAAGCGCAGGAAAATTCAAACTGTTATTAAAACGCACGCGCACACGCACACACACAATCTATGAAGTGATGACAAATAACAGACTACAGGTGTTAGATTACATTTTGACTTCAGGCAGGTTTAATATACCTTGGCTTCCTTCTACAATTACTTGCAGCGTGTAGTGCTATGGACAGGGGAGTTAAAAAAAAATACGGTACTCAATAAATGAAGACCATGTCAAAAGAAATCAATATGAGCGTGCAAAATGGTCGGAAGTCTGACATGGATATGTGTATGTTCACTTTCATCTAGCTTTTTTTAATATCATAACCAAAGCGCTACTGGCATTTTTCGTGTATTGCCTTTTTTTTTTTTAAGTGGGGGTTAATAATTGCTTCACAAAGCAAACACGGGTTTCACAGATAATCGAACAAGCAAGCTACGTTATACAACAAGCTTAATTTCATTGGGAAACTATCCATCTTTCGGAGTTATTTAAAATGACCATCTTAAAGTGTTCCTAATTCTTTTTTAGGTTTTAATGAGGTGAGATACAAGCTAATTTTCAAAAGCTGGGGGGGGGGGTTGTTCTATTCTAGTGTATCTCAAGAAGTGTAATAAATTAAAATACTTTAAAGAGAACGAAGAAAAACTACTGAGCAAAAAGAGACAGAAATTCTGGATTTCAAATCTGAAACTAGGGACAAAGCCCGTTGCATTCAGGAATAGAACAGGTGCTAGATTGTGGGGTGGTGGTGGAAGAACTTTGCAGATGGCCTTCTCCTCTCCCCAGGACCTTGAAAGGCTGCAGGCTGGAGGGCCCTGGGCAGGGAACTCACCAGCAGGGACAGCTCTCACACAGCAGGAATCTGCAGCCTCTGAGCCTTAGAGGGAAGTGGAAGGAGGAGGTCAGGGGTGGGGGACAGAAGGCGATTGGCTGGCCACTGGACAGATAGCAAACCAATTGGAGGAGGAGGCACTCAGGGGCCGGATGTTAAACGCTGAGTGGCACTTAAGCCATGAGACCAGCTCCTCCTCCTAGGCCTTACCAGAAATATTAAGTGGAACAGAGATAGCCCAGTAGAGTGTGATTAGTTTCTGCCATTTTCCAGTACAGTCTTATTTTATCTCTTTTTAGTACTTGTGTTTGTCTGGGGGGGCTTAACAGTAAAAAAAAAAAAGTACCTGGCTCAGCAAGAATTTGCATTCAATCGGTATGACCAAATCATAGTATTGGGCAATGCTACACATGTATGAATAACTCAGTCATGATCTGACATTACAAACAAAGAATGTTTGTATAGGAATTTGAAGATATGCATTCATTTAATTGGCCAGAACATCAATGTTCAGCAGTTTTCAAGCTGGGATTTACAACAGTACTCTGGAGGGTTGACAATTCCTGTGCCATGACTGAAGGGTGACCATCTCTTGTCCTTGTGAGGCTAATGTGAAAACAGCTTCAAGAAAAGAAAGAAACAGGCTTGGCTCCCCCCCTTCTGAACTACCCTAAACACGTGCAAAACACTTTCCTGTTTCAATGGGGAGGGGGGGAAAGAGGAAGACCCAAGTTCAAAGCGATCTGGATTCAACAGGATTGACAATGGAATAAACAAAGTAAGTGCAGACTCTGCCCTGGTCCTGTCTGCTTAGTGAGGATTTTTAACCCCTCTCAGATTGTTGCTATTATTTCAGCACTTAGATCCAGAAAAAAAGAGGAGAAAATACTTAAAACTTTGCCCCCATCCAGTCAAGCAACCAGAAACGTTAAATGAATATAAAGGACAGCCAGGTGTTTTCCACTGAAAAATCAGAAATCTTATAATATATGAAAATATATGTATTTATTTTTAAAGAAGGTTAAAAACACTAAAAGCCAGAACACATGCCTGTTGGCTACTCAGTCCGAGGAACGCAAATATATTTTAAATAAATATATAAATAAATGAACTTAAATATGGAGCTCAAGGTGCCCTACCATTATATATATATATATAATAAAATAATAAAATACACAAAACAGATCTATTAATAAAAATCCACAGTTTAGAACTGCTTTAATCATAGGCAGTTCCAAAGCAATGGCTCAAGAAGCAACAAAGAGGTCCCAGTGCAGACATCACAGGATAATTTTTGTTATAAAACTGACCTGGGTTTCACTCTGTTTTCCAACAGTTTGGCGTGGTGATTAAGAGGGCATCTTCTAATCTGGTGAGTTGGGTTTGATTCCCTGTTCTGTCACATGTAGCCAGGTAAGTGACTTTGGGCTTAGTCACGGTCCTGATAGAGATGTTCTCACAGAGCTGTCAGAGCTCTCTCAACCCCTCCTACCTAACAGGGTGTCTGTTGTGGTGAAAGGAAGGGAAGGTGATTGTAAGGCATTTTCATACTAATTTGGGTGGTGAAAAGCAGGGTATCAAAACCAACTCTTTTTCTTCGATGCAAAGGATTTCACCATGGAGACAGACGACACTTTGCACCCATGAATAATAGCCAACAGTGGTTTTCAGTGTGATCCATGTGATTGTCACCTCTACGCTAGACTTCTGCAACTTGCTTGATGCAGGGATGCCCTCGAGATTGTCCTGGAAACGCCAACTGGTCCAAAATCCGGCTGCAGGAGTTCTGACAGGGACTCATTATGAAGCACATATAACACTGGTGCATGCCCAGCTGCATTGGCTCCAGATTGGTGACCAAATCAGGTTCAGGGTGCTGGCTCTAACCTTGAAAACCCTTAACGGTCCAAGACCAGTGTACTTGCAGGACCACCTTTCCCCCTATTGTCCCCTAAGAGCATTGAGATCTTCACAACAACAGGGTCCCCGGGCCCAAAGGAGGTGAAATTGACCTCGACTGGGGCCAGAGCCTTTTTGGTGCTGGCAGGGCCTGCGAGACAAAGCTATTCCCACCGGGCTTATGGTCAAAGCCAAAAATAACATCTACCATAATAACTAGCCTCACAACTACGGAAGGATGGAGAAGAGATGGAAGATTTGCTCCTGCCAAACCTCGGTCATCTGGGACTTAGTCGAGGCAGAAATTAGAATGTTTAAATGTTTTAATCTTGTATGTTTTAAAGGTTGTAACCTGCCCTGATCACTGGAATGGCGGGATGAAAATAAAATATCATCATCACCATCAACATCATCATCATCATCATCACCACCCAAGGTTGCTCCCATTTTTTTATGGGGCCAGACAAGACCTCTGCCTGTCCCCTCCTCCCTGCATGGGTACCCATTTTCCTCATTCCTCACATTCTGCACTGCCACTCCTTGTTGCTGAAGTAGGGATCAATTGGCTGTTTTGGGACTCCCTTCACTCCTCTGTCCTCCTGAGCAATGATGGCAACGAACCCACAGGGTCATCAGTCTGACTCAACAGCTGCCACTTCTCCCTGCATCAGCAGCTGTCCGCATGGAGAAAGTTGCCGAGGATGGAAGTTGGGTGATCGAAGAGATGCCTATAAATGGGGGGGGGGGGCGGTCCGGGTTTTGTGAGCGAGAGACTGTTGCTGGAACTTTAAAAGGATGCAAGCTGGGGTTGGCTGGTAGCAAGAGCTTAAGGAACATATGGCATTAAAAGGGGCACAGCTGACTCTCCAGCTTGTGGTATAATTAGCAAACCGAGCACTTGATCCCCCTTTCACCTGCCCACGCCTCTCGCTCACTCCCTTTTCCATCCTAGCAGGGGAGTGAGAGAGAGAAAAGGAAATCGGCCTCTCCTGGCTCAGTCCCTTGGGGGGGGTACCCCCTACAGAAGGGCATTGCGGGACCTTTAAAACATGGATTGGCTGCCTGGCTTGATTGACAGGTAGAAGAGAGTCATGTATAAACCCCATTGCTCTTCCGCTATTTCAAGCAGGCAGTGTGAAGTGAAAGGAGCGTGAGAAGGTGGCAGACAAGAGTGAGAAGGCAAGTGGCTATGAGTGGCTGTGAGGCGCAATATTGTTTAGTGCTACGCGATTCAGCTGGTGTAACGCTGTTTTTAACTATGTGCAGAAAGGCTCCGTGATTTGTCCAGTAATGTGCCACCAAGACTTATGTGCCGTTCAGGACCCTTAGTCCATAATCCTGCACACTTAATATGGTCTTGAAATAGGACACAATAATCAATCTGGCTTCCTGTACACATAAAAAGCTGCGTACCTTCCCACCCCAGTCATCTGCAAGCAAACATAATTTCATAGTGAACTATTACTTATTTATTTATTCGATTTTTAGCCCGCCACTCCCGAAAGGCTTGTGGCAGGTTACAACCATATAAAATCCCCCATAAAATTCCCCTAAAAACAATATACAATCAAAATTTACCTATACAAAAAAAAATCCAAGATACAATGCAGCGAAGAAAAACATCTAAAAGACCCCCCCCCCTAACTAACACCTCCGGGGGTGGACATAGTTGGCTGGCATAACAGAAGTTTTACATGATTTAATTCACAGAGCAATCCTATTCAGTTGAGTCCAGCAAAGACGGCAACAGTTCTGTATAAGACAGCACTCTTCGTGGCAAACCAATACGGTTTGTGTCGGCAGCCAATTAGTATGTCTTCTTGTTCAGGAAATGCATGAACTCCAAAATGGAAAACTTGATTTAATCACATAACATAAATCAGTTTTCCCCCCTTGATGTTTTAAATAACAATATTATACATCTTCTGTAGTTTAATACCTCAATGTCAGAAAGTTATTTATAAGTGCTTGGTTTAAGATGGTTGCCATATTAATATTTGGAAGGGAAATACAGATTTAAATAGTTTTAAGAAACAAAGCTCTCACATTTTAGATACCAGAGTTCATGCTTTCAGCGAAAGAAGCTAATGTTCAAAATTTTATTTTTACGACATTGGCACTTTCCTGCCTGAAGACACTGGGCTTTGTTTCATGTGTCATATTCCGGATATGAAGAATTTACTCTCTGCCCAAAATACTCTTCTGCTAAGTCTTACTCTGCAACTGTATAATCATGCCAAGTTTCCAGTAATCAGCTGAGAAGGGTGTTTTGATTTATTTAAAAAAGGGATGTAATTCAGATGAATCATGAAAAGGAATAGTTGTTATCTGGTCAGCAATGCATAATGCTATTAATTTTTTTTACAACAGGGGTATTCAGAAGTAAGGGAAACTATTATGGTCGAGGAGAAAATCTATGCAGACCAAATGCTACTCAGAATACTCTTTTGCTTTGTGGATAGTAACAACCAACGTGCTTAATAACAGGACTTAAGAAAATTGCACTGTGTGAGCACCACCACACAGGAAAGTATATATTTAGAGTTTTAAAAGAATACTGCGGTCAGATACCATAGTCTGAAGCAAAATAGCCTGCAATGCCACACCTCAAGCTGGCAGAATACACGTGGATATAATTTTAGCTTAAAACTCAAGTTAAGACACAGCATTCTAATCCCTTGGGTATCGAGTTAGAGACCTTTTCTTTATGATAGCCTCTAGAGAGTGAGCACAGTGTACTGCTCTTTGAACTCTCATACTATTATATACTGATGAATAGCAACAATGTTCAGTTAAAGCTTTCCTTTATATACTGGAAGCTTAGGAAGAAGGGTATGATTAAATGATATGTTAAACATGAACTGTGTTTGGGGAAACCCAGGGCAGGTATACAAAATCAGAGTAAGACAAGGAGCCCCCCCCCCCCCCGCTGCACTGCACAAGGGAGCCGATCTGTGCCCCCCCCCCCATTTTAGTCCCACACTGAACAAAAGCTCGGCTGGGGTTTCCCTCAAGCCAGATTGCTTTTCGTATAACCGTTCTTAAAATACTAGTTCCTGATTTGCCAGTCGGCAGGTACACCGGTGGTTTTGGTGAAAAGATCAGATGAATGAGATGAGGGTAGTATCCTGACCCAGCAGCTGGCCTGACTTACACAGCTGGGTGTATCCGTATCAGTAAGCCTGCTAGTAAAAGGCTTGTTTCTCCTGAGCATAGGTATTTCCATTTCTGTGTTCATTCAACTTCAGTTGAATTAAGTTCTTGGTCAGATTTAAGAAGAAATCCATCCTGGCTCCCTTGGTCAGTTCAGCTCATCCCTCACTCGTCAGCCCAGGCCTGGGTAGTGTTTGTATCCTGGCCCAGAAACACTCTCTCTCTCTCTCTCTCTCTCTCTCTCTCTCTCTCTCTCTCTCTCTCTCACACACACACACACACACACACACACACACACACACTGGTGTCATTTTCCTAACCAAGTCAGATTGGTAAGGAGAACAATTCTACTACTATTATTCAGGCATGCCTATTACCACCATTAACAGGATAGATTCAAATGGGTAGCCGTGTTGGTCGGAAGTAGCACAATAGAATCAGAGTCCAGTAGCACCTTTAAGACCAACAAAGACTTATTCAGGGCGTGAGCTTTCGAGTGCAAGTGTCTGAGGAAGAGTGCTTGCACTCAATATCTCACGCCCTGAATAAATCTTCGTTGGTCTTAAAGGTGCTACTGGACTCTGATTTTAACAGGATGTAAAAGTTTCCAAGTGGGCCAAGTTTATACAATTCTTCACATGGAAGCTTTGCCCTTTAACCAGTAAATTTCTAAAGTCAATGGGCAGAAATAATTTTCATTATGATTTAGGAAGCATTTGTAAACTAAAAAATAAAATAAAAGGGGAATAGCTCAATCATAAAATGAAAACTACATAAAGAGATTTATTGTTCAGAACTCGTAGCATTTCCCCCTTTTTGCTTTCTTCTTAGTGCTTATATTGTGCCAGGAGCACAATTTCTACACAACCCGGAGGCTGGGCAGTCAGATTGATGTAGAAGCATGTTTTAGGCAGCAGGATCATATGTCATTCCTTTTTTTCAGGGTGTGAGGGGGAGAGAGGCATCCTAATATTGGAAAGAGCAGTTCTTAAACTTATTTTTAAAATTAAGAGCGCAAATGGATGCTGGATCGGGTCACCTGATGGCATGAACTGAGATCTCTAGATGTGTGTTAAGTACAATGGAATGCTTCTTTACCTACTCTCTGACATGGAGATCTCAAATGTCAGAAGACTCTGAGATGAACAAGCACTTTGAGCCCCTTTTGGGGGAGGGGAGTAAAATACAAATGCTTTAAGAGATGAAACAACAGACCCGTTGACAATCACCCAGGGTCAAATCACATTAAAATTTCTTTCATCTTCATTCAAAATCCTCCCCCCACCCATCTTATAAATCCAGCCAATGTGAAAATGGCTAAAGGAGAGAAGAAATCTGGGGTGTCTTTTTAGTGAGGATGATGATGATGATGATGATGAGGAGGAGGAGGAGGAGGAGGAGAAGGAGGAGGAGGAGGAGGAGAGAGCTACACTCTGTTTCCACACCTTCGTTTCTTTCAGTTGCATTTGCAAAATTTAAAAAAAAACAGTCTTAAAAAGAACACAGAAGAAAGGGTGAGGTGTAGCCTGGCCCTTAGCATCATTTTGCTCAAAAAAGGACCTACTAGAACTTGTGCTGTTGACCCATCTACAGGCATTCAACCCATCTCTCTCCCTCTCTTTCACACGCTCAGCTCCACTGAGAAAGGGAGGAGAGACGGTGGGTTGATTTATGTCATTTTAAGGAACCTACCGTGCAGCCTCTCTGCCCAAGTCACCAGATGGTTTAATGTTAGTCAGGGTCAGGAATTGCCCTTGTGGCTTCCTGCCTGCCTGCCTGGATTATCTAGATCATATCAAGATATGCAGCCCCCACTCCACCCCCAAATTACAGAGGCTAAGCAGAGCACTTAAGAACACCAGGCAGCGACAGGCTTCGTTTCTTATTCCTGGGAGCTAATACCTTGTGAATCTTTAGCAGTAAGGAGTTGGTGGGACAGGAAGACTTCCTTTCCTCTAGGGGTGACAGGGTTCTTTTTAAGGTTAATTCTGACTTCTGCACAGAGGCAACTACATCAGATGCATGACTCCCCTTCTGCTTTCCTGCTGCAGCTGTGTGCCAGACTATTGAGGGGAACACACTAAGGAAAAGCTGGAATGCTCAGATATTGCTTCTCATTACCCAGTATCACGAGATTCCCCGTCTTGCACATAACCTTACATACACTTATTTATTTGTTATATTTATATACCGCCCTCCCCTGAGGCTCAACTTAACTTCGTGCCACAGATTACATTAGATTTTCAAAGGCCTGTAAGAAAGAAAGACCCAGGATCTTGTTTCAGTTGGCTATAGATCCATTTACGCATAGGGAGTGCTCCATAAACATGACATCGCAAGGGGGTTGCATCAGCAAAACAGAGCTTCCTGCTTCCCCCCCCACACACACAATGAACACACATGAAGGTGCCTTATACTGAACCAAACCTTCAGTCCATGAAGGTGAGCGTTGTCCGCTCTGACTGGCAGCAGCTCTCCAGGAACTTAGGCAGAAGTCCTTCATATCACCTACTCTCTGGTCCTTTCGATTGGAGATGGCAGGGATTGAACTTGGGACCTTCTGCAAGCCAGATAGACCCTCTACCACTGAGCCCCAGACCCTCCAGAATTATACCCCACTGATCTCCTTGCAATGTTGTTCTTGGGGCACAGGGGATCCTTCAGAGAAGAAGAGGAGATCTGCATAGGGAAGGTGAATTTGCAAAAGCCACCCTCCCTTTCTTTAGCAGAAAATCCATTCTATGCACAATGATTTCTTTGACCCATATTGCTCCCAGAAAAAGAAAAGGAATAATTCCTCCAAAGGCCTGCCTATTCATGAGGCCACAGCAGATACCGGGGGGGGGGGGGGGGAAAGAGCAACAAATGGCTAAATACCGGTTGTAAGATTAAGCTTATAAACTGCACAGATTTGATGCTTATCTTCCTCGCCCACCTAATCAATATTTGTGGTAATTTGGTTGTACTCCCTTTGGTAAACTGTATTAGCTAGGCCCAATACCCTAAAAAGTCTTAGCCACAGTTTTTAACCTAATTCATGGGGGAAGCTGAAAGGAGCCAGGAAGCACCTTCTTTGGGACAAGTGATCCCTTCTTTGGGACAAGTGATTATATCAGCCTTCTTAGATTTTGTGATTTATGATGTATTCTTAAGATGGACCAGCATTAGCTAAAGTTCAGTAAACTGACACAGCCCTTTTTGGCTGTGGGATTTCCTCCTCCAAGTAGTGAGACTGGTGCCACCTCTACAGACCTTCTAAGTAAAAAATTAATACTGCTGTTTTGCGCAACAACTTATTAAGGTAAAGTAAAGGTATCCCCTGTGCAAGCACTGAGTCATGTCTGACCCTTGGGGTGACGCCCTCTAGCGTTTTCTTGGCAGACTCAATATGGGGTGGTTTGCCAGTGCCTTCCCCAGTCATTACCGTTTACCCCCCAGCAAGCTGGGTACTCATTTTACCGACCTCGGAAGGATGGAAGGCTGAGTCAACCTTGAGCCGGCTGCTGGGATTGAACTCCTAGCCTCATGGGCAAAGCTTTCAGACGGCTGCCTTACCACTCTGCGCCACAAGAGGCTCTTACAACTTATTACTGGGTCGAAATAGGGGACATTACTTGTTTTACGCCTTTGGGAGTTAGCTGGTCAGTCGTTTTAGATTGTTTACATTCATTCTACATTCATTTCAGCTTATTTCAATTTCGTGGGAGGGAGGCTCAAGGGCCCAGTGGAAGAAGTTGGGGCTAGTGGACCTCAACTGAATGCCTGGTGGAAGAGCTCCCTTTTACAGGCCCCGAGGAATTGTTCTGTATCCGTTTGGGCCCTGATCTCCTCTGGGTGGGGGCCAGGACAGAGAAAGCTCTGGCCCTGCTCAAGGTCAACTGCCTGGGATCGCCAGGCAGTTGGGGGTGGCAGAGCATAAAGATCTTTGAGGAGTAGGCAGGGAGAGATTAGGGTCTCTGTCAATTTGTCAGGAACTAAGCAGTTGAGACCCAGGAGATTCGCACCACAGATATCACTTTCGGGCTTTGGGATGAAGCTTTAAGTGAAAGTCTTTATTTGGAAAATCAGGACAAAGATCAGCACATTGCACAGACAGGAATCTTGACAGAGACACTGGGGAAGGGATTTGCATAGAATATATACCTTGGATTGGGGAGGGGGGTATAGAGGTGGCTTTTAGTGGAAACATGGATTCACACAGACAAGTGCAATAATGTTCTCTGATCTACAAGGTGCCAAAACAGGCATCCGGCCATCTGGTGTTTAGACTGGGTCCCCAGCGAGGCCAGCCTTGGGTGAGAAGATCCCTGAAGGAGAAACTCTCTCAGATTAGGATAGCCACCCCCACCCCCCACCCCGTAGTCTGAGACTGATGGAGGACGGAAAACTCAGCAGGGGCTAGCTCTTTAAAGGCAACTGGTTCACCCTCCCTGACCCAGGTTTCCATCATGCATGCCAGGTCTACTCTATTTTCTGCAAAGTAAGTTTGCAAGGTCATAGAATCATAGAGTTGGAAGGGATCTCATGGGTCATCTAGTCCAACCCCCTGCACTATGCAGGACACTCACATCCCAACCGCTCATCTACTGTAACCTGCCACCCCTTTCCCTTCACAGAATCAGCCTCTCCGTCAGATGGCCATCTAGCCTCTGTTTAAAAATTTCCAAAGATGGAGAACCCACCACCTCCCGAGGAAGCCAGTTCCACTGAGAAACTGCTGTGTCAGGAACTTCTTCCGGATGTTTAGATTAATTCTTTTGAATTAATTTCATCCCATTGGTTCTGGTCTGTCCCTCCGGGGCAAGAGAGAATAATTCTGCTCCATCCTCTATATGGCACCCTTTTAAATATTTGAAGATGGTAATCAGATCCCCTCTCAGTTGTCTCCTCTCTAGGCTAAACAGACCAAGCTCCCCCAACCTTTCTTCATACGTGTTGGTCTCCAAACCCTTCACCTTCTTTGTTGCCCTCCTCTGGACATGTTCTAGTTTGTCAACATTCCTCTTCAATCGGGGTGACCAAAACTGAAGACAGTACTCCAAGTGTGGCCGAACCAGAGCAGAGTAAAGTGGTACCATCACCTCCCATGACCTGGACATGATACTCTGTTTGATACAGCACAAAATCACATTTGCCTTTTTAGCCACTGAGTCACACTGCTGACTCATATTCAATGTATGTTATAAGACTCCTAGATCCTTTTTGCACATGCTACTGCCAAGACAAATCTCCCCCATCTTATATTGGTGTAGTTGGTTTTTTCCTACCTAAATGCAGAACTTTACATTTGTCCCTATTGAACTTCATTTTGTTCAGTTTAGCCCACTTCTCGAGCCTATCAAGATCATCCTGTATTCTATTGCTGTCTTCAGTTGTGTTTGCTACCCCTCCCAGTTTAGTATCATCTGCAAATTTAATAATCTGCAAAGGTATAGGCTTTGTTGTTAATTGACCTGGTGTAGCACAGCATCAGTGTCGGAGGCACTTTATTCCCTTCTGTCTCCACCCTAGTGTCCCAAGGGATGGTGCGGAGGTTGGAAAGGGTCCGAGCATGTTTGTATCTCGGATCCCTCATCGTGTCCCTTTTTAACTTATGAGTTAGCCACTTTGAGAGCCTGTTGGACATAAAGGCTGCTCTTCCCTTTAACTGATATATATGAGAAGGTCAAAGCTTCACAACATTGATATGGTAAGGTGATGCTGAGGACATACTATCACCCACCAAAACAGAACTCTGAAGATGATCTTCAGGTGGAGATAGAAACAAGGGAGGTGGCCCAACCAGACTGTTGTAGTGATGGATGACTTCAAGTACCCTCCTACTGACTGTGTTCATGCATGTTCTAGTCATGACAAATGGATAAAGGATACCACAAATGACTGTGCCTTGGAAAAGGGAGTCACAGAACTGACTGGTCGGGAGGCAGGCCAGTTGGGAACACTGACCACAGCCCTAAGAAATCCAGCATTTATCTAAAAGGGAAGTTGCCCACAGAAACTCCTAAGATCTCAAAATAACTGTAGAGGATACTGGAAAAGATTACAAGTATACAGTTGTTGTTTATTCAAGCCTGTGGAAAAAATATTTCTCTGTAGAGTTTTCATGCTATATATCAAAGCATCACACATATACACATTTCAACAGTTCCCAGAAGATTAAACTCCCCATTGGTTCTGACAGATCTAAAACTAAGGAGAGTACTTCACTGAAGGAAATCTCTGAGGTCAACTAGCAATTAACTGAAAGGTTTTGCTGGAATATACTATTGACTGCTCTCACATTCCTGTTTATTATACCTTATGGGCTGTCTAGGTGCCAAGACATTAAACTGTCAATAATCTATTAATACTGAACAATCCCTCAGCCCTTTCCCCCAACAAATGTTCCAGGGAAGGCCCACAATTAACTAACATAGATCCTCATAATTTCTCCGAAATGTTCACAAGCTAAATTTTTGAGTGTCTTTT
This sequence comes from Paroedura picta, assembly GCF_049243985.1. Lineage (NCBI taxonomy): Eukaryota > Metazoa > Chordata > Lepidosauria > Squamata > Gekkonidae > Paroedura > Paroedura picta. Next base: position 20,839,963 of record NC_135370.1, on the reverse strand, counting down.
GAAATAGAACACCAGGGTCTACAGGTATTCTCTATGGAAATCTGGTTTTGCTTTTTTTCACACAGTGCATAACAATCTGGCGTGCAGAATATTCTTTCATCCTAGTCCAATGGAATAATACACCAAGAGATCATCTTCTGCTACAATACCTTTAAAAGTCTGCACATATGGAGATTCCAACACAGCAGTCCTTAATGATTTTTGATCATTAATTTAGAATATACATCTAATATTTTGGTTTTATTTTATGGTTCTTTGTAAGTCCGTTAAGTATATCTATTTTGGTTCTGAGAAAAAAAGAACAATGCTGAAATACTGTTAATGCGGGGGGGGGGGGGGGAGGGCCTTCAAATGGGCATTCAGTGCCTGGGTCATTCTTAAAAATGGCCTGGGGCAGAACTCCATGCTGTTGTGCCTTCAGCCGCATTATGCCTCCGACACAACTGGGGTCCATTTCAGTTACAATACTGGAAGATTCCAGGAAACCCACGTTTTTGTGCTGCGAAGGAATCTCATGTGCCCTGGACACATCAAATGCCTGTACAAAGTTAGTCCCATACAAAAGGCACTGATTTTTCATTTCTTCTACCAACATTAAGCAGACACTAAGTTAAATTTAATTAACAATTTACGGAGAAGGAGCGAAATTATGCAAAGCAGCCTTTCAGGTACTTGGCATGGAAGTGTTTTTTTTTGGGGGGGGGGGGAGTGTTGCGGCGAAAAAAAAGTTTTAATGAATTTAATAGAGAAAAGCACTTTAATTAAATGCTGTCAAAGAGGATTGTATTAATGACTGCACACAGAGGACTTTGAAGCAAGCCAAGTATATTTAGCAAATAGGAACTAGGCTTTGGAAGGCTGTAACTATTTATGCTTCCGCATCGGCAATGCATCTAGACCGCGGTGCCAAATGAAGCCCGTTATGTTATTAGATACAATTTTATTTATTGAGGAGTATTAAAATTTTAAATGCCACGGCGAAAAGGCTTTTCACTTTCAAAACGAGACAAAATTATTTCCTGCTTGGATGGCGGGATACGGGGGAGATGAAATAAATAATAAATAGTAATAATTACTGAACATTTAAATGGCGAGGGCTGTCTATAGTATTTTAAAGGTCCTGCTGGATGTGTACCATACCTCCTCTTACTGTCTTAATCAATTAGAGGAGATTCATTCTTGAGCGAACGTCAGACGTCCGGAAGCGGTGGAATTAACAGCGCACTTCCACCGGGGCTAATAGTAGGTTGTTAACATTATTATTAGTTTGCTTTCTTCAAATGATAATAAACACTCCGGTGCCTTCCAGGATTGTGGCATTTGAGAAGTCGCCATTTATTCTACAGCCTTTATTTGTATTTGTGTCACTAACTTAGAGCAGGGGCCTAATCCAAAGCCTCTGGTTATTTTCTGGGAGAAGGGAAGATTGGGGATATCGAGGACTCCTGTCTAAAAATCTTTTTAACCCTTCAAAGATTCAAGAGATTCTGAGGACTGAACAGAAGCCATATAGCCATAATGTTAAAAGAAGCAAGCACGTGGAATATAAAAATTATTTTATTATATACAAAGATGCACGGAAGCATGATACTGAACAAAATGCTGGCAAATGCCCACCTGCCTGGTCATCTATGCCATAGCAGCTCCTGGGCAAAAGAGCAGGAAAGCTTTATGAAGTTAGTTCTTTTTCTTGACTATCACAAGCGACTGACAGAATTCTGTAGAGAAAGGAAGCACTTTATAATGCGTGCTTTCTCAGCATGACCATTTATGCACTGGGCTGCAGGCTGGAGTTTTAGTTGTGCCAGGTTGCCCCACCTTTTCCTGCACCCACATGGGGGAGCATTTGGCCTGGTGCCCCTCATCTGCCCCCTATTTGTGCTCCTGCATGGGAGCTGGGGCAGTGAAGTTCCCAGTGCATAAATGGTCCATGTCCCACTATGTCCAAAGGGGCTTCAGTCCAAGTACAGTAAATGTGCATTGTAATGCAGCACTTCTAAAAAATGTGGGTTTATCTAGAAGGCTGTTTTGCACTGTGTTTCCTTGTATTATACTCCAGCCAATGCCTTTTTCCCCCAAACACACTTTCCTCCAAAAGTCACTGCATTATCCACACTATTTCCTTCACAGCTTCTTGGACACAAGCCATTCCATTTACCGGGTAACTTCTGTTGCCTGTGAGTCAAGATGCTCCCCTTTTCGGTTTGTGCAAAGTAAGTCTTGAAATATTCTAATGGGTAGCCGTGTTGGTCTGAAGTAGCACAATAAAATCAGAGTCCAGTAGCACCTTTAAGACCAACAATAAATCTTTGTTGGTCTCTGATTTTATTGAAATATTCTGTGAAACACCATTAGCATCTCTGAATATAACATTAGACTGCTGTATTGCATATACATTCTATACTTAAAAACCATAGGCATGGCATTGTGCGTTCAGCTACGGCATGCGGCTACATCACTTTAAATGCACGTACACTCAAATTATGTGTCCCTTCTTCTCATAGTGTGTGTTGTAGGCTGGAGTCTGCCAAAATGTACTTCATTAGCAGAGCTTGCCTGTCCACTTCTCTAGGTCTTCTGCGGTCCCCGTGCCAACTAGAAAGCAGCTGGGAGCTCAAGAGCAATGGCTGCTCTCTTGGCATCCTAGGAGTCTTTCTCATAAACATATTTTACCTGCTGAAAGAGTACCAGTTACCAATCAGCTGTTCTACCTTCTGACCAATAGAGGCTTCTGGCTAGAGCAGCACCGAAATGGGCCTGGATCAGAGTGGCTGGGTTTCAATTGATTGCTTAAGAAGTAACAGGGCTTTCACGTGGCATTCAAAGGAGCTTGCAATCTGCAAGCACGTCAACACTACCTGACCACATTTCAATTAAACTGACTAGGGAATTTTCAGGGGGAAAAAACACAGTATTGTCGCTAGCAGCCTCCAAAGCAGCCTTCATTAGAAGCTTACTACTCCATGGCACATATGTTACCAAGGAGAAGGTTTTCCTGGACAATGGGAGTGGGGATGAAGGCATCTCTCCTGGCCTGGAGAAGACAACTTCTGGTCCATACAACTCTCCCCTGCCCTGGGGAAGGTGGCTCACCACTGGTACAAGCCAGGCAAGGGATCTGGGGGTATGGCTGGCTCCTCCTTCCTCCCTCCTTTGTGACAGCGGGACCCTTGTCCAGGGATGTTTTTACCTCCCAGTCTCCACCCAGCAAGCAGGGTGGCTGGGGGCACCTTGTTCAAGGTCCCATATTATTGGACCTCTTGATCAAATTCACTTGAAACTGGGGGAGGGTGACTTTAGTGGACAGGCAGCTTGAACTTTACTGCAATTCTGGCATTATTTGGCTGAAAAAAAAAGCCACACTAAATCCAAATAATTCCAGGATCCTGGAAAAACCATGATCACATGGTTCTCTTACAGAATTGGTATCATACTGAGAATGCTGATTCTGTGAGAGAGGCCTGCACACCCACCTGACTTGGACCTCTAAAAGTTATAGCAGAACCAACAGATCACTCCTTGCAAAAGCATTCCCAGCCTACAGCACTGTTCTAATGTGTAAAAAGGGGGCACATAACCAAAACCTGCCAATGGACCAGCCAGTTTCTAGTTTCATTACCTCCTGTCATACTCAGAATCTACAACAGATACTAGCTAACCAGTGAGTCCGACTGAGGGAGGGTAAATGGAGGGACCATAGCACTGGAAAAGCTGAACTTGACTCAGTTCTGCACTTGTACCATTTGACTATTTAACAGTGTCAGGGGTAGTCAAACTGTGGCCCTCCAGATGTCCATGGACTGCAATTCCCATGAGCACATGGGAATTATAGTGCATAGACATCTGGAGGGCTGCAGTTTGACTACCCCTGAGTTAACTCAAAACTAGCTTCTCTAAGTGGAAACTGCTCTCCTGAGGAACACAAGAGTCTTCCAACACAAGTTAGCCCCAAACTTTTTAAATTAGAGATGCCAGAGCAGGTCTTGGGGAAGAAGAAGAAGAACAAGAAGAAGAAGAACAAGAAAAAGAAAGAAGAAGAAAGAAGATGAAGAAGAAGAAGAAGAAGAAGAAGGAAGAAGGAAGAAGAAGAAGAAGAAGAGCTCTGGTATTACTGCTTGGTCCAACAGTTCAAGATGGGGCCCCAGAATCACTGTCTCCCCATGGGCTCTGCTGCGCAGCCCAGTTTAAACTGTACTGCCTGACAGAGCCTGAAAAGGAACCAGTCCTGTGAGGAGGACTCTGCCAGCTGCCTATAGCACTGGAGTTGGAGGGAAGGAGGAGCAGAGCAGCGCAAACAACGATGATAATTCTTCAACGTAAGAGATCAGTGTAAATACTCATTGGGCTGAAGAAATTTAGTTCTTTCTCCTGGGAGGTCCAAAACCAATGAGAGTATGAAAAGGCAGTCATACTACAAATATTATTTTTATTTTGTCAAATTTATATCCAGGCTTTCTGCCCTCACAGTACAACATGCCCCGTCAAAATAGCACCTAAGTCTGACTAATATTTATTTCTGCACCCCTTTTAAGTCTCAACTGGTTTAATCACAGTATTTTTCAAAATCTGAATTTTTACATGTGGGGTTCAACCAACTGGCACTAGTCCTCTAACAGTCACATCTTCTTTCAGGACTCTACTTAGTTTATACGCTCGGTTGCTAGAGGTTTGGAACGGGGCAGCTTGGGCTGGGGCATCCTTCCAGAAATGGATGCCGATGAGTGTTCAGGCACTGGAAATGGTGCAAAATGTAGCTCCCTTTCTTCCGCCCATGGGAAACTGTAGAGGACATATTATGACCGTACTGGAAAGGCTATACAAGCTACCTTTAAGGTCAAATTATCATGACACGACACAGAAAATTTGCCCGTGAAATCTCTCCTGCAGCTTCTTAAAAACTGATTACCAGCACCACATGTCTACTAGGAAGATCAGGGAACAGTCACAGCAATGAAGAAAAAGAGTTGTTTTTTTATACCCTGCTTTTCGCTGCCTGAAGGAGTCTCAAAACAATTGCCTTCCCTTCCCCTCCTCATAACAGGGACCCTGTGAGGTAGGGGAGGCTGAGAGAGCTCTGAGAATACTATGCCTGGCCCAAGGTCACCCAGCAGGCTTCATGTGGAGGAGGAGTGGGGAATCAAACCCGGTTCTCCAGATTAGAGTCTGCTGCTCTACACTGGCACTCAGAGGGGCTTATTTACTTTATTTATGTCCTTTATACCCAAAACATCTTACATCATTCTCCTTTTCTGCATATTATTCTCACAACAATCCTGTGAGGTAGGCTAGGGCTGACAGAGTGACTGGCTCAAGATTACCCAGTGACCTTTCACTGCAGAGTAGAGATTTATTTATTTGATTTTTATGCCGCTCTTCCAGCTGGGCCAGCTCAGGGCAGCTTACAAACAAGTATAACAATACAATGAATAAAACTGAATGACACCGATTAAAATTAGTTAAAAATATTAAAGGACGACAGCGCCGTAGCGAATACAACCCATTTAGGTGTTGTCTATATATCCCCCAGAATCAGGGTAAGATTTGGGGCTTCTTGGGACGATAGTAATTCAAACTTTGATCAACCAGATTCTAGTCCGGTACTCTAACCGCTACCCCTCGAAAGTCATCCGATGAGGTTTGAGCTGCGGAAGCCAAAGCAGAAAAGGCACTGCTATATGCTAATAGGCTGGGACGTGTGTCAGGTAAGCAACTTTGGCATGTTAATTAGCCAGTATGGTGCAGAGATCAAGAGAGGCAGATTCCGATCTAAAGAACCAGGTTTGATTCTCCACTCCTCCACATGAGGCCTCTTGGGTGCCCATGGGCCAGTCACATTTCTCGTGGTACTCTCTCAGCCCCCCCCCCCCTTCCAAGACCAGCAATTTAGCACTGTAGTTTCTGATGCCTGTATCTCCTACCAAGACATAGGTACCTAGCCTGGTACTAGGGACCAATGAGAAGCATTCCAGCCCTGGATAAAAAAAGGAAACGCCACGCTGGAAGACTATCAGCACCAGAATAAAGCCAGAGAAGAGAGTTGACAGAGTAAAGCCAACAAGAACTGTTGTGGCTACGGTGCTGGAAAGAGAATGAAGCCAGACAGCACTGATCCCATCCTTTCTGTCACACTCTGTACTCCCACTCTTCTGGGAAGGGACTTTGGTGGTAATTTTAAGATGATGCTCAAAACCCTCAGTACATATCTGCCCAGAGACAGCAGAGATGAAAGGTTTAAAAACAGATCTACCTGCCCAATGCTTCTCCAGATAATCATATGGGGTTCCTAATTTAGCGGGAGCCTCCTCATTCACTGGCCTCCTACATCATGTTGGCATGCGAAGACCAATCTGCAACGTTTTCCAGGGTGTAGTCTGCACAAGGCTTTTTACCCACTCCCAGTCCGAAAATATCCCTGCCGTCCACACTGAATTTGATTTCCATTTTGATTTTGGGCGCTTTATATTTTTCCTCTGCAACATGCATGATTTTTATTTTTCCAGAAAAACTGCAACATGCATGATTGATTCAGAGTGACCCTACCTTTCCCCTGCGATATCCAGAAGTGGATATGACCCTCGCTTTTTGAAAAATCGGCATCAGGAATTGTGCAGATTCCTGCTCTTTGTGAATTAACTCCTTTCTCTGAGCCTCGTAGCAAAGCAGTCTTCCCTGACTGGCCAGGACATCAGTTCAAAGGCTTCCTGGTTCCTGGTTGCAAGGCTTGTCTTAAAGTGACTGTGCTCCAGAAGCCCTAACTTCTCTCAACAAAGATTTGCCTCTTGGGATTTATTTCCCCCTCCTCTGCTGTCTCCAATCCTCTCCCTACCCTCCCCGGTCAAGAAAATAAAGATACTCCTGGTGTGCTTGGCTCCCCACCCCACTGAGCTTCCCCAACACTTTCCTGTTTCAATGGGGGGGGGGGGAGATAGAGGAAGACTCGAGTTCAAATCGACCTGAATTCAGCAGGATGCACAACGGAAAAAACAACTCAGTGCAGAATCAGCCCAGCTGTCTCGGGCATCTGAATGAAAGAGAAATCGATGAACTGACATGAGACACAGGCTTGGCTTCCACAGAGAGATCTTACTGGCTTTTCATTGAAATCGTAAAATCTGCATCATAAGAAACTCAACTGGCTATTGCAGTGACAAACATAATGGGCCATATTGACTGCTGTGTGGTTTTTATTGGTTTCGTCAAAATGTGTGAAAAGCATGAACCACCATAAACTGACCTTAAAGTGCCCAAAGAGTGCTTATTAAAAGATGGTCCAACATTCATTAAAACAGAAAACCACAATGCCACATTTTGGGGGGGGAGGGGTCCAAACGGCAAGGTACCAGTTTACAAAAAGATGGCAACTCAGCTGCAACGAAAGACAATTTAGCTTGGACTGGCGCTCTTCAGTTTAAAAGGCTGTCCTTCGTGGAGGCCTCAAATGCCCTCTCTCCCCAAAGAATTCGGTTGAGCTGCTGACTTCAGTGGCATGAATACGATACCAAGAGAAGTTTTATAGTGCATTCTGGGAGCATATTAGTAATTGAACAATGGTTTGGGAAGGCAAACAAATCAATTTTGGAAAAGGGGGGAGCGTGCTGGAACTTCCAGCAGGACAACCTTTTGGCGAAGAAGGATATTTATATCTCCATAACCCTCAGGAGTGAGTCACACGCACTGGAAAATATTAGATGACATTAAACTAAATGTATAACTGTCAGTTCTGCCTTTAATTAGCAACTTAATCTATTGCCTAAGTTTTCCCCTTAACTTTTAACTATATAGTGGCTGCCTGCATTGTGCATCTGGAAGACTTATAAACTGTAGCACAAATGAGGACTTGCAGACATTCCTTTAGGTAACCAGGCTTCTAACAGCAGGTCTATAGAGCTTGAAACAGGCATCTCTTCTACCAGACCCCCCGCCCCCCAATCTCCCTAATTTGCACAAGCATTTATACATCCGGGTGGAAACTTTCTTATCGCATGAAAAGAATGTCAGACACAAGCCAGGTTCAAAACATTTTGTCCTGTCCTGATGCCAATAGCATCCCTACCTTTTGCAGGCAATGGTTGGCACCTGGAGGAAGAACAGTTGGGTTTTTATACCCCACTTTTCATTACCCAAACGAGCCTCAAAGCAGCTTAGAAGAAGAAGAGTTGGTTCTTATATGCCGCTTTTCCCTACCCAAAGGAGGCTCAAAGCAGCTTACAGTCGCCTTCCCTTTCCTCTCCCCACAACAGACACCCTGTGGGGTAGGTGAGGCTGAGAGAGCCCTGATATTCCTGCTCGGTCAGAAGAGTTTTATCAGTGCCGTGGCGAGCCCAAGGTCACCTAGCTGGTTGCATGTGGGGGAGTGCAGAATCGAACCCGGCATGCCAGATTAGAAGTCCGCACTCCTAACCACTACACCAAACTGGCTACAACCACCTTTCCTTTCCTCCCCCCGTAAAACCCTGCGAGGAAAGTGAGGCTGAGAGCTCTGTGAGAACAGTTCTAATAGGACTGTGACTAGCCCAAGGTTTCCCAGTTGGCTGCATGCGGAAGAGTGGGGAATTGAACCTGGCTCTCCAGATTAGAAGCTTCCACTCTTAACCAATTCAACAAGCTACACATTTTCAGGGCTCAAGGAAAATGGGAGCATGGGACGTAGAAGTTCCCATTATTGAGTGTGACATGCAATGGGGAAAACTGACAAGGATACTGTGCTGCTCTAGGAAATGCAGGAAGATCTATGGTAAAGTAAAAGTGTTTCCATTGATTTCTAGAACAGCGCGACAACACCTAGAAGTCTCCCACTATAGAGTGGTCGCAGGAAGGCACAGGTTGTCAACAGAAAGTCTGCCACCATAAGGTTGATGGGTCTCCCACGAAGAACAGATGTATTTGGAATATTTTCTGGTAGTGGAACGGGTGAATTTGTCATTGAATTTCAACAGGAAGAATCCAAATATAACCAAACCTCCTGAAAATGGCCATCGCTACAACGGGCAATAAATGTTATTGGTTTTCTGAAGGAGGACTTGAGATGAAGAGCTTATTACTCCTATGGTGCTGTAGTGAGAACAAGGCGCAGCGAGAAGCAAGGTGGAACAAAAGTATTTGCGAAGTGAATGAGGAAAAATATAACCAATTAGACTTATATGATCTTCCCAAGCAACCTTTCTCTGGTTCATACTATACAAGATTCCTACAAAGCTAAATAAAGGAAGACAAGTATAAGCTATGATTGCTCTGAATTGTCAATACTAACCTTGGATCTAACAATGCCGCAGAGTTGTGCTATATACACACGCACACGCACATACACAAACATATTTAAGCCATTTGCTTGCTATTTAAAAGAACCTAGAAGACCATTCGTTAGTTATTCTCATCTTACTGCTTCAGATCCATATGCCACTTCACTAATTTAGTCCATCTCCAGATGAATTTAGTTCTTTAATTGCATGTATGCACGTGGCTCTGCCTCTTCTGAGGATGATTTTGTAGCAATGCCATTCCCCAAGGAGAGGTGGCCATGACCCAGGTTCAATGGTATCTTGTGTTCACTAGATCTAAAGCATTTATCCCTCCTCTTTCCTTCTTTCTTTCTTTTCAAAAACATATACCAGCCAAAGCCTCCCTAGTAATTTCAAGAGTGTAAATCCTAAAATGCTGTTTTAAAAAGAAGATACACAAGAATTTTCAGATGCAGGCCACTGCACAGACAATTCTGCGTAACAGCACTTCAGCTGTGTTGCTTTATTTATTAACGTGTGCTGTTTATGAAATACGTTTGTTAATCCTGTTTTTGACCATTATTTTATGCTTTATGTTTTTATGACCTGTATGGAGGAGGGGATGGATGGGAGTACAAGGATGCACCAGATGCTCCATTCACAGTGTCAACAGCTCTTGGCAAACTGTGGCGTCATCGACCTCTTTTTGTGGCCAACGCACCTTCCAAGACTGTTGAAAATAAATGCATTTGTCTCGGGACCCAGAAGCAGCTTCAAAATGCTGCTAAGGACTCCTGATAGAGGATGCGCAAACTGTAAAAGCTACATTTGGCGACTACGGATTGAGGCTTATTCGCCTGAATAACTTTTGAAGATTATTTTACCCTATATACTAGGTGTACAGTAACAACATTTAATGGTAAACTACTACTTGGCTAGGCCTTCGTATTAAGGCTGGGAAAACCCACAACCGAATCTGACAGCTTTACCGTGCTCGATGCTGGCGCTGTTAAAGCAAAGGACAGGGCTGCAGGGACTCAGCACTTTGAGTGGATTTAGGAGGGCCGTTCCACAAGTTACACCAAGCTGGTGTGCCTGCCCTGTGTCCACAAAGTCACATGTGAGTTGTGGGTTCTCCTCAGTTCCCATGCTTGCTTATTATGGGAGACTTCCAGGTAACTGAGGCCCTTGCCTGCAGATACTCGTCCAATCAGCAGGCAGAAACTGTGGCCAAAGGTAGGGGCACGATCATTCTCAGGAGAAAAATTTAAAAGAATAATAAGGCTTCACCTTCTTACAAGGAGTTCTGACCATAGAGTTTCTGGCAATTCCTAGATTCAAGTGGGTAGCCGTGTTGGTCTGAAGCAGCACAAGAAAACAAAATTCAGAGTCCAGGGGCACCTTTAAGACCAACAAAGATTGATTCAAGGCGTGAGCTTTCGAGTGCAAGCTGACGAAGAGTGCTTGCACTCGAAAGCTCACGCCTTGAATCAATCTTTGTTGGTCTTAAAGGTGCCCCTGGACTCTGATTTTGTTTAGTAGAGTTACCCTTGTCTCGTCTGGGCTGCTGCCCCCCCCAACCCCCCCCCACTGGTGGCCAGACGACACAGCCCAGCAACCATACCCATGCCGTCTATGGATAAGTATCATAGGATATGTGGAGAAAGGACTTCTCCCAATCCCAGACGTCACTATTTATTTATTTTTTACATTTTTGGCCTCCTCTCTTTGGAGACTCAGGGCAGCTCCCAATATAAATTACATAGAAAATAAATTAGGAATTTAAATCAATTAATAGATTTTGAAACATTAAAAAAACATTTATTAAAAACATTTAAACCACAATTCAGCCTTTTAGGAGAATGGCATGGGGTGAGGAAAGAGATCACGTCTCATGACCTCGATTTGGTTCAAGCACCGCAAGCAAAGGAACTGTGGAGAACCAGCAACTCATGAGCAGCTACGTTACATTGTCACAGGGACAGTGTGCTACATAACATGTGAATTGGCAAGCTCGGGGAAGAAGAAATGGAAGCATGGAAAACAGAATTAGGAACGAGCACTTGCAGAGGAAATAATATAAATATAATAAATATAATAAAATAATAATAATAATAAATGAGTAAAATATATTTCTTAAAACTGGTGATGGGCCAAAGACCCCAGGGATGGCCCTTCTGTAACAGAACAGTGTAATAGAAGGCTGAAGTCTTATGCAGCAGAACCTAGCTGTCCAGTGATCACTTTCTGGTTGAATAGACTGCCACTGGATTTACCATCAGGTTAACAGGGCACATACTGGACAGGCACGATAATAACTTAAATGTAATGCCCCCAAGCACACAGTTCTAATGTATCAGCTATGTTGGAAAGTCTCCAGAGTTTTGCTATATGTAGCTGCCAGCTGGTTCCATTTATTTTTCTTCATTTTTCATATTTTGATTGTAATCAATAATTAATCCAAGGCTTTGTAACTTGCTGACAAGATACAAACGCACCACATTGCAATGCTGGGCAATGTGTCACTAAAAAAAACTACACAGGCTAGGCAAAAAAACAACAACAATGCATTCCCAAAGTAGGCTACATTATCAAGGTCAACCATTAAAAAAAAGTACTTCAACTCTGGAAAGAATGACTTGCCTCTACTGTCAGGACTGGAAATTCTTGACTGAAATTTTGTTCTGTTAGCAACAAATTTAAAGATCCCAAACATTCCGCTGCACAGGGCTTTCTTTGGCAGGTTCAACTTAAACTTAATTTTTATTTTATTTTTGGAAATGAGCAAATCCCAAGGTTAGGAAAGAAAATCCTGGTGCAGCAAAATTAAACAGGAGTCCAGTGGCACCTTCAAGACTTTTGAGCATAACAATGGCAGCTGATGATGAGCGCTTTGAAGGTAAGTAGAGGAGAGGAAATACATTTGCTCAGCTATATATTCCATTAAAGTTCCTTTTCCCCCCAGCCATCTCATGGCAGACGTTCACGTTCAACTCTCACTTACAAAAAGTTTAACAAATATGACAGCGTGACATGCAAGAAAATCAAAGATTAAACACAGACTAATTAAACGGTCACCCTACTGACTTTTCGAAATATCTTGTTTTATTAAGCACTATATTTTTCAATTTCTCCCCCCAGATATTTTCATAAAGAAGCGCCTCCTTAGGGATGGTTTTGCTTCCAGCACCATTCCTGTTCTGATATCATGGATGATTACAAACCTTGGAAATTGTATTTTTAAATTGTAAAAATGGAAAACTATTATAAACATTATTCATTGACCAATTCTTGAAGTGTGGATAAAAAGAGGCGCTGGACAGCAATGCCGTCCTACCTTACATTAAGGTACTTTCAGAGTGTAGCCATTTTGATCTGCATGAGAACTATTCATTTCAAGTCCAGTAGTGCCTTGGAGTGCAACAGGATTTTCGGGGTAAAAGCTTTCAGGAGTATGAAGGGAGTTCTGACCCTCGAAAGCTTACATCAAAAAAATCTTGTTGGTTTCTAAGGCTTTAATGGACTCAGATCTTGCTACCTAGCTCTCCTTGAAGGGAAAAAAAAATACAGACTCATCTGAATATACAATTATGCAACATATTCTTGACTCCCAAGGGAAGCCAGGAATCCTAGAGAAGACACTGAGACAGTTTCTGCATGAGGGATTGGGTTGGCCTCACCGCCTGTTGAGGATTGGGGCTAATTCCCGCTTCCAGATGGAAGCAGGTCTGGCCCAAGGCAGTCCCAGGCCTGGCGTGACTCAGGCCCACAGTTGGCCTGTGGCAAGGGAATGCAGGTAAATCCGCATTCCCTTTTTTTGTCCCGGGTTTCAACAGGGCAAATGTCTGGCCTGGACCGTGGGCCTGTGAAGAATCCAGGCCATCCCCAGTCAGGGCATTGCTGCTACCCTCCCCACCAAACATCATTCCTGTCATCTACCCTTGCAACATTAAAAAAATTGTTTTATCTTGTTACAATGCATCCAAAGCAAACCCCACCGCCCACCCGCCAGTGTGGTTTTCTTGGTTTTCGTGAGATCTGGGTCAGTCTGTGTATATGTGTGCGCATGTGTGTGTAGAGAATGGCACAATAAAACAGCCCATTTTGTTAATCCCCTTGTGTGTGTTGTAAGTTTTGTGTTACAATGCAATCCTGGTACTTAAATTTGGACTTGGAGGGACATAGCATCCTCCGTACAGTGATGGCCTGTAAAGCCCATGTGTCTAAGTCAGGCTGATATCTGACGTGGGCAAGTTTCCTCCCCTTAATAACCCATTCCGGACAAAACGATCCCTTGAAAACAGACAAACCTGCACAGGCTCTGGGGTGAGCTGGACAACGTGCTGCATGCGCTCGTTGTGGTGGTGCCTGGACTCCTCTTCGTAGATCACATCCCGCTCGTGCTGGGGGAGGTTCAGGAAGCGCCGAATGGTGCAGAGATTTTCCCAAAGGGTGCGGTTTTCGGGACTCGGGTTTTCTTTCCAGCGGAGCAGCTCGCAGAGCCAGCCCTGCAGAAGGAAATCAGGACATCACAAGTGCTGAGCTGGAGCAAACTTGCTTACTGCTACGTGATCTCTTGCTCCTATTGTTCTAACAGGGCTTCTTACGGGTGGTTCTTTGAATTCCAATTACATACCTGGGGTGGCTTCTATTACAGAATTGAGAATTGGGGAAAGCCAATTCTACTAAAGCCCAGACACCATCTTCCAAGTTTCCCCAGGCACAGCATCTCAAATTGAGGAATGCAGCTAGAGAAAGCAGCACTTTCATTTCCCCCCAAATGACACACACGCACACACCCCTTTCCTCGCACTGCTGGGTATTACAACAGCTTGTGGTGCTCTTCAGACTCCCCACCCTTCCTGCCCAATGTTTTTTTTTTCACTGTCATCGTGTTTCTCAATGTGTCTTTTAGCTCTGCTTTTAACTGCTTTAATGATGTGTGTTTTCTGGATGGCTAAACGGTTTTTAAGATGTGGTTTTATTATTTAATTTATTAAAGATGCGATTCGTTTCATTTTTAATCTGTTAGCCCTTATGAGGTCCAGAAAGGCAGGATACAAATTTTGTAAGCCAATAAATAAATTAAGCTGGCACCCAGAAAGAATGCAAGTCAGAAAAAAAAATTCTGGAGAGAATCCTTAGGAGCAGCCCTCTAAACCAGGGGTAGTCATTGCAGGGGCTCATGGGAATTGTAGTCCATGACCATCTGGAGGACCACAGGTTGACTACCCCTGCTCTAAACAATTCGGCACTACAATTTTTTTAAAAAGCACAAAGAAGGAATGCAAAAAGGCTACGTGGGCCTGGTAGGTCAGCAATAGATTAAAACAACGCATACCTACCCAGCCACCTAAAACACGTGATGGCTTTCAATTTGTTCCGTGGCATATTACCATGTAGTAAATTTTACAGTGTTTCCTTCTAACTATCAATATTGCCTATCCTCTTAAGAGAACAGACTGGTGCAGGCTAGAGGGCAGGAGAAAAATACTTGCTAATGGACAGGAAACTCTCTTAGCCTCAGCACCTTGCCTGTACACGAAAGGTGCGTGTTCTCATCAGCTGGATCTAATCACTAATGGTTTCTTTACCTTGTACATCTGGCAAGTGGAGACTTTTCTTGCACCTGCAAACATCTGTCTCCTCTACAGCTGTGCCTGGATCATCCCTTTGTGGTGGTTGGGTTTTTTTTTTTTTTTTTAACAAGGGGAAACTCAAAGCAATCATGATGTAATGTAAAAACATGCATTTCCAACTCTTGTTACGTAAATTATCGTGACAGTTTTATAGCCCATCCTCTTCAAGCCACAGCTCAGTGTTTAACCAGGATGTGCAACAACTCATAAGCTATTAGAGTGCTTTTGTCCTAGTGGGACCAGTGCGCTGCGTATGTGGAGCCGCCAAGGACTGAGGCTTGAGGTCCGAGGCAGGATCCAAGCAGAGGCGCGGTTGACCAATGCGCAGCGAGGATCCCGTCTGCCGGATCCAATCGGTTTAAATCAACCTCATCCAATCGAACCAACTGCGAGCGCTTGCAAGAAGATCTATTGTTTGCTTTCTGTATATATGCTGGGGTTATCTGGGGGGTTCTTCGGCCTTGTTGTCGCTCACTACAACTTGCACTCGTGCTGAGATCCCGATAGAAGAGCTGTTCGTACACCCAGTAGTCCTGATGCTCTTCCGTGAACCCACAGATACAACACAAAGCAAGGTCAGTGACTTTTCGTTAAAGACAGATTCAAATGGGTAGCCGTGTTGGTCTGAAGCAGCACAATAAAACCAGAGTCCAGTAGCACCTTTAAGACCAACAAAGATTTATTCAAGGCGTGAGCTTTCGAGTGCAAGCACTCTATGTCAGGCTAAGAACTGACCATCGTAACAACAGTAGGAACTATTGCTTATATATTCCTACTGTCATGATGGTCAGTTCTTAGCCTGACGAAGAGTGCTTGCACTCGAAAGCTCACGCCTTGAATAAATCTTCGTTGGTCTTCAAGTTGCTACTGGACTCTGCTTTCGTTAAAGGAGCACCTCGACCCCTTGAAGGTGTTCTCATTTTTTCCAGAGGTTTAAAGTCCCCTCCCCTGGGGGGGAAAAAACAAAAAACCCTACATATGAAGCCACCTCAACAGATTCATCACTAGTCCCAAGAGCAGTCAAAAGCTTTTGACGGACCAACTGATGAGCCGAGAATAGCTCCTCTTGGAAAGGGCTCCAAAAGCCTCCGATAATATTATGGCGCTGTTTGTCTAACTCTCCGCTATGTCTTCTGCCTTTGCTCCCCTCAAAAAAAGGCAAGATTTGATTATCTCCGCTGCATCAGCCAAGACAGCACACCAGCTGTTCTCATTGTGCAGCCTCTTCCTCACGGCCTACATGTTAATAACCTGATCATTCCATTTTCTCCTTCAACTGCCGGCTGCAGCACAGCGAAGAGACAAAAACCTAGGCCCATCTGCAGCAGCTGTAGGCACTGAACTGTGAAGCCACCGGGGATTTATAAACTAATCTGTAACACAACACTGCCTTGTTTTTACAAGTGAGAGGCCACATTTGTGCAGACCTGATCTTTTCTTGCAATATAAGCTGGGAGTGGGGAGAAAGGAGGAAGGGGTGGGGGGGGGGGTGAAAAGAAGATATCTAATTATTTGCTTGGAATAAATATCTGTATTGAGTGTTTTAGTTGGTATGTGGCTAGCCACAGAATCGGGTGATGGTTGACTTCTACAGACGTCTCTTAAGCCCCCCCCCCACCTCCATATCTCTTTAATAATGATAGGGAGAGAGAGAGAGAGAGAGAAGAATCTCCCCTCTTGGCTCCAAAGTGTGTTCTCAGGGGTTTCCTTTGTACAAAAGGAAATAATTTTTGAAATGTAAAATAAACCATCTGTGGGGGAAAAAAAAATAAGCTCCTATTTCTCCATCCAGCTAAACATGTTCAAATGTTTCAAGCAGGTATGGCTGAGAAGCCTCCCAAGGGAAACAAGAGCATGAAGACCAGTTATTTTGCAGGGTTTGGGGCTTTTTTTCTTTTTTAAGGAAAATAAAAATCCTATGGCTGCTCAAAGTCAACATCTGAATGATCTAGAGCAGGGGTAGTCAACCTGTGGTCCTCCAGATGTCCATGGACTACAATTCCCATGAGCCCTTGCCAGCGTTTACTGGCAGGGGCTCATGGGAATTGTAGTCCATGGACATCTGGAGGACCACAGGCTAACTACCCCTGATCTAGAGGCAACAACCTGGCGGTCTGCCTGAGAATTCGCTTGCCCGGTGGGAGGGCTCAGTCCAAAAAGAAAGAAAGGGCTCTTACGGTCTCTCTTTATAAACTGGGATTGGCTTGGCTGCCTTTGATTGATAAGCGTACCTATAATCTGCACTCATTACAGCCACTTAGCCTGACACTACAGGCCTCATTATGGACCGGGCTCTCCCTGCCATTTGTCTTTAGCAAGGATGGTGCTCAATTTGCCAGGCAACTTGCAAGGTCTTGACCAGGACGCTCGGGAGGGAACGACGCGGCGGCGTGACCATGTGTGCAGGCGGGAACAAACCAAATTAATTTCTGGCACGGGGAGTCACCGGGCACACATCCCATCTCAAGGACACCTGAGAACACTGCAGCTCCCTGCGGACAGAAGCTAACGGCATGTTTAGGGCAGCCCGGTTTGGAAAGTGAATCGCATTCGTGTTGTTTAGGGAAATATTAATCCGGTTTTCCTCGGAAAACTATTTGCTCGGCTGGTCAGATTAAGGGATCTAGCCGTCGAGCGCGCCCGCGCACACAGACCGCAGCGGGGCCCAAGAAATCTGTGATACTTCACAGCCTCAGACATATTGCACCAGGCATGCCCAGCTGCCACAATAATTAGCTTATGAATGTATCAGCTGGTTCTGCAATTTTTATAAATAATAACTAACCTACAGAGCAGAAAGATTTCCATGGGCCTAATATTAGCAAGAAATTGCTCGGCCCTCCTCGCTCTAATGTCATTGTGCTAAATGCCCTCTTCATGCTTGCAATTTTATAACCACCGGGCCTCCCTCTGATACCCATCTATAAATATTTATTCGGCACCAGCAATGGCAATTCATTTGTGTCTGCTTCCTTCCTAACCACGGTTATTTGTTTTCTCCTCGTTCCACAGTCTATCTGTACGCCGATCTACAACAGATTGTGCTTTCGTTCACCGTTTCTCTGGTTCCCCTTCCACTTATTTAAGCAGCCCTTCTCCTAACCCACTTAGAATTATCTGGCCATCTTCAAAGTGGGTCACCGGGTGCCGTACGGAGGATGACTCTGCACCAGCACACGTACCCGAACCAGTCCCTTCCAGCCAGGTAAAGGATGAAGCGTGTGCATTCTGTGAGATGTTTCTTCCCATTTAAATAATCTTAGTGTGCCATCCAAGAAAGTTTTGCAGTACCAAGGGGGGGAAAAAAGAAGAAGAAGAAAAAAAAGAAGTGTAAATGTCAAATAAAACAGTGACAGATGACAGTATTCTCTATTGAATAGCACCGTTGCTTCGTGCATGTTCGATGAGAACTCATGAATTATTAATAAATAAATCTCCCTTTTCTGTTATAAAAAAACACCCGCAAGTTGTGGGTATTTTTTCCTCCTCCAGCAAGGAAGTAGCAGAGGGAGCCCATGTGTATTCTGCCAAGCATTCCAAGGGAATTGTGTCCACGTAAGAAATGCTGATACAGAATTTCACACGGATGGCAGAATTCAGGTTGCCTTCAGTTGATGTGAACGGTATCAGGGAAGACAGGGGAAGAGAGCATGCTAGATTCAGCAAAGGTAAACATAGGCAGAACTTGTCTTCCAGGAGATGTCCTGTCCTTAATGTGGCTGACCCTTTGGCGGCCCAGTTCTCTCAATCCACCACTCTGTGTCATATGCGAATATGCCCAAATGCTCACTTGCTGTGAAGAGTCTCTCCTATTATTACCTGGTTCTATTACCTCTCCTAATATTACCTCCTGAATTACCTGGTTCATCTTCTCATGTGTCATCAGGAGCACATTACTCCAGCATCTAAACAGGCTTCTGGCCTCCTCTGACTTATAAACAACACACTGGAGAGAATCGGCCCGTACAGCCCATTCATCTCCAAATTCAACGTAACGCATCTTCCTTACAATGCTAACCCTGAGCTAAAGCCAGGTGGAAAGAAGCATACCCTGCAGTCCCCACTCCCTGCGCCCAAACTCTCATCCTCTGAACACCCATCCGAATGACCTTCAGCATCGTTTGGGGAGCATTGCAAAACTTTTAAAATATGGCTGTCACCCCATTAAAGAATCTTCGATGAATCATACGGAATTTTTTATAAAGCGGCATACATTTGCATTGGAGCAAAACCAGCCGTTCTGAACCACATACACATTTTATTTTCAGGGGGGCTACCTATGCATGTAAAAACAGGCAGCCCTGTTGAAGAGGCATTCCATCCCGCCTGCAAAAAGTGAAATGACCTCTTCTAAAAGGACACCACCACCTGCAGCTATAAGTGCCCTATTTAAAAGTGGGAGAAAAATCTTGCAACATTTCCAAAAAATTCACTAGTTAGGCTGGCTTTAGCGGCGCTAGTCTTAAATAGGGGTCCCGCAAATGCAGTGAAAGGTTGGGAGGGGATCTGATGATCTCGCTGATTCATACCGCAGGGGTTACGGGGTCTGGCCGGTGTCTGGGTGGCAGGCCAGGGAGCCACCGTGAGCTCTCTGAATAAAGAGAGGGCTCCAAGTAAAATAAATGGCTAGGCATGGGCGTTGTAGCGTCTGTTGTGTTTCATCTGCTTCGTTTAGTTTCTTGTTTTATATTATGTGTTTCAAATGACTGACCGTGATGCTGCACGACAGGGCGGGCTACTAACGGCAATACGACACGACTGTGGACGGCAAAGCCTGCTTCCACTACCGAACAGGGAAATGCAGCAATTAATATTTTTGTTGCCTCTGCCATTGCCAATACTGTAGCAAGGCCGCCCCTGGCCGCTTTGTTGTGTGCCCCATCCTGCCTACTTGGCCCCTGGAAGCCAACCCAGCAGCTGATACTTGGAAAACTCGGACGGGTGAGCTTGTCCATTGTCTCTTGTTGCAGAGCATTAGCATGTATGTCCTAGGCGTTCTAAATGGGTAAAACAAATATCAACATTATTAATGTCCTATTTTTAACTTCTTGATCTCCTTCCCAATGGCCTGCATTTCCCACAGCTAGAGAAAGCATCTGCTCGGGAAGGACGCTTTCCTATCCTTCGGCTCAGTCGATGCACGCCTTTCGGAATGGGAAACTGAAAGCCCCGAGAGGAAAAAGGGAGGCGGGGGGAGGACTGAGGACTCATTCCCCAAACTTATCAGAGCTCCCTTTTTAGATGGTTGACTCTTTTACTTTGGTAATATTTAGGTCAGTAACTGTGGCTGAGAAAATATCACTTGAAGCATCTGCTATATGCACAACAGGCGGCACAAAACAGAATCTGAACATAAAATTATTATTATTATTAGAAGAAGAGTTGGTTCTTATATGCCGCTTTTCCCTACCCGAAGGAGGCTCAAAGCTGCTTACAGTCGCCTTCCCATTCCTCTCCCCACAACAGACACCCTGTGGGGTGGGTGAGGCTGAGAGAGCCCTGATATCACTGCCCGGTCAGAACAGTTTTATCAGTGCCCTGGTGAGCCCAAGGTCACCCAGCTGGTTGTATGTGGGGGAGCACAGAATCGAACCTGGCATGCCAGATTAGAAGTCCGCACTCCTAACCACTACACCAAGCTGGCTCTCCAGTATTCTTCCTTTAAAGCAAGTAGAACTAAGCATATCTAAGCATATAGTTTCAGTCTTAGCTCATAGGAGACTGCACTGAAGCCAAGTCTCATTCATTAGTTTCCTGGATACTCAAAAGTAACATGCTGTTACTATTCATGATCAGGTCACCACCTTATAGTCTTAAAAATCAGGTGACAGAAGCTGGTTTGAAGCTACAGCATGGAAGAAAGAAGGGGGTAGCACACACCTGAATAGCCCCCTAACTAAGGCTAGGTTCCCCCTCGGGTGTGTGTGTGTGTGTGGGGGGGGGGGGGGTAGACAGGCAAAGAAAAAAATGTTTGTGGTCAAGGGCCCCAGCCTATGGAGGCTCCTGTGTGGACAGTGCAGGCTCCACTAATGGCTGAAGCAACATGGCAAGCCCCCAACAGAAGCCCCACCCAATGGCTTACAAGGAAGGGCCAGACCAGGATGTTCGGTTGGGATGCTCCCCATGGTGGCCACGCCCTCCATGCAGAGCAGACAGAAGGCAGGGCTGTGCTGCAGAGCTCTTCTCACACGCAATCCCACAGGAGCCAGCAGCATACACATTCCCTTAGGCCACCTTAGACCAGAGCAGAAACTCTCTAAGATAGCAGAGAAGAGAAGAACACAGGCAGGGAAAGCCTGGGCCAGGAAGCTAACCATCTCTGTTGCCATATCCAGCATGATCACACCCTTCTTCATGAGGCTTTAAATGAACCCAGATCTGGGTAGAAAGCAAAGTAGACAATCAGGGCCATTCCGCACAATGGGCAATGTTGCTAAATCTGAGCGCTATTGAAAAGCTCTGCAATCAATAGCGGCAGATCTCGGTAACGAGAAAAACGACTCTCTCACTAGAGCTGTTCTCGTAACTCACAAGTTTCCGGTCTCGCTGAAATCGCAACTAAGGAGGTGATATTCTTCCGCGTTTCCTCCCGCCCCTGGCCGTCAATCAAACAGAACAGCCAATTAACCGTTGTGTTCATGCTTCCCTTTAAAAACTGTTTTTTAAAAACCCGAAAACACCTGTAGCAACGCATATTTGTTCATTTGATGTATCAGAAAGACGTTTTGCGCTGGCGTAGGAGCTGGCGCTTAATTGTTTACACGCTCAATGTTAACCCCCCCCCCCGGGTGCAATTTCTGGCCAAAATTACGGGCAGTGGCGAACAGGGGGCTGTATTGAGCTCGGAAACTTTACTGACAATTGCTTCTGGAGGGATTTCAGTCAAACAAGCATTGCTACCGCTATATTGAGAACGCAAATATGTTTTTCGAACGTGTTGCAGGTTGTTCTCAAGAGTCTAGTGGTTTTTTAGGGTGAATCCACTTTTGTGGATTCCCCGAAAAGCGTCACAACAAAGAGATTTTTGCGGGAGTGTTGCAGATTGTGTATGACGTCATGCGTAATGTTAAAAAAATAGCGTTACACAATGGTAAGACTTCAGCAACATTAACGCTGTGCAGAATGGCTATCAGATCTCTACCGTAGTCAGAGAAGAGGTATGGCACAAGAGAGAGGGACTGAGGTGACCCCCCCCCCCAGGCTTTGTCTGCAGCTAAAGAATTCTTGTGGGTTTAACAGCTCCAGGACTGCTCATTGGGAGTCACAGCCTGACAGTGTCTTTTTCCTTCCGAAACAAGTCCCAAACAGAGAAACAGCATTGGCCCCAGTGTGACGGCCCCAACTTTGGAACCCCCCGTGGTTGTTTTTTAAGATTAAGCTACACATCTGGTCACCCATTCACAAATTTCTTTTTGACAGCACTAGCTGACCATAGTTTCCAGGAAATAACATTGTCTAAATATATGCTTTAGCCTTGCTTTCCTGTTTTCATTGCCAAAGCAATACAGCCATTACAGCACAGATCCACTCCCAGAGATGTAAATTCTTTTTACTTGAGTGGTTCCCCCCCCTTTTTAATTGTTTGGCTGTGGGGGGGTGCAGCAGTTCTACTCTGAAGCATTGCTCAAGCATTGCCCTTCATTGTTTTCCACAAGAGGAGGAGAGTGACCTAGCACAGTTCTCCACATCAGATTCAAAAGGGCAGGGGGGTGATGAAGTCAGGCCACCACTCCAATCCGCACGTAATCTACCAGCTGCCTTCAGCCAGCAACCGGGCCTTGGCAAGAACAAGCACCAATCAGCTGCAATACAGACTTCCCTGCCCTTCTCTCTCTTCTGCCGTTCTTTGCTGAGTTCTGGAAGCCAGATGGAGATATGCAGAAGGAGGGGAGAGAGAATGAGATGCTATTGAGAGTCTGCATGTGGATCATAGGGGGGGGGGGGCGGTGGAGATATAACACAACATGGTGGCAGTGGTTCTGATTCAAAAGTGTGTGGGCTCTGCCTTGCTCAGCTACCTTCAACTTCTCAGCTAGACTGAGGGCACTTTCACAACTTGAATCTTAAGTCATTCCTGAGCAAGTGGAACCGAAAGTGAAGGAAGAATTCAAGTGGGTAGCTGTGTTGTTCTGAAGCAGCAGAATAAATTTAAAGTCCAGGGACACCTTTAAGACCAACAAAGTTCTATTCAGGGTGGGAATGTTCGTGCGCATGCACACTTCCTCAGGTACAACGTGCGCGTCGACACTGTATCAGAAGAAGTGTTTGTGCACAAAAGCTCATACCTTGAATAAAACTTTGTTGGTCTTCAAGGTGCCCCTGGGCTCTAAATTTGTTCCGAAAATGAAGGAAGCATTCGTTATACAAATTAAAGAGACCTAAATGGTTATAAGACTACAAAATGCTTTTCACATTGACTATGTCTGATGTTAAACACCACAAGAGAAATTCAGGGGTGGGAAGAATACCCCAAGGTCAGAATTTTTGGAATCTGAGGCCTAGACTCTTTTGCAGTCGTTAGGAAGCTGAAGCAGATGGATTTTAGGGCCGTTGCCAGTGTTCTATTGGTGCACGAATGTCTACACCAGGGGTAGTCAAACTGCGGCCCTCCAGATGTCCATGGACTACAATTCCCAGGAGCCCCCTGCCAGCATTCGCTGGCAGGGGGCTTCTGGGAATTGTAGTCCATGGACATCTGGAGGGCCGCAGTTTGACTACCCCTGGTCTACACGGAAACAAGGAATATGCTGCCCCAAGTAATTTATTTTGGGAACACCGCATGAGTGGGATATTCATTTTTACCAATACATCTTCCATTATGATGAGTGTCTCTCAGGCATTTAATTAACTGACCTTGAGCAGCTACTTGTTTAGCTTGGTATTCTCAAGCTATGTATCCCTATATATAGACAAATACATAGTTTATAAATAAATATTTCTGTGCTGACATTTTGCTTGGGTTCCAGCAAATACATGAGTAGGCAAACGAGGAGATTTTAGTGAGCGATTCAAAAAGATCTCCGTTCAAAATATACGCAAGAGGATATTTTCTCACCCACATCTTCAGTGTGGGAAATGTCAGCATCTGTGACAAAAAAGGCAATGTGTGATGTATGCCTTTAAAGAGATTAAAATTACGCTATTAGTGACAGACAGATGACTTTCTAGCTGTACTCATGCAAAGACCCTAAAACAAATGCTCAGCAGTGATTAACTGTCTTCACGCAAATCTGCAGCAGCACAAAGTTAGCCAGGTAGTAGTTCAAAATTGTATGTTTGCTGCAAAGCTCTCCTCCTCACAATCCAATATCGACCAGGGCCAGGGCCTTTTCAGTCCTGGCCCCGACCTGGTGGAATGAGCTCCCAGGAGAGCTGCGGGCCCTGTGGGATCTTTCAACGTTCCGCAGGGCCTGCAAGACGGAGCTCTTCCGCCAGGTTTATGGTTGAGGCCGGGGCTGGTAATAGATCTACGCCCCCCCCCCCCCCGGGGACTCAGGTTTTGGACCTGAAGCAAAACATCATCAGGACCTCCTCTCCACCCGCTAGTAGTGGGAGGGAGGGGGGGGGAGTTGAGCTGCCGTTCTTGCCATGCCGGTAATATTGGCAATGTTATTATTGTTTTAATGGGGTTTTAATGGGGATTTGTGATATTGTTACCCGCCACGAGCCACAAGGGAGTGGCGGGATATAAATATAAATATAAATATAAATATAAATATAAATATAAATATAAATATAAATATAAATATAAATATAAATATAAATATAAATATAAATATAAATATAAATATAAATATAAATATAAATATAAATATAAATATAAATATAAATATAAATATAAATATAAATATAAATATAAATATAAATATAAATATAAATATAAATATAAATATAAATATAAATATAATAATAATCATCCATGAAAAAGGCCCTAAGGGATTAAATGGTAACTAAGTCTAGAAAAGCAAAGGGATGAAAGGCCACTTCCTTCTTTCCTGGTTCTTTATAAAACCTTGACAAGAAGGTCAGCCACCTAGCTCTGTTCTACAGCACAATACTTCTAGGCATTTAACCAGCAACCTCCAGAACGGCTCCTTAGCGCCTTTATTTTGGTCCCTTGGTTCCATTTAAAGGATTCAGATGACAACAATAACCTTGTGGTGACTGCAGTCACCATGATAGATGAGCTGTTTGGTTGTTTTCATCACATCGTGATTTGCCCTGAAAAGATCTTTTTATCTCCTACGAGTGGTACAAGCAAGACACCAAGGATGAACTATCATTATAAGAATGAGTTAAAAGGACATTTGAATCCCCCCATCCAGTCTTTTCTTCACTTTCCCTGCTTCAATTAATTACAATCTCGTTTTGGATCTCTGTAAATTATTGACCACCAGATCATTTTTTGTAGATATTTTAAGCAAGCTACAGAAGGTATGATCTCTCAATTTTGTGTTTCCCCATGATCCCCTGTGACCACACAAAGATGTAAAAATTGTTGAAGGTCCTCCCAAGTTACAGCACGACCTACCAAAAATTATCTACCACAATTAGGCAGCTTTGCTGTGAAGCGGACACCTCTAATTTCTAACTTTTCCCCTTTCTTTCAGTTACCTGAGATTGGCCCTTTTGGTATACACAGCTCAAACTGAAGCCAGTATCCTTTTAATTCGCATTCTGATCCCACACTCTGCATATTTCTTTTTTCTCCGATTTTACTCATCTAAGTTACAGAGTACTACTCTGCATATTCTAAAATCACACTCTTGGGGTTCTCTCCTGAGTTCCTACTGAGTATGGGATATGATCAGGCCAAAGAAGTTAAGCAGAGATTGACCGACATAGAACACCAACAGGACCTAGCTAATAATCCATCTTTCATTATTAGTGAACCCAATAGATATTCATCTTTCCCTATGACATATCTGGCCAAGCTTGAAGTACCTAGTCATAGGAGGGCCTTCACTTTGGCACGCTGTGATGCCTTCCCTTCGGCGGTATTAGAAGGAAGATACAGGAAAACACCCTATACCGAAAGGAAATGCACCTGTGGCTCTGGACATGTAGAAACCATGGAACATGTTCTCTTTTAATGTCGATTCTATAATGAGATTCGAAATAGTCTAATTCTTCCGCTGCTAGGCAGATTCCCAGGGTGATCAGGAGAATTTTACATTTCTCTGCTGCTTGCAGATATAGAAAATAATACAACTTATAGAGTTGCCAAGTTATGCACAGCAGCGATCAAAATTCGTAATAGATTGGTCTGTTTTAAGTGAACTGGACAGCTGTGTTTATCTACCTTATTCTATTTTCTATTGTTATCTTTTAAGATGTTTTAATTTCTGGTTTTAATGGATGTTTCTATATCATCTTATGCTGGTCTATGACCATAATAAAGAATATCTATCTATCTATCTACTCTGCAAATTAATTAGAAAAACTGGATTGCTGAGTTTTTTTTGTGGTGCTGGCTGGTCTCTGCTCATTGGTCAGTTTCAAGTCAGGGTGCCTTTTGAAACTGTAAGGAAAGATTTTTAAAGCTGCTTTCACTACCTAGTAGCCATCTTAGTAGAAGGTTTCCCTCCCTTCATCATATTTAAACTTTTGTACTGCTTAAGCATTTAAATATTTTTATAATCCCACTTTAAGTCTAACGCAAATTAAGATTCAGCATTAAGTGTCAAAACTATAGACAAGCTATTCATGTGGATACCCTCCAGCTGCTATGGTTCGGACACCAACACTGAACGATGCTTGCTAGACTTAAGGGAGGCTTATAAAAAAATTAAAGGCTTAAACAGGATTGGACAAGATGAAGAGGGGGAAGCCTTCTACTAAGATGGCTACTCAGAAGTGAAAGCAGTTTTAAGACTCTCTCCTAACAATTTCAAAAGGCACCCCTTGCTTGAAACTGATCAGTGAGCAGAGACTGTGCCACAACGTCGGTGGTGGAGTTTTGGCCTTCGGGGAAGGGGGGGGAATCTAATGGAATCGTTCTGCTTGTGAATTTCCTTTGCCTTGAGAGCCAAGAAAGGCGAAAAACCAGGGCTTTTAAAAGAAATGGTCGTGGAGCAAATGAAAAACAAACTGAGCCCTGAAGGGAGTTAAATCCATCCAGAAGGAAAACGAAAGAACAACTACCTGCGAAGTGAAAGTGAGTTGGCATGTAGAAGAGAAATATACACCCAAGGGAAATGCACGGTAAAAGCAAAGGGAAACACTAATGCATAAAAGGCCACTGTGTTAATAGGGGAGGAGGAAGGATACCTGCATATTTTCCAATCTAAACTTCACAGTAAATTAATTTGTGAGAAGCTGAAGCTTATTTTCTGAAGCTCCTTTTGCCCCATGATTCTTATTAAAATCCCAACAAGTCCTGGTTTCTAAGCCTCCATGGCTCCAGGAATGAAAAATAAAAATACAACGGTGGAAACTAAATATCGAGACCAAAAAGACAGCAAAAAGAACATACGTCTAGGGATCAAAATCAAAAATCAAAATCTGGCACAAACTTGGTGTAGTTTGGAGCCCCCAACTAATGTCTGGGGATGGACCCTTCCCTGAACTGGACAGCAGAGGGAAGCAACTGATGGCTGCACCCAACCTGCTGTTAGGCTAAAATGGCTGAGAATAATTTCACTGGCCAGTTTCACACATACAGCCCAGCTGATGGGCACACCCAGTGAAATGGCTGCTGCCATTTACACCTAACAGTGGGCTGAGTTTACCTGTCAGCTACTAGTTTTAAATGGCTGTGAGCCATTAAACCTGTCCAGTTTTCTCCCCCTGCTTTCAGGGGGATCTGAACTGGTCAGATCATCTCTTGGTTTGGGGGCTGCCCCAAACTGAACTGGAAGTTTTAGGTTCGTGCCCCTTCCTACATAAGATTATTGCCCCTTCCTACATAAGATTATAAAACAAGGCACAACCTGTGCCTTGTTTTATTATGGGTTTGATGTAACCCAATTTATTTTATGTAAAATCTCTTTTCTCTTAAGGCATGCCAATAAAGGTTTCACGTAACGTAACACTAGGTAATTAAATGTGTAATAGTTACAATCTACTGCAATTTTAAAGGGCCAACTATAATTTTTCCATCATTTGAGCTCTTCAATTCCAGAATATTCTAGGCTAACTTCCCTAGCATGCAGACCATCTCCCCTAACTAGATCATGGCAGATGTCGGGGAACTGCCTCTTGTCCCCACTGGACTGCATTACACTTTTATCCTGTTGCTCTTCCAAAGAATGTCAGGGTGACATTCTTAATTTGCTTCTTCTATTTTATCTTTACCAACATACTTATGGGGTAGGCTGGAATGGAGGGGAAATGATTGAACCAAAGTCACAAAGGAAGAAAATATGTGAATTTTGATCTCAACCAGGTTCTCTATCTAGATCACCACATTCAGCTAAAAACCAGGATTCTGCCAGCAGGGGATTCCTCCAAGGACCCACCAGATCTCTACTCCAGCATTCTATGTGTTATCAGCATCTCAAAAAGGATGATTTTCCTTTCCATCCCCTTCTTTTTTAACTGACATTCCCCTGCACTTAGCATTCCATTGTCCAACAGCATATTCTGTACTCTCTAGGCTGTTTACTGAGGGGTGGGGTGGAGGGAAGCCCTCTAGTTAAGTCTTCCAAGTATACAGAAGAAGAAGAATTGGTTTTTATAACCCACTTTTCACTACATGTAGAATTCTCAAAGTGGCTTACGATTGCCTTCCCTTCCTCTCCCCACAACAGACACCCTGTGAGGTAGGTGGGGCTGACAGAGCCCTGACAGGACTGCTCTGTGAAAACAGCACTATCAAGGCTGTGACTAGCCCAAGGTCACCCAGCTGGCTGCATATGGAGGAGCAGGAAATCAAACCCAGCTCGCCAGATTAGAAACCGCTTTTAACCACTGTATCACACAGGCTCAAAGCCCCTTCTTTGTAGATGGTCCAGTTTGGTTACTTCCTGTTAGGTATCAATGATAGTCTAGGGACCTTGGGTGGGGTCAGGGATAAATCACACACACACCCCTCTCGGTAGGGGCTTGAACAAGTTTCCCCCTCACATTAGAATAAAACACATACCAAAAATATATAAAAACATACTAATTACTTAATTAGTACTTAACCAAAAGCCAAACACATGTACCATACACCCCCCTTTTCTTCTTAGTGAATTTAGAAAATCTTATTTTTCTACATGAGTATGGAAAAACTTCTCCCACACCTGTAAGTGACCCCAATGTGCATATATACATTATTTATGATCCTGAGATCAAACAACATTTTAACAGCAAAGTCTGTATCTAGTACACACTATGTATAGGCATTAAAGAAATTTCAAATTTAAAACCCCTCTTATACATGCTAAGTGTTAAAACTTTGGGTCATCAGTTTCCTTGTGGATAAAATCCTTAGCATGAAACTTGGCCACTTTAATGGAGGTCAGATTTGAATGATCTGCAAGGAGGTGGGATGTGTAAAATGTACCCAATCTTCCTGAGAACTGAGAATAGGGGTGAAGTATACGGAGAGCGCATGTCCTTGTAGAATTTACAGTGCAATCATTCATGCTTGTTTCGACTGTACTGACTGGCAGGGACAGAGGCATTGGGAGTATGGAATGAGAAGGTATCTCTCCTCAAGAAGTTCTGAGGGCAAAAGATTCAGTTGAGCCAGAGAAAAGGTTCTGCAGTATTTTGAGAGGCAGAAAGTTTTGAGTGCAATTCCCCATTGCCAGCTAGAAGTGTGCCAGCTAGAAGTGTGCCCAAACATAATCAACTCGGAGAGATGTTTATTGTTTTATTATTTTTTTGGCTCGTGGGGGCCCATGGTGGCAGACCGTTATCATTTGTTCTCAACAGTGTCCATCCAGACTGAGTGGTAGGTGACCCGGATGTGTTGCTTTCACATGAGCCACACAGTGTAGTAGCGGGGGGGGGGGGGGGTTCAGCACAAAAACTGTTGATGATGAACAGGAGAACACGGTGACTGCATCCTAACTTGTACCATGTCAGACTCTTCTACTGCTGCCATAGTACTTGTCTGTCTGTATAGAATTGCTACGCTGAGACTGATTTTTTCCAAGAAATGATTTGAGGAGGAAGTGGTAAGCGTGTTTAAAGTGTGGCCCTCATGCCCCCTCCTAAGCCCTTCAGGGCTTTTCTCTACCCGGAGGAGGCTCAAAGAGGCTTACAGTCGCTTCCCTTTCCTCTCCCCACAACAGACACCCTGTGAGGTGGGTGAGGCTGAGAGAGCCCTGATATCACTGCTTGGTCAGAACAGCTTTATCAGTGTCATGGCGAGCCCAAGGTCACCCAGCTGGCTGCATGTGGGGGAGTGCAGAATCGAGCCCGGCATGCCAGATTAGAAGTCCACACTCCTAACTACTACACCAAACTGGCTTTAAATTTTAGAATCCTAGAGTTGGAAGACACCATACAGGCCATCTAGTCCAGCCCCCTGCTCAGTGGAGATCAGCCTAAAGTATCCATGATATCTGTCCAGCTGCTGCTTGAAGACTGCCAGTGAGGGAGAGCTCACCATCTCCTTAGGCAGCCTATTCCACTGCTGAACTACTCTGACGCTGAAATTTTTTTCCTGATATCCAGCCGGTACCATTCTACGTGTCGTTTAAAGCCATTACTGTGGGTTCTACCCTACAGGAACCACTCCCTGCCCTTCTCTAAGTAACAACCTTTCAAATACTTCAAGAGAGCGATCATGCCTCCTCTCAACCTCCTCTTCTCCAGGCTGAACATTCCCAATTCCCTCAGCCTTGGGCCCTGGGCCCTGGATCATCCTCCTCGCTCTCCTCTGTACTCGCCCAGTTTTGATGAGCAGATGGATATTGAGGGAGGTGGAAGCACCACTAGTCACAGTTAGACAAGAATGTAAAAGCTCAGGCTGCAAAAAAAAAAAAAGATACCTTGCTCATCAAAAACAGTTTTGCCAGCACTTGGGAAACTGACCCTAATAAGCCAGTTACAGTAAACAGGCTCATAGTACACTTTTGATGTGGTTATCAGTGCTCACAGAATTTCTTGTTTGTACTCCAAAAATAAAGCCTTAATATCTCCAGGATTTCATAACCATGCTGAAGCTTGATGTGACAATCAACGCTACCTGCTAGAACTGTGAAATAAAAGCACATATGCAGAAAAGCTTGTGCATGAGGCGACACTGGGCAAAGCTACAGCAAATTTGGTCTTCGCACGTTTTAGAGCCCTTGTTGCTCAACTGATTTTTTCTCTTTTGGCATTATGTACCAATTTTATTTTTTTCACTTCTATAATTACGGCCCACTTTTCTTTACAAAGGAGATGTGAAGTGGGTTACGAGATTGTTCTCCTCCCCTCTGCTATACCCTGGTCAGGACCCTGTAAGGTGGCTTAGGCTAAGAGTCTGTGACCGGCCCAAGGTCATCCAGCAAGCTTCCATGGCACGGGTGGGGAGTCATACCTGGGTCTCTTGTATCCCATATGTCCAACCTTAACATCATGCTGGCTTCACCATGTACTGCAACACTTTAGTCCAGGGGTATTCAACCTGTGGTCCTCCAGATGTTCATGGACTACAATTCCCATGAGCCCCTGCCAGCAAATGCTTAACATCAGGCTGGCTTCACCATGTACTGCAACACTTTAGTCCAGGGGTATTCAACCTGTGGTCCTCCAGATGTTCATGGACTACAATTCCCATGAGCCCCTGCCAGCAAATGCTTAACATCAGGCTGGCTTCACCATGTACTGCAACACTTTAGTCCAAGGGTATTCAACCTGTGGTCCTCCAGATGTTCATGGACTACAATTCCCATGAGCCCCTGGCAGGGGCTCATGGGAATTGTAGTCCATGAACATCTGGAGGACCACAGGTTGAATACCCCTGCTTTAGTCCACAACAGTTAATGGCTTCTAACTCAGGAAAGTGGATGGTGACCAGCGCCTTTGGAATTTTCAACATATAAGCTGGCACAGATTGGAGTTTGGTGAGCCACCCAAATCATTTTATTTTGGGTGGCTCACAGAATTTCTATTTCAAGACACTGCTGCGTAAAACAACAGGAAGCTTGCAGGCATTCTGGTGCCAAACCTCAGAAAGAGCCTGGCAATTCGGTTTGCTCTAAAAGGATCCCGATTAAGAGGTATCCACTCTTGCCTGCACAGACATCTTTGATATTTGTATGATGGAAAGGACGAAAGGGCACGTTTGCAAAATCAATTGTGCACTTTTACCACATATGTCATTTATTACACAGTGGAAAACCGTTAAATGCACAGTAGTTGTGCCAAGTGGCATTACGCTTTTAACAGCTTTATTCGTTTAACAGCTCCAGCTCTCATTATATTTTGCCATGTGGTACATGAGATTTTTATTCCTTTAACAGTGTACAAGGGGCTCCATGGCATTTTCCTTTTCTGCATTTCATATTGTGCAAAAGGGGGTTTTGTGTGAACATTAATCCAGAGGCTCTCCTGAGAACAAGCGGGGCACCTAAAGATGCAGTGAATTAGAAAGGGTAAAATAATATGAGGAGGAGAGAGAGGCAGGTCCCTCTACCTGTACTGTTGTACAAATCCACAGTGATGTAGTAGTAATACCGTATCTGTATCTGTTATCTGTATCTGTTTCCTGTTCCCTGTAAACTGCCCTGAGCCTTCGGAGGAGGGCTGTATATAAATATAAATAAATAAAGACTGTCTATGTTTGTGCAAATGGTCCTAGAAGCTCCCTTTTCGTTCCTTTGCGTTTTTAGTGTTTCAGAATGTGCCCGTGTCATCTATTCACTCACACACATAAGCTTAAAACCGTATCAGTGACCAACCCAGCCTACAGAAGAACCAAACTGCTGTGACTGTTAAAGGCCCTCACTTTACTGGGGGGGGGGGGGGGAATTCAGACACGCTATCTATTTGTTTCTTTGTAACTTTCTTTTAGAGGCGAATGATCAGATTATGTTTTTGCTAGCGACTCCATGCAGAAGAAGAAATCATCAGGAGCTACAAAAACATGATGGATTCTCCAGAGATGATGATTATTGTCCTCGTTATAACTGCAGAAACAGCTGGACTTTTATTAGTGGGGGGGCGGGGGGAAGGGATGGGTCTAATTTCAACCTCAAATGCTTTCTCTTTTCCTGAAGAAAGAAAGTAAAAGAAAAAGAGCCCTTGACTCACCTGACTTTTGTTGGCCGCCACTTTGGCAAACAGAGCCTGAGACACCTTGGCCCTTTTCATCTCCTGTTGGATCTCGTCATAAATGGCAGCTGTGATGTTGACGTTGGCTCCTTCCACCTTAATGGGGAGGTCTGTTGTCGGTGTCGAGGTTTTGGCCTACCGAGAGACCATGAAAATAATAATTAAAAAAAGTGCTGCTTTCAGCCCAGCCATCTGTGCAGAAATTATCAAAGGATTTCAGTCAGCTGATGCCAAACTGCATTAGCTACAGAGGGACACTTCCTGTCCATTATTCTAATCAGGTTAATTGTGATTGGAAATAATTGCAGAGCATTCCTATAGGACACACACAGCTCCCCCCCCCCCTGGAATCTCACACATACACCTCTCTCTCTCTCCTTCTTTCACTAACACATACAGAAATATATATGCTGGAAAAAACTGAATGGCTACCCAATTGGAGGTGTTAGGATTCAAACAGTTACCTGATTCAATTAGCTACAACAAATACAATATATACGTGTTTGAATTTTTGCCCCCCCCAAATCTCCCCCCCCCCCCAGTACCTTAGAGGAAGAGCCTATTATCCCAGAAAAAATGAATAAATGCATAGAGGTCTCTAAATAATAAATTATTACTCAATTTAATGCACTCCCTCACGACTGTCTCATCCTTTATTAAAGCTATATGTATGTATGGTTTCCCATCATTATGCTGGCCAGACAGTCACCTAATTTCACCTAGGAAATCAGCGGAAATGAAAAGACAGTGATAACGCCGGGCTCGTCAGTGGGTTTTGATTGCTGCCCTTGGTCTCCAACAGTCATATTGCTGTTCTGTGAATTCCGTCGTACTCCCCTTTTAATTGAATGGTTTCCAATCAACTTCTGTGACAAATGAAGGACAATAAACCGGTGAAGGCTGGGACTTCCTGATACTGAGCCAGGGAAGTTCGGGAATGGAGACGGAAAGGCAACTGATACTAGAAGCATCCTGGAGATGCGCTCAGGCAGGCTGCTGGGTCAGAAGTATCAGATCCATGTCCAGAAGTGCCTTGGAAACCAACCAGATATGGGAGGTATAATCCTTCAAGAGTCAAAGCTCCTTTCATCAGATAAAAGAGGTCTGACTCTCAAGAGCTTAGACCCTGAGGATCTTGTTGACCTCTAAGGCAAGGGTAGTCAACCTGTGGTCCTCCAGATGTTCATGGACTACAATTCCTATGAACCCCTGCCAGCAAATGCTGGCAGGGGCTCATGGGAATTGTAGTCCATGGACATCTGGAGGACCACAGGTTGACTACCCTTGCTCTAAGGTGCTGCTGGACTCAAACCCACTACTTCTACTGCAGGCCAACACGGCCACCTCAGAAGTATGTTAATGAAACTGTCAGATGACTGGCACAGTATACCTAACTATCATTTTACTGCTGATCACACACACCAAGGACAAAACTTATTAAGGAGCTCAAGCAACACACTTGGGCCAAACATGAGATCTGGTGTTGTCATTTCCTCCGTGCTGGTACCATAAAACTACCTGATATAGAGATGGCACTGAATATTTAGTCTTTCTGTGATCAAAGAGTCATGTAGGTTTGCTGTTCGAAAAGAAAAATCAGCTTTTGCTGAACTGTCCTTAAAGCAGGATAACCCAATTTTTGTTAACTATGCAGTCCTACAGAGTAACTCTGCAAAGGTGCCCCATTATAAACACAGGAGGGGGAGGGGGGCACTCACTGGCAAACCACCCCGTATTGAGTCTGCCATGAAAACGCTAGAGGGCGTCACGCCAAGGGTCAGACATGACCCGGTGCTTGCACAGAGGATACCTTTACCTTTAACCTTGCTGACATCAGCCTTGCGGTAATGGCCCTTTCCTAATTTCTCTCCATTTCCATCAAAGAACCTCCCCAAAATAGCAGGAACCAGCAATTGAACCTTTCCAAGTTCACCTTCAATGGATTTGGACTCTCTTTTACTACACCAGTTTGGCACTGCTTAACAGCGGCTCTTCAACTTAACCGTCGTGAACTGAGGATGTCAACGAAAAGGACAGGAAAGGTACACACTAGGAAAAGGGTAATAATCTATTTCTCAATACTCTCTCATAGTGCCCACCCCACTGCAAAGCATATCACAGATTGGTAGCTATGGAAACCACGTTTGGTATGGTATAGAATTAACTTTGGCAACAGGAAACAAATTTGTCTTTAAAATACATTTTCTCCTGTGACTGGAACAAACAGAATGATGTTACGTAAAAGCTAATAAGTTGACTTCTGCCTATACAGGCATGGTTATCATCGAGAGGCCCATCTGCCTCCTGGGTGGGGGAGAACCAGTTGTGTGTGTCCACAAGAAGGCTAAGCCAGCATCACGGAAGCATGGCCACTTCTGCTGCTGTGCTCCTTCCCTCTGCAGGATCTGTGCTGCTTTCTCCTTTCCCTCCTCCCCACTCTTGCTTTCGCATAACCCAGAAAAAAAAACTCTCAAAATCAGGCTTCTGTCCTTTTCTACTCTAGCCGGTTAAGGGTGACTAAAGAGACACAATACAGGGATAAGTAATTAGTATGTTAAAAAGCAATTTTCAAATGCTGTCAACTCTTGGTGTGTGTGGGGGGGAATGGTAACTGGAAGATTAGAAACATACCTCAACTAAAACGCCACTCCATCCCACCCATCCCCTGCAATGGGCAGAAGGGGCAGAGTTTGCAGAAGCCCATCTGGGTGCACAGGGGCAGGGAGTGAAGTCTTAAAGGGCCCTCCAGGCCTGTCCTCTGTTGTTGCTCTGCCACCCATCATGGCAAGCCAACCTCCTTTCCAATATTCAGAGAAACCACTGCAGGTTGCCTGTTTGGGAACTGAGTAAGAATCTTTTGACCTGTAAGGTTTCATTGGCTGTATGACCAAGGAGGCCAAGGAGGGGAGGCCATCAATGACTGTACACCACCTTGCTGTACTGGCTAGGAGTGCAGATTTCTAATCTGGCATGCCGGGTTTGATTCCGCACTCCCCCACAAGCAGCCAGCTGGGTGACCTTGGGCTCTCCACAGCACTGATAAAGCTGTTCTGACTGAGCAGGAATATCAAAGCTCTCTCAGCCTCACCTCCCTCACACAGTGTCTGTTGTGAGGAGAGGAAAGGGAAGGCACTTTGAGAATCCTTCGGGTAGAGAAAAGCAGCACATAAGAACCAGCTCTTCTTCTTCTTCTTCTTCTTCTTCTTCTTCTTCTTCTTCTTCTTCTTCTTCTTCTTCTTCTTCTTCTTCTTCAGTAATATCAGGGCTCTCTCAGCCTCACCTCCCTCACAGGGTGTCTGTTGTGGGGAGAGGAAAGGGAAGGCAATTGTAAGCCGCTTTGAGACTCCCTTGTGTAGAGAAAAGCATCATATAAGAACCAACTCTTCTTCTGTTCTGAAGATTGCAGGAACATAGTTCACTCAAGACCTAGCAAGCTGCGGGTCAGAGTTTGTGCAAGTTTGCCCAATGGTGAGAGAAATGCTGGTCAGACAGGTTGTATTGTATGTGAATAGCTTAGCAAGCATGCTGAAGCATCAGTCAATAGGGTGAAGAAGAAAACTTCAGGCCAAAAACTGGGGGCCACACTACTTTCAAGGGGACGCGACTGGACTCCTTTGATAGGCATTATATAAAGAGCTCACAGCTTGGGAGAAGGGACAGAGCACCTCCCTTAAGCACTAGCAAATGCTTGGCCAGGAAGAACCCAGGCTATATGCAATTTGACAGCCTTGGAGCCCGGGTGGCCGGGTCTGAAAAATCAGAGTTCCAGGATTCAGTGCTACTAAAAGAAGAAGGAGGGTTGGTTCTTATATGCCACTTTTCTCTACCCGAAGGAGTCTCAAAGCAACTTCCAATTGCCTTCCCTTTCCTCTCCCCACAACAGACACCCTGTGAGGTGGGTGAGGCTGGGAGAGCCCTGATATTCCTGCTCGGTCAGAACAACTTTATCAGTGCTGTGGGGAGCCCACGGTTACCCAGCTGGTTGCATGGGGGGGGGGCACAATTGAACCCGGCTTGCCAGATTAGAAGTCCGCACTCCTAACCACTACACCAAGCTGGCTAAAAAGTACTGCACACACCATGCCCTAAGTTTACCAAATGAATTATCTAATTAAGGAAACGTTTCAGAATAAAATTCTTCTTTTAGAAAAAAAATCAAACCCCGAGCTGGTAGTGTTCTCTTTTACCTGCTAGGTAATTACAAATTGATTATTTTATTATCTGCAGTCAAACCGATTCTCAGTTGGTTTTCATCCTTTTTATCACAACCCAAGCACGATATTTACTCAATGCCTGTAGAGCAACATAGCCTGCACTCCTCCAAATAACAGTTCTGAAGTTTGATTTTGGGTCTCAAACAAGGAAAAACATGTCATCATGTTCCCACCCCCCACCCCCAAGTACTGGCAGACACCAGGTGGCAATCCCTCCCAGCCTCTGCTCTCAGCCTTCATCTTGTTTTGCGCCTGCAAAAAGGAGAGAGCTTACTACCACCCCATCTGTGATCCCAACATGAGTACCTGGTACTGATCTTGCCTCTTGGGCAGGGGTATAAGGGAGCAGGCTGGTCTTTAGACATCTCAGTCCCAGATGTTTAAGGCTTTATTATGATTTAACACTAGCACTTTGAATTACACTCAGATACAAACCAGTTAAATTCCTTAAAGGCAGGTGTAATGTGCTCCAGGCACCAAGTCCCAACGTGGATACCCTGTTCTGAACCAGCTATATCTTCTAAGCACATAGTGCCATAGGCAGACTCCTTGCTTACACTGCTCTAGTTGCTGCTAAGAGGTTGGCTTCCCACCAGCTAGAAGTGACTGCAGCAGTTCCTTGTTAGCATAGCAACTAAGGGTCATCGCTGAGAAAACCAATCTGATACACACAGGGATTGAAAGGCACAAACAAAGCTGAGAACACGCAGGGGCTGTCCCCTTTTGTTGTAAATAAATGCTCTGAGGCATTCAGTGGAGACCCACAGGAGGAGTATTTCTCAGCACTGCCCACACAGCACTGGAGGTATACATCAGCCCCGTCTGGAGTTTGAGATCATGGCCAATGGGAGAAGTATGCTCTGGTACTTGAATTCTTTCATGTAATCCGTTGCAGTTCATTCTTTATATTTGCAGCATTAGTAAGCAAGAAACTTATGGGGTTTACCCAGGAAGGATTGCTGGAAGACAACAGATCCTTCTTAGCAGCAGCTCCAAATCTGCAAAAGATTAGACTTCCAGGTCACATTTGGGTACCCCACCTGAGGAAATCCTGATAAGGCATGTTGTATGACACCTGGCTGTAGGGTTTTTTTTAAGCCAAAGGACTGTTCTGAAAGCAATCATAAGAGGGTTGAACCTTACCTGGGGGGTTCTGGAGGAACTTGGACTGCTGGCAGCTGAAGACACCATGCTCACACTGGAATTCATACTCCTCTCTCTCTCATCCTGATATATACGATCTCGTTCTGTCTCAGGCAGGTTGAGGAAATTCTGCATTGCCCTCAGGTTTACCAGGAGGGACTGGGAGGCTGTTCTAGGGTCTTCTTCTTTACGCAGGATCTCTGATAGCAATCCCTGGTTCAAAAAATTAAAAAAAAGACCAAGTCTTTTTAAAAATTTGTTTGCCGAAAACTAGCCAGGTTGCAAAGCTGAGACCCTTCGCGAGTTGTCAAAGCGCAGGGAAAGGTTTCGTAGAAGCAAGTTTCATTTTTTCTGGGAACTCTGGTTTATTAGGGAGCGACTCTGTTTAGATTCAGTCATCCATTTAAGAGCAATCTGAACACAGAGGTGCCAGAGAGGCAGGTGGGCAGTAGGACGCCGTTCTACAACTGCAATTATAGCCAGGTGCCTCCTGCAAATATTTTAGGAACTATTGGTGTGTGCTCTCTCTGTCTCTCTCTCTCTCTGTCTCTCTCTCTCTCTCTCACGCTCTCTTCCTCCCTCCTTCCCCTGCTTGAGGCTGGAAACACTTGGCAGCCCCGTTCATCTTCAGGAATCTGCCAAGTTTGGTAAATTTAGTTCAGACATTTAAACAGCACAGGAGACTTATGAAGAAAAATGTTTGGCAGGGTTTGGACGTTCCAGTTCATTCACTGCGAACTTGTCGGCTCTTGCTAATGGGAGAGAGAAAATGCTGCAAATATGAGGAATTCTCTAGATGGGATACCTTAAAAATTAATAATCTGAAATTTTTCTCGCTGCTTCACTTAAGAGAGTCGGGAGGTGGCACTGACCATAGTTATCACACACCTCTGAGCTTTTTTTTACATGAAAGAAATCAGGGGTTGGGTTGCGCGTCTTTGAATATTACACATATTGGAACCTGCAGAATGCTAGCCAAGGTCCTGATATAGTGCTTAAATGTTCTATCACACTGTATCTTTATGTTTTGATGGAACGGTATTGCCACCATGCAGATGTCATGCCTCTTTCCTCCGAAAAATGATAATTGCCCATTAGCCCACTGTGTGCTCTCAATACTATACAATTACAGGTAAAGTCAGAACCCTGTGGCCACACAACCAATCTAGGTCACGCATGCAGAAACCTCACAAATAACTGGTCAGGCAGCAGTCACTCAAGTTCATAGGCTTCCTTCCCGCACCCCGCTGCTTGAAATCTATCCCCTTTTATTTAATAAAACATATATACACACTTTCCTCATAATTCAAGGCAAATCACAATAGTTTTTTTTTAATTCTACTTAAAAGCATAATAACGTAACACACACCCATCTCTCCCTCCCTTCCCTATCTAGATAATATTTAACCTTCTAGTCCTCTCTGAAGCCCTGGCAAACTGGCCGGCCTTGAAGCACCTCCTGGAGGTCTCCAAGGAAGGCCCCCCCTCCCCACCTATTCAGGAAGCCAATTCCACAGAGCCGGAGCCATGGTGGATAAGGCCTGGATCAGGCTTTCT
Organism: Paroedura picta; assembly: GCF_049243985.1. Lineage (NCBI taxonomy): Eukaryota > Metazoa > Chordata > Lepidosauria > Squamata > Gekkonidae > Paroedura > Paroedura picta. The sequence goes on along the minus strand of NC_135370.1, from coordinate 20,799,994 downwards.
CAGCCAGGGTTTCATGATATGACCATATATGGTCATGTTGACGGCCCCCTCTCCTCCCAAAATGGCCAGTGATGAGCCTGGAGGTGGTGGGAAGGGAAGGGGCCCCAGGTGTGCATGTACACAGCTATGATTCCCAACCCTAGGTTGTATGATTTCTGGGGTTTCTTGAAGCCTGGAGAATATTTCAGGGGGTTTCTCAAGGGTAAAAAAGTTGAGAAAGGCTGGCCTGGGCTTTGGTTGATGCCAGACTGGTCACCCTAAGTGGTGGGATAGCCAACAGAGCAATGCCCAGAGATTGCAGTTGGCACACAAGGACATATTGTCACCTGTCTTTGTCTCTCCCCCCTTGGCTGTTTTATAGCAGACACTATCAAACTGGACTGTGCTTCCCAACCAAGAACTTACATCGGAGAGCTACAGCAGCAGAACACACATACTCTGCCCTCCCCCTCCAAATCACGGCCTTACAGTCTAAACACACATATTGAATCCTACACCTCGGTACTACAGAACTGTCTTGGCTACCAAACCTGGCCAAAGAAGAGACATAAACTTGGCATATATTGTTAAGTGATCAAGTAGTGGTTAGGAGTGCAGATTTCTAATCTGGCGAGCTGGGTTTGATTCCGCACTCCCCCACAAGCGGCCAGCTGGGTGACCTTGGGCTCGTCACGGCGCTGATAAAACTGTTCTGACCAAGCAGTGATATTAGGGCTCTCTCAGCCTCACCCACCCCACAGGGTGTCTGCTGTGGGGAGAGGAAAGGAAAGGTGAATGCAAGCCGCTTTGAGCCTCCTTCGGGGAGAGAAAAGCAGGATATAAGAACTACCACCACTACTACTTCTCCTTCTCCTCCTCCTCCTTCTTCTGAGGATGGAGCAGAGTTGTTCTCTCTTGCCCCGGAAAGACGGACCAGAACCAATGGGATGAAATTAATCCAAAAGAAATTTTGCTTAAACATCCGGAAGAAGTTCCTGACAGTGGTGGGTTTTGAAATGTTCAAAAACTTTGAACATTTTTAAACAGGCTGGATAGCCATCTGACGGAGAGGCTGATACTGTGACGGTTCAAGGGGGTGGCAGGTTACAGTGGATGAGTGATAGGGTTGTGAGTGTCCTGCATAGTGCAGGGGGCTGGACTAGATGACCCAGGAGGCCTCTTCCAACTCTGTGATTCTATTCTATGATTCCTTTATGATAAAAGCAATGCTTACAATATACTCAAGGCATAATCAGCCAATAATACCAAAGAACATCATAACTATGATCAAGTGAGTTGACAGTAAAGCTGTGAATGCAGCCATTCTGCACGTGGCTCTAACTGTTTAAAAATAGTTGACAACCAACAGGTCAGGCTGCAACACCTAGTATTTGTAAAAGGATTATTCAGTCCAAGTAGACACAATGTTGGGAGAAATTCCAAGTCTACCATGGTAGCTTTTAAAAACAAATTGTAAAAGCAGTTGGGAGGAAGACTGGACTGTATCAACTCTGCAATTTTCATTTCCACCTTTTTTGCTGTTCGTGGGTTTTGTGCTGACAGTACCTGCCTAACAAGAACCTGTAATACATGCAGCTACCATCGAGAAAAAACTATTGCATCGCCATTAACAGACTTCGATATTCTAATCATTGACCATAAGCAATTTTTTTTACTCTAATTCCTTTACAAATCGAAAGTCGAATGCTTCCTTATCTTCTTAGTTAACAATTAGCTAACTGGAAATAAAATCAGCCCATAAATATTTGAATAAAGAAGAAGCTGTTATTATGGACAAGGAGTAACCCCTGGCCATAGCTTAGGAACTATCTTCACAACAGATTCCAGTGTTACAGACCTTAACTACATTGTTACAGTTGCTCCTCTATACTCCCATCTTCCTCCAAAAGGAAATTCAGCTGGAGAGGGAGGAGCAAGGAGTAGTATCCAGTGCTCTCAGTCTCTGTACAGATTACTTTCAGTTGAGGATACAGAGTGCAAAGTTCAGCCTATTGCACATCAGGTCCACTTGGGCCCACTCTGATCTATAGCATTTAACACTGGGAAGCTGGCTGTGTAATCAAGGCTGTATCCTGTGTGATCGAGGTCACTGTATCCTTACAGGAGAATATAGTTCCAGCTTTCTGGAAAGAGACAGATGTTACAAGCCATCACTTTAAGAGCCTTTTCAACTTCTCCAACCTGGAAAATAGGGCTGAACATCACCCACCCTCAGAGGAAACTAATTTTCTGCGCCCAGTTCAATCATTATTTCAGTTGTACTGAATGGAGGCTAAAATCTCAGGGTCTTTACAGAAGATGGTGTTCGTTGGTTGTTGTTTGAGGGCATCCCTCTGCTGTTCAACAACTGCATGGAATTCCTTGGATTAATAGACTACAGGTCCCTGGGGCAATTCCCCCCCCCCCCCATTTGTCTATTCTCGTCAGATTTGGGAGCAGAAAGTGATGTCCTAGAATGGGAGCCTTGGAGATGTAACTAAGCTAAAGTTGAATATAGAAATATATTATTGGTGTTTATCTGGTGGTGGAGGAGCTGTGAGTCCCAGATGGGTCATACTCCCCTGGAAGACCCAAGAGGATAAGAAGATCAGGTCCCAACTAAATAAAGGATGATGATAACTAGACCGGAGACAAGACTTTAGTACTGTGGGAGGAATTCAGAAATACCAAACTATTTCCCTAACCTGGGCTCTGTTGCGTGTGTATTTTTAGACCTTCCCCATGGTGTCTTTTCAGATCTGAAAGGGCCTTGAGGACCCCAGAATGAAGCAAGTAGGGAAGTAGCCTGCATATGAATAGCCTATTCATGAGCAATTGAAGTCTCAAAAAAATCTATTTCCTTGCAAGGTTGAATAGATTACTCTAACAGACTGTGTTGATAATCTGTGGCAAGGAGATGACAGAGTGATAGAAAAGTCAATAAAGCAGAATACTGTGGGAGCACCTATCATTTATGTTGATATAATTCAGAGCCACTAGTCTATATAAAAATTAACCAACAATCAGCATCACAAAAAAATTAAAATAAAGTGATACCAAATAATCTGTTCAGCCTTTTCTCACCTGCAACAAATTAGGCATTCAATATGCAAAGCATCTTCCTTCAAGAAAAACAAACGATCATGATTTCATTTAATTGTAATTTAATGAGGCATAATTTATTTTTAAAGTGATATACACCAGGTGTGTGGTAAAGGAACTCGCCCAGCCAAACAAACCGAAGCACTGCTATTTTTGAAAAAAAAAATGCCTAAAGTTAGCGGAAGACTGTTTTCATTTCTGCAAAATATGTTTCTGCTACAGGGTACAAGCTGGAGGAGGGAACCCACAACATTTCTTAAACATTCCATCCACTAAATTAGTTCATTCCACGTACAGACGTTTCCCCTCCCACTTTATTTAAACTGGACAAACTATGAAGTAACTAGTCACGCAAATCTAGAACGCCAACCCTACGTGGAATTATGAAGGTCAGAGAACAAGGTGGTTTACAACACAAGCCAGGCACACAACATGAAAGCTACAATAAAGACTGAAGCCTGCAATCGAACTTTTACTGGTCACATATTTGCCTATACCCATTAAGGCAGCTCATTAATATAGTGTCTTAAACTGGGATGCTTTTATGGGAATTGTCTTCTACCCTCAACAATAGTGTTTTAAAATAGACTTCTAACAAATGGGGAAGACAGAAAATGTGATACTTACAGGATCTGATTGTAAACAAAGCTGTGCGGAGTCAAGATTAGTTATCACACATCCGCAGCTCCATTTACATTTGAAACTTCTATCAATTGCTGCATTTTCTTTTAAAATTATAAATGGAATCAATAAAGATCTTTATTTTTAAACTCAAAGTGGAGGAAAAGACAGCTCCAACTCAAATACAAAACTTCCAGAGGGGGAAAAAAACCCCAGAATACTTAAAAGTGTTTTTGAAGTGAAAGGAAGCATGGGCTCAAAGAAGTTTCTTCAAAATGCTTGGTGCAATCTCTTAGGTTTACACATAATATGGCTTCAAAATCTTGATTATGGGAATGGGTTTAACTGCTTACGCTTACAGAACCTCTGAGAAATCACAGACAGCTCAAAGTCAGAACATTCTACACAAGATCAGAAAGCTGATATAAACTGAAACAAATTTAGGCTCCCTTTACACATTATAGTATGATTATGCCATTGTAACATGTCAAGAGGCCTTCAACTACAAGAAAGACGGCACTGCTGCATCATCATTGCCACTCGCTGGTTGTGTGCTAAGGAGCCAGATAACCAACAATACTCATCTTACTAGCAATATAGAGACATCTTACTTTAAATCAATGGGAAGAAAGGCCTCCAACAATGCTGATGTAAAATGCAAATAATCCTCCATCATTAATCTATGGCGAATGCCAAAACAGAAACGAGAGGTAAATTGTTATTTAATATTCAAAGCTCTCTTTTGGACGCTGCTGCTACTTTGCAGAAAGCTTCAGCACAATGAACTATTTCAAAGAGTCATGTTGGAAGCGTGGCAAGGGAGAGTCAAGGTTATGGAATATATTCATGTATATATTGGGGGGGAAATGCATATATAAAAGTTTATTAAACAGCATGGGTGAATGGGCTGATCCCTCTAGCTCTTTAGAGGAGGGGTAGTCAACCTGTGGTCCTCCAGATGCTCATGGACTACAATTCCCATGAGCCCCCTGCCAGCGTTTGCTGGCAGGGGGATCATGGGAATTGTAGTCCATGAACATCTGGAGGACCACAGGTTGACTACCCCTGCTTTAGAGGATAAATACCACCCAATTGATTCTGGTGGAGGAACAAAATGTGTACAATCGTATATGTACAGACAGAAAAGACAGATACTACCAAAGGACTACTTGTCTTAACACCAACTCCATGTTCCAGTAAATGGCTCAGAATGGTACAGTCGAACTATGTCAAAGGCTGCTGAGGGGTGAAACGGTATCAAAAGGAATGACTGTCTTCTGTCAAACTTTGATCATACCCCAGTGCAACTAAAGCTGTCTCAGTTCCAAAATCCTGACCTGAAAACAGACTGAAATGGGTTAAGGGCAGATTCATCATCCAAGAACCTGTAGAGTAGAGCTGTTTATTACATATATATGTATAGTACCTATTGGATATGAGCCTCTTGTGGAGCAGGGTGGTAAGGCAGCCAACATGCTGTCTGAAGCTCTGACCATGAGGCTGGGAGTTTGATCCCGAGTCGGCTCAAGGTTGACTCAGCCTTCCATCCTTCTGAGGTCGGTAAAATGAGTACCCAACTTGCTGGGGGGTAAAACGGTAATGACTGGGGAAGGGAATGGCAAACCACCCTGTATTGAGTCTGCCAAGAAAACGATAGAGGGTGTCACCTCAAGGGTCAGACATGACTCAGTGCTTGCACAGGAGATACCTTTACCTCAGCAAGGGCCAGATCTTTCTCCATTCTGGCCCCCACCTGGTGGAACAAGCTCCCAGAAATCAGGGCCCTGACAGAACCTAAACAGTTCCACAAGGCCTGCAAAAGGGAGCTCCTCCTCCAGGCATTTGGTTGAGGTCAACCCAAACCACTGCTTCCAATTGGTCCCCAAGTCCTCCCCCACTACAGCTGACACTAATCGGCCTTACCCACTGGGTCCCAGTAAAAGTTGAGCTGAGACTATTGCAATTTCTATTTTATAATGTTATTGTTATGATCATGTTAAGTTATTGTTATAATGTTATTAATGTTATCACCTGTTACCATATGTTATCTGTATCTTTTCCTGTTTTCTGTAAACCGCCCTGAGCCCTCGGGGAGGGCGGTATATAAATATAATGAATAAAATAATAAATAATTTATAGTACCTATTATTGTTTAAAATAAAGGCCCTACGTGTGTGGGACCAGTAAGGTACTGATTCAGTTAAGGAATATGATGTCTGAAACACGATGGAGCAAACACTGATCCCCAGAAACATTTAAAGCTAAATTATGCTATTTACAGTTGTTAACCACTGTAACTACACCATTCCTGTGCCTTTAACAGCAGAAATACAGAAATGATGCATTTCCTATTACTTTCCTCCCACACTTGCAGTTCACAGAATGCTGCTAAGGAAAAGGATCAGAGAAAAGAAAAAAAAGTTGACATCCCCACTCAGATTCCATTTTCACAGCTCAGAGTATGAAATGGCAATTTCACATACATTACCAGAAGACTGACCAATGCCAAAATATCTCTTCTCAAGAACATACCCCCAGGAGTCCCGGTATTAATAGATCTGCTGAATTTAGAAACAGTCATGTAGGAATATGATCTATGCTACGGTTGTCTTCATCTACAAACAATTAAGTCAGTAGTAACTTCCAGCAATAGTTTGCAATTCAAGTCGTATTCATTTCCCTTTTTTGCCATTTTGGATTTCTATGGTTCCTAGTTCTAGCTTGGATCTGTTTGTTTGTTTATATTTATATACTGCCCTCCCAGAAGGCTCGGGGCAGTTCACGTGAAACTGAAATGATACAGATAACAATACAGTGATAATGGCAAGTAACATAATAGAACAATAGAATATGGAGAAAGTTAAATTAATGCATACTGATCTGAAACAAAAACATGTAGTGTTTTCTAAGAGAACACAAGGAATCAATGCCTATATCTAAAAAGAACCCCGCCCCCTAATGTTGATAGAAGAGGAAGAAGAGCTGGATTTTTTTGTACCCCACTTTTTACTACCTCACAGTGGTTTACAATTGTCTATCCTTTCTCTTCCCACAACAGACACCCTGTGAGGCAGGAGAGGCTGAAAGACTCCAGAGCGAACTGTGACTGTCCCAAGGTCACCTAGCAGGCTGCATGTGGAAGAAGAAGAAGAAGAGTTGGTTCTTATATGCTGCTTTTCTCTACCTGAAGGAGACTCAAAGCGGCTTATAGTCGCCTTCCCATTCCTCTCCCCACAACAGACACCCTGTGAGGTGGGTGAGGGTGAGAGAGCCCTGATACCACTGCTTGGTCAGAACAGTTTTATCAGTGCTGTGGCGAGCCCAAGGTCACCCAGCTGGCTGCATGTGGGGGAGCGCAGAATCGAACCTGGCATGCCGGATTAGAAGTCCGCACTCCTAACCATTAGACCAAATGGGGAATCAAACCCTGTTCTCCAGACTAGAGGCTGCTGCTCTTAATCACTACACCAAGCTAGCTTTTCAAATCAGCAGGAGATATCTACAAACACAGAAAAAAACATGGCACAATGTATAATGTATAATGCCCATTCACACTGGCCGTGGTGATAATGTGCTACCCTAGTTGTGCTAAGCAATTTAACACATTCAATGGCTCGACACCTTTACCACCATTCTCTGCTTACTCCTATTGACGAACAAGTCCAACAATTGCATTCTGGAGTCTTTCGCTGACATTTCTCTGTCGAAGACCGGTGACTTTCAGGTCGGCAAGAGAATGCAGTGGTAGAGTGAAATGTTCACCTGCAGGTTGACAACTGATGTGGGCTTTGTGTGTCAAACCTGCAATCATTTATTCTTTTGTACGACAACTGTCTCATGCAGACTGTAGAAGGTCGTTGTCACCAGATAACTGCGTTGAATCATACTGGTGCATGAAGAGGTGAAAGAGAGTATGGCCCTTGAGAGTATGGCCAGTGTTCTGGAGTAGGGGTGCCTAAGCAGGGTCAGAGTTTGCATCTGGGTGTATTGCAGGGTCTGGTCACCAAGTTTGCTTTTTGGAAAGCCACTTGTTGCTGGTTTATAACTACTTTGGACAGGGGATCCGCCTAATGACTAAAGTAAAGGTATCCCCTGTGCAAGCACCGAGTCATGTCTGACCCTTGGGGTGACACCCTCTAGCGTTTTCATGGCAGACTCAATACGGGGTGGTTTGCCAGTGCCTTCCCCAGTCATTACCGTTTACCCCCCAGCAAGCTGGGTACTCATTTTACCAACCTCAGAAGGATGGAAGGCTGAGTCAACCTTGAGCCGGCTGCTGGGATTGAACTCCCAGCCTCATGGTCAGAGTTTCAGACAGCATGTTGGCTGCTTTACCACTCTGCGCCACAAAAGGCCCTGCCTAATGCCTATAAGCAAACTAATGGCCTGGAGCTAATAACTACTGCACTGCAGCCCTTTCACCTGGAAGCTACAAGAGACAGCTGTTTGGAATCCATTCCTTTTTCTCTCAGGTCTGCCCTGTAAGTCCTTAGATAGCAGTTAAACTATACACATGTGTATGTTTGTGTGTGTGTGTGTGTACAGCCTGCCACTCTCCATGGAATTGAGGTGGTTTACAAGTAGAAGGAGGAGTTGGTTCTTATATGCCGCTTTTCTCTATCCAAAGGAGTCTCAAAGCGGCTTACAATTGCCTTCCCATTCCTCACCCCACAACAGACACCCTGTGAGGTGGGTGAGGCTGAGAGAGCCCTGAGATTATTGAAGAAGAAGAAGAGTTGGCTCCTATATGCCGCTTTTCTCTACCCAAAGGAGTCTCAAAGCGGCTTATAGTCGCCTTCCCTTTCCTCTCCCCACAACAGACACCCTGTGAGGTGTGTGCGGCTGAGAGAGCCTTGATATTACTGCTCGGTCAGAAGAGCTTTATCAGTGCTGTGGTGAACCCAAGGTCACCCAGCTGGTTGCATGTGGGGGAGCATGGAATCAAACCTGCCTTGCCAGATTAGAAGTCCACGTTCCTAACCACTTCCCCAAGCTGGCTCATTGTTCATTAATTTCTTCACTTCATTTGATGGGCATATAGTTGTTTTAAGAATGACTGATATTTCAAGACAGCCCAAGATAGTTTTCAATCTGATATATATCAAAAGATAATTCCGCAACCATTAGGGACCTACTCTGGATGTGGTGTGGTTAGACCTCTATGACGCATCCTGAATTTCAATACTGAGCTCGCTTTAAACTTTAATTCATTACCTTATATTGATATGAGTCTGAATCTTAAAACTCATTAAACTAATGCTTAACGTATATATATCTCAGGAGAGGTCTGCTTAGCCTTGGAACAGCAGCACTCAGTCTGATTTGAATAAAATGTACACCACGTGCAATGATGGGAATTCAATTTTTATTATTAAAAATGAAATGTTTTGCTCCTCAAAGAAAATGGTGCTATCGCATTAGCTTAATAAAGTCTCTTTATTACAGTGTCTCTTTTTAGGAAGGACAATGCATGCTGATAGATCTATGGGGAATTATGAAGACAGAGAGAGAAATCAGCATATAACTACAAGATATTTATGAAGAGGAACGATGATAGTCCTTTTTGAAGAATATCAGAAGAGATGGCTCTATATCTGATATTCTTGCAGTAGATTGACATTCAAGAAAATACGCTCATTAGTTTGGGAAGAAGTTCACATTTTGGAAACCTGTCCTCACACACTACTTAGATTCCATTCCTTAAAAATGGAAGTGAAATTTTAGACAGATAATTATTTTTTTAAGTCTCCATGGTTTGCCCTGCCAAAAAGCTGCCACATATCATGCTAGGCAGCTTGCTTAGATTGCAATCCTAAGCGTGCAACAAATCTTTCCCCGTGCCACACAAAAATAGCCACTCGGTATAGTGGTTAAAAGTGCTGGCTTCTAATCTGGACAGGTGGGTTTGATTTCCCGTTCCGTCACATGCAGCCAGCTGGATGACCTTGAGCTGGACACAGAACTCTTAGAAGCTGTTCTAACAGAGCAGTTTCTCTCAGAATTCTCTCTGCCTCACCTACCACACAGGGTTTCTGTTGTGGGAAGAGGAAGGAAAGGAGTTTATAAGCCAATTTGAGGGGCTTTCCGCACAAGGACCAATTTTGCTGAATGTTTGCAGTATGCAGAAACACTGTATTTAATAGTGAAATTTCGTAATTCCGCATACCTTTAATTCTAGTGGAATATTGAAGTCCCAGTAGCATTGTATTAATTCCCCACATGTTTCCGGTCTCGCTGGAATAGCAACAAAGGAAGTGATATTTTTCCATGCTTCTTCCCGCCCTTGGCCGTTAATCAAACAGAACAGCCAATGAACTGTTGTGTTTCGTGCTCCCAAAAAGCCCCTTTCCCTTTAAAGCTGTTTTTTAAAAACCCAAACACACCAGTTGCAATGAATATTTGTTCATTCATTGTCTCAGAAAGACATTTTTTGCTGGCGTAATCGTTTACACGCTCTTCAAGTAAAAAAAAAATCCCCCCCCATGGGCGCGATTTGTGGCCGAAATTACGGGCAGTGTCGAACAGGGAACTGTATTGTGCTTGGGAACTTTAAAGATAGTAGGGAGCTTTGTTTTACTGTTAAGCACTTTTGTGGAGGGACTTTAGCCGGAGAAGCCTCGCTCATTCGTTGCTTTCGCTGGTTTAAGGGGAAAAAATGGCGACCACGTCTCCAGAAGCTCAGGGGTGAGACCGAGGGAGGGACATTCTTTCTGCCACTACATTGAGAATGCACATGTCTTTTTTGGATGTGTTGCAGGTTGTTCTCAGGGTTTTTTTTAGCGGGAATCCACTTTTCTGGATTTCCTGAAAAGCGCTACAACTAAGCGATTTTTGCAGGAGTATTGCAGATTGTGTACGACGTCATGCGGAACGTTGGATTAATAGCGTTTACCAAAGGTAAGACTTCTGCTACATTTAAGTCGTGCGGAATGGCCCTGAGACTCCTGCTGGTAGAGAAAAGTGGCATATAAGAACCAACTCTTTTTCTTCTTCTTCAGTAATATCAGGGCTATTTCAGCCTCACCTACCTCAAAGGGTGTCTCTTGTGGGGGAAGGCAAGGGAAGGCGATTGCAAGCCACTTTGAGACTCCTGCTGGTAGAGAAAAGCGGCCTATAAGAACCAACTCTTCTTCTTCTTTCTTTCTTTCTTATATTTTTATACCGCCCTCCCCGAAGGCTCAGGGTGGTTCACATAGAACAGAAACAGTACAGAAACTGGTTTATACTGAATCGGACCCTTGGTCCATCAATCAGTATTGTCTACCCAGACTGGCAGTGGCTCTTCAAGATCTTACCAAGCGGCATTTCCCTTGACCTATTGCCAGATCTTTTAACTGGGGATTCCAGGGACGGAACCTGGGACTTTCTACATGCCAACCAGATGCTCTACTATTAAGCCATGACCCCTCCTGAGCACATATCCAAATGTATCACAGTCTGCCTGCACAGTCCCGCTCCCCCCCCCCCCAAAAGGCAGAACTGTGTAGGACAATATCTACAGGAACTGTGACTTCCTTCCTGCCGCGTGGGACATGACTGAGTGTTCCTTTATACACAAAAAAAAAATCACCCGCCATTTAGAAAACTAAATTTAAGTAAAATGGATCCTGGTCCAGCCTTCTTCTTGACACCTCAGCTTTCTGCAGCTGGGCAAGATGCTTCAAACTATAGGTAGGGGGCCATCATATGATTTGCTGATCCATTATATAAATAGAATTCCACTGGCAGAAGAGCATTTGCTGGCAGGGGTTCATGGGAATTGTAGTTCATGGACATCTGAAAGACCACAGGTTGACTACCCCTGCATTATAGCCTTAGCTCAGGGCTCTTTGAGCTACCAACCCCATCTATCAATATGCGCATGTGTCAGCAATTTGTTTCAATGGACTTAGCCTAGTTTGGATTAAAGCTTCCTCTACATCATTTAACAGATTTACTCAGTTGGAAGATCTCAGGGGAGAAATAATGTTTGTAAAAGGGCTTTTTCAGCCTCTGTGTAAGTAGGTCATTGGACTTTAAAATAAATTAGAGAATAGTTTATCTATTAAACAAGCCCCACAGTACATATTTTATGAAGCTGGACTTAATTGCAGGTTAATGCTCAACACACCATCACACTGTGTAAGGATTAACACACTAGTCCATCATTTGGTGATTAATAAAAAACACCAGCCAGTTCATTTAAATACCCCAAAATATGCAGTTTTGTACATAACCAGTTTGGTGCTGTGGTTAGGAATGCGGACTTCTTCTGCACTCCCTCACATGCAGCCAGCTGGGTGACCTTGGGCTCACCACGGCACTGATAAAGCTGTTCTGACCGAGCAGTGATATCAGGGCTCTCTCAGCCTGACCCATGTCACAGAGTGTCTGTTGTGGGGAGAGCAAAGGGAAGGCGACTGTAAACCATTTTGAGACTCCATCAGGTAGAGAAAAGTGGCATATAAGAACCAACTCTTCTTCTTCATAACATGGAGTACATCAGAATATTTAGTTGTATTTCTAACGAGACTCCAAATTGGCCTTCGCTTCCAAACTGCTGTCTTCCCCCGAACATGCATGTTCTTTCTCCTAACTTCCAAACCTTTTTCCCATTCCAGTCCTTCTCCATATCAGCCTGCATCTGCCAACGAATTAAACAGCTGACCAAGTTGTCAAACTGCTTCCTATAGCCGTCCTACACACAGAGAGATACCATTATCATAAGTTCCCCAAACTGCTTTGCAAGTGACTCACACACCCATTGTCAATGATCTAATGAATATTGGATCCTGAACACATATAGGCCTTATACTAAATCAGGCCATTGGTTCAAGGACAATATTGTCTTTTCGGGGGATAGCCCTTCAGTGGCTGATTTCCCTTCTCCGGGGTCATGGACAGATTGTAGCACTAGGAAAGAGATTTTCAAGCAAATGCCAACTCACATGTAGAGTCCCTCAAGGAGTGGTCCTCTCTCCGATCCTATTTAACATCTTCATGCACCCTCTTGCCCGACTGGTACAGAGGTTCGGGCTGGGTTGTCACCAATATGCAGACGACACCCAGCTCTTCCTCCTGATGGATGACTACCCTGATTCTCTCCCAAAAGCATTAGCCAGCTACCTGGAAGCAGTGATGAGGTGGCTCAAGCAGAGTCGTGTGAAGCTCAGCCTTTCAAAGATGGAGGTCCTGCGGCTGGGCAGGAAGAGTCCAAGCGAGGAAACATGTCTTCCCATCCTGGATGGAGTGCAACTATCAGTGGCTCACTCCACCAGGAACCTGGGTGTGATCTTGGATACTTCCCTTTCCATGGAAGTCCAGGTCATGAGGATAATGCAACTGGCCTTCTACCACCTTCACCAAGCCAAACTACCAGCACCCTTACTTGGCCCCGTAATACCTAGCCACAGTGACCCATGTGATGGTCACTTCCAGGCTAGAATTCTGCAACTCGCTCTACGCAGGCCTACCCTTAATTTTGATCCAGAAACTGCAACTGGTCCAGAATGAGGCAGCCAGGGTCCTCACAGCAACATGTGGAGGTCCCAACATTTGGCCTGTCCTCCAACAATTGTGCTGGCTACCTGTTGAATTCCAGATCAGGCTTAATGTCTTGGTATGACCTTTAAGGTCATACGAAGTCTGAGCCAGTGTACCTGAAGGACCACCTCTCTGCTTATGGCCCTTAAAGAGCTCTATGCTCTACCACCTCCAACCAGCTAGTGATACCTGGCCTCAAGGAATTCTGCTTGACCTCAACCAGGGCCAGAGCCTTTACTGTCCTGGCTCCCACCTGGTGGAACGAACTCCCAGAGGAGATCAGGGCCCTAAGAGAGCTAAAACAGTTCTGCAGGGCCTGCAAAAGGGAACTCCTCCAACAGGCATTTGGTTGCGGTTGATCACTGGGCCCCAATCCTCCCTCCCTGAACCCATGTAACAGACCAGACCAACCATGGGCCTGTTAGATTGTTCATTATGCTGAAAGTTATTTCTCTGTTTATTGTTGCCATTACTGTTACCTTTCATTCATTTAATCAGTAAGTTTTATGTACTGCTAGTAAAAAAGCCCATTGTATCCTAAATACAATGGGCGCTAGGAGGCAAAAGATGTCTTACCCGGTGCTGCGTCTTCTGGCTGGCGGCCATTTTGTGCGGCGGCTTGAGCGGCGGCGGCAGAGGCGGCTTTACAGTGAAGGCCTGAGCGGCGGCTTGACGCAGGGAGAGGCGCTTCGCGCCTCTCGCCGCGTCAAGCCGCCGGCAAGGAAGCAACTGCGAGCCGCGCTTCGCGCGACTGCCGGGGCCTCCCTGGCCAGCGGGCTGACGCGTCGGAGGCGCTTCGCGCCTCCGTCACGTCAGGCCGCCAGCAAGGAAGCAACTGCGAGCCGCGCTTTGCACAGCTCGCAGTTGCTTCCTTGAGCGGCGGCTTGACGCAGCGAGAGGCGCTTCGCGCCTCTCCCCGCGCCAAGCCGCCAGACAGGGAGCTGGGCTCCCTGGCCGGCAGGCTGACGCGTCAGAGGCGCTTTGCGCCTCCGACGCATCAGGCCGCCGGCAAGGAAGCAACTGCGAGCCGCGCTTTGCGCGGCTTGCAGTTGCTTCCTTGTGAGTGGGGTGGGAATCAGCCGAGCCAATCGGCAGGCGCTTCGCACCTGCCAATTGGCTCGGCCGATGGTCCGTCAAGAGGAAGGGGCCAATCGGCACCCTTCCTCATCCCGGACCGAGCCCGCCCTAACTCCTCCTACACAGCCCTTACGGCTTTATTTAGTCGGTGTAAAGATTCTGTTACGTTCTATGTGAACCACCCTGAGTCTTTATGGTCCGTCAAGAGGAAGGGGCCAATCGGCACCCTTCCTCATCCCGGACCGAGCCCGCCCTAACTCCTCCTACACAGCCCTTACGGCTTTATTTAGGCGGTGTAAAGATTCTGTTACGTTCTATGTGAACCACCCTGAGTCTTTATGGAAGAGCAGTATACAAATGCATTAAATAAATAAATAAATAAATAAATAAATAAATAAATAAATAAATAAATAAATAAATAAATAAATAAATAAATAAATAAATAAATAAATATTCAGACCGGCAGTTGGTCTCTTAAGATCTCACACAGAGAGGAGTCTTTTACCATCACTTATTACTTGATTCTTCTTTCATTGGGAATGCCAGGTACTGAACCTGGGACCTTCTGTATGCCAAGCACATGCTCTGCCACTGAGCCTTGGCCCCTCCCCTCACTGCTTTATACTTAATCAGTAGCAGAGGCTCTACAAGGTCTCAGCACAGCAACCCACAGTAGTTGTGAATTTCCTGCATTCTGCAGGGGGTTGGACTAGATGACCCTGGAGTTACTTTCCAATTCTATGATTCTACCCCCACAAACACAATGACTGCATATGCCAGACTTTGTACCTGTGTCCTCCTCCATGTAATTCATTTGTTCTATCACTGAGTTATGTTTCTTCCCCTACAGCCTTCATAAGTTCAGAAGAAAAGGACAAGCCCTGCTCCAAAAAATTTCCCAGGGTGAATAGAAATGTATGTGTGCGTGTGCGTGGCGGGGGGTACAGACACTGAGAGAAAAGATAAAGAAATAAAGCAAATTGGTCAGATTTACACCTGAGATAACATGACCCTAATTTGCCCAGTCTTCATCTAGCACTCCAGTGCTTCATTTCAGTTGCTGTGGCAAAAGGCAAAAGGGGAGGGCTAAAAAATTTCAGTTATATTGCAAGAAGAATGAAATCCATGGTTAGAGTAGGACAAAACATGAAAGACTATAGTAATGGTTGACTTGCTCTTCTAGTTAATCAGTGTCTGTTCACTAATTCTAGTATAACTTAATACTTCAATAGTTCAACTGGATGATCTGATTGCCTCACTCCCATATTACAGTATTATAGTATAAGCAACCTGATGTCCCTCGGCTAACGTGGGGCGGTTTGGAGGGGGCTTAGCGGTTTGGGCTAGTTAGTGCTCGTCTGTTGCCTAACGTTGATAATGTTGATATTATGGATTGGTTTTAATGGTTTTAACTATGGGTTTTATTGCAATTTTTATCTTGTAAACCACCGTGAGCCTAAGGGAATGGCGGTACAAAGGTTTAATAAATAAATAAAAGTGGCAGCTAGAATCTTTTGCCCTAGGAATAGTCTTTTTCTTTTCTTTTACCACTGTCTTGGGTATCATCAATACAGATTTAACAGCTTCACTGAAATACAGCCCCTTTACTCAACAGCAGTAGAAGAAAATCTACAAAGCCAATGTTACCGTTGACCCCTTGTTCAGGTTCAAAATAAGACATTGGGTCAATACTATCTACATTTATTATAACTGGGCTTTGTGTGCGCGCGTGCGCACTCACACACCCACACACAGGTTATGATCCCAGAGGGATGAAATGCTTTTCCAAATTAAAAGCAGTATTTTAAAAAGGAAATACTCATGCATTCCACTATAATTTTCATTTGATATCCTCAAGGCTAACCCGAGAAATTCAGTCATGTTGATTGAAAGTGAATGTTTTTGCTGGCTGTAGCTATCTTATGAATTTAATAGCAGAAAGGAAGCAATGAAAGCATGTTGCAAATGTTAATTAATTCCCACATTACAGGGCATTTCCAAGATGGCAGTGCCAAAAAAAATCATTAATCCAGTAGACCAGACAATTGGCCTGGGCTGTGTGGGAAGCAGACCTCCAGGAGATAAAAGGGGAGAAGACGCAGCAATCTTGGCTTCGGCTCTTTGACTAGTCTAACAAAGCCCGGAGATTCGGAAACGGACCTAGATACATTCTAGCCTGTAATAATCGCCTTGTAATAATCGCCTGGAATTACAGTCATAGACTATATTTTAGTTTTCACACAAACGTGCATATTGTGGACCTCGATACAGCTATAAACAGAGAAATTCATTCTGGGGCAAAAAAAGAATTAACCAGTAGAGAGCATTGAAAGTTCTTGACATGATTCATATGTTACCTCAAAACAGAACTAAACATTACACACATAAGCATGTAGCAAAAATCCAGGGGCTACTTTTGGAAATAGCTGACTTGGAGAGGGAAAGAAGGTGAGGGAGGTACAAAACGGTTCACAAGCGTCATTGTCTTTTCCCTTGCTCTCAGTTGCTGCCTCCCCGCCACCATAGCTGCTATTCTCAAAGTGAACATGCACACTGGGCTTCCATAATATATTCTAAATCAGGGGTAGTCAAACTGCGGCCCTCCAGATGTCCATGGACTACAATTCCCAGGAGCCCCCTGCCAGCATTTGCTGGCAGGGGGCTCCTGGGAATTGTAGTCCATGGACATCTGGAGGGCCGCAGTTTGACTACCCCTGTTCTAAATGTTTATTATATCCCACTTCAACTCCTTTGATTAAACAAGGCTCACCAAGCAACAAAAAGCTGTGAGCACGTATGACACGAGAAATAAGACACAATAAAAGAAACACGCACTGCGATGAAAGCAGTTCAGCCAGACCTGCAAAAACAATTTGTCTTTCCCCAAATGCCCTGGACATACCTTCCTGAGTGCAAAGAATAAAGGTGATCCTTGCACCCACTCTGGTTAGCCCTTGCAAAGGTGGAAGAGGCACTGCAGGAGGCAGAGGTCCAGTACAAAGGACCTTTCCTGCCACAGAACATGCCTGTCACTTGACTTTTGCCCCATAGAGCAGGGGTAGGCAACCTGTGGTCCTCCAGATGTCCATGGACTACAATTCCCATGAGCCCCTGCCAGCATTTGCTGGCAGGAGCTCATGGTAATTGTAGTCCATCTGGAGGACCACAGGTTGACTACCCCTGCCATAGAGAGTCCTGAGAGCACTAAAAGAAGGCAGCTGTCAGTGGGTACCCTTCACACAAACCTATGGCGTTCACCAACCTGGTTCAGAGTCTTATGCACGGTCAGGAGACTTAATGGCCAAGCACATGCTGCTTGGAAGTACTACTGGAAGTACTGAGAGCCAGTTTGGTGTAGTGGTTAGGAGTGCCAACTTCTAATCTGGCATGCCGGGTTCGATTCTGCGCTCCCCCACATGCAACCAGCTGGGTGACCTTGGGCTCGCCACGGCACTGATAAAGCTGTTCTGACCGAGCAGTAATATCAGGGCTCTCTCAGCCTCACCTACCCCACAGGGTGTCTGTTGTGGGGAGAGGAATGGGAAGGCGACTGTAAGCCGCTTTGAGCCTCCTTCGGGTAGGGAAAAGCGGCATATAAGAACCAACTCTTCTTCTTCTTCTTCTGCAAAAGGGGGAGAAGGGCTTCAGTGCCATTTCCCCAAGAATAAGCCGTCACAGGAGGGCTGTTTCCTCTTTTCTCTGGCTCCATGTGTCCTTAATCACATGACCCCAAGACACATGGCTCCTTTCACATGGCACACACCTGTCACCGCAAGCAACCAGCTGTACAGTGTGGGAGTCCCTGGATCATGAATTGGACTGTGAGCCAGGTTGGAGGACCCCTGACTCAGTTCATGTCTATCCAGACCCAGAAGAGTTCAAGTGGTACATGGGAATAGGTCAGAAGGCGCAGTTTGGAAAGTAGGATGGCCCTAGGCCATGCAGGGCTTTAAAGACAATGGAACAAAGAAGTGCACAATAAATAAACGTTTATATAATTTTGTGACCTATCATCTAAGTTGCCCAGACATGCAACCTTTCAGGTCCTAGCTAATTCCAATTTGGTTTTCTGTTCTTTTTAAAGGCAATGACCAGTGCTTTATATTGGACCCAGAAACAAACAGATCAAGAGTGCAGTTGACACATATACATGCATGCATGCATACAGTAAATGTTCAAGCCTAAATACACTGGTTACTCGTTGTACCATCTCCATGATTCACTCCTCCATTTTTTAAAAACCCAAAGCAACTTGGAGAGTTGGAATCTAAATAAGCAGAATGGCAAAGTGAAAGATGCTGCTTGGTGCACTGAGCCAGCATGGTGTAGTGGTTAAGAGCAGTGGCCTCTGATCTGGATGACCAGGTTTGATTCCCTGCTCCTCCGCATGAAGCCAGCTGGGTGACCTTCGGCTTGTCTCAGAGCAGTTCTCACAGAGTAGTTCTGTCAGAGATCTCCCAGCCCCACCCACCTCAAGGGGAGAAGATTGTAAGCCACTTTGAGACTCCTTTGGATAGTGAAAAACAGGGTATAAAAACTAACAGTTCTACTACTTCCTCTTTTATTTTATGTATTTGTTTGTTTATATTTATATACCGCCCTCCCCAAAGGCTCAGGGCGGTCCACATACAATACAGATAACTCAGTTTAACAATACAATGATAACAGCAAGCAACATAACAGCACAACAGAATAATATGGAGAACATTAACACATACTGATAGCGCAGTGGGCTGGGTGGAACTGCAGTGGGTGCCATAAGAGGGAGGTCCAGGGGAGGGAGGTTCAGGGGGAGGGCCCATGGGAAGTGGTAGTTCAGGTCGACCTCAACCAAATGCCTAGAAGAGGAGCTCCCTTTTGCAGGCCCTGCGGAACTGTTCGAGTTCCGTCAGGGCCCTGATCTCCTCTAGGAGCTGATTCTACCAGGGGGAGGCCAGGATGGAGAAAGCTCTGTACCTGGTTGAGTCAAGCAAGCTTCCCTGGGGCCAGAGATCACCAGGAGGTTGGAGGTGCTGGAGCGTTGGGCACTCTGGGGGTTTAAGCCCTCAGGTACACTGGGCTCAGACTGTGTATGGCCTTAAAGATGATAACCGGAACCTTAAGTCTGATCTGGAATTCAACCAGACGACTCTGCTTGAACCACCCCATTACTGCTTCCAGGCAGTTTTCATTACTGACTACAAAACAACCTTCCCCAGTTGATTTGTCATCCATAAGGTAAAGGATTTGGGGAATGTGTGAGAAGTCTCTCTTTCCAGACACAGAAGGGAAAGCATCTTGGCCCTGGTGATTCTGAGCTGGTAAAGGACATGAATGGCCAATGTTGCACAGCATCTTGTCACCTAAGAGTTTCCTGCTGAGACTCCCAGCCTATCTAGGCTCCTTTGGGTTTAAAAAATAGCAGTGAAGGAAAGAATCATGAAAGTCTGTGTAAGATGTAGAGTAAGCCTAGGTGAGACACTGTGACACTTGACAGATTCTTATGGCTACTCTTTTCCAATGATCTCCTAATATGTTGACTGGAAATGGACCAGGGACACTAAGAGGGGGAGGGAGGGGAACACACACAGCCCAAGGAGACGATATTCAAAAACTGGGATAGGCCTTGATTCACTGACTGCAAGAGCTAACCAAGGGCAGCTAATCATCTAAAGATTCTTTCAGGATCACTCCACATGCTTCCTTCCAGTTTATAAATAGCGGAAAAGAGAATCCAGATGATCTCCTCTTTCTTCCCACATCATCGGGCTCATGTTCCTCATTTATCTAAACCAAACTAAAATTTTAAAAGTTTCCAAAAGTATGATGAAATCAAGAGATGAAGCACAAGATAATGCTCCCGGTGACAATGAAAACATTCTCCCCCTGAAAACAGAATAAAAATGAATACCTGGGTGCGATTGAAAGCCACTCTTGCAAACACAGCTTGGGATACACTGGCTCTCTTCAACTCATCTCTGACTTGCTGGTAGATATCTGGGGAGACTTCCACTGAGGAGTTTGTTGGCTCTGGCTTGATGGTTCTAGGGATCGGTGGGTGATTTAGAAACTGCTGATTGATAGCTTGTGGGTGTTGATGAGCCAGTAGCCGGCTTACTGCAATCTGCTGGTTAATCAGGTGAGCCATTGCTATCTGCTGCCGAACAAGCTGTGGACTGAGCTGAGGGGAAAGGAGACCGGGGCTCATGATTGGCTGCAATGTCGGCACTTGGTTTCTGATGGGAGTACTGTGATGAATTGGGCCATGAGGAGACTGTTCGTTCGTTTTGCCCAGGGTTGCCAGCTGGTTGATATTTGGTAAGTGCATGGGACGTTGACCCAGGACACAATATTCTGACAGGTTGTCTCTTTCAACTCTTTCCACTGTTAAAATAAAATAAGTATATCGTAATTCGAGTAGAATACACAGAGAGAAGGATGTTTATATAAACAGATACGGCAGTGCTTTCCGTTTACTGTCAAGACAGCTAATGCTGGATTATTCTGCACCAAAGTAATTTTTGTCATGTGCATCTTTTGTAAGGATTGCAGAGGAAAGATGCAAGCAAAAGAATAAAATATAAGTAAAAATAAAACCAGAATGCCAAGATTTGGCTTCACTGCTTGCTTCAGTCTCCCAACCAAACCACTGGAAATCCCACTGGTGTTTTATTACTGTAGTGGCTAACTCAGGACAAGAAGCTTCCAAAGACTTCAATTCCAGCTGTTAATTTTGTGCATAGGCAGGTAGTACCATCTCAGGGAAAGAACACAGAGTGGCTCAAGAAAGGAATTATATACATTTAAAAAGTGGGACGCATTTCTAAATCTACTGCACTGCTCAGGGCCTCTCACACTAGAACTCCAAGCTGCTTTCCCTGTTCTCCAACAGTAAGGTAAAGGTAAAGGTATCCCCTGTGTAAGCACTGGGTCATGTTTGACCCTTGGAGTGATGCCCTCTAGCGTTTTCATGGCAGACTCAATATGGGGTGGTTTGCCAGTGCCTTCCCCAGTCATTACTGTTTACCCCCCAGCAAGCTGGGTACTCATTTTACTGACCATGGAAGGCTGAGTCAACCTTGAGCCAGCTGCTGGGATTGAACTCCCAGCCTCATGGGCAGAGCTTCAGACTGCATGTCTGCTGCCTTTACCACTCTGCGCCACAAGAGGCCTTTCTCCAACAGTAGACAAGCTTATATTTTATTTGTCATTTGTCATGTTTGGTGCTTTTATTTGTATTGCATTTTTGAGACGCCAGCTGCATCTCATGGCCATTGTGCACATTCTGCAGAGGTGAACCCCAGTTTCACCATCAAACTTTCAAGGACCTCTTCTCTCTGCTAACCTTGTTCCTCTTACTCCTTCCTTCTTGCATACCCTACTGGGGAAAGGACTGCATCTCACATTTTGCTCAGAACTTTCCATTTGAGAACCATAGAAGAAAGAGATAGATGGGAAACAGCTGACGGTATGCAGAGGCATCCATATAGGAACATTCACTGTCCTACAGATATGCACTTGTACATATATCACAGCTTAAGTAAGGATGGGTAGCAGCACCCCACAGGCAACCAAAGTGGGGAAGACTTCTGCCCCCTTGCTTTCTGCTTATTATTACTTCCATATGTCCATAGTTTTTCTCTCAGTCCACAACTGATATAAAATTTTGTGACAGAATATCGATAAAAAATCCCACAACCAATAAATCCCGTCAAACCAATTCAGCATTCTCACTGGGCATTCTTACCAGGGCAAAGGCTTCAAGACAAAGTACTGTATTTCCCTCTTCACATGCTGTGAGATCCTATATAGGTTTACACCAGTGAGAACAACACGAGTGTACAAAAGTTTCCATTGCATGTCTCACCCATCAATCAGTTTCAAGGCCCCGAATGAACTGTGCAACACACTCCATCCGTAATATACTTTTATTATGGATTCAAAGCACAATTGCTTCATGTGTCATAACCTCTGCTAATGTGTAACTCCCAAATCAATCCTAAAATTTCCAAGCCTATTACTGAACTGCAGGCTTCCAGTTTTGCTTGCGATCAGTGAGATTTTTTTTAAAGGGCTGTTCATTATTTTAAAAGAATCCAATAAAAATTACTATAAATCAAACACCTGATATTCTGTTTTCCTTCTGCAAATAAAAATGGGGAGCGAAAATATGCCCTCATTTAAAGAACTGTAAAATCAAAGCAGTCTACTCCGGAGTAGGGGCATGAGTATTTTACTAATTTGTCTTTTAAGAATTTTTAAACAGAAGAACCAAGATGTGTTAATTAATGAAGCAAAATACATTTGAAAGTTTAGAAAACCAGAAATATATTTCTGGGTTGAAAGTGTTCTTGCCAAGTTTCCACACACATCCAGTTTTTGAGCCAAGCTATATACCCCTATAAAAATAAAGTTTTAAAATGGAAATGTTGCCAGGCCATTAACCTTTTCATGGCTGGCTGGTATAACAATTACAAACGTTTTCACGGGCATTTTCCCTTATTATCATGCCCCCTTTTGGACCACCACCAGAAATATGTTTCGAGTAATTTTAAGCCACTTCTATAATCGTTTAAAAATGTCCCAATAATACTGCATGAAAAGTGTCACATTTTCCTATCTGGCAGGCCGGCTGTGTCATTCACCAACAAGACAGCCCAGATCACAACCCACACTGGAGAGTCCACACAAATGTTCTAGCTGCTTTGGACGCTCTCGTTAGAGAGCAGAAGTAATGTTGACTTAATTTTGCTTTATTATTTTCCTTTAAAAAATGTGCTTCTGTATAGGCGAGCTTTCATTTGATAATGGTCCCCGAAAGCGGTTTTGACACATATCCAATGAAACAGTAAAAGCAATACGAGTCACATCTTAAAATCGTCATATGTAGAACTCTCCCACCCCCACAACAACATCTCAATCTGGTTCAAAAGTGCTCCAGAAGAGACGGACCTCCAGACCATTTGGAAAAGCTTCGAAGGTGCCATTGTTCTTTATCCAACAAAGAGCCCAGAAAGCACATCTGTCAGCACATATACGTTGATCAATTGTAAAAGTGACTGAGTAGCACAATTTATTGAACTGCACAGTCCATGTAGACCTGGAGCCCACAGAAAACACTTTCTGTTTCATGGGGATTCCTGAAAATGTGAACTCCTGTTTCATGGCCATTCGGAGTGTGAAAAGTTTATGATGTCCCCTTACGACTGCAGTCCTCGGCAAGAGAGTTTTGCTGGAGAAAGCGCTAGTGGCCGGATTATTGCACAGGCATTGAATAATGACTTGGCCACAGCTTTGTAAATCAGAAAACTAGAGCATTGGAGATGCTTTTTGTGTAGTAACTTGTTTTAAAATTGTGATTATCCTGTTTATTTATTTATAATTAAATTTATATACCACTGCACCCAGTACCGCTGGCTCATGGCGGTTTACAACATATCCTTATCCATGGTTCCTCTATATATTTGTGAAACAGCCTGGGGGGGTGGAACATGTCCGGCTGTCCGAGTTGGAATAGGGCCTGATTGGCCCTGCCCCTACAGCTCCCGCCCTCCCTCCCAGGACACTAGCCACATTCCTCTCAGACATGCCAGAGACAGAGAGACACACAGAGCCCTGCCAGACTGAACACGAGCCCTCATTCCCTATTGCTCCTGCTGCAAGGGAGGCAGAGAGAGACACAGAGAGAGCTGCCCCAAGCTGCTGACAGAGACACAGAGAGAGCTGCCTCTGCTGCGACGGAGGGAGAGAGACAGAGAGAGCTGCCCCAAATTGCACACCAGCACTCCTTCCCTCCTACAAACCAGACCTAATTACATGCTATGCCTCCTGCTGCCAGGCACATGGAGACACGCAGCCAGAGGGAAAGGGAGAGAGAGAGAGAGAGAGAGAAACAGAGAGAGACAGCTGCACCTCCCAGTGTCCCCTGGGTCCTAGCGCCCAATGTATTCCTGCTTGCAATGGGCTTTCTTGCTAGTATATAATAAAACATCCATTAATAAAAACATCAAACCATATTAAACATCCTAATATTACAACAATAAATCCCCAGAAAAATAGAGTAAAGATGACGGTTAATTCTTTTAATCACAACCCACTTTGCCGTATTATAATCAAGAGGTAACTTCAGAAATCGCATTAGCTGTCAGCCTTTTTCATAAGTTGTATTTATTGTCTGCTCTCTACCCAAGGGAACTTTACTTGCACATCTATGATTGATGAGGTCAAATGGCCACTTCCACCATACCTTTTGGCAGCTATGGACTGGCTCCAGGAATTATCTGCTGTTGTGTACATAAGAGAAGCATGGTATGCAAATAAAATATCCACTCTACTTGCTAATTATTTCACAAGCCTAGCCCAGGCGAGACTGACCTCATCAGACTCCGCTCTGGTTAAAATTTGGCCGGGAGACCACCAAGTGTTGCTAGATAGAGGCAGGCAATGACAAACCACTTCTGAATGTCTCCTGCCTGTAAAACCCAACATGGCCAATTGGCAGGGGCTTGTGGGAATTGTAGTCCATGGACATTGGGAGAGCCACAGTTTGGCCACCCCTTTGAGGATCACAGTAAGTCAGCTGCAATTTGACTGCACTTTCCACTGCCACAGAAGCCAGAGCAGAGGAGCTATTCACAGCACACCAGCGAATTCCACCAAAGGTCCACTCATCTGACAATAATTTCTGATATTTGGCAAGCATCTGTGAAAACTGACACACACGAAAGACTGAGCCCTATGCTGCACTTGTGACTTGGATGCAGTGGTAGGTGGTGTGAGAGCATTCTGAGCCTATTGTATTTCAGAGAAAGCAGTGTCAAAAAAGAACAATAAATTCAACTGCTGAAAAGCCCAGGAAACTTAAGCAATCAAAAATGAGTAGAGGAGATGTATCGGAGGGGCGGGGGGAGAGACAAAAAACAGAGAGATTATTATTTCCCTCTACCACGTTCCCTGAATATTTAAGATTACCATGCTGTGAATTGTTTTAGCCAATTGACTGTAAAGTTTTAATTATCAGTCATTAAGCTGATCAAAACTGAATGGGAAAAAATATTATATACAAAGCAAATCCTGGATTTCTCATTTCTATAACATTCTTCCCCTGTTTCGAAAAAATGGTGTAGGAAGTTGTTACTCTAAGCCAGCCTTTCTCAACTTTTTTAACCGTGAGAATCCCCCCAAACATTCTTCAGGCTTCAAGAAACCCTAGAAGTGGTGCAATTGTGCACAATGTGGTTGGGAAGCATAGCTGTGTACATGCCCACCTGGGGCCCTCCCCTTTCCACCCCTTCCAGCGCCATCATTGGCCACTTTGGGAGGGGTGGGTGGTTTGACATGATCGTGTATGATCAATATCATCCGACAAATGTTTAACAAAATTTTGTTAAGGTAAAATTAATTAACCCCACCCATTAAAGAAAGCCTTTCAGGGCCAGCAAGAAGCCTGCTGTAAGCTAATAAAACTCACAAAACCCTGGTTGAGAAAGCCTGCTGTAAATTAATAAGGCTCAATGTCCGTAGCTTACTAGAAAAACATTAAATTACTTAATTAAAGCAGTTCAAATGTAAAACCTACATGGGCGAGACAGTACATCCAAAACCTCCTCCACTTTCTCTTTCTTTCATATTACCAATGTTTACAATAGTCAGCATTAACACAAGGAAGTTTCCTGTAAGGGGACAGTTTCAAAACCCTCTTGGGTTCAAGGATTTTTCTCACAGTTGTTTCATTAGATGAGGACTGGGCCAAAAACAATCTGCATGAGCTTAGATGAAGGTGCAGACAGAGTTAATCAACCCACCTACCCCCCCCCCTGCCCAACAACTCAAATATTACTGACATGAGTCTGAAACGTAAGTGAAAACTTTAAAATATTTTAAGCCAAAAGAGTTCAGCTACATTTATAATGGGTTCCACAAACTATACACTGACTATGTTTACTTCAAGTCCTCCTTTTACATCTGTTGCTAATGATATCAAATTATTGATTGTTCAGTTTCTTATATTTGTTTAAATGTTAAGTATATGTTCTGCAACCTAATGCTTTTCTTCTTCCAGAGGGCTTTAAAATTTTTGCTGTGCATTAGTCATATTAACTTTGATCTTCTGGTACACATAATTACTTTACTGTTTGTTTATTTCGATAGGGTGGGAGGGGAAAAGGTTGACCAAAGAGATCTATATGTGGCAACGGGTAACAGAATCACATAGCTTACATTTAGGGCATCATGGTTTTGATTAAGAAGGAACCAGTTAGTTCCCACTGCTTTATTAAAAGAGACATTAGTGGATAAATAAGAAACACATTTCACAGCAAAGATTATGTTCAACTGTAGTGGCCATAAAATAATTTCAGTCCTCTTTGACTTCACATGCGCAAGAGTAAATTAGCATTGTTTTTATGCTCAAATAGCCAAAGCTTTCAATATTCTCGTCAGTCCCTATGACAGACATGGCTCCCTGAACCAGATCAACCCTAAATGCTAGATGACCAGATTCACCCGTCTTTTTTTAAACTTCAGGGAGTGTGCCAAGATTAAGGCTTACAATCAATCACTGATCCTGCATATGAAATCAATTTTCATTTACAAGCATTAAGGCTATGACATGGAAATGAAAATCATTTAAATAAAACCCAAGAAGCGATTAAGTTATAAGTACCAAAATGGCCCCTTTGAGGTGACTACAATAAAGTTCTGCTGATGCTTTTCATACATCAACTATATACTTGTTGTGGATTTCTTTTTGTTGTAGTTTTCTCTCCCACTCGGGTAAGCTGATGAGCTGATACCACTTGAACTGCTTCAGAGCAGCCTGTGTTTATTTCACACATACCTTAACCTTCCCTTTCCTCCTCAAGCAGCCATGCACACACATGCACACACATACACTCAGTCTTCCGAGCAGCTATAACAGGCTGGATCTCTTGAACACCGTACATACAGTTACCCAGAACATTCTTCTGGCTCAGATCCTTGACCTCTTCTTTGAAATCAAGGTCTTGTGCTGTTTTTTCTGCACTTAAAATAATTAACTGCATATTTACTAACTAAAAGAGAGAGTGAGAGTAACGTTAGGAAAGCTAGGGAGAAATTTAGTAATATTAGTAACAAAACTGTATGCTGCCTTGAACCAAGATGGCATATCAAAGTGTGTTAGCCATTCCATCCCACCCCGATTTGAAGTGGAAGTCCATTCTTTTTTCCTCTTAGAAGCAGCAAGCCTGAACGGTCTTGAATCTGTGCCATTCTTTTGATTCTATTTAAACGAAGGAGACACAAATGGCATCTACCGTTTTTTTTTCTCTCCCTTGAGACGCAATTGTAGAAATCCTCCTAGTTTTCATTAAAACAGAAATTCAGCAACATGTTGAGGATTTGGTGTATAAAACCACCCGTCACACGATCTCCCTTGATTATTTTGGAACAATACATTGCAAGGACTTAGAAGCTAGTCACTTGGCGTGACAAGGAGTGATAACTGAAAGCTATTTACCTTTAATCTTCTTGTACTTTTTATACCATCTCCCGAACTCCTGGCACTTGGTTGCTGACACATTGGCATAGTAGGTGCTGTTTACAATGGAGGATATCATACTCTGGAAAACAAGACAGAGAAACAATGTGTTTCTAAACAGCACACAGGACAAAAATCCTTCCCCGAGAAAATGATCATACAGGTTTAGACTCACTAACTTAAATTTTTAAAGTATTTAAAAACACGCACTGGGTAGTTCTCAAAAATGGCCTCAGCTATGCAAAATGCAATTGTTTTATTAATTATTGGGGGAAAGGTTTTGTGTAACTTAGACGCATGTCTCCAGCTTACATCTACTTGTCACTTTAATTTATACTAGGTATTATCAAAAGAATCCTTTTACTAAAAGCGTAACTAGAAGCGCTGTCACGTTGGGGAACACAACGGGTGAGAAGAATTGTGATTTAGGAACCGGATCCTAAAGGTAAGATTAGATGCTCCAGCATGCATAATCCAAATAATGCTTTTCAGATGTTTCTGTTCCGCTTCCAACTGCAATAAGGACCACACAGCCAAGAATCTGGGAACATTCGTGCTACTTGCTGCAGAACAATAGTTAGGCAAATAAGTTAAATTAATATAATTTATAGAAACGTGCCATTAATCCTTGTGTGAAAATCCACATGGAAGAGAAATTACAATGCTACTCTGAACAGATGAAACTAAAAATAGAACAGTATCAAACAATCAAGGGTGATATGAAAACTATGAGTACAATATTTTGGAGCTCTAGAAACAAGATGCCAAATCCTTTTATCATCCTGCAGAAATAAGTTCGAATTGAGATTGCCCTAGACATGGCTGTTTTGTTGCAACTCCACTTTAATTCAGATTTCCCAGAGTTTAGAATTATCTTCAATCATCAAAAAAAAAAAAAATCTCAGGTTGACATCCTTATGCAGTTATATATTCAATTGTAAACAAAATGTACCCAAATGCTAGGGGCTCAAAGTACGAAGAGTGTGGTAATGTGAGAGTTGTCTGAGGACTGAGAGCTAGAGGGAATGGAAATTAAGTTTGCAAAAGTCATCTACTGATGTAGTTCTGCCTTCTTAATAAAATCTGTGTCACTTCTTTAATGTAACACAAGTCTCAAAATGGCTATGACAGCTGGATTGGAATTTTTTGAATTATTGATATAATCTCATGGATTATGTTTTCGATATAAATCTATTGTTTTAAGCCCCAAACCTATTACAGAATAGACTACAGCACTTCTTCTTCTATGGAACTGTCAGAGTTTCAGAAACTAGGATGATGGCACATTTTTAGAAAAGCAAGAGCTAGGCTCACAAAATTTATCAAAACAAGGTGTTCAAAAGATTTAGGATCCGTTGCAATTGAAGCCTCTGCTGTGGCCTCTAGGAACACAATTTGTCTGAGTACAGCAGGAGGTAGATTCACTTTCTTATTGTTGGAGCTGTACTTTCAGATTTTGATTATGTTACCATCACTTTCCCTTGGATCTGCAAGAGGGCATCATTAACCTTAATACTACCCTTCCGTTAGGAGGCATTTGCACAATCATCAAGCAGGATCTCCTTTAGCGCCTTAATTGAGACATGAAAACATCGTGATTACTCATAGATGCCCCCTTGAATTTCTCTTGCAGAAGAAAACTGTCTCAAGCTGGCGATGGCGAAATGATTTATTCCAATGTTCAAAACAATTTCAAAACGGATTCCCAGGCGTAGTCCGTTTTCGATACCTTAATCAGTGATATTCTCAGTATTGTTAATAACTCAATCTTCTCTAATGGTATTCTGATGAGTGATGAAATTATAGAAAATAACTTCGTCTCTGTGATATTAGTCTCACTGTGATATTAATATAAGTAGACCCCTACAAATATGGATATTATGTGACCATTTCGGGATTGTACAGAAACCAAGACATTATCAGGAACTAAGTGTACGCACGGAGGCGGGGCTCCCCTGGTGTACAGGAATGCCCTGGCATAGTGCGTGCACAAGCGCTGTGCGCCAGGGCCAGAAAGTCCAAGACTCTGCCAGGCAGTGTAAGTGGCAGCAGCTGGGGGGAGTAGGGAGGAGCCGGGCCCCCACCACATGCTACAGCGGGGGCAGGGGGTGCCCCTGCCAGCTACGCGGCTCCACGGAGCTCACAAGGGTGTGCGGTGTCCCTACACCGTAGGTTGGGGCTGGGCGGGCCAAAAGGCCTGGCACTGTCCATTATGCACAGTGGCGGCTCACCCCAGCCCCTGCCAGCGCCCGCAGTATCCCAGGGACTGTGGAAGTTCCTGCGTTCGCATAACGTGGGCCTTCCGTGGCCCTGGGCCGGGCCATGCCTGTGCTGACAGCGGGGGCATGTATAATCGGGGATTTTCCCCGATGCCCTGCTGCCACCAGCACGGGCATTCTGGCCTGTGCATAATGGGTCAATGTGAAGTTACAAAACTATTGTTTGCTGGAAAGAGACATACACTTCAGAGATGATTTTTTTTAAATTGTGCCTCCTTTCTGAAAATTAACAGATTTGCTATTTAGTCAATAACTTTAAACTTAGAAATATGGCATAATTCTCCCTCAACCAGTTGGAAAATTAATCATTTGCTGTGATAGAAGAAAGTTGTTTCATTGGAAATATAGTATTGGAGGCACTATATGTGAGCTTAAAGGCTCCTTCTCACCAGAAGTGTGAGCGGAAAGGCAAGAGTCAAAGGCTCTTGTTCTGTAGCTTTTTGTCTGGGGATTTGTCTGGGCATCACACTAACAACTATCCTAACAATAAAGATTCCAGAGTGAAGGAATCTGTTTTTGACAGACAGTAACGGTTACCCAAGGCCTACGTCCAGTCACCTGCAAGGAGTATGTAATGTTCATATTATTCACATTTTAAAAAATACATCAGAAGAATGAGCTTTACAGAGGGAGGGAAGACGTGAATAATACAAAGGAGTTTGCACAGCAGCAACAGGCAAAACTACATGGAGTTTCATAATATAGTTTCTCCACTGTGGCCCAGATCTTGAGTAAGCTGCTACTCTACTTGAAAGGCTTATCCTAAACCCAACTAAGTTGCATATAAATCACACAACTAGTAAGGGCAGGGAAAGGGAAAATTAATTCAAAGCGAGTCATATTTTCTTTTTAGTGGCAATTTGAACCCCCAAGTGAACTGGAAGAAAAACTCCTGCATGAGGAGAAGAGTTGCAAAACTATTGCTTGCAGGAAAGAGACATCCTGCACTAGCTCTTTTCACTTCTCTGCGGAAGAGTGCTCAATGCACTGTGATCACATTAATAAAAAGGAGCATTTACTCCACAATCACACTCCAAAGAGACAGACCTATAATTTTCTCCTGCCAGTAATATATTAATCACAACAGGATTGTAATGACATTTCACATTTGGCACAATATTTCCTTAAAACCGATTTGGGAAAAGGGACTTTATTAGACGCAAAGTCAGATGATGGCAGCAGACAGTTGATCTACAACGTTCCACTTGTGGTGCGTGTGAAGCGGGGAGAGAATCTAGTTAGAAACTGCCTTAATTTCAAAGGCATTAAGTGTACGGTCTACAGGGCATACCGACACAGCGCCACACTCCTTTGCTCAGCACGGGTGCTATTCATCCACTTCATTTGCAGCTGACCTACCAATTCTACATTCCATATGCAGATTCCCCAGCTAGGATTCTGCAATGTCCAGGATCCCAATGGAAGAGAGGCAAAACTCCCTACTAAGTTTATAGCAGTATAGAATCATAGAGTTGGAAAGGACCACATGCATCATCTAGTCCAAAACCCTGCACTATACAGGACACTCATATCCCTAGCGCTCATCCACTGTAATCTGCCACCCCCCTGAGCCTTCACAGAATCAGCCTCTCCATCAGATGGCTCTCCAGCCTCTGTTTAAAAATTTCCAAAGTTGGAGAACCCACCACCTCCTGAGGAAGCCTGTTCCACTGAGGAACCGCTCTGTCAGGAACTTCTTCAGCGTACAAAACAAATACGAGCATGTGATTATATGGAAACGCAACACAGAACCACAGCTGAATGAATCCATAAGCAGCTATACATTAGTCTGGCAGATTTTCTACAGAACACAATAAAGGGGCAATGTAGGACATCAGATCACCACACTTACACATATTCATCTGCCAGACTATTATATGGTGGGGTGGGTTGCAGGTCATTCTGAACCACGTAGAAAAAGATGTTCAAGGTACAGGGACTTACGTGTAACCAATAAAATCAGAACTGCACCACAATTATGTGGTGTGTACTGGAGTGTATAACACACCCTACAGTTTAAATAATTTTTTTTCAATTCTGACATCTGGGGTACAAAAGGCATCTTTTCTATAGTACTCTCATTTCCCCCACTGAACGTCTGAACGGAGGTTATACCCAGTAGATAAGCCATGGATTTTTGGGCTAACATGTTGAGGGCTGTTACCATGTGCACAATGAATTGCGAAAAATGAAATAAGCACAGCAGCACTGCCAAACACACCCACATTCCTGGCATTATCCACACGATAAGTGGACATTAATAACAAGGCTTTGAGTGAGCCACTCAACTGCTTTCAATGTAGCCCAATGAGGTTAAACTAATTAAAAACAAAAAGCTCTATGGTCGTCTCCTGCAAGAAGTGCTGAAGGAAGAATTTACACCCGTGACAGGTAAAAGTGCTTGAAATTAGGGTCATGGCAAGGATGAGGCAAGGTACAGTATGGTATAGCACAGTCCTGCTTGCAATAATGATCCATTCTACCAGGAGTATGGGGAGAAATGTCTGAAAAGGACTATGTTTGATATGGAAATGCCATACACTAAGAAACGGATTTTACTTTAAAAACCAAACAAAAACAACCAGTACCTCACAAAAGGTTTGATGTGCCATATTCCACCACAAATATGCTTATACAATTCTGAAAAAGTCATTATGAATATGGCAGCATGCTTAAAAGGAATACTTGTTTAAGAAGGGTGCTCGATATAAGGGGGTAAAATGGAAAGGCAGTGTGGCTTAGCTGCTAGAGTCCTAGCCTAGGATGTGGGAGACACAGTTTCAAATCCCCTCTGCCACGGGGGCTTGCTGGATGATCTTGAGCCAGTGACACACAAACACACACACACACAGAGCCTTATCTGCATCACAAAGTTGTAAGGTGGTGCGCTTCAGCATGCTTCAGCCACTACGGTGGCCATTCAAGCCCAAGGTGGACAGAGCTGTGCTGCTGCTGGTGGGGCGCCAGTCGGTGCATGCATGCAGGTGCAGAGCTCTGCACCTGCATGCGGGTGGCCAGGTCACGCACCGCCGCCACTGCCCCCCTCCTGTGCCGCAGTGCTGGCCGCCTCGGGCTTGAATGGCCGCCAAAGCGCAAAGTTCTTCCATCACCACCACCCGCCAATCTGGCTTTACCCCTAGTTAATTAATAAAATACAAAAGATTATGTAAAAGAAAAAAGCAGAATATGTATAAGCTAATGTGCAGTGATCTTATTCAAAATGCATGCCATTTACATTGAAAGTTCATAGATTTTGCAAAGCAGTTGGCTTGGCTAGGGGTTATAAGCAAACCAGCGACTTCCATTCATTTATCTGATATGCCATTTTGACAATACGGTAACCCCACCTGTAGTCCCTGCTTCAAATGCAGCAGTATTGTAGGCCAGGAAATGGAAGAGAATGGGAAAGAGAATGCATTGATTCTTCTCTCTAAATCCCAGCATAAGGGATTTATGCTAAATCCTACCATAACTTTTCAGTAACTTTGACTAGTTTCGGTAGCAGGTCCTCAGTTGGAGAGACACTATGCTGTATGTAATATTAACTGAAGAAACATGTTCAGATTTGCCAGGCAACATGTGATAAGGCGGCTATATATGCTCACTCTTAACCTGCATGTGCCACTGAACAGCCAGGTGCGAGTAAGAACATATGTAGGGGCAAGGAGGGCATGCATATGGATGCATGTTTATCATGCACACACACATACTCCAGACTAAAAGCAAACCACTGAAGGACAAACATCCATCTGGCAAACATGGAATTGATCCTAGACTTTACAAGAAGCAATTACTCATCTTGTGTGTAACCATCATTTCTGCAGATATGCCACGGATAATAGACGTACACATATCACTGTGTACATCCTAGTGGTTCACCAGCAGTTCAAAAATTACAGATGATATTCTACCAAAAGCTGCCACTGGAGCTCATGTTTGGATGCCAAAATCATCCCTGATCTTTTTGGGAGAATCCAAAACAGCTGCTGAAAGCAGATGTAGAGTGTAACGAGCTACCCTGGATCATTTTCATCGACACTATTTCCACTCACCTGGTACCCTCAAGATCCGCAAGGGAGCCCACCACTTATGAAATTATTTCATGACTGCTCATAACATAAATAAATAAAATGAGACCGTTATCCTCATAATGTGTGGGAAGGAGAGAAAGGCAGAGAACTCCCTGGAGGTGATATGCATTTCATCTGCTTTATGCACAGAGAAACGTTTGAACATACATGCAGGGTCTCTGCGAGTGTGAGGTGTGACACCCCATGTCCACACTGTCAGAAGGGCTTTGCCATCTCCACAACAGTATGAACTGTTGTGGAGCTCTATCCCCACCGCAGAAGTGAGTGACAACCAGTTACTTATATGAGAAAAAGACCTACACTTGGGTGTATGACTCGAATGGGAATTAAACTTCTACTTTCCCCCTGCCTATCATAACCACAGATTCTGAAATGGGGTAGGTCTAACTCCCACTGGAAGAAGAAATAGCTCAATGCTTTTTCCCAATCACAATGCCAAGGTCAAAGGAATACATTCAGTGAAGGTATAGGAATAAGGAATATCCGCTACTGATTTAAGGAATTTTTGTTGCCTCTCTTGGGGAACCATACTAAGGTGGCTTACAAAATAATAATAATAAATAAATATTAAAAGTTATACATTGAAAAATCAGCCCTGAAAATATCCCAGCCAGAATTTTTTTTAAAAGAGCATCTTAAAATGAATTTAAGAGTTTCAGACTGGCCCATTATGCATGGGGGGGATAGCGCACATTCGGGGTGGAATGGCGGCGACTAAAATCACCAATAATGCATGGAGCCGGCTCCAACCGGCCGCAGATTCTGTTCATGCTGCTGAAAAAGCCCCGTTAGCGAAATGTGGAAGAAAACGCAGCTTCCGGGTGAACGGGGCGCAAGCAGAAGCGGCGCCGGGGTCGCCGCGTGCATAATCGGTTACTCTGGGTTTTGCCGCCGTTGCGTCCCATCCCGTGCATAACCGGTTTGCTTCGCGCCTTCCCCCTCCGCGTTTTCCATGTGACCCAAAATCGCCGTTTCGGCGGCGGTGCATAATGGGCCACTAAAAGGACACTATAAAATTATTTTTGAAAGATTAAAGCCAGGCTTTGGCCTGGTGCCTGAAAGACAGTAGCATAGGCACCCGGCGTGCCTCAAAGGAGGGGGCATGGGGGCACTGCTGTGGAAGTCCTGCCTCTCGTTGCTACCAGACTCACTTCTGAAGGCAGAGCACAGGACTTGCATTTTAACTGGTAGGCTGGCTACAGGACGGGAACGCTGTATTTTATAAAACATAACCCTCCAAGTCATGGCATCCCTTCAGATTATTCTGACAAAGGCACGCTGAAGCCAGCTTCATCAGATGAGTCCATTTTATTCAGACATTTTATGGCATACAATATCTGGAAAACATTCCTGGTCTAGTAAGTTTACAAAGCTATTTGAGAAGATACTAGCTGTGGTCAAAACTTCTAAATGGCACAGGAAATCTGAGACTAACCGTCCTTATGAACAGATTTGAACAATATTAACTATTTTATGGTTCAAAGAAAGAATCTTTGTACAAAATATGCTGTTATATTCTGAGTGACAATTCATCAGGGCACACCTGGCAGGAATAATGCACATCATATTACAATAGGATTTTCTCAAAGGATGTTAAAGGTTTGAGATACACAAATAGGATTCTTATTTCAAACGCATAGGGCATTATTAATCTCTGTTACTGTAAATTACTCGGAAAAACAAAGAGCTTCCTGATTTTGAATCATTCACTGTTGCATATGCGGTGATAAAGTGAGGCCTGTTCCAGTAATTTTTATGAAGTCAAGAAGGAAGTAAGAACTTAAATATGGCAATTAAAACCAGGATTCCAGCTAACACCCAAGTTTATTAGGAATCCAAAAGTTTGCATGCACTGTTCCCAAGCACAGCATTCCAAAATTAATACACTGTAATCTTGCTACACATCTCTTAGGCAAAAGTTTCTCAAAGTAGCAGAAGATTTCTTGTAGTCATACACTTTTTCCCTATCAGCACATCGTATTACAAACCTGGAGGAAGACTAAAACACACACACTGCGATGGAATGGCTCATATGACTTTATCACACTGATCAAGCCAGTCGATGCAATCTCAAATTTCCTTACAACTTTTTGCCTCACATTAATGGGTCACAGTTTAAAGCTTTTTTTTCATCATGCAGAGAAATGAAGAGCAATCTTTTGCTAAAAACAAATTCTACTGATATTACAAAATCATAAGTGGGGCACAAAGAGTCCATGGAGCAAAAATGACCCGCCTTAGAAAAGTGCCTCTCTTGGGTGAGGGGGAGAGGGAGCAAAATGATTTGGGCTTTCATGCCTTGTGTCAACTCTTGTCTGAGGGTCCAATGCCGCCAACCACAGCCCTGCCCCCTTTTGCTGTCTATGGGGCACTGGGCCAGGTGCCTTCCCTTTGGTCTATGGTGCATTTTTAAACAGGGATGACTGGAGTCAGCTCCACACCTTTGATGGCAATCCTGCCCTGAGATGTACTATTCTGATGCTGGCACTTCTAAAGGTCTTTGTTATGGCATCAAAGATGCAACTGGAAAGGAATTTCACCCAGGGTTGTGACTGGCCAAGGATACTGGGTTATTCATCTTCCTCACTGTTTATGGAGTTTATGGACTGTATATTTATTGCATGGTGTTCAGGCATTGGACTGACGAACATAGTACAGATCTGTGCAGGAGTCGGCTACCCGCATGATCCTAAAAGGAACATTCCCCATAAGCGACAATGAGGTGTCCACCTGCAGAGCCAGCATGCTGACTCACTCCAAGAAGCTGGTGATGGGCACAAAGAGATGCTTCGGCCATTTCTTGCTTTATACCTGGGTTATCCCAAGCTGGCAGGATGGGGGTTCACTGCCAGTAGCTTAACCTATCAGTGGTCTCACTTGTACTTCTCTGAGGCCTACAGAATGTGTAGCCAACCAAGTTGCAGGCTGCTTTTCCCCTCTCTGCTCTGTGCTGTCCTTCTCGTCCTCCTGGCTGGTCGCTGCCCCAGGCACAAGTACCAACCTATGAACTGCTTATCTCTATGCCTTTTCTGGGCTTATCCAAACACATAGAGACCAGGAACCAGGAAATACCATGAGCACCACATATTTGAATATTTCCACATGAAAAATAAAGATGGCTTTGCACTTCATAACCAGAGTGTATAGCCTATGGCACCACGTGGCCTTCTCCTGCAAGAACTTAAAAAAAAAAACAGGAGAGAAGAGTACACTTCACTGGCCTTGCTAATGGTAGTCCTTCTGCAAATGCCCTACATACTTTTCTGGCCTGTGGGAGGTACACCTGGCCTTAACCCAGGCCAGAGCCTTTTCGGTCCTGGCCTTGAACTGGTGGGATGAGCTCCCAGGAGAGAGCTGAGGGCCCTGGTGGAACTTTCCCAGTTCCACAGAGCCAGCAAGATGGAGCTTTTCCACCAGGTCTTTGGTTTGAGACCAGGGCAGTTAAGATCTGTGGGGCTAGAACAACTGCTCACCCCTTTTCCAACTGTTTCCCCAAGACATGTTGTTATCAGTTAGTGGCAGTCCATCAAGCGGGGGAGGGGTGTGTGGGGGGGGGTGGAGTTTTTTTGCTGCCGGGGAAAGAGAACTGTTTTCGGTGTTTGACTGGGATTTTATTGTGGGGGTTCTTTGATGTTACCCACTATAAGCCAGAGTTCTGGGAGTGGCAGGGTATAAGTTTGGTGTAGTGGTTAGGAGAGCCAGTTTGGTGTAGTGGTTAGGAGTGCGAACTTCTAATATGGCATGCCGGGTTCGTTTCTCCACTCCCCCACATGCAGCCAGCTGGGTGACCTTGGGCTCGCCACGGCACTGATAAAACTGTTCTGACAGAGCAGTGATATCAGCATTCTCTCAGCCTCACCCACCCCACAGGGGGTCTGTTGTGGGGAGAGGAATGGGAAGGCGACTGTAAGCCACTTTGAGCCTCCTTTGGGTAGGGAAAAGCGGCATATAAGAACCAACTCTTCTTCTTCTAAATTAAACAAATAAATAATTAATAAATAACTGAATCCTGGGAACCCAGTTGCTGCCAGAGCATAGGGATGGCCAAAGGAATGTCTAGACTGCTCAGTGCCCCTCAAACTCTGCTTCCGGAACTGCATGCACAACCTTTGAACCAGTCCACAAAAGGTGAAATCACCCTGTAAGTTCTGCAGTATTTTCAAAATTACTAAATAAATAATTGCTACATTGCTATTACCCTCCCCCCTCCAACAATGAATGGCTGCATATGCATTTCTCAAAACGTAAGCCAAAATATATTTCAGTTTGGGAAATCAAAACGTGCCATATTAGTGTCAATGTATTGGCAACTGTATTTAATAGAGCAGATTTCATTGGTTTGAAAAATATTGTGTGTGTCCTTGTGTGGATAGTTAGAGAGGCACTTGGTTTGAAGGGATTTTATAACCCAAGTGTCTGAAAACACTGTATTACAAAACCACAATTTCACACAAAATATCAGCCAAAAGCACTGTTTTGGCCGGGGTGGGGGGATCATGGAAAATACAACACGCTGCACATTTTTCAGAGCTACATATGTTCCTAAGCCTACCCCTCTATAGCAGCTGTCTGTGAACCTTCCCTCTGGTCCTGATACAGGTGCCTCAAAATCATTGTTATGCCTTTCATTTCACCTTGAAGACTGCACTGAAATGGACTGCCTCTGCCACTGACACAAGTACCAACCTGAGAGAGAGGGCATTCTTTGGCTAGCGTGCTCTGATTCATTGCTTTGAGCAGCTCCTTTAAGGCGTTGCGGACTGTGGCATGGTTCCACTGCTCTGCTGGCAAATCTTCCAACTTGGAACAACTGCAAAGACAGGGAACAGAAGAAAAAAAAACACATGGAAAGCTTCACCTGCAAAGATAGCCAAGGTGCTCTTCACATAGAATAGCTATAAAGCTTTGTAGACGCAAGATACAGTTTCATGCTTCAGCCTTTAAACATGAAGACAAGGGAGATGCAGTACATGACAGGGAAAGATGCCGCAAACTAGCCACGCTGTGAGAATCAGGTGTTCCAAGAAGCTAAATGAATCTGTGCCATCTCCGAGGAGATGGAAAAAGAACTAAAGACGGTGGGCACTTTCCCTTCAAAGATGAAAAGGGCAGTCTATTTGCTGTCTCACAGGATAATGGGAAGAGGAGTACGCGGGCCTACCCTTGTCCTTGACCTGGAAACTCCAGCTGGTGCAAAATGCGGCTGCTAAGGTCCTCACAGGAACATCGAGGAGAACCCATATCCAGTCTGTGCTGAGGCAGCTGCACTGATTGCCAGTTGCGGTCCAGATCAAGTTCAAGGTTTTGGTATTAACCTTTAAAAGCCATCCATGATCTGGCCCTTCATAGCCGCAGGACTGCCTGTCTCCTTATGTTCCCCGCAGGGCCTTGTGCTCTGTGGGCATGAATCTGTTGGAGGTCCCCAGCCCAAGGGAGGTTCGCCTGGCCTTGACTAGGACCAGGGCCTTTTCAGTCCTAGCCCATACGTGATGGAATGAGCTCCCGGGAAAGCTGTGGGCCCTGTCGGAGCTTTCCCAGGTCCACAGGGCCTACAAATCAGAGCTCTTCCGCCAGGTCTTCAGTTGAGGCCAGGGCAAGGAAGATCTGGGCCCCTCACTCAGGTCATCTGTCTCCCCCTGAGATGATCCCCTCTGAGGCACAGTATTAAGAAGAAGAAGAAGAGTTGGTTCTTATATGCCGCTTTTCCCTACCCGAAGGAGGCTCAAAGCGGCTTACAGTCGCCTTCCCATTCCTCTGGTCTGTTGAGCTGGGTAGCAGGAGGGAGTTTTTTCCATCACGGGGGATTGTAATTAGGGGTTTTAATTATTGTTTTATGGGGTTTTATCGTTGAGATGTTGTTAACCGTGACGAGCCATTTTTGGGAGTGGCAGTATAGAAACTGAAACATAAATGTTAGGATGCCCTCTTCATCTCAAAACAAAAATTGGCCATTTAAGCCATTTCCTCCAGTAGCAGCCCAGTACTCAATGCCATTGTATTCTTAAGGCCAGCGAAACCAATTACCAGCATTTAAGCACAGATAATTGGGTGCAAGGCCACATGAAAACAATGGCTTATATTGCCTAGGTAAAGGTAAAGATATCCTTTGTGCAAGCACCGGGTCATGTCTGACTCTTGGGGTGATGCCCTCTAGCATTTTCATGGCAGACTCAATAAGGGGTGGTTTGCCAGTGCCTTCCCCAGTCATTACTGTTTACCACCCAGCAAGCTGGGTACACATTTTACCGACCTCGGAAGGATGGAAGGCTGAGTCAACCTTGAGCCGGCTGCTAGCTCTCTGCCATTCATGGCAGTTTCAGTGGGTAGTTTCAGTGGGTAGGAATGTTGGCTTGCAGTAGAACAGCTAGAAACAAGTCCAGTAGCACCTTAGAGCAGGGGTAGTCAACCTGTGGTCCTCCAGATGTCCATGAACTACAGTTCCCATGAGCCCCTGCCAACGTTTGCTGGCAGGGGCTCATGAGAATTGTAGTCCATGAACATCTGGAGGACCACAGGTTGACTACCCCTGCCTTAGAG
The DNA here is from genome assembly GCF_049243985.1 of Paroedura picta. NCBI lineage: Eukaryota > Metazoa > Chordata > Lepidosauria > Squamata > Gekkonidae > Paroedura > Paroedura picta. The sequence continues at coordinate 20,759,288 of NC_135370.1, read as the reverse complement.
AACAAGAAGATTTCCAGGGCATGAGCTTTTGAGAGGGCATCTGACCAAAGAAACCATGACTCCTGAAAACCATGTTGGTCTTGAGGTGTTGCAAGACTCATGGCTAGTTCTTGGGTACTGTGTCTCAGCAAGAGGCTAAATCAAGACCTAAGTTTTCCAAGGTTTAATTCTGGCTCCGAATTTCTGACTAAGCCCTATGAACGACAAAGGTGTTTATTTTTCACATAGAATTACGCCAAGCGTTTTTATGACACACCTGCAGGAACTGTTAAATTGGCACTGTGGAAAGTCCCCTTTTAAGAACCTTGAACGGCTGACAGGGTCTGTTCTCCAGTAAAGCAGCAGCAGGCAGGCTGACCCAGAAGAGCCACCAGGCAGAGCTTCCTTAATACATTTTTCCTTCCATTCCAACAAAAACCCGGGAATTAATGAAGACAGGAGGTGCTAATCTCAGTAGTAACACTGTGATCGACAGAGCAGCTCAGAGAACAGAGGAGGGCAGATGTTCAGAAATACCCACCTTTGTAATTGAATTTTCAGTGTCACAACATGATAGACATCTTGTAACATGTCGGCAACTGTCGCATCGGGCGCATCTGTCACATAACTGAGGGGAAGAGGATTCCATCTCCCGAGTTTGATTATACCTGGAAAGAAAGGGCAGCATGAACAAAACAGAAGACACCACAGAATCTGCTGTTCATGAAAGATATCAAGCTCTCAGTTGTCTTCTTTCAACTGTTCAGAGATGTCTACTTTTTCTCATGTTTCCCATACAGATTCAGAGCCCCCAACCCCCTCCCCCAAATTCATATCCTTTTATCATAAAATCTGGATGTTAAAATCTGGATGTTCTAAAGCAGGGGTAGTCAACCTGTGGTCCTCCAGATCTTCATGGAGACCAATTCCATGAACAATTCCATTTGCTGGCAGGGGCTCATGGGAATTGTAGTCCATGAACATCTGGAGGACCACAGGTTGACTGCCCCTGTTCTAAAGTATTAAAAGCATCAGAGAAGATATGTTCCTCATTTCAGAGTTTGCAAAGCTTTTCGGTGAGTTATATATATCACCAACACTAGATACATGTTTTGTATCACACAAGTTACATCCCAATTATAGACCCAAATAAGGCTTTTCCAGTGTAAATACCTTGTTGCTAATTTTAGTTTACACCAAGATAAAAGGTGTAGAAGGCAACAGGGTATTTTCTTTGACAAAACCAGCCAATTTTGCTACTAATCTAGACTTGTTTGTGAGGCCCTTTGCATGTTATTACTCCTTTGTAAACAGCAGAAAAGTCTTCTGTAGTTAAACAGAATATATGGCATATGGAACTCTTAGCTAAATTAAAGTTCTGCTTTGCAATGGATAAGGCTGATTCTGTGAAGGCTCAAGGGGGTGGCAGGTTACAGTGGATGAGCGATAGGGATGTGAGTGACCAGCATAGGGCAGGGGGCTGGACTAGATGACCCATGAGGCCCCTTCCAACTCTATTATTCTATGATATTTTATTTTTGCATCTTTAGGTAGAGTCTTGCTTTTCATCAGGATTATTTATTCATTTACGTATTTATTTAGATTTCTATACCACCCTTCCCTACGGATCTGGGTGGTTATGGAATGGTTCCTGGACAAGGAAAAACACCTAGGGACTGATAGTGGCCTGAGTCACCACAACTATAATCACTGAAGTCCCTCTATTCATAAAGCAAAGCCCAGGGTAGGAGCTGACACTATATAGATGGCAACAAGAGGAGGATGGGACTTGGGCCATTTATGCCTGTTCCAAGAGCTAGTTCCTACATTGCAGTCTCTTTGTACCTGCCACAAGGTCATTGTACGAAATGTGTGATGAGTTTTGCACCTTTCAGTTCCATGTGAATTGCATAGTGTTTGCGATGGAGTAAATTGTAGCTTCTCTCAGAAGTTTCAGGACATGAAAAAGCAGAGAGGCGCTGAGTCCCTTCTCCATTTACTCCCCCCCCCTGTCCCTATCAAATCAGGCCTGCTTGTGTTGGTGAAGCACAAAACTCCCATTGCTTCTCGGATACAAAGTCCTTACGCCACAAGGTCTTTGCAATGTGTGAATTGTCCCTTGGCGCTCTCATGATCACAGGCCAAAAGGAAGACAGAGCATAAACAAGCCCGTTTTCTGCTGGTCCTCACTGTTACAGCCTTAAATCAAGAAGCAGCATTTCCCTACTTGGAAAGGAATAGAAAATCAAGTGTGGTAGTGACCACACAGGAAAGCAGTCTCAAGCGACTCCAAGTTCTATGTCTGCCACATTTCTCCACTAGATCTATCACTATTTGCACTGTGGGCCGCAGAAAACAGCAGGGAGAAAAGGAAATTCTCTCCAAATTCTCAATGGCCCTTAAACCTAAGGAGAAAACAGACCTCCTATGCCCTGAAAGTTCAAAAATAACTAAACAAATATCCCTGTAATCAAGAAAACAGCCAGACTCAAGTAGAGGCCTCTTGTACCTGATTTTGCTTCTTGCCTTAGCTAATCAAGAGACAGGCTGAAGGTGTCAATCAACTGCTCCTCTGCCGAGCAAGACTGGAAGCATCCTAGCTATTATGGCCAAAAGCACATTTCTGAGGACAGATTGGTAAAATGATAATAGTCCAGAGTAAATGCTTGCTTCTCTTTAATTCTGGGATTGTATTGTTCACTAACAAAACCAGTGAAAAGAATAAAACTGGGATTTGGTTCAACTAACATTCCCAGCTACCATTCCAAGATCAAGCTACCGGGCACCTCATCATGGAATGTTTTGGAATACGCTGCATGACGTTAAACGCCTAAAAACGGGGCATGAAGAGAACAAAACATTAAAATCATGCCACCGTTTCAGTATTGAGGTTTCACAATCTGGTGCTGAATATGCTACAGTAGCGATCCCCAACCTGTGGGCTGCAGACCACATGTGGTCCTTCGACTAATTGGAGGTAGGCCCCGAAGGACGCCTTCTCCCCCCCCCAGCCCTTTACAACACACTTCATTGTTGTGACGTGTCTGTATCTTATTTTGAAGGGATGTTTAAACATTACCATAGCGATCAAAGAGCGTTAGGGCAGTGGTTGAGAGTAGAGGAGTAAACTACCCCCCCACCGGGCCTCAGTAAAAGGCGCTGAGTGGTCCGCGGTGATAAAAAGGTTGGGGACCACTGTGCTACAGCATCAACAATGCCTAGACTCTGATCCTGCACAGTCACACACAAAGCTCATCCACAGTGCTGTATGTTTTCAGGGCTGCCTCTTCATACTGGAGTCCCCTTGCCAATGTGATGGTGAATGTGCTTACAGTTTCCTAGAGCTCACTCACAGACTGGGTATAGAGCCCCCCCAAGCAGCTTTTAGGGTTGTTTTCTCCCCTATACTCCAGCCCCACCATTATCAAGTTTTCCATATTTTCTTTGTCACTGGAATAGAAGGCAGTGATGCAAGATCTTTCTCAAATGGTGATCCTTCTATTTCTATGAACTCTGGTCACTGAGAGAACTCCTTCGGGGCTGTCTAAATAATGTTATTTAGCACCACGACAGACAACTACAGCAATAGGATGCTTTCCTATTCTCAAATGAAATCTTACTTTTACATTGAGCAACAGACTGCAATTTCAGCTCCATGTAAGGTTGTCAACCACCAGGTGGGGCTTGGAGACCTCCAAAAATTACAATTAATCTACAGACTACAGAGATCCATTCCCCTGCAGCTGTTTCGGAGGGTGGACTATATGACACTATACACCAGTGAGGTCCTTCCCTAAACTGCAGCTCCCCACCCCAATCTCCAGGAAGCTTCCTACCATAAACTGGCAACCTTAGTTTCAAGCTGGGTTTACTGTGAATCTTAAACAAGTGCAACCACCACCACATCACTTAATAGGACAAAGTTCAAGTTAAATTCCAATTCTACTTCCTGTCATATCAGACTACATCTCCCAGAAAGCAGTGCTTCCGACTCTGTTATTTATAGTCTGCATCCAGGAATACCACATTTATTAGGAAACATGTATATAATGGAAAGGACTAGGCCAGCACACGTGATCCTTCGTCCCCTGTCCACACCAGTGACGCGTGTACAGTCTTAGAGGATGTCTTGTGAAGCATTCAGGGTAATCTCTGATGTTTCTCCCAATAGGTAACAATTTGGGTACCAATCCCTTGTAGAACCAAAGTTCAGTTTCATCGCTAACATGCCAATTTTAAGCTAAGGCCTTGGGTGACGACAGTGGCAGAAATGTGAGATAGGGGGTTAAACAACATTAATTTAATGTATCCAGTTTCCCACTTCCGCACTTGTCAAGACAATTCTGATTTCAGTCACTGAGTGATGATAGCACTGAAGCTATACAAGGCCGTGGACCTTCCAGGAGTAGGAAGTGCAATCTCAAAACATAATAGAAGGTACAGTGCAAAAATACTTCACAGGCTATATTGCTGCTACTGGTGTTCAGGCAGATTTTTCTCTTGTGCTTTACAAAGCAGAATTTGTCTTGGCCGACAGTACAGATGCACAGGTGTTACCATAACGCTCTGTGCTTCTGCACATCAACACCTGCTGCAAGTCCCCGCTCTTCATTACAGAATCACAGATGCACATTTTTTTTACAGTGAGATGTCATGTGTGCCTCTGAGTCCAACAGCTCACCATTCCCTAAGAAAGCAACCGTGGAGGCTGATGGTCCCACTCTCGTGACACTAGGACTATTCTGAGAACAGCAGATCTGCAGTTCAGATATTATAAACAAGTGATCAAATGTATTGCAGAGTAATTTCTCTTAATGAGCACAAGCCATTCAGGACTGCAACCGCTTACCACAAAATATTTCATGATTTCAGTTTCAGACCTCTTCTGATACATTTTAGATCATTTTTCCTTTTAAAAAATCCTGAATATATCTTACTATTCTAAAATTTTCTGTTCTACGTTAGTCTAACTGCAGTTAAAACTCAAATGATCTTCTGACACCATAAACAATTTTTATAGAGACAAATTTGTTTTTAAATGGTTAGGGCGCTTTTAACATGCAGCTACCAATGCATATATGACCGGTCTTAAGAGAAGCAAAGAAGTTCAATGAAAACATAACATGAAACCACTGCTTATTTTTTGTCAGGACCCAGTCCAGTTAAGAAAGTGTTTCTGCATGTGTCTGAATAGGCTGGATGGTATGCACCCAAGAATGCTCAAAGAACTTTCTGGAGAGCTTGCAGAACCTTTGTCCACCATTTTTAGGACCTTTGAGAGGACTGGGGAGGTGCCAGAAGACTAGAGGAGAGCGAATGTTATCTCAGTCTTCAAAAAAGGGAGGAGAGATGACCCAGGAAACTACAGGCCAGTGAATCTGACCTCTGTCATCGGGAAGATAATGGAGAAGATATTAAAAGGGGCAATCTGTAGACATCTGAAGGACAACTTGGTGATCCAGGGAAGTCAGTATAGATTTATCCTGCCAACAGGTCCTGCCAGACAAACCTGGTTTCCCTCTTTGATTGAGTGATGGGCTTACTTGGTTGTGGAAACACGATGTTGTTCATCTGGATTTCAGTAAACCTTGTGATAAGGTTCCCCACGATATTCTTATAGGTAAAGGCATTTGCTTGAGGCCGACCGACTCAGAACACCTGCTGGTCCCCCCAGATGCCTGCCCATGACTCTCCCAAAGCTACTGTTAATTGTTATTATATTATAATTGTGGTTTTGTAATCTTGATGTTTTATTGAAAGTTGTTTTGATGCTATAGTCTGCATAATGTTTCATGTAAGTTATAATGTTCTGTGTAAACCGCCCAGAACTGCAAAGAAATGGGCGGTATAGAAATCTAAATAAATAAAAATAAATAAATAAACTGGAGGGGGTAGATAGGGAACTGGTTAGAAAACCATATCCAAAGAGTAGTTCTCAATGGTGTTTTATTGGATTGGAGGAAAGAAAGCAGTGGGGCACCACAGGACTCAGTAACAGGTCCAGTACTTTTCAACATTTTTATTAATGATCTGGATGAGGGGGTGGAGGGACTACAGATGACACCAAATTGAGGGGACTAGTAAACACCCCAGAAGACAGAGAAAGAGATCAATGAGATCTGAACATGCTGCAAAAGTGGCCAAATGAGAACAAGATGCAATTCAATAAGGAGAAGTGCCGAGTTCTACACCTGAGTCCCAAAATGAGAAGCATGCCCATTGGATGGGAGATACACTTCTGGGTAGCAGTATGCATGAACAAGATCTTGGAGTACTTTTGGACTGTAAACTATATATGAACAGACAGTGTGATGCGGCAGGAAAGAAGGCAAATGCAGTCTTGGGCTGTACCATCAAGGCATCATATCAAAATTGATAGATGTCACAGTTCTGTTGTATATTGCATTGGTCAGATCACACCTGGAATACTGTGTACAGTTATGGAGACGTTGCTTTTAAAGGGATGTGGACAAAATTGAGTGGGTGCAGAGGAGAGTGATGAGGATAATCTGGGGCCTGGGGACCAAGCCTTATGAGGAAAGGCTGAGGAACTTGAAAAGGTTCAGCCTGAAGAAGAGGAGGTTGAGACGGGGCATGCTTTTTTTAAAGGCTGTCACTTGGAAGACGGAAGGGCACAGTTCCTGTTGTCAGCATAGGATAAGACACACAGTAACGGGTTTAAACTACATGTAGAATGGTTCCGGCTAGATATTATTGGGGGGGGGGATTCATTAGTTCAGCAGTGGAATAGGCTGCCTAAGGAGGTGGTGAGCTCCCCCTCACACAGCAGCTCAATAAATACTTATCATGGATACTTTAGGCCAGCTTTTCTTTACTTTTGTACTGTTTAACCTGAAACATTCTTCAGGCTTCTAGAAACCCCAGAAGTGGCATGATTGTGCAGAATATGGTTGGGGAGCATAGCTGTATACATCCCCACCCAGGGCCCCTCCCCCTTCCCAACCACTCCAAGCCTCAATGACCATTGGGGGTCAACATGGCCTTATATGGTAATATCACCCAATTTATTTATGTTTCAACTTGTATACCGCCCCTACCACACAGTGCCTCCTGGCGGTTTACAACAATAAAACCAACATAAAATCCCCTAAAAACAATATACCTCTATAAACCTCCCCTCACGGCAACAATCCCACCTCCCCACTGCTTTTCTGGGGGGGGGGGGAGAGCTGATGGATTAACTAGCCAAAATAACCAACACATTTTTAAAAAATAAAAATTAATCAATCAGGTTGAGAAAGCCTGCTTTAAGCCGATTCTGCATTCAGGAATAGATAAGTCTGTATGGCCCTTTACAAATCTACGATTCTTTCCCCCTCAGTTCTGCTACCACCAAACCTGAACTTGGGCTGTCATATTTACTAGCCATATTGGACACCAGTAAAAACTCTCTGTGAAAATGCAGAGAACAGCTTCCCAACTCCATGGAGGAAGAAGAGTTGGTTGACAATCACCAACCCTTCCCTTCCCACAACAAGCACTGTTTGAGGTAGGTGGGGCTAAGAGAGCTCTGAGAGAGCTGTGACTGGCCCAAGGTCACCCAGCTGGCTGCAAGTGGAGGAGTGAGGAATCAAATCCCGTTCTCCAGATTAGAAGCTCCTAACCATTATACCACACTGGCTTTCTATTCCGTACTCTTCTTTCAGTCTCCGTGCATGCTTCCATTCTTGTGAGTGGCTAGAAGCATGGGAGCAGTATTTGAAAACCATCTGCCTTCTTAAACAGGGAATGAGATTTTAATTTACTAAAGCTCAACAATCCAAAGCATATTACACAATGAAAAGTTAATGCCACACAGAAAGGTAATAATAGATGTAGGAAATGACACAATAATTAGTCTACCTTTAGGGCAGGCTTTCTCAACCAGAGTTTCATGAAACCTTTGGATTTCTTGATGGCCCTGTAAGGGTTTCCCAAATGGGTGGGAGTTAATTTTAATATATTTTAAAAATGTGTTAAACATTTATAATGATATGACCATATATGGTCCATGGTAGGCTCTATGCGTGCCTGCCCTTGTCTTTGACCCGGAAATTACAGCTGGTGCAAAATGCCGCTGTAAGGGTCCTCACTGGCACATCTTGGGAGGGCCAATCACCAAATTTTCCTGTAACCCATGTAATGTTCTCTGTAAACTGACATGAGCAACAAGGGAAGGTGGTATATGAATGAATTAATGAATGAACATAAATAAGTAAATAAATTTTACATTCAGGGTCATCTTCCTTTCAAGTAAATACCAGAATAAATGCTAATACTAAATCTGTGAGCTGAATCCTAGCTTTATGAAGAAGGAGGAGGAGGAGGAGCTGGTTCTTATATGTTGCTTTTCGCTACCCAAAGGAGGCTCAAAGCGGCTTACAGTCGCCTTCCCTTTCCTCTCCCCACAACAGACACCCTGTGAGGTGGGTGAGGCTGAGAGAGCCCTGATATCACTGCTCGGTCAGAACTGTTTTATCAGGGCCGTGGCAAGCCCAAGGTCACCCAGCTGGTTGCATGTGGGGGAGCGCAGAATCAAACCCGGCTCACCAGATTAGAAGTCCACACTCCTAAGCCACTACACCAAACTGGCTCTAAAATAGGACATAGTTCATAAAACAAAAAGTGGTTTAGATTATAACTGGGCATGGGAAACAGGCCAGAATTTAAACCAGGATTCAGACAGGGTATCTATTTTCATACAGTATGTGAAACTACAGCTAGGACTGAAGAACCTACTTCATATTGTGGTTATAACCATAATCAACCCAAACTTAACCATGGTTCTGCACAACATCCACACTGAGCCATGGACTGAGCCATAGTCTGAGCCACAGTCTGCACAGCAAGTCCTTGGGCTAATTCGGTCAGCAGCTAGCCTCCTGGTTTAACTACACCGACACTCCACTTGCAGGGTTTTTTGTAGTTCCATTGTGGCTGTGGCCAGCTGACATCATTTCCATGGTACCTCGCAGCATGAAAAAAATTTCAGGTGTACCTACACAGTCAAAAGGTTAAAAATGGTGGGCCTATGCTAGTGCTGTTCTCCCTGATATGTCAGGGGAAAAAACCCGAGCAGGCAAGTGACTCCACAGTGGAGCCAGGAAGGGGGGGGGGAATGCTCTTGCCTCCCAGAATGGACAGAGAGAGAACATCTGAATTCATTCCAAAATCAATTCTAACTTTGCCTCACAATACCTAAGCAGCTCTAGTGAGGGCTGAACCTTGGTTACCTTTTGTCAGAGCCCATATGTTCCTGGCCTTATTAAGACTTTGGGGGGGGAAATTAAAATCACTACACTAATCCTCTTCTGTGAGAGAAAACAGGGCTGCATTTACCTGTAGCTGCTGATTAATCAAGTGGTTTTCGCAGTTCTGCCACTGAGAGAAGCTGGCAAGCTTTGAATAAAAATTTTCTGACTCCCAAGAATGTTAACCTCTCCCATCTGTGAGGAGTGTGTGTCTTTCCCCACCTAAAAGTCACATGACTGGGAGGGACAAGCGCTCTTTCCCTCAGTTCTCCATCAGCTGCCATGGACAAAAGGAGAGGGGAAAATTGATAAGCAGACAACAGAGGGGAAGGAGGGAGGGTTGTGTGACTGCACAGAAGATCACTCGATGAACAACAGTTACAGCTAAGTGCAACCCTGCTTTCATCTTCATGGTTTCTGTGCAGTCCCACATTGGAGAACTGGAAGACAAGTTACTGCTTGCACACACATAGAATGGGCAGTAATAGTCACTGGACAATTGACATGGGCTTACAAATACACTAATTTAATTGCCAAGATGCCCCATCTAGATAAATTCTGGAAAGAAGCTGCTTTGCCTTTATTAAATCCCTTGAAACAAATGAATACGTTTGTCTTTCCTAATGTCATGTACTCTGTCTAAATAAAACAATGCTCTACGGACATTCAAAGCATGCATTCTGCACTCAGCTTGGGATGTGCGATTGGGGAAAACATTGGTAAACAGATTTTCTAACCTAAGTAAAATTTCAATACTATTTTAGAACAAAATTGAACACTGGGTCAAAGAACTATCCAGTCTTTATACACCTGAAGGAAAAGAGAGTCACAGGACAAAGCAGCAGTTAGTCTAGCTGAGGTAATGGTGACTAAAAAGGTGGTTTTATATGATACCAAACAGGTTGGAGACAGCCATAGGTTCAAATGATTTATATCGCAACATAGTAAGCACCAAAGATAAACTTCACAGAGGTATCAAATGTGGGGTTAGAGGATACAAGTTCAATAAACCCTTCATAAATTGTTTAACCACAGAAGAAGAAGAGTTGGGTCTTATATGCTGCTTTTCTCTACCCGACTGAAATCACTGCTGAGAGGCCCTTTCTTTTGAGGAGGGACAAGCCGACTGAAATCACTGCTGAGAGGCCCTGCCTTCTGAGGAGGGACAAGCCGAATGAAATCACTGCTGAGAGGCCCTGCCTCCTGAGGAGGGACAATCCGACTGAAATCACTGCTGAGAGGCCCTTCCTTTTGAGGAGGGACAAGCCGACTGAAATCACTGCTGAGAGGCCCTGCCTTCTGAGGAGGGACAAGCCAACTGAAATCATTGTTGCAAGGCCCTGCCTTGTGTGGAGGGACAATCCGACTGAAAGGATTGCTGCAAGGTCCTGTCTTCCGAGTAGGAACAAGCTGTCTGAAATCACTGCTCTGAGGCCCTGCCTTCCGAGAGGGACAATCCGCTGGCTGAAATCATTCTGTTGTTCAATGCACGACCTCCAGGGAATGGACCAACCACATGGCTGAAGCGCTGCCCAGACAGCCGGCTCAGTCACACACAGAAGGTGCAGCCATCATGGGCCAAACTGAGCCATTTGATCCCAGCACCCCAGCCAATCTATGAGAAGCATCCAACACCTTCTCACAGCTGTTACTTGGTCAAAAAAGGAAAATAGGTTGGTCTGGCAGGACCTGTTGGAGACAAATCCCTGCTGACTTCCTTGGATCACCAAATTGTCCTCCAGATGTTTGCAGATCGCTCCCTTTAATATCTGCTCCATTATCTTACCCACAACAGAGGTCAGACTCACTGGTCTGTAGTTTCCCGGGTCATCCTTCCTCACTTTTTTGAAGATCGGAATAACATTTGCTCTCTTCCAGTCCTTCGGGACATCTCCAGTCCTTAAAGAGGTTCCGAAGATGATGGACAAATGCTGTGCAAGTTCTCTGGAAAGTTCTTTGAGTACTCTCGGGTGCACTTCATCCAGACCAGGGGATTTGAACTCATCCAGTGCAGCTAAATGCTTCTCGACAACCTCTCTATCCATGTTAACCTGCCACCCAGACACTATCCTTTGGCTACGGCCATCTCTAGATGTGCCTAAACACTTTGACCTGTGGGAAAAAACAGATGTAAAATAGGCACTAAGCCTTTCTGCTTTCTCTGCATCTTCAGTTAGAGTTTGTCCATCCGCGCCCAACAGTGGGCCTATTGCCTCCTTTACTTTACGTTTGCTCCTCACATAACTGAAAAATCTTTTCTTGTTACAATGGGCTTCCCTGGCCAATCTTAGCTCACTCTCAGCTTTGGCCTTTCTGATGAAATATCATCACCAATGGAAGAGAGCTGTGTTCCAGAGCATCTGCAGTCCAGCCACCTATGACCTCGCCCAAGATCTGTTCACACTAGACAACGTGGATGCAGCTGGCGTAGATGAGATCTTCCGCTGCCTGTGGGACCACTACAACCCTCAGCCAGGAGAGATCACTAGCCACCACACGTTCTACCAAGGCATCCATTGCCATTTTTGTCACTGCCCTCTGTAACATGGCTCATGACTGCCAATTCACAAACTTTGAAGAAATGCTACAGGACCATCTGGTGTGTGGCTTCAGAGATAAGCCATCTCTACACCAAAAGAGGTCTCACTTTCAAGACTGCCTTGGAGGAAGCCATTGCTGCAGGGCCTACTACCCACAGCACACAATCTATCCACGACCAGAGCCTGCCACAATGCTCCTGAGCACACCACAAAGCCGTTCACCACAAGGACATCATGGCCAGCGAGGACTAGGTGGAAGAAGTGGAGCACCCAGTTTGCTGCTGTCATGAGACAGAGCCACACTTCAGTGTCCACCTCAGCATCCTGTGCCAGCTGTGGAGCCCAGCATGCATGGAGCACATACCAGTCCTGTAATGAACTGTGCAGGACCTGTGGCAAGTGGTAACACATCATACACGTCTGCCACTCTTCAAAGCCTGTTGCTCCAGTCCAGCCTCAACCCGCCGAGGACAAGCCTTGCCTGGGGGGGGCTTCATCTCCACAGCATAGCCTTGCCACCATCCACCACTAAAGTCATTTGAGCGCCAGCGCACTCAATGTCAACACATCCAAGATCATCACTCATCTGAAGATCTGTCTGGTGAGCATACAGGGGTCCCCTTGCAAAATGGATTTGGACTCTGGATCCATGCTCTCTGTCATTTCAAGAGCGATCCTCCACAGAGTCTGATCTGACATTACACCACCTCATGAAAGACTTACAGGTTGCACGAGTCCTAGTCCAAGGTGTTGGAGACTTCCAAGTCTACAAGAACATTTCAGGAACATTGCAACTGTGCCTTACTTGCTATGTGCACCAGCCAGAAATGGCCCAAGCATCAGTACAGACCTGAGAAACAGCTAAGAATCCCTGGTCCAAGCTGCATATCAACTTTATGGACCTGTTTCAGGGACACACATTCCTCATAATTTTGGACCCTTTTTCAAAGTGGCTGGAGGTGGTTCCATTCTCAGCAATGACCTCAACCATGGTCATCCATGGTCTGCACTGCCTTATTACAACCCATGGGTTGCTGGACACTATTGTCTCTAACAATGGGGTACAATTCACCTCATCAGAGTTCAACAAGTGCCCACCTCATCCAGCATGCCACCACAGCCACATTTCATGTGTCCACCAATGGTTAAGTAGAGCACATGGTACACACGATCAAACATACGCTCTTGACACAGGGAGACTGGCACCAGCAGCTCACCAACTTCCTCGCACGCCAACACGTCACCCTAACATCGACCACCAGCAAGAGTTGCTGGTAAAGTCGCAGCTGACAACTCTAATCAACCACCTACATCAGGCTTTCTCAACCATGGTTTTGTGAAACCCTGGGGTTACTTGATGGTCCTGTAAGGGTTTCCAGGTTGAGTGGGAGTTAATTAATTTTAATATATGTGTTAAATATATATCAGGTAATATGATGGCCAAGTTGACCCGCCATCCAAAATGGCCAATGATGGGCCAGGATGGGGTGGGAAAGACCCTGGATGGGTGTGTATGCAGCTATGCTTCCCAACCATATTCTTCATGATTGTGCCACTTCTGGGGTTTCTCAAAGCCTGAAGACTGTTTCATGGGTTTCTCAATGGTAAAAAAGTCATAGGGTATGGTACTTTTATTAATGATCTGGATGAGGGGGTGGAGGGACTTGCTCATTAACGAGAGTTCAACGAGATCTGAACATGCTGGAAAAGTAGACAAATGAGAACAAGATGCAATTCAATAAGAAGTGCAGAGGCTGCAATTGAGTTACAAAAATGAGACGCACACATACAGGATGGGAGGTACACTTCTGGGTAGCAGTATGTATATGAACGAGATCTTGGGGTGCTTATGGACTATAAGCTAAATATGAGGAGACAAGGTGATGTGGCGGTAAAGAAAGCAAATACAGTTTGGGGCTGTATCAACAGAGACATCACATCAAAATCACAAGATGTCATAGTCCCACTGTATACCGCATTGGTCAGACCCCACCTGGAGTACTATGTGCAGTTCTGGAGGCTTCTCTTTAAAAAGGATGGGGACAAAATTGAGAGGGATCAGAAGAAGGTGGCAAGAATACTTCAGGGCCTGGGAACCAAGCCCCCTGAGAAAAGGCTGGGGGACTTTGGAATGTTCAGCCTGGAGAAGACGAAGTTGATAGGGAACATGATTACTATTTTTTAAGAGGAGGGCAGGGAGTGGTTCCTGTTGGCAGCAGAGGACAGGATCTGTGATAATGGATTTAAACTATATGTAGAATGATGGTATCGGCTAGATATCAGGGAGGAAAATTCAGTCAGAGTAGTTGAGCAGTGAAATCAACTGCCTAAGGAGGTGGTGAGCTCACTGGCAGCCTTTAAGCAGCTGAGCTCCCTTTAGAATTAAGAATCGGAGCCTATTACTTCTGAAACTTTGGCATTGCAGAGGTTTACTACACAGCTGTTTGCTGTTCCTTATTTTTCATTTGTCTCTTCATGGGACTGGTTGGTCTTCATTGCTTAGTCTTCAAGCAGCAGCTGGATGGATACTTACTTTGGATAATTTAGGCTTATCCTGCATTGAGCAGAAGATTGAACTAGATGGTCTGTATGGCCCCTTCCAACTCTGTGGTTCTATAGTGTAGCCTAAGTATCTAACTTCTGTTGCTCAACAGTCTGCATTTGAGCTGAAATACATGTCCTTGAAGAATAAAAGAAGTCTCCCCACTGGAATCTAGGCCAAGTCATGCCATCTTTGCCTGTTTTCTCACTTTGGTTATTATTGGGGTTTGTTGCAGCATGGGTTGAAGGTTCCACATCTGTAGTTTTGCCCAGACTGGGTCCACAAAGGTCTTATGGAGTCTGCTTGAATCTTGGTAATGACTGTTAGGTATCAAAGAAATAAGTGCCTGGTACCCTGCATTCTGAGTAGTGCTAGTGCCTATGTAGAACTCTAGTTTTGCCTCAACAAAAACTGTGACTCATCAAATAATTTGTCTCCCTGAAAGGGGCATGAAGCTACAATCTGCCTACCATGATCTTAGCTAAAGCATCTAGCATTGCATCCTCTGAGAAAGAGGAAGCCTTTAGTATTCTATTGGCTCCTATTAATCTCCTGTTGTTTTGGGAAATATGTTGCAAGAGCTTCCTATTCCAAGCAACTGCTGTCCCTGGAAACTACAAACATAGTTGGTGAAGCCCTGATTGCCACAGCAATCGGGTTGTGTGCATTTTTAAAGGCAAGATCTATTCTTTTGTCTTCTACATCCCTAATGTGGCCTTCCCCAACCTCTGCTAATAATCCCAAGGACTGGAGCCCAAATGCAGAACATTTTTTTAAAATTTTTGCATAGGAGTGCAATGAATACTTCTCACAAATCCTGGGAAGACATGGAACACAACCATTCAGCCGTCATCTGCCGTTCAAAAAAGTCTGAAAAAGGGACTTGGGGTCTTATGTTGGGAAAGTAGACTTTATTCCCTTTAGGTCTACAACTGGTCCAATTTCCTGAGGATTGCTGCTCTGTGACACGAGATTCCTTAAAATCCAGGGCTGCTAGTGACCTAGATAGTAAATATAGTAAATACTGAGTCTTTTAAAAAACCTAATGGACTGTTCTGCACCTTCTTCTTCATCCAATATAGAAATTTCCCTCCTCCCGTTCATTAGTGTCAGAAGATTGCTCTGATTGTAGTATATGGCTGGTTCATCCCCTTTTTCTGTTGGCCAGACAGCATCTTCTCCTGCTGGTGGCCCCTCTTTTTAATAATTTTTCCTAATTAAAAACAATGAAGGGAGGTTGAGGGACCCAGAGCCACCTACATTACCCATTTGCAGCACTCCTGGGACCCAAATGTGGCTTGAAAAAGCAATAGGCTTGCCTGCATTCATCAAAGAGGAACACTCCAAATAGATGCTCACATTCAGAATCAACCCCATGATCTCCACTTCATCCTTGTCCGAGGTGCCTCTTTGTGCTACACTTCTTGGGTCCTGCATCCTGCTCCAATATGGGCATATGAAAAGCTCAAACGTTTTACTACCCAAAGAAGTCAGAACTTAAAATCATATGAGCATATCATGGTTTACTCCTGAGGAGACAACAACTTGTCTCACAAGCTTAATGCAACTCCAGCAGTCCGGAATAGGGTTGGGCCCTTCGCCATCTGAAGCAGCCATTCGCACCTGGAGCAACCAGCGCTGCGTTGTGGGGGGAGGGGAGGGCATGTGCACGCTCTACGCCAGCATGTGCGCACCTGCCCATGCACTGGCGCCCGCACCTCTCCTGCCCTCCCCCTGAGCTGTGGCACTGGCTGCTTCGAGCGCGAACGGCCACTTTGGATGCCGAAGTGCCCAACCCTTGTCTGGAATCCATTGTTTGCTTTTGTGTTAGTAATTTTTAAGCGCCCTAAAGGGAACTCTGTTCAATCTGCACAAAATGGCTGCCGCTCTGTTGGCTTGCTGTGACCTTGTTCTTCTACTCAAGCCTCAGAACAAGAGAAATGTTCACAGAGTGAGCGGAGAGGATTCAGAAGATAAAATCAGTTTAAATTTAGACTATGAGATGTTGAATGAAATAAAAAACAGGCAGAGGTGAATAGATGTAGAAGTAACAATAGCCTATTAAAGAGAAACTTTCCTAGTGAGGCAAGAAAGGAACTGAGGAACGGGTGACAGAAAAAGCTGTTCCAACCACTTTAAGCAAATGGTGGGAATCACCCATCCATCCAAGATGTCCTTCACCTCAGAGAAAGATACTTTAGTGACAATTTTTTTCTGTATTAATTGTCAGAAGTGCTTTAGGTTGATCCTACATTTGACAGGGAGTTGGATTTTATGGCCAATATCTCCCCTTAAAATTCTGTTTCTAGGTGTATTACATTTCTTTCTCATTTGTAGAGCAATTTCAGAGACTTCATGGTATTATTCAGCTAGGTGGCATTAGTCACACAATGAGATAAGAATAGAAATGAAGAATGTAACAACTCTACCTTGCTCTTCTTACAATGCTTTAGAACACAGGATCCCTGGACCCTTTACAAACAGTAATTAATTGAACCTCATAATATCCTTCTATGGAAATCATTATGCCCACTGACATGCTGGTGATTTATGATTAGGTTAATTGTGTACTGCAAATTGTTATGTTAATGACAACACAAAAGCTTGGTCTTGCCTGTGAGATGGAGTATTAGTCACTGCGGATGCAGGTAATACACTATAATCACTTTGTTCCTGTTCACCCATTAAATTATGTATTAACCTGGAACTGAGGCATGTATGGTGAAATTGGGGTGCTGATAATTTCTTTTCTCCAGGGTTTCTTGACAGGCCTGGAAGGATTTCCTTAAAGGATGGGAGTTAATTTTTAATTTATTATGTGATATGACAGTATATGGTCATGTCATGCCACCCGCCCTCTCCCCAAATGGCCAAAGTTGGGCCTAGATGGGGTGGAAAGGGGAGGGGGTCCAGAAGGGTTTGTACACAGCTGTGCTTCCCAACCATATTCTGCATGATCATACCACTTCTGGGTTTTCAAAGCCTAGAGAATGTTTCAGGGGTTTCTTGGCAGTAAAGAAGTTGAGAAAAGCTGGGCTACACACTGAGAACTTCAAATTGTCAATAGAAGGTTGGCTTTCTAGTGCAGGGAATGGGGTCGGCATTTGTTTCATTGACATGTGTGGTTTTATTGGCCTGTTTATTTTGATTTGATCACTAAGCAGCTTTCTAAAATAGCACTTTTAAAAGCCAACAGTAAACCACAGGCTTCCTGCCCCCTACCATTAGGTCCCCCTCTTTGCTACTTGATTTATGCTAGCCAGTTTGCCAAGGTGTTCAAACAGAAAATATGGTGAATGCTAGCTTCCAAAGCATAGTTTGCAAACTAATCTCAAGAACTGTTGGAAGCCAACAGCTTGCTCTAGTTTGCCAGTTTGTGACTCACAATTACCACCAGTTTGTGATGCACGATTACCACCAACCAGTTGACCTACATGACTAATGTATATCTTGTGTGACACTACAAATAATACAAATACAAATAATATGATACTAGCAGGGTAACCCACAAGGACTTGCAAGGAGGCACCTCACTTTCCATTTTATCCCCCCACCTTTCTTCCTTCGGGCAGCCCCCATGTCCTCTCTCCCATCCTAGCTTCCTTCTCTCCTTCCGGCCACTGAACAACCTACGGTTATTCCCCCCTTCCCCGCATCTTCAGCTCTATTTACTTCATTTATACCCCCACCTTCCTCCCCAATAGGGACCCAGAACAGCTAACAACATTCTTCTGTCCTCCATTTTACCCTCCCAACCACCCTGTAGTTGGATTGACAATGTTTAACTGGCTTTTATGACAGAATGGGGATTTGAACGTCTCAGATTTTAGCCAAAAACAGTAACCTTTGGCTTTCAGGTGCTGGCTGCAAGCGTGAGTCGAATTTATTTATTTAAAACAACTGTGTTACTGTTCTACCCAAGCATTGACATCTGAACAACAGGAGATACAGTAGCATCTCAGTTAGAAGTTGACATGGCCTGAATCTCTGATCTTCATGAACAAACCAGTTTCATCAAACTATTGAAAGCCTGACTAGGAACCTTGGACACTATGGTGTCAATGAATAAGATTTGTGCTCTCCTTTGCCACTCAGAAGCCAAAGTTCTCTCTCACACAAACACTCATCCCATTAGCCACTGCTCTACCAGCATAGTTGCTGCTCCCCATCCACTGCCAATCATTTCTACTTCACACACCCATAATTCATCACTGCCCAACCTCCCATCACTACCAAGGTGTCTTTGGAGCTCCATCACTACAACCATCTTCATCACCCAGCAGTGCTTATTTGTTTGCTTGATGTTCCTTCTCAGCTACGTCATGTGTATACAGATGCTGCTTTGCTCAACTTTGGTTCTCAACAAGAATTGATGTTGTAGAGCAGGGGTAGTGAACCTGTGGTCCTCCAGATGTCCATGGACTACAATTCCCATGAGCCTCTGAGAGTTTGATGTCTGGTGGGAGTGTCTGGGTGACGTCACTTCTGGTGACATATGACTTCCAAGGGCATGGCAGGGAAGTGTGGTTTACTGGTATCACTTCTGGGATTTCTTGACGCCTAAATAATGTTTCAAAGATTTCTCAACAGTAAAATGGTTGAGTAAGGCTGGTCTAGGCAGTGTTCTCCCCACTTCCATAAAGGGAAGGGCCAGATATGCACTTTAGCCTTCAGGTATACTCTGGGAATTCCCTTCAGCCTTGACACACAAGATGTCAAAATACACAAAAAGATGGACTTCTTCCATCAATCTTATGAATTACATACCTGACATATGAGAAAACTTGCACATATTTGCAAGCTTCTACTTCTATCTATATACTTATACTTAAGAGGATATATAGATATGGATGTTCAGATCCTATGTGCAATCTTCTATATTAATTAATTTTGTTTTTCTGTTCGCTTCCTTGGAGAAGGCACTGGCACTTACTCTACAGTTCAGACAAAGTAGCCTCCTCTACAGTGGTGAAGGGGAACACATGGACTACCATTCACAAATCAAGACCCAAAAAGTAACTTTCTAAAGAAGGGGTGCTTTGACATACTTTACAAAACTGAGTCCAAGGAGATAAGTTAGGGTAGAAGTATATATATTTTAAATAAAACAATTAAGTTTTACTGAACTCAAATGTTATATAAAACAAACACAAAATTATCTGAAAGATGGAAAAAGTATTAATATGCAGCTTAAGTTTTTCATTTTGTCATGCCCTTTCATTCAATACATATTGTAATAAAATATTTTATTTAAATAATTCAACAGTTTGATGCCATGTAACTTTATATACAAGTTCTGCATTTTGTTGCATAAAGATTAGACTCATGTAATAGATGCTGCTTCACATTTGGGAAATATTATAACAGAGCCCTAACTTAGATTAGATTAATTTAATATAAGCACTAAGTAACTAAGTTGAATTAATAAAAACCCATGAAGAGAACAGAATTAGGCCATGAATTAAATAAAGCTTTCTGAAGCTGATTATTTTAGAAGCAGTTATTTAATTTCAAAGCTTTTCCTAAATAACAGCCAAAATACTGGCCTAGATATAAAGGCAATACAATTGATATTTCATACTTTATTTTGAAATTTTCTAGACATTCATTTAAACAAAAGTTGAGAGGAAGATGCCAGAAGAAACTCATATTTCCTCTTTTCAACAACCACCAGAATTGCCTTATATATGTCATCTTCTTAGCTTTTCAGCAGAATTGTTACAAAATTGTCACATCTTGGCTTTTCCACAGATTTATATTTATGGCATTTAAAACCATGAATTTGAATTAAATTATTTTTTTATATAACATGTCTGGAAGAAACCAAACTAAACATTCTAAATCACATATTAAATGCCGAATTCTTCCTATTAAGCTACGTTTGCACAGGCAACCTTTAATCATTTGCATAAATTCAATTCTCTCTCTTAAATCAGGAGGACATCTTGGTGGGTGTTTCCTGCCACTCGGTGAGGGAGGCAGGACAAATTCTTCATTTCCTGTCTCCCGTGGTGGGAAGCACCCAATCTTCAGTTTTCTTCCTGCCTCAAGAGGATAGCTAGCCTCGAGAGGGATAACATTTGGGCTAAGCTATCTACTCTATTCTTTCAGCAATTCTACTGCTCATCCACAATGGCCAAAAAATGGCGTGAGACTTTTTCCTCAGATGTGAAACTGCATGACTCCCCAAAGGGGCCTGCAGAGTCCAGGGACACAGTGGAAGCAGCACACAGTGTGCCAGCTGCAGAGCAAAAGGTGCGTTCCAAAGCAAAAAAGCCTGCTAAAAAGCCGTGAAAAGAGTCCAAGGCAAGGCTGTGTATGAGAGCTCTACTTCTAGCAGTGGCCATCTTGAGTATCAGCAGACTGCCAACCCAGAACACCTCAGGCCTCTGTGAACCAGGAAGCAAAGGATCGAGGCATGGGGGCAAATGATGGTAATGTAGCCGGTAACAATATTCAATTTAAAATGCCTCCTAAATTTTTTCTTTGCCTAAGACAGGCAATAAGAGAGGAAATCTCTAATTTTTGTAGACAAGGAGACTCTCCTTATGGGATACCGCCATATAGCTAGAAAAAGAATAAGAAGAAGAGTTGGTTCTTATATGCCGCTTTTCCCTACCCGAAGGAGGCTCAAAGCGGCTTACAGTCACCTTCCCATTCCTCTCCCCACAACAGACACCCTGTGGGGTGGGTGAGGCTGAGAGAGCGCTGATATCACTGCCCGGTCAGAACAATTTTATCAGTGCCGTGGTGAGCCCAAGGTCACCCAGCTGGGGCATGTGGGGGAGCGCAGAATCGAACCTGGCATGCCAGATTAGAAGTCCGCACTCCTAACCACTACACCAAACTGGCTCTCAAAATAGCTACCTCTTCTTCCCCTCTCCACACAAACAAGTGGATAGCCCCCCCAGACACAGTGCCCAATTAAGGCTGTCCCCAAAAGTGGAGGATTTAGCCCATGAAGGTTGAATTCTTCTGATGAGAAAGAGGACCACAGGGAAAAGGAGGAAGGAGAATTTCTTACTAATGAGGAAGAAGTGGAGCCCATTCAGCTTCCACAAGTGGAAAGATTCCTTAGCATAGAGAACTATAAATTCTTATTGTGTAAAGCAGTTTTCATTTTTGATCTCAAGCAGTCCACAACTCCTGAGGCAGCCACTTTGAAGTCTCACAATTTTTCTGCCCCCAAGGAGAGTGGATTTTTTCCCTATAAGATTAATTATGACCAGAAGAATTTCCCCTTACATGATTTCTTTGAAAGGAAAAATAGAGAGGGAAAAACCTTTAGTCACTAAACAATTCCATTCTTTATAAAGAAAATGTATACCTTACCAGAATATACAGAATCTATGCTGCAGGTCCCTCTGGTTGACACCCCTGTCACAGCGATCTAATCAGCTGGTCTGGTGTCTGAGGATGGAGAAGGTACCCTCAGAGACAGCATGGACAGAAAATCAGAATCTACTTTTCACAGGGCCCTTGAAGTGATGGCCATGGTCATTAAGGTTTCCGCTATGGCAACTGTTGTGTCTAAGCTTGCCATCGTTACTGCAGTTAATTCCTGACCACAGAGTCCTAGAAAGCACATATAAGCTTGTGAAGGCCTCATTTTACATTGCAGATGCCACCTTGGATGCAATAATGGCCACTATAGAGGTTTCTAGGGGTTTACTTTGGATGCAGGCTTTTCAGGCTGATAATTACTCTACAACCATCATCACAGCCTATTCTTTTCAAGGTGATAAACTCTTTGGCAATCACTTTGAGAGGGTATTAACTGAAACCAAAGATAAGAAGAAAGCCTTGTCCTGACATATTAGAAGGGACAGAAAGACATTTCAGACCCTTTATACACATTACTCCCTTCCCAGGTTCACATCTGAGGGCAGAAGGGGATCCTGGAATTAACACAGATCCAACTTAAGAAGAAGAGGCTTCACCTTAGGATTCCAGAGATCAGGTCCAGCATGTACAGAGAGTGCAGACTGGGGCAATAAGCACCCAAGGCATGCCAACACATTCCTGTGGTGGGGTGACTGATCTTCAAGGAGGCTTGGCATACTTCCTGGACTCAATAGGTTGTTTCTCAGGGGTACAATATAAAGTTTTGGTGCTTTTCAACAGATCTTTTTTGCCTTCTCTAATGCCAGCCTCCCCAGAAAAACCCTACAGATCATAGAACACCTGGCAAACAAACAAACAAGGTCATGGTATTTACTCCACTTTCTTTATGGTACCCAAAAGAAATAGCGACTGGATGGCAATTTTGGACCTCAAATGTCTCAACAAGTATATCAAACTTTGCCATTTCCAGATAGAAACATTGAAGTACATAGCTGAGGCCCTCCAGCCAGGGGAATTCCTGACATCACTGAACTGAAAGGGGGCCTGTCTACATATTCCCATTTTCCCTACTCACAGATGATTCCTCTGGTTTGTGTGGGAGATCTGCATTTTCAATTCAAGGCCTTATACTTCAATCTTTCAACTGCTCCAAGGGTTTTCACAAGGATTCTAGTAAATGTAATGCCAGTTCTCAGGCAAGAGTGGATTCATAATTATCCATATTTGGACGATTTGCTGATCCATTTGCTGATCCTAGCTATAGTTAGCCAAGCAGCACGTCCATGTGACCATAGAGCATCTGTAAAGCTTTGGGTTCATTGTAAACAAAGAAAAGAGCCTAAAGAAACCTAAGCAATGCATAAAAAATCTGGGAGTGATTCTAGAGACCGAACATCTCCATATTTTTCTCCCAGCAAACAAAGCAACAAAAACTATCCAGATGGCATCTGCAATGCTAAAGAGGCAGTTCACATCTCTCATGCAGCTTGATGGGTCTCCTGTTGGTAGACTCAAAGGCTGTCCAGTGGTGTCAGTTCCCTTCTTGACAACTTCAGCAACTCCTCAGACCTTACCAACTGAGAATCTCCATGAAAATAGACATCCATGTCAAGGTACCATTGCAGGTCAACCAAAGCCTGCAGTATTGGAAAAAGAAATTCAAACTCACCAAAAATGCAAGGTCGCCATTTCTTTTCTGGATGATGCATCAGATCTTCACTGACGCCAGCCTACTAAGCTAGAGGGCAATTTTAGAGACAGTGGTTCTAGTCAGAGAGGGGTCAAGGGGTATCAAATAACCAGGCAGACTGGCTAAGTAGAAAAGCCATTCTAGAGGGGGAGCGGTCCTTGAGGAAGGAAGTGTCCGATCTTATCTCATCCTGATTTGGACTCCCAATCCTGGATTTCTTCACAACCAACCTCAATCATCAGGTACCTCTATTTTGCTCACAATGCTACCATCCACAAAATGGCATGTGCACTATTGGCCCTCTGAGCTCCTATATGCCTTCCCCCCTGTTCCTCCAAAGCTGTTAGGATGGATCAAACAACTTTGGTAAAATGTGGTGATAGTGGCTCCATGTTGGACATCAATCCTTCCAATGATAGAACGTCATCTGACCCTTCCAGCAACCCAAGATTTACTCCAGCAGGGTCCCATATGGTACCCACAACCAGAGTGGTATAAACTGACTGCATGGAAGCTGAAAGATTGGCTCTAATGAAATGGGAATCTGTGAGAAAGTAACTTCCAAGGTCCAGGCAGAGTAAGGATCCAAAGGAAGGTCTTTATTGAACAGGAAGACTGCAACAGCTAGCTTGAGCCAAGACTCGCTGAGCAATTGTCTTGGCAGAGACAAAGGTACATTAAACGTTGGGGTGCAATTATAGGGGGAACAAAGCAGAGGAGGAGGGCGAGAATCAGAAGTGGCGGGAAAGGTACATTTGCAAAAAGTCACAGGAATTCCCAGGCGAGCCAGATTGCCTGACCTTTGATCTAAACAGCCTGTTGAGGCTCTAGTGAGACAAACAAGGTCATTTAGAGCGGAATAGATAAGGATGCCCTGCTGAGGGCAGCTTTGGTATGAACAGGGCAGACAGGAACCAACCCAGAGATTTACGATTTTATTACACCCGGCCTGGAGGAGTCCGGGAGAAAACTGTCAGGGGAGGGGGCATGAATCAGGGTTCATGACACAAGATCAACACCAGCATGGCCTCAAGAAGAAAATCGACTATGAGAATCTACAACTGCTCCTGGAAGGCATTCATCACTGTGAGGTGATCAATTGCATGACTCCTAATATTAAAAACATTCTACAGTTTCAACAAGAGAGAATTAAGAAGGGGCCGAGATCTACAACCTTAACTATGCTGTCCACAGTCTTGCCCTTGAAATGAGGGATTTCAATTTCCTATCATCCCCAGATTCCTGAAGGATGCTATTTCTTCAGTCTCCTACATCTCGCCAGTTCCAAACCTGGAATCTGAATACTGTACTGTTGACACTGATGATAGCTCCCTCCAAACCCATTCGAAAAATCTGCCTAACTTCAGAATGAAGATGTTATTTCTAGTAGCAGTTACATCTGCACACAGCATTTTGGACCTGAAAGCCCTTTCAACCAACTCTAATCTCTGCATATTCCACAGGGACGTTATTCTCTGTACCAAACTATCTTTCAGACCTAAGTTGACTAGAAGGCCTTACAACTCTATGATTCGATCTTTGTACCAGGAAAGCATTCTCGGTAGTCAATGCTCTCAGTTCTGGTACCTCCTTCCACAAAGATTCAACACATTTTTATTCTACAAATATCCCCCTGAAGCAATGTAAAATCTTCCCCCCGCCCATCAAATTATTTTGAATTGGTCAACCATAACAAATGAACAAAATGAGGAATAGGAAAGAGGCATAGTTCTTTCACACCAACAAGTAGAGATTTAGCTGGTAGATCTAGTTTCAAAGTTCAAATGCAATCCTTAAATCACTAGATCACCAAACAGCCCAACCCCCAATTTAGCAAATCATAGAAGAACAATACCCAAGCTTTGTTGTTTCTCTTGCCTAACTTCTGGAATTCCTCCAGAAGCTCATCTTCTCTGCAGATAGAGAATTTGGTACAGTCTTTCAAACCTTCAGCCAGTTAAGGCAACTTTCAATGTTGCCAAGGCCAAAAGGCAAAGCTGTCCCTTGATCAGGACTCAGTTGTACCTGCTGAACTAAACCTGGCAACACTGATAAATCTGAGGTGTAAATAGGAAAAGGCAATACATGTCCCACAAAGCTGGGTGCTTTTTATTATTTGTAATACAAATCTTCACTTTCCAGTGTCCATGCCCACTGGATTTTTCTCCTCCTTTAACAATCTGTTGCTCTGTGCTTCCCTGCAGTGCACTCCTGATCGTGCAGGTGATCATATAACACAATTTTACACTTGCTGCAACCTCACCCCTTTCCTTCCTATCCTGGTCATGCATTCCCCACTGTGCAAGTCGTATGCTGAAGCTGTTATCCAGAGACTATTTCCAGAAACACTTGTAAACAACAAGCCTGCTATTCCACCATACTTTACACTGGAGATGTGTAACCCACGCTACATAAAATTTGGGAGGGAATTTTGTCCCAGAAGTAACTGGAGCTTTTTTTCCTTCTGATAGCCTGCAAAAGAGCTTGGTTTCATTATCTGATCAAAAGCATTCTAACACAACCATTTGTGGTTCTATTATGAAATGAATCATGATCCCAACAGCCCATTATTGCTAACCTCATCCTATGAGAGGATTACTGTCAAACTGCTGGCTGGTCAGCCTCCCTCCATTGGTACTCTCTCTCCAGTCAATCACAAAAGCCCACCCTTTCTGCCAAGCTTCGCTAAATCCAGGCCAAGCATCAGACTTCTTATGTTCTTGATAAGAAACTCACCAAGCTTGAGTCAGTCACAAAAGGAAAGACTTCTGGGTCAAAACTATAACTTCTGTACTCTAAAAGTATACCAGGAACAACAGAAATCCGATACTACAAACCAAGCCCTTAAATTACAGCCACCATGGTGGCAGTTACAGCATTTGTCCCTAAACCCCCATGGTTTCCATTTTAAGATTTGTGGGATATTTTATGCTCCAGCTAAGTCAGCATGAATAAATGCTCTGTTCTTCACATGAGTTACGGGGTGGTCGTCTTCAGATTTTACAATGCAGCACATTGCATGGCAGTGACATCATAAACCCACATGACTCCCAAAACCCATAGTGACTTTTCCCTCTATAATCATCTTGTTAAGAAATTAAACAAATGGATCAAAGCTGCCCATTTATTAACCATTTAAAAGCCTGCTTCTAAATAGCAAACATTTGTATTTTTAAAATTGTGGAGAGAGACCACTCCAATTACTCCTTCTCGCACACAGGACTGCCCTGTACAATAATCTGATTTATTAAAAGGAGAGGAAAGTGGCCTAACAAAAAGACAAACTGTTGTATGGAAATCCAAATGGTGTGTGATCTGGAGGTTACTTTACACATTATAGTTTTATTCCCTAAGAACGGGCCTTGAAAGGGCCCCCTCCCCCAGCCAGGCAGCTTAAGATGGCTTTGGGCTGCAGCTAACAGCCAGATCAAGTGGGGTGGGCGGGGTCTGGACAGCTCGTTAGCAGGGCCAGAACAGAGCTCCTTAGCAGGCAGTCAGCATGCCCAGCCTAGCAGGCCGGGAGGCCCTCATTAGCAAGGCCAGCCTAGCAGGCCAAGAGGCCCTCGTTAGCAAGGCCTCTACCACGACCCTTTGCCCAGGGCCCTCTCCCCTTACCTGCTGCTGGCTCCAGGAACTGAGGCGTCTGAGAGCAAAGTGGCTAGAGTCCAGGGATGGAAGGTAGGAGCTGCAGGGGTAGGGCCAATCAGGACAAAGCTGGCTGCACCCTGATTGTCCCTATTCTAACTTGGACAGCCGGACACGTTCCACCCCCTGGGCTGTTTCATAAATATATAGAGGAACAACAATGGATAAGGATGGAAAGCGTAAAGTTGAAAGCAACCAACATAGTTACATACACATATTACCTTTACGACATCAGTAAGCAAGCCATAACACACATTCCATCAAAATATAAATAAATTTCCACCATTTTTACGGATGAAATTAAAATACATCATCATTTCGAGTACCTTAAGACAAATCCACGATAGGCCTAGCTTGAGTAAGCTCAACAAGCTGTTGTACTTTATGGACTATTTTATAGAAAACAAACTGAGTTCTTAATTTGAGACTATCGTACATACATCCCTATCAGCGTCCTACTGAATGTGTATTTAGGAACAACCCCAGGCTTGGTACTATGTGATGGCAAAATCGGTAGTTGCTATTTTTAAACACTGTAGTGTAACCAAATGATATCACAAGATTTTATACTTCAACCATGCCGCTTTCTTGTTTAAGATTTTACAGGATGTTACACTGCCTGTGTCTATCTATTGACATATATTCTAACTTTGGTAGAATGTATAAATATAATGATCTTAGAACACATTGCTTCTCAGAGCCAAGGAAATGGAAGGTCCTGTGGGAGTTGTATTCTCAGGGGTACCAGAAGCTGTCAGAACCTGTTCCCACAATGCAGCCTGGGGACAAGATGCCCCCACTTTTGGAGTGGACCAACAGCACTGTGAGTCCCAAGTCAGGGTGGTGCCACAGGTGGTGTCTGTCAGTCTGCGTTATTTTAGTTTCACATTTCTTGAACAAAGGATTTGAAGCCATGAATCATAACCTTAGAAATGTATCCCAAAAAGTCAAAAGAAAGAAATGGAAAAGAAAAGACATAAAGGAAGATTTCTCTGCTGCACAGGGAAGAGTACTGAGGTGTGGGGTGCTCTTCCTCTTGTGTCATGTGACATTTTGTGTATGAAATGCTGTTTTGCAGGGGGGTGGATATAGCGCCCCCCTCCCCCGGACTTCAAAAAGCTGTAGAAATGTTTGGAATTTTCTTCTTAACTGGCTTGTACCATCCTAATGTGGGATTGGATAGAAGATGTGAAGATGAACGATACACCTTGAAGCATATTATTCCTACATGGAAGCACGCCACAGCACGGTTTCAGAAGTGCACTCAGCACCACCCGCACTGTGCAGAAAGAAACAAGGCATTTATTTCCAGAAAAAGACTCCAGGGCAAAAGGCAGCTACATAAAACAAGTTCTTCCAAAGCACATGCTTGTATGTGTAGATTTGATAACCCTGCTTGGGCTCTTGAATTGCTGCTTACCGATAATTGCTCGGAGACCACTGAACGGGTAGCCAAGTTTTTATCTATAAGTAATGTCCGATAGGGTAAAGAAGTAAACATAACTGGCTTCATCTTTTTGTATTTGCCGCTCCCTTGCCTTTTGTAACTTCCCTCACAGTTTTTTAGACTTTTATTACAGAACCGATTGTATATTTTATATTGTGAATGCCATTAAAGGTTTTGTATTGTATTGTATTGATAACCCTGCTTCAAATATGAAGGACTAGTGCTTAAGACTTTTCTGGGTGACTATTTAGAACTTTTTGAACGCATGCATGCATGCAAAGATATTACATCCATGAGCATCTGGAGCGTTGCATTGCATATTCTAACCATTCTAGATTTCTGCAATGAGGATACAGATACCACATGCTTAACACTTTTGCTGAGGTTTTGCTTTCTATTCCTGTTTCATGTATACAGCTCAGGCATGGCCAGAGGCATCAGCTGGAATTCAAGAGCTAAAGAGCTCCCACTCTGTGGGCCTTAGTCTGTGGTTTACAGTCTCTATAGCACGGGTAGTCAACCTGTGGTCCTCCAGATGTTCATGGACTACAATTCCCACGAGCCCCTGCCAGTATTTGCTGGCAGGGGCTCAAGGGAATTGTAGTCCATGAACATCTGGAGGACCACAGGTTGAGGATCCCTGGTCTATAGCACTGGACGAAACAGCCAATGAATCCAGAACCAGCTCAAGTTACAAAGTTTGATGGTTGGTTAATATTGCATTTTTTAATCGTTGTAAAGTTTTCAGGGAGAGGAAAGGCCTCATCTCATCAGACCTCAAAAGCTAAGAATATGCAAAACTTGGATGGGAGACCATCAAGGGAGACTCTGAAAATGAAAGCAATGGTAACCGCCTCTGCTTCTTATTTGCTTTGAAAGTAGGAATATGCAATTCGGCTCCTATAAGCCCCCAAACCAATGAATCAATGCTTATTCAGGTGTTTTTAGGGCTAATCCAAGCCAAATCATAATTTTCATAAATTCTAATAGACTAAATCAGAGAAGCCCAAGGCAATTCAGCCTTGATTCGGCTGACAGAGAAAGACCCCACCAAACAGCTGGTCTTCAGGATCACCTGTTTGGCAGGGTCTTTCTCCTAAGCATACCCATGACCCATTATGCACGGGGGTTTTAGCGCACATTCGGGGTGGAATGGCGGCGACTAAAATCACGGATAACGCACGGAGCCGGCTGCAACCGGCTGCAGCTTCGGTGCATGCCGCCGAAAAAGCCGCGTCAGTGAAACGCGGAAGAAAGCGCAGCTTCCGGGTGAGCGGGGCGCAACCAGAAGCGGCGCCCGGATCAGCGCGTGCATAATCGGTTACTCTGGGTTTTGCCGCCGTCGCGCCCCGCCCCGTGCATAACCGGTATGCGTCGCGTCTTCCCCCTCCGCGTTTTCCACGTGACCCGAAATCGCCGTTTCGGCGGCCGTGCATAATGGGCCCATATGAGGATCCATTTAAAGATTCCACATGAGACATTTAAGGACCCTGACAACTCGCTGTTGGAGCCGGCTGCAGGTTGGGATGGAGGGGTTGATGGAGCTGATATGTCAGATCCTGCTGGAGCCAGGTCAGCAGACTCAAGGGCTGTCTGCTACCCTTCCCATGCAGCCCAGGCTCTGCAGGAAGGGCCACATCCCGGCTGAACCCCCGGAGAGGCTTCACTCCATAGCAGGGTCAACTGTCTGGCAGCTGATTTGGCCAAATCAGTTTAACATACCGAATCAGGAAAACTCAAATCCAAGAAGTGCCAAATTTTCCCCTGGTACACATCTCTATTTGAAAGTTGAGGTCACCAAAAGTCAGTTGTGACTTAATGGCATTTATATGGGTATCTTCAGGGAGAAAAGCAGGTTAAAAACGAAGGATATTTCCCAATACCATTCAAGTTCTTTTGATACCACACATTGAAGAGCTTCAACAGCATCTTCATATCTCAAAAGATGGACAGTAGATACACATGTCGTTTAAGAAATAGTTGTTTTTTGAAAGTGAATAAAATACACATTATAATCAAAATTTGCATTTCAAAATTGATTTTCACATTTCCTCTCTACAACCATTCTTATGACTTAACAGCAGTTCTTCAAATTCTAATATAAACCTGACAAAACATTTTGCTTTCCTCATATATCATATAGCTAAATAAAAGCTATTACACAGCCAATTTTTAACTGCATAAAATTTCACATACCTAATCTTATTTAACTTCTAAACATATTCAGAATAGACATAAGTATAAAACAATAACAAATAAAAAGATTCTGCCATCTAGAAAACCAACAGCTTTATTATTATTGCATATTTCTAGGAACTTGTTTTCTTTTTCCAGATCAACGTTGTGGTTTTAATCTTTAAGTCTATTTGTGGTTGGGCCCTGCCTATCTGAGGGACCGCTTGCCTGCTTATGGCCCTCGCAGAGCATTTCACTCGGCAGGTGCAAATCTCTTGGAGGTCCCTGGCCGTAAGGAAGCATAACTGACCTTGACCTTTTTGATCCTGGACCCAACTTGGTGGAATGAGATACCAGGAGAGCCGAAGGCCCTAATGGAGCTGTCACAGTTCTGAAGGGCCTGCAAAATAAAGCTCTTCGACCAGGACTTTGGTTGAGGCCAATGCCAATGCTAGGAACGCCATAGCCCCTCCACAGGCTTAGCTGTATTACATCTACACCTTTACCTCAAGAGAGGTCTACTCAGTGGATAGGGAATTTTTCCTGTTGCCAATCTTTGTGCTTTGTAGAGCCCCTGGGTACAGAGAGTTTTATATGGAGATTTTATGTTTGTAAGCTGCCACAAGTCTTTAGAAAGCAGTGGGATATAAGCTTAATTAATTATATTACATCACATTTATTCAAAGAGCAAAGATGAAAAAGTAAGCAGGAAAGCAAGTACCAAGGCTCTTGGGCAGAAGGAATGCTTCCTCTTCACTCCACCATGGCTAGGCCAAAGCCATAACCTTGTTCTTGCCTAACTGGGGACTGAAAGCAGGAGGCAGGGATGACCTATGCCCCCCTCAGGGCCTTACGCTCTGCGGGTGAGAACCCTTGGGGGTCGAATTACACTTTCACATGGATAGCGGCAGGGCAAGCAGTTTGGCTGGGGGGGGCGCCATCCACACAACAGCCTTGCGGGGTAGATAGAGATAGAGCATTCATCTGTTTGGAGCAGCGGAAAAGAGTAAGATTGGGATGGTGGAACAAGAGGCAGAGCTGAACTGAGAAACCCCAGGGAAAAAACACAAATTATATACAATCATGAACAATGGATCTTCATGCCATTGGTCAGTTTTGGTTTCATTTCTGTGAAAGAACGCTTGCATAATTTGATGGTTGGGGGGTCACCACAACATGAGGAACTGTATTAAAGGGTTGCGGCATTAGGAAGGTTGAGAACCACTGATATAAAGTTTGTAACATCTTCCTGTGGCTGGACAGTGTCTTTCTCAGGTTGATCACTGGTTTTAAAATTTTCTCTAATTTTCCACCTGGGACTCCTTGAGATAGTTTGAGGTTCACAATACTTTGTTTTGCACCTGGCAATCCAATCAGTCCCTTCTCATTAGGATCTGTTTTGACATTGTTGCATAGCAATCAATGTTTGTGGATCATAAAAAGGTTATGATATCTGTGATAAATGAATATAAAATGTGTAGTTTTCTTGTTTTGTCTGCGGTATTAAAGCTTTAAATTGTGTAGAAATAACTTCAGACAGACTTTTAAAGACTATTTTGGAAAGATCCATTTTGAAAAATGTTAATTAATGAACAGTGGGGGGGCAACATTTTCCATTGGATAATAGTTGAAGATAAAAATTAGTCTTTTGAGGAGAAAGCCCAAACACTTGACTAGTTTCATCCAGATTCTGCTGTGACATCTTTCATATGGAAGGTATTATATCAAATACAATCAAAATATTAGGTTTAAAAACAGTTGGTCTTCAATTTGTATAAAGACTTGAAAGGCCTGAAAAGAGATACTGTTCACTCAGTCGTTTTTTAGTAATTAAGTCACAACAGGGATCCAATTTGTACTTCACTAGGGTTCCCAGAATTTAAACAAGTAATAGTTTTTTAAACAGTTTTATTAGAACCTTGAAGATATATACAATTCACTCACTTATTTCAGCAATTAGTTCATTCAGTCATTACCTTTACTGGCATTCAAGCAATTAGTTTGATATTCCAGCAACAACGTTCAAAGTTCCAAGTCATTTGGCTAACTTCCAAATATTTAGAATAGTTAATTTTGCTCCCCGCCCCCCCCCCCAAAAAAAACCCAAAACTTTTTGAGGAAGAGGGATCAACAAAGCAAGATTTAAAATCTAAAGTAAGAGCTTGGGACAGGCAGGGAATTTTGCTTACTTGAAACAAGACTTCTTCCATATCTCCGAAGATATTTTCAGCTTATTAAAAGTGAAAGAATAACTCTCCCTAATTAGCACCATACAACAGAGCACCTGCTTACCATCCTAGGCTGGGAGGAGAAACTGAAATAAACTATCTGACTTCCTGATGTTTTCTGTACAGATGAGGTAGGACTACAGGGCACGTCTAACATCTAGTATGTGCCATTCTTTCTCCTTTGGGGGGGTTTAGGCTGTCGATATAAGGTTGGTAAATTAATCTCTTGAGATATATGGAACAATGAAGCAGCTTTTGGTTGGAAAGTGGAATCTGTGAATAGGACTACTTTGTCTTTGTGGAAGACACAGACTTCTGACTTCACCGACAACGCTCCAAGCATGGAAATGCAACGGGCCAATGTAATGGCTACCGGGGGGAAAGAAGAATAAGAATGAGAAGGAGAAGGAGAACGACTGAAGATGGCGCCGTAACAGCTGGGCTTCTATCCGGCTCTTAAGCCATGCTGAGGGTCAGGAGCAACCGCACCTGGCAGACCTGAGCAGATACGCAAATCTCGCTCGCCGGTCGCCCCAGGAACCGGGAACGGCATCCTGAGGGTCCTACAGATCCATGGAGAGGGAGGGAGACTAAGCTCTCCGGATCGCCGCGGCATGTGCTCAAGGTCATGATGGCGCCCTTGTCGTAAATAACTTTCTAAGCCTGAAACGACCAGCTGACCCTACATTCTTCCCAGATCATCTTTTATCAGACTGACAGGAGCCGAAGTCTACAACAGTAAAGACCGTGAGTTTTCTGGCTTTTCCATTTCTTTCCCCACAAGCTCCTCCCCCCCTCCTCAACCAATTTACACGTGAATTCTTTCGTCGAGTGAGAGGCTCCCAGCTAATTATACCCACTAACCAAACAAAGAGAGAGCTTAAAGAAAAGAGAGACTTTAAAGTTTTGTTGGAGAGAGTTCAGTGGGGGAAGCTGACTTGATACGGAGATCGACAAACTGATAATTTGGGATCGCTCGTGCTCCCGCGAGACCTCACGAGACTTTCTGTTTATAGTTTGTGACTGCCTAGAACTATGGAAAAATTAACTAAGGCACAGCTTTTCCATTTGTTATGCGAAGGGAACTCAAAGATACTGAAAGCAGTCAATAAGGTGGAAAAGGAAATCCGAGGGACTAAGGGGGAGCTTTTGGACGGAGCCGACGGTCTGGAGAGAGCAGCTGATGAGGACACAGCTCAGCCAACAATACTTCAAACGAGAATTCAATGTCTGGAAGTTAATCAACAGGAGGGGGAGAGAGCTAGGGACGTAAAAATCCAAAGCACCTTGGAAGAACTTGGGAAAACAGATTTAAGGAAGGAAAGCACCGAAAACCTGGAAGTCTATTTAGAGCAGGAAGTGATTTGGATCAGCAAAATAAAAAGAGTCTATTCAAAGGCGACAGCATGCAGGAAGCTATCAGGAGATATCTCTGCGCGACCAGAGGAAGAGATCCAGATTGATAAAGTATACAGAGCCTACTTAAAGGCGACTGCAAGCAAGAATCAAGCAAGAGACTTCTTTGGCCCTGACAGAAGGACAACTAGAAATACTCTATGTAGGAATCATCAGGCGTTACTAAGGAAAAAAACACAATTTCATTTTCTGCGACCACCTGAAGGATGTGATGAACGGTGGAGCATTCTCCTGGTTTCCTGTGGGAAAGACAGCAGCAGTAACTTTTAGGTCAGGACCAATATATGAAGGGAACTGACTTTATATCATCTAAGACAATAATAGAATATATTCTTATAATAGATTATACTCTCTTATGTATCAACAATTACTCTGCTAAGAAAGATGGTAATAACTTCTAGATCAGGATCAATATGTGATGGGAACTGAATATGTATGCCAATATGTATGCTAAAAGAGGATGGCAAACTATACTTTATATGTATTAACACGACAGCAGCAGTAACTCTTAGGTCAGGGCCAATTTATGAAGGTGACTGACCTTATATCACTTAAGATAATAATAGAATATATTCTTATAACAGATCATACTCTCATATGTATTAACAATCATTTTGTTAAGAAAGATGGTAAAAACTTCTAGATTAGGATTAATATGTGATGAGAACTGAATATGTATGTTAAAAGAGGATGGCAAACCATATCAGCTGGTCGCTTTTTTCTCTTTACTTTTCTGTAAATGCTTCATATAATAATAAATAATAAAATTATAAAAGAAGAAGAAGAAGAAGAAGAAGAAGAAGAAGAAGAAGAAAGAAGAAGAAGAAGAAGAGTTGGTTCTTATATGCCGCTTTTCCCTACCCGAAGGATGCTCAAAGTGGCTTACAGTCGCCTTCCCATTCCTCTCCCCACAACAGACACCTTGTGAGGTGGGTGAGGCTGAGAGAGCCATGATATCACTGCTCGGTCAGAAGAGTTTTATCAGTGCCGTGGCGAGCCCAAGGTCACCCAGCTGGCTGCGTGTGGGGGAGTGCAGAATCGAACCCAGCATGCCAGATTAGAAGTCCGCACTCCTAACCACTACACCAAACTGGCTCTCTTCGTCCTGAAGCATTTTACAGGAATAGTAGCGACTGGCTCAAAGGTTCCCTCTTTAGCACCCTGAGGACCAAGTTAAGTCTCCAAGTTGGGAATCTGTGCACTGTAGGTGTTGCCTTGGCTGCAGCTCCTTTCAAGAACTTTACTATATGTGGGTGTCTGGACAACTGGAAACCAACATGGCCACCAGGTTGAACTGCCCATTTATCAGAAGCTTTCTGGTGTGCTTGGCTGCCACTTGGCACTTGTTTGTGCACAGCTGTTTTCCTTTACTCTTTCTAGGCTTTCTTCACCTTGGTTAGAGCAGCCCTGCTTGGGGCAGCACTCACCAGGCCCATTGCCTCTTAATCTGGGCCCCGCAGAGAGCCTCCAGAACTTCTTCTGAGAGGAAGCCATCATCCCTCAGGAAGAAAACCGTTGTTGAGTAACTGCAATGCTTGGCAAGAAAAATGGTCACTGCAAGTCATCGATGTGGTTTCTGGTCCATCTGAGGCTTCCAATACCTCCTTCCCTCAAGCAGGCACATCAGGAGCACTCTGATGCTAGACTGAAGGGGACAGTAAAGGTAAGTTCATTCAAAGGGGGTGGCAGGACTGGGACAGAAGCAAGACTGAAAGGGAAATTTAGAAAAAATTAAGCAGTAAAGCTTTAGCTAGCTGCTCTACCTGTGAGACAGGAGAAAGACTGGGGAGAGAGATGTAGCTTGCATGACAAGAACAGAAAAGAAGGTGTTTCTTTTACTCCTGCCTCCCTGAGTAGCCAATGAGAAAACCGAGGATTCAAATGTCCTCCAATCCAGGGAGAGGAGCAACTCTTCCCATGCCATATTCTGACTTATTAGAATAGAGTGTCAGCACTACAGAGAGGGAGCCAAAGAATCAAAATAAATCAGTTATTTAATAGCCTAGGAGGACAGACTTGAACTAAATCATACAGGCACAACTTATTACAATAACACAAATAAATGACTTGGAGGGGGGGAGGCCTGGAAAGCTTTCCCATGTTTTATACAGTCTATTTGTCACTTTTTCCTCTAAAGAGTACTTTCACTTGTAGAGTAAAATGCCATTTTCAGAAAATTGAGCACCTATGTGCCAAAGCATGTGGGTTAATTAAAAAACAAGTTCCAAATTATTAAATATTTTAAAATAAATACTTTAAATTGTGGGATACCAATCCCCAGGTTTAGTTGATACATGCAGGCTCCTAAGTTTAAGAGCAGAAAAAAAATAAATTTAACTACACAGTGTACCACTTCATCTCAAAAAAGAATCCAAAAAAGAATGTCTCCTTACATAATTAAGACCTCTATTCAAGCTGAAGGAATTTGTGACCCTGAGAAGTGAGACCCTATGAGAGAGAAGTGTACAAGACTATCACAGATTTTGCTGCTCTTAAAATTCCCACTGACGGCATGGGATCTTTCACTGCAATGTTAAGTATTCTCCCACCAACAAATGAACTAAATTTCTATTGGATTTATTAAATGCTTTACTCCCACATGTTGTGTATCTGCATCAGTCTTGAACCTACTGACTGTGTATTTGTAACCTCAGTCTAAAATGACTATTCTATTCCACGTCTGCAGCACAGGAAAGAGTATGATAAATGTCCACTATGCCAGCATCTACCAGGCAGATCAAGGTCCTTCCATTGAAGAATCCCAAGACATTCTTGCATATGACCTTCTGCTGAACTGTCAATCAAAATTCTGCATGTTTGTCAGGGCTGACTCCATTGACCGGATAATGCTGGGTCTTTTAATTTTGTATTTCATGTTTCCCTTGATCTGTGCAACAGCATTTGATACTGAAACTGTGGGTAGCTATTATCTATTTTATACAGTTCTGAAAACACCTAATTCTGCCACTGTTAAATATCAACCTAAACAATTATTCTGTGGTGCACTTAACCTTGCATTACAAATGCAGTTGATTGTTCTACCTAAGCTCCTTAAACTATTATCCAATTAATTACTCTAGAAAAATAACTCTACTGGCAAAATCCAGTATTTCATGTGGACAGATGGTCCTGAATGAAGGATAGCTATCACGCTTAACCAGCAAACCTGAGATTCTTGTTTTAGTGCTCTAGTAAGCATGAGAATCAAGGGTTACCAGTTTGGGCTTGGGAAATATCTAAAGATTTGGGGATGGAGCTAGGGACGAGTGGAGTCTGGGAGGGTGAAGGAGCTCAGTGGGGATGAGAGGCCATAGTGTTTGCTCTCTGAAGCTGCCATTTCCCCCAAGGGTTCCGGAGATCAGCTGCAATTCAGGGAGAACTCCAGAAGCCACCTGGAGGTTGGCAACCCTGCAGCCAGCCCTCGCAACAGACATTAGAGAAGCCTTGTAACTACAAATCCTGTTCATTCAATTTAATTTCCCGGGTCACAATCTAGATTGAGAGAGAGCAGGTGTATATACAGTCCACATACACAGTGTTTGCATATCAAGACTCTGCCAAACAGAGTCTAAACCAACTAAACCAACAACTAATAATGGCCCAGAACGAAGTTTCAGCCCAGTGGCACTTTCAAGACCAACAAAGTTTAATTCTGAGCACACTTCTTAACGTTCCTCGATAGCTTCAGAACAACACGGTTCCCCACATGGTTCCCCACCTGAATCTATAGTAACAGCCTAAATATACATCCCAACTAAATTATAGTAAACATCGACACATAGGTCACTTTATAAAGGGCGCAATCGCTCCAAATCATGTCGCAATGTGTGCAGAACCAGAAATAGAAAAATTTTGAGAAAGTTTGAAGCGGGGTGGGGAGAACGGGACAGAAATTTGCAGGGAAAATCTGGACAATATGCATCATTTCTATTGAACTAAAGTGTGTGCCGGTATTTCAACATAAAATATACATTTTATAACACGGCAAAGCACTATACTATTTATTTGCTTTATTTATATACCACCTTTCTCAATAGGAACCCAAAACAGTTTACATTGTTTCACATCTCTTTTGTTTTATTTATTTATATTTTACAATATTTGTATAAATTATTATATATAATATAAACATGTTTATATGTTTATAGAATATTTCTATTACAAAATTGTATGTATATTTATGTATAATTTATATATAATATCAATATTATAGTTTATTTTATCCTCACAGGAGCCCTGCAGGGTAGGTTAGCCTGAGAATGGGCAACTGGCACAGCTTCTTGACTACCTGGCATATTTATGGAATTTGAAAGTACTAATTATTTTTTTATTTCTATAAGGAAAGGAAAAAATGTAAGTATATCCAATACCCCATGTTACTGTAGCACACGCATCTTTCATTTTTGCCACCTGAGAAGTAGCAATATAATAAAGTTTGAATGTCGAAAACAAATTCTGCAGTAAATAAAAGAAAATGGTTATTTGGATAGAAACTCTCTTATAGAGTCACAGCAGATTAAACTATCAGCATGCTTACATTGGCAGAGTTTAAATATGCAAAGAGGTAAAATAAAATTGTTTTATTATGAAGAGAAACAAACTTTGTACAGAAAAAGGAGAGCATAACCTAACTGTTGTTCTGTTTTCACTCAGTCTGTTCATCTGCTACTCTGGAGTCAAACAGGGAGGAAGTATGTTCAAAGGAACAGGAAGCTTCCAAATCAACCAATCAGAACCTAGTTGTAGACTATTTGAAAATATCAGGAAGTTCCAAAACACATCTCCTCCAATGGCCCCTGTAGGTTATTCTCCATGTGCTTTTGAAACATGCACACTACAGATCATGCAAATTCCAACAGTTTGGATAATAAACCAAAACTCTGGAACTTTGAAAACACTGACCTCATTTAACAAATATATTATAGCACATTGATTTCAAAATTATTACAGTTTAACAAAAAATCTTGAAAGTACTGTATATGTCTACAATACAAAAGTCACCTCTCAAGGGACCTAAAATGTCCTGATTATTTCCAATGAAAAAATTGAGACATTTCTCAAACTTTTTCATGCTGTACATTTTGGGAAGAGTGAAATGCTGTTGTAAGACAAGGCAACTATCGTCTCGCTCAGCTAGAATATTTCATTGGGTTGCTGTTTTTTCAGTGTTCTCTGAATTTTCTAGTTATTCTACAGGAAAAAATGAAAATAAATTTTTAAAAAGGAAAATGTAGAAAAAATACTCCCCCCCATTTTTCCATTTCCCCCCTCTATGCATGCATTGCTTTAATTAAGAGTTTTACATTTCAACAGCTTCTTCTAAATAGTGCTGAATATGCAACAGCTTATTGGTCCACTTAAACTGTACTACTTACAACAATTGTACTAGACTCATAGTAACATATAAAAGGATTTCAAACACTAACATTTGGCAATTGTTAATTAGCAGTTTTTCAAGCCCTAAAAAGATTCTCTCCATCACTCAGTTTTTGACTTGGCAAACCCTTTTGCCCAGAAGTTGGTTCCAGCCAAAAATTGATCAAAATACAGTTTTCCCTCAGTATTCTCCAAACAACAATTTCACAGAATTCACAAACAGTGCTGAAAAGGCTTAGAATTACAACACCGTCTGTTAACAACCGCTGAGCTAAGCAACATTTTCTGCATGCAGAACTCACTGTGAAACCAGTATCTACTGGTCAGTCTAGTAAAAAAGAGACAAAGCAGCAAGTAAATAACAAAAATGAGATATGGAAGCCATTTAACTAAGACTCACTTTACTAAGACACACAAATTCCCTATCAACCTCATATCTACAAACTATTTATTCTAAAATATTTGGTATTAATACATAGAAATAACAAACAAGACACCTGTACCAGATAAATAAAACAGGAATGGGGTGGTGGGAGGAGTTGGGACATTGTTTAACTGCCAATCAGGTAGGATATCCCACCCCTGACTGCATCCCCCTCCTTCCATGCAGAAGAAGTGCTAGCCTGCAGTAAACTAGGCAACCGGCTGGGAGGGAAGGAAGAGGGCCTGGGACTGCAGTCCTGTGGAAGGGGAAGGAGGGAGGGAGCCCCAGCAGCATTCACCCTCACCCCAAGTAGCCCCGACCCTGTCAGGCTTCAGCAGGACTGCCGGAGGGGAGGAGAAGAAGGAGCGAGCCACTCCCAGCCAGTGCTCCTGTCACCCAAGCAGCCCCAGCCACAGCCTCCCCCCTAGGGTGGGGGAGAAGGAGACCCTGCCAGCACTCTCCCCACCCCAGGCAGGCCTGCTGAGGCCTCAATAGGATGCAGTGGGCCTTTTGGGGGCAGAAGGGAGGGAGTCCCTGATAGTGCTCCCCCCCTCACCTTGGACAGGCCCACCATGGCCTCTCCAGGCCTCAATGGGCCTGCCCGGCAGGGAAAGGAGGGAGTCCTTCCATTACCACCCCCCTGCCCTAAAAAGGCCTGCCACAGCCTCTCCAGGCCACAGTGGACCTGGCCGGGAGGGTGGAGGGAAGGTTCGCACCCACTTCATTTTTAATTTCAATGGGCTTTTTTGCTAGTAATGAAATAATGCATGTATTTCCACAAAAGTTACCCCAACAGTGACTAATTCATCGTCTATGAATAACTGTAGCTTTGTGCAAGTTGAGTGACATCCATATACATTAAGAGAATGATGATGTTTTTATAGTTTACCTCTTATTTGTAATTTTAAAAACCCAAATTCCAACACAACACATGCAAATAATTCCTGCGAAGTCAAGCAATCAGCATTTCTCTACTGTAGTCAGGCAGAATAACCAAGCATGAAAAACACACTAAGGAAAGACAAGTAAACATAAAAGCAATTTGGGTTCTTTTTGCCAGTCAATGGCAATGGCACTCTCTGCCTAAGGATAACGTACCATTACATAGGAAAGCCCCTATAGTCAAATATCATGCTAATGACTGCTACCAATTAAGTTACAGAACAAATTTGAAATTGGGAGCCCCAAGAATTACAATTAAATATGTTGGCCCCTAGTTAGACAACAATATGTTTAAAATTATTCTGAAGTCCTTGGAGGATGAAAGGTATATATGCTAAATAAAAAAAATAAGATGTGCTGTCAAGAAACATAGAAGCTGAACAATGTTCTGACACCCTTTGACATTAGAGAATAGCAGAATTTTCTTAATATTATCCAGATAGCTATTCCAAAGCAGTATTAGAACAAGACTCTGAGCTTTGGTGTCTAATTTTAAATAAATAAATACATTTGGCACTTGGTAGGAAATAGCATGAAGAGTTTATTGCAACAATATGGTGCAATTTCTGCACAAAGAATGTGCTTGGTA
The DNA here is from genome assembly GCF_049243985.1 of Paroedura picta. Taxonomy (NCBI): domain Eukaryota; kingdom Metazoa; phylum Chordata; class Lepidosauria; order Squamata; family Gekkonidae; genus Paroedura; species Paroedura picta. The sequence goes on along the minus strand of NC_135370.1, from coordinate 20,717,700 downwards.
ACTTTTATGGTAGGCTTTTTATTTTATGCACTGGTGTTTTCTATTGTTTTCACCATGTGTTGCTGTTGGGTGTATTTTTCCCTTCTTCATGTCCACTCATTTTCACTTTGCAGGTGCACAGGGCTTTTTCTTTTTTTTCCTACTGCATGGATTGGGTTTCTTCAGTAAATCCGTTTTCCATTTATGATAACTCTGATTTTCTGGATCCTATTCAGAACCTGGATCTCATCCAGAATCCAAAAGAATTTTAACTAGGCATTCTTCAAATAACTTGTCAACTGGGATGACATAGCTCCAGACAAGAATATTACTGAATCCAAGGTCACATCTTCTGTGAAGGAGGCTGCTTTCAAAATTGTTGACTCAAAACAGCTGACTCCTTCTCTGAGACATCTATGGGATTCAGGAAGTTCGAGTATCTTATTTGTACAAATGATAGCCGCACTGGACAATGGAAGCAGTGAAGCTGCTTTAATTACAACAGCCCCATAAGCCTTCTGCAGTGCAAAGTCTGTTTTCTTTTTTTAATCTAAGCTAACACAAATGGAGCCTTGACCATCCTCTGACAATCGACCAAGGGACTGCAGTGCTGTAATGGGAGTATCCACCAATGGAACCTGCAAGAACTCATTATCAAATGATATTAAAGCATGTAACTTTTTAATAAACCCTGGATACTTCTTGCTAGGGGATTTTCCCACTCTGGTTTTATGTATTGTTCTTTGTTCTTATGTAAACCGCCCTGAGCCTCCAGGGAGGGCGGCATATAAATATAATCAATTAATTAATTAATTAATTAAGAATTGTTTTTCAAAAAGCTCTGAAAATAGAAAGGTTCTTACACTGGTCTCTGTTCTGGGAAAAATTATTTGTTTCTTCTGGGTTTAGTCATTTGGTTAAGTTCTGCATGATCTCTTTTCTTTAGAGCTCTTTCAGTTCTAAGGCAGTGTGGGTCTTTGGACAGGAGGCACTGTTAGTCCTCAACTTTAAAAAACCTAGATTCAAATGGGTAGCCGTGTTGGTCTGAAGTAGCACAATAAAATCAGAGTCCAGTAGCACCTTTAAGACCAATAAAGAATAAATCTTTGTTGGTCTTAAAGGTGCTACCGGACTCTGATTCTTAAAAACCTATTTGTCTGTTTAGGTATTTCAGTGCTGTCTTGGTTATCTGATAGAAAGTCTCCTTCCTCATTATTGTTAGATTCAGTACTAGAGAAAGAATCTGTATCCCAGTCTAATACATTTATTTATTTATTTATTTATTTATTTATTTGTTTGTTTATTTATTTGTTTGTTTGTTTGTTTATTTATTTATTTATTTATTTATTTATTTATTTGATTTATATCCCGCCACTCTCCACGGACTCATAGTGGGTTGCCTACGTCCCCTTTTTCTATAACCAGATTCCTTCAAGGCTGCTTTAGTGGGCCAGCATGCATCCCTCTCCCATGATCTGTATCTCCCTGATCTTTCAGCTCTAGGAGGGGAGGAATCCCTGGGTTTTGGTTTCCTTCAATCACTACCCCACTGTGGCATTAGTTCTGGATTTCCTTCCTCAAGGTTTGTCTAATCATAGAAATGAATTTGGGAGGAAGTTGAAAGACTTTGGATTTTGTACATTATCCATCACCTGGGTGCTGGCGCTGCTGCCATCAGATAAAATTGACCACCGGTTTCCCTGCGTATCTGCTGAAAAATGCTGTGTGGTCAGAACACAGCCAGGTTCCATAGATTAGTTAGGCCTGCAGTGTACCAACCTCCTTGAGATGTTTGGGGCTATACTAAGGTGACCAGATTTTAACATTGGTAAGGAGGGACACCATTGACCATGGGGGGGGGGGGGTTCTAGATGTAAAATTTTACATGTCCTCCCTTGTTTGTCAAGAAATTCAGGCCGTCTGAGGGCCCCAGAGCAATCTACACTAAGTGGCTTTTTTGTGTGTTGGCCACTGCCACCAAGGAGAAGCAACTATGAACCTTGCCAGTTGTTCCAGGAGTCTTGCTTATAGAAGGATCAGCTTGCCCCTCCAAAAGGAGTCTGTCATCCTTTTGTGCCATAATTTGGAGTGGCCAACTGGTCTGGCTCTACATTGTTCTATATCAAGGCATAATGACTATCATAGTTTCTGAGGCTTATCAGTTACCCTTTGCCATTCAGGACATCAGGGGGAAGGTTTAGGACAAAGGATTTAGAGGCGGGAGAAAAGATAAGTTAGAAAAATAAGTGGTGAACCCAGAATCAGCATATGTCCTAGATAGAACCCAGCCAAGTGTCTCTAGAAAGCTCAATACCTCTCAAGGACCTACCTTACATGTTTGTTGTAACTACTGCAGCAAAGATATATATTAGAAAAGCTCCACTGATTAGAAAAGCTCCACTTTCTAGTGAGGGAAGGCCAAAAGAACAGCACTGGAAAAGGATCATGCCTCAGCACACTGCACCCCCCCCCAAAGGGTCTCAGCCAAAGCCAGCATACAGAATTGGGTCAGACTGGACAATCTTAAGTGGAAAGGTAGCCCCTGCAGGCGCTTGGCCCACCAGGAATCTTCCCAGTTGCCTAAGTCGCCAAACCACCCCTGCTTCTACTCTTTTTTAACAGAGCACAAAGGAAACAGCCCTCCCTTACCAGAAACAATAGAGATAAACCACCTCTGATCATGAAGGTTCCATTTATTCAACAAGGCAGATAGTACTTGAGACACCTACCCTTGAATTTTCCTTTTTAAAAGCTTATGATATAAATGCTAAAACTAAAAATGCACATTTACATGACTGAATTTCTAACACTAAGTCCATTTTTTAAAGACCTTTAAAATTTTTGTAGAAAGGATGCAATAGGGCAGTTTGAGAATTTTTGTCTTCAGCAATAGGTTCAAAGATTAGAAAAAATCCAGGCAAGGAGTTGCAGGTGAGCAATGATGTGGGGAGGATTAAGATGAAGAGTAGGTTCGTATATGCCACTTTTCCCTACCCAAAAGAGTCTCAAAGCGGCTTACAGTCACCTTCCCTTTCCTCTCCCCACAACAGACACCCTGTGAGGGAGGTGAGGCTGAGAGAGCCCTGATATTATTGCTCGGACAGAACAGCATTATCAGTGCTGTGGTGAGCCCAAGGCCACCCAGCTGGCTGCATGTGGGGGAGTTTAGAATTGAACCCGGCTCGACAGATTAAAAGTCCGCACTCCTAACCACTGCACCAAGCTGGCTCTATGCTAATCACTTTAGGCAAAAACATAAGAAAAACTAGCAAAGCTTCTCCTGTTGTGTCAAATGTGTAGCTTTGCTTGCTCTCACTGACTGCCAACTATTGAAAGTCCTCCTTGTGTGATCACTTCTAAACAGCAGACCTGTACACATCTTGCTTACAGACTTCTAATAATCATAATGCCTTAGAGGCTTAGACAATGCATATACCAAATGTAAACTGTTACGCACTATGGAAGAACACTAGAAATTTTGATACTTCCATGAGTGACTCATTGAGAGGATTCATATTTCATTTGATATGGCCCACGTCTGCTTAGTTAACAGGAAACTGATAGTTTATTTTTTATCTTCCATGCCCTATACCAACAATCAGGCTGCACAAAAATATTTTAACCTTTTAACAGCCCAACATAAATATTTGTTCAATACTAAGCATTGATTTTATTCCTCTTCCAAGACCAAATCCCTAGTAGTTATAGCTATCATCACTTTGGTAAGCGGACGGAAAATTTTTTATCTTATTTTGATCACATTCAGTCTCTCACTATGTGCTCTTTTGTGAGTCAACTTTACTATATTTTGCTCCATAAGGAAAACCAAGAAGAATGGGAAAGCTGTAATCAGTTACTGCAATATATAAATATAATAAATAACAGCTAGATAAATAACTAGATAACTAGGTATGTTATTTGTTAGGTTGTTCCATGTATCCCCCTGCGACGTTATATGTAAACCACCCAGAGCTGTATGGAAGAGCGGTATAAAAATCGAGTGAGTGAGTGAGTGAGTGAGTGAGTGAGTGAGTGAGTGAGTGAGTGAGTGAGTGAGTGAATGAATGAAGATAAGGGCTGTAAATTCAGTGGTAAACTTTGAATGAGGAAGGACCAGCTCCTGTCATCAGTTAAAAGGGTTTCAAGCAGGAGCTGATCTATCAGTAATAACTTAAATTGAATATGAATAAGGTTCAGTTATAATTACTTAGTCTAATTTTCTTGATATATTCATTAGAGGGGCAGGGAGGATACATTTCTGGAATCCTAGTTCAGGCCTGGAATCTCAGTGGTTTAGTTATATTAGTGAACTGTGTTTTTTTTTTAAACCAGGAAGTTTTAAATTCTTCTATGTTCCAGCCTGTAGAGTTCCTAACAGACCTTGGCTTGTTGTTGTGTTTTTGAATGCAACTGATATAATCTAATAGACCTTATACAGATAGTTTATCATAACTGTCAGGAAATGGATTCAGGTAGGTAGTTGCGTTGGTCTGAAGCAACAGAACATAGCTTGAGTCCAGCGACACCTTTAAGACGAACAAAGTGTTATTCAAGGTATAAGCTTGTGTTCATGTGTGTGCATGCACACACGAAATGGAAATGGCTATTCTTCTTTATCATTTAATTATTTCCCTTCCATTCCTCATATAACCAGCTCATCCTGTGCATTAACTCCTGAGCTTTCATTCTCCTGACTGCACTTCCTGTACATGAACCCTAGAGATACGGTTGACACAGTCACCAGCTGGCTGCCAGTAGAAATCCTTGTACTGTGATGGCAGCTTTTTGCCACAGTAACATTTTGTAAAATCTGGACAGCTAATCAAAATTTATGCTGGGCATGAATTTTGAGGCTGAGAGGGCCCTGATATCACTGCTCAGTCAGAACAGCTTTATCAGTGCTGTGGTGAGCCCAAGGTCACCCAGCTGGCTGCATGTGGGGGAGTGTGGAATCAAACCCGGCTCGCTAGATTATAAGTCCATGCTCCTAACCATTACCCCAAGCTGGAAGGTTCCCTCCTGTTTTTCAAGGCCACAATATTGGCAGACAAAAAAAAATGAACAGTGCTAAAGAGTACTCCCAAAAACATTTAGAAGATAGCGGGTCTTTAAACACTATTGTCTACACCCAACATTACATAAATCTGATGAGATTTTAGAAAATGGATTCTGCCCTTCCCAATAAATTACCAATCCTTGTAAAAGTACTCTTTGATCCCTCACTCAAACATTTTATCTACGTCTTCTACCCCATGTCTCAGTCTACAAAACATGTTATACAGCGTATATCGGATCGTCTGATAGCATGCAGTGCAAGAAAGAAAGAAATCATGCATTCAGAGCATGCTTCGGTATTTATGCAGTATCTACTGTGTAAGCCTCAGAGATTTACAGAGTGTCATTTTTAAAAGGCTTTTATTATCAATGTCGGTGCTGATTAAGCCTGACAACAGTTTCTTTCACATTTAAGTATGATATTATATGTGATTCTTCCCCCCAGCACAAGAGAATAGGTAGGAAAAATGAATCAAACGAAAGACACCAGAAATCTAATGAATCCTGGGTATGAAACCTCTCTTATGCACACTATATGCAAGGGTACAATATATGTGTATATGGCCAAGAGTATATAGTAGAATTCAAGAGCCTCTTGTGGTGCAAAGTGGTAAGGCAGCAAACATGCAGTCTGAAAGCTCTGCCCTTGAGGCTGGGAGTTCAATCCCAGCAGCCGGCTCAAGCTTGACTCAGCCTTCCATCCTTCTGAGGTCAGTAAAATGAGTAAAATGAGCTTGCTGGGGGGTAAACGGTAATGACTGGGGAAGGCACTGGCAAACCACCCCGTACTGAGTCTGCCATGAAAACGCTGGAGGGTGTCACCCCAAGGGTCAGACATGACTCGGTGCTTGCACAGGGGATACCTTTATCTTTACCTTTATATAGTAGAATTAGTTAAAGTGTGGCGCATCTAAGAGAGCAAAGGGTAGTCTAGTTATGCCACTCTAGTTTTTGTTCCTGAAAATACTGGAACAGATCCGCCCTTATTCTCTGCTTTCACTGGGAATTAATTTGAGCATCTTCGTTTGAAATTCTTAAAATGTAATTCTCTCTTTCATGGGTCAAAGCAACTTACAATCTCCTTACTTTTCCTTCTCCCCACAACAGGCACCTTGCGAAGTAGGTGGGGCTCAGAGAGTTCTGAGAGTACTGTGACTGGCCAAAGATGATCCAACAGTCTTCATGTGGAGGAGAAGGAGGAATCAAACCTGGTTCTCCAGGTTAGAGTCCATCCCTCTTACCCACAACTCCAGGCTGCCTATCAGGAGAACTAATACAGAGTGTCTTTCTAAAGTAGACTCTGCTGATGTTATTGCTAAACATGAACATACCCTATATACTCGCATATAAGCCTAGTTTTTCAGCACCTTTTTCACACTGAAAAAAACCTCAACAGCTTATATACAGTAATTGAAATAAAAGCCTGCTCCAGCCAATCATTGCTCTGGCAGCTTGTAGGACTGTTGGTTTGACTGAGGGACTCTGATCTTTTTTTCCCTTTTGCCTTCACTTCTTCCTCTTCTTAATCAGTTCTTCAAAACTATTCTTTTGGTTTCTGTGGGTGAAAAGCGGGGTATAGAAACCAGAAGCTATTCAATCCTCTTGACTTTTCTGTATTCGTTGGTGGGGTGGGAGGTTGGATGGGAGAGCCTGTGAGGATGGGGCATTTCCCACCCTTGGCTTATATAAGAGTCAATAAGTTTGCCCAGATTTTGGGGTAAAATTGGGTGCCTTGTCTTATATGCGGGTTGGCTTATATGCGAGTATATATTGTATATGTAACTTCAACAGACTCTAGATCACAGCTGATTCAGGGCTTCAGGCAGATACTAAATAATGTTCCTCACAGCTTCAGAGTGCATTTGCCTAGGATTGTTTGTTTAAAAGTGACCATATAACAAAAACAATGGGACACTGAGGTTGTCCCATAAAAGGGAGAATGTAAGTTGCTTTGAGACTCCTTCAGGTAGGAAAAAATGAGTATATAAACCAATTCTTCTTATCACCTCAGGAAAGATGTGATTGGAATTTACTTTTAGACCAAAATCTCAATAACAAGGAAAGTTAGCACACCAATAGCAATTTGGGGGGCTGAAGCTAATGTATCTGCAAGAACAAACACTGCATTTGCAGTCATTTAGACCAGGGGTAGACCAGGAGCGCGGCTGCCGGGGGCTCCCGGGGAGTGGTGATTTTTGCACCTGTTTTGTAGCTCTAGATGTTTCAAAAATCAAGTTCTGCGCAGGCACAAAGACCACAAAGGGGTAAAAATGTGTATAAACTCACAGCCGTTAGCGATTGACTGAAGTGGGTAATACTCAGTATCACATATACATTTTTAAAACTCACACAAGGGTAGGTTTTTATAGTATCAAGTATCTAATTCCCAGAGATTATGATAAATGTGCCTCCTTCTCCTCCTCCCCCCTCCAAATGCCTAACCTATTAGCTCCTACACAATCATCTACTTAGACAGCAAGACAGAAATAGATTATTTGAGTCAGGCTTCTCTGGAGCCTCCATATGTTTTCCCCAAGTAAAATGCTTGGACAAAATTAAGTTCACTAAATGCCGCTGCTTGCCTCCATCATATGCCCTTCCTTGGGATCTCCTTCCCTTTGACGACACCAAGAATGCCGCTTTGCTTGCTTCATTCAGAAGGTTGCATTCCCATACTAGTTCACAACATGCTGACCGATTGTGTTAACCAAGATGGATGGCACTGACAAGGCGGAAACAAGTTCCCCATTAGAGAAAACAGTGGGATGCAGCGACCTTTATAGTTAAAGCAAAATGTCCCTAAAAAGGCATGAAGTGGCTCTTTAAAACACTCCCCCCCCCCTTTTTTAAATATGTTTGCTAACCTAGTGCAATGTTACTGAGCACTATTGTGGGCATGCTCATTTTCCCCTCTCACTAATAATGGAAGTAAATTCTCTCACAAAGCTGCCAAAGAATATGAATCACCATCTCACAGCAATTTTCAAACGCCTATTTTCCGGGGTGGCTGAATGCTGTTTACAGAAAAACTCAGATACAACTAAAAGACCTGGATGTTTTTAAAGGCAATCAGAAGTTCAGTGAAATCTAGAATACAATTTAAAAAACAATCACAGTCAAGAGTCCAAGATCACCTGTGCACAGTAAAGCATAAGGTAAAGGACTAAAGGTATAGGCATCTCCTGTGCAAGCACCGGGTCATGTCTGACCCTTCGGGTGACACCCTCCAGTGTTTTCTTGGCAGACTCAATACAGGGTGGTTTGCCATTCCCTTCCCCAGTCATTACCATTTTACCCCCTGGCAAGCTGGGGACTCATTTTACCGACCTCAGAAGGATGGAAGGACAAGTCAACCTGTCGAACTCCCAGTCTCATGGTCAGAGCTTCAGACAGCATGTTGGCTGCTTTACCACTCTGCGCCACAAGAGCAGAGTGGTAAAAAGCATAGTAAAGCAGAAATGCAACTGTCAAAAAGCCTACCTGCACAGCCACCCATCGAGTCAGGAATCTGATACAAGCCCAGCTAAAACTACCTGGTTCTTTTTACACGGAAGGAGCAAAAAAGCAAGAAGTGGCCTGTGCAAATTTAATCCAAGCCTCACTTCCTAGGTGGGGCAGCAGCAGTTCTTCCAGAATTACTGCTGTTCTCCAGACCACAGAGAACAGTTCCTCTGTAGAAAATGGCTGCTTTGGAGGGTGGAGCCCATGACATCACAGCCCTGCTGAGTTCCCTTTGTGAGCTCCACCCTCAAAAATTTCCTAAATCAGTTGGAAGCACAATCCACACCTAAAAAGTGTGACACAGAAGTCCTGCCCATTGAATTGAAGAATACATCAGTCCATGGCTGTTAAAATTCATTTCATTTATGAAAAACACCTGAGATGACACATCTTTCCAGACCAAGCAGATTGTAAGGTATCTAATACAATCCAACTTTCAGTTTTCTATTTGTATATATATTTAATTGAACATGCACTGAATATGCTTAAGGTAAGCCCATGTATTTAACATTAACAGCAGCCCAATCTTTATAAGCAAGTATTAGCACAATTAACTGTCATTTCTTTGCAGCAGTCTTCATTGCTTAAAATCAGATTTTTCTCCAAGTTCAAATGCTCCAAGCTGCCACAGGAATTTTTCTTTAATAATCCATCTCTCTACTTAAGAGAAACTATTACTTTTAAAATATCCTGCGCAACAAAATGGGACTCTCTCAGAATTATCAATTCACTGGTTAACCAAAATCCCTTCCATCGGTGTGACACTCCATTACAGAAACAAATTAATGATGCTGCACAGACGTTTTTAGATTTACCATAAACATCTGCTAGCGTATTGTAGCATTAAAACAAGCATGCAGTCTAATATACTCCAGTTAAAAAATTCAGACATTCTGTATTGTTCATTTCTGAGCCAGGAGTTTGGAGTTATGCAGCAAAACATACATGAGCTACAGAAGACAAGAGACCAAATTATTCAAATTCACCATGACTTTTCCCATGATCCCTTGATCAAACGGTCTTCTTCACTTGTTATTAGCTTCCTTGTTTGCATTTACAACAGGCTCAGAGTTCATGAAAGATTAACATATGCTTGCAACCCAACAATCACATTTTTGCATAGTACCTTGTGCCTGAGCTGCAGAACTGTGAGAATATCCAAGAGCCAACAACGCAGTCTCCACCAGTTGACTAAAAAGCACATCTTTCCGAACCAGAACGAACTCCGCATGTTCTTCTCGGTTATCATATTCAAGGGAATTGTCCAGCTGCTCCACCACACAAAAAACAGGAATCATCAAACCTGGAGGGAGAGAGAGTTAGAATCCACAATTAGAGACCTTAAGGACATAAGACAAACCCTGATGAGGCAGACCACAGGCCAGCAGCCTCTGGACCAGCCAGCCAGATATGCTTTTAGGAAGCTCCTAAGCAAGGCAGGAAGGCCAGTGCCCACCATGTCACCCAGCAATGGACATTCCGCGTCATTATACGAAGACTCCATTTAGCTACCCTGCCTGATCCCCCCGATCAACCAACGGCTCGTGAATTTGGCTGACTTTTTTTGAAGCAACTTGACTATCCCTCATCTCATCTTAGGGACTATTACATTCTGTAAATTAAATGAACAGTTTGAAATAATACTTTCTTAACTTTGTTGCAACAAAGGGAAAATAAAACGCCTTCTGCAACAAATTGTTATTAATAATGGTCTTGACAAGGAAGTTGTCGTAAGAGAAGTATATCATATATCATTATAAAATAAGCAGATACAGTGCAATCTATACCAGACTGTTCTAACCACTGAAATAAAATGGAAGTCCAGTGGCCTTTTAAGGACCAATAACAAAGCTTAAATTTGAATCAATGTTAGTCTTTGAATGACACTTTTCAATATGGTGGCAGGGTGGGCCACTCTAAGATGACACAAGGTATTAAGAAGAACTATCTCTATCAGTTTGGACAAGCAAGCAGATCCATTTTCAACTCATAGTGATTATTGCTTCAGGTGGATAGCCATGCTTGCCTACACTAAAAGAGTATGATTCAATTCCAGTAGTACCTCAAAAACCAATATTTCCAGTACATAAGCTTTCAATATTCAAAGGGAGCTCTCAGAAGCTTTTACATTCTGGAAATTTTTGTTGAAGATGCTAGTGGACTAAAATCTCGATATAGTGAGGGTAGCTACTAACATTTCTTCACCCTTACAATTCCATACAAAAATATAAAAATCGTTCAGCGGTTTTAACTCAATTGTCCCTTCCGTGCTACCTACAATTTGTCAGATCCAAGGCTCTCAAAAAGAATCAGAGAACACAAAAAGGCACTTGCAGCTAAAATGTCTTATGAGAGTTGCACTGAAGGGCTGCACTTGAACCAGTCAGACAACTGCCTCACAGAAATGGGGAATGAGAATTTTCCAATAAACAAACTGAGGAGCCCAAATTACTGGTAAATACGGATTCTCAACTGCTGCCACTGCTCCCTCGTGGAGAATGTTAGTTCTAGTATCCTACTGTTTTCTTTACTGCACTAGTATCCTATTTTCTTCCATTTTACTTTCTCCCCTTTCTTCACAGACCATGCGTTCACACTTTACAATGCTTGAGTACACATACTCCACTTTGTGTTTGTTTTCTAAAATTCCCAAAGCCGGCAAGGCCTGGTTTCCTCTTACCATAATGTACTAACGTAGATGTAACACTAACCATCTGCAGGGTTAGAATACAAGAAAGTCTCCCATCTGGGAGCAGCAAACCATGACTTAGGGAGACACTCCTGATGCTCAAACAGTGCGATTTTTATTTTTGCTTTCACGGTTTTCTGTTTTTCCTGACGCCCTTTGTCAACACTGTGGGGACTATGCAATCATCACTAAACAAGGCAGATAAAATCACAACCTCCGTGAACATTATAAAGCTATCTACATTGTGGGTAAGCTGCGATTCTTGCTCCAGGAAACACGACTATTGTATGTGTTTTCCTGTAGAGGTAATAAATGTACTGTTCTCTACAATTCTGCAGAGGTAATAAATGCTCTATTCTTACGGTTGCACATGAGCGTACATTAGGCCTCCATCATCAGATGCCCCGATAATTTTTAATTGCTTTTCCTATATTGGCAGTAAGTTCCCCTTTTCATATTTGACAATATTCACATGGCTTAAGACAAACAATATCCCGCCTGTAGTGAGACTTAGCTCTCAGCTTCAAGACTACCCCTGCCACCTTGTTAGCTGACAATACTGGTGGACACACTGAGGACTAGACAAACTGGCCGAAGAAAGCATCAATTTCTCAACATGGCTCCTCCTTTGGAACGGTGAGGCCCTTTTAATACCTTGGTGTAGTAGTTAAGAGTGTAGTTGTTAATAGTGTGGACTTCCAGTCTGGCGAGCAGGGTTTGATTCCCCGCTCCCCCACATGCAACCACCTGGATGGCCTTGGGCTCGCCACAGTACTGATAGAGCTGTTCTGATGGAGAAGTAATATCAGGGCTCTCTGAGACTCACCTCCCTCAGAGGGTGTCTGTTGTGGGGAGAGGAAAGGGAAGGAGAATGTAAGCCACTTGGAGACTCCTTCGGGTAGAGAAAAGTGGCATATAAGAACCAACTTCTATCTGAATACACTTAAAGAAGAACAAGCAGTCAGCATTCTTGAACTATCACTGTTCCATATTTGTGTTCTCATTTTCAGCCCGTAAATAATCAGACACTTCCTGCTTATCTTAATGCATTGTGAAAGTCACTGGAGCACAGTGGGGAAATAATTAATGCATTGCTTGTCCAGTCAAGCTATTTCCATATAAACTTTACATTCTATGCTCTATCTCCAAACCAGAACTTGTTCAATTATAATATCACAATATTAAAAGTGGCCAAGTAAAATTGATACTGGGGCTCACTGGCAAGGCACTAAGAAAGATCACAACTGCAGATTTCTGGAGGGAATATCTCACGCTACAACCATCTGCTCTTCTGCAAGCGAAACCCACCAAAATTATTAAAAATTAAGAACAAATAGTAGCTCAAAACCCCAAAGAAATCAGATCGTACATAGTTACTCCCACCATCACAAACACAAAAAGCTAGGGGAAAGTAAAAAAAAAATCTGAGAAAACAAGTTTTTCAAATTAGAAAGAAGTTTATTTTACCTCGAATGTATTATAGTAAACATTTAAATCACTGCCACAGAAGAAGCCATTAGAGCGAGGGGAGGCACAAAGCAGGAAAGTCTCCCATCATGCCTCAGTTCCACTAAGCCCAAGAATCCTCGTAAGTCCAGATGCCATTTCTAAGGCCAGAAATAGGAGAGGGACATGCAAAAGTCGCTGCCCAGCACTTTTCATTTCCATCAAGAACCTCTCTTCTGGTCAAGGCTTTTTTTTTTTTTAACTTAACCTTGGCATTTATGTGTTGGATTTTACGTGTTCCCAGCTGCTTTAAGTGCAAATGTTATTAACAATTAATTGCAGTTTGCATTTTTATTAAAATATACTTACACTATCATTATTCACGCAGAGTGATCCTAAAGGGGATTTGATCCAGTCTCTCACAAAAAAAAATACAGAATCCAGGCATGATCGGATCATACCCAGAAATCAGGCAAAGGCTATACATGATTCAACAACAGGAAAAACTGCTCCAAATGTAGAAAACAAATGTGCCAGCAACATGACAGTGCTAAGCTTCAATGGTAAAGGACACAATTTATTCATACAACCTGCATAAGGTGATCAGATTTTAACATTGGTAAAGCGGGACACAATTGACCGGGGGTTTCTTGATTAAAAATTTGGTCTATATGGAGCAACAAAAAGTTTCATAGAACACAAAAAATAGTATTGTAATATATATATATTTTAATTTTAACGTAAGTACAATTTGCCAGGTACCCCCAGATGTCCCCCCAGATGTCCCTCCCTCCGGTCACCTTAACTGAGAATGGTTTTTCTTAAACTTGCACCTGCCTCCCCAGAAAGGGGAAAAATACAGAAATATAGATATTTCTACATACTTCAATGAGTAAAAAAAACAATCCCAGGGTTGAAAATATTCATTCTACTGATTATGTAGGGAGTATATTTTTGCATTTTAGCAGCAGTGGGACCTTTTGAAAATAAACCATTTCATAAAATCTCAGGGTTCTACACCCATGCTTTAGAATAAGCCTCAGTGAATTTGGTGGGATCTAAATCTAAGTAAATCTGCATTGGATTGGACAGTAAGACAACTTTACTCTTTTTTCCTTTCTTCCACAAAATGCTGATGTAGCGGATAAAGCTGCTAGAACCCACTGTCTTTAATGTTATCCCTATTCACATGGCCTTTGAAAGTTCACCGAAAATACTGCCTCTCATTCTGGAATGTAGGGCAGGATTATTCATATTTAACTCCTAACCTGAAATCTTAAATTTCTGCTACATTCCAGAACCCCAAAACATTCTCAGTTAATGTGCAAATGATCTTTTCCAGCACTCAATTCCTAAACTTTAGTCCAGAATCCCAGACTATAGAAATATAGTAACGTGAGTTAAGATTTGTCATTTCAGACACTCTGAGGGCATTAGCTACACATTTCCAACCTGATTTTCAAGATGTATTCCTTATATATGATTATACCTGACAAAGTATAAACTGCTAGCAGGAATTGAGGTAGGGCCTATCCAAAAACAAAGCAAATGTTAATTGTTTGATCTGTTACAAGGTTTGAATTGAAAAAAAATTACTTTTATTTATCTATTCACTTACTATCCAATCCTGGAACAATGCTTTATATCAACACAATGCAAACTTTATTCCAATTCTACAAAGACAAACATAGCATTTTAAAAGTTTGGTGAAGTTTCCAAAAATCTGTACGAGAATCACAACCCACAATGGGGAGTTGCCAGAAAAAATATTGCCCCAAACTTTTCCTAACCTGCTAAATTCTGCTGATTATGAAACCTTTCTGAGGTTCACACTGCAGCACAGGTACCTTTAGAAATTCACAACATGGAACTAATCCGTGCCACTGGCCCATTTCTGACACATTAACATTACAAGCGCTTGGGAAGAAATTAAGTGGGTCAAGAGTCTAAGAAATTCTTCAAAGAACAACCAAATTGTTGTATATGCCTCAGAGTTTCAAACTTAAAAGAAAGCCTTTTCTAAAGATGTTTTCTATCCATGCTAGAGAAAGAAAGCAATAATACAAAGCAAAGGGAGTAAGGGGACCAAGGGGTGCAGCCAATGGCTGTACATCAAGTCCCAAACTACAGGAGATGCTGTTCCTCCACCTCCTTTTTAACTGGAATCAACTGGTGCCCAAACCAGCCATAAAAATTATCTGAAGAAAGGAGGGGAATGGGATCAGCAAGTAAGTTGCACACAGTGAAAGAATGGAGCGTGCACAGACCCTTGTAACAACCTGTTTTGGTGTCTTATACCAAAATTTGGAGGGAGGAAACACAGAAATATGACTCTGGAATCCTCCATGCAAGTTTTGCACCCACAGCAGACTGGACTGGGGCCGAGCCAAGGGGAAAAGCAGCTATAAAAAGCCAAAGAAAACCAGAAGAAACAATACCCAGCAGGTAAATATCATTTAAGTAAAGAATTCATCCCAAATCCTTATCCTATGGAGTCATATGCATATTTCAACATGCTGGTACTAGATTCAGGTTTCATTTTACATTGAAAATGCTGAAATAGTTTTGTGTAAAATAACTAATTGATTTTATTTTATTATAAACATAAATTAGTTATTTTACATACAAAAAGCAATTTCATCGTTTTCAATGTAATATGTTTTTAGCCACCACAACCTGGATACTTGAGAAGATCATTCTATCTATTACATGCTTACCCTGCCATTCTTCAAAGAAGCTCAGGAAGTTTCGCCACTGAAGGTAATATTTAATGCTTTAGGAAAAGCATCTGCCTTTCAGGCTACCTGGATTTATTTATTTTATTTAAGCCCCACCCAACTGGGGCCCAAAGCAGCTTATGTTGTTCTCTTCTCCTCCGCCATTTTATCCCCCAACTCGCTGAGGCAGTTTAGGTGAGAGTATGTGAATGGCCTAAGCTTCCATGTACGTGAATGGCCTAAGCTTCCATGACAGAGTGGAGATTCAAACACAGGATTCCCAGATCCTAGTCCAACATTGTAACCACTACATCTCACTTGTCAGTCTATAGTAGATAAGAGATTCTGCTCCACAGAGATTCTACTTCACTATCCTTTTGACTCCAAAGCACAAAGTCACAGAGCTCACAATTTTTAAAGAGAATCCATTGTTTTCAACAAAAGGTAGCCTATACATTGTGATTAGTATTGTTTTCCTTTGCTGTTACAATTTCCTAGGAAGAAATGAATAGACCCAAGACCTACAAGTGCATCAAAGGCAAAATAGGATCCTGGAAAAGGTATATTAAAAATAAGATATATCTTTTTATAATGTAAGTAGTTCATTTTTTTTTTTTTACAAATAGCCCATATCAGTATATGATAAGAACTAATGTAAAATATTTCACTTCACCGGGGCAACACCATTGAGAATTTATAATAGTATAAGACGTAAATGGTGTCACCTTTTTAAAAGCACAGCCTACAAGACAGAGAATTCAGAAGAACTCCCTGGGCAGCTATGATTTTTTAAAATGCCAATTTCTATGCCAAATTCCACCCACAATTAATTTTAATGATCACATTGCAGTCTTAAAATGTAGAACTACAGACCCTGTACTAGCTTGTGAAGATGTCATATGTAAACTTTAAAGTTTAAAAAAATCAGAAGAAAATTAATGAAGGTTCTGTTAATGTATTATGAGTATACAAAATCATGCTGAAATTAAATTAAAATGCAGTACTTTTATACCCAATTTGGAAAGACTTGACTATATGAAAGACTATTAGTGTGACATTATTATACAGTCATTCTACAATTTAGTGATTCCGTTAATAATAATTTGGTAGCCTGATAAGTATCTGTTAATATCCAACAGTATCTGACCTTGCATAAATATAATGGAAGACCCCAGAATTGGTGGCATCCTGCCTTTTTAAAATATATTATGGTGTGATCATATCAACACAATCACAAATTTCATTTAGGAACTGGAACCCCTTGCCGTACACTGTAACCACATTTGAAAACTAGCTTGGATGTTATTGTTTCCATTTCAGTTTTTTTTAATTAAACTGTTTATCTCTGAAGTTACTGATAAAACCAAGAAGAACTGACCATTATAACATCTGTAAAAAAAATTATTACAATTTTAATTGTTCCAGAAGGGCTAACTGACATTAGTTTTGCAACCCTTTGTTTCAGTGCTACTAAATGATGCTTTATAGTTGACCAGCTCTAATCCCTTGGAATAATGTGCACTGTAAGAGGGACCCTAGTGAAGACACAAAGGTCATTAGAAGGAAATGCAGGTGGATGGATGGGTGGGGTGGAATCTTTAGGAGACCACCAACATGCTATTGGTGCTCCCAGTATAACTTTGCCTGAGCACCTGAGATGCTGTGCCACTTCTTCTGAACCTTCCTGAGTCACACTGCTGCCAAAGAATGGTCCTAGAGTGAACTGTGTTGCTATATCCCCTTTCCCCACTATTCTACCACTTTTCCTATACTCCACTGTTTCCAAGTACAATTCAGCTGTAGACACAAGAACCGGGATACATCAGCATAGACATCACAAAACTTTTCAGCTGTTTCCCCAGGTGGCATCAAAACAAAGCTGGCTGCTACTGACCAACTCTTAGTTTTGCCATGGGTGGGCTGACAATTGCTGACGAACAAAATAATACTATTCTTGTACTATATTTTATAGATATTAAAGTTGGGTCCAAACTTTATGGTCATTGGATTTGGTATCTAAGGGAGAGTGAGCCGAGGAGTGGAAAGCCACTTCTGGATAGACCCATTGACAATAATCTTCATAAGTTTTGAAAAACTGCTTTGTTTCTGCTGCAAACTGAACAAACAGCGGAGGTACATATAACAGGACTCAAAAGGTTCACATACAGCATGTGCCAGGGGGCTGTCTATTTTCCTACTCAACACTTTGCTCACAAGGTATTTTGATTTTAAACGCACAAGCAAAATCCCCAGCACAACCCAAGGTTACCAATTTTGGTTTTGAACTAAAAGCAAACGGCCTGAAACATGGGGCTACATGTTCCCATGCCTAATGTTAAAAGGAGTAGGGGGGAAAGAAAGCATTTTTCTGAAGTCTTCATTTCAGACAGTCAATAAGATGCAGTCCTGCACAGTGCCAGCAACACAAGTACGTTCCTGTCTTCCTATTCTCACTCTTCCAGGAACATATAAGTTACTGCGGCTGGGAAAGCCTCCACTACTTGCCTATCATGCAATGAGTTAAGGGTCACCATTTTCTCAAACTGAAAAGTCGATGCCGGAAGCAAAATTAGCACATCCGCCATATGGTACAGTTCTTAGATCAATGTGTCTGGGGTTTCCAGCTTATCTGAGGCTTTACTTGTGACCTCAATAGCCAATTCAGCCATCATGTGCACGAAAGACTTTTGAAAAACAACTAGGGGAGTAACTTTTATCAGTAGAGGGGATGGCTCTTACTCTTAATGGAAAAGGTGGTAAAGCAGCCCTCTGTGTGCTCTACCAGAGATGTCTTCCTCCCGCTCCATAGGAAATATTTCAATGTGCAGAATTTATATCACTGTGCTAAACAAAGAACTGGGTCCATGTCAATATTCAACTACTGCTTTTACGTTTGCATTGTACAACTGTGGTGATGAGGGAGACACAGTTATGCATCAGTCCAAACAGCATAAGACGAACACGCTCAAAACAATGAGAAGGAAGCCGGTTCCACCTTCACCAACACTGATGTTCTCTTCAGTGTACAAAGAAGCACATCACCAATGTCTCCCATGACAGTATAATGAATTATATCATCTCACTAAAACTATATATATATAAACCCAAATAGCTGGTTGCAGCATTAATGTCTTAATAACAACAGTTACTAAAAAAACTATCCATATCTGCAAAGCTATTTTCGCCTAGTTTTTACCATAAATACGAATTTTCGATAACAAGATGAAGTAAACTAAAAACTACTTCCATTACTCTGCATTTTCTCAAAGTCTAAAAATTGGTAGAGTATGTGACAGGTCCATCTCATTTTTCTTAATGATGTTTTTATTATTCTTTCACCCAATTAAAACAGAAATGGATATTGCATCTTCTGACTGTATAATTGTTATTGTAATCTGTTTTCGATCACTGCTTGGGAAATTGGTCCAAAACAACATAAACTATCCACAGCCTCAAAATACAAGTCATTTTCTTTTACTACGACACTTAAGGAAACATCTATCATGCTGCTCTGCAAGCATGTGAGTATTATGGCAAAAAAGTTATTTGTAAGTTAGAAAAAGACATTATGAAAGGCACCTTTTACTGCAAAGTAACACATAACTCATAACAGAGAATTTTATTCCTTAATAGCCAATAAAATACAAAATATCAAATCTAAGAAATATGCATATCCAGCTCGAACATAAATAATGCAAATGAACAATCTAAAATATGAGCATATTTCTTTAAAAATATATAGGTTATTCAAAGGGCACAGATCATTTTTAGTATAACTCCATCAGCACTATTTATCTTTGTAAAAAAAAAATCCTAAACATTACATCATCGCAGCTCTGAACACAATAGGTTAGATCCAAAGCCATCCTCCACTAGCAGAAGAGTGAGGGATAATTTTATACCAACCCCCCTCCCCCCGGCCAACTGCAGATCCCCATGCCAACCCCCAATATGCTCATGAGGGTTCTCCAGCCCTTGGAGCAGCATTCTAGTGAGCAGAGTGAGCTGTGCCATCCAACCTATTGGTGTTTCAGTTTGAATGGCCATGAATATACACCAGTAAGTCTCTCATTAATAGCTGCTGGATAAGTGTTGTTCAGATCAAGAGAATTGCTATGGGCCATAGCCACTGTTTTTCTGGCCTACATTATGATGCCAATGGAAGCGATTGCCCAACAAAAGTTGGGACAGCTCACTAGTGTGAACTAGTCAAAAATTACAGGATATAGAGTTCTCTTGTACATTCTCTAACAAAAATAATCTTTTGTTCATATACAAAGGGAATCAAATCATATACACTATAATCTTATTACTCTTAGATGTTAAAATGGGTACCCTTGACCACAGCTTCAGTAACACTTAATGAAAGGCCTGAACTGTGTTAAGAAAAAAAACACAATCCATCTGTGGGCAACAATATTCCTATCACTACTGCACATATACAGAATTATTAATTTCTCACAGTACAGCATGGTATAAATCTCAGAACATGAAACCTTGCCTGATCCCACCTTCACAGAGGCAGAACAATCCTACCTACATTAAATACCGCTAATCTTCACTTCACACAATAAAACCACAAATCCTTTCCTGCATTGTTTGAGATGAACCTTATAACATGCAAGATGACTAAATATATCTGCTTCATTCACCACATGAACACTCTGCAAGAAGCCATAACTTATTTCTGCAGCAAATGTGTCATTTTTTAAAAAGACACACACATAAAACATGTGGAGATGCCTAGCACTTTACAGGTTAACTGTGAAAACATTCTGTAAACAGTAATTTCTATAATGAAACAACGTTAAAATGCTGAGGTCTTTGCTTGTCGATTTTCACAGATTTTTCACTGAAGTTTTCACACTGCCATAAGACTCAGAGGTAAAGGAGAACCTCTAGTTTTTTCAGTCTTATTCCCATACTAAATACTTTTTAAAAATTGCAGCTTTATTTACAAAATAGTTTTATTTGGTACACAGATAGGCCTATTATGCACGGAGTGGAAGGTCCGCATTCGGGATGGAATGGCGGTGGCTAAAATCACCAATTATGCACGCTGCAGGCAGCAACCGAGCGCAGAGTCAATGTATGCCACCGAAAAAGCTGGGCTACCAGGGCACAACCAGAAGTGGCTCCAGATTGGCTGTGTGCATGATTGGCTGCTCTGGGTTTTGCCGCCGTTGCGTTCCATCCCGTGCGTAAGCGGTATGCTTCGCTTTTTCCTCCTCCGCGTTCTTCATGCCGCCGTTTCAGCAGCAGTGCATAATAGGCCATAGAGATGACCTCTTACTATTGGGCTGACTTGATGAGAAACTCACATTGGCTTGTGGCATTTACAGACACACACACACACACACAAACAGTGACAGTAACAAAAAGGTAGGGCAATCCAATGCAGGTCAGATACATCTAAATATTATTGAACTCTAAATAATTAAGCACATTGTTGAGTATTTAATGGCCCTGATTTCAATGAAGTTAGGCACGCTTCAGTTGCTCTAGAATATGTGCAGAGCTCCAACCTGCTTTATGATTCTCAGTTTTTCCAGAAATCATCTTGGAAGGAAAATAGCGTGAAAAAAATAGTTTTAACATGTCTGAATGAATCAGATTATACAAAGGCTCAAATTAGCCCTCATTTGTTAATCTCAGCAAATATTTTTTTTAAGAAACTTATCTAATAGATAATTACAACAAGAAAGGGCAGTGTTTTACATGTTATAGTAATTATGGGAAACACCATGCAACTCTGAGCCAGCCAACCTTTCTAGATACCTCTATGCTTCATACATTTACTGCAGAGCACACCAGCGCAACATGATAGTCTTCCACAACAATTGTAGCATGAAACACTGCCTTAAGTCAGATGTGAGAGGAACTGGAGTAAGATGTTTGGAATACACAGCAAGACATCCTCACATTTATTCAGGATTGCCATGTTTTCCACAGTTACCACTGCAGTGGTTCCAAAATTAAAAGAATATTGTAAGAATTGATAATAGTAAGGTGATTCACCTCATACAAGGCCTCCAAGAAATAGTTACTGTGAATACTTGGAAAAAATGTCAGAGTAGAAGATGTCGCTGTGGATCTTCTTTTTTCAGCCCCCAAATCAATTGCAACTCATTCTTACAGAGACACAAGATAAATGTTTAGCTCTCTGTGATGAGCGCTTAGCTTAAATATGGTGGGAAAGTTCAGCATGGCAAGAGATAATTAAGTATACTTCTCTGAAATCATCAGCTCCTCAAATGTTTGTCAGTTGTGGCTTTAGCTCTTAAAACAGTTTCACATAGAATGCCTTGATACAAAAGTGCATCTGTTTCCGTAGAGTTTATACAGTAGGAACCAATTAACATAAGATTGATTCATCATTTATCCTCGAAAAAGAGTTATATTTTAAGTTCGGAGCTACTATTTGCTGTTGCCGAGAAAGTACTTTCCCTTTTAGACAGCATTATCAATTCTTTCTCTATCACTCTCACACACCCACACAGAGACGCTGCATCTACTAAACACTGCCTTGAGTTGTAAAACACCTTCAGGAAGTCAATCAGTATCTTGGTGCTGCTCAAAGATATGTCTCTAAACTTGAAATGCTATTAACTAATGCCAAATACAGAAAATAAACCCCTATCTTCTGAGAAGCTACAGGATTAAACTGCCTGGTGTCTTGAAGTACTATGCCCCCCCCCCATTTTAAATTCAAAATTATTGCCAAAGACAACACTGGGATATGAGAAAATGCACTGTTCCAGTAATGAAACATTATTGCAAGTTCTTGCATTCATGTTAAAGAGATGCAACATTTAAAAACAAAAGCAAGGCCTCATTCTCCATATACCAACTTTTTCTCCATCTGGAATGCTTTGGAGGAAAAAAACCTGTAGATTAGTTCAGAATTTTATCACCATACATTCTACAGTGGCCCTTTTCCTGTCACTGAAGTCCTATGTTCACACATACAGAACTGTCAAACTTTGCAATATTTCTTTTTCCTCCAGCACCTAAAGTCATTAATGATGAAATTGAAATTAGTATCTACAGTAATCATGCACGGCTATTAGGATGTCTTCCACTGTTACTGGAATGGATCGTTGCATTATATTTCCTTTATGGTATGGACAGAAAGGTGACATTTATTATAAGCACCTAATAAACTACTGTGTTTTTTAAATTCTCTGAAATACATAGTTTGCTTAAGAGCATAGATCTCTTTTGTGCACTCCTCACAGCATTAATTCCTTCATTGTGTGCAATTTACTTGGGAAGAAGCCCCATTGATTTCAGAGAATCTAGCTTTCAAGTGTAAGGATTAGTCTGCACGCGCAAAAGGTATAGTGAGAAAAGCAGGAACTGCTACATTCACCAATCCAATACATTGTATTTGGACATGAATCCAAATTGTATTTTTATAGACACCATTTCCGAATATACAAACTTAGGGCTTTGTTCCGACGGGATATGAAAAATGTCATATATGAATGGCCAGTGCATTAAACAGGACATTTCAGTTAGCAGAACAGCAAGCGTGACTTTGTGGCTTGAACTAAATACCAACATCAATGCTTGCTTAGGCCTTACAAGCGTAAGATATCCCTCTAACACAACAGACTGCAAAAGTAGTACTGCAAGAACAGCTAGATTTGAGCCCAGTAGCACCATAAAGACCAACAAGGGTAGAGAGCTTATAGCCTGAAAATTTGTTGTCTTTCAAGCCAAGCTATTCTACCACAAACCAACTCGGCTATCCTCGGCTACTTGTCAACTTTTGCAAGAAAAGCCATCAATTGAAAGCAAATTGTGTTAACGGTTGTTACAAACAACATTCAATCAGCACCTCCTGTTTGCCTTTGATATACCCTACTGAATGCACCAAACAGAAGTAATGTTTTAGAAATATGTTAATAATAATAACGGGCAACAACATCCTCTCTTAGACCCTGCTCTGCCTACTACCAGTATGATTCAAGTGTTAACAGTGATATGCTAGGCCTTAAAGCAAAGCCTGTGATCCGACTCGGACGTAGCTAGTACTGAATTCAATGGGGCTCACTTCTGGGCAAACATGCGTATGACATGATTCTATACCCGACACCTTTTGCCAGACATTTAAAACTCAATTGACATTTGTCTGACATTTATACAATATACCTAGTTTGTGGGAAGGGGGATTGTTGATATAGTTCATTAAAGAATATGTACCAAAAAGTTGGTTTTCTAGTCCAACAGTAAAGTAAAACGGCATAAAATAGGTTTCTGTATATATACAGACCCCAGCAATCCTTCAATCAAACTCAAATATGCAGAATCTAGTAATATTAGGTGTATAGCTGAATCAGAAACAAGACCCTATAGGAAATGATTGGGCAAATGAAATATGACATGGTCTCCAACAGCCTGTGCCAGATTTGGGGATTGACCTGTGGAATTCACTTTACAGTTTAGAATGCATAAAAGGGCAAAAGGCAATTTGTTTGAAAATAACCTCCCCCAATTTCAACAGAGCCTGCTCCCACCAAGTAGTAAGATAAGGATCACAGCCTTAGATTATAAAACTGAACTGTGCTTGAATTCCTCAGATTCACGTTTTTCCATCTCTAAGAATTAACATAATGGTACGTGAAGCGCCATGATCACGGATACATTTTAATCAGGATTTTTACAAATTCCAGCTTTCTGGTCATTAATCACCCTTTTTCCAAGTCCTTATGGAGCGCATTACTAACTGAGGGAGGACGCCAATTCTGGTAAGTGAATGTTACCCAGCAGGGATATAAAGCTGTCAACACCACAGAACTCTTGCTTGCTCTAACCTCTCTCTCAGGCATCATATGCGTTTTAAAGAGATACTCGCCTTTTTCTCCAATAGACTTTCTATAAAAGCTGCCACTCATGAATATCGCAGCACTTCTGTTTTATTACATACACGTTTAAAACAGACCACTTAGATAACAACAGGTTTGTCCTGAGAAACTGCTGGAACACGCAAGGCAAAAAAACTTAACCCTCACAAGGGCAGCTTAACTGGCGTGTAAACAAGCACAAAATTGGAAAATCCCAAGGGGACAGAACTACTAGGCCACATGATCCATCTTAAACAAAAGTTTACATTTTCTACTGAAATCCAGAAAAGATTTTAACTCTAGAACACCCAATATACCAAAAGAATATCTTTCTGTAAATTGTTTTACAATACTTTTTTTTTAAAAAAGCATCTTGCAACAACATAGCCTTGAATTTTTCCGCTTGCTTAAAAAGTATCAGCGATGATAAGTACATACTGATATTTTAATTACTACTTTCTTAAAGGAAAGCTTAAGAATATATTCTAATCAAATACTGAGCATTAAAACTGAAAGTACTGGGAACCAATATTTTTAAAAGAAACATGTAAGAACTAAAGCTTTAGAGCCACCATATTTTAAAAGCTATTTAGAATCAAGTAACGTCTCTTTCAGACACACTATGTGAGAAAATTGTAGGCAGTCCTTTCAATATAGTTGCTATTTGTAAAACAATCCTTTACTGTAGTTAGAAAGCATACTGCTATTGCATTTTACAGGCCAGAGATTTGCGCATGTCACAACAGTTTCCTTTTGGGATGGATTTTCTCCTTCAATCTAATTAGATATCACTGTTCTAGTTACAAAAGGACAGAATTTTGTACCATTTCAAATTTGTCTTTGGAAATCACATACGCTTTCAATAAAAACACGTGTCATGATCTGAAGATAATACAAATGGCAAATAATTTGTTTATCAAAGTCTTTAGAAGGACAGTGGCCAAAAGCCTCTCACAGCTAATGTAATTATCCTAAAGGCTCTTCTAAAATAAAATAAATACAAAATAATGACATCTTTGCCTGAATAAAGCAATGTATTTTGCTACTACTTAACCAAACAGTGAGTATTGCTGATCTGAAAATAAGCTATGCCCTTTTTTCCGCCTCTCCTTCATACATCATGAACAGAAGCCAACAAACAAGAATCTGCCAACAAAACAAGGTTTGAAAAACCCTGCAGTATGACTTTGTTATTTGAATCAGTAATAGTAAATGAAAAGGTAACACTCTTATAACATGGCCTTGAGGAACTAAGGTTTTCACATACAGCTGAATTAAACTGGCCATTCTATTCCTCAGCTGATTCAATCTTTGCCACTGATACGATCAAAAGCCCTTAGGAACTTCTTATACAAAAGCACACTTGCAATTAGAACGCTTGTGTAAGCCAAAATTTTAGGATAAGCCTTCTGCAATTAAGTGTGCATTTAGCAAATTATTAGAGGACATTAAGATACATTTACAATCTTTTCCGAAAGGTAAAGGAGCTGAAACATTTCGAAACAATTCTGATCCGCTCTAAGATTAATTGTCGAGCATTCACAATCAACTGCAAACTTTTTAATTTAGTGCCCTTCTATGACAGTTATTATTTTCTAATATGAAGATTGAAGTGTTTAACTTCAAATTTTCTTTTTCCTTTTGTCCATAAGTGTACAACGGTAAGAGTTACCGAGGAAAAGATATGCATTCACAATTAAAGCTCTATGTTAAATATTCTTACCTAAAGCAATCTCAGAACACGGGGTGGGAGGGGGGTGTTCAGCTGCATGCTCTTGCCAATCTTCAGTAATTGCTAACTTGTCTAAGCAAAATGTGTTTAGCACTGTACTGTTAAAAACTAATGCAATGGCACTTTGCCACACTGTTCCACTTGCTCAAAAATCTACCTAAGGTATATTTTTGCTTCAGTGTTATGCAATAAGAATTCTGTTCATCAGTACGGGTGAGTTTGCTGCATGTTTTCAAAAACGGCCTACTTGCTAGTTTTGTTCTTTTTCTTTACCCCATTACAGCATTCAAGCAGTTTAAACACACTCTGAGGGAAAGGCTCTTCATGTGACAAAATAAATCAAGGTCTTTACGCGCCTTTGGTTCTGGGATGTTAAGAAAATCTTCTACTGAAGGCAATGGAAGTAAAACCACACCCGAGGACACAAAGCTCAAGAGTGCCAAGGAAGCAAGATAAAATAGTTATAACCTCCGTGAAGCAACTATTAGTACAAAAAAAAGTAATCCACTGTCACTACCGTTAAAAAGCAGCATGGTCTTTGGCTTCTTAAGGAGATACCTCTATAGCCATAATCTGCTGTATATATTTTCTTGAAGGTATTGTGCACAAATTACGACAAAACTTACAGTAAGCATGCTGGAGATCACCGTCCCTAAAAATTCATTTCTAATACCAAAATTTCAAGTATACACAGTAGCAGCAGCGAAGTTTCCCCTTTTTTGTCACAATGACTGATAGAACTACAGAGGAAAATGTTATTCCAGTTTTAAGACCATTCGTTTTGATAGGCTGAGAGTGGAACAATTTTGTACAGGATTGCACTATACAGCTCTACTGAAACACAGCGAACTTCAGGCTATTATAAAAACAAAAGATTTCAAATTAGCTGCCTTAAGTTTATATAAGGCACCTAGCAAAGATTTAAAATTCTAGGATAAGAATTAGGAGCCCTTTTAAAATACTAACTGCTTTATCACTTGGTCAGACACAGCCTTATTTAGAACGCATCGGAGACATGAAAACCCACAAAGTATTTGTTTAAAAAAACCTCCCAAGCCTTCTTGTTCACCTTTCTAAGAAAGAGGCAAATAAACGAGCAAATAAAAGCTTGCCAGGCCAGGCAAAGTGTGAAGTCAGCCAGCTAATACCTCTATATAGAATGGCAAAATGCCCAAAGGATGCCAGCCCTCTGTGTAAGCTGTTTTCCTCTCATGAGACTGTTTAGTTACTGATGAGAGGCCAACCAGGCATCAAAAGGCTACCTTGGATTTTCTTCCTGTAATCCTACACCAAGACACTCAAGCTTCACTAAGCTGAACCCTGACACCCTGTGCCATGAGACCTCCACTGCCAGTCTGCCATGTATACACTAGTTAGACTAGGTTTGTTACCTCCCAGTGATTTGGTGACAGAGCCGTTGGGCCTCCCTCGGGCTCCCACTGGGCTGCCATTCTGTTCCAGCCTGGCCACCTTCACCGGGGGAGGACCTTTGACTTCAGGGCTGCCACTCCCTCTGTCCGGGCTCTCCCTCAGACAGGGACTCTCACTTCTCCGGTCCATACTACTTGGAGTTGGAGACAGCGTTCCCACAGGAAGATCACAATAAAACGAGCAAGGACCTAAGGAGAGAAAGACGGAGAGAGAGGGAGAGAGGAAAACAAAATAGCATCACTTCTGAAACATCCAAACAAACCATTCCGAGCACCTCTACCTTTGTTCTTAGCAGGAATCACTGTGATCCACATCACATAAGAGAGCCCTCCAGAACACGCTTGGCTATTCCACCTGACTTAGTAGGCTGCCTACGATGCCCGGAGAGCCAGCAGCCAGCACAGAAAGCTTCGCTGAAGTTGATCGTTCATTGAGCTTCAGCTTTATAAGCCGAGCTATTACCGGAGCTCTTTATGCGCCTGGGCTTTCCGTCTTTGGGATAGAGAGGACGATTTAGAAAAGCCAGGGACTCAAGCAAACAAATCTATTGAGCAGCAAGCAGACAGCACTCAAGTGGCTAATGCATCTCAGATGGCACGTGAATAAAAACAGGGTTCCAGGCATGCACCTAGTCATGCATTTTAAAAGCGGCTCTGGGCTGCACGAGCTATGCCGGAACCGCAGGCCAAACTCACGCGCCAGCGAAGCCCATTTCAAGTGGCCACCCCAATTCCCAAGACTTAAAAAAGAAAGTAAATTCTCCCCAAAGCAACAGAAGTCAGCCAGCTCTGGAAACTGAACCGCTTCAAGGCTCATCTTGAATTTGTTATTTGCCCCCCCCCAAAAAAAAAACAGAAATCAAGTTCAGCTTAGCTCTGAAAACTTTCTCCTCCGCTCCTCCCAGCAGGACTTGCAAGTCCTAGTGCCAGGACTGATAGATCGGTTCAATATTTCCAGCCGAAACACTCTCTCTAGCAGCTTGCGTTTGCAAGCTTGACTACACAATATCGCAAAGCAAAAAGAGAGAGAGAGGAAATAGGGCTGGAGAGGTTTAGGAAACGAGCCACACAGAAACGATAATAGGAATTAATATGTAAAAGAATAATACTCCAACCAGACGCCCCTCAGATCCAATTATTATCTAGTTACCAGTCAACCTCTCTTTCCCACCCCTCCATTTTAGCTTCCTGACAGAAATCTTTGGAGAGCATCACCCTCGATTTCCATGGGCTCTCCTGGAGTACTTACTGCTTATAGTCTGTCCGTAACTTGGCTGAGCAGGGCTCTGTCCATGGATCAAAAGTAGAGAATCCAGGGTGGAAAGTTTTCTTGGTTCCTTCTTGAACCTTCCGATTTCTTCCTTGTCTTATTTTGTCTCCCCACCCCTCCCCCTTCTCTCCCAGTTCCTCCAAGTTTTGTGTTTTATTTTTTTTGGGGGGGTGGGGTTTTTAAAACGTCCTCTGGTTCAGGACGCCTCTCTCTGTCTCTCTTCTTGTTCCACAGCTCTCTTGAAAGTTGAGGGGGGGGAAAGCTTTTCCAAAAAAGGGCACCCGAGGTGGTGGAATGGGGGGGGAGGGATTGGGGGGGGAGAAAGGAGGAGGGGGCGAGAGGGGGAAAGGGGGGCTAGGGTTTCTCCCACCTTCCGCAAAAAAAGGGGGGGAAAGGACTCGAGAGAGGGGAGGGGGGAGAAGAAAAGGGGGTGGAGAGGCTGCCTCTAAAGGGGGCCGCTATCCGGAGCCCGGCGAAAGAAGCGGCAGCCGCAAGAGCCGGGCAGCAGCAGCAGCTGCTCCGCCGCCCGCCCGAGAGCCCAGCAGCGCCCGATGTGTCACTTCCAGTCCCTCCGCCTGCCAGGAGGCAGCAGCGGCAGCAGCAGCGCGGGATTCGCCAGAGAGGAGACAAATGGTTATTAGTTGCGTTGAGTCATCAGGCAAAGTGAGTCCTTTTCTGGGGTTGTCCTTCCTTCCTTCCTTCCCTCCCTCCCTGGCTGGCTTGGGGGGGATCTTTGTTGTTGCCGGTGGGTGGCGAGGATCTCCCCCCACCCACCCCACCCCTTTCTCCTCCCGGCTCCCGGAATCCAAGAGCACGACCGCTCCCTCCCCCCTCCTCCCCGGATCACACCCCCCCTCCCGCCCCCGACGCGGTATCCTCCGCTCCAGGGAGGGCAGGCGCCTCAGTGGCAATGGGGCTTTGGGGCAGCAGGGGGGGGCAGAGGGGGGCCGGCCCAATTGCTCCTGCTGCTGCTGGTGGTGCTCCAGCCGCCAGGCTCGGGAGGGAAGGAAGGAAGGAAGAGGCGCCCCACCACCCCGCAAGCGCAATCGATAGCTGGTCGATCGAGGGACCCGCGGCGGCTCAGCAGCGCGTCCAGACGATCAGGAAGCAAAGTTTGCAGCCAGGGGGAGGGGGAGGGAAGGAGAGGGGTTGGGAATGGGGGGCGGCGCACGCAGGCTCGGCTCTTCCTCCTCCCCGCGCGGGTAGCCCGCGGCGGCCGCCTCAAAACAAACGCACATGGCCCTGCCCCTCCCTTCTCCGAGGGGGCGGGGCGAGCGGCCCGCAGAGAGGCAGGCAGGCCCCGCCCCCACCGACCTTGAGGGAGGCGGGGCTTTCCCCCTCAGGCGCCTAACGGTCCGCGTGACACCCCTCTGAAAACCGCGGGGGGGGGGCGTTCTAGGATTGGGGGCCACTGTGGTGTGACGGGAGGAGTACGAGGGAACCGGCGTCGCCTCGCCCTTGTCGGGGGAGGGCAAAAAACAGCGGCGCGGCGGGCGGGAGTCGAAGCCGAAGTTGGGGCCGCCGTCCGCCGCTCCAAGCAACGGCCGCCAACGCCTCTGCCCCGCGCGCAACTTCGGGGGAGCGAAGCCCTCGCGCCCGGCCAGCGTTTGTGGTGGAGCGAGGAGGGATCCCGCCTCCCCGGAGCGCGCGGCATGCGGCGGCTCCCGCCTCGCGCGCCTGTCACTCAAGCGCGCCCTCGCGGCGACTCCTGGGGAGGGGGGAAAAAACAAGCTGCGCGTGCGCGCTTGCGAACGGAGGCGGCGGGCACAGTGGCCCGGACCCTTAGGAGCGTGAGCGTGTTTTGTTTTTTGACGGTGGCGCCGGAGGGTCAAAAACAAACACCTTGGTACCGTGGGGTGAGAGACACGTCTGTCTGCGTGTGGGATTTTTTTTTTTAATTATGACTAACGCTGCCTAAAGTCTGCTTAACGCTCACCAATATGCACGCTACCCAAGGAGAGGGGCCGAGCTCTCCACATTCCGCACACGTTGGACAATGCACTTCAGAAGTAGGTTGTCCTGCGATTTCACAGGGGGGAAACCCCGCTGCAGCGCGCACGGCAATTGCATTCTCCAGCGTGTGTGGGACGGGATAACCCCCTTTTTTTCCTGCAAAACCTAGGCCGTTGGGAGGCTCTCCCCGGCTCTCTTGAGCGATGCAGAACGACCATTAGGGCGAAGTCACAGGCGCACGCGAAAGGAGCTGCCCACAATGCCGCTTGAGCGGTCTCCCAGGCGCCGCTGCACTCCGACTTTGTACTCCGACGACCTTCCCGAGCCAGATCTCCCCCTCCTATGAAAAGGCAGCGCAGGCCTCTCGGAGGAGGAATGGTGGGAGCGAGTTGGAAACGCTGACCGAAAAAGAGGGCTGCAAGCAAAGGACCAAACCGCCCCCGCTTTCTCCGGCCCCGATTCCCGCAGCTGGCTCGCCTGGCCGGGGACGATGGCGCCGCTCCCTGCCGTGCTCGGGAGCC
Source organism: Paroedura picta (assembly GCF_049243985.1). Taxonomy (NCBI): domain Eukaryota; kingdom Metazoa; phylum Chordata; class Lepidosauria; order Squamata; family Gekkonidae; genus Paroedura; species Paroedura picta. Next base: position 20,686,558 of record NC_135370.1, on the reverse strand, counting down.
AGATCCCCTTCCTCTCACCAGCGCGCACGGCTCCGCACCCTCCTCTCCCATGCCACCGGCGCCCTCCTGCCCCCGCACGCTCCTCCCTCCAGTTCGGGTCCCCTCTTCGCCAGGCCTACGCTGCGCACCAAAGGTTGGCGCGCATCTGGACGTGGGCGTGGGGGGCGCAAAAGCCCGACTCCGAGACCTTGGCGAGCCCTCCTCCGCGGCCCAGTCGGAGGGCCCACGGTGGCGTCGCGGGGCTCGGCCGCTGCGGGAGCCTTTCCACGCAACGTCTCTCCATTTGCCGGCTGCTGGTCCTCCGGCTCCTTGGCCGCGCTCGGCCCGCGGAGGGTGCAGACATCGAGCCGTGCCCGAGCGCTTCCAGGCGCCCCGCAGGGTGATCAAGGATCCGTGCTGCCTCCCCCCGACCCGCAGCAACGCTGGGGCACAAGGCCAGGACGAGCTGGCTGAGCCGTCCGTAACAGGGCGGCCCTTGCAGAACTGCGAGCTGAAGGCGCTTCCGAGCGCGGCCAAGGACGACGGCAGAGGCTGCGCACTGAGAGAAGGGGCTGAGGCCGGCGGCTCGAGGGCCGGGTGCTCCCTCCCCCCCCCCCGACCTTTTCCGACAGAGGTGACAGGCAGGTTCCCCGGCCGGGCTCTTTCCACGGTGCCCGCCCCTCCCCCTGGCCAGGATCGGCCTCCTTTCGCCGCCCAGCTCGGGCCCAGCCCCGGCCGATGTCCTAGAGCTGGAATCTTTTATAAGGATTGGGGGGGGGGGGGTGCTGCAGGATCCAGCGGCTCCCCGGCTCACTTCGAATCGCGCCCCCGTTGCAATGCGGTCATCGAATTCGTTGGCGCCAGTTCCAAAATCCGGCGCGAGCCTGGCGCTTCGGCTGTCGCTTTGCAGCCCCGATCCGTCTAGCCAACGTCAGGTTTGGCGAAGGCCGTGGCTGTGCTCCCAGGAAACCACGCGCCCGGGCCCCGATCCGGTCTGGGCGAGGAGAGGGAGTTCCATTCCGCCGCGCAAAACTCTCCCGTGCCCGATCAACACCTAGCTTTGATTTGCGGGGTGTGTGTGTGGGGGGGGGGGTTCATTGTGTTCTGATAAATTACCCTAAAACGCTCAACACCAGAGGCGAAATAAACGGCCGCGACCGCCAGTTCCTAAAACACACGCAGATCCTACTCGTGCGCGTTAAAGCCAGTTTCTGCTTCGAATTACGTGGGGTTTCCTTGGCTGATATTCCGCGCCCCTTCCCCGTTAGTTCAAAGTCAGTGGCAATTTATATATATACACACTCATAAAATCAAATTCTGGTTCATTACTCTTTTAAAAACTTATTTTTCAGCATTTCGAAATCGAAACTACTTTGGATGGTTGCGAAAAGCTAAGGCAAGGGTTTGGGGTTTTTAGGGTGAATACACGGGCAGAGAGAGTTTTCTGTACATGTGAAAATCCTTTTTAAAGATCCCGAGGGTGGGAATCCGGCTCGCCTTTGAAGCGGTTCCCTTTCGCGATCGGTGCGGCAGGCCGAGCCTCGGGGGAGATTCCGAAGGCGAGGGCAGGGCAGATGCCCGCTCGGGGAAAGAAAGCTGCCCCGGGCTACCTTCCGCAGCTTTCTGGGCCTCCTTTGGCCGTCGGGGCCTTGCAGAGCGGCGACGGGTTCCCCCAGCAGCCACGACAGGGAGGCCGCCGGGCCCCTCCGGCCTTCGGGTTGGGACGCCGCAAAGGCGGACTTTCCTCCGGGTCGTCTGCCTGGGCTCCCACCCGTCGGGCCTGCCGGGCCGACCCAAGGAGAAGCACGCACAACGGGCAGGCTAGGCCGGCTCGGCGCCAAAGGAAGGAGAGGAACGCCGCGGTCCCGTGGAGGCTGCTCGGGCGCAAGGAACGGCGCCGAAGGCTGGGGCTCGGCCGTCGGGGCAGGGCGCCTCGCCGTCGAGGGCGCGCCAGGTGCAGCCACGTGAGCTTCCCTGGCGGGGGGCGGCGGGACAAAGGTGCCACCACCTCCTGGCACCTGCTCAGAAGTGGGGGGAAGGCCTGGGGGCGGGTGCCCGGCGAGGCACGGGGGAAGAGCGGCAGGGCGGGCCAGAGTGCGGCCCCCGCGGAGGGCCTCGAGGCCAGTGTTTCAGCGCGCCCACCGCCTTCCCCTGGCGGCTTCCCGGGGCTCCAAGGAAAGGCCGACGGGCCATAGCATGGCCTGGGCCTAGAGCGCCTCCCCGGCGAGGGGTGGGGGGCTAGGTTGGCAGGCCCCTCGGGGACTGCGGCCCGAGGGTCTGGACCTGGCCTGGCGTTCGCCAGCACGTTTGGAAGGGGGAACCCGACGAGTGGGGAGCAGGACCCGCTGAGCCTCCGCCAGGCGTCGGGCCCTCTCTGGAGGCGCGGAGGAGGGCGCCAGAAGTGCCGGCGCTGGGCCTTGAGGCCGAGAAGAGAAGCGTGAGCTTGGCCGGCCCGGCTTCCCTCGGCCCGGCGCCGCTCGGCCCCACTTCCGTAGGCAGCTCCCGGGCCCGATCCTGCTTTCTCACGCAGCCCCGCCGGCTCCGAAGTTCAGGGCGGCGGGGAAGGGGAAGGCGCGCCGAGTTCGCTTCGCCTTCGCGCAGCGCCATCGCGCGGTCTAGCCGGGGGAGGCGCAAAGCGCCTGTGCGCCGGAGCCCGGCCGCGCGAGAATCCCCGAGGCGATTTCGGTTTCGTGGGGAACCGAACCGCTTCCTCCCCTTCTCCGTGGCGGCAAACTGCAGGCATATCTCTAGGGGGATCCCGTGCAACGGCTCTTCCGTCCTTTGGGCGGGGCTGGGGCCGCATCTGGGGTAACTTGTCAGCTCCGACCTGATCCACGTGGACTTCCGGATTGAAGACAGGCTCCGGCCAATGGGCCCGGATTGGGACCTTCCTGCCCCCTCCCCTCTGGAGACCAAGCCTGTAGGTGCTTGCTCTTGAGTAGAACTGGCTTGGTCTTCCAGGTGCCCCTGGACTTAGCCCTCCTCCTGCTGCTTCAGACCAACACAGCAACCCACCCGGATCCATTCTTGGTTGCCTTCATGGTCCACCCGCCCCTCTCACTTGGACTCCAGGTAGACTGACACAGCATTCTCACAATGAACCAGGAGACGAGCCTTCAAGAACTTTCTTCTCTTCAAGTCTCAAGTGAATCCAGCTCAGCAAGAGTTGTACTCCTCAGATAGGACAGCTAAGGCTTCTAAAGCCACGCTCCCTCGACTCCGGTGCTGTGTAGAAGTAATACTGTCCTACCTCGCAGAGCTGTGGTTGGCGGGCCTGTACAGGCGCCAAGTATTCAGACTAATAGTCTTCCATCCAAGACAGAGGCATGTTTAATCTGAAGTAGCAGCACATTTCGCTGGAGGAAACCATACGGGATGGACCCAAGGGAAAACTGAGCAAGCCAGCATCAGAAGGCAGGGAAAGCCACTACCTTTACTCACAGGAAGGTTGGATTCAAGCAGGTATCCCTGTTGCAGCAGAACAAATCTGGAGTCCAGGAGCACCTTTCACAAACGCTCACCGATTGAATAAAACTTTGTTGGTCTTAAAGGTGCTCCTGGACTCTAAATTTGTTGGCAGGAAAGTGCTCTTCAAGTTGTAGCCTCCCTCCGTTCAGTTTGGTGGAGGTGCCGGCTTTTCAATTTTTTAAAGGGGAAGAGAACTTTGAAAAATGAAACCCCAAAAGCTCAGCAGCTGCTGTTGAGGCTCTTTCGGACCCCATCTCCCACAGCCAGTCATGCCCAGAGCAATAACGGCAGCTGGCACCCTTGAAATGGGTACAGTCTTCAAGGGACAGATTCAGGCTAACAGTTATCTATCCACCTAGCCAATACGCCCCATCCAGTCCTATCTGCACTCTACGCCACACGGCTCTGCCACAAATATATAACTTTGGCTTGCCGTTCTGCCACCTCGGCCAGGCACTTTCAGCCTTGGGCACCAAGTTGGAGCCTTCAGGAGCCCCCCCCCCCGCCCTCCATTCAGAATGGCCTCAAATGCCAAGCACTGGGTGACCTTGGGCTCGCCACAGTTCTGATAAAGCTGATCTGACCGAGCAGTGATATCAGGGCTCTCTGGGCCTCACCCACCTCACAGGGTGTCTGTTGTAGGGAGAGGAAAGGGAAGGAGATTGTAAGCCGCTTTGAGACTACTTCAGGTAGAGAAAAGCGGCATATAAGAACTAGCTCTTCTTCTATCAAGGCTGGCAAGAATACGTTGTTGGAATGCTTAAGAGCGGAAGTTTTTGTCTGAAGATGCATGAAGGAAAAGTCCCAGAACGGAATTGTGTTAATCTTCAAGGTGCCTCTAGACTCCAGACTGTAAGGGTGCTTGTAGGGCACTCGAAAAGTCACACACAAAAAAACCCGCTGGGTCCCTAAGGTGCTGTTGGGCGCTCTTGTAAGTTGGAAAGGAGCCCCTTTGACTCTGCCCCACCTTTGATTTGGGATTGCACCTCCAGGTTCCTTTCTGCCACAGCAGGCATTCCTGGGGCTAGCGCTTCCTTTGCAGCCCTTAACCAGATTACTTGGTAGCCGGCTGCTTTTACACAGGCGAAATCATGCCGCTTGGGTCCCTTTATGAGTGGGGCTTGTCATTTCACATGTTGAAATCCAGGTGCAAAGAACATTGGGAAGGCATTTGGTGTGTGTAAGTCCTAAATCTCATGACTACATCCCTAGTAATAGCGTCTAGGCTCACCGTCTGCTGCTAGAAGAGATTGATTGGTTTTCTGGATTGATTTTAGTGTAAGCCGCCTTGGGTGGCTTCCCTAGAAAGGTGGACTGGAAAAGGGAGGGGGTTCTGATTGGGATTAACTGGAGCCCCCCACTTCTGATCCAAACAGCCACCGGGCGAAATTGTGCCACGTGTCATAACAGAGGTCCCACCAGAACTGGAGATCAGATTCATTATTTTAAGGAGTGGCAGGGAGATACCTCGGGGAGGACATGTCCCTCCCTCAATTCGCTGGAAAGTGACATCTCCGAAGACGGCGCTCTCCGGCTGATTGGCTGTTGGCTTTTCGAAGTCCCAACTTTTCACGTTGCAATTTGCACTTCTCCCGCCGGTTTGTGGCGCGGATGGCATTGGGGAGAGGGAAACGGCCAGGCCCGCTTCAGGACCTGGTTGGGGAGAAAGGCGGCGGGCCGTTTTCACGGGCACACTAAAACACGCGGTTGGATCAGCTTCGCAACGGGATTGGGCTGCCTGAAAGGGCAAACCGCGGACGGAAACGGCGTTCTTTCGCACGTGCGAAATGGTAGGAAATCAACGAAAGCGACCGACTGTTCAAGCCAGCGGCTTTGGAACCCGGGTCCGAATCGGGTTTGTTCTACACGTGTTCAACATCTTGCACCCCTCCTCCCGCTCGTGGCTTTCGGAGAACGGCACCGGCTTCCAAAGATGCCGACCGGTCGGAAAAGAAATCGGGTCCCATAGAGGGCCCGAGCACCCCTTTATTCCCCCGCTTCCCCCTTGAGAAACCCTTTCCGAGACGGCAACTTGGGGGTCGATATTCGTCCAATGGCACCGCTAAGAACCCAAGGGATCCTCCCAACCCCTTCCTTTGCACAGAAAGCCGCCTGCCTTTCCGGGAAGCCCATGGTCCGGGAAGGGACTGCACCTTCCAGCCTGGAAATCAGAGAGGAAGGGAAGGCCGGGTTCCGCCGGAAGGCGATGGAAGTCCGCATTGGGGCGCTCTTCAATGGAAAGCGATAAAGTTCATCCGGCTCCTGTTATCATTACGGTTGTCACAGTAGGGTAGTTGCGTGGTCGAGGGTCTTCCCCAATTCGAGATCTAACCAGGTTCTTGGGAATTGCAGAAGTATCTTTGCACTATTCTTGCTGTTCCAAGCAATACCGTCTATTATTGGTATCATTGGTATTATATGCCTTTACCAATTTATTATTAATTGTCACTATTATTTTCTTCGTCGTCCATACAAGGCTACATTTTGTGTTGCATTTCAGTCCAGCGTTCATTCTGCACGGGCCGGCTAACTCACTTTCAGTGTGTTTCAACAGCTGGATTTTCCTGTGCGGACCAGGCCATGTGCTTCGCATTGCCCAAAGTGTGCAGAATGAGATGGTTCAGGCTACAAAAAACGGATCCGGAAAGAAGCGCCGCCGAACTGCATCCGTAGGCTACGGCAGGCTAAGGCGGAGGAGCGCTTTGAAAGCTTTGGGTCCATCGGAAAGAGACAGTTGCTTCTGCAGGCGGGGGGGGGGGGGGATTCTCCGCACCCCCTATTCTGTCCGGGGGGGGGGACTCCCTTCGCAGGCGGTCTCAGGCCATGACCAGCCGCCTGCCTTCGAGCTGAAGTGTGAGATCTGGCCAGGAGCCCCGGGGCCTGGCCCTCCCGGGGAATCATTTGGGACAGGGGTGGAGGTGGCTTCCCGGCCTTTCCTAGTGGAAAATCTCGGGTGTTTTCATTGCGGGCGGACGTTGATGAATGGCGGCCGATCCCATTTAGATTTTCTGGGTCTTTCCGGGTTAATTGATTTTGAAAGACTCGCCCTGACCAGCGGGCCGGGCCCGACTTCGTTGGCCCCGCGAGGCTTCTCACCACTTCCCGTTCCCCCCAAAACCCCCCTCCCGTCTTGTATTCGGGCCGAAAGGTGCGGCCGCCGCCTCTTTTGCTCGTCGGCTGGAAACGACGCCCCGATGGTTTGGCCAGGGTCTCCGCGGTGGCCTCTGAAGCGCCAGCTAAAGAACGGACCACCCCGCGCTCGGGCCTAATTCGATTCCAGGTCAATCCGCGTTCGGCAAGCAGGCTTCACTCAACGCTCCGGAGCCGCTCTCGGTCCCGTCACGTGATACACACCCCCGCCCTTGGCGGCGGCTTCTACGTGTGAAATTGACATCTCCCTGGCGCCCTCGCCTGCAAAGAGCGGGATCCCCGAGGCCAGAAGCCAAACGGAGGCCGTCCTGCAGGCTGGACTTTCTCTCTTTCTTCCATCCTTCCTTTCTCTCCCCTTCTCTTTCTTCCATCTTTCCTTCCTTCCTGATTTTGTTCTCACACCGCGATTGAACCGGATTCCGCACGGCTTTTCCCCGCCTCCGAAGCCTGGATGCGGACCGTGATTTCCGCCTGGGAAGTTCTGGATTTTTCTTTAGTTCCAGCAGGAGACGTGTCTGGTGTGGATTGTGGAAGGCTTTGGGGAGGCAGAAACACCCGCCTCCCCCCCCCCCCCGCTTTAAAAAAAAGCATTAAAATGCGCGGTTGGTTTGGATGATGGCTGTTATTTTGGCCTGCAGGGCGGGCAGAGGCGGAGAGCGAAACCTCCTGGGAAGCGCCTGGGAACAGCCAGCCCAGTTGGCTGAAGCGAAGGGGAATACACCCCGGGGGGAAGCCGGATCTGTGGCCGGGGGCCCCCCGTCCAGGCCGGGCCGGGTCCTTCCGTCACCCCTTGCGCTGGTCGGCTGCACGCGCCGTTTCAACCCCTGCAGGGCATCAACCCAAAATCTTTCCGCCTTCCCACTTCTGCCCCCGGGATTGCGGTCGAACCCGACTTCTCCTCCCTCCCCCGCAAAGCGGCGGCGAGAATCAGAAAATGAACCTGTCCAAGCGCCTTCAATGTGCCCCCCCCCCCCCGACGCCTCTCTTAATTCTCTCCCTCGAAGGCCCCTTCCCCCCCGGGGTTTGCCGCCCAGAGCTCCCCTCGAGTGCTTCGCTCCACCATCTCTTGCCACCAGGGAGGCCGGGAATTGGGAGGGAGGGAGGGCTTCTTACTGGATTGCATTTCGCAGCTGGCGTCTCGGGGCGCTGGACGGCATTCTGCGGGCCGCATCGCCGGGGGAGGGAGCCGAGCCGACGAAACGCCGCCGCCCCCCTCCAAAGAAAAGTCCCGCGAAGGGCCAAGAAGCCCGAGTTCAGGGAAGGGAGGGGGGAGAGCGGGACGGCAGCGTTTCCGCCGACGGCAAAGTTCCAGCAAGGCCACGAAGCCCCGGGGCGCATCGTCGCGAGTCCAGAGGGACCTGCTCGGTGTTGATTCTTTCCCCCCCCCCCCCACCTTCCTCTTCCCCTTCCCCTCCCCCATCTCTCCCCCCACCCCCCGCTTAGGGGAGCTTGAAGAAGATGCAAATATTCAGTTCCGCCAACGCTCATCAAGAATTTTCCCCTTCTAACCTGGGGGGGGGCAGATTTGGGGCTTCTGGGCCCGGGAAGTCCCACCCATTCCCAGTGCCGCCATGTAGACAAGGAATCATGCGCTGCCCCCCTTTCGCCCCCCCCTTTATTCCCCGCAGTCAGAGCCGTCGGGGAGCGTCGGATCTGCTGATCTGCTCCCGGGTGCCCCATGGGGCTCGCGGGGGAGGGGGGGAGCCGCCCCAGCCACTCGACCCGCTCCCCCCTTCCCCGGTGTCCCCCCTCCCCGGCGCCGCGCAGCTGAACTCCATTTGGGGGCTCACCGCAGCGGGCCTGCCTCAGCCGCCTGTTGATCCCGGGCTGCTCCGGAGCGAGGCGAGCTATTCCGGGTCTGGCATCTCGCTGGCCCGAGGCTGGCGACGCTGGGTGTGGACGGCGAGTGTGTGGCGTGCGCCGGGAGGCGAGGAGCCCTTCGCTCGCTCCCCCACCCTCCCCACCCCCCGCGACGCAATTATAATGCCTTTTAATGCCACTCAGCTCCACGGACCAACCCCCCACCCCACCTCGATTGCCTCTGATTGAAGAAAGAGGCGTGATCGACAGGTGAGAGCCGCGGCCCGGGGAAGCCGGAACGCGGCGGCGACTTGAGCCGACCCGTGGGCTCCCGTCTTTTTTATGGGGAGGGACGCGGCACGAGACTTTCTCCCATGGAGCACGAGGCCCGGCTGCTTTGGCTGGAGCCGCGCGCCCAAGAATGGCCCGGAGCACCAGCCCCGCTGCCTGCTGAGTCCAGCGACTTTGCCATCGCTGGACCCCGGTGGTAGCGTCAGCCTGCTAGTCCTCGCGAAACCGGGCTGAAGGGCGGCGGAGGGATGCTGCCCTGCGGTTCTTTGCGTGGGTGGGGGGTTGGGGGGAGTGGCCATACGGGCCAGTTCTTTCCATGTCCCCTTTAGCTCTGTTTCTCTCCCCCCCCCCCCCTCAGGAAGTAAACTTCGCAGGGAGACTGCCAAGACTTCGAGAGACACATTCCCGAACCAACGTGTTAAGGATTGGATCCTCCAGGCCTCACCTCCGTGGCAGGAAGCTCGGGAAACAGGGGGGGAGGGATTCTCGGCAGGCTCCCACCCCCGTTCCCTCTCTTTCCTCCTCCCTCTAGGTTCACCTGCGACCTGACCGGCGGCCCTTCCCCTGTCGGCTTAGCCTATTAGAGATCCAAGCAGGGGGATCGCCGGCGGTCTGCCTGGCTGCCAGGGCGAGCTTGGATCGTGCGCCAGAACGGAGCGGGCAAGAGACCCCCCAGGGGGCTCAGGAGGGGGAGAGGGGAAAGACGCCTAGAAAGCCGCCTGGGCGGCCCAGGTTGCGCAGAGAGGCGGGCGAATCGGTTCCAATAAGGCCCAATGATTTCCACTTGCCTGAAGGGTGGAGTGGAGGGATGCTAAGTTCAATGGGGGGGGGGGGTTGCCCCTAAGTAGGAATACAGTTTCTCCACCAGGAAAAGGACGCCTGATCGCTGGGGCTGCCAACCTGGGAAATTCCTGGATGGGGCAATTGGAGGGGAAATTTCACCAACTCGAATCTAAGGTAGGCCGTCAGGTTTGCTCCCGAAGCTGCAGGGGAGCTAATCTCATTTGTCTGGCGATCAGGTGTCATTCTGGGAGATCTCCAGGCTCTGCCTGGAGGCTGGCAACCCTTCGGGAGCAGCACGAGGCGGAGGCTGGATTAACACCGCCCTGACCTGAATGCATTGCGCCCAGAAGGACAAAGAGGCGGAGCTGCAGTTTCCTTTCCCGGAAACGCTTTCCCGCCATTCTCACGCTGGTTCGATCCCGCGCGGCATGGCCCTGTGGCAGGGGTGGCCAAACTGCGGCTCTCCAGATTGGTCACCCCTGGCCAGTGATTTACAGTGGGACACAGGCCGGCATCTTCACACGTACGCTCTCCCTGTGGTTTTTCGACACGTGGTTGCAGGCCGCCGAGCCGAGGCTAACTCTCCAAGCAAGCGAGGATGCGGGAGGGGGGGGGGGTCGCCCTATCGGTCTGAAGCAGCAGCGCCGGTGGAGTCCGTGGGCGCCTTGAAAACCGAGCAAGGTTCTAACCCGGGTCTGAGCGTTCGTGTGCACGCGGGATCCGAGGACGTGTCGCGCGCTCGCAAGCCCATACCTCGAAGAAGACGTGGTCGGCCTTTAAAGCGCTCCTGGACTCTGACTTCGTTTCCCAGCTCGGTGGCCACTCAGGGGACCTTTCCCAGCTCCGCGGAGGTGTCATTGTTAGTTGCGGCAACTCGTACCTGGGGTCGTGCGCATTAACAGCGGTTTGGGGTCCCCCTGCCGCACGCCGAGCATTTGAAACCCGGCTGAAGGCCGTATGGCAGGGCGGTATAAAAATTAATAAATAAACTGGGGCCGCAGCTTGTGCCACCCCAAAGGTTTCCTGCTTTCTCGGCCTGCACGCCTAGGTCAGACTTGAACGTGTGAACGGCGGGGGCGGTGTCGGAGGGAGCGCTAGGCAGGACAGGGCTCCAGCGCACCCGCGGACATTGCCGTCGCCGAGGCTTCCGCCCCCCCCCCCCCATGCCTCGGCTCCATTCAAGGACATATATCGGCGTCCCAAAACGCTTCGATGCCGCCAAGGCAGAAAGACTGGCCAGGTCTCCAGGCTAACCTCCGGGTGGGAGCCTCCAGCCTGGCCTCTGCGAGGTCTAACAGGTTTCCGCTGCCGCCGGGTTCCAGTGATGGGAAACTCGCCAGACTCGGCAGTCAGCCGCCCCGGTTTCAGCGGGTTGGCTTTTTGGCGCGCAGCTCCAGCGCCACGATGCGCCTTCGGGGGAGGGGGGGGGGAGCGGTCAACATTGGGTTTTTGACCGCGAAGCGCGCCGCCAGGAAGGTTTCGGAGAATGCCGTTTCCAGGCAAGATTTCGGAGAATGCTCTTTCAAGGGAATGCACTTTCGAGGCACTTTACAAGAAGGTTTAGACGAGGATGCACTTTCAAGGCACTTTAGAAGTAGATTTTCCTGTTTCACAAAGATAAATCCAGCTGCCAAAAGCACACTCAAAGTGCATTCTCCGGCATGTGGGTGGTCTCTCTGGAAGCCCTCCAGGCAGGAGACAAGGCAAGCGCCCCTCTGCCCTAAAGCCCCCCCCCCGGAAGGCCCGCGAACTGCCACTGCTGGGAAGCCTCTGGATTGACAGCGCTGCGAACAGGACCGGTTTGCTGTTTCTCTCCCCCCCCCCCCCCGCTTAAGGCCAGCCAGTCCAGCTGCGCTTGGGTCAGCCTGCTCCGAAAGCAGCGGGGGAGGGGCTACTTCGTTTCCCCGCCTCCCTAGTGGCGCCTGGCTTTGATCCGGACTCAATCCGGAGTCAAAACTATCAAGCTGTCTGACTCAGGAGCGTTACTGCCGCCTGGTGCGATGACTTGGGTCGTCCTCGTGCGCTTTAGGGATGCCATTTGCACGGCAGCGAGCGTAGCCTGGCCCATGTCCGCGGGGCCGCCTTCCAAGCAACGAGCTCCGCGGAAAGCCTCCAGGTTTGAGAAACCTTCGGGCTGGATCGCGGTCGGTGGCGCAGTCGCACAACCGAAAGCCACGGCGCCTGGAAGCCCGGCGAGGAAGCCCGCCAGCCCCTAGTCCACGCGACCCCCACCCCCCAACCTGCGCCCGAAGGACCTCTGCCACCGGCTTATGGGGCCCTGCGGATCAATCGGTCCATCCTGGGACGGATCTTAAAGGCCGTGAGGAGGAGGGAACCCGGGCAGCGCGGTCGTGTGAACTGGCTGGCCTGCCACTCGGGGCGTGTCTGTGGACCATTTGGCCTATCCGGCTTTCCCAGGGGAGGGAAGTGCAGTTTCTTCCAAGGATGTGGGGGGGCGGGGGACCCAGTTGTGAACCACGTTGCTGCGCTTCTTGCTGCCACCCACTCCCGCATCCAGAAATGTCCCTGTCCCAGGCGGAGCTGGGAGAGAGGTGCCCATGGACTCCGTTTAGTTTGGAGTGGAGGTTCCTGGGGGCACTGGAAAGCTTCTCTTTGGGAAGGGCAGGCTGAAGGGCTGAGGAGAAAGCAGGGCCTGAGCACCAGAGAATTGCATGGAGGCCTTCCCTCTCTCCCTTCTCCTGCCCCTCTCTTCCTCCCTCCCTCCCCTCTCTCCCTTCCCTCTCTCCCTCCCTCCCCTCCTTCCCTTCCCTCTCTCCCTCCCCCTCCCCTCTTTCCTTCCCTCTCTCCCTCCCTTCCTCTCCCTCCCTCCCCTCTTTCCCTCTCTCTCTCTCCCTCCCTTCCTCCCTCCCCTCCTTCCCTTCCCTCTCTCCCTCCCTCCCCTCTTTCCCTCCCTCCCTTCCTCTCTCCCTCCCCTCCTTCCCTCCCTCCCCTCTTTCCCTCTCTCCCTCCCTCCCTCCTCTCCTTCCCTCCCCACCCCCCCTCCCTCCTTCAGGCTTGTGGCCAGAGCATCTTCCTCATCTCCAGCAGAGTAACAGCCTGAGGGGCAGTGCACAGTTCTCATGCAGTTCCCTTTGGCTGAGAGCAAAGTAGCGCTTGGCGGCTGGCTCCTGCTGTCCATTCCTGACCTAGAGATTGGGACTTTTCAGTGTAGAAAAGAGACAACAAAGTTGGGGACATGATAGAGGTTTACATAATTATGCATAGAGTGAGAGTTGACAATGGGAATTCTTTTTCTCCCTCCCCCAAAATACTGGAACTCAAAGTCACACAATGAAGCTGATGGACAGTAGATTCAAGGGAAATGCTACTTTACACAGACAGTGATTCAAATGTGGGGTTCACTGCTAGAGGAGGTGGTGATGGCCACAAGCACACGTGGCTTTAAAAGAGGATTAGAAAGCTTTGTGGAGGATAGCCATGATGACTGAGGGGCACCGCCACATTCAGAGGCAGTCAACCATTGGCAGTCAACAATAAGCCAACATCAAAGGAAGGCCTCGGTTTGTACACCTTGTTCTTGACCATCCAAAGGAACCAGTTGACCACCGTGTGAGACAGGATGCTGGACTAGGTGGACTATTGGTCTGATCCAGCAGGGCTCTTCTGTTCTTCTTTTAGGTTGAAGAGGGTACAAGACAGGCTCAAGGTCACCCTGAAAGCCTTGTGGACAGGGTTTTATTATGCCTCCTGCAGCTGATTCTTTCACACCTTGTTCCCTTCTCCTGGGATTCTGAAGAAATAGGTGGGGCTCTGCTTGTAGGGGCCCTGGGATGAACCTGGGGGGTGGGAGGCTCTTGCTACCTCCTACAAGGACTGGTGCAGAATAGTCCAAGGCTGGTGGATTGCGAGTGAGAATTCTCTTGAGAGATCTCTTTTTCTTTGCCCCAAGGTTAAAGCAGCCAAAGCCATTGAATGAGGACGTCTTTTTGACATAGAACTTCAGGAGGAAACACCGGTACTTCCCAGACTATACAGCACCTTGAAACGCTGGTTAGGAAATATTCCAGTCCCATATTTATCAAATATCTCTGTACCAAAATACTGTTGGGCATTTTCCAGAGCAGGTTTTAATGTGCTTCCTTCAGCTCTTCTGGAGGGCAGGTTCCTTTGGCCAGGGGTAATCAACCTGTGGTCCTACAGATGTTCATGGACTACAATTCCCATGAGCCCCTGCCAGGTTAACTACTCCTGCCTTAGGTGACCATCGGAAACACATCTATGCCCCTGTAATACTAGCCGAACGGAAACATTCTCACACATACTTTTATCTGGCCTGTTTTATAGCATTATCAGGGATAGTTTAACTCTCCCTTTGCTGTCACGTTATACTAAACACTCATCTTTACTCCTCATATAATAGTAACACCTTTGTTTTGTTAAGGGATAAAGTTCCAACCACTTCTTATAGTGTAGCAACATTTCTTTATATTTCTACTAGGATAAGACTAGCAAGAGCGTCTAAAGCATAGCAAAGAAGAGGTAAATCTCACCTGGTTGTGATTCCTGTTTTGATCTCCTGTTTTTGCAGTTAACAAGTTGATCTCCTGTTTGCGCAGTTAACAGATTATTTTCTTCTCCGTATTGCACTCATATTTTTTACGGTGAATAATGTTATTCTTCATATCCGTTCTTAATAGTCACGTGTAACAATTTTGTATTAGTTCATGATATTTTATTTGTACTGATTTTTACTGCATATTATATAATCTGACTGCTCTTCGTCCTTACATAAGGATCGTTTATATGGGTCAAATGACTGAATAAACTTACTTACTTTGTTCTCAGGTTTCTCTAGGCAGAGAGAGAGAGAGCTTATTTCCAAGACAGGAGGATACTGTAGCAAAATAGCATCTATAATTTTCACTGTCACTTTCACAGTGGGGAACTCCTACAGAAAATGGCTCTCCAGTAGCCCTTGACTGAAAATTGGAGATGTTCTTCACTCTCTACTTGAAGTCTTTTCTTGGGCCTGGTTGACTGCAGGCAGCCAGCTCTGCAGCAGAATTTCTCCTCCTGGAGATACTTTACCTGGGATATTCCTAAGCCTACCTGTCCTAATATTCTCTCTGTTGCTGCCCAGATTTTGCCTTACTGGGTAGTAGATTCCCTTACTGGCATAGGCTTAATGAATGGGCACAGGCCTAGCTAAGGATCAGGACTCTCTTCTTGCCTCCCAAGGAAATATTTACAACAAGCTTGAGTGTGACCAATATTTTACCCTGTTTCAGACTCTTATGCCCATCAGTGCTATGCTGGCTTGCCAGCCTACAGGTAGCCCCTTGTGATCGGCCACTATCACAACAGAATCTCCAGACAATAGAGATCATCTCCCCTGCTTTGGAGGGTGGGCTCTCTGGCATAATACCCTGCTGAGGTCCTTCCCTTCCTCAAACCCTGCCCTCCCCAGGCTCTATCTGCAGATATTCCCCAGTTCAGCTGGCAGCCCTAGCTATCTGCAATCACTTGAGCCTCACATTAGCATCCATTTTATTCACAAAATATGTGTCGTATTTCCTTCATAGTTGGAGCCAGATTGTATTATATCACTTGCACCATGAGATTCAGCGTCCTTGCAGTCTCAATACACCATTTCCTTTATTTTTTTTTAAACCAAATGAAACTTAAAATGAATTCTGAGCAAGGTGGTAGGGTTCACAGTCTGCAAGTGGAGCTGTGTTAGGGGACCCTTACTTTGTACCCGGGACAAATCGCCTTCTTTGCCTGATGACACACGGCCTGATGAGGACTAAATATGCCACAAAGTGGATGGAATGTTGAGGTATGAATGGAATATTGAGGAAGCTGTCATTTTTTTTGGGGGGGGGGAGATAGTCTTCTTAAACCCATAATAAGAGTGGGATTTCCAGATAATCCCCTCTCCCATGGCCCCCTGCTCCTGAATATTGCAAATGTACAAAGGAAAACAGACTTTGGACTTCCTCTTCATCCCTCTCTCAGCTTTTCCACATGCCCGAGTCTGGCTGAACCAGGGGGGTGAAAATATTTTAAGGCCATTTTGAACTCTTTTATCACAGGGTGTTTTCTGGCCATCATGAGCTGCGGGAGCACGGAGCCTGCCTCAGATGTGGGGGTTCTTTTCAGCACATCCTCACAGACCCACGATTTCCTGCACCTCCCCATACGTCCCAGTGTTTGTTGCACTGCTTCCTTCCAAGATATTACTGTGTTGTTGTGGGTTTTATTTTTTAAGGTTAGGAAAAATTGCATTTCTGAGGTTGGAAAGGGGAGCCGAAGAGAACTGAATCCCTCTTTCTGCTCATCCCTCCTTTTGCTCATTTCCAGGCTGGTCGTATGGTCCCATTTTTTTTACTAGCCTATTGATAAGACTTCCGAAGGCCGTAAAATTTCCATTGACCTCCCAAACTCCTTTCACTCCCTCAAAGTAAACATGAAAGGTGGCAGCGGGGCCAGCAGCTCCTGTTTGAAATTATGCCATTTTCAGCGCCACCTCACATAAAGGACGCCAGAAGGTTAGTGTCTTCCGTGGTGGGAGGGTGTTGGGGGGGAGCCAAGCCTGTCCCCTCCCAAACAATGACTGTGCAGCAGAGAGGAAGCCAGAAACTTCGAAATGATAATCCCGCCCCCTCCCTCCCCCCCCCCCCCCGCATCACCCCGAGACCTTCCCTCCATAATAAAACATTGATTTTATTACAGCCTTGGCTGTGCCTGTGTTTTTCCAGAGCAAGGAAGGAGAGGAAATCTGAGGTCTCTTTTGGTTCCTAGATTTCCAATTAAGACAATTACGGCACCCGCACAAATGTGGCAGCTACTCCCGCCGAACAGCGTCCTCGTCTCTTGCAAAAGACGAGTTTACTTACTGCGGCTGGAGCTCGGCTTCCCGATCCCTTGAAAAGAAATTAGAAACAACAGCTAATAAAGACGCTAAAGTCCTAGGCTGGGGGGAGGGGGTAGATCATGTACCCAAAAGTCACCATCGGATAGGGGCCTCCAGCATGCCTTTCTTTTGCTGCAAGCAATGAGTAGCATAGAGGACACATACACACCCCAAAGGCAAGCATTAATGTTCACAAGGGAGAAAGCTTAATGGACTAGGCCATCAGCACAACTCCCCATGGCTTCACGCGGCTGGTGGCACAAGGGTGGGGGAGATTTGTGCCACTGAAAAGAGCCCTTCTTCAATTAGGGATCCTTGGGCCAATTCCATTCTCTCCTGCCCATCTTTTTGCCTTTCCTTTGGTTTTGTGATTTCTGTTTCTGTGGAGGAAACCACAATGAGGAACAGGCCCTTTCAGAACACCTGGACATTTTGTTTCCCAAGCCAGAAAGTCCACTTGCCCAAGCTGATTTATCAGAGCCAGCCTGGGGTATTTTTCAGAGTACAGGACTAGGATCCATGAGTAGGCACATGCACACACAAAAAAATGCAGACCATTTTGGATTTGGAGGGACCTGATTCGGACTGGCAAAGAGCCGTCCAGCTCAACTGATTCGGATTCAGGGACAGCTGAATCGATTCGGCCATCACCGAAGTGATTAGCCGATTAAAGTCAATGGCAATTTTCAGGTTTCCATCTTCTCTGTGGCCTGGGTGTGTGTTGGGGTTTGAGTTAGAGTTTTCAAACGTTCAGTGTAGTTTCAGGACCCTCTTCTCTGATGACCCCCCCCCCCAGGTTTCAAGAAGATTGGACCAGGGGGTCCAATTCTAAGGGCTCCCAAAGAGGGTGCCCCCATCCTACCTCCATTATTTCATAGGATGAGAAAAAATAGATTCTATTCATTCATTTATAATTTGATTTATATACCGCCATTCTCAGAGATTTTGGCTCATGGCGGTTTACAACATGTAAAAACCAATAAAATTACCCTAGCAAAACCCCCTAAAAGTCAGAAAGACACATCATAATCCTTACACAAAAATCCAAGATATACTGCAGTAAAAACAATCAACAGAGGGGTTCCAGAGCAAATCAAATCTGCCCGTAGAATAGCCCAGGAGGGTGGTCCAGATCTTCCGCAACACGTCAGCCTCAACCATGCGCTGTTCATAAATTCCCATAAATAATGGTCCATTATTTCCTATGGTGGGAATTTATTATCAGAATGTGGAGGACTGGAGAATCAAACCCAGCTCCCAGGATTAGAAGCTGCTGCTCTAAACCACTACACCATGCTGGCTCTCACTGCTCCAGACATAAGAGAAGCCAGGTTGGATCAGGCCAACAGCCCATCCAATGCAACACTCTGTGTTACACAGCAGCCAAAATCTGGGGGCCATCAGGAGGTCCACCAGCAGGGACTGGTTCTTAGCGATCGTCTTCTCATGCTCTCGATGGTGTTCTGCCTGCAGACCACACACCTGACCCAAACCGGATCAGCAGGGCTCTTGGGTGCTTGCTAAGAACCTGGTAGGATTCCATCTTGCTATCTGAAAAGCTTGCAGGGCGTTGTGTCTCCAGAACCTGGTTCAAGGGGTGCTTGGGTGATAGTCCTCCAGGGGATCCTTATGTAAGCAGCTTTGAGTCCTGGGAGAGGAGGAAGATGGAGCACAAATGAAATAGAAAATAACGAAGCAGTCTAGGGTTTGTGCTCTCAGCAACAGCAGACTCCAATATTTGGAGGCCGGTGAAAGAAAGGTCAGGCAGATTCAGAATTCTCCCTTTCTCATGGCACCAAAGGCCACCTCATGGTCCTCTGTGTGTGTGTGTGGCTCTTCCTATATTTGAAGCACTTCTGGATTGCCCTGCCTAGATGTCACAGGTCAGCCCATTCACATCAGATTTTGGAAGCTAAGCAGGGTCTACCCTGGTTAGTACTCGGATGGGAGACCATCAAGGAAGTCCCGGGTTGCTGCATGGAGGCAGGCAATGGCCAAACCACCCTTGAACATCTCTTGCCTTGAAAGCCCTATGGCAGGGGTGGCTAAAGTGATGTCCATGGACTACAATTCCCACAAACCCCTGCCAGGACACGAGTTGAGAGAAGTTCATGAGAATTGTCATCCGTGGGCATCTGGAGAACCACATTTTAGCCACCTCTACACTACAGGGTCAGCATAAATCCGCTACAATTTGATGGACTTTCCATCATCGGTTCAAGATTACAGATTTCACACAGGAAGGGCGAAGTCTGACCTTTACCAATTCAAATAACATGCAAATGGCATGATTTACACTGAGCTTCCCTGGAGTAGGCAAAGCTGTTTGCTGTCCTCTTATTCCTGCCATCATTCCTTGTTTTGCACACCTCTGCTTTCTTTTTCTTTTCTTTTTTGCCATCAAGTCCCAGGTGGATTCTGGTGACCCCTGGTTGGCTTTTCAAGGCAAGGCATATTTAGAGGTGGTTTGTCCTGGCCTGTCTCTGTGCCGAAAACTCTTGGTGGTCTCCCCTTCAAACTCCCTTTCTGAGATCGGGTGAGATCAGGCTAGCCTGGGCTACACAGGTTAGGACTCACCTGAGGAGACTTCAAACATACTTCAAGGTGTTCAAAGTCACCTCGATGATGGGTCCTGAAGAAGAAGAAGAAGAAGAAGAAGAAGAAGAAGAAGAAGAAGAAGAAGAAGAAGAAGAAGAAGAAGAAGAAGAAGAAGAAGAAGAAGAAGAAGAAGAAGAGTTGGTTCTTATATGCCGCTTTTCTCTACCCAAAGGAGTCTCAAAGAGGCTTACATTCATCTTCCCTTTCCTCTCCCCACAACAGACACCCTGTGAGGTGGGTGAGGCTGAGAGAGCCCTGATATCACTGCTCAGTCAGAACATCTTTCTCAGTGCTGTGGCGAGCCCAAGGTCACCCAGCTGGCTGCTTGTGAAACAGGAACAGGGAATCAAACCCTGTTCACCAGATTAGAAGACCACACTCCTAACCACTACACCAAGCTGGCAGACAATCAGACAGGTAGCCCAGACTAGGCCGATCGTGTCTGATCTCAGGAGCTAAGCGGGGTCAGCCCTGGGAGACTTTTGAGGAATGCCAGGGTCATGAGGCAGGGGCAGGCAATGGCAAACCACCTCCAAACGTCTCTTCCCTGGCAGCCAGACAGTCTTAGGATCCCCACACTACCCAAGAAGTTCACTGAGGGATCTTGGCCAGCCACACCCTCTGAGCCTAAACCCTGACCCTGGGCTGTTGCAAGGATACAAGGACAGAGAGGTGCAGGAATAGCCACGATCTGCCGTGTGCAAATACAGAAAGGCAATTAGAACATCCTGCAGGGGTCAGGAAATGGGACGATTAGCTGGCATTGCAATGTTCGTGACCTCCTCCTATTCCAAATGGTTCCCTTCCTGCGTCTTGATAGGCCGGTTAAGATTCTTCCCGGATCTTCAGAGAACCGTTGGTGCCTCCCTTCCCCTCTGCCAGCTGGATCGGGGTAGCCAGGCTTTTAGCTTTCTCTTCTCTTTCCTGTAAAGTTCGTTCCGTTCTTTAATACACCAATTTATTTTGCAGCTTGGGCTGAGCTTTACCGCACATTCGGACTCTGCCGACAGAAAGGTGGGATGGGAATAAAGTCGGTCTGTAAATAAATCAGCTGGCCCTCTCCCATACAGAAAGTACAAAAATAGAAATATGCAGAAGTTGGTTTCCAAGGTCATGAGGAAAGGCCTTATGTGTCTCTCTTGGCCTTAGTGTCATCCCTGCATTGCAAGAATAACAAAATACACCTAACTGTTGCTTCTTCCCACGGTGGAGGTGGACATCTTCGTTTCGTTCTGCTCCAGCCAATAGAAGTGCTCTGATTTCGACGACATGTAAAGTCTGCAACAGGAAACAGGGTGCAACTCTGACTCACCTGTTTTTCTCAGTTTCAGGCAGCCTCAGGGTAATTAGAACCCAGGCCCCCGAATGGTGGGAAATCCGGAAAAAAGAGTTGAGGAAGGGACGAAGAGCCAGCTCTCCTTCAGGAGGGTGGAGCGAAGAGTTAGGTTTGGAGGAAAGCCAGCGAGAAGGAGAAATTATTCCCAGCCCTTCACCTCTCCCTTCGTGGATGATATTTTTAACTGTCCATGGTGAATCATTGTTTGCAAACAGCAGCCATAAGGAAAGCCAAGTTGTCGAAAGCATGGGAGAAACCAGACTGGTGGAAGCGGGAGGTCATGCAATCCTGGTGTGGGAAGGGGCCATCCAGGCTATCTAGTCCAACCCACTGCAAAATGCAGGGTGAGTCTAAAGCAGCAGTCCACAACCCCTGGTCCGGGTACCAGTACTGGTCTGTAGATCGGTACCGGGCCGTGGCTCCTCCTCATCCGCCTACCTGGCTGCTGCCTCGGGGGCTACCCTGCCACTCTGCTGCCAGCTCACCTTTGGTGCTCTCCAGCGCCCGCCATGGCTGGGGCTCCCTCTCGGTGTGGCACTGCACAGCTGCTGCTGGCAGCACCTCCTAGCAGGCGGCGGGAAGTCAGGGGTGCTGGTGGGAAAGCAAGTGGAGCAGGGGCTCTGGCGGCGGCGGTGACATCCCTTGGCAAAAGTCTACCCCCCCCCCAGGGCCTCAGTAAAATTGTCAAGTGTTGACCGGTCCCCGGTGATAAAAAGGTTGGGGACCACTGGTCTAAAGCAGGGGTAGTCAACCTGTGGTCCTCCAGATGTCCATGGACTACAATTCCCATGAGCCCCTGCCAGCAAATGCTGGCAGGGTCTCATGGGAAGTGTAGTCCATGGACATCTGGAGGACCACAGGTTGACTACCCCTGGTTTAAAGCATCCAGGAGAAGGATCTGTCCAGCTGCTGGTTTAAGAACATCAGTGAGGAGGAGCTCACAACCTCCTCAGGCAGCCCATTCCACTGCTGAACTACTTTGTGATCCCCCCCCCCCAATATCTAGCTAGTATCAATCTACATGTAGTTTAAACCCATTACTGCGGGTCCTACCCTCTGCTGCCAACAGGAACCTTTCCCTGCCCTCCTCTAAGTGACAACCTTTCACAAACTTCAAGAGAGCCATCATGTCCACCTCCTCTTCTCCAGGCTGAACATTCCCAAGTCCCTCAGCCTTTCCTCACAGGGCTTGGTCTCCAGGCCTTGGATCATCCTCCTTGCTGTCCTCTGCAAACTCTCCATTTTGTCCACAACCTTTTTGAAGTCAAGGGAGGGGGAAAGCATAGAAGGGGAGGGGCCATGGCTCAGTGGAAGCGCATCTGCTCAGCATGCAGAAGGACATGGGTTCAATCCATGGGCATAGGAAAATCTTGCCATCTGCTTTTCTGCAAAAAGGGCCCAAATGATTGTTCCCCAACTACCTGCCCAACACAGTCTCTATAATTAGAAAGCCTCCCTCCAAGCCATGTCTACATGAGAGGCTGCCAGAGCAGCAGGCCAAGAAAACCAGTGGTGGCCTTCACAGAGAGTCCCCTCACAGAAGGTGCCTCTAGATTCTGCCTTCTCCAGCCTGACAGAGTAGCTGGCCACAATGTTATGGAATTGTTGGGAAGGACGTCCCTTTGAGGGGTTTCTGCCACCGAAAATGGGTTGCAGAATTCATGAAATGGGGCTAGATGGATGGCGAGGAGCTGTTCTAGTTATTCATTAACAGGTGGAACACACCTCACACTTGTTGGAGAAATACATTTGGGAGATCATTTCAAGCTTGCTGAACTTCACACTTTGGGTTTTTTTTGTGGGGGGGGGGACTTAGTCTCAAAACCCCGCCATTCAGAAGCCCAAGACGTTCAGTCTAAAATAGAAGGTGGCCCTGAATTCTTCAGAGGGCCTTGTAGAAGGGCCTGGCCTTTGGCCGTGTGAGCACTTTTGACAGGGTCCCCCACATATTTATGGTTTGAAAAAACAATTAAGCTAACAGCACAAGGTCTTCAGCCCACTTCTGCTTCTTGAGAAGAATCTCCTTTGAATTTTAGCCGAGGTTATCACAAGATAGGAAAAAAGTAAGACTCTCCAAAACAGCCACGAAAAGAGGGTTTTACTTTCGTTTTACATGTAGAGCAGCCAATTCCCTTGCTATTCGATCGCATGTCGAAGAAGAAGAAGAAGAAGAAGAAGAAGAAGAAGAAGAAGAGTTGGTTCTTATATGCTGCTTTTCTCTACCCGAAGGAGTCTCAACGTGGCTTACGTTCACCTTCCCTTTCCTCTCCCCACAACAGACACCCCGTGAGGTGGGTGAAGCTGAGAGAGCCCTGGTATTTCTGCTCGGTCAGAACAGTTTTATCAGTGCTGTGATGAACGCAAGGTCACCCAGCTGGTTGCATGTGGAGGAGTGCAGAATCAAACCTGCACTCCTAACCACTACACCAAGCTGGCTCTCTGGTTAGTACTTGGATGTGGGGCCACCAGTGAGATCCAGGGGTGCAACACTGAGGCAGGCAATGGCAAAGCACCTCCAAATGGCTTTTGTCTTGAAAATCTTATGGGGTTACCGAACATCAGCTGCAACATATGTGGGTAGCCCGTACGAAGCCATAAAACAAAGAGGCAGCTGTTAAGACGAAGAAAGTGTAACCTGAGGTGTAAATTTCAGTCATTCATAATAAAGGTAAGCCCCACCAAAAGTAAAAAAGTCTAACAACTTAGTATGTTATATAATATAAATAATATAAATTCATGTAGAAATATATTTTTGTAAATTTTATACTTTATATTTTGTCAGAGATACAAGTCCTGAAGAACGAAAAAGTCGACCTCAACTTTACTGGAAGTCATTTGACTTTCTGCTGTTTTGGTTACATTAATTCTGAACAATTGACATTGACTCCCAGGGAAACAACTTCACTTTGCAGGGAGATTTCCCCCTTTTTGAAGAAAAAAAAAGGATTAAAAATGCTTTCTGATATATTTTTGGTTCTGTTGTTGTTGTTGTTGCTGCCTCCGATGGTTCTTTCAGCATTGCATTCTTTTTCTCATTCTGGGTATAAGCTTTTGTGCACACACATGTGAAAGCTTATGCCTAGAATTAAACTTGGCTAAAGGTGCCATTGGTCTCAAAGGTGCCATTGGACTCCAACTTTGTTCCGCTGTGAAATGACAGCCCAAACCCCGCAAAAGCAAAGCAACTAGGATGCCAATTGTAGATGACATCCGTCTCTCCCTTCCCATGAGAGCCCAGCAAACTGGCAGAATAAAGCTGCTCCAGGGTGAAGTCACCTCCTCCCTCCCCTCCACCCTCCTCTCCTTCCTCGGGTTTCTATTTTTATCCTCCGGGCTGAAACCGAGGGGAGAAAAATCAATGCAAATCCAGCCGACACTTAGATTGATTGAACGTTTTATGATCTCTTTTCAGTCTATTAAAGCATATCCTTTCTTCATGGTTAGCATCGTATTTTCTCGTGTTTTACACAGGAGAAGTGAGTCAGAGTTCATGCTTAGGGCCTGACCCTTTTTAGCTGTGTCAGCCGCAGGGATGGCCTGTGATGCGGGAACAAGCGGCAAGGAAGTGGCGCCCCCTGGTGTAGGCCATGGGAATAGCAGCCTCAAGAGATAGATGCTGGCTGTACGGGCATAGCTCTTCCTGCTATTTATGACTGCCGCTCCGAGTGTAAGGAACATTGCCTGGGCACTCAAAACTTGGTGAATTTGTAGTTCAGAGCAGGTCCCCCCACACAACTCTGCTACCTAGCACAGCGATCCCTCTCTCGCCTCGCATGCATCCACAGGAAAAGCTGGAAAGAGTTTTCTCTCCTGCAACGTGTCATGTGTGCTGGTCCCAAGCCCTGGACTAAGGCGAAGAGACCGGAAGCACAGGTTAGCCAACAGCTTTGGCCCCATGCAGAATTTGACAAAAAAGAATCTGGAGAATTGGTCTGTATACCTCACTTTTAGGAGTCTCAATGTGACTGACAACTCCTCTCCTCACAAAAGGCACCCTGAGAGGCAGGTGGGGCTGAGAGAGCTCTGAGAGAACTTGGGGTGTCCCAAAGTCCCCCAGCAGGCCTCCTGGGTCTCAAAGTGGCTGACAATGACCTTCCCTTCCTTTGCCCACAACAGGCTCCTTGTGAGGCAGGTGGGGCTGAGAGAGCTCTGAGAGAACTGGGGGTGTCCCAAAGTCCCCCAGCAGGCTTCCTGGGTCTCAAAGCGGCTGACAATGGCCTTCCCTTCCTCTCCCCACAGATCAATAATGCATGTTACGGAGGGAAAATTTAAAGCGCCCCAAATCATAATGCAAATGAAATTCAGGGTAGACAGGATTGATTCAAACTGGGACCGGGTAAAAAGCCCCGTGCAGACTACACACTGGTCAGGGTAATATGCCATCTCACTTAAAAGTGATCAGTTAATAAATACATTCAAAGCTACATTACAAATCAGCTACATCATCTGACAGCCCTAGTCAAAATATGGTGGCTGCAGTCATCAGTTGTGGCAGGACTAGGACCAAAGTCGAACAGAGCATTGGAGCAGATACACATGAGAGTTGATCCAAAGACAGATTCAAGTGCAAGGCAGGATCTAAGCCAGGCGTGGCCAGACTGTGGAACCCAGATATCCATGGACTACAATTCCCATGAGCCCCTGCCAGCAGATGCTGGCAGTCCATGGACATCTGGAGAGTCACGGCTTGGCCACCCCTGATCTAGGCCAAGAAGTCTATCCAAAATTTAACCAGACCAAAGGCACAAGGAACTATTTAGAGAGAGGCTGCCTCCATAAACGGCTCTGATCAAGAAAGCTCATCAGATCCTATGAAGCTAATCCAGGTCAGCCTTTGATGGGAGACCACCAGGGAAGTTCAGGGGCAGGCAACAGGATGTGGGAGGGAAAGAGTTAAGGGAATTGAATCACTGGGGTATACTTAGCAGTTGGCCACATACCCTCTAGTGGGTTATATGTTGAGCCTCCTGGGCCCTTGCTTGCCTTCTCTTTCACCTTATATATAGAATCTCTCCTCTTCTTCTCTCTCTTACCCAGGCTTGGAGCTGTAGCCAGTTAACCTTTCTGAAGTGAAACTGTTCACAATAAGTTAAATGTCCCTACATGAATATGTCATGCAAGATGTACTCATTTTTGTACGTAAAATTTCTTTCTCTTATTACCATTGGAGTCAGGTCATCTTTGTCATTTATTTGAACAGCTCTTTTCCTTAACTGGGAAATGTGGAAGATCAGGGGAGGAATGTGCATAAAACTTACTGCCTACCAAGGCACTTTTTTTTTTAATTTTTTTATTTATTTACATTTAACCCAATAAAACTGCCTCTGAACGTCTCTTGCCTTGAAGGCTCTTCGGGGTCACCATAAAGTCAGCTGCAACTAGACAGCACTTCCCACCACCACCTGTAACCTGTGAAACATCATGACAAGAACAATACCACGCTTGTGGGTTTTTTTCCAGCAAATCATCTACGATCACAGAATTTTTAAACGAGAGCTTTCAATCAATTAAATATGAGAGTTCAACAAAAACAGGATATTGCCCCCGTGGCTCAGAGCATACGCTGGGAGTTCAACCAGAACAAATGCCTCTGCCGGCAATGGGAGGAGCTAGAAGAGGGAGCTCCTCCCCTCCTTCCCCTTTGCTCTTGTTAAAATTGTGTGCTTAACTTCTCAATCTTTTCACCGGCAGTAAAATCATCATCGGTGTGCCTTTATGGTCCCCATTAACGTGGGCTGGGAGACAACCAACCCTTTGTTTAAATACTGGTAGCTTGCAAAAATTAGCAAGCAGGCAGTGGGAATTTATATTTTAGCAAAACACTATGCCGAGAGGCACATGGTGCAGAGAGAAGCTGGCAACATTCACACCTTTGTGACCTCTGGTTCCCATTGCGTTTGCTACTTGAAAGGCTGGCTCCAAATCTCCACCCCCCCCCCTGGTGATTCAAACACAAACCAAGGAAACCTTGGCAGGTCCTGGGAGATACTTATTAGGAGACCTTAAAGTGCTTGAAAAATAACAGAAAATCATTTCCATTGACTTGAGACTAAACGTGGTTTGAGTTGACCGGATTGTGTTTCCTTCCAATCAAGGGTGGCGGTCAAGAGACGGTGTCTGGTGGAAATCAGAAGAGCCTGAGCATTTACTGTTACCCATGAGCTCCTGTGAATTGAACTCCCTCATTTTTCTCAAGACTATTTTTGTGCTAGTAGAACCCTAGTCTTAGAGACAAAATTCTCCTCTCCTCTCTTCAGTGGCATCTAATTTGAGTCCCCACTCCTCCACATGCATCCAGCTGGCTGACCTCGGGCTAGTCACAGTCTTATTAGAACTGTTATAACAGAGCAGTTCTGTCAGAGCTCTCTCAAATTCATCTATCTCACAGGGTGTCTGTTGTGGGGAGAGGAAGAGGAGGAGATTGTAAGCCACTTTGAGACTCCTTTGGATAGTGAGAAACGGGGTATTAAAACCAATTCTCTGTTTTTATCTTTATCTTCATCTTGAAGAGCCTCTTGTGGCGCAGAGTGGTAAGGCAGCAGAAATGTTGTCTGAAAGCTCTGCCCATGAGGCTGGGAGTTCAATCCCAGCAGCCGGCTCAAGGTTGACTCAGCCTTCCATCCTTCCGAGGTCGGTAAAATGAGTACCCAGCTTGCTGGGGGGTAAATGGTAATGACTGGGGAAGGCACTGGCAAACCACCCCGCATTGAGTCTGCCATGAAAACGCTAGAGGGCGTCACCCCAAGGGTCAGGCATGACCCAGTGCTTGCACAGGGGGTACTTTTACCTTTACCTATCTTCATCTTTGTCTCTTTTCATCTTGTCTCATCTCTCTTCTCTTCTCATAGAATCATAGAGCTGAAGGGAACCTCCCGGATCATCTAGTACAACCCCCTGCAGAATGCAGGAAAGTCACAACTACCTGCCCACCACAGTGACCCCAATTCCATGCCCAAATGATGCTCGCCCTCCCCCAAACCCTCAGAACCCCAGGCCAGTGTGGCCTGGAGGAAATTCGCCTCTTGACCCCAAGATGGTGATTGGCATTTCCCTGGGCATGCAAGAAAAGGCCACAAGAGCCAAGCATGGACACAATCCCTTCTGCTCACCCACTCACAATCTGCTTAAATTTGCAGAATCAGCATTTCTGTCAGCTGACTATCTAGCCTCTGCTTAAAAGCTTTCAAAAAAAGAAAAATCCACCACCTTCTGAGGAAGCCGGTTCCCCTGAGGAACCTCTCTCAGGAAGTTCTTTCAGATATTTAGCTGAAATTTTTTAAAAATTAATTTCACCCCATTGGTTCTGGTCCAACCCTCTGGGGCAACAGAAAACAACTCTGCTGTGTCCACTATGTGACAGCCCTTCAAGTATTTGAAGATGGCTACCATATCATCTCCTAGTCATCTTTTCTCCAGGCTAAACAAACCAAGTTTCTTCAACCTTTCAGTGATCCTGTTGCCAAGGCCAAGTGTGTGTGTTTGTGTGTGTGTGTGTGAGAGAGAGAATGATATATAAATCAATCCATATAACCATGAGTAGCCTTAACCCTCCACTCTCTGTAAATTTTGTGATGTTGACATGGTCACAGTAGCTAAAGAAGTATTTAAAAATACTAAAATACTAAAAAATAAATAAACAAATCCATCTTGGGCTTGGATACATTCTGTCCAGGTGAGCAGAACTGGCAAGCTGTGAGGGAGCTTGGAGCACTGTCCCCTTGGGAAGGTACCAGACAATAGGTAGTAGTAGTAGTAGTAGTAGTAGTAGTAGTAGTAGTAGTAGTAGAAGGAGCAGGAAGAGGAGCAGGAGCAGGAGCAGGAGCAGGAGAGGAGCAGGAGGAGGAACAGCAGCAGCAGAAGCAAGAGGAGGAGGAATGGCAGCAGGAGCAGCAATAGGAGCAGAAGCAACACAAAGAGCAGCAGCAGGAGTGGTAGTAGGAGAAGGGGCAGCAGGAGGTGTAGGAGCAGGAGAGGGAACAGCAGGAGGAGCAGAAATAGCCGCAGGAGGGGGAGCAAAAGGAGGAGAAGGAGGAGCAGCAGATGGAGCAGGAGCAGGAGTGGCAGGAGGAGCTGAAACAGCAGCAGGAGGAGCAGCAGCAGCAGGAGGAGATGGAGCAGCAGAAGGAGCAGGAGGAGGAATGGCGGCAGGAGCAGAAAAAGCAGCATGAGGAAGAGCAGCAGCAACAGCAGGATTAGGAGTGGCAGGAAGAGTAGAAAAAGCAGCAGCAGGAGGAGGAGGAAAAGGAGCAGCAGAAGGAGTAGGAGCAGAGGAGGAATGGCAGTAGTAGCAGAAACAGCAGCATGAGGAGGAGGAGCAGTAGCAGCAGCAGCAAGAGGAACAGTAGCATTAAGAGTAGGAGCAGGGGGAGCAGGGGGAGCAGGAGGAGCAGTAATCATCATCATCATCATCATCCATTCTCCTAAAAACAATCTCTCGTTCTAAAAATAAATGGTCAAGTCACAGATCACAACATTTGGGTCCCGAAAATAATGCATGGGTTAACTTAAGGCACCAAGTTGGATGTTGTAGTCACTGGTCCCACCTGGGCTATAGCCCAGGGCAAAAACAATTATATTTATACT
The DNA here is from genome assembly GCF_049243985.1 of Paroedura picta. Lineage (NCBI taxonomy): Eukaryota > Metazoa > Chordata > Lepidosauria > Squamata > Gekkonidae > Paroedura > Paroedura picta. The sequence goes on along the minus strand of NC_135370.1, from coordinate 20,657,693 downwards.
ATTTCCCAGCATCATCTCTGTCCTGAACATTCATTCTGGAGGAAAATGGGTTTATGATGTAGTAGGGCATTACATATCAGAAAAGATCTGATAGACTTTCCCCTCTTAAGTCTTCCAAACATGAGGTTGTTGTTGACCTTCTCCTGAGCTTAGCAGAAGGAGCATTTGCCCTGGAGGGGTTTTCTCTCATGACTCATAAAAGAATGTCACCACACAGTCTTGTTCCATCTGTACTCTGCTCTCTCTTGAGAGACAGCTGGAGAATGCTACACCGTAAGTAATGCTACTTGAAACATTGCACAAAGACAGAACAAGTTATCCCCCTCCCCTTTAAACTTTAAACCATCAGGATTATCATTTTAAAATATGCTCTGGGTTTGTGTGATTCTGTGCAAAAAATATTTTTTTAACAAGGCAGTCCTAAACAGAGTTGTATCTTCTTGAGTTTGATGGGTTCAGAAAAGTGTAACTTTGCCAAGGATTATGCTGTTGAATATAAGAACTACAACAGATGAAGAAGGAGAAGGAGAAGGAGAAGAAGAAGCAGAAGAAGAAGAAGAAGAAGAGTTGGTTCTTATATGCTGCTTTTCTCTACCCGAAGGAGGCTCAAAGCGGCTTACAGTCGCCTTCCTTTTCCTCTCCCCACAACAGACACCCTGTGAGCGGGGTGAGGCTGAGAGAGCCCTGATGTTATTGAAGAAGAGTTGGTTTTTATATGCCACATTTCTCTCTACCCGAAGGAGGTTCAAAGCGGCTTACGGTTAACCTCTTCTGTTAATCTTGAAAACTCTCCAGGGTCACCATAGGCATAATACAACTTGATGGCACTTTATACACACATACACACACACTTCGCCTTGTTGGTCTGGGCTGACCAGACAGAAAATTCTTATTAAGAACATAAGAACATCTAACTCCCCTTCCCAAATTAGTGTCATCTGGAGATGCCAACACAACCCCAGACTGGGTAAAACATGTCAAAACAAACCTGTTTATGCTCAGATAAAGAAGAAAAACTGTTTTTTATACCCCACTTTTTGCTACCTGAAGGAGTCTCAAAGCAGCTTTCAATGGCCTTCCCATCTTCTCCCCGCAACAGATACCCTGCGAGGTAGGTGGAGCTGAGTTTAGACAGAACTGCTCTGTGATCACAGCTCTAACAGGACTGTGACTGGCCCAGGGTCACCCAGCTGGCTGCCTGTGGAAGAACGGGGAATCAAACCTGGCTCGCCAGTTTACAGGCCACACCAAGTTGGAGGGCAATACTCAATATTTGGCTCACTTTGATCCAGACTTCAAGAGGCATGTTGCTCATTAGCCGGATGCAAAATCCAGAGCAAGACTAATACAGCCGCCATTTTGTGTGTGGCACTTTCTATGGGCTAACATCTGTATTCATCTCCTGTATTCATCTTCCAAAGAGCAGAATGACTCTTGGTGTAGTAATAGAAAATAGACCGAAGCTGGAAATAATGGACTCCGGCAATCAAACTATCATTATAGGTACATTATGTACAAGGTACTAAATTGGCTGCGGCCCTTTATTGTTAACTTTCTCTTCAGCATTATTAAATGAGCTCGGAAACCAGGGGAAATTTACAAGTGACAAAGGGTAATTATATACTTTAGAAGAAGGTATTTTTCATCATGGGGATAGAACAGCACCAAGATAACAGCCCATTCAAAAGACAGCCAGAAGAGAATCTACATATTTCAGGAGAATCGCGCCGTCGTCCTTGGCTCGCACACTTTGCGGCTCAAGAGAAAGGGAATACTTTTGCTTCCAGGTTGGGGGTCAGCTTAAATGTGGGTGCATTATACAGTCTGTTGAGAAACCCACTGCCATATTAGCCGCCGATGGTACCAAATGCCTTTGTGTCAGCTGGGTAAGTTGGAAGGAACCGTGGTTCAAAGAAATGCCATAAATGGTCGGTGACCGGTCTACTAAAGCATGTCCATCTTTCTCTTTCCAGAGAATTCATTGTTGCTCTTCAAAGGGCCACGTCTTTCCATCTTTTGGTCTACTACATTTCACTCCCTCTTCCCCCCCAGTGAACTCTTTTCTGATTTTATCCACTGGGAGGTGACCCTGACCTGGACGGCTCAGGCTAGCCCCATCTTGTCAGATCTTGGAAGCTAAGCAGGGTCAGTCCTGGTGAGTACTTGGATGGGAGACCACTAAGAAAGAAGAGGGTTGCAAATCTGCCTCTGGATGTCTCTTTCTCCTGATCTGGATGGCCTAAATTAGTCCCATCTCATCAGATCTCAGAAGCTGAGTAGGATCAGCAATGCTTAGAACTTGGATGGAGACCGCCATAAAGGAAGGCCATGGTAAACCACTTCTGAACATCTCTTGTTGACTTGAAAAGCTTTATGGGGTGGCCCTAAGTCAGTGGTTGGACAGCAGTGTGTGTGTGAACATTTGTGATTGGCCCGAGTCTGACCAAGTAGCCATCATGTGAGGAGCCAGCTTGGAGAAGCCAGCACAGTTTCGTGGTTAAGAGTGGCAGCTTTGAATCTGGGGAAGTGGGTTTGATTCCCCGCTCCTCCACATGCAGCTAGCTGGGTGACCTTGGGCTAGTCACCATAAATTGGCTGGGACTTGATAGCAAAGGAAGGAGGGGCTGAACATATTTGACTAGCAAAAGCCTTGTCCGGTGACTCGTCATGCCAGAGCACGGCTTGGATCTAAAATTATGGCCCAACCCTCTATCTCAGTGGTTCTCAACCTACCTGAGGCCTCAGCAACCCAAAGGGAGTCATAGGGCTGCACGTTTCGGTGCGCTGGTGATGATGGAAGCCTCAGACAGCTAGCACCATGGCACAGAGGGGAGGGGCGGCACTGGCACCAACCAGTGCACCACCGGCACCCCTCCCCTCTGCACCACAGGCTGCCTTGGGCTTCTGTAATTGCTGAAGTGGCTGGAGCACGCCGAAGCGCACAACCCTTGTGCCATTAGGAAGGCGGTGGTGGTGGTGATGGTGGCGGCATGGTGGCACTGCGGTGATGGTAGCCTCAGTGACCCCCGGAAAAGGGTTGATTGACCCCCCTAGGGGTCGCGACCCCCAGGTTGAGAACTGCTGCTCTATCTGCTCCGCCTTGCTGGCCTTCCTACTGAAGTGTTTGTGGTTTGTCCACAATTAATGTTGTTCAGCATCATGGGTTATGATTCTTTTCAAGGTCTTCATTAACTGTTAATGGATTCGTGAGTGCACATGACTGATCTAAAGATCTAAGTACTAACTATTTGCCTGCTGAACCAGAGAAGAAATGTCTACCCTAAACTCTCCCTATTTTCACAAGAAAAGTGCTGAGTAAATTTTCATTTGTCACCATCCTAAACCACAGGTCTGCTCATGATAGATATGCAAATATTTGTGTGGAACATAACATGTCCTACGAGTGGCTTCTGCTTAACTAAGAAAAGGTGACCAAATTTGTAGGAAGTATGCTGGACTAGCTTAATTGTGAGCGGGTGGGCAGAATTATTCTTATTCTTATTCTTATTCTTATTCTTATTCTTATTCTTATTCTTATTCTTATTCTCCACTCCCAAATGCCTTGTGGCGGGTTACAGCGTCTTAAAACCCCATTAAAACTCCCATTAAAAGAATTAAAACCATCACAACATGGCGGAGCAAAAATCCCCTTCCTACCCCCATTACTAAAAGAATGGACAGTGTCGGTGCTTGGCTCTTGTGGCCCTCTCTTGCATGCCCTGGAAAATGCCAATCGCCACTTTGGAGTCAGAAGGCAAATTTCCTCCAGACCAGACAGACCAGGGATTTGGGGTTTGGGGGGGGGGGAGGGGCACCATCTGGACATGGAGTTGGGGTCACTGTGGGAGGACAGGTAGTTGTGTATTTCCTGCATTCTGCAGGAGGTTAGACAAGATGACCCTGGAGATCCCTTCCAACTCTATGATTCTATGACCTCCACCTCATAGTTGGTGAGTCATGAACCTTAGCCAAATTTGATCAATATATTGCAGCCCTTTCAAGTGTTTTAACTTCTCAACAATCTTGTTGAACATACGAGACTGGCCTTCCACGGTATGAGCAGAGCAGGAGTGGGAATTTGCGCCTAGATTTCCCAGATCCTAGTCCAACCCATTAACCAGGACAGGGCAGAGTCCTGGGATTCCAACTTGGATCCCCAAGTTGTATCAGGCCAGCTCCCTCTCTCACTGGAGGGATGGTACGGCCTCTGGCTGAACAAGGTGGGGTTAGAATTGACTACAGATGACATGACCACTGCTGCCTGTTGGTATTGTTTTATTGTTTAACTAGAAAGATAGCCCATTGCAGGGAGGAAAGCAGTGGGCACTAGGACGGGGCTGGAAGGTATCGGGGGAGGCTCGGGCCTCCCCCCCAGCCCCCGGCAGTGGCGGCGTGTTGGCGTGGGCGTCAGAGCCGGGGTGGCAGGGCAGGGACCAAGGGGCGGCAGCCCCGCCTACCTTGTGATTCCTCTGCGGGTTGAGCCAGTATCCTGGAGGCGGCAGCGCAGGGGTGCATTCTCAGGGAGCGGAGCCGGGGCAGCAGGGCAGGGTCCCAGGCTCAGCTCCTCCAGCAACCTGGCGAGTTTGGGGTGGCGTGAAGCGGTGTGCGGGAGGCGCCGCCGCAGGGACACAATGGCTGGGAGTGGAGCTGGGCCGGCAGGGCAGGGACCCAGGCGTGGCTCCCATGGCAACCGGCTTCAGCGGGGCTCCAAGCCCTGCGCTGAAGCCTGGCCCAGCCGGCCCCCTCCCTGCGCAGTGCGTCGCTCCCGATTGGCCCCTTGGCCTCGCACTGACACTCGGAGGGGCCAATTGGGAGCCGCTTCGCAGTTCTCAAATGACCCCTCCGAGTTTTTATCACAGACTCGCCCCGCCCCTTTCTCCGCCCACAATTCCCTTACTGTTTTATTTTTACCGCTCCCGTGGGAGCGGTTTACAGATTGGGTGAATTATGGGGTTTTATTGTATTTTAATGTTTTATCGTGTAAACCGCCGCGAGACCTGTCGGAGAACGGCGCTATATAAATGTAAAAATAAATAAATAACCATGACTCCACACTGGCACAGGGGTCACTGGAATTCCGCAAACACTTGCTTATTTGTACGCTTGCTGACTTGTGGAACCGTTCACAACCGCTGCCCTGTACCACTTCCTGAGTTAAACTGGATTGTCTTCAGCCCAGTATAAGTTTTTCAAGTTGTCATGGATGCAGTCATTTTTATTTATTTATTATTTAAATTTGTATGCCACTGTTCCCGATTGGGCTCACGGCGGTTTACACAATAAAAGAATAAATCACAATAAAACCCATAAATACCCATAATTACAATTACTAAAGTTAATAAGATGGCAGGCAAAAAAACTACTAGTTAAGCTCACCCCCTCAACCAGCCAGGGCCAACATTCTTGCTATCTTACTGGTGAGAGTGGGGAGACAGATCTATTTATTAGCAGATGGACACGGGGGACATGGGGGATCTCAGATTGAATAATGGGCCCCGCATTGGCCTTAACTGTATGCCTGGCGGAAGAGCTCCGTCTTGCAGGCCTTGCGGAAAGTGGACAGCTCCTACAGGCCCCTTAGCTCTTCCAGGAGCTTATTCCACCAAGTTGGGGCCAGGACTGAAAAGGCCCTAGCCCAGGTCGAGGCCAGGCGAGCGTCCCAAGGATCCGGGACTACCAGTAAGTTCATACCCGCAGAGCAAAGAGCCCTGCAGGGGGCATAAGCAACCAAGTGGTCCCACAGGTAAACAGGACCCAGACCATGTATAGCCTTAAAGGTCAAAAACAAAACCTTGAACTTGATCCGGAAACTAACTGGTAACCAGTGCAGATGTCAAAGCACTGGCTGAATATGGGCCCTCCATGATGTCCCAGTGAGGACCCTGGCAGCCGCATTTCGTACCAGCTGTAACTTCCAGATCAAAGACAAGGGCAGGCCCACGTAGAGCGAGTTACAGTAGTCTAGTCTGGAAGTGACCATTGCATGGATCACTGTGGCCAAGTGAGTGGAGTGGAGAATAGGGCGCTAGTAGCCTAGCTTGGCAAAGATGGAAAAATGCTGTCCAGGCTACTTTTGTAGAAATAAAATGCTGCCTGGGCTACTTCCATAGAAAGGGAGGCATCAAAGGTCACTCCAAAATTCCTGGCGGCCAGTGCAGGTGTTAATTGCACCCCATCCAGGCATGGGAGACGCGCTTCCTGGTCCAGCCCTCTTCTCCTCAGCCACAGGACCTCCGTCTTGGAGGGGTTGAGTTTCAGGCGACTCATGAACAAACCCTAAGCTGGGATTAAAAGAAATGTGTAACTGAGCTGCTGACCAAACCAGTCTATGGCAGCAAAGGGGGATGTAAACGCAAGTTGAGTATTTATTTGTGATGTGGCTTGTGTGTCGTGTGGTCAGGAGATCCGCAGATTGTCTGGCAGCCGGGCAAGGGACTTTCCGGGGTGGTTTGCCATTTCCTGCCTCTATGTCATGACTCCTAGTGCTCCTTGGAGGAATGCTTGGAGGTCTCCCATCCAAATATTAGCCAGGGTCAACCCTGCTTAGCTTCTGACATCTTGCCTGGCTGATCCAGGTCAGGGCTAAACAACAAATCTATAGAAGCAGCAGAAACAGGAACATGTGTGAGCTCAAAACTTCATGCATGAAATAAAGGTCATGCAGGCAAACTTCTGAAGTAGTCTTGTATTTCTCACTCAAAGAGACTACTTCACAAGTTTCACTACATGAACTTTATTTCATGTTTGAAATGGTGAGCCCATAGAGGTTCTTGTTTTTGCTGCTTCCTACAGTGCTTTCCAGGGCTGATTCTTCACTTACTCCCCACCTCCCACCCCCTACCCCCGCTGTCGATCCTGCTGAATTCAGATCAATTTGAATGCAAGGCTTTCTCCTCCCCGTCCCCACAAACTGAAACAGAACACCTTCTGCATTTGATTGGGGAAGCTCAGAAGGGAGAGGGGAACGCTGGTCATGAAGCTGAACTACCTTTCCTGAACTGGCGAGGGGGGTGGTAGGGTGAAGTCTAGCTGGCATTAGTGCTTTATTCCTTCTCTTTTGACTCCCAAGCCAGCAGCAGCCTCTCAGAGAACAGAGCAAATCTCTGCTGAGAAAAGTGTGGGTTTCTTTAAAACAGGGAGGGAAGCCTTGCAACCGGGAACCAGGAAGTCTTTGATGCCCTGGCCAATCAGGGAAGACTGCTTTGGAGCAGGAAGTTAATTCACGAAAAAGGAGAAATCTACAAACTTATTGATGGTGTTTTTTCAAATATCAAGGCTTATATCCACTCCAGGATATCGCGGGGGAAAGGTAGGGTCATTGCGGATCAATCATGCATGTTGCAGAAAATTTAAAGCACTCCAAATCAAAATGGAAATCGAATTCGGTGTAGACGGGAGGGATTTATTCAGACTGGGAGTGGATAAAAAGCCCAGTGCAGACTCAACCCAGGAGTGCTTGCTAAAATCTATAGAAGCCATAGGTTCCGGTGATCATATGGAAGATCCTTTGTTTGGGTCAAATGAGAAGTATGGAAACCTCTTAGCCACAAGAGCACCCATGCCTCCCTCACCTGCCTCAGAAGTTCCAGAAATTTGAAATTGTACGCACTGATCAGTAACCCCTTCCTGAATTCCTTCTCAAGTTTTCTTCCTAACGTCGTCAGTCGTCTTCTCATCCCCCTGGCCGGTTGACTAAGCTTCAGCCACCCTGCTTAAACAGATGTCATCCAATCAATCCAAGGCAGGTCTGTGTTTTGCCTGATTTTCGGGACTGCCTGCAGGCCCAACGGCTGAAGCATGCTGCTCGAGCGTCAAAATGTTGGCGACAAAGGTGAAAGAAATCTGTCCTTAGGAGTCTCTTGACAACTGTGTCTTTGTCACACACACACTTGTATATAAAACTGACTTTCCAACTTAGATTATTTGGAGACTTTAAGTGCTTGTGTTATTGCAAATTAAACTAATTAGTATCGTTTCCTGACAGCTGCAGTGAGCAATAGCAATCCCATGATCCCCCCCCCCAATCTCCCCCCTCAGCCTTGTTCCTCATCCCATTGCATGGGATGGAGGGGAGAAAGCTTTTGTGACTTAATGGAATAGGATCCGTTTATCATTGTAAGGGTGCATCATTCCACTCCGAGTGCCACATCGCTGCTCCCCCAATGCTCTTCCACTCCATCAGCGATTATCGCTCTATTAACTTATTACACAGGAAGCCGAGCAGAGACAGATGGGAGGTGACAGGGACTATGGAAATCGCCAGGGGAGAATTCAGGCTGGAAATGGATTGTTTCCCCCCCTGGCTTGGGAGACGCCGGCCAGGACGCACATGACCAAACTGTAGACAATCCGGCAAAAGCAGGAACTGGTTTCTATCCCTCCGAGAGTTTAATCGTTGCCTATTCTGCCAGCTTGTTCTGATTGCAAAAATAAATTCAAAAAAGAAATTCCTGTGCATATCTGCAGAAAGTGAAACGCATGACCATAGGTAACCCTCGGGCATTTAGCAAATTGCTCTCGTTTATCCAACGGAGGGAGGAGGAGGAGAAGGGGGGAAAATCCAACCACCACGTCCCTATTATGTGGAGGAAACCAAACAGCTTACTTAAGTCTGAGATTTCCATAATGTTTCATCGAGGACAATGGAGGGGAAGACGATCCTTGAAGTTGATCAGACTTCACTTGGCTACCTTCCACTTGGACGTTACGACTTCCGTTGCAGACAACTTCTGAAGGGGCATGGGAATATGGATTTATTGATCCTGTGGCACAGGTGTGGTGTAGCCGGGAGATCCTAAGATTGTTTGGGAGCCAGGCAAGAGACGTTCAGAGGTGGTTTGCATGGACCTGCCTCCACATCACAACCCTGGACTTTCTTGGAGATTTCCTATCCAAGTACTAGCCAGAGCTGACCCTGCTTGGCTTCCATGTTCTGGCGAAATCGGGCTAGCCTGGGTTGCCCAGGTCATCCAAGGAGAATGTCATAAAGCAGTCATTTTCTCCAGGGGAAAATTGGCCTCTATCATCTGGAGACCACTTGGATTTATTGATTTTATCATATGGCATGTGTGTAATGTAGCCAGGAGATCCTAAGACTGTCTGCCAAAGAGGCAAGAGGCATTTGAAGGGGGGTTGCCATTGCCTGCCTCTACACCAGGGGTAGTCAAACTGTGGTCCTCCAGATGTCCATGGATTACAATTCCCATGAGCCCCTGCCAGCATTTGCTGGCAGGGGCTCATGGAAATTGTAGTCCATGGACATCTGGAGGACCACAGGTTGACCCTGCTCTACACCACAACCCTGGTATTCCTCAGAAGTCATCCTTCAAAGGGCTAGCTGGGACCGATCCTACTTCGCTTCCAAGATCTAACGGAGTCGGGCTCACTTGGACCATCCAAGTCAGGGCAGGGAGAATTTCAATGGAAGGCAACGGCAGCTTGACTGAAGAAGATGAATTAGGTGGAGAGGGACACGGTTCCCTGGAAATGATGCACAAGACCTGCAAGAGTCATCTTGGACAGCAAGGGAGGCAGTTTTGAAACAGCAGCTTTGGATGCGTGTAATAGCTATTCAGTGGCTGGGTGTGTTTGTACTGAGCTTGTTGAATTTGGGAGTCTTCATTGACCTCTGGGGTCAAGCACCATCTGCCCATGTTGTTCTAACCTTCCACTCCTTCTCAAACACTGGGGAGATCCTTTCCCAGTCGTAGTCTTTTTGCCCTCAAGAAAAACAACAACAACATGGCTTTTTCAAAAGTTTCCCCAAACATCCCGCTGCTTAGGAAAGGAGAAAGGAACTCCAGAATCCGTTCTGTTTTTAAAATGGCCCTGTGAATGTTAAAATCACTGGAGGATAGATGATGTTTCTTTGGTGTGTCATAATCGACTACAACTTTGGTGTCCTTTTCCTGCATCATAGAAATGGATGGAATAACTCCAGTTGTTCTTGAAGTTTAGCATTCTGGACACAACTGGGTAGCTTCCTTATTAAATGTACCCATTACGTGTCTCTCAGCATATCATGCAGCTGTTCAGATCAAACTCATTCCAACTTTCTTTCTTTTATCTTGGATTTGTGGCTTTGGTAGGGTTGCCAGGTGATGTTCCACCCTCCCCACGGCCACTAACAGGGCATGGGGGGAGGGCAGTAAGGTGTCCAGATCCAGATTGGCAAATCCCTAGAGATTTGGGGGTGTAGCCTGGGGAAGTCAGGGACCACAATGGGGGTACAATGCCAGGGAGTCCACCCTCCAATGCATCCATTTTGCTCCAGGGGAGTTGATCCCTACAGTCTGGAGCATGGAGCGAGTTACAGAAGTCGGGTCAAGAGGTGAACATTCCATGCATGACTGTAGCTAGGAATCCCAGGGTCAAGTACAATGCTAGCCGCTTGGCTTGGCACAGATGGAAGAATGCCTTAAGACCTGCATCTACATAGATAAGGAGACATGGAGGATCACACCCAGATTCCTGGCTGAGGGAGCGACCAAGAGTTGAACCCTGTCCAGGTAGGGTAAGCGTGCTTCCTCACTTGGTCCCAGCCACAGGACCTCTGCTGGAGCCATTCCACCACTACTTCCAGACATTTGGAAAGATTGTCTGTGGGTGAATCTGAGTGGCCCTCCATTAGGAGGTAGAGCTGGGTGTCATCTGCATATTGATGACACCCAAGCCCAAACCTCCAGACCACCTGGGCAAGAGGGAGCATGAAGACGTTGAACAAAGTCAGGGAGAGAATCATACCTTGGGGCACCTTGTAGTGGTGGTGGTATCAGTGAGACTGCATCTCCCCAACAGCAGCCCTCTGTCCACAACTTCGTAGAAAGGGGAGAGGTATTATTAAGTAATTAATTAGTTGGGCCAGGTATTAATTAATTAATTAATTAATTAATTAATTAGATTTGATTTTTAAAAAATATCCTGCCCTCCCAAGTATTTTTTATACTGGTTCAGGATGGTGTACATCTTTGTAAACTATGCACAGTTTTGTAACGAGAGAGAGGAGAAAGAGTCTTAACAGTCTAACTGGCTAACAATCATTCTTCATCTGGAGGCAACCAGATAGGAAATGTGCTCAAAGGACCAGGAAGTCAATCAGGACACAGGAGGAAATTATTTGAAAAATACTAGGAAGTTCCTAATCAAGCTATGCTTAATACACATCTCCTCTGATGCCCCCAGGAGGATATTCTTCATAAGCTGTTCAATCATGCACACTACAGATCTTGCATATTTGAAGCTAATGGCCTGGATCTGAATTTTTGGGGCTCCAATTACAACCCGCCTAGAGAGTGGAAAGCCATACCGTGTTCATGCCACAATTTAGAGAAAAGTATGAGTTATTCTTCCTGACTATTTTAAGAGAGCCATTCTGGTCGGCATGGTTGGTGGCTTGGCTATTCCATTTTTTTAAAAAACTATGATTCAACTCAAGGAAGTTCAAACATTTGCTAATCAGCGTGCCCAAATCCGGAGGAAACCACCCACATTGTTTTATTTTCATGCAGCAGACTGGGATGTTCTCACCGAACCTGTGGTCAGATAGGACAACAACTCATGTGGTCATCCCTTCCAATTGTAATGTCCGGCTAGTGTTGCCAACCTCCAGGGGGGGCCTGGAGTTCTCCCAGGGTTGCAGCTGATCTCTAGACTACCAAGCTCAGCTCCCCCTGGAGAAAATGGCTGCCTTGGAGGGTGGACTCCAGTGCTTCACATTCCTGCTGAGCTTCCTCCCCAAACTCTATCCTTCCAGGAATTTCCCAAACGCAGGTTTGTAACGTTCCTCCAGTCAGCACTAAAATCCAGGTATGAACGAGCTTCTAAAAGTTTGAAGCTCTTCAGTCCAGATATCTTGGGAACAGGCAAAGCTTTCCACTTTTAAAATTTACCTCAGAAGCCAGGGTGAGAAGAGCAGAGGCTGCCTTTTTCAACCCTTTGACCATGAAAGAGCACCCGAAATACCTTTTCAGGCTTCAGGGAGCCCGGGGCAGACTCACCTGAGAAGGACTGAGGTAGGAGGGGGGAAGAGAAAGGAGGCGGTTAAAGGCGGGAGTAGGCATGCAGGCTCCGCCCCCTCCCAGTCACAGAAACCAGGAGGGAACTCATGCTGCGGAGGGCGGAGAGGGGACCAAGTCCATTAAGGCAGGAGGGGGAGAAAAGCCGCAGACTCACTCTGGAGGTCTCACAGACCTCTGCTGTCTGCAGACCCGTGGTGGGGAATCCCTGGGCAGAGGAACCGAAGAACTGAGCAAAGGACCTGTGTCAATTTTATAGTTGTTGACAGGTTGGGTGTTTTTTGGGTTTTTTGCAAAATGTGTCAATCTGCTTTCTATAGGCAAATTGCAGGGGTTCCCAACTGTGTCTCCTACCATGCCATTTGCGCAGAATTTGGCCAAATTAGGGTAGAGACAAGGGCCTGGATAGCTACTTTTAAATTTTGGGTCAGACTGTTTTTTAGAATAGAAGCTGGCAGCCTTTTAACTTGTCTAAAAAGTGACCCTCTTAAATTTCAATGGTTCCAGGCTATTGAACAAAAATTAGTCTCCATTGGCATCGATCTGAACTCCCTACTACCTCTGGAAGAAAAATGTATCTTCCGGATTATTAAACAGAGAATTTTAGACCATGAGCAGCAGGAACTCATACCTACCCAGCCTCGAGTCTGCTCACCAGCATTCTTTGGCATCATTATGCAGAGAAATATTATGCCTACATATTTGCATCTCCTTGATGTCCCACCCCTGAGAAGAGCTTTTCTCCTTGCACGAATGAATGCTTTCCCCTCAAAGGTCTTAGAGGGAAGATTCCATCATATCCCATACCATGCGAGACTCTGTCCGTGTGGTTCTGGCTGCCCTGACTCTGTCTCACACATTTTGCTAGATTGCCCCTTATATGAGCAGTGTCGGGATGACAGCTTTGTTGCTTTGCTGGGAAACAAGCCTTCTGTCAGTAAATCTATGACCTTGCAATTTCTGCTCTCTGACAAAGACCCAGAGATAACCATTTTAGTTGCCAGAGTTTTAACTAAGATGCTTTTATAATATGCTGCCTACTTTGTATTTTATCTCTTATAGTTTATTTAATCATTTTAAGATCTGTTTGGTCATGTAACCCCATTTTATTATTTTGTTGAAATTTTAAACCCTATTTTATATGTCTTATACATTTTATGCCAATAAAAGGTTACTGACTGACTGACTGACTGACTGACTGACTGACTGCAAAATGTGTGATAGCGGACAACCACTGGGATATCCCTTCTGAGGAATTCCCCTGAGCCCTGTAAACCTTCCAGTCCCAATAGAAAAAGGGTGGTCCTACTTGAAGTGACATGCAGAGCAGAGCACACCTGGCTCAGAAGACAGGAGCTGGCGTTCTTGGGTATGGCGTTCCTGGGTATGTTTCAATGGCTCTCACTTTGAGTGACCCCCCTCCCCAGAAGTTCCTGTTGTTTTTGGGCCAGCAGGCACCTTTGTCATTCTTTCAATATAGATCTGTTCCAATTAATATTTCTGATAAGGGCTTGGGGGAGGAGCTGGTCTCCTGGCTTAAGTGCCACTCAGCACCTAATACCCAATCAGGGCGGCTGTCCCACCCCTGACCAACCCCTCCTCCTTCCACTTCCCTCTGAGGCTCAGAGGCTGCAGATCCCTGCTGTGTGAGAGCTGCCCCTGCCAGTGAGTTCCCTTCCCGAGGCCCTCCAGCCTGCAGCCTTTCCAGGTCCTAGGGGGAGGGAGAGGCCATCTGCAGGGTTCTTCCACCCCCACCCCCCCTAATCTAGCACCCATTATATTCTTGAATGCAACGGGCCTTGCCTCTAGTATTTATACAAACAAGGAAACAAGGCAAACAGTAAACTGTAAAGTTACAACTGAAGCAAGATGAAACCTTCAGCAAACATTGTGATACCCTTGTAAAAAGCACATTCCTTGGTTGTTCCATTATATTGCATTTCTGATCCATTTACGAAAATGCATTTTTAAAAACTGAATTGTGGTACTTTTTTTTAAACTGCCATGTGCTAGCTTGCTGGGGGCAGCGGTATAAAAATAAAAATATAAATATAAATAAATACATAAATATAAATAAATAAATATTTAAATATTTAATATATTTATATTAAAAGGGAAGATAGCCAAGTAGATCAAATAGTATCACAGATAAATAAGCCAAGAAAAAAGAAAAAAGAAAGAACAAGGGAAGAAAAAAAACAGGAAAAATGTGAGACTTCCAGTTTGCTATACAAAGAAGTTAAATACACCAACTAAATAACTCTTTATGTAGCTCATTTTCACAAATCCAATTGCTGGACAAGCTTGGTTCTTTTCAGACTGGGATGAGTGGGGAGAGATTCATAGAATCTGTTTGCTTACCAGAAATACAACCTTCCCCCCTTTCTAAAATCTGTTGCTTAAACCACAAAAACCGTCCATTGACTTCTTAGGTTTCTGCAGCGGCCACAACAATGACCTGGTGGTCAGAGACCCAATCTATTCCAGGATTTTATGGCTAGCGCTGCCTGGAACACCACCCATAGCAAAACCATTCCTCCCACCAATGGAGCCATAAGTACCCCTTGTAGTGTGCGTAGCTGGCTATGATGCGTCGCCAAAGTCTGTCTGTCTGAAAGGCGCAATATTTGGTGCCTTTTACCTCCTTCTGGCATATGATCAATGGGGAAAGAGAAGTCAGCAAGTCTATAGGACCACTGATATTGCCCAACCAGATGAGTCTGGAGTGTTAGAATATGTGAGATCTGCAGGATGCATGACGGAACAGAATCTAAAGAGGGCATTGGAGGGGACTGTATTTAGCATAGTTAGGATAGGAACTTCCAGGTGATTTGCAAATTATCTCCTCCTGTATCCTGATCCTGATTGGCTCAATTGGAGACCTCCTGCTCCTTTTAGCGTACTTCCTCCCTGCTTGCCTCCAGAAAAGACAAAAAGAACAACAGAACAGAGCAGTTAGGCAGTTAGGAATCACTGTCTCCCTATACAAACTATTTTTATTCTTTTAAGAAGCCTGGTGCGCCGTAATTCTTTGAAGAAGAAGAAGAGTTTATTTTTATAACCCACTTTTCACTACCCGAAGGAGTCTCAAAGTGGTTTCCAATCGCCTCCGCTTCTTCTCCCCACAACAGACACCCTGTGAGGTAGGTGGGGCTGAGAGAGCCCTGACAGAAATGCTCTGTGAGATCAGCCCTAACAGGACTGTGACTAGCCCATGGTCACCCAGACGGCTGCATGTGGAGGAGCAGGGAATCAAACCCGGCTAGCCAGATCAGAAGCCACCACCCTTAACCACTATACCAGCCTGCCTCTCCAGCCTGCAAACTTGCAAATTTGAACTCTGCCAGCTGAGACCATGAAGAGCAAACATAGACATGCACCCATTTCCCGAATCTAAAAATGGACTGGAGGGAAGGCCGTTTTGGAGAATATTAGCATGCGGCATGCGGCAGCTTCCTGGGGCCACTGCAGATCAAGAGAGTGGTGTAAGGGGAAGGTTTAAATTCTTCTCCCCTCACTGTCCCAATCAGAGCCAGGCCTTGTCAACTTGAGAGCAAACACGTAGAAAGGCTGGGAGGCCCAGCACCTTCCCTGGTGTGGCTCGGAGTGAATCCAGGCTTGCCGTTTGCCTGCCTGTGGGAGGAACACCTAAGGTTGTCAGGGCTCCCCTTGCTGGGGGTGGTGGGTGAAAAGGGCTGCTAGATCCAGATTTGGAAACTTATGGAGATTCAGGGATGGAGCCCAAGGAGCTCATGGACCTCAGGAAGGGGGTATAACGGCATTGAGTCCTCCCTCCAAAGCATTCATGTTCTCCAGGGGAACTGATCTCTGTAGTCTGGAAACGAACCGGAATTCTGCAGGATCCCCAGGTCCCACATGGATGCTGGCATTCCTAATTGGGAAAGTCCTGGAGATTTGGGGGTAGAGCCTGGGAGTACAGGGACTGCAGTGGGGCACAATGCAATAGAGAGTCCTCCCTCTAAAGCATCCCTTTCCCCCCCCCCAGGGGAACTGATTTCTGTAGTCTGGAGAGGAATTCCTGGGAATCCCCAGGTACCACTTGGAGGATGGCATCCCTACATGAATCCCTCTGTCCAGTTTCTACTGCTTATCTCTAAGTGGCTGTTCTTAGGCCAGAATATTTATCTGCAAAGAGAGGCTTCCTGGTGAACATGAAGAAGAATTGGTTCTTATATATCACTTTTCTCTACCCGAAGGAGTCTCAAAGCGGCTAACAATCTCCTTCCCTTCCCTCTCCCCACAACAGACACCCTATGAGATAGGTGAGGCTGAGAGAGCCCTGATATCACTGCTCGGTCAGAATAGCTTTTATCAGTGCCGTGGCAAGCCCAAGGTCACTCAGCTGGTTGCACATGGGGGAGTGCAGAATCGAACCAGGCTTGCCAGATTAGAAGTGTGCACTCTTAACCGCTACACCAAACTGGCTCTCTAGGAGTGCGGACTTTTAATCTGGCTAGCCGGGTTTGATTCCCTGCTCTTCCACATGCAGCCAGATGGGTGACCTCAGGCATGCCACAGCACTGATAAAGCTGTTCTGACTGAGCAGTAATATCAGAGCTCTCTCAGCCTCATCCACCTCACAGGGTGTCTGTTGTGGGGAGAGGAATGGGAAGGCGATTGTAAGATGCTTTGAGCCTCCTTTGGGTAGAGAAAAGCAGCATATAAGAACCAACTCTTCTTCAGTAATATCAGGGCTCTCTCAGCCTCACCTCCCTCACAGGGTGTCTGTTGTGGGGAGAGGAAAGGGAAGGCAAATATAAGCCGCTTTGAGACTCCTTCGGGTAGAGAAAAGCGGCATATAAGAACCAACTCTTCTGCTTCTCAATATTTTTATCCACTCTAATTTGAAGAACATGAATCTTCAATTTTTTTCATTATCTTGTAAAGTGTTCTGCATAGCCTGTGGCCAGTAATGGAAATGAATTGGACTAGAGGGAAAGATTATCTTTAATGCTTTTCATTGCATGAATATTTCATGGTTAAAAGACCCACAAAGGGCCAGCATAGTGTAGCACTTACTCCAGGGATTTCCAAACATGGTTCCAGGTAACCCAGGGGCTATATGAGAGCTCCCCAGGGGTCACACAGCCTTTCCCAGAAATTCAGATGTCTGTTGACCTCACTAGATGTCACTGGACCCCACTTCCCGTTACTCTACAGGCCTAGTCTCTTTCTCCACAATGGAAATGGGAAATGACCAATCGATTGATTGGCTGGCTCTCACATCTTCTGCATCCAACACTTCTGGGGCTCATCAAAGCTTGAAAAGCATTTCAGGGGTTCCTCCAAGGTCAAAAGGTTGAAAAAGTCTGGACTAGAGAGCTGGACTAGGATCTGGGAGCCTTAGGTTCAAACCACTCCTCGTGCCATGGAAGCTTGCTGGGTGACCCTAGGCTAGTCATACACACTCATCCTAACCTACCTCACAGGGTTGTTGTGAGGCTAAAATGAAGCTGCAGAAAAACAACATAAGCCACTTAGTTTCCCCACTGGGAAAGGCCAGGTACAAATGAAGTAATATAATAATAATAATACTAAGTAGGCAAATTCACTTTCAATCCTAAATGTTGCTCCTGTCAACGGCTCAACTATTGAATTAGCTTTTCATCTACAGACTAAAGTTATTACTGCAATCCTCTGCTCAGTTACAGCTCTCTAATCCCATAGCTTTCAATGGGCTTAGACTGGAGTAACTTGGCAGGGGACTGCAGTTCAGGGCACACCTGGAGGTTGGGAAGCCCACACAGGTCTCCCTGGAGACCGCATTCATAGCCATCGTCCCAGAAAACCTCCAGCAACCACCTGGAGATTGGCAACCCTAGTAGCCTGTCCCTTATCCGTTTCCCTCCTTGACTAGCAAGTGTAGAAATGAAGCCAACTGCAAAAATGCTATAAAACTTGGGCCTTCTTTTCTTCAAAGGGAAGGAGCCAATAGAGAAAACCTTCTGCCCACCCCCACACATGCCCCACTGCTCTGGGAAGAGGGGGGGGAGGACCACGGCATTGTTTATTAGCACCATGGGGTGGATTGTCGAGGAGGCCTTCTCAAATTGTCTCAAGTGCCTTTGAAGATCAAAATTAAGTGAGGAGGGGGGAATTGAATTTATTCTTCCAGCGTTAACTAAAAAGAGATCTCCTCTCTCCCGGCCGCTCCCGTCTCCCTGGCTAAATGCTCGTGCAGAAAGTCATGCTGTTAATGAAATCGCTGATTTAAACAAAGCCCGAGTATTTTTAGCGCCATAATAAAACCATCCGTGATCTCTAATTAGGCAAACTGTGAGCGAGAAGATGCTGGTCTTGCATTAGCTGGGGGCTTGACTCCCATTCTCAGCGGTGCCTTTTTCTGCAGCCGAAAGCATTTCCGTCGCTTCCGTCTGGCCCCAGCCCCAGGCAAATCACAGCACCGGGTCACCCAAGAGTGGTTCGGCTGAGGCGGTACACGGCAGTTAGGTAGTGCAGTGGGATAATGCATTGTCACGTCAATTACTGTGATTTGCTGTTCTATGATTCACAGATATGATTGCGGCTAATTTCAGGAATAAGTGGAGCCGTCTGGTCTTTTGTGTTCATTCAGAAGAGCGTCCGCTGGCATTCAACGGGCAGGCTGCCTCCGCCACCCTCTGCACATTCAAAAGAGCCACTCTGGGCCTTAGCGGGGAATTTCGGCCGTCGGCCTCCCTTGTTCGAAGCCTCGGCTCGGTCCCTCAATCAGCCGAGACGCAAGGGAGCTGGCCCAGCCTCAAAAGCGTATTGTTCTTCTCGAATTTGCCCCGTTGGAGATTGGGCAGCTCTGAATTGTCCTCCCGACTGGATGGGTAAGTTTCAAAGCCAGCTACGGAAACGATGGTTAGCCGGCTCAGAAATCCCCCCAGACCTAGTCGCTAATGGGGATATTTGGTTAATAGAGCTTTGCCCAGTCATAGAAGCATGATCCTGAGTGCGGTAAATAAATCTCCCAAGAAGGATATTGCGAAAAAAGGGAAACTTCCACTTCGCCCGGCAGATCCAGTTCACATTCAGGTTGCTGTTGAAAGGGGAGAGAGAAGCCTATAAACAGGGCTTTCCCAATCGTAAATGGCCAGCTTGTCCGTCATGTATGGGAGGATGAGGGCATTGGCTCTGCAGGAGAGACCTGTGCAGACAGGGGTCTCCATGGAAAGCCATGTACAGCGAGGGAGAAGACAAAGGGACAGAAGAGGAGTCAGAGGGCAGCTTCCTGACAAAGAGAGGCATCGCATTCAAGGAGATAACATCCTTAAAGTGATGTAGCGCCCCCTCATGGCCAGGCACGCTCACCCCACAGTCACTCCACATGATGCTAAAAAAACTGAATTAAAAAAATTAAAATTTAAAATTTAAGAATATATATTTTAATCTGTGGGTGGTAAGAAATGGTAGGAAGGAAGTCGGCGGAATATAGCTCAATCTTGTCAGATCTTGGGAACTAAGCTGGGTTGGTATTTGAAAAGGAGACCACCAAAGAAGATGCTACAGAGGCCGTCAATGGCAAATCACCTCGGCTTCTCACTGGACTTGGAGGTCCCTTGCTGGGGTCTCCATAAGTTGAGGGCAACTCCTTAGTGCTTGGGCGTGTAAGACAGTAAGACTATCGAGAAAGATTTGTAATGAAGTCTTATATGGGCTAAAGGTAAAGGTATCCCCTGTGCAAGCACCGGGTCATGTCTGACCCTTGGGGTGACGCCCTCTAGCGTTTTCATGGCAGACTCAATACGGGGTGGTTTGCCAGTGCCTTCCCCAATCATTACCGTTTACCCCCCAGCAAGCTGGGTACTCATTTTACCGACCTCGGAAGGATGGAAGGCTGAGTCAACCTTGAGCCAGCTGCTGGGATCGAACTCCCAGCCTCATGGACAGCATTTCAGACAGCATTTCTGCTGCCTTACCACTCTGCGCCACAAGAGGCTCATTTAAATGGGCTAACATCCTACAAAGCCAATTGAAGTCAATGTTGCAATGAAATGGAGTAATACTCTTTAGGATTTCACCATTCACCTCCTTCCCTACACGATCATCCAACAGAGGTAGTTCAAAATGGGTAGTCGTGCTAGTCTGTCCAGCAGTGGAAAAGAGCAAGAATCCAGGAGCACCTGAAAGACTAGCATGTTTATCTAAAGAAATGAGCAGTGACTCTCGAAAGCTCATCCTCTCCCACAAATTTTGGGTGATCCTGTACTCTGGCTCTTTTCTACTAATCCAACATAGGAAGGGTGCTCTTTCATTTCTCAGTCCCCCTCACCCTGTAACATGCTAAATGGTTGTACATTCCTGAACAACAGCATAGTGCTTTGAGTGATTTTAATTTTTTGTTTTTACCAGCTTTGCCTGTTGGCAGACTTTGAATATGCAGAGAGAGCAGAGCATGAAGCTGCTTGAAGAATAAAACAGTTTTTACTGTGAAGAGAGACAACAACGTATAGAAAGAGAGCTAACCATCCATCCATCCTCCTGGCTAGCCAGCTAATTTGAAAATCACCAGGAAGTTATGCTAATTATACATACCCTCTGATGCCCCATGCAGGATGCCCTTCATTATCTGCACAGTGCAGAGCTTGCATATTTTAACGTTGCCAACTTCCAGATGGTGGCTGGAGATCTCCCGGGATTCCAGCTGCTCTCCAGGTGACAGAGATCAGGTTGCCTGGAGAACATGGTCACTTTAGAAGGTGGACTTGACGGAACTGTACCCCACTGAATGCCCTCCCCTTCCCAAATCTCTCTTCCCTCAGGCTCCACCTCCAAAATCCCTAGATATTTCCCAGCCCAGAGCGGGCAATCCTGGTTTTTGTTTTAAATGTATTTTACTCTACGTGTTATCTCACTTTTAAGCTCCCCTGAGTTCCATAAAAAAGAAAGGTAACGGGTATTAAATAGTTCAGACTCAAAAATGACATTTTCCAAAACAACCAGCTGTTTTAAACCAACAACTGAACACAGAACATCAAACACCATAACTTATATACAGCCTGGAGGCCTGTGATTGGCCCTAAGCAGAGGCCTCTGATAGGCCTGTTGAAGAGTCCAATGGCATGCTAGGTCCTATGTGCTAGCACAGAGGTTCTCAACCACTCTGACGCCATGACCCCAACTGCGGCGGTGGTGGGGTTGGTGGAGGCGGTGTGTGCGTGTGCATGCGACCACGTTCACACAGGCACACAGGCACACAACAGTCGGGGCAGCATGGAGGCGGCCATTACAAGGGCTCTGCTACCGCTGGCCACTGCCACTGGCCACCACCACTGCCTACCACCTGCTGCCACCTGCCGCGATTGCCTGCCGCTGCCACCAGTCACTGCTGCCCACCACTGCCCACCACTGCCCACCGCCGCCCACCGCTCCACCTGGCCGTTGCTGCACCAGCAGCAACCAACCTGGGAACCCCATAGAAGGGGCCAGGCAACCCCTAGGTTGAAAACCACTGTGCTAGGAACCACTGTGCTTTAAGGGTCCATGATACCAGGTCATGCCTTGGAGCTCCGAGTCTCTACTAGTCCACATACACAACAACTAATAAATGTTTTAAATAAATAAAGCAAATAGAAACCGAAGAGGGGTAGGCCCATACCTGTCTTTGATACTGCCTTTTCCTGGCGTTTCTCGGAAAAGAATCAAAGCATCTCTCTCTTCTTAATTGTTTACTGTCAGAGCCATTCGGCACATCGAAAAAAATAGCACCTCGTATTCATTGCTCCAGGCAGTTTGCTTCAAAAGAAAATAGATAAAGAAGAAAGAAAAGCCCCATCCTCGGGAAACAGGAGAGGGAAGGAGGTGCGAGGGTGGGCGTTGGAGGCAGAGATAGCACCATTTTGCTTCCACACCTTTCCTTAGCATGTGTTTGCTGGTTGGTCTCCTCTCGCTCACGCTACATAGCTCTTTAAAATGGAGGATGTACCTGCCGGTTTGCTGCCCGGATGCTGACAATTTCATGTAAAACGGCAAAAAAATGGCAATACCTGGAGCTTCCATGGATGAAGTCTGAGGAGAGCAGGGTTTGGTGAGAGGTAATCTAATGCCATAGGGTCCAGCTTGGTGTAGTTAGGAGTGCAGACTTCTAACCTTGGGCCAGTCCCAGTTTTCTCATAACTCTCTCAGCCCCACCTGCCTTACAAGTGGTCTGTTGTGGGGAGAGGAACGGAAGGCCATTGTCAACTGCATTGAGACCCAGGAGGCCTGCTGGGGGACCTTGGGCCAGTCCCAGCTCTCTCAGGACTCTCTCAGCCCCACTTGCCTCACAAGGGGTCTGTTGTGGGAGGGGAAGGGAAGGCAATTGTCATGAGGCCTGCTAGGTGACCTTGGGCCAGTCACAATTCTCTCAGAGCTCTCCCAGCCCCACCCACCTCACAAGGGGTCTGTTGTGGGGAGAAGAAGGTGATTGTCAGCTGCTTTGAGACACAGGAGGCCTGCTGGGGAACAGTCCCTGTTCTCTCAGAGCTCTCTCAGCCCTACCTACTACACTAGGTGCCAATTGTGGGGCGAGGAAGGGGATTGTAATCTGCTTTGAGGCACCGGAAGATAGAGAAAAGTGGGGTTATAAAAACCTCCTCCTCTTTTCTTCTAAATATGTTTACTCAGAAGTACCACAAGTCCAGCAGGACTATGGATCCTCTGGAATTACCACTACTCTCCTGGCTAAAGAGAAAATATCTACTTTGTAGGGTAGACTCCATGTCACTGTACCCCATTGAGGTCTTTGTCTTCCCAGGCTCCATCCCAAATCTTCAAGAGTTTCCCTACCTGGATCTGGCGACCCTACCCCCATCCTCTGCTGGTTAACATAGATTGATATGTAAATATATTTTATATGCATACATCCAGCCGTGTTTAAAAAACAATAAAACTATCCAGATCCAGTCTCGATACACATTGGTTTTAAAATAATTTTGTACTGAATAAAACTGTCTGAATTATCCATTAAGTTATAGCTGGAGCTGAGAGGGGTTTGTTTTTTAATATTAGGCAGATTCTGCTTGGGGGTCATTCTCCCCATGAGCAAAAAAGAGGCCAAAGAGGCAACCTGCCAACCCTAAGCAGGACTTCAGTGTGTTTAGGATTGCAGAAGAGAATGAAAATCCACCGCTTCCTTCTCTCACAGGGAAAATTCCCCTTTGCGCATCCATAAATCAAGATAGGAGACCTCCTTATTTGTTGCTCTTGCCATTCCCCGAAGCAGAATTAAAGGAAACGAGGGGGGAAATGATCTTCATCGTGCCAGCCTCAAATATTTGCGTCTCACGTCAACCTCGTTTATTTTATCCACGGCATTCTTTCACTTCTGCTGGCTTGGCTCCTCACAGCCACTTTGCACGAGCTTCTTAATATCCTTAAGCCTATTCAGCAGGAGGCTTAGAAAGGATTTGCTGTGGCGTTTGGCGAAGAAGGCGGGCAGGGGCCCGGGTCGGATTCGGCTCACATAACCCTTTTGAGAAAAATCATTTGAAGCCAACGTCTCCCCGCCTCTCCTTTCTGAAGGCCTCTTTGTATCAAATAGCGATGAATTCAACAGTTTGTCTGCGCATCGATCCCCCGGCCCCCCCGACGGGCTGCTGCAATATGGCAGTGAAACCGTGTTTAATAACTTGTGGTCAGCTGTCACGAACATTTAATTTGATGCTAAACATGCTTCCTGGAAAAGGAGAGGGAAAGATGTTTTCTAGGTGTTGTACTCTCTCTCTCTCTTTCTCTCTGGATAAATTCATTCCATTTGCTTCCCAAAAAGAAAAGAAAAAACACGATTATTTGGCTGCAAGGTAGCCGTGGGTTTAAGTTTTCATCGCGTTTCTCACAATCAGTGAAGCCGGCGGCTTGAACGCAGCGGTTCTCAATTCATTTTTTCACAACGGACGCAGATCTGAGGAGATTGTTTCCCCCCCCCTCCCTCATGTCATGTGGGGAGATGGGGCCCGACGTGAATCGAAATCTCCTCAGGATTGCTCCCTGATCCCCCCCCCTCCGCCCCGTTCCTTTCACTTTCTTTCAGCTGGCCAAAACTCTGCCTGCTGGTGTTGCGAAATGTTTCTCTCCTTGCGCCCCTGAGGGGAATTCAGCAAATGCCACAAGTTCACATGCCTGCCACATGGCCTGGCGGCAGGAGTCTCTCCCTGAGTCAGACATCTTAATTTGTCACTCGTGAAGCAGATGTCTTAGGGAGGGGGAGGGGAGGGGAAGCGACCTTGGAGGTGACCATGTTACCCTCCTCAGGAAAAAAAAGCGGGCAAAATGGCTCCGTTTCTCCCGTTGGAGAATCCGGCCAAGGCTCTGGAATGCTGTGAGCCACAAGGAAAGGAGCCAGCTCAGAGAGGCTAATTTGATTTCAGCACCATACTCGCTCAACCACGCCGACTCAGTTTATCTGTAAGGAAACAAGATCGCTGCTGACTACAGTGCTTTGGGCTTCCCACGTCCCTGAGGGACTGGCTTCCAGGGGGTAATCCTTTAGATCAGGGGTGGCGAACATACGCCCGTGGGCCAGAACGGGCCCACCCAGGGCTTTTTAACGGCACACGAGCAACTGGTCAGATGACCTTTATTGTCAGATGAGAGCGATTGTGCATTATGTCCCTGTGTACAGTCCTGGTGCTAATGCATGACCAGTGGTGGGAGCAAGAGAGTGGGCATCATATTGGACCGGAGGAAGTGTGCATACACATGGAAGCGCCAACTAGCTGGTGGTCCCTGGACGCAAGGAAGCTCATCTGACCTCAACCTGGGCCCCACCTGGTGGGATGAGCTCCCAAGGGAGATTTGGGCCCTGCCAGAGCGAGATCAATTCTGCAAAATTCTGCAAATAGGAGCTCCTCCACCAGGCATTTGGATGAAGTCGACCGAAACTAAAAACATCTTTGTGACCTGCCACAAGCCGGCTTTGGAAGTGGCAGGAAATAAATCGAATCATCATCACCATCATCTTCTTCTTCTTTTTCTTCTTCTTTTTCTTCTGGACCTGAACTCCTCCCCGTGAAACAAACACCCTGAACTGACCAACCATGGGACTGTTATAATGTTGATATTGTTAAACACTGTTCTCTGTTATTACTGTTACTACTGTTATTCATTTGACATGGTTACCGAGTAGATATAAATATAAATATAAATATAAATATAAATATAAATATAAATATAAATATAAATATAAATATAAATATAAATATAAATATAAATATAAATATAAATATAAATATAAATATAAATATAAATATAAATATAAATATAAATATAAATATAAATATAAATATAAATATAAATATATTGAATATATATTGAATATATATTGAATATATATTGAATATATATTGAATATATATTGAATAAAAATTGTTGGTCCTAAAGGATCCACTGGACTTGTTCATCAGGGAGATATTTTAAGAAAACCCTGTAAATGTTTCAAGCATGTTTGTGTTTTGAGTAAAAAATAGCATTGTTAATTGGGTTTGCCTGTATCCATTCTAAAGCTTAGATCTTTTACATTTTATGGCACATAAGACTTGCCCTAACAAACTGGCATTTATGTCCGATCTGTCCTCATTAGTGGGTTATTTTTCTCAGGAGGAAAAGCATCCTGCAGGGTTAATGCTCTTTTGTGATCCTTATCTCTCAGAGCCCTTTGTGTAGATCTGAAAACTGGTACAATGTGACCAAGAGTGAGTACAGTTTTCTGCAAACTCGTGGCAATTGCCAGGTTCCAAATGTTACAGTCTTAGGGTTGGCAATTTTCAGGTCAGACTGGGGGAATCTCCGGGAATCACAACTCATCTTCACACTAAAGGGATCAGTTCCACTGGAGAAAATGGCCACTTTGGAGGGCCGATTCCATGGCATTTTAGCCCACTGAGGTTCGTCCTCTTCCCAAATCCCAGCCTCCTTAGGCTTCACCCTCAAATCTCCATGGATCTGCCAAGCCAGAGTTCGCAATACTAGTTACCCTGAAAGCATGGGAAAAAGCAGTGGGGAAGAAGGGTATATATACCTGTATGGAAAATGGAGCAATTAGCTGGGTTTAGATCTGAGAAGGCAGCCCTTTGGGTTCTGTTTTGCTAAGGGGAGAACTACCCACAAACAGAATCCACCTAATATTAAGAATAAAATTACTCTGGGCTTTCGATGTTACTTAAATGTAACACCAATGTTATTGAGAAGGAAATTATCCTAAAATTAACATGGACTGAATCTGGACAGTTTTACTGTCTTCCAAGCCTGGCAAAAAATGTGGATATTACAAATATTTACATATCAATCTATGTGAGGGTTGCCAGGTTCCCCCGACCACCAGCGGGGATTGGGGGTGGGGGTAGGGTGACCAGATCCAGGCTGTGAAACTCCTGGAGATTTGGGGCTTGGGCTTGGGGAGGACAGGGACCACAGCAGGGCAAAATGCCATACAGCAGGGGTGGCCAATTTGTGACTCTCCATATGTCCATGGACTCTCTAGATGTTCATGGGAATTGTAGTCCATAGACATCCGGAGAGCCACAGATCGGCCACACCTACCTGAGCACCCATTTTCTTTAATGGAGTTGATCTCTATAGTCTGGAGATGAACTATAATTACAGGGGATCCCCACATCCCCCCCTGAAGGCTGACCTCTAATCTGAATCCACGTTTGTTGTTCAATTGCTCCCTTTTCCTTTTTTAGTCTTCAAGCTCCCCTGCTGAAGGAGGAAGGGGGTTTTGTGCATGTTTTGGAAACCACATTGAAGCTCATTTCAGAGGATAGCTGTATTGGTCTGCAGTAGAACAGTTAAGCAAAGAGCCTCTTGTGGCGCAGAGTGATAAGGCAGCAGACATGCTGTCTGAACCTCTGCCCATGAGGCTGGGAGTTCGATCCCAGCAGCCAGCTCAAGGTTGACTCAGCCTTCCATCCTTCCAAGGTCGGTCAAATGAGTACCCAGCTTGCTGGGGGGTAAACGGTAGTGACTGGGGAAGGCACTGGCAAACCACCCCGTATTGAGTCTGCCATGAAAACGCTAGAGGGTGTCACCCCAAGGGTCAGACATGACCCGGTGCTTGCACAGGGGATACCTTTACCTTAGAACAGTTAAAGCACAGTCGTAGCACAGAGACAAATAAGATTTTGGAGGTTGAAACTGATTCCTGGAGATCCGCTGGAATTACAGCTCATCTCCAGCATACAGAGATCATTTCCCCTGAAGAAGATGGATGCTTTGGAAGGTGGAGTTTATGCTGATATTCTCCCCAGGGTCCACCCCAAAAATCTCTAAAAGTTTCCCACCCTGGATCTAGCCCGGCCCATCCCATCCCTCCAGCCCCTGCCAGTGGCCAGCGAGGACCAGGCAGGCCTACCGGGATCCACATTAAGGGGACTGTTTCAATCTGTGTCCCTGGTGGACGCCATTCAGTTGTTAATATTTAAGAAGAAAAATTGTGTTTGTCTTTTGGCAATAACCATCATGCTTGCATCTTGATACACACACGCACACACAAAATGCTTTGTGTGAACCACATTTCATTCCATTTATGGTATCCAACTGGTAACCTGAGATCCTATGGAGGATGTTACAAGCTTTGAAATGTGACCACTGATTTTTATTTAATATTCTCATATATGCAGTATCGAAACTCCTGAAACAAATCAAAGGAAGAACTCATAAAACTAAACGAACCACAGATTCCAAAGCAGCCTCTGCATATAATAAAAAGAAGTATAATTATAACTATTAGCACGAAACTCACGCCACACTGTGCATAGCAATATAATTCCATCTTGGCCTAAGCAATCCTCTTTTTCTTCCCACTTCCTGTCCTTGCAGAGTGGATCTTGCAGTTTGTGTTTCATTCATTCATTCATTCATTCATTCATTCATTCATTCATTCATTCATTCATTCATTCATTCAGACGAACAGTGGGCTCACTTTCCCTAGAGGTTCAAGGTGGGTTATGTATAGTATGCCCCTCTCACAAAACAGCCCTGTATAAACAACAATAGAAGAAGAAGAAGAAGAAGAAGAGTTGGTTCTTATATGTCACTTTTCTCTACCCGGAGGAGTCTCAAAGTGGCTTACAATCCCCTTCCCTTTCCTCTCCCCACAACAGACATCCTGTGAGGTGGGTGAGGCTGAGGGAACCCTGATATTACTGCTTGGTCAGAACAGTTTTATCAGTGCAGTGGCGAGCCCAAGGTCACCCAGCTGGCTGCATGTGGTGCAGAATCGAACCCGGCATGCCAGATTAGAAGTCCGCACTCCTAACCACTACACCAAACTGGGTTTGGAAAAGAAGAGCTGGGTTTTTTGAACCCTGCTTTTTACTACCAAGAGTCTATAAACACTTTACAATCGCCTGCCCTTCCTCTTCCCACAACAGACCCCTTGTGAGGTAGGTAAGGCTGAGAGAGCTCTGACTGGCCCAAGGTCACCAAACAGGCCTCATGTGTCTTGAAGTAGTTTACAATTGCCCATCCTTCTTCTCCCCACCACAGACTTCTTGTGAAGGAGGTGAGGCTCTCATAGACCTGAGACTCATCCAAAGTCACCCAGCTGGCTGAACGTGGAGGAGTGGGGAATCGAACTCGGTCCTCCAGATTAGAGGCTTCCGGTCTTAACCGCGACACCATGCTGGCTCTCAAAAACATCTATAGCAAATAATCCAAGCACAGATCCTGCAACATAGAGAAATCATCTAAAAATGCATACTAATATGCATTTTCAGTTTATGTGTCAAAGTGATGAAAGTACAGAAATTAAATCTCACTCTCCATCCCGCCCCCGAACAAGAAGAGCGTGCTTCTTGCGAAATAAGGGAGAGTCGCTGTTAGATGCCTGGACGATATCTATCTCATACAGCGATGCAGTGCTAACTATTTCTTCTCATGTAAGCTTTGAACCCAAGTCCGCACCATCTGGAACCACTAATTGCATGTTTAGATAATGTTAGGTAATACACACTCATGATTTACTCTGAGAAACCCTTCCTAATGAATGTGTATTTTCCTAGAGAAGCCGAACTGATGATGGGGTGGGTGGATTTGCTGCCCCAGTGTTTAATAGAAAGAAACAGAGAGAGAGAGAGAGAGAATCTGATTCTTTGGGACTTGCTACTGTGCTATGTGGTGTAACTAAAAGGGTTACCAGCTTCCAGGTGGTGGCCGGAGACCTCCTGGGATCACAACTTATTGCCAGGCAGCTGAGAACCAGGTCATCTGGAGAAAATAGCAGGGTTGGCAACATATCCTATTTAGGTCCCTCCCCTCTCCAGGCGCCATCTACTTCTGGCTCCCCCCCTCCCCAAATCTACAGGTATTTTCCAACCCAGAGCTGGCAACCCTACTAAAAGAAGATGTTGAGTCCATCATATCTAGATACTAATGGATTTACTCTGAAGGTTTGCCTGCCACAGTACAAAGCAAAATAGGTGTAAATTTATCTCTGCTTTGTCCTGAGGTTTGGTCCTGCTTCAGGGATGAGATCCTGAACAGTTAGGAGAAAGGCGGCATCTCCTCCAACTTCACTCTGGACTTTGGGGGTTCTCGGAACCAGTGCAAAGACTCGGTGCTCCTGAATGCCCCCAAAGGTATGGACGAGACCAGGGTGCATTCCGCACACATAGGATAATGCACTTTCAATGTGCTTTGGCAGCTGGATTTACCTGTGCGGAACAGGAAAATCTACTTCTAAAGTGCATTGAAAGTGCATTATCTATTGTGTGCAGAATACGCCCAGGTATGTGACCCAGCCCCTTTGCCAAGCATGGAATTTAGGACACACGGGACTAATTTCTGACCTCTTGTGCTTCAGAGGCACAATGAGAGGCAACGCTTGACAGAAAAGACTCTTTAAACAGAAAAGGGGAAAAAATGAAGCTTGGGACGGATCACAGGTATCTCTTCCAGGTGGTGATGGTGTCAAAGTGAGGCTCACAAATGCCCGGAGGACCCCCCAAAAAATCTTAAATGCTCAATTTCCAAGGGGCGCAAACCAGCCAGAATGAAATATTTTAAACTACTGATTTCAGTGGGAGAAATCCAAGTGTGTGCATAAATCTCCCGTTGATATTAATAGGACTTGGAAAAGGCTCACTTTCTTTTTCTTTTTTGGGAGAAATATTCGCAATTACAAGCTCTCTTGACTTAGATAAGCCAGTTGGCTCAAATAATCCTACCGTTTATCCCAAAGCACCAGCTTATGATGGAGCCAATCACCCCTCCTTTCCTTCCATGGTATTTACAGAGGATTACCATGGAAAGCTTTTCTATTCCTTGGCTCCAGCATCGACCAAGTCTTCAGGAGGTGATTGAGGCTGGAAGGGCAGCCATGAAGGGGCTAGAAAAAATTCTTCATCATATGGATGTGTTACCGGCAACTGAGATCAAGCTAATTTACTCCCACAGTATTCCCTATTTTTGTTTGGGTGCAAAAGTTGGACAATGAAGAAAGCTGAGGGGAAAGTAGATTCCTTTGAAATGTGGTGCTGGAGGAGAGGAAGTGGGTTCTAGATCCAATCTTAAAAAGGCAAGGAAGTGGGTTCTAGATCTAATCAAACCTGAGCTCCCCCTGGAAACTAAAACGGCAAAACTGGGGCTATCTTGCTTGGTTATGTGATGAGAAGACAAGAGTCACTGGAAAGGACAATAATGCCAGGGAAAGTTGAATGTAGCAAGGAAAAGAAAAGCTCATTCTTTATATCCCTCTTTTCACTACCCAAAGGAATCCCAAAGTAGCTTACAAACACCTGATGTTTGTCTTGAATGTTTTTAATGGGATTTTTTATTGTCTAGGCTAGGGATTGATATTGTAACCCGCTACGAGCTGGCTACCTGGGAGTGGCGGGAAATAAATCAAATCAAATAGAATCTTTCCCTTCCTCTCCCAACAACAGACACTCTATGAGGTAGGTGGGGCTGAGAGAGCTCTGGTGGAACTGCTCTGCCAGAACAGCTCTGAGAGAACTGTGACTGGCCCAAGTTCCCCCAGCTGGCTGCATGTGGAGGAGTGGGGTTCTCTAGTTCCACCACTCTTAACCACTACAACATACTGGCTTTCAAGAAAAACCCAACACAATATGCATGGCCTGAGAGGAAGAGTTTCAATACTGACTGTTTTTCTCATCACTAACTCAGCTCTTCCTCTTCCTCATCTGGGACACCCCCTCCCGCCCCCCGCCCCCTGATCTTGGAACAAAGTATTTACCTCTGATTTTAAGAAAATAGGAAATACTCTTTTCAGTTTGCTGAGAAAGTAGCTGAACCTTCCCAGGACTCCATACAATGATTTTGTTGGTTGGTTAGTTTCCAGCTTGGTGTAGTGATTAGGAGCGTGGACTTCTAATCTGGCGAGCCAGGTTGGATTCCCCGCTCCTCCTCCACATGCAGCCAGCTGGGTGACCTTGGGCTCGCCACAGCACTGATAAAGCTGTTCTGACTGAGCAGTAATATCTGGGCTCTCTCAGCCTCACCTCCCTCACCACCCTCACAGGGAGTCTGTGGGTAGAGGAAAGGGGATTGTAAACCACTTTGAAACTCCTTCGGGTAGAGAAAAGCGGCATAGAAGAACCAACTCTTCTTCTTCTTCTACCTCACAGGGTGTCTGTTGTGGGGAGAGGAAAGGGAAGGCGATTGTAAGCCACTTTGAGACTTCTTCAGGTAGAGAAAAGCTGCATATAAGAACCAACTCTTCTTCTTCTTCTTCTTCTTCCTCTCATTATCAGGAAGGCTTGCAACAAGTAAACACTCTGACACGTGTTCCTTGGTGCAGCCCGTAGTGTGTAAATTGAGGAGGGAGACGAAATCTTTTGAAATCCAGCCCTCACTCTCTCCAAAACATTCACGTCCCAGATTTTGGCTTGGCCTGCTGCTTACATGTAACCATTACGTTAACGGGAAAAACCACTTGACAGTCTATTTGGCCCATGAAGGCCTCAAGCGCACCAATTCTAATCAGATAGAGGCTGGCAAGAATCGCTCCAGTTGCTTCCTTCAATGTCTCAAGAGCTTACGTTTGCTTGAGTTCCCCCCCCCCCCCCAGCCTTGCAGCAAGACCCTTTCCAAAAGAGGGGGCTGATGGCCATTGCTTAGGCAAGGAGGCGCTTCACATGTGGCTGGTGCTGAGCGTATGCCTGAAAAGCTTCAATTGTACATCAAGAAATGCCATGCATGAATGAGACAGAGATAGATTTGGAAATATGCATACTATACAAGTCTCAGAGAACCAGGGCCTATTCTGCACACATAGGATAATGCACTTTCAATGTGTTTTGGCAGATGGATTTTCCTGTGCAGAACAGGAAATCTACTTCTAAAGTGCACTGAAAGTGCATTATCTGTTGTGTGCAGAATAGGCCCAGGGCTGGCTGCATCAACCTACTGAGTGTAAGTTCAGATAATGTAAGTCAGAAGAGCCTTGCTGGATCAGGCCGGTGGTCCATCCAGTCCAGCATACTGCCTTACGCAGGGGCCAACCAGTTCCTCTGGAGAGCCAACAACAGGGCAGAGAGGCCAAGTTTTCCCCTGGCCCCATGGAAGCTCAGTTGGCCTTGACCAGGGCCAGGGCTTTCTCCATGCTGGCCCCCACTTGGTGGAATGGGCTCCCAGAAGAGATCAGGGCCCTGCCAGGGTTCAAACAATTCCACGGGGCCTGCAATCTGGAGCTCTTCCACCAAGACTTGGGGCGAGGCCAGTGAACCAATTCCACCAAACTGGAGCCCTTAGAGGCCCCCTTCTCCACATCAACTGTGCCCTGCAGATGAAGGACCAAACCAGGGTGCAATGTCAATCATTTAATATGTTACATGTTCTGCTGTTAAATGTTACATCATTTATAATGTTACACATTCACAGTTATGATGTTTTCCCTTGTATTGGATCACAAACGATGTTTCCTTGCATTGGATCACAAGTTCAAAGGTCAACTGCCCTGAGCTGCCGGGGAGGGCAGAATATAAATATAATAAAATAAATGTTACCTCCTGACACTGGGATTCAGAGGATTGGTCCTTCTGAATGTGGAGGCTCCTCTCAGTCACCGTGCCTCGTAGCCATTGATAGCAAATTTCATATTTTGATCACTCTCTGGGCCAAGAAGTATTTCCTTTTGTCTGTCCCGAAACAACTGCCCCATATCTTCATTGGATGCCCTCAAGTTTTGGGGAGAGGAAGAAAAATGCCACCTGGCATTTCCACCCCATGCATCTATTCCACATAATATATTTCTGGTAAAGTCAATGGAGTCCCAAGCAAAGGTACACCCTTCTAAGTCAGTGTGGTTCTGCTTAGGTTTCCTGTAAAGCAGATATCTGCAATTTCTTGTGTTCTGCAGAGGGCTGGACTAGATGACCCTGGAGGTCCCTTCCAATTCTATGATACTATGATTCTAGGTCTACTCAGAATCCTAGCCAGATCAGTTTGGTGGGGTTTACTCCTGGAAATTGTTCTTAGGATTGCGCTGTCACGTTGCAGTGTCATGTGTTCTTGCTTGGGTTACATCTCGCTGAACTCAGTAGGCAGACTTCAGAGTAAACATAAGAATAGGCTGCATTCCTGTGCCCACTTCAGACAGGGTATGTTTCAGCAAAGGGACAGAAGGGTTGTGTTTCCTCCAGTTTCTTTTGTCTCTTCTGCTCAACTCTGTGCTGTGCTAAAGATCTGCTTTTTAAAATCTTGTTATTTTAATAAATCATTTCTAAATTGAAAGTGGGCCACGGTTCTCTGATCCACGTCGTGGTCCCCTGCCTCAGAAACGCTAGCCCACCCAGAGGAGCGAACCCTTGCAGTAACTCGTTGCCCATAACGCCCACATGCTGGAGCTGGAGCTGGAGCTGTGAGAGACAACAGAGGCAAGGCCTCACAGGTGTGAAAGGGGCAGCTTGGAGTCCTGGGCTCATTCCGCACACATAGGAACAGGATAATCTACTTCTAAAGTGCATTGAAAGTGCATTATCTATTGTGTGCAGAATACTCCCTGGTTTCCCCAGCTGCAACCCTGTACTTTAACCAGGTGGGTGGCAGTAGTTACCCAGATAGTTCCTTTTGCCCCCCCCTCCCAGTTGGCAGCCAAAAAGGGGGTGGCCAAGGCAGGAGCAGGATGGTTCCGTCACACCTTGGATAATTTATTATCCGATAATCCCGAACTTGAAAGAACCACTTAAGAAAGAAGGTGGCCAGCTGAGAGAGAAAAACTGTTCACAAAAAAAAATGATAACGGGTAATATTTGGTAGGTAAAATCTACAAATTGTTATAGCAGTCTGACTCTGAAACAAAACAAATTAAAGATAATATGATAAATTGGGCTCAAAATATTGGAGAGAATATAAACTTTAGAGCAGTGGCGCCCAAACCTTTTTGGGCTGCCGCCTCCTTGGCTCTCAAGCTACATCCCTAGTGCTGACTCCCCCCAGACACACAAACGCACGCATGCTCATACACACATACCCCTTTCCTGGTATTAGGTCTACTGCAAATTCAAAACACACCATATGGCCAACACTTCTGTATTGGTTGTCATGCAGCGGCCATATTTTAGATTGGGAAAAATATATAAGTTCTTTGTAAAAGTCATTTGTAAAAGTGACTTTGGGTCCTTTGGGGAGAAAGACACTGGGAAACAGAGAGAGAGAGAGAGAGAGAGAGAGAGAGAGAGGCAAGCAATGTGAAATCCCATGGCCAGGAGCAAGCCGGAGTTCTATGTATTACCCCTGCAATGTTTTCTGTGAACTGCCCTGAGCCGTATGGGAGGGCGGTATAAAAATCTAATAAATAATAATAAGAATAAGTAGGCTTTTCCAGCCTCCCAGAGACAGCTGCAACAAGAAGAATCATACTGCTGTCCCTCTACAACCCACAATTCCTCACTATTGGTGAGGTAGGCATTCTTAGAGCAATGGCAGGTATTGTGGGTCAATGAGTTGAAATTTACTGAATGTCAAATATTAAAAGAAATTTCCTTAAAGATTCAAAGACTGGAGGATGGGGAAGAAAAGATCAGGTAAGGGGTGATGTGAAAGACACCTGCAAAAGACCCTGGAGCACTGCTGCCAGTCTGTTTACCACAATACTGACCTTGATGGACTTACAGACTGATTTATTATAAGGCAGTTTCATGTGAACCGTGGAGGGTTAAAATATTCCTTCACTGCTTTGAAAGGGGTTGCAGCTCAGTGGAAGTGCATCTGCTTTGTATGTGGAAGGTCCCAGGTTCAATCCCCAGCATCTCCAGTGATTTTGCATATTCCAGGATCTTGGATCTCTGAGATCCAAATCCAAGATTATGAGGTAATGGGAGATATACAAAGGATGTCCCACAGAAAAGATATCCTCTTGCTCTCTCTTTCTGATCAGAAAGTTCAGATCCTATCTGTTTCAAGCCTCTTGGGTCAACATAATGATTCCACCCTATCACTAGAAGCCACTTTTCCGCCTCGAACGAGAAATTCATTCTCAAATGTTGGCCTGCCTGACAAATAAAACATTAATTCTTTCTGAAGACTAGTCATTATCTTTATAAAGAAACAATGCCAAGCCAACACACGCACACACAAATGCCATCATAAGATTAGCTGGTGAGACACCCAAGCCAAAAACAGTTTTTGCCGTTCTGCTGACTTATTAAAAGTCCAGGAAGTGGTTGAGTAAGTCGGTGGGTGTTGGGTCTGAAGAAGGTCATGACTGCTCTCTCTCTCTCTCTCTCTCTCTCTCTCTCTCTCTCACACACACACACACACACACACACACTCTGTGTGAATGCCATACTGATCCCCCAACCTCTGAGGATCTGGCTAATGCTAGTTCTGCCAAAATAGCTCAAGTCGCACTTCTAATTGGAGATGTAACCACATATCATTTCCAGATTAAAGGTTAAGGTTAAGGTTACAGTAAATCTTTGGGCCCTGCCATGAGGGGAAACTGCCCTTGTTCAAATGTTCACTTTGTCGGAGCTGACAAACAAATTAAGGGTCGCACCACGTTGTCTGCTCTGAGGAATCCCTTTTGGCCTTGATCAGAGCTGCCTCAACTCTGTCCATAAGGGTTCGGTGGCTCGTTGTTTAGAACGTTTTGATTTCGACCCTATCAGGTTTTGCTGAGGGGAGTAAACAGCCAGTGTTGCCGGGCTGCCCTTTGCGGTTGAGAACTAAAGCAAGATCAAATTCTTCTGGACTTCCCTGAATTGGTATTGATTGACTTGGCCACACAAGTTGGACAGAATCTCTCAAAATCCCAGTAGCCTTGCAGTGCTTTTTGGTATGTTCAAATAAGGGAAAGTACAGAATACAGCAAAACACTTAGGACTGCTTCATAAAGAGCCAAGGACCCTGTATGTTCCTCAAAGATTTGGGCAGAGATGCTAGTTTGGAGGATATGTTTACCTCGTTCAAGACATCAAAAATAGAGTCCAATTGGACTATTTTAGTTGTGCTACTTCAGACCAACACAGCTACCCACTGGAATCTATCCTTCAACAGAAGAAGAAGAAGAAGAATTGGTTCTTATATGCCACTTTTCTCTACCCAAAAGTGTCTCCAAGCGGCTTACAGTCACCTTCCCTTTCCTCTCCCCACAACAAACACCCTTGTGAGGTGGGTGAGGCTGAGAGAGCCCCGATATTCCTCCTCGGTCAGAACAGCTTTATCAGTGCTGTGGGGAGCCCAAGGTCTCCCAGCTGGCTGCATGTGGGGGAGTGCAGAATCGAACCTGGCTCGCCAGATTAGAAGTCCGCGCTTCTAACCACTACACCAAGCTGATGAAGAACAGCAAGTAGGAACACCCATCTATGGACTCTACTTATATGACCAGTTCACTCCTATTTTTGATTGGATGTTCAAAGCACATTATATCACATACAGTGTTCTAACTGTGTGTCAGGGGACAGCATGAATTTGCTCTTAGCGTTTATTTTCTTTGTGTTTGAAAACTCATCAACTGTTCCGTGCATGGAACATTTGCCTTATTGGTGCTTACTAAAAACTGATTGACCAGACCTGGGGGACCCAGGATAGCTCAACCTCACCAGATCTTTGAAGGAAAAGAGGGTTAGGTGCCCTAGGTAGCATTTGGAAGGAAGACCTATTATGGAAGTCAAGCCAGGCAATGGAAAACCTCTGTCCATTTCTTGTCTTAAATACCGTACAGCAGGGGTAGTCAACCTGTGGTCCTCCAGATGTCCATGGACTACAATTCCCATGAGCAAATGCTGGCAGGGGCTCATGGGAATTGTAGTCCATGGATATCTGGAGGACCACAGGTTGACTACCCCTGCCATACAGGGTCACCATCAAGTTGACTGCACCTTTGGTCGCCTCTACCCATCACCCTTTGTACTCCGTGGCAAATCCGTGCCCAGTCAATGGCTTCGGGTTGTACCCATAGTGGATTAACAGCAGTGAGGATGCTTTTCTTGGATGCTTTAGGATGCTTAGGGCTGATCCTGCGTAGAGCAGGGGGTTGGACTAGATGGCCTGTATGGCCCCTTCCAACTCTATGATTCTATGAGAAGAAACCTGGGGTAGGTGGAGAGATGTAAACATCACCCAAATGCTTCTTGTGTTCAGTATTCCTCAATAAGATGGCGATGAGTATTTCTAATTTTCGGTGGCGTGATTCTCAGCGCACACATTTAAAAAAAAAACTCCCGATTACTGCTATTCCTTGTAAAATATATCTGCGATTATTCGGTATTGCAGACCCCCTCTCGTATCAGTTTCATGGCTGCTGAGTTTCCGAGTGTATCGTTCTAACAGTCCCCCCGCATTCCACGAGGCATAAAAGAGTTCTGTTTATTACATCGTTGGCTCTGGTCAGAGATTATTTTCCGCACAGCGACTGCTACAGTAGTAGAGGTTGCTGCTGTTTCCCAAATGCACAGCGCGTGTTTGACTTTCCACTGTCATGGACGGAAGAAAGCAAGAGTTGTGGCAGGATCCGTGTGGAGTTAAGGTCCTGATATTCACAACATCTGAAACCGGTTACTTCCCACACCCTGCCCACACCCTGCCCCCCCCCCAGCTGAGGTTTATCCTGCAGCTTCGTAAACTTTCCATTTCAAATTACAGAGCTTCCTTTTAAAACTATAATAAACTTTTATCTTGAAAAATGGTGAGTGCCTTTTAATCAGCCCAATGTATTTCCTTTCATTAGGTTTTAGAAACCTTACAGAACACGGCACTGTTCTTAATTTGGGCGGGAAGGTTTCCTCTGAGCGCGCTCAGCGGCCAGCCACTCACTGAGCCCCTGCGACAATCCGGTATTGGCCTGATGTGTCATGGCTCCGGCCATTTTGGGCTTTGCAACTCCCTGTCAGGAGCCAGCAATGCTCCCAGAGGCAATCTTGACTGGTGTGGGTTGGATTCCTTCATGTGAATTCTGTCTGAAACACACAGACAGCAAGTTGCATATTGTCCATGTTCCGCCTTTCCACACGGGACTTCCAATTCAAATGTTAATCAGTTTGTTACTAAGCAGCCCAAACGCATGACTTCATTCTTTCCTCAGGTCTAATCGGCCCAGAGACCAATTAGAAAAGACAGTTATGCATATTGTTATTAGCCATTTCCATCGTTCTAAAAAAAAGAATTTGCTGAAGTTGTGATCCCAGCCTCATTTACGACCCAAATATTGCTTCCTTGAATTCAAGAGTACCGTTTAATGCATAAGGAGACTCTGCACATATAAAGAATGCACAGGATACCCTACAACAGGGATGGCCAAACTCCAGATGTCCATGGAATACAATTCCCATGAGCTCCTGCCAGCACATGAGAATTGTAGCCCATGGTGTTGTCATGAAAAGACAAAAAACATAACCAGTATTTCTTTCACGGTGTTTGAAGGGAGGAATAGATGCTCACACCAGGGTCTAGTCTGCACACAATAGATAATGCACTTTCAATGCACTTTAGAAGTAGATTTTCCTGTTCCGCACAGGGCAATCCAGCTGCCAAAGCACATTGAAAGTGCATTATCCTATGTGTGCAGAATGGGCCCAGATCCTACTCTCTGCTACCAAAATCTGTTGTCGATCTGGCTGCAGCCCCCAATAACTTCTGCACTTGCTCAGAAATTACAAACCTGCCTGGAAGTGCAGGCAAAAGTCAAAAAGAGGATTGCCCTTTCCCCCCACTGCATAAGGTTTCACTCTTAGCACACCTTGAGAGAGCGCAGTGAATGCTTTACCCTGGATCCATGAGGTATAGCTTCAATGAGGCTCAAGAACAAATAGAGATGGGAAACAGTTGAAAAGCTATACTGGTTGAGAAATATATACATGGATATATCAGTGGTGCAGAGTGGTAAGGCAGCAGACATGCAGTCTGAAGCTCTGCCCATGAGGCTGGGAGTTCGATCCCAGCAGCTGGCTCAAGGTTGACTCAGCCTTCCATCCTTCCGAGGTCGGTAAAATGAGTACCCAGCTTGCTGCTGGGGGGTAAACGGTCATGACTGGGGAAGGCACTGGCAAACCACCCCGTATTGAGTCTGCCATGAAAACGCTAGAGGGCGTCACCCCAAGGGTCAGACATGACCCAGTGCTTGCACAGGGGATACCTTTACCCTTTTTACCTTTTTATATCATGCTCACTGATTGGCCAGCCTTGTCAATCAGAACTCCACAAACTTAAGCAAATTAAATGAAAAGCAAGTTACAGTACTTACATGCTGCTACAAAATGGAGGAGAATAGCTGGGGACTGACTCTAACATAGACAGGGAAACAGTCTGAGTGACGGGGAACAAAGTCCCCCCTCCTTCTTTTCCTGTTCCAAGAGGAAATGGGAGTTCCCATTAGAGATAAAAGGCCCTGATGACTCAGAGGAGGAATAAGTCCTGGCTTGCCTTTGGGCATCAGCAGCAGCTTGTGTTCTGCAGCCACCGGGTGGCTTTGCTGAGCACATGAACAAGGCCTTGGAGTTTGCAACAACCAGCCCTACAAGGTAGGCCTGCTCCAAATAACTTGCTGATTATATTCTAACACACGGACATCTAGCGAGCCACAGTTTGGCTAAATCTTATACATTGAGCCTAAATCTTATACATTGTTTTGAGATTTACCTCCAGCTCCTGTTTTCTTGCTCTTTTTAACATGGTGGGCCTAAAATGTCCTTCCTCATAAAATGAAACTTTAACTTGAATCTCAAATAATTCATATTTTGCAGAGAGACACTTTGGGAATTAAATTTGTTATAGTTCAGCAAATGCTATAAAAATTATCATTAGTTATAATAGAAACCCATCATATTATTGTGGCTGTCTTCTGCTGCACACCTTTAATCAAGGCAATATACGGAAATATATTTCAGAAATTATTCCTACCACTGGCCAGCAAAGGAATCAAAACCCTGTCAATTAGAAGCAGAACTCAATAAGACAAGAATAAAAGCTCAAATGAATAAGCCATTTAGAAAAACCTTTATCTGCTGGTGGAAGGAAATGGCAGAATTCAATTTTGCAACAAAGGTGCTGCCACTAAGAAGGCTTCTCCTGTGGATGAAACCTGCTGTGCCAGGACATCTTTCATCTGTCTCCATAAGGTGAACAGTTCAGATGATGCAGCCTTTTGGGTGGTTTCCTGGGCTGCAGCGAGGAAATAAAAATTTATTTGTTTGTTTGTTTGTTTGGAATTTTCTACCGCCGCTCTCAGTACTGTCTCGTGGCAGTTTACAATAAAACAATAAAATGCAATATAAAACTCCTTGGAAAAACCCTTAATGTACTATCATTTCAAAGTTTTTTCATTTCTGTTCAGCAAGCAACAGCTTTGTGTGAACTCTCTGTCTTGTAAACTCAAATACTTGGGCAGGAAAAGTGGTGTGGGTCAGTACAGACTCTCCTGGCAATATTTTTCCGCCAATAAATCGTGTCCTGAAAATAGTTTCAAAAAGTAGCTGCGTTAGTTTGCAGCAGAAGACCTAGTTTTGAGCCCAGGAGCACTTTAGATTTTGGAGGCATGGGATTTCGAGTTCAAATTCATTTCCCGCCCCCCCCCCCAGCCCCCGTTTTGTTGTCCTCTAAAATGCTACTGGTCTTGACTCTAGTCCTTTCCTGGGAAAAATTCAAATGAGTAGCCATGTTGGCCTGAAGTAGCATAATAAAACCAGAGTCCAGTAGCACCTTTAAGACCAACAAAGATTATTCAAGGCGAGAGCTTTCGAGTGCTTGCGCTCGAAAGCTCATGCCTCGAATAAATCTTAGTTGGTCTTAAAGGTGTTCCTGGAAAGGTGAGTATTACTAAAAGACCCCGAAGGACATCACATTTGTCATCTTAAAAGCAGAACTCAATAAGACAAGAACGAAAGCTCAAATGAATCAGCCATTTAGGAAAACCTAAAAGAAACTGCAAGTCTTTATCTATGTAAAAAGTAAACTTGTTTACTGCATCTTTAGAGGCAAGGACTAGGAGCAATGGGTTCAAATTACGGGAAATGAAGTTCCACTGAAATATTAGAAATATTTTTTCTGCCGGGGAGGGCTGTTCGCAGATGAATATGCTGCCTCAGAGAGTGGTGTGGTCTCTGTTGGAAATTCTTAGGAGATTGGATGAGCACCTGTCAGAATGTGTGTTTTTAAGTCCCCAAGAAGGGGGAGGGGCTGGGCTAGATGGCCCTTTATGGTCTCTTCCCGTTCTGCACGAGTCTTGATTCTTTGCCTTGAGCATTGCCACCGAAAGTCGGCCAGAAAGGTCTACCCACATTTGGGTATACCCCTAGGCACCAATATCAAATTTAAAAAATGGGCTTCCAAGTTGAAACTTTGGCCACATTTGTCTGACTTATGAACTGTGCAGATTCTCTTGAGTTTACCGGTTCTTTTTTTTCTTTCTGCTGTGCCTGCTCTTCAAAGCTCTCAACTTGTGTGGAAGCTTCTCCTGCTACCTGTGCTCCGAGGTAATTTCTCTTCTGTATCGATTCTCTGACATAAAGGAAGACTGGAGCAGTAGCCAAAAGTCCTTCCGCTACAAACCTTTTCCTGCTTCATGTATGTTGAGTTACAGACAAAGGTTTAATGTCCCACATGAATCTTCTGCTATCCAAAGGCTTGTTTGCAGTTTCTCCCATATTCAAATATTCTCTCCTAATTGGGTTATTTCAGGTAAAACAGGATCTGAAACCTCCCTTTTCCCGGCAGTCCAAGAAGGCCTTTCCCCCACTACCTGAGCACTGGAATGTTTTCTCTTGCTTCATCACATTGGAGCTCTGGTTGGAGTTTAGTTTGTAAAAAGAGTGTGTGTACTCTTTATCCTGAGTATAGATTCCTAGGTGGCTAATGGACCGCTTGGATATGTCTAAAGCTTTCCCCATTGATTGGATGTTTGTTGCAGTTAATATTTTCTGTGGGTTGACTACTATACAATAAAGAATGTTATTGAAGTATTTCTTATACTGTGTGCATTTATACAATTGTTTTCCTGAAGCAAGATCTGACCTCTTTTCATGTATGGTGTGGCGAGATGACTGAACATTCTCTCTGAAATCTGTGTGTGCCTGTTCATTCTTCAGCCTTTCTCAACCTTTTGACTGTGGAGCAACCCCTGAAATATTTTCCAGGCTTTGAGGAGCCCTAGAAGTGGTATGGAAGCCCAGAAATGGGTGTGGAAGTCAGATGTGGAAGCCAGCCAATCAATCAATTGATCTTTTACTTTTTCCATTGCGGAGGAAGAAACTAGGGCTATAGAGCAACAGGGGAAGTGACGTCTAGTGATGCCATCGGAACTTCTGGGAAAGGCTGCGGAACCCCTGCAGAGCTCTCCCCCTGGAGCCTGGGCTGAGAATTCCTGAGATAGCGGAACAAAAAGTAGGAAGGAAGGAGGGAGGGAGGGAAGGAAGGAAGGAAGGGAGGGAGGGAGGGAGGGAGGGAGGGAGGGAGGAAGGAA
The DNA here is from genome assembly GCF_049243985.1 of Paroedura picta. NCBI lineage: Eukaryota > Metazoa > Chordata > Lepidosauria > Squamata > Gekkonidae > Paroedura > Paroedura picta. Next base: position 20,614,838 of record NC_135370.1, on the reverse strand, counting down.
GGAAGGAAGGAAGGAAGGAAGGAAGGAAGGAAGGAAGGAAGGAAGGAAGGAAGGAAGGAAGGAAGGAAGGAAGGAAGGACGGGGGGACGGGGAGGAAGGAAGGAAGGTCAAGGAAGGAAGGAAGGAAGGAAGGAAGGAAGGAAGGAAGGAAGGAAGGAAGAAAGAAAGACAGACAAGTGGAGTTCCTAAAAAACAGTGACTTCTGCATGTCAGCCAAAATAAAAATAAAACAATTTAAATCCAGAGATTTCCAGGGCAGCAGGATAGTCTAACCCAATGTTTCTCAACCTTCCTAATGCCGCAACCCCCTTTGGGTTGTCGCCACCACAGTGGGGGTGGGTGGCAGCCGTGGTGGCCGCAGCCTCGGTGACCCCTGGGAAATGGGTCAATTGACCCCTCTAGGGATCACAACCCCCAGGTTGAGAACCACTGGTCTAACCTGACATTTTACAGCCTTTATTTAAATTTCCCCTGTAATTTTGTGTACTATATTTTTAAAAGCTTTTCCGTAACCTGAAAGCCAACTGATATCAATGGGAACAGCACAGTGTCATGCAGATCTGACAAATCAACATTAAATAACTTTGGCGTTCCATAGCAGTTTTCAACCATCATTTTGAGATGATGAAATCATCACTGAGATTGAGAAGTTGGGCTAAAACTACTTCAGAGCTATTACCTACTGCTTACCTTATGGGGCAAAACATTCACATTCTGTTTTTTTTTTCATGATTTCTTATGGGAATTTACTCATAAAGGTTGGGGAAGTTTTGAATTAATGTTAACAATGCGCATAAAAGAAGAGTTGGTTTTTCTATCCTGCTTTTCACTACCAGAAGAAGTCTTGAAATGGCTTCCCCTCCTATCCCCAAAACAGACACCCTGTGAGGAAGGTGGGGCTGAGAGAGCCCTGTCAGAACTGCTGCATGAGAACAGCTCTAACAGGATTGTGACTAGCCCAAGGTCACTCGGCTGGCTACATGTGGAGGAGGAATGGGGGAATCAAACCAGGTTCTCCAGATTTGAGGCCACCACTCTTAGCCACCACACCAAGCTGGCTAGTAAGAAGGATATAAAAATTAAACATGACCAAACTGAGAAGAATTCTTCCTTGTTCTGAAGAAATGATCCAGAGCAATCCTATGCATTAACTTCAGTGGACCTAAACTTAATGGCACTGTATGTAAAATTTTCCAGAAAAGATCACAGAATATATAGAATTTCCATTTGTTTTCTGTTTTTCTTACACCCAAAATAATGACTTTTACGATACAAAATCTTTCATTACAGAACACTACCGTGCAGAGATGGCTGCACATTCCTTCTTCTAGGAAATCTGTAAGTATACTTGAGTCAGATGGGTTTTGCTTTATTTTCTTCCTGCAATGAATTTATCAGGGAAATTTTGTTCCCAAGATAGTTGTGTGTAGGGAAGACGTGTCTTGACTAATGATGTAGCCATCTCCAGCGTTGTATCCATCGGTGGACACCAAATCCAAGGTTGGGAAGGAAACCGTACAACTTTTCGAGACCAGCCACTCGCCACAAATAACAAACACTTGTAGCAGTAGTCACAATGAGTTATTCATGAGGCACTCTCAGCATGAAATCCAGTCCTATAAACAATTTGTCAAAGGATTTTTGAGTCACAGGCTAATTAGTAACAACCGTTGTCTGCGAAGGGAGGGTTAACCCATGAGGAGAAATCCGTTACCAACGTCCTGAATTAATTGTTCGCTGGGATAGATGAAATAGATCTGAGGAGAATGGCTTGCAAAAGCTTTTAGTCAGTCGTTCCCAAAGTATGTGGGATACTCCAACAGTCACAAAGCCATGTTAAAACAAATGAAATATACAGCTAGAATTAGGGACGTCATACAGTTTGCTTGACAGGAGTTGACCTTACTGTGTTTGGCTGTGATGATCAGATTAGAGCCAATCACCAGTAGATTTGCCCACTGTAGGCTTGCAAGTTCTTAAAAATTTAGAGGTATATCCTGAGTAAAGCAGGGTTTGGGGGGAAGGAAGGGACCTTAGAGGAGGATAGTGCAATAGAGACTGCCCATCAAAGCAGCCATTTTATTTGGGGGAACTGGTGTCCGTAGCCTAGAGAAAAGTTGTAATTTTGGGAGATCACCAGGCTCCACCTGGAGGCTGGCAATCCCGTCTGTTTTAGCACCAAATGTTTTAAATGCCTGCTGAACAGGTATGCATTGCTGCCTTCTCCCCCAAGCTAGGCATGTGCAAAGACGCTGCTGATTTAATAACATCAAACTGCCGGCAGTGGCTCATGGGAATTGTAGTCCATGGACATCTGGAGAGCCACAGTTTGGCCACCTGGGTATAAACTGCACGGAGCTTTTATTCCAACCCTAGATCAATTCAGTCCCTGCCCTTTACACAGAATGCAATTTCCGTTTGGATTCGGGGTGATTTAAAATTTCCTTCTGCAGCAAGAAGGATTGATCCAGAGTGACCCTACCTTTATTGTGCCAGATCTTAGAGTGCTTTTAATCCTGAGTATATTATAAAATCGCATTGTTTTGAATCGAGGCTCTCCTCCATGGTAGAGGACCCGTGATTGGCCACATGTGGTCATGTGACAAATTTGCCTTAAAGGAGAAGCCCCTAATTTCTCTCAACTTCTGTCGGTCCTGGATTCCCCCCCCCCCTTCTCTGCCTTTTTCGATCTTCTCCCTTACCCCCTCCAAAAAAGAAAGAGGCTCCCTGCTTGGCTCCTCACCCCCCCCCTTCAAGAAAAGAAAGAAAGAGGCTTCGCTCCCCCCCCTTCTGAACTACCTAACCACGTGCAGAAGACTTTCTTGTTTCAATGGGGAGGGGGGGGGAGAGGAAGATCCGAGTTCAAGAAGGGTGGATTCAGTGGCATTATACCTGCTGAGGTCCCCTTCCTAAATACAATTAATATAAATATAAATATACTATAAAACCATGCCCTCCCACCAGCTCCACTTTCATATCTGGAAATTCCCAACTCAGAACCAGCATTCCTAGGATGGGAGTGTCCTCCTCACTCCTTTGGAGTTCCGGAACTAAATAAGAGGCTTGGAATAATCAGCCATACCGAGTCAATAAACGGCTCATGCATGTGCAAGGATAGCAGATGGGTATAAAGGAAGGGGTAGAGAACAGAGTGTCTTTTGAAGCAGGCTTTCTCAACCAGGGGTTTGTGAAACCCTGGGGTTTCTCAGTGGAACAGGCTTCCTCGGGAGGTGGTGGGTTCTCCATCTTTGGAAATTTTTAAACAGAGGCTGGAGAGCCATCTGACAGAGAGGCTGATTCGGTGAAGGTTCAAGAGGGTGGCAGGTTAGAGTAGATGAGCAATAGGGATGTGAGTGTCCTGCATAGTGCAGGGGGTTGGCCTAGATGACCCAGGAGGTCCCTTCCAACTCTATTATTCTATGATTCTCGGTGGCCCTGGAAGGGTTTCCTGAGGGGGTGGGAAATGATTGATTTTTTTATACTTTAAAAAATGTATTAAACATATATCAGGTGATATGACCATATATGGTCATGTGGAAAAAAACCCCCCACATACAATAGCCAGTGATGGGCCTTGAAGGGATAGGAATGGGAGGGCCCCCAGGTGGGCGTGTACACAGCTATGCATCCCAGCCAAATTCTGCATGATTATATAACTTCTGATGGGTTTCTCAAAGCCTGAAGAATGTTTCACGGGTTTCTCAATGGTAAAAAAGTTGAGAGAGGCTGTTCTGGACAGTTGGCCATCAGAAAAATTTGTGTGATCTTATTTACGAGTATTGAGGAAGGGGAAGAGAAGTGGATTTTATACCTTGTTTTTCTCTACCCTAAGGAGAAAGCATTAGATAATCATCTTCCCTTCCTCTCCTCACAACTGGTACCTTGTCAGGCAGGTGGGGCTGAGAGAGCCCTGAGAGAACTGGGACTGGCCCAAGCTCCCCCAGCAGGCCTCCTGTGTCCTAAAGCGGTTGACAATGGCCTTCCCTTCCTCTCCCAAGATCACCCAGCTGGTTTCATGTGGAGGAGAATTGGGGAATCAAATCCAACTCCACTACATGAGTTGAAGAGACATGCAGAACCATCTTGGTTGGAGATGGAGGCCTCAAATCACCACCTTGCCATTCCTGTCCTCACCTCTAAGCTATTTCCCCCCAGGACCCAAGTTCACAGGGACTTTTTCATTTGAATGGACTAGTGCTTGATCACCCGGGGTTGCTGTTCAGGGGCATCGCCAGCCAACAGCAATCCAAGCCCCTCCACCTTCGCTCACCAGGTTCGAGGCCCTGCCGAACCCATCGGGAAACGCTAAACAAAGCAATCTGAAGCAAGCGTTGCTTCCACTGCTGTTCAATATTTCATTCGCTGAGGTTTCAAACAGAAAGTCATTTACAGCGGCGTAACCGAAACCCATATTTATACGTAGCCGTGCTTCACTTTCCATCTAATGGCCTCAGTGATATACAGAAATTCACTATTTGATCAGCGGGTCTGACTCCAGGGGCTTCATGGTTTGCAAACCACAACCAGCTAATAAGTACCCTGCAGCTTGTTTGTTAAAACAGATCTGCGCTGGCAGGGACTCAAAAACTCTCGCCTTTGAAAACTTAGAGCTCTTTAACTCGCCCAGCCTATTGTGCGGCAAGAAAGACAATAAACGCTCAAACCCTTCTCAAGTCTCTCAGACAATTAGACATAAGTTAGTTATACAGCTGCGGTAAGCGAGATGGCTCGTTTCAACCTGATAGATAATTTAATTTCTTTCTTTGGGGGGGTCATGTTTGCTGGAAACCAAAAAGAGACCCGAGCGCTTTTGTGTGCATACTAATGGGGCCATTTCTCTTCTGAAACAAAATGGCGGCTGCCTGTGAGGAGAAATCTGTCACCTGGGTGGCAGCAGGCCCCGCCTCCCATGCCCTGGAGAAAACCGAGGACAGAATTACTCAGCTCTTCCTCTTTCCCACTGAAAAGACGTTCTTTGTTAACCGCAGTTGATTCATGGGGAGAAAGCCGTGACTCCCGAGTCATCTTTAAGTGGATTTTAAAAGAGACCATCACTGTGTAAATGATCCTAGTATGCACATAAATTATTACCTCCTCGGTAAGGATGCCAGGCTCCAGACAGGATCTGGGGATCCCCCGGAATTCCAGCTCATGTCCACACGACAGAAATCAGTTTCCCTGAAGCAAAGGGATGCTTTGGGGAGGGGGGGGTGCTGTGTGGTGCTGCACCCCACTGAAGTCTGTATCCTCCCCAGGCTTCACCCCCAAATCTCCCAACCTGGATCTGGCAACCCATCCACCCCCATTTCCCGCTGGTGCCTGGGGGCGTGGTGGATATCCTACTAGGGGAGGAGGGCAGGCAAAGGTGGAGTCTTGGCCATGTGCTGGTTGACTGGAAGGTCCAGATGCCATCCTCCAGGTGGGACTTGGGGATATAATCATAGTTAGTCATACTTAAATAGATGTTTCTTATTCTTATGGTTTCCTGTCTAATAGGAGAATAAAGGGAGTTCAAGGAAGGGGGGGCGGAAGGAAGGGGGGGAGATCCAGGCTATGTTGCTAGCACTTGAAATGTGTGCTAGAAGTGATGTCATCACACTGGCAACTTCATGGTGATACTCTGGTATTTGGGCAAAAACTCTATGGTAAAAATGGCTTGTACATAGAGTTTTCCCCTGAATACCAGAGCATTGTCGCAGTATTACTGACTTGATGACATCACTATCTTGCAAATTCAAGCAGTGACGTTGCTACATCATCAGTGGCATAGCCTGGGCCTCCCTCCCACTGGTACGCCCCCCACTGGTGGGGGAGCTGAGGCCTGGAGGCAGGGGATCCCTTGCCTCCAGCAGGGGAGGGACCAACAACTCTAATGATATTATCTTTATGTGGAATCTATAAAGCTATTTGAGAGTCAAGCCACTGGTGGAGCTCTTCCACCAGGTCTATCGTTGAGGCCAGTACGGAGAGAAGATCTGTGGGGCCCCCAAAGGAAGGTATTCCACCACATTTTAACAGTGGTGATCAGCAGTTCTCTCCTATTCCCCAGCAGGGGTGGGTGGGGGTAGGTGGGGGCGTTTGTTATTGGAATCTGTCTCTGTTGTAATTTTAGCGGGGGTTTTAGGAGACTTTGTATCTTTATTTTTATTTTGTAACCCACTGTGAGTTGGCTCCACCGATAGTGGTGGGAAATAAATTCAGATTCAAATTCAAATGATGATGATGATGATAATAATAATAATAGCTTTTCAAGGTCTCAGGCAGAGAGGCATTTCCCAGAGGGATACCTGAGCTCCTTCTAACAGAGAATGTTAGGGACCACACCTGGGATCTGTTCTGCCATGGAACAATGGTCCCTCCAATTTCTAGCATGTTCTCACCAGGTAATCCCATACCTTAGGACGGTACTTATTTAATAGCTTGTTTTTGTATTTATTTATTTTAAAATATTTTCATGCCATCTTTCCACCTAACTAGAATCAAGATTAAAACGGCCTTTCAGATGAAGGGTATATAAAATGAACGAACCATATGAACTCACCAATGCACATAATGACACAAACAGGGAGGAGGGCCAAAAAGGGTTTACTGCGGATACATCGAACAAAACAGCCACTATTTGTTGTTGCTGTTATTGTTAGCCATTCAGTCATGTCTGACTCTTGGCAATCCTATGGCACAGCTGCCACTGGTAGATGGTGACAATAGAGGGAGACTGGGGAGGAAGTTCCAACATTTTGGCACCATGACTAGGAAGGCCCTTTCTTGGGTTGCCATCCACTTAACCTCAGATGGCGGGGGAAGGGGGACCTGATGGAGGGCCTCCAAAGGTAATCAGAGTGGACAGGCAGGATCATATGGGAAAAGAGGATCCTTAAGGTCAAATCCAGTATCTTGAATTAGGTCTGGAAGCAGATTCGGAGCCAGATGAAAGAAGACTATAGAGATCTAGTCCTTGTTACCCATTCTAGACAATAATGTAGCCACAGCATGTGGTACCAAATATAGCTTCTGGACAGTCTTTAAGGGCAGCCCCACATAGACCACACTGCAGTAATCTCATTTAGATGTTTCCAGGGTATGCACCGCACTGGCAAAACTTTTCCTGCTAGGAATGGCTGCAACTGGCTCACCAGCCAAAGCTAGCAACAGGTATTTCAGGCCACCATTACCTTCTTATCTTATAGGAGGCCTGGGGACAACAACACCCCCAAGCTGTCAACCTGCTCCTTTGGGGGCAGTGAAAGCCAATTCAGAGCAGGAGATATTTCAGGGACCTCTCCCAGCGGCTTTATGAGACATTGAAAAGCATAGGGGGCAAGACAGAACTTCGTGGGACCTCACAGGCCAACCAACTCCACGCTATGAAACCTACCCTTGAGGTAGGTCTGAAACCACTGCAGACCACCCCATTCCACTCCCAAAAGACCATCCAAAGGGAGACCATGATCAATCCTACCAAGAAATGATGTGAGCTTCTGGTGAACAATCAGGGTCAAATTCTGCCTGTTCATTCACAGTGCAGGTCATCTGCCGTTTTCCTGTTGGGTTGCATGCTTGTGGCCATGATTGAAGCATGTCTTCTAATAATCTTTCCATTGCATATATAGTCCCAGAAACAAAAGGCCATATTCTCTAAAAGATTTTAAATTCATCAGTGGAGGAGGGCAGTTATGAGTAAGTGTGATACTTTAAGATCATCATACCCCCAGTTAACTGATTTAATGATAAATTACTGTGGTAATACAGGCAATTGTTTATGATATAAGGAATACATTGTTTTTGTACAGTCAAACATCTTTCTCCAGTTAGCTGGCATGTGTCTTGTAGGGAAAGTTCTTTTTTCCTCAGTAAGCAATTATTGTGTTACTGAAGAAGAAGTGATTCCTTATGAAGATGCATTCAATGGACTTCTCAAAAATGGTGGCGACCTTACCTTTCCCCCGCGATATCCTGAAGTGGATATAAGCCTCGATATTTGAAGGACCACCATGAATAAATGTGCAGTTCTCTGCTTTTTGTGAATTAAGTCGCTACCTCCAGTCCTCTCTCCCCATTCCTCATTCCAGAAAAGAAAGAGGCTCTGGCTGTGCTTGGCTCCCCCCCTGCCCGCCCCGTTCTGAGCTTCCCTAATCAAGTGCAGAACACTTTCTGTTTCAATTGGGGGGAGGGGAAGGCCCATGTTCAAGTCGATCTGAATTCAGCAAGATCCACAATAGAATAAACAAAGTAAGTGCAGAATCAGCCCAGGTTGGGAAATTACTGTATATTAGGGGTGGAGTCTGGGATGGGTTTGGGAAAGTGGGACCTCAGCAGGGTATAAGTCCACCCTCAAGAACAGCCATTTGCTCCAGGAAATCTGACCTCTGCAGACTGGAGGTCAGTGTAATTTGGTAACCTTGCCATGATATGCCAGGCGATTCAACGCAGAGTTACTCCCGTCTAAACCCTGTGACAGGCATGGCCCGTTTTATATACCGCCTTCGAGGAGGGCGATATATAAATATAATAAATATAAATAAATAATAACTAAAAAAAATAAAACTACTGAGGGGTATTGCTGAAAACCTAATCATAACCATACTCCTCTGTGTTTGGTGGTGATGTTTGATCATACCATCAAGTCTCACAACCAATTTATGGTGGCCCTGCAGGGTTTTCGAGGCCAAGCGGGGTTTGGAGGTGATTTGCCGTAGCTTCCTTCTGCATGGTGACCTGGTGGCCTTGGGCATCACCCATCCAAACACTAGCCCAGGACAATTGGTATAGCAGTCTTCTTCCATCATGTACCACGGTAATGAGAAATTTTAAGGAAACAGGGCCATCCAAAGGAACCCTCCGGAGCCCCTTCATTTGCTGTCCTTCTTCGCACCCAAATGTTTCACTGACGTTTCCTGTTTTGTTGCGTTTTTACAACAACAGGCAAGCTGTGAGCGAGAAAAGAGCCATCCATTACTTTATCGGGAAGCCAGAAGCACATAATGTTTATTAATAAAGAGCATGGTTTACATACATTTTACTATTATTGACCATAAACCGGTGTATATTACAAGCAAGGGTGAAATTACGGGCTAATTAGCCTGCAAAGATCATGTTTAATGGAATGTATAAATCTCACTTCTCCGCAGCCATAAGGGCCTTATTCATTAAGTGTGCACATAGGCAACCTTTATGCTGAAGCAGGGGGTTTTGAGACATAATTCAAGGTTAAATTATCCACCTTGAGATGTACAGAAATAAAAACAGCTTAATGCTCCTTTGACTCTAGAAAGCAGCCCACTTAAAGAAAAACAAACCAGGGTGTCTTTTTCAACATATATTATTTGTGACTTCAGGAAACAGACATTTCACATTTATATGCGTCGTTTATATTCCCGTGGGGACCCAAAATCGGCTTATATCCTTCTCTTCTTCTCATCACCTCACAACAGCCCTCTGAGGTAGGTTAGGCTGAAAGAAGAAGAGTTGGTTTTTATATGCTTCTTTTCTCTACCAGAAGGAGTCTCAAAGCCTTCTCTCCCTCTCCCCTCAACAGACACCCTGTGAGGTAGGTGGGGCTGAGAGAGCCTTAATATTACTGCTCTGTGAGAACAGCGCTATCAGCACTGTGATGAGCTCAAAGTCACCCAGCTGGCTGCATGTGGAGGGAATCAAACCTGGCTTGCCAGATCAAAAGCCACCACGATGGCTGTCCAAATGAGCTGGCAGATAAACCAGGGAAGTCACTGGTGTCAAGATTAAGAAAGGAGATTGGGGAAAAAAAACATTCCCTCAATTAGAATTGGAGACAAGGAATAAAGCAATGAAGAAAAGCTCCAACAAGGCTTTGTCAACTTCTTTAAAAAAAAACTTTATGAGTCCCCGGAACAAAAAAACATAAACCTGACTGTTTTTTTTAAATGTCCCTTTCTTCTGGAGTTAAGCAAATGCTTAGCAGAGATAGACAGGACCTTTCTTGTGGCGACACCTTGACTTTCTCCCTTTTGAATTTGTAGGCCCATAGCTGTATCTTAGCTGTCCTAGCCTCAACCATGGGCCTGGCAGAAGGGTGCACATGAAATGGGTAAGGCAGGGGGAGGCCTATAGCCTCCCTGTATAGCTGTCCTGTCCTCAACCATGGGCCTAGTGGAAGACCGCAAATTTTGCAGGCCCCACAGAACATTGTTAGCTCCATCGGGGCCTGGACCTCTCCTGGCAACTCATTCCACCAGGCAGAAGCCAGGGCCCAGTTGCACTGCCCTGATAAGTTGTTGGAGATCTGATTGGCTGTGCAGATTTCTGATGTGGAACACATCTTCTGGATTGCCGCCTGGGACGGAAATGGGTACAGGCATGACGTCCGTAGTTCTGCCTCAGGGAGCAAGCCAGAAAAGGGTGGTGGTTGGTGGAGGAGGAGGCCGGGGCGCTGGCTGTAAGGCCTCCACAGGCCAAAGCACCAAACCTGAAGCATCTGGGGGCCAGGCCGGAGGCTGCGCAGGTTCTGGGGCCAGCCTCTGCTGCTTTCCAGGCCTTCGGAGGTTGGCCACATGCAACGCTGCGCCCGGAGGGTAGGCCACTGCTTCCCAGGCCTCCAGGGGCAAGGCACAACACACGGCTCCTGGGGGTGGTGCACTGCTTCCCAGACCTCCGGAGACAAGGCCCAGGCCGTGTGACTTCCAGTGGCCACCCTACTGCTTTCCAGCCCGCAGGAAGCCAGGGCACAAGTAAGGAGGAGGGGAGGACTGTGTGTGTGTGTCTGTCTGTCTGGGAGGGGGAAGAAGTCGGAGAAGGAAGAGGGAAGGAGAGAGGGGGAAGGGGAAGTGGGGGGAGGGTATGTGTTTGTGAGAGAGGGAGGGAGGGAGGGGGTGGATCAAAGAGCAGTGGAGCAGGTATGTGTCCCACATACCTGTGAGATCCTGGGTGGCTTCAGTGGCAGCTGCCTTCTGCAGCACAAGGATCTTCAATGAATTACTGAAGGTAATCTCTGTGAATTCAAGGAAATATTTTGAAACAATACCTTCTTCCTATCATGCTGAGGTTCTGTCTGCAGCTCCTAAGAGCTACTACTAGAGTATGTGGTTGATTCCGCCTCCTGCAGCAGTCATTTTGTTGTTGTGTCCCACACCCTGAGCCAGAATTCCCCAAAAGCCCATGGGCTCAGAAATTGGGGTGACCCCTGCTTTAAATAAATGACTTGCCTGACTGTCTGCAAAGGAGACATTCGTGGAATACAGAAGGGCATCACTGACGTGGTGTTTGGCATTCTTTCAAGAACAGTATTACGGAGTGGCATTTTTCCAACGCTACTTTTGAAACTCAACCTTAAGGGATATTCTGAAGAACTCTTCATCTCAAATTTTGACAGGGAAGGTTTCATGTCAGTCCCAATGTGTCAAATTCACACCTTGTTTCCCCTTCTTAAGTGGGTATCTCAATTGTAAATTCCAAAGACGCTACTCGGCATTTCTGCTCAGAAGTTACGTCACAGTCTTGGCCAGCCGTCTCTCAGACAACTTCTTCTATTTTTTATTTGTTAATTTTATTCCTTCCCCACCTTTCTCCCCAGTGGGGCCCCAGGACAGATTATTATCAATCTCCTTGCCATGTTAACCTCACAACACCCTTGTGAGGTAAGCTAGACTGTGTGCTTTCTCGACCAGGGTTTTGTGAAACCCTGAGGTTTCTTGATGGCCCTGGAAGGGTTTCCTGAATGGGCGGGAGTTAATTAATTTTGAATATATATTTTTTAATTTGTTAAACATTTATCAGGTGATATGAACCATATATGATCATATCGAATCCCCCCCCCCCTCCCAAAATGGTCAATGATGGGCCTGGAGGAGGTGGGAAGGGGAGGGACCCCACGTGGACCATACTTCCCAACTGTATTGTGCACAGCTGCGCTACTTCTGGGGTTTTTCAAAGCCTGAAGAATGTTTCAGAGGTTTCTCAATGGTATTAAAGTTGAGGAAGGCTGCACTTGTCCAGTGCTCTTAATCACTACCCCAGCCTTGCTGAAGTCCCATTGTGGTAGACCAGGGGTAGTCAAACTGCGGCCCTCCAGATGTCCATGGACTACAATTCCCAGGAGCCCCTGCCAGCGAAAGCTGGCAGGGGCTCCTGGGAATTGTAGTCCATGGACATCTGGAGGGCCACAGTGTGACTACCCCTGTGGTAGACAGATGTTCCAAATATATTCCAGGTCAACATGTTGACAGAGTTTGAACATGCAGACAGGGTGCTGCACCAGGCTGCTTAAAGAATAAATTAGTTTTTATTCAGAAGAGAAACAAGTATGCACAGAAAGAGAGAGAGAGAGAGACCTACAGTCTCACAAACAGCTGTCTAGTCATTCTTCTGTTCAATTGCTGTTTTGAAGGAAATGGGGAAAGTGTGCAAAAAAAAAAAAGGAGGAAGTCTCCTGTTGAACCAATCAGGACACTGGAGGAAACAATTTAAAAATCATCGGGAAGTACCTATTCCTTCTATGCTAAATATACATCTATTCTGCTGCCCCCTGCAGGACACCATTTATATTCCTCTCAGTTATGCACACTGCAGATCTTGCACATTCCGACAAAGTAAACCAGTGGCACGGGCATACCTTGAGATTTCCCTAAGCCTTGCTCAAATGCATTCAGATCATCTTGTGGCCTTAAAAAAAGAGGGGGGGGGGACTTGCCAAGATTCTGAATTCTGCCTGACACATGAAACCCAGTGAGGGTCACAAAACTCACAGAACTGATAAAGTAGCCACCTATTAGCAGTATCCCCATGGAGACCCTGGCGAAAGTTTATCCTGTGCTTTGATTGAATCCTGCCTCTTGGCTCCATCTGTGTTTGATAATCAGACCAATGTGAACATCACCTATGCCAAGTCAATGAGATGTGACAGTCCTCGATAAACACCAAGCGCAAGCAGACTTGAGTCCGGCACGGCTGGTCAACAAAACCCTTCGGAACAGTCCCCTTCCGCCGAATCCGACCCCTCTCCAGCTTCTGTCAGCAGATGAGCCCTTTCATGCCTGGTGAAGGAGAGCATCAGCCTTCTGAACCTCTGCCAGGTTTCACGGCAGCGTTTCCCCTCGGCCCTGCCACGGCCTGTTCGGTGAGGGAGAGTCTATCGTGGCCAATCAGTAACAAAGATTTCCTCTGGCAGCAGCCAGTTTGATCAGGTCTTTAGAGGAGGAAATGGGAACGTTGGCTAAGAAAAGTCGTGCTTGGACCAAATCGATCCCTACCCGCTTTCTTCCAATCTGATTTTCATTTTACGCGTCAAACAAGCAAGCGTCTCTAAACGAACGCCTGGGAATTGCATACTTCAGGCCCAAGCCCTATCACGGGCAGGATACCTGAGGCCCGGCCCAATCAATCCGACTTCACTGCAGAAAGATAATATTACATGACACCAAGAGGGAGGGGGAGTGGGGGGAGCCTGTAATTCCAGATTACAGATTTACTCTGTCAGAACTGAGGAGAGATTCTGGTTTTCACAAACCAAACCATAGGATTTGTGTTCAGGAAATGTTATTTAGCAAAGCTTTTGGACTCTTTCCCACCAAGATTAAAGCCTTTCCCTTTTTACTGTTGCCAGCCAGGGAGAGAAACCTCTTTGGCGTCATTTGAAGTTTAATGCTGCCCTCTTCTGAACGTCATGAGAACTTCAGTGCCTTTCCAGATGTGCTGGAACGATGGCCCAGCAGCGCAAAACACGCCGTGCGTTTTAAAAGTACGTTACTTTCCAAACTTCCTTTTCTGCCGTAAACTCATTTGAAGTTTATTTGTTCATTTTATTTAATTGAATTTCATTTTTCAAGGCTGTCCCTCCCTGCAAGCAGGCTTGGGGAGGCTCCCAACATTAAAACCATCTTACAATACAAAATAATTTAAAATTCTCAATATACTGGTTACCACTTCCACAGCACCAGTACTGTTCTCATTGTCTTGCCTGCAGGCATGGTAAAAGGGGAGGGGATATGGGAGGGGCCTGGAGAACAGGGGAGTCACGGAGGAAGGCCAGTAGCTGTTCTTCTTTCATCCTGGCCTCAGCCGTAGGCCTGCTGGAAGAGTGCCATCTTTACAGGCCCTGTGGACGATGAAAATTTTTAAAGGAAAAGGTTAAGATCATCCCCCCACCAACCTACGGCATATTTTAAGAGCCAATGTGGTACATGGTTGGAATGTCAGGCTATAAGATCTGAGAGACCCGAGTTTGAATCCCACTTGTAACACAAGAAGCTCGCTGGGTGATCTTGGGCCGGACATGAACTCTCCTCCTAACCTACCTCACAGGATTGTTGTGAGGCTAAAAAGAAGAAAGAGCAAATGCTTTGGCTCTTCATGAGGAGAAAGGTGGAGTACGGCTGCAGTAAAAATAAATGTTTGTTTAATAAAATAAAAGTAGCCAGTGAGGGGGAGCTCCCCACCTCTAGGCAGCCCTTTCCACTGCTGAACTAGACTCATAGAATCCTAGAGTGGGAAGGGGCCCTACAGGCCTTCTAGTCCAACCCCCTGCTCAGTACAGGATCAGCCTAAAGCATCCAGGAGAAGGATCTGTCCAGCCACTGCTTGAAGACCACCAGTGACGGGGAGCTCACCACCTTCTTAGGCAGTTGATTCCGTAGAAGTCAGCTTCCTGTCTATTCACAAGCCCACAAACTGAGATACACACACTCAGAGAATAAGTACATGCCTACATATATAGTCAGAGGCAAAGGTTTCCCCCACTAGATCACATAGGCATAATGCACAGGACAAGTATGGGGTGACTTGCTGAAACCAGTAGCCCACCAGAAAGCTTTCTGCCGTGTCATGGCTCAAAAACCTGCCTTAACAAAAAAGATCTGCAGTCCCTTAGGAGGAGGTATGGAGGTCCCTGCACTGCCTTGGAAACTCTACCAATGCAAGAAGACCTCGCGGTTCATGGCTGAGTTGGGTCACAAGGTGGGAAGGAGTTGAGGGAAAGAAATGCTAGAATTGCATGCGGATGTTTGATGCAAGTTGAATGTGGGAATCCTTTATTCTTAGCCTGAGTGGAACACAGTGAGTAGGGGCTGCCTGTAACTGTTGCATGCTGTGTGTTGAAGGATGCTTCCTTGGCATTATTCCCATGATGGGGTGGGCAGATTCAGAAAACTGAGCATCATTTTGCTCTCCTTGTCACAGCACGGCGGTGTCTAATAATTCTGGCTGGTCTATGAGTGTAAAAAAAACCATTCATTCTAACAATCCTGCAGGCATCTGGTGTACCTAGAATCATAGAGTTAGAAGGGACATTCAGGGTCATCTAGTCTCACCCCCTGCACGATGCAGGGAACTCACAACTACCTGCTCAAGGACTGTGCCAGAACCAGTCAGAACTGGACCTGTCTCCTCCTTGGATTAAACCAGTGGCTCTCAACCTGGGGGTCGGGACCCCTTTGGGGGTCGAGTGACCCTTTCACAGGGGTTGTGGAACAGCAATCAGTTTGCCCAGGGGGGGCGCCATCCACACAACAGCCTTGCGGGGTAGCTTGAGATAGAGCGTTAGTCAGTCTGGAGCAGTGGAAAAGAGGGAGATGGGCATGGTGGGACAAGAGGCAGAACTGAACTGAGAAACCCCGGGAAAAACCCAGTTTATATACAATCATGAACAATGGATCTTCATGCCATTGGTCCATTTCGGTTTAATTTCTGCGAAAGAACCCTTGCATAGTTCTATGGTTGGGGGTCCCCACAACGTGAGGAACTGTATTCAAGGGTCGCGGCATTAGGAAGGCTGAGAACCACTGGATTAAAGGAAGACACTGGGCAAAGCTGGGCAAAGGCCTCTAATGCAGTAAGGAAACAACACAATGTGCTAGCAGAGAATGAATCCACTGGCTGAGGTGGACTCTCCCAGTCTACGGGCTGCAGGAGCACTCGGGGTCACGTTCCGCTGCCCCCTCCTTGCATCATATCGACTCCTCCCTGGCTTCTGAGAAAAGAGACTGACTGCCAGAGGGCTTAATGCTCAACATTCTCAAAATACGCCCCCTCCTCCTCAGACCATTGTTTGTTTAGTTTCCCCCTCTAATTAAAAACCACTTTAACAGGAGGCATTATCTACTTCCTCCAGGATCTAAATTAATCATGGGTGCCGACAGTGCTAAGTAATCCAATTCCGGGAGCTCAACATGGTGTTAAGGGGTGTTTAATCGCGCGGCACTTGGTCACTTGCGAAGGCCTTCGACACCGGCCCACCAAGGTGCTCCCGGGAGGTTTTTTGGCCATGTGAAATGATGACCGTTTCGACCTTGAAATGGCCGGTTGAGACAGTGTTTGTCGAAATGTCACCCAAGGAAATGCCCATCCAAGGGAAAGGGGATCGGCATTTGGAAGAGAAGGAACGTGGCTGTGGCTGCCTCGTTATTAAGTCCTGATAATGGGCCCCCCAAGGAGACGTGATAACAGCCACTCGAATATTTGCCCCCTTGTTAGTAACCTATTTGTTACGCCTGTGGGCATTTGGCCACGGATGCAAATGAGGGCTTCTGCCAGCCAAGGAACTAACCAATCAAAGGAAGCTGATTGCTCTGCTTAAAGCCAATCCGATTGCTCTGCTAGAGCCAATCCGAACAGCTGTGCTTAGGGCCACTCGGATTGCTCGGATTGTTCCGGTAGGGCCAATCGGATTGCTCTGCTTAGAGCCAATCAGAGGCAGCAAGCTGGCTGCCTGAAAGGTATAAAAGTGCATGAGTTTGCCTGTTTTTCTCTGTTCAGCTGTTGTAGTCTGTTGCTGGAGTTGCTAAATAAAAAGAGCTGTTCTGAAGACTTGGAGCCTGTGATCACTGAACCCGCAGACTTAATACTATTGAGACTGCTCAGCGAGTGGGAGGCTAGGACATATCTGGTTGACCAGGGGGGATTTCACAGGTGACAAATATCGCAGCTCCAATCCACTTCAGTAACTGTTCACACCATAAAATCCAGTGGCAAAGGGTGTCACCGGGGGATTGAAAAAGTGCCCTTTAGCAGGAGGGGAAAGTATCTCTTTTGTATCAGTAGAATCGGAAGGTATAAATCAGGGGTGGCCAAACTGCAGCTGTCCAGATGTACATTGACCACAATTCCCATGAGCCTGGGGCCATCTGGAGAGCCACAGTATGACTAGAAGAATAGTTGGTTCTTATATGCCGCTTTTCTCTACCCGAAGGAGTCTCAAAGCGGCTTACAGTTGCCTTCCCTTTCCTCTCCCCACAAAGGACACCCTGTGAGGTGGGTGAGGCTAAGAGAGCCCTGATATCACTGCTCGGTCAGAACAGTTTTATCAGTGCCGTGGCGAACCCAAGGTCACCCAGCTGGCTGCATGTGGGGGAATGCAGAATTGAACCAGGCATGCCAGATTAGAAGTCCGCACTCCTAACCACTACACCAAACTGGCCCTCTCGACCCCAGGTCTCTCTCCTCCTGCAGAACAAGCACAGCAGTGGGATAATCCTCATTTCTGGCCCACTCACAAGCCCCCAGGAGCCTCCTCAGAAGCAAAGCAGCCAGCAAAAGAGGGCCTCGGGAACAGACTGCAAACACGGGCTATAAACAAACACTTTCTTTGCCGTCGTTTAGACCAGCATAATATGCACCATGGTGCCCTAGTAAAAGATAAAATGTTAATTGGTTGAATAAATTTAAAATGAAGAATCCAAATCTTGTAATCGTAGGTAAACAATCATTTATGGAAAATAACTGTTATTAAAAAAAATGCACCATGATTTATTTCCCGGGGAAATTCTTTGGACACCTTAATGGCAGCAGCATCACAGAATTTGGCAGTCCCTGGGCCGATTTAGCGATCCTCCTCCTTTGAAAGTTTCTTTACCTTTTCTTTCACTGTCAGACCCAATACCTCTTTGATTCTGCACTCCCCCACATGCAGCCAGCTAGGTGACCTTGGGCTCAACATAGCACCGATAGAGCTGTTCTGACCAAGCAGTGATATCAGGGCTCTCTCAGCCTCACCCACCTCACAGGGTGTCTGTTGTGGGGAGAGGAAAGGGAAAGCGACTGTAAACCACTTTGAGCCTCCTTCAGGTAGAGAAAAGTGGCATATAAGAACCAACTCTTCTTCTTCAATAATATCAGGGCTCTCTCAGCCTCACCCACCCCACAGGGTGTCTGTTGTGGGGAGAAGAAGGGAAGGAGATTGTAAGCTGCTTTGAGAATCCTTCGGGTAGAGAAAAGTGGCATATAAGAACCAACTCTTCTTCTTCTTCAATAATCTCAAGGCTCTCTCAGCCTCACCCACCTCACAGGGTGTCTGTTGTGGGGAGAGGAAAGGGAAGGTGGCTGTAAGCCACTTTGAGACTCCTTCGGGTAGAGAAAAGTGGCAAATAAGAACCAACTCTTCTTCTATGTGGGGCAGTGGAGTAAAAAAAAACAAAACACTCCCTTGTTTTTACCTGATTCCTGGGACAAGGACATCGTGTCTGAGGGAGGATATTTTGGTTTGTTTGTTTCTTTGTTTTTTTGCAATGCCCCTCCAGTGCTGCTGCAGGCAAGGCTAAGCAACTGGCAAAAATGACTGCCAATGTGAGAGGCAGAACAGGTTTTCCCCTCCACAACTCTACCACCTGGTGAGTTTCCACGATGAGAGACACTCACAAGCCAAGAGCAAGGTCAGTTCATCTCCTGCATGAACTGGGCTCGGTGGATGGAAGCAACAGATGGAGTCCCTGGTGTCCAGATGCCACCGGCAGCTGTGTCCACCATCATGGTTCCACTTTCCCCAGACCCTAGGAGTGGCCAAGGCTGCCCTTCCCAGCTCTCCCCATCATGATTGCAGGCATGTAGGGGGGGGCAGAGGAAATGGACACTTTGGGCCAGTCCACATTCTGTGCTAACGTTTGTACCAAACACAAGGTGCTGATTGACACTGACCTGGATTGTTGGTCCATCTAAGTGCCACTGAGTAGCAACAGGGTGCCTTTGTAGGGTTTTCAAGGCACATGAGGGTCTTTGCCGTGGCCTGCCTCTGCATAGCAACACCGGACTCCCTTGGTGTCTCCCATCCAAGTGTGAGCCCGGGCCTGGATAGCTCAAGGCAAGCTCGATCTCGCCGTGGTTAGTATTTGGATGGGAGACCTACAAGGAACACTAGGGGCCTTGATGCAAAGGCAGATTACGACAAGCCACTTTCAAACATATTTTGCCTAGTAGCCAGACAGTCCTAGGATCTTATGCTATACCAGCCTTTCTGAACATTTTTTTTTAACCATCAAGAAATCCCTAAAACATCCTCCAGGCTTCAAAATACCCCAGAAGTGAAGCAATTGTGCAGAATATGGTGGGGAAGCATAGTTGTGTCCATGTCCACCCAGGGCCTTCCCACCCACTCCAGGCCCATCATTGGCCATTTTACTTTTTATTATTTTTACATTTGTATCCTGCCTCTCTTGACAAATGTCGCCTCGAGGCAGAATAATCCATTAAATCCCATTGAAACATTAAGAGGACATTACCCCAAATATCAAGAGCCTCTTGTGGTGCAGAGTGGTAAGGCAGCAGACATGCTGTCTGAAAGCTCTGCCCATGAGGCTTGGAGTGTGAGTCCAGCAGCTGGCTCAAGGTTGACTCAGCCTTCCATCTTTCCGAGGTCGGTAAAATGAGTACCCAGCTTGCTGGGGGGTAAACGGTAATGACTGGGGAAGGCACTGGCAAACCACCCCGTATTGAGTCTGCCATGAAAACGCTAGAGGGCGTCACCCCAAGGGTAAGACATGACAAGGTGCTTCCACAGGGGATACCTTTACCTTTACCTTTTACCCCAAATATCAACAATTATAAAGAAGGCGGTGTAAACTCAGCAATATACTCCCCAATCCAATTTAGTTAATCCTAACCAGGACCAATACCTTGGTCCCAATGATGTAAAAACTGGGCTTTGGTATTCTGCATTCAATGTGGGAACGCCTCGGATAGGGCAAGATCACCCGTTTGTAACTTTTAGGAGGGAAGGGGAGGTTAACATGACCATATATAGTCATATCACCCGATAAATGTTCACCCTGCCTGAACTTCCACAATTCTGTAAGGCTTGCAAAAGGGAGATCAGGCTAGTTAGTCCAGCTAGTTAACATTATTATCTCCTCCGCATTCAGCCCCCAAATTCTAGCAGTTGAACCTAGGACTAGGGGCATGAAAGGCCTGTTTTCTACCAATGAGCTATGATCCCCTCCTCTGGAATGCGTCAAGAGCGCAGACTGCATGGCATGCGTGAGACACAGTCTCCAGTTAATTATTAGTTTAATGCCATCATTAGAAAGCCACAATATTTACATGGCTTTCATCAAAGCAGCTCGTCTCTGAGCCTGAGAGGTCTGTTCTGGAAGCGCTGATCCAGACCCCGGAGAAGGGAAGGAGCGTCGAATCCTTGCTGGCAAACCTCCCAGGCGTATCCTCTGGCACTTGTTCTCCAGCCCCCTCTGTTCAAAGAGGTCAGCGGTTTAGACCAATGATTCGTGGCCACCGTGGCTTGTTTCATTTGACTTGAAGATGAAAGTCCTCAAAATGAAACAAATGCACATGCAAAGTTAGTTCCCATGACCAAATCCCTCAAAGAGCAACTTCTGCCTGTGATGAAGCAAAGACATTGCAGCTCTGGCCACAGGATTTGATAGCTGAGCCCCACAAGCCAGCTATTGCTTTTAAGAACACAAGAACACCCTGTTGGATCAGACCAGAGGTCCATCTAGTCCAGCCTCCTGTCTCACACAGTGGCCAAGCAGTACTCCTGGAGGGCCAACAACAGAAGAAGAGGAGGAAGAAGAAGAAGAAGAAGAAGAAGAAGAAGAAGAAGAAGAAGAAGAAGAAGAAGAAGAAGAAGAAGAAGAAGAAGAAGAAGAAGAAGAAGAAGTTCGTTCTTATATGCTGCTTTTCTCTACCCGAAGGAGTCTCAGAGCAGTTTACATTTGCCTTCCCTTTCCTCTCCCCACAACAGACACCCTGTGAGGGAGATGAGGCTGAGAGAGCTGTGATATTCCTGCTCAGTCAGAACAGTTTTATCAGTGCCGTGGTGAGCCCAAGGTCACCCAGCTGGCTGCATGTGGGGGAATGCATAATCAAACCCGGCTCACCAGATTAGAAGTCCACACTCCTAACCACTACACCAAGTTGGCTCAACAGAGCCTAGAGGCCAAGGCCTTCCTAAGAACATCAGAAGAGCTCTGCTGGATCAGATCAGGGGTCCATCTAGTTCTGCATCCAGTCTCACACAGTGGCCCCCCAAAAAGAAAAAAATAACTTAATTGCCCCAAATTGAATCAAGAACCAAAAAAGCTGAGAAAATACAAAAGTGTAGCCTAATATTATGAATGCAGTGTGTTGATGCCATTGGCCATTCAGTCCTGTCTGGCTTGCAGTTAAAATTTCTCAAATATATGAAAACATATGCATTTAATACAATAAGAATTAAAAACACTCAAAGGCCTAAATAATAGCCCCCCATACAAAATCAGTTCTTAAAATATGACCTCAACCCAATGCATCTCAGCATGATAGCCTTCTTCAATGGTCAGCCATACAGAAGCACACAGAAGACTGTGAAATACAATAGCTCCAATCATATAATAAGTATTTTCCAAACAGAAAGGACCTGTTAGAATAGTGGTTCTCAACCTGGGAGTCAAGACCCCTTTGGGCCCCACCACTGTTGCCGCTCCTCCTGAAGGCATCCTCCAATTTATAACCCATTTATATACCATCATGAACAATGGATCTTCACGCCATTGGTCCGTTTCAGTTTAATTTCTGTGAAAGAACACTTGCACAATTTTATGGTTCGGGGGCACCACAACATGAGGAACTGTACTAAAGGGTCACGGCATTAGGAAGGTTGAGAACCACTGGGCTAGAGGTTGTAATCTTATAAACTGTGACTCAGGGCTAGGCTGAAATTGCAGAGGCCTCTTTTTTTTGTAGGCCCTGGTTCAATACACTTGTAAAAAGTGGTCACTTCACTGTATACCATCCTCCCAGGGTCCAGATCCATAAATAATAAAATATAGTATGGAGCCAATAATATGGATTGTATGCAGAACATCAGAAGAGCCCTGCTGGGTCTCTCTCTCTCTCTCTCTCTCTCCTCCCTTTTCAAGCAGCAAATGGTTGGGAAATCTGGGATACATGGATCAACCTAGCCCGGAGTCACAGTTTATAAGATGACAACCTCTACCAGGTCCTTTCTATTTTGAAAAGATGGGAGCTAAGAAGAGTTGGCTCTGGCAAGTACTTGGATGAGAGACCCCCCCCCCCCAAGAGGTCCAGGGTTGCTAAGCCATCTCTGTTTCTCCCTTGCCTTGAAAACCCTAGAGCAGGGATGGCTAAAACTGGTTCTCCAGAGATCCATGGACTACAATGACCATAAGCCCCTGCCAGCACCGTTTATTTATTCTATTTATATGCTGCTGCTCCTAGAACCAGCTAGCTCACGGTTAGTTGTAGTCCGTGGACATCTGGAGAGCCATAGGTTGGCCATCTGGGCCCAAGAGGGTCATCATAAATTGGCTGCAACTTGGCAGCACTTTCTACCATCCTTTGGAAGCACCCAGGAGGCATCACTGTGCAATCTTCAGGGACCATCAATTTCAAACAGTTTTTTTCTTCTAGAGCAGTGGTCCACAACCTTTTTTAGGCTCCAGACCGGTGGGGGGGAGGGCGATCTGGCCACCGCGCATGCGCGGCGGCCCATGTGCAAACGCGCATGTGCGGCAGGTCCACGCATGCGCGTTGCGTTTGCACCACCCTCTGGCAAAAATGTGCATATGCGGCAATTTCACGCATGCACATTTGCAGCCATGCATGGCGCATGGGCGCATGGGCGCATGTGCAGTCCTGCTGCACATGCGCGTTTGCACTGGTGACCACTCTTCCCTCTCCCCCCCCCGCAAAAAGAAGCTTGCCAGGCCGCAAGCTAATCGGCCACTTTGGTGGCCGATTTGCTTGCGGCCTAGGAAGTTTCTCACTGCGGGGGGGGGGGCGGGGAGAGGAAGCCGCGGCCCGGTGCTGGGGCCTTCGCAGCCCAGTACCGGGCCGTGGCCCGGTGGTTGGGGACCACTGTTCTAGAGGACAACAATTGTCTTGGAGCGTCCCAATATTTTGTGATTGGCCTTGGCTCCCATGACAACCATTGTGGAGAGGTGTTCATTCATTGCTCTCCAAATCCCAAGGCTTATCAAACTTGTGGGCTCCCAGTTCCTGAGAACGTAGCTGGGAATAGGGGTGCCCAATGATTCTCAGGGACTATTTACGCACTGGAGGTTTCATGCTGGGCTGGAGTTTTAGTCGTGGCAGGTTACCCCACCTCTTCCAGCACCCACATGGAGGAGCATTTGGCCTGGTGCACCTCATCCGCCCCTGATTTGTGCTCCTTCACGGGAGCTGGGGCAGTGAAGTTCCCAGTGCGGAAACGGTCAGGGAGTTATAAGCCGGGTTTTCGTTCTCCCTCTGAAATAAACTTCATACAAATTTAGTGTGCTTCCCGCCTTGTCAACCTGGGGCTGGGGAGCCCCATTCATGAATACCCTGTGGAGGTAAGGCTAGGATACACATCACCCCTTTATTTTGGGGTCGGGTGGGGGAAAGACGAAGAGGGGGGGAAACGGTGGTGCGTGAAATACGATGACCTTAAACGGAAGCATTTTGGCTTACCACCGAGTAGAGCAAATAGCCTGAATCAGGATTATTTTTCCCCGAGTTTATGACCCATGAGGACGCTTAGGCGACTGCCGAGCTTCTAAATGCCGCTGTTTATGAGATCCTTCCATCTGTGGGGAAGGGAGAAACAATCATGTTCATTTATGTGCCAGGGAGGCACACAATTCCCTCCACGGCAGGGATGATCAAGAAAAATGCTCTGAGGAAAAGGTCGGCGGCAGGGCGGGAGATCAGGATGGATGGTCAGGAGGGTTCCCACACTGAAATGCCACCGCCTGCAGCCACTGCGACCTTGCCTCGTGTGCCGGATAATCAATCCTATTTAGCTAAAAGCGGCCTCGGGATTATTGTTTCAGAGAGCCAGTGAGGTCTGATGCTGAAGAGCATCGGACTCAAATCTGAAGAATCGGGTTCGATTCCCCACTGGTCCACATGAAACCTGCCTGGTGACCTTTGGCCAGTCACAGTTCTCTCAGAGCTCTCTCGGCCCCACCTGCCTCGCAAAGGACCTGTTGTGTGGAGAGGAAGAGAATTGTCAGCCCCCTTGAGACACAGGAGCTAGATGCTCTCAAGAGATAGATGCCTGCTATGGGGCAAAGGCGACTGTCTGCTGCTTTGAGTTTCCTTATAGTAGAGAAAAGCGGGATATAAAAACCTTCTCTTCACCTTCAGTCGGGACCCCTCTTGTTTTTCTGGACCATCTCAAATAGCAGAATGAGAAACTGTGGCTGAGCCCCCCTCCCGCCACACTCAGGTTACCAAAACTGCCTCAGGAGGAATTTGATTGTCTCTTATATTCTGATCAGTCACACAGAAGACAGAATCATGCTTCAGCCATGCTGCGTGGTATGACTTTTTTGTGTGGGGGCTTTCAGAGATGACAGGAATTCTACAAACAAGTTCCTGAGTGTTTTTCTTCCTTTAAAAAACAGCTGTGTGAGGGCTCTATTTGGATCAGGACTGTGGCTTGGTGTTTGAATTGCAATCAGCAAGTAATTTGGTGAAGTCAGCCCTGAAGGGTTGTTGTTATGTTATTAAACTGCAACAATGTGCTCACTAGTGACACCAGATGGTCACTGGTGGGACTGCAACCACGAGGAATGGAAATCCCCCAGCTCATGTGGCAGGGAGATCCCTTTCTTTAAGTCAGACCACTGCCCACTCCCTCTTCCTTCAGGAAGAGAAGGCTCTCTGCTAGCAAGGAGGAAGGCATGCTTCATAAAGCTCTCAGCTCTCTCCGTCTGCTGATGTGTGGGCATGTAATCCTGCTTGCAAAGCCAGCCATAGTTGCTTGCAATGTGTTTTCTTTGGGACTACTTTTAGGCTTGTGTACACTGCTTCAGTAAGAAAATTGAAGCTGTTAAATATGATATATATTCATGTGTAATTAAGATTGTGCACGGCAGCATCCAATTCGGCCGTTCCAGTCCGACGCAGCCAGGACCGCACCATGGGGGAGGCATGGGGTGCATCAGTCGCTGCACACATGCAGATGCGGAGCTCCGCTCCTGTGTGTGTGCACTGAGTTGCAGGAAAGGGAAGATGACTGTAAACCGCTTTGAGACTCCTTCGAACAGAGAAAAGCAGCATATAAGAACCAACTCTTCTTCTTCAGTAATATCAGGGCTCTCTCAGCCTCACAGGATGTCTGTTGTGGGGAGAGGAAAGGGAAGGCGAATGTAAACCGCTTTGAGACTCCTTTGGGTAGAGAAAAGCGGCATATAAAGACCAACTCTTCTTCTACCTCACAGGGTGTCTGTTGTGGGGAGAGGAAAGGGAAGGCGAATGTAAACCGCTTTGAGACTCCTTCGAGTAGAGAAAAGTGGCATATAAAAACCAACGCTGCTTCTTCTTCTTCAAGTGAGATCTGACAACACTTTGGAACAAGCTGGTTCCTCAGGGTAGTCCCTTCCTCCACGTTTGCCATGGTTCTAGACCACAGCGCCATGCCTAGCACATGCGGCTTCCCTCCTTACACCACCATTTCCCCCTTTGCTGCGAGTGATCAAAATGTGTGTGGGGGGGGGGAGCATTAAGAGCCCGGCTTGAGAATCGCATCCCCTGCCAAATCCTTGTTCACAGACAGCTCTGCTCGTTCCGACTGCCTGCTAACCAGGAGCCTTGGCAGCCTGCTCCTTCTTGGCACAGGCCATGCGGGCAGCAGCTGGGCGGCTTGGAGTGTCGATATTTTGCAGCTGGTCGCTGTGGCATTTGGCAAAAGCCCGCCGTCCAGATGGACGCTAAATTTCCTTTAATGTTCATAACATGTCAAAAGTGAATAATCCTATGTCAAAACGGCTTAGGAGTGCATTTATCTATCTGTTTACAGAGACTTGTTTCTGACAGCTTGGGGGCTGCTAGAAACTCCGCTGGAATTCAGATCTGGGTTCTCGGCAGGTCCCCATACCCTGAAGTCTTCCCTGCCTGTTTCCCAATATGGGGAAGGTGCAATATAGTCCGTATTAATCATAGAATCATAGAATCATAGAGTTGGAAGGGGCCATACAGGCCATCCAGTCCAACCCCCTGCTCAACGCAGGAACGCAGGTATTCCTGTTGTGGATGTTGATTTGCCTGCACCAAGTCCTCCTCTCCCACAGGGGGCACTCACGCTACTAAATAATCCATCACTTTTTTTTTTTTAATTATTAGCCAGAGCTCAAGGTGGTTTACGGAATAAAATAAGAGGCACAACACAAAAAATCTGCAAAAAATCATTATTTAGGGCTGTTGGTAAACGTACAGATATGTGGTCCTATGCGGTTTCAGGCTATGCCTATGAAGAAATGTATGTTCAGTGCATAATAGGAACTCGCACAACATTGTATTTTTAATATATGGTTAATTATTTTTTTCCTGTAAAAAATGTTTTGTATTTTTTGTATATTATAGAAATTTTCCTGAGGAAGACTCGGGTTGAATATTTCTATCCGGGAAGTCGCTTGAGGAAATTTTGTTCATATTGTTTTTTTTCTGCCAATTTTATGGTGTAGATCAGGGGTTCCCAACCTGAGGCCCTCTTTCTGTGTGGCCCTCCAACCTGCTTGTCTGCTGCTATCACCCTCAGGGCGTTTCCCCCCAGACCCATGCTGTTCTTCCTGCCTCAAGAGGCACCATCTACTGCTGTTCATCCTGGCCCTTTCTTGCAAAAAAAGAGACAATAGCAACATGTTTTTTTTTTTTTTGTCTCCATGGTTCCTTCTGTCAGCCCCCTCTTGTTCATATCCTCCATAATAGCCTTTTGGCCATTCTAGGTGCTTTGCTAGCCAGCAAAGCTCAGGCCCCCATACCACTCAGCTTTTTAACTCCTCCATGAATTACCATGTTGAAGCTATGTAGGTATATAAGTACGGTAAAGTCGCTGTGTGAATGGGTTCAGGAGATGTCAGGTCAGCTTATGCAAAAAAAAGGCAGGAAAAAGACAATAAAAGGCCTGGTGTTTTTGCAAAAAAAAAAGGATACAAAGTGTTTTGCATACTGAAGCATTCTTCCTCACACAAGCGCTGGTTGCTCTGACTTCTGGCCTTGCTTCCTTCTGCCTCTCCTCCCTTCCTCACTCCAGCTAGGAGCCTTCTTATACATCTGGGATTGTAGGAGCCAGTGAGAGGCCCCTTGAGTACTCTCTTAGCATGGAAGCTAATGGCACTCCCCTTCTCACTTCTTCCTCCAGCCAAGTTCCTCTCCCTCTGGCTGCCATTTTGCTTCTCATGACTGAGGCTTGGCTGGCAAGCAGTGATGTGTATGTGCACCTGCATATAATTGGAAGCCAACTTAGTGGCATATCCTCTGCTCCAGGAGGAAGGCTGCCCTCGTTCACTCTTTCTGACTACTTGCCCTTTTTTGGAGGGCCCCCAATTTTTAACATATTAAAATTAAAACGTGTTAGCAGGTTTATATTTAAACTTCAAGGGACTGTGTTTATTAAGAAATAAATCTCATAGTATTCAATGTACTTAGGATTGCAATTCCACCATCTGGTAGGGCCAGATTCACAATCCATTTTTTTAAAAATTGGTTCCTAGCCTGTGTATATAGCCCAGTGTTTCTGAGAACTACAGTGAATAGGTGGACAGGAGTCTCTTCTGTTCTCTGCCATGGTCAAATTGAAAATCCCCAGATAATAGCAGCTAGAGTGGAGTGGATTTAATGGGAAAGGGAGGAGTTTGGCCCCTAAAATTATACTACTCATATTTTTATTTATTCAAGGATAACATTGAAACTCTGCAACTGCTGCTCTGCTAAAATGTCTGCAAAAGTGGTTTCTGTTTCAAAGAAACAAAAATTGTAGATGAGCACCGTGTCTTTAATGACAAATTGAGTACTGAGGGGCTTTTCGCATGCCTTCAAAATCGTACAATGGTTGCCAATTGAAAACGCTACTGATTTGCCATTATGCACAACGTCGTTGACAATCTGCCACACACCTGAAACCGATCCGCAAAAAGCGCTTCCTTGTAGCGCTTTCAGGGAAATCCCCAAAAGTGGATTCACCCTCCGGAAAGCGCTACACTCCTGCAACCAATCTGCAACACTAGCGGGAAAGTTCTGTGCGTTACCATTGTTGTGGTTTCTACAAAGTCCCTCCCCCTGGCTCTCTCCTCTGATCTTCCGGCGAAGCGATCGCCATTTTTTTTTCTCCGAGTGAGCGAAGTTCAACCCACCAGCAAGCCTGTTTAGAGGCTTCCCCGGCTTCAGTCCCTTCCCAGAGCTGTTTAGTCACTAAGCACAACAACAGAGAAGCCCGTTTGCTGATGTATTTTCCCTTTATTTTTTACACTGTTTTCGGCCGAAAATTGGGCCCGTGAGGGGGGGGATTTTTTTTTTTTAACTTGGGGGGAGCGTGGCAACGATGAAACGACAGCTCAAACACACCTGCCAGCTGATGGGTCTCTCCGTTGCAACGAATCAACACATATTCGTTGCAATGGGTGTGTTTAAAAAAAAAAAAACCTTTCTTAAGGGGCTGTTTGGGAGCATGCTAACGGCTGCCCATTGGCTGCTTGACGGCCAGGGGCGGGACGAGCTTGGCAATAGCGCTTCCTTTCTAGCGATTTTTGCTGAGACCGGAAGCCTGTGGGAAACGATAGAAACGCAACTGGATTCCAAGTCAGGTATGCATAATGACGAATTGCACTATTTTAAATGGCGATTTTTCGTTCAGCAAACAATTTGCTACAAGGATCCCGGTGCAGAAAGCCCCTGAGTACTTCTTTGTTTTAGAAGAAGAGTTGGTTCTTATATGCCGCTTTTCTCTACTCAAAGCAGCTTACAGTCGCCTTCCCTTTCCTCTCCCCACAACAGACACCCTGTGGGGTGGATGAGGCTGAGAGAGCGCTGATATCACTGCTCGGTCAGAACAGTTTTATCAGTGTCGTGGCGAGCCCAAGGTCACCCAGCTGGCTGCATGTGGGAGAGTGCAGAATCGAACCTGGCATGCCAGATTAGAAGTCCGCACTCCTAACCACTACACTAAGCTTGCTTTAAACAAGGATAAAGCAGTTTGATCTAAATAAGTAATCATTTACTTTTAATGTAATTAAATCATTTTGTTACATTTTGGTTTAAGATGTGCCCACTGGGCACGCTCATGTAGACGTTTCTACATAACTATTTTGACTTGAGTTTTGCATTCAATTTTTAGGAGATTCCCCCCCCCCCTCCATTTGTGAAGTGCTTGACTGAAAAAAAGTTTAAGTATAAGGAAACAGTCTCGTACCTTACGGGAATATATTATCAAAATTATTTTTACTTTTTGCCGGCAACATTTTTTTGCCTATTTTTTTTTTTAAATCCAAATGGGGCCTGGATATCTGGAGATCAGCTGGAGAAAAGGCTTGCTTTGGTGGGAGGGATTGATGTCATTATATCTCATAGAAATCCCTCCCTGCCCCAACCCCTGACCTCCCCAGGCCCCGCCCCTCAATCTCCAGGAATTTTCCCACTTGAAATGAGCCACCCTGTTCCAAGGCCTTGAATGTGAATGAGTTAGTGAGCGCACATTTCAACGCTGTGAAGCTCACATTGCAGCGCTGTCCTCAAACATGTGGTTTTTGCGAGTGGGGATAATCTTCAACGTTTGTTTCTTCAAAAGGTTTCGCCACCATCCTGCTATAGATGCATTTCCACACTCTGGCTTGAGTTCTTTTCACAAAATGTTCTTTCTGCTGCTCGATCATGCGGTCCTCTTAATTGCGCCGATATTAAATCAATGTCCCAGTAGGAACGTCGGCTCCTCGCAATAATTTCCGCCTTCCCTTTGGAGGCCGGCCTGACACCAATTTGCTGCCATGTGCGGGGAGCAGCATACGAGGAAGCATTAAGTGCTTAATATCTGTGGTTATTGTGTGCGGAGGAAGAAGAAAGCAATATTGTGAGGCCGGCACGGTCTCCAGATGGAAGGCTTTCCATGTGATAAATAGGAGACAGATATATATATATATAAACAGCTCAGCTTGGGTGATGGGGCAAAGCCAAGAAAGGAAAGGAGATGAGTTAAGAGCCGCAGAATCCAAGAGGCATCTTGCAAGAGATGTTAGATCCTCTAGTCACGGAATTCCTCTCGTGTGGTAAAAGACTCTTCCACAGCCTGGTTTGAAACATGCTGTTGAAGGAGGGTAGCTGGAGTTCTCCCAATATTAGAACTGGTCTCCAGGTGACCTGGAGTTAACCTGGAGAAAATGGCCACTTTGGAAGGCGGAGTCTATGCCATTAAACCCTGTTGAAAACCCCACCCTCTTCAGGCTTCACCACCCAATCTACAGATGTTTTCCAGCCCTGCACTGGCAACTCTGCAGAGAAATCAGAAAAGATTTGGACCGTTTCCGCAGTGCATCAACTCCCTGCTTCTGTTTCCTTAATGATTCGGGAAAGACTAAAAGTTCCACCCAAAACTTCCCCTCCCCAGGAGTAGATCCAAATTTCGCAGCCACAGTTTCTGAATCCTCTTTCCAGTATTTCTTTTCCCATTTGGGAGGTAAATTGCAGTTTTCCAGTGAGGAAATTTGATTCTCCTCCCCTGCCATTGCTCGACCATTGACACATGTCATTCAGTGGAGATGTCAGGGACAGAATCGACCTGGGATTGGAATAAAAGCTCCATGCAGATTACACCCCAGTTTCTGAGGGAAACTAATGAAAGAGTTGTGGTCTCTGAGGGGATCTGTGAGAATCCTGAAGTTGAGGGATGGCTGATATTGATGGCTAACTGGTCTTTACCCACCTAAATTACCCACTGGTTACACCTATCAATAGTTGCTTCTGTCTTCTTTTCTGAACCATTATATTACCATATCCTTGGAAGTAAATCGAAATCACTGTTCTTTTTCTGTTTCCCTTAGGGGTTCCGGTCTTATTTTATTCAGACGCTGCTTGGGTGAAGTCTGGCAGGTGAAGGGCTGGGTAGATAGTCCCCTGGTTGAGCTTTACACCATGCTGCCTTTGTTTAAAGCTCACACATATTGTTGAACTAATGCTGAGATCAGCAGTGATCTTGCTTGCTTGGACCACTATCCAGGCAAGCACAGCTCTGCACATCACCCCTTGGGGTGGAGGCATAGCTAGATGTCTGTTTCCATGTGCATCAGTTGGCCAGGGATGGTGCTTCAGAGGGGCAACAGGTGATGCAGATCACATACACCTTTTAAAGTCTGTGCACAAACCAGCCACAGCTGCCCTGTACTGCCTTGGCACAGTTCAGGTGAGGGTGCATCTCACCATTCTTTCAGCAAATGGCAAAATATGGCTTCCAGGGCTCAGGCAAGAGATGACCAGAGGAGGTTCATCGTGGCCTGCTTCTGCAGAGCTATTCTGGACTTTCCCTGGTGGTCTCCCATCCAAGAACTAAGCAGGACTGGCTCTGCTTAGCTTCTAAACTATGAAAAGATCCTACCAGTTTGAGCTCTCAAGCTGCTTCTTAAAACTGGCTTCAAACAAATCTGTTCCACTTAATATTTCTGGTAAGGGCTTGGAGGCGGAGCGTGTCTCATGGCTTAAGTGCCACTTAGCGCTTAACACCCACTCAGGTCGGCTCTCCTGCCCAAGTCCCTCCTCCTCCAACCGGCTTGCCTGCCTGTCCAGCGGCCAGCCAATCGCCTTCTGTCCTCCACCCCTGACCACCCCTCCTCCTTCCACTTCCCTCTGATGCTTGGAGGCTGCAGATCCCTGACGCATGAGAGCTGCCCCTGCAGATGAGTTACCTGCAGCCTGCAGCCTTTCCAGGTCCTGGGGGGGAGGGAGAGGCCATCTGCAGAGTTCTTCCCCCCCCCCCAATCGAGCGCCCATTGTATTCTTGAATGCAATGGGCTTGGCCCCAAGGGGTAATATGTTTCAGCTTGGGGATAACTGGAAGCATTCTGCACGCATGGCCCAAAGCTTTGGAGCTCATCGGTGGCCCTTGAGAGAATCATGTGCATGCTTGAAAGATAGGTGGCCTACAAAATAAAAAAGAGCTGGATTTTGTACCCCACTTTTTATTACATGAAGGAGTCACAGAGAGGTTTACAAACACTTGCCCTCTTCCCACAACAGACAAACTGTGAGGTAAGTAAGGCTGAGAGAGCTCAGAGAGAACTGTGACTCCACGGTCACCTAGCTGGCTGCACGTGGAGGAAAAGTAGAGAACCTAGGTTTTCAGATGAGAGGCCACCAAACTTGACCACTACACCACACTGGCTCTCAAGGCCTGCTGTCCAGCTGCACTTTCAAGCCCCAAGAGACGGTGGTCCTGGAAGGCTTTGCTACAACCTAAGCTACAACATCCCCCCTCTCTCTGCTCATTCTTCCACCCAAAATACCCTCTCCAACCTTACTGAGAACAGTTTGCCATATGTAGGAGACAAGGTGGAAAGAAGAAGAAGAGATTACTTTTATATCCCACTTTTCTCTACCCAAAGGAGTCTCAAAGTGACTTACAATCACCTTCCCTTCCTCTCCCCACAACAGACACCCTGTGAGGTAGGTGGGGCTGAGAGAGCCCTGATAGAACTGCGCTGTGAGAACAGCTGTAAGTGGACTGTGACTGGCCCAAGGTCACAGCTAGCTGCATGAGGAGGAGTGGGGAATCAAATCCGGCTTTTCCAGATTAGAAGCTGCTGCTCTTAACCGCTGCACCAAGCTGGCTGTTGAGAAAGCTCATCACTCTGAGCATTCAACAAGTTAAATATTCGACATGAACATCTCAAGATCATGATTTTGATCAGCATACCCTTCCATTGTTTTCAACCAGGCATCGGCCAATTAGCTTGACTAGTGCTGCTTCCTCGTTAAGTAGATAATCGGCACCAGATTCCTAGTTCAGTGTGTACAATTAAACATATTTCAAGCAGCATTAATCACTAATCTCTACGCACATGTTTCATATTTGCAATATGATCAAACGAGAATACTTACAACTGATGTTATTCCAGGGGAGGGTTCCTTCCCCACTATCAGCTCCAGAATCCCACCATGCCCCCCCCCCAAAAAAAAGAAGCCTGGGAAAACAGAATGGCCCAACAAGAAATCCCAGCATTTTTATAATATTAGCCTTTAAAACTGCTGGGGGGAAATGTCCTTTAAAAATTTCTGCCATTGTTAATTGGCTTTTAGCTAAGGATTTAATGCACCCAAACCCCATGCATCATTGGGAATTGTATGGTATTTTATGTATGAAACAAATACGGCGTTTCAACGGGAAAAGCCTATTTTCGGGAAAAGGGCTCACGATTCGGTTGAATGGCACGAAGATCCTTCAAAAAAGGCTGGAGTGGAAATCTGAGTTCTGGACTGGGGAGAGCTGAGTTCTAATGTCAGCTCTGCAGAGAATCTCACTGAATGGCCTTAGGCCAGGGGTAAGCAAACTGTGGCCCTCCAGACGTCCATGGACTACAATTCCCATGAGCCCATGCCAGCATTCGCTGGCCATTCAGTGAGATTCACTGCATTCATTGGCAGGGGCTCATGGGAATTGTAGTCCATGGACATCTGGAGGGCCACAGTTTGCCCACCCCTGCTTTAGGCCAAACACTCTCTCTCAGGCATCCTGACATACCTCACTGGGTTGTTGTGAGGAGAAACGAGAGGAGAGGACCGCCAGGCAGGTTGCCCTGAGCTTCCCTGAAGAAGGGTAGGATGAATATGAGATAGACCAGGGTCTCCCAATGAGGTGCCTACTAGTGCTTTTTATGGTGCCTGCCCTGTGTTTTTTAAAAGTAGGCAGGATCAAGTGGGGCTTTTGCCCATCATAGCTTCTGATTGGCTAGTGGAGATTTTATTGGCCGCACAGATGAAAGAGCATCCCATTAAGCAGCATTTCTGACTGGAACGAGGACGAGTCACATGACCTTGCTGCCTGATGTTCTAAGGTTGGCTCTGCCTGCTGTGGAAGCCATTTTGCTGTGAGGATGCCCCAAGGTGTTTCTAGCCCTACCCAGCCTCAACCATACAGCTGGTGGAAGAGCTTCATCTTGCAGGCCCTGCGGGACTGAGACAGCTCTGCCAGGGCCCTGAGATCCTCCAGGAGCTCATTCGACCAGAAGGGGGCCGGGATCGAAAAGGCCCTGACCCTGGTCAAGGCCAAGGACCACCAACCTGATGGCTTGGAGGAACAAAGTGTCCCTCAGATACTCTGGACCCAGACAACATATGGCCTTAAAGGTCCAAACCAGTACCTCGAACCAGATTTAGAATTCAACTGGCAGCCAATGCAGCTGCCTCAGCGCTAGCTGGATATGGGCTCTCCATGGTGTTCTGGTGAGCACCCTAGCAGCCACTTTGGAGAGCAAAGTGATGTGAAAGGGGGAGCAAGTGGGAACACTTTCCAATTCGGCAAACCACCTCTCCTCCACTTTCTCTGGACTGGAAATATTGAGTTTGGCATGGTTTGGACTCCCAATCACCCGGAACTCAGCGGGACTTTTTTCTGAGTAACCATTTAGGATTGGGCAGACTGGTGACTCACACGATGAGGAAGACATACCAGCACGGAGGGCTGGGCTGGCAACCCCACAAGTATTTGATAGAATCACTCTCCCAATCCACCACTGGTCCCTGTGGCCATTTCAAGAGACAGCGGGAGTTAGGCAGGTTAGCATGTTTCCTCGCCTGAGCAAAAATCCTCCGTCCTCTTCCAAATTAAACATTCTGGAGCTTGAATCTCCTTCCCCCCCCCCTCCCTGGACATCAAGTACAAAAGCTTTATCCCCTAAGTTTGCTGGGGAAACATTAGAATACCAGTGAACATTGCACAGAAGCAAGAGTTAGGCCTATTTTCAGAAACAGAAAAAGTTGAGAAATAACTAATGCAGATCGCAGAACAGGCAAATCTGCCACTGAAAGTCACATTTTCCTCTCTGGCTTGATGCCTTCATGACTCTAGCAAGAAAATGCTTCAAGGAGTCAGCAATGGCAGCCATTTTCCCTGTGAAGTGGGCTAGGCTGAGAGCGGGACTGGCTCAAAGTTGGCCAGTGAGCATGAGGGTGAGTGAGGATCTGACCATGGGTCTCACCCTCCCAGTCCAAACCCTACACACAAACCACTGTACTGTTTGTTGGCAGTGTTTAAATAGGCCAAGAAGCAAAGCACCAAGCTTCTTAAATAATAAAATAGTTAAATTAAGAATAGAAACAGCTTTGTAAAGAGAGAGAGGAGAGCGATGGTCCTCGCTGCCTAACTGTTGTTCTGGTGACAATCAAGAAGGCCATGTGCTCAAGAGAGCAAGAAGACTCCAATTGAGCTAATCAGGACACAGGAGGAAATTATTTGAAAAATATCAGGAAATTCCTAATTTAAATGTGCTAATTACACATCTCCTTTGATGCCCCCTGCAGGATTTTCTTCTTGTGCCGCTGAATTATCCACATTGGAGATTGTTAATGATTCTGGGAGATCTCTGGGCATCAATGGGAGGATGGCACCCGGACCGCCAAAGCAAATCTGAGACACTGAGACTCTTCTGAGATGATGTGGCTTTCCAGGGCTGAATCTGCGCTGGGCTTTTTAGCCCCGGTGACCCTGAATTTTAAAAAGTCATCTACACATTATTTTATTTCCATTTTGATATTTGGTGCTTTAATTTTCCCTCTGCAATGTCTATGATTGATCCGCAGTTACACTACCTTTCCCCGGGATATCCAGGAGCGGATATAAGTTGCTACATTTGAGAAAACCACTCCGAAAGCCTCAGTATTAAGTGTAGATCTCTGCCACTTGCCAGATTAACTTCGTCCTAACACTGATGTAGTGTGGTAGTCTGTCACTGATGGGTCAGTTCAAAGACTGCTGGTTCTGCGCTGCCATTCCCTCGCAAGATTTATTTTCGCCCTCATTTTTCAAGTGACTGTGATCTTATCCAAAAGTCCTCACTTCCAAGTGCCAAGATTTGCCTTTTGTGCTGTCTTTCCCCTCCTCGTTCCTCCCCCTCATTCATTCGGGAAAAGAAAAATAAACAAGTAGCCTGGTGCTGCATCCCCCGCTAGCTTTGACTGTAGAGTCAGGAGACG
Organism: Paroedura picta; assembly: GCF_049243985.1. Lineage (NCBI taxonomy): Eukaryota > Metazoa > Chordata > Lepidosauria > Squamata > Gekkonidae > Paroedura > Paroedura picta. The sequence continues at coordinate 20,578,715 of NC_135370.1, read as the reverse complement.
AATGGCAGGAAATAAACCCCTCTCCAGCCGTGTGCTCCTTCAATGCTGGCTGGAGCTGCATGACCACCGCACATCTCTCCCCTCTTACCTTCCCCAATCAAGTGGGATGGAGAGAGCAACCACACAATTACATGTAGAATACAGTCTGTTTCAATTCGGGAAAAGCAAAGGCGGAAGACCCGGGTTCCGATTTGGATTCAGCAGGATTGACAACGGTAGAAAAAAAGTAAGTGCAGAACCCGCCCAGGTCTGCCTTCTAGCACACCTTTGAGCTCTTGACAGCAGCTGGCCAGTTCTGTGAAGGCAGACTCGTGCCTCTGGCCTCTTCAGTTTCTCCCTAAATTAAATCTAGATGCATCAGTTGCCGTGTAACCTTTACCGTATATACAGGCAGAAACACGGTTCATTTATAGGAGGCAATTAATGCTTTGGGACCATCTGACCAATTGTCTTCTCCCATACAAAACACTGGGGGCCTTTCCCTGGTGCCCCTGCCTTCAGAGGTCAGGCTGGGTGTCTGTTAAATGTGTGGGTTCGTGTAAGGATGCCAGCTTGCGCAGTGGTTAGGAGCAGCAGAATTCTCATCTGTTTGAGCAGGGTTTGATTCCGCACTCCCCCATGTGCAACCAGCTGGGTGACCTGGGCTCGCCACAGCACTGATAAAGCTGTTCTGACCAAGCAGGAATATCAGGGCTCTTTCAGCCTCAACTCCCTCCAAAGGTGTCTGTGGTGGGGAGAGGAAAGGGGATTGTAAACCACTTTGAGTCTCCTTCAGGAAGAGAAAAGCAGCTTGCTGCTGCTGCTGCTGCTGCTGCTGCTTCTCCTCCTCCTCCAATGTCACGCCTTCGCATCCACCTCTCTCTCCTTTCTCCCGGGGATGAGAGTGGGATTTTTTTAAAGTAAACTGACTGGAGCAACAATTAGGTGTACAAGCATGCAGGCTAAGCCAAACATTTCCCACCCCAAAGTTGTAGCAAAAAGCATGCCCCTCTAAGCTCCCCCCCCCAAAAAAAAATCAGGAATGAGATTCATTTTTAAAAGAAGCAAGACTCATGAATCCATAAGGGGTGGCAAAAAAGAAGCACGAGGCATCTATGATTAGATGCATAGGCATTTCAATGGAGAAGTAGTGAATTTAAAAATATATTAGCAGGCATTGTGGGCCCTTTAAAGTATGGAGAAAGGGGATTGGCTGCCTGGCTTGACTGACAGGTGGAAGAGAGTCCTGTAGAAAGCACGTTGCTCTCTTCCACCATTTCCAGGAGCGCTTGTGGAGGGGGAGAAGCGTGAAATGGCAGCAGAGAAGAGTGATATAGCAAAAAGGTGAGGAGGGGCGCGGTTATATTTAGTGTTATGCCATTCATCTGGTGTAACACTATTTTTAACGATGTGCGGAAATGCCCTCTGTTTTGCAGTTGCCAAAGCACATTGGAAGTGCATTATCCAACGTGTGCCTAGTGGATCGATCTCCCTATGCATGGATACAGCACAAATCATGGACGAGACCTGACCCCTCATTCTGGCTCCAAACCACCCACTGACACAATCTCCCTTTTGTGCCAGTCAACCGGCTGCAACGCTCAACGGGCAATTTTTGACTGCACTCTTACTCTAATTAATTGGCCCACGTCCCACGCACCGCCAGTGCCAAGATGAGCTCAACAGTGCATCTGGCCACCCAGGAGAGTTTAACCTCCTCTGCGGTTCCACGTTAAGATGTGATCTTTCCCGGCTGGTTTTAGAACGACGCTGTCATTTTTCTCTTGAGAGGCTGATCTTGCCGGTGACATCACCTTTGAGCAGGGGGCCAGCTACCTTTTTAGTATGCTCCCCCCAATAACTTTACATGAAAACAAAGTCTGAATCCAGTGGTAATTTAAAGACCAACAACATTTTATTCAAGGTATAAACCTCCCTGTGCATGCACACTTCTGCAGATGCATTGCAACAAAATGTCCTCAACCAGTACTTGTAGGTAGAGAGAGGGTGTATTTTGGTGTGTATGGGGGGGGGGGATTTAATAGCCAGGAAGGGCTTTTTGCATGCTGTTAAAGAAGTCAGCCTGCTCTTGAAGATGTGAGTGTTGGGCTTGAACCTGGGGCCTTCTGCATGCCAAGCAGAGGCTCTGCCACTGAGCTATGGCCCCCTCCCCCTGCAATCCTGAGCTGCCAGGGATCTACTCCAGTATTCAGCAGACGTGAATTGCTTATTCAGCCGGGCTTCTTTGCAGAAGAGGACGGCTGTCCCTGAGGATTTCATCCCAACTGGATACCCAGGGGGAAGCAGAGAAATTACAAACCGTCCCCATTAATAACAAAACTAGGTAACAAGAACCGGGAAGAAAAGGAACATGCGGGGTCGTGTATGTGGATCTCCCAAGGGCCAAGCTTGAGATCTGAGGCAGGATCCAGGCGGACATGGAACTGGCCAATGCACAGCAAGGATCCAATCAGCTTAAATCGATCACGTTTGATCTGGCCAATTGCCGGCACCCGTGGGAAGTTCTTTTGTCTGCCACTTGAATCTATGCTGGGATTTTGGTCTTGTCACCTGCTACAACAGGTATTCACTGATGAGATCTCTAACAAAGAACTCATGGATCTAACTTGCATAATCACAGCAATAAAGAGAAAGGATTCACTCAGAGAGAGAGAGAGAGAGGGAGAGGGTGAGAGAGAGAGAAAACTGTGTGTGTGTAACTATCCCCATTTTCAGATGAGTCTGTGGGTGCAGGGCTGGACCTAAAGCCGGCTACAGAATTTACAGCTCAGGTAAGCTCATCCTTGCACTGGGTACTCACATCTCACTATCTATAGGGCTTACTGGCTCTTGAGTATACAGCAGGTGGCAAGAGCGAGTCATGCTACTGTGCATTTAGAGCAGGGGTAGTCAAACTGCAGCCCTCCAGATGTCCATGGACCACAATTCCCAGAAGCCCCTGCCAGCATTCGCTGGCAGGGGCTTCTGGGAATTGTGGTCCATGGACATCTGGAGGGCCGCAGTTTGACTACCCCTGATTTAGAGAGACTATAAAAATATGCACATACTACACACACAAAGTCTACCTTATGAATAAACGGAGAACAATTCACTGCACAAAGTGACACCAGAATAATGGTGTGCCACTAGCATGGGAGGGAAACTTTCCTTGCAGTGTAGTCCACTGGTCAGCCACTGGGGGGTGAAGAAACAAAACGAAAGCAAAAGCAAAAATCTTCTAGGCTTTGCAAGGCAAAGGTGCAACTGCTGCCCTCTGGTGGACTCACTAAGAAAGGCAAGTGCTAGGAAAATAATGGCTCCTCACCCAACTAATTCCCAGGGATCTAGATGGTGCCTGCCCCAAACTGTTGGTTCCCATTTTTTTCTCAAGGCAGCATCTTGAATTGCTCACTGTGAAGTTTTTGTGTTTTTGTGTTTCATAGACTCCAGTTCTTAAACAGCCATGCAACACAGGACATGGTTGTATCTCTTGTGGAGCTGTGCTTTCTGTCATGGTCCATCTGTAGGGCTGCTAGCCTCCTGGTGGAGCCTGGAGTCTTCCCGGAATGAACAACTGATATCCAGACTGAAGAGATGAGTCTGACTGGAGGAAGGGGGACTCTGTGGCATTATATCATGCTGAGGTCCCCACCCCCCCAACTTTCCAAATTCTCCACTCCCAAATCAACAAGGATTTCTCAACCTGGATTTGGCAGCCCTGTTTGTACATAACATAGCATGACCTTCCATCATTTGCTGACACCTCAGTGCCTTGCCTGGCCTCCCATGCCATTCCTCCGGTAATTGCGGCTTTTCCGCACACAATAAATATAATGAAATGCTTACCTAATGTAGGCATTATATTCCAGCAGCTCCGCATGACATCACCCACATTCAGCATCTGGCCAGCTGACAGCTGACTACATCCTCCATTTTAAAGTGTGAGTCGGGGAATCGCATAAAGTGGATTCCCCAACCTATTTCGCTTGAGCTACCGGAGAACAACCAGCAGGCAAAAAGCAGAAGGAAGGTATGGAGGCTAAAACACCCTAAAGGCGCGTGCCTCATACCACCCTCACACTCACCTCCCTCTGCCTTGTTCCTGGGGATGGGGATTTATTTTTAAAAATGGCTAACTTCCTGGAGCAACAAATAGGCGGACATGCATGTAGGTGATGCCAGAAATAAAAGAATATTTTTTTCAAAGTTGTAACAAAGTGTACCTCTCAAAAGTCCCCCACCCACCAAATCAGAAATGAAATTAATTGCTAAATGTCTCAAAGGACTCGTGATCCCATAAGGGGTGATGTTAAAAAAGCACTATGCATCTATGATTCCATGCACAGGCACTGCAATGTAGAAGGATGAATTAAAACAAATATATTAGCGGCTACGCAGGACCTTTAAACAGCGTCAAAATATGGAGGAAGGAGATTGGTTGCCTGAATTGATATAAGGTGCGTTGCTCTCTGCCACCATTTCCAGCAGCAGGTGTGGAGGGTGAGATGCACTAAAAGGCAGCAGACAAAGGCAAGACAGCAAAAAGGTGAGGAGGTGCTGGGAAGCGCGATAAAATTTAGCGCTTTGCCATTCAGCTGGCGAAACACTATTTTTACTGATGTGTGGAAATGCCCTTGAATTCTACCTTTACGCGCTGGGGTTGCACCCTGTCCCGTTAATAGACGTTTAGTGTGCGGAAATGAGCAGGTGAAGTTTTTTCATGACAAAGAGGAAATGATATCACTTGGTAAGAGCATCCCATGAAATCTCAATTAAAAAGAGAGGAGTCTTTGTTGGTTGGTTGGTTTTGCTTCCTTCCATGAATTTTGCATTCCTATAGAGTAGGGGTTCCTAAAGGAAGCCAGATGAATGCTTGTAGCCTAGCCAAGGCACGGACTGCCTGGGACTGGGAGCTGAATGACACTCAGAGAATACCCGCCTACTCCACAATGTCAGGAAGAGTGTCAGGAAATATCCCCCTGGGACAATCAAGATGGAAGTGGATATTGTTGCAGACCTCCAGAAAGAGAGAAAAGCATTATCTTCCTTTGGACAGCAACCGCAGCGTCTGAAAGTACGCGGAAAAAATTTTTTTTTAAAGAGTGTGCACAACTTCCACTCCTGTCAACAGAAAATGAGGACTAAACAAACAGACAAACATGAGCCACTTTAGGGCCCTTCTCGGAGCAAAAGATTATGCAGCAGTTTCTAACCTGGATGACCACCATTGTGCTGTGTAAACACACTGAAATATACTCAAACCAAGAATGTTCCCTTCTTTTGAAACCACCCACTCCCGAAGGCACCGTAGAGCATCCTCTCTCAACTTTTTACTATTGGGAAACAGCTGAAACATTCTTCAGGCTTCAAGAAACCCCAAAGGTGGCGCAATTGTGCAGAATATGGTGGGGAAGCATAGCTGTGCACATGCCCACGTGAGGTCCCTCCCCCTCCCACCCCCTCCAGGCCCATCATTGGACATTTGGGGAGTGGCAGGAGGTCAATGTGACCATATATGGTCATATCACTAGATAGATGTTTAACAAATTAAAAAAATACATACAAAATGAATTAAGTCCCACCCATTCAGAAAACCCTTCCAGGGCCGTCAAGAAACCCCAGGGTCTCAAGAAATCCTGGTTGAGAAACCCTGCCTTAGCCAGTGGTGTAGAGCAGGGGTAGTCAACCTGTGGTCCTCCAGATGTCCATGGACTACAATTCCCATGAGCCCCCTGCCAGCATTTGCTGGTGGGGGCTCATGGGAAATGTAGTCCATTAACATCTGGAGGACCACAGGTTGACTACCCCTGGTGTAGAGGGCCATCGAGTTGCACAGCTGGCTTGGAGTTCTGAAGGCAAGAGCCATTCACAGGTGGCCAACCACCTGCCCAGAACTTTTTGTGAGAGTAGTCAGTAGGTTGCTGCGATCGCCAAAGTCTTCCGTGCAGCATGCTATTTTGATTGGTTGTACAGGAAAGCAATCCTTATCCCTTTAAGGCCCCAGCACTATCTTTCCAGAGGAACTGTCCTTTGCCCAAACTGAGTTCAGGTGCCTTACAGTCCTGCCACATCTCATCGCCTGCTCTATGACCTCCTGCCCCAGAAACCAACCCAATGTCAGATAGCTGCAGAATCCCAGAACTCTCTGCGATGAAGTGCTCTAATCATCCTCCTCCCTTTCTGTTCCCAGATGGCCCTCTATCACGCCTGCAGATGTTTTGGCTTCCCACCTAGAGGCACTAGCTGTAAGCAGCACTATCCTTTGATGATAAGAACCATCCGGTGTGAACCTGAATTGTATACAGGTATATGCCTTTTGATCCCGATTGCTTTTGTCTTTAGCATTGCAGGTGTCCTATGATGCTGTTAGTTCTTGTCTGAAATAAACTACTGAGTTATTGTCAAAACTTGGAGTTTGCCTATTTGGGGGGAATTTACCACAGGTGCATGACACTCATCAATATAGACTGAAATAGATGTATTGTGTTTCTGCATCCATTTTTCCAGCACTTCATCTTGAGACAGTCTCAGCCAACCCCTTTCCTTGCCCATCAGCTAAGAGATTCTGATCTTCTGTAGCACAACAATCTGGATTCAGGAACTGGTCTGAAGCAGCAGAACAAAGTTTGAGATCAGTGGCACCTTTAAGACCGGCCAAGTTTAATCTTGGGTATAAGCTGGGTGTATTCAAGGTGGTCTTTACAGAGCACATTAGCTAGATTTAGGAACCCGAGTTCCTAGGGGGAATAGATTGACCGGTGGCCTTCTGTCAATCACTGTCTCCTGTCTGCTAAACAGGGGAGCTCTCTTATTGGCCAGTTGAATGACTAAGCATGAGAAAGAAGGCGGGACAAATAATGACCGGCTGTCTGTGATTATCACAGCTATTTCCCAATGCGCGTATGCACACAGATACACTCTCTCACCCCTGCTTGGGGAATTTGTGCCGGATGAATTAAGGTTAAGCATGCCAAAGGCCTCCAGAGTTTATAAGAAAGAAATACACCAATTGCAAACAAAAACTGAGACTGAAGGGGACAAGAATCAAACCCAGTCCAGGCAAACAGCTGCAATCACACGCTCTCTCCACACATCAGCAAACATCTTTACCATCCCCTGCCATGTTTGGCATGCAGAAGGTTCATGGTTCAATCCCCGGCATCGCCAATTAAAAGGACCAGACAGGAGGGGATGAGAAAGGCCTCTACCTACAGCCCTCACTATGGACTTAAAGCCAGGTTCCCAACTCTGACTCTGGAAGTTCCCGAAAATGTTGGGTGGAGCCTGGGACCTCAGCAAGGATGTGTGGTAGGGTTGCCAGACCAAAGTGCCAAATGCCCAGGAGGAACTGGGGGCAGGACCTGGTGAGCTTGCATATAAGCCGACCCGCATATAAGCCGAGGCACCTAATTTTACCACAAAATATGGGCAAACTTATTTACTTGCATATAAGTCAAGAATGGGAAATGCTCCATCATCACAGGCTCTCCCATCCAGCCTACCCCCCCCCCAACAAATACAGGAAAGTCAAGAGGATGAATAACTGCTGGCTTTTGTACCTTGCTTTTCACTAACCATTGGAGTCTCAAAGTGGCTTACAATCGCCTTCCCTTCCTCTCTTGATGCCAGGCACCCTGAGAAAGCACTGGCAGAACTGCTCTGTGAGAACAGCTCTGGCAGGAGAGCCAAACAGTGCCCCCCCCAGGCCAGCAAACAAGAGCAGACCAACAGTATCCAAAGTTAGCAACCTACTACAACAAGTACAGCAGCTACCAAACTGGGAGAATGGACAACTCTAACTACAACTGCAGTGAACCCCCCCCCCCAAACAAAACACTGAAATAAAGAACTGTAAAATTGAACACTGAAAGAAAGAACTATAAAAATCAACTTTTAAAAGAAACACAACCCCAAGAAGAAAAGGCAAACAATGCTGCCCCTCAGATAAAAGAAGAAACACTAGGAGAAAGAAACAATAAATCCCAAAGCACCCCCAAAACCCACCCCACCCACAGAAACCAAAATAATAGTTTGGAAGAAGTGATTAAGAAGAGGAAAAAGTGAAGGCGAAAGGGGAAAAAAATGATCAGAGCCCCTCAGCAAGCTCAGCTTTCAGTACACATTTGCAAAAGGCAATGCAACGACTGGCTGGCTGGAGCAGGCTTTTATTTCAATTTCCATATATACCCGCATATAAGCTGAGGAGGGCTTTTGCAGTGTGAAAAAAGATGCTGATAAACTAGGCTTATACGTGAGTATGTAGGGTACATCACTTCCAGGAAAAAGTGGAAGTCACTTGGGGGAAGCTCTAGCATTTCGCAAAAACTCTATGGTTTGACATCAACACGCATTTGTTCTCCCCTGCCCCCAATTCCTCCTGCAAATCTCCAGGGTGCTGGCGGGCAACAAGAGGGAAAGCCATGAAGTTCACTCCTTGAAGCTGTCATTTCTTGCTGTGAAGTCTGGAAATCAGTTGACAAGCCCCACCTGGAGGTCAGCAACCCTAGCTACCAAGAACATTGCTTCAGTGTTCTGGAGAAGCATTCTAGCCTCAAAGGAAGTATGCATGTTGTGAAAAGCAGATTTCAGACAGAATCCTGAGTAGGATTACCAGACCCCCGGTGGAGGCAGAGGTCTCCAGCCAATCAGGCCCTACCGCTGAATGGCTGGTCAGCAGGAGGGACTTATTCTTAAAAAGAGGGAGTGATGTTTCGACAACATGCCCACATGACTTCCAGAGTGACCAGGAAGTGATGACATCATATCAGCGACATGGGGTCATGCTCTGGTATTTGGGCAAAAACTCTATGGTAGAAGCCAGATTTACCATACGGTTCTTGCCCAAATATCAGAGCATTGCCCAGCATGCCCAACATGATGACATCACTTCCAGGTCACGCTTGAAGTGATGTAGGTGTGTTAGGGTCTCCCTCCGGCTCTCGCTAAGTATCCCCCATCTCCCGTCGGTTGCCAGGGAAACCCGCTAACCATAATCCAAAGCTACCTCAGGAGAAAGGCCAAGCAGTAGCCCACAGGCCCTGCGTTGGCACAACCAGCCCGTGACCTCCAATGAACACGACTTCTCCGAAAAACCATCTTGCTCATAAACAAAGCCAGAGAAAGGGAGTGGAATAACCCGCTTGGGATAAATCAGCGCTTCACAATGTTCAATCTAATATATACTATGGGCGAGAGAAAGGGTTTAATGTTTCTCTGAGGTTTTTCTCTACCCCCCCCCCTCCCCTCAGAATATCTGACTCATTGTCTTTACAGTTTATGATCCAGAGACTCTGGAAAGAAACAAAGATCTTTACAGTGAACAGAGGAATAATGCAAACCCTCAAGGCCAGATTGTTGAGGGAAAGGAAAAAAATAAAAACAAATGCACTAATTAACATCTGGTGTGTATTCTTCCACCCCACCCCCTTCTCCCCTCAGACACAAACATAGTATTTGTGTTACAGCCTTGGCAATAATGACTGTGAAACGGGATGACGTCGCAAGGAATACAAGGGGGTGTGGGGGGGATATTCGATTCAGACAAAACAATGGAGAAAAGCCCATTAGGAACATAGAAAGCGGTGATCACAGAAAATAAAGTGGGGTGTGTCATTTCCCCCCACCCTGCCGAGTTTTATTCACATATCATAATTGCCTTGGATCCAAGCGCTGCTTGTGTCTTCTATAAAAGGAAAGGTGCCCAAAGTGTTTTTTTAAATTAGATATAACCAGACTGCTGCTTAGAAGGCCAGATCCTGAAGATGAAACTCAAATACTTTGGCCACCTCATGAGAAGGCAGGACTCCCTAGAGAAGAGCCTAATGCTGGGAGCGATTGAGGGCAAAAGAAGAAGGGGACAACAGAGAATGAGGTGGCTGGATGGAGTCACTGAAGCAGTCGGTGCAAACTTAAATGGACTCCGGGGAATGGTAGAAGGCAGGAAGGCTTGGAGGATCATTGTCCATGGGGTCACGATGGGTTGGACACGACTTTGCACCTAACAACATAACCAGACACCAGTTGTTGTTTTTGTTGTTTTAATAATAAATATCTAAATGGGTTAATTCAGCAGCTCTTTTGTTACCATTCTCTTCTTTTCAGATAAATATTTTACCATTTTAGTTTAAGAAAGCGTTCAGTCTTTTACTGTGCGGTCCTTGGAGAATCCGAACTGAAGTCTACTGCATGAGGCTTCCTTCAAAAGCATCACTCAAATTGCATGCTTAGAGAGGGAAAATCCAGGAAAGAGGTACTCCGGCTAAAGTGATAGTACACTTCTCCAATGCGTATTTTTAATGTTGAAAACAAAAAGGAAAGGACAGAACAACAAAGTTTTCCAATTCCTCCTTGCTGCTTTCAGAAAGTCGTCCACTCCCTCCTGCCCCAGTTTACATAAAGCATCAGTCTTCTGCTACCTGTCTTGCTAACATAGTGTGGTGCATTTCTGAGTGGAGCTCTCTTCTAGCACATAGCTGGCATTGCTCAATTGACTCAGGCGAGCCAGCAGGAAGCTGCAGCTGGAGTCTGGACAGAAGAATGAGGAGCTCCTGCAACAGCTTTGGAATCTAAGCCCTGGTTTGTCTCCAGCCCCATTTCCTCCTGCTGGTCAGAGCTCTCTGGCTGTTGAACATCTGGTTGGGCTAAGCTCTCATCCAGCTGAGGCTCAAATGAAGCTGTGATCTCCTGGCAAGGCTTTTCCTCTGAGGAGTTCTCCCTAACAGGACCTGGGCTAACAACACCTCCCCATGGCCCTGCAGCTGGCCATCACAGCCCCCCTTCCTCTCTCATCTCAGTGGGGCTGGGGGGATCCAACAGCCTTCCCCACCCAGCATGGTCCTTCAGAATTGAGGGGGGGATGGGAAGGAGGCAGTCTCCCCATAGCCTTACCTGTCTAGCCTAGCCTTTGGGATATTGGGGTAAGGGTAGGAGGCAGCCTAGCCTCCCATGTCTTTCCCTACCTGGCCTAGCCCAAGCTTTGAGAAATGTGAGGGTGGGTGGAAAGGAGGCAGTCCCCCCCCCCCTCACAGCCTTCCCTGCTCAGGCTGCCCTTTGAGAGATGGGAGTGGTGGGAAGGAAGTCTTCTCTGAGAAGTCTGGCCTTTGGGGGATGTGGGGGTGGGTGGGAAAGAGGCAGCCCATATATTTTACTCCCTCTGCCAAGGAAGCTTGCTGGGAGACCTTGGGCCAATCACCTTCTATATGCCTAGCCTACCTCGTATGATTGTTGTGAGGAGAAAATGGAGAAGAAGAAAATGATGTAAGCTGCCTTGGAATCCCATGGTGGAGGAAAGTGGGATATAAATAAAGTTAATAAATAAATCAATTACCCATTGACAAAATGCCTACTTAAGTTCCACCCACCCATCTTCCGTACTACTTGTTGGCCATACCCATACTAATTCCTTCTTTGGACCCAGACGTGCACACAGGAAGGTATGCAGCCAAATGTTTTAACTTGTACGTGGCACTGGCTATGAATCAGAGATCAGATCAGGTTTAATGGTCTTGGGCCCTTGTATCTAATCAGGACCTTCTCTTCCATTCTTCCTCCCAAAGAGTGTTAAGATCCAGCAACCAGAATTTGCTCAGGGTCCACGGCCTGAAAGAGGTGAAATTAGCTTCCCAGCATGGTGGGATGCACTGCCTAATGTGGGGGTTGCCAACCCCTGGTCTGCGGCCCGGTACCAGGCCGTGAAGGCCTCGGTACTGGGCCGCCGGCAGACGTTCCTGCCTCTCCCCCCCCCCCCTGCAGCAAGAAGCTCGCCAGGCCGTGAGCAAGGGGCTGCTTCGCTCGCGGCCCAACTAGCTTCTCGCTGCAAGGGGGGGGAGAGGCAGGCTCTCCCCCACTCCCGGAGGCGGTCCTCAACTGCAAAAAGGTTGGGGACTGCTGGCCTAATGAGATCAGGACCCTATGGAGCCTCAGGCAGTTCCACGGGGAATGCAAGACTGAGCTGTTCCACCAGGCCTATGGTTGAAGCCAGAGATAACATCAAGAAGATGCTTATGAAGGGAATGAATTCTAGTCTGCTTATTGTTTCCTTCGCACTATGGGCAATGCCCAAACGTGATAATTTTCGATCCTGTAATCTGTCCCAATCGCTTGTGTGATGGTCCAGCTTGACTAGTCCGAGGAGGCTTGATTCTGGGTTTGATTGTAGGATCCTAATTTTCAGCCTGAAAGCTCTGCCCCCAGGCCTTGGCTTCAAAGGACATCTCCCCAACTTTGGCACTCAGAGCTGTTCCAGACATTTCCTTCTATTGACTGGGAACTGATTTAGGGAGCTCAGCTGTGAACTTCAGAGAGTGGCATAGAGAGATGACGGTTGTGTTCAAAACGAAGCAACCCCCCCCCCCTCTTTTTCGCTTTGAAGCTGTGCCATCGGCATTAGCCCCACAATAAAGGGCATAAGAAAGGCTTGGTAGTTTATGCAATGGATGAAATCCTAGCAGCAAAAGAGCCAGGCGTGGAAAGCCATGAGCTGATAGTTTAAGCTATACTCTGCAATGCCATCTGGTGGTGTCCAGAGGTCATTCCCTACTTTAGAGATGCCAGTTGGATGTTGCATTCTCATCCAGTAGACCCTTAGAAAGACTCATTCAACATTGAACAAACATGACACTACATATGCAAAAAGAGCCTCTTGTGGCGCAGGGTGGTAATGCAGCCGACATGCTGTCTGAAAGCTCTGACCAGGGGGCTGGGAGTTTGATCCCAGCAGCCGGCTCAAGGTTGACTCAGCCTTCCATCCTTCCGAGGTCGGTCAAATGAGTACCCAGCTTGCTGGGGGGTAAACGGTAATGACTGGGGAAGGAAATGGCAAACCACCCCGTATTGAGTCTGCCATGAAAACGCTAGAGGGCGTCACCCCAAGGGTCAGACATGACCCGGTGCTTGCACAGGGCATACCTTTACCTTACCTATGCAAAACAATGCAGACATAAATCCAGGAGTACAAAATGGTAGCTTTGTGATAACAGAATACCTACTGCACAACAGATAGGTAGAAATAGGTAGAGTTGGGAGATGTGGGCTAAGTGGGTACAAAGGTGGCATATGTTTTTTTAGGGTGGAGGAAACCTCACTCCTAATGGAGTCATTTGAAGTGGTGGTGAGCTCCAGAGAGATAAACCTGGTGGGGTGGGAGACTCATGACGGAGGCCTGCCTGGCCTCTACCCTCCTGTAATGTTCAGTCTACTGGCACAACAATTTCCCCTCATAGTTCATCACAATATCTACCTGAAAGCTTAGGGGTAAGTTTGCAGTTTGGATAAAGTGCGGCCTAATGGCTTCTGGTACCACCATTGCCACCCAGGACAGAGACAAGGCCGTCATGCTGTGGAGCAGCAAATGTTGCAGTGCACGGCTCGCTTATTGAGTGAATAGGGTTCCTAAGCTTCCGGTGGGTCCTAGAGATGTCTCAATGCTACAGTGGCTCTGCAGACTCCAGAGATCAGTGCCCCTGGAGAAAAGGCTGGATGGTGAACTCTGTGACTTTTACCCCCTTCTGACCGATTATGCATGGGCTGGAATGCCCGAGCTGGCAGCGATCGGGCTTCGGGGAAGATCCCCGATTATGCTTGACATCGCCACCATCCTGGGCGCTGGGCCCTTGGAAGACCCATGTTAAGTAAACACGGATTTTCCCGAGTTCCTGGGTTTCCCAAGGGTGCAGGCGAGGGCTAGGTTGGGCTAGCCCTGTGCATAATCGGACGCGGCTTCTCTCCCGACCAACAGCGTTGCTGCAGGGATGCCTCTCCTTCTGCCAGCTCTGTGGCGCGTGGAGCTGACAGGGTTCCCCTCGCCCCCATGGTGGGAGAGCAGCATGCTGCTCCCCACAATCGTGCAATGGGGGCCCTATGCCCCTATTCCCCCCCTGCCACCACTCCAAGCTCTTCCAGCCCCACGTTGCGTGAATGGGGCCGTTGTGCTGGGGCAGCTGGCGTGCGCCGGGGAGATCCTCCCCCGTGCATACACTCAGGGTCGAGGGGGCTTTTTGCCCTGCCACAATAACACAGCGGCAGCCCAGCGTAGCTGCCGCCGAGCATAATGGGTTTCTGTGAAATTCCTTGCCAATGAGGGAGTGAGATGTACATTCAAAGCCTAGTTGGATGACGATAACTATAGATGGGAACACTGCAAATGTAAAGGGAATGGCACATATGCAGAGAATTATTAACTTACAGGAAACTTCAAAAATTAAAACCCTAGGGTACTCATATGAGGGATTATGATGTCTCTGCACTAATGTGCAGAGTATGGGAAACAATCAGGAAGAATTAGAAGTCCTAATAAAGGAAGGGAACTATGATGTAATAGGCATTACAGAAACCTGGTGGGATAAGTCCACAACTCAAATAATAGGACTGAGGGTACAACTTGCTTAAAAGCGGTATAGGAGAATGGTATAGAAATCAAGAGGACTTGGATGAGATGCTCTTAGACCAAATAACAACGTTCTCAGAGAGATGGGACCTAGTGGTCATAGGAGATTTCAATTACCCAGATATCTGTTGGAAGACCAGCTCTGTTAAAAATGAAAAGTCCAATAAATTCTTGGCTTGTCTTGCTGACAACTTCATTGCCCAGACAGTGGAAGGGGCAACCAGGAGGCCCGCTATTTTAGGCTTGGTTCTTGATGATCTTAGTAGGTTAGAAAACTGGGCTAAAATGAATTTCAATTGTGATAAATATAATGTTCTTCATTTAGGTAGGAAGAATCATTTGCATCAGTATAAGATGGGCGAGATCTGTCCTGGCAGTAGCGTGCATGAAAAGTATCTGGGGGTCTTAGTAGACCAGAAACTGAGTATGAGTCAGAAATGTGACTCAGTGGCTAAAAAGGCAAATGGGATTTTGACCTGTATTAAAAGAAGAATAGTGTCCAGATCATGTGAGGTGATGTTACCGCTTTATTCCACTCTGGTAATCCAAAGCTCTAAAGTAGCATAATTTTAAGTTCTATTTTATGATCTGTTTTAAATTGTATTACATTAAGTGACCATATTCTTTAGGTCTGTAATAGTTTGATTGATTGATTGATTGATTGATTCCACTCCGTGGAAGGTGGTGGTTCCAAAACTTCTTTGGAAGTTCCAAAACTTCTTTGGAAGTTTTTAAGCAAGGGCTAGATAGTCATCTGACAGAAATGCTGATTTTATGGACTTAGGCAGATGGGGGGGGGGTTATAAGTGAGTGAGCAGGAAGGGATGTGTCAGTGTTTGTTTCTTGTTGCCCTTCTTTGCATATCCAGGGAATTGCTGATCATCACTATAGGATGGTCGGTGAATTTCCTCCAGGCCAGGCTGGATTCTAGAGATTTCTGGTGGGGGGAAATCCCTTGGCCATGATATTGGGGTTACTGTGAGTTCCTGCATTGTGCAGACGGTTGGACTAGATCAGTGATCCCCAACCTTTTTGAGGCTGGGGACCAGCGGCAGCAGAGAGGGCGATTGCCCGGCTGTGCATGCCGAGCATGCGCCATGCGTAGCTGAAATTATGCATGCGCAGCACTTTCCCGCATGCGCGCATGCGGGATTTCGGCTGCACATGAGCAATGTCGGCCGCGCATGTGCAATGCGTGTGCACGGCCCTCTCCCCCCCCCCACAGTAAGAAGCTTCCCGGGCCGCAAGCTTGCAGCCTGGGAAGTTTTTTACTGTGGGGGGGGGCAGGGAGAGGGAGCTGCAACCCGGTGCCAGGGCCTTTGCGGCCTGGCACCGGGCCGTGACCCGGTGGTTGGGGACCACTAGACTAGATGATCCTGGAGGTCCCTTCCAACTCTATGATTCTATGATACTATTACACATCCCTATATCTCTCTTGTCTCCCTGTGGACTACCAGACAGCCATCACATCAAAGGTGATGGGATGGACCCAATCATTCAATAGCCTCACGCCTCTCCCCTACAAACTTTGGTGCCATAAATACAGAATTGCTGCCATGAACCTAGAGGAAGGACTGATAGGGAAGTTTCATGGTTAGCAGGTAACACGCACTAGCAATCAAGCAAATGAACACAAAGGAATTATTGATGGATTAGAACGAAAGCCCATTTTATGTAGCAATAAAATGGGCGCTAGAAGGGCTCTGTTCCCCCCCCCCCGACTGGCAAAGGATTGTGTGTGGGCGGGAAGGGCCGCGGAAGAGGGGCAGGAGCCGTAATTATGGCGTAGCAGGGCTCGCGCAGCCGAATAGTGTAGCATTTACCTCGGCAAGGGGAGAAGCGTCGTGTAGGAGGTGAAGAAGAGATCGGGCGGCCATGTTGTGCTGCGCAGCTGGCGAGGGCAGTGTGCGGCGCTGGCGGCGGAGCACCGGCGCAGTGGACTCTGTGACAGCGGGGAGATGTCGAGAGCTGGCAGCGAGGTCGTCGTGCAGGAGGCGAAGAGGAGATTGGGCAGCCATGTTGTGCCGCGCACCTGGTGGTGTCAGGAGGCATGGTAGATGTTGTTGGCTGGTGGCGGGGGCGGGAACGAAGAGTGGGGAGGGCAGTGGCAGGCTCGCTGCGTCGATGGCATTCCATGGGCGTGGCAGCGGCGCGGAAGGTCGGGGCGAGGTCCGGGAATGCTGGAAGTGGGGATGGCGGTGTCCGAGATGGCGGCGAGCATGGTGGCGGGGGCGAAGGTCAGTGAGAGGGCGGGAAGGGGGGAAGTGGGCCATTTGGGAAGGGCATTTGCTGGGCAGAGGGGAAGCGATTTTCTCTGAGCCCAGGGAAGTGGGGCGAGCGTCCTCCCTGGCGGCCATCTGTGCAGGATAGCGGCTCGGGCAGACTGGAGTCTGTGGTGCGGTGTTCGGGAGATGGGCCAAGTGTACAATAGGGAGGCCCTGGAGTGCCACTCTGAGTTTTTATCCCGGACAGAGCCCAACCTAACTCCTCCCCACCAGCCCTTACTCGATTATTAAGTCCGTGGCGCCCCGCACCGCGGGCCTGTTTAAAGATATGATGACCAAGCAAAATGTTTCTCTCCAGTCCTGTATTTCAGGATGTCATACAGCCTTTATGTCCCATGCGTGGAGTTGGGGTAGAGGGAAAGGAATCACACTGCTGCCATTTCTGATGTGAAAGACAACTGGAAGTCAGTCACGCAACTTTATCAAGCACTAACAGGAAAGTTTGGCTTTGCTGAGCCCTTTTCCACACGGAGGACTCACCCACTATTTTGTCCCCTTTTTTTTGCCTTGGGACCTTTTCCCATGCCCACTTGGGGGAGCCTTTGTCCCCTTTCCCCCCAGATTTGTTTCCATATGCAATAGCCAAGGGACAGGAAGTGAAAACTTCCCACCATTTTTTAACTTGTCAATCATCGTCACATGGCAAAAAACTCCCAATCATATTCCAGTGCCATTTTGTTGCATTTGAGTGCCCCCTCCAAGTCTGAAATCATTTAACAAGGTTATTGTGTTATCATGTTGCAGCGCTGTACCAAGGGCATTTTTTTTTGTCCTGGAAAGACTGACAAGAAAAGCTAAGTTACTGTGTATAGTATGTTTTTCAAAACCAAGTACAGCAAAACAATAACTATTTAATATATAAGAAACCACATGTACAATACAGCGGATAATTATAAATTAAAAGTAAAGTCAGTTCTGACTGCCCTCCTGGAAGCTAAATAGGTCCTGCAAATTAATTAGAGGACACAAAAGGGGGTAAGTCGGCTAAATTGTAGACAGTCTGTTTCACTGCATCTGAAGAAGCATGCCTGCACACAGAAGCTTTTACCCAGAATTAAACTTGTTGATCATAAAGGCGCCCCTGAACACAAACTTCATCCTGTGTAAAGTGGTATTTCCTTTTGTCCAACCTGAACCTACTGCCCATCAGCTTCAATGGACGACCTCGAGTTGCAGTATTTTGGGAGAAAGAGAAAAATTGCCAACCATTTTTTACTTCATTTCAGCCTTGCCAAGAACAAAAGTCAACGCCGCCTATTGTTCCGTTTAATTGAAAATCTTGTTCTGAAGCGCCCCCTTCTCCAATTTGTTGATCCTTGAATAGTACTGGAACAATTCCACAGCCAGGCGCCCTTTAAACGAGCCCAGCAGCGCGCATGCGCCGAACCATACCTTTTCCCCCCTCCCCTAGTCAGCCAACCCCTTTCCACGCCCCCCCGGCCTTGAAACTTCCCGCCCTCTCTTTCAGAGCCAACGGAAGGAGGGCCGGCCGGCTCCTCCAATAGCGAGAGAGGAGGCGGCGGCCTCCCGCCCTCTCGCTTCGCCGCCGCCCATTAGGCCCCGCCCCCGCCTCCCGCGCGTGCGCCGTGGGTCTGCGCGCCGCCTGGCCAAGCTGTGGGCGGGCCCGCGGCCGGCCGATCGGAGAGCCTCCATGAGCAGGCGCTGCCCACCTGTCGCCTCCGTCCTGAGGGGGCTCCTGGGTTCCGCCTTCCTCTGCCTGGCGCGGAACATGAGCCTCCGCGGGGGGCCGGGCGGCTGCCTGGCGGGGCCCTCGGGCAACCGCCACCGCCTCTCCTCGGCCCCCCAGCCGGACCCGCCGCGCCTGCGCCTGCCCGCCGTGCCCGGCCACGAGCCCTCTCGCGCCAACGACCTGCTGCTGCTCCTGCCCCCGGAGACGCCGCCGCAGCAGCAGCAGCAGCAGCAGCATCACGTCCTCTACTTCCCCGGGGACGTCCAGGTGAGAGCCCGGCCGAGGCGAACGGCCAGGGGGACGTTGCTCCCGAGGAAGCGTGCTGGGGATCGGGGCCCGCGGAAGCCTTGGGCCGTCTGCGCCCCTTGGCAGAGTTACTCTGGCGGAGCCGCCTTGGCCTGGATCAGGCCCTGCGCTGGGTGTCATTCCAGAACCTTCGTGGAGCTGCGGCATTGGCCCTTTCTCACTTTTCCTCGATTTTTTAAAAACTTTTTGTACATTTTTCTCCCTTGCCACTGTTAATGGTTTTCATTGATTCAATTAATATATATATATTTGCATTTCTTTTATTTAATCTTCTGGGGATTAGCTTAATCCCTCTCAAAAAAGTCCCTTGTGTACTGCCTTGCTTTGTCCATATTCCATAATGTCAGCTCCATAGGCAGCAATGTCCCAGGGTCTGAGCCCTGTTTAAACCTCAGATGCCCAGATTGGCCTTCTGCATGCTGAGCAGATGCTTTACCATTAATGCTCAACCCTTTCCCGGATGCCTCATGGAGATCCGTAGGGTTGCGCTGTAACCTATCCTGGGCATGTGCAGCTTGGAAGTAGTGAGCACCATTGGATGTGGTGGGGCTTGGTTCTGCCCGAAGTGACTGATTAGTTCTGGAGGGGAGGACCTCCTTGTCAGGTGCCAGAAAGGAAATCTGCAAGTCAGAGTAACCAGAACAGATTACGAGCTTGAGTAGCCTGGTGAAGTTAAAATGTCTGCGTAAACAGGTTCAGGTGAGATACCATGTTGATGAGAAGCCTGATTAAGTTAAAATGTCTGATTAAACAGGTTCAGGTGAGATACCATGTTGATGAGAAGCCTGGTGAAGTTAAAATGTCTGATTAAACAGGTTCAGGTGAGATACCATGTTGGTCAGAAGCAACAAAACTAAGTTTGAGTCCATTGGCATCTTTAAGACCAACAAAGCTTAATTCTGAGTATATTTTTGTGTGTGCAGGCACATTTCTTCAGATACTTTGTCATAGACTTCCTCAAGTCTTACGTATAGGACATCTGAAGACATGTGCATGAGCTTGTATCCAGAACTCAACTTTGTTGGTTTTAGAAGTACTGCTGGACTCAAACTTTGTTCTACTTTGAGAGAAGTGTGTGTATATCAGATGTGTGTGCATCTATTCATTCTCCTGAAACCATAGCCCAGTTTGCTGAAAGTGCATTGCTGATAGAAATTGTAGGCATCTACAGAATAATTATAGAAATGCATGTTAGCCCACTATTGATGTGGGTGGTGCTAATGCAGTTCCCAAACTGGCCTTGAGTATTGGGCACGGTTTGCATTTAGGAAAAGGAAAACTTCTGAATGAGCATGCTCAGCATGGGTCTGCACAAGTCTGTTGGGTCCTGTGCAGAGTTGCTGCAAACTAAGCCCATTGACTTAGTGCACTTCTGTGCACAGTTGTATTCTGGGAAAGATGGTAATAATCTTTCTCAGGACCTCCATCGTTCCTTCTGCTTGGGCATAATTGCTGCCTCTGAGGAGTACCCTCCCAGCATGGGAGAAAGAGGGATTGTATGTGACGTGCTGTCAAATCACTTCCAGTTTTTAATGAACTCCCAAACGCCCCATCATTGACTGCCTTTCTCAGGTCTTGCTTTATTGAGTCAGTCCAGCTCATGTTGGGTTTACAGAGAGAGTTTGCACTTACAGATTCTGTAATAACATTCCAATACACGTTTAAGTAAATTTAAGCTAATTGAAATCCTTAGGCTTAACTAGAAGAAAACAAGAATCCAGTTGTGCCTTAATGCCTAACAAAATTTATGGCAGGGTATGAGCTTTTGTGAGTCACTGCTCATTTCATGGCGGGGGGGAAGGACATAAGAGGAGCCCTGTTGGATCAGACCAGTGATCCATCTAGTCCAGTGTCCTCTCTCATGCAGTGGCCAACCAGTTCCTCTGGACAGGGTATAACCATGCTTGAGGCATGGCTGAACCAATCCCAACTGTCAGCAGATCATAGAGCCTAGAAATGTCGTTCTGGCACCTAGGAATAAACGTTTTTTTTTTTAATGTCAACTCCTGCAGAATGAAAGGAGATGGGATCTTAGATATTTGGTGCTGGGTCCTGGCTGGCTTAGGGAGCAAATACTACATCAGGAGGTTGTTACAGCAGCATACCTTCTGGTTTAAGCTCTGCTGGTGAGGGAAAAAATGGTAAGGCCTTTTGGTTTGGTTATTATGTTGGAGGGGCTAATAACAGTTTGTTTTCATGGCAAGGGAGAAACAAGAACATAGGAGGAGCCCTGTTGGGTAAGACCAATGATCCATCTAGTCCAGCATTCTGTCTCACACTGTGGCCAACCAGTTCCTCTGGACAGGGTATAAAGTGAATAGCTGTTATTGCCCCTCCTGTTTCTACATGAAGTGAATTGCTTTCATGGGGAATTAACTCTGGACTAATTGTGCTCAAATAGAATGTATGTACTAATCCCAGGTTGTTCTGATGCTTAGAATGTTTGTTGCAGCTTCTGCAAGGATTTTATTCTGGCATCTTTCTGCAGTTCTTGGGGGGTGGGAGAGAGGTTACAAAGGGCTGAATCCAACCAGTTTTTTGTGCTGGCCATCACTAGAAGCCTTGGGGAGGATTATGGGATTGTCATTGCTTATTCATATGTAAGTTTAACTTTATACCCTTCAGTGGAGGTGGATGAATTAGTTTCTGAACCAGTTGCTTTCTTTACTGGTTCTCTGATCTGTAGTTAAATAGTGGTTTTTTAAAGCAACAATGGGATTAGGAGAAGTTAGGCTAAGTTAGGTGAGAAGTTAGGCTAAGCTTAGGAGTAGATATTCTTGTAGGCATTCCATTAACTTGTCAAAGTGTTTTTGAAACTTCTGAAGTTATAAGACCAAACTGCATGGTTATTCATAACAATATATGTCCGTCATGGGGAGGGGCAGTAGCTCAGTGGAAGAGCCTCTCCTTTACCTGCAGAAGGTCCCAGATTCAATCCCTGAAATCTCAAATTTAAAGGACTAGGTATTAGAAGATGTTCAAGACCTTCACCTGAGACCCTGGACAGCTGCTGCTAGTCTGAGTAGGCAATACTGACCTTGCTGGACCAAGAGTCTGATTCGGTACAAAGCAGCTCCATGTTCCCTTTTAGTGAAAAACTGCAGCATATTCTACTTTTTCTTGCAAGGAATATTATATAAGTTTTTATTGTTTAACGGCTCTGTTTCCTGTTTGCGTGTGTATTCCGCAGTATCTCTTCGAAATGGGATATTCAGGGTTATCCATATGCAGCCATACTATAGATCAGGGGTAGTCAAACTGCGGCCCGCCAGATGTCCATGGACTACAATTCCCATGAATTGTAGTCCATGGACATCTGGAGGGCCGCAGTTTGACTACCCCTGCTATAGATAATAGTAGATTCAGGTGTGTAGCTGTGTTGGTATGAAGCAGTAGGACAAAATTTAATACCAACCAAGTTTAATTCTGGGTATAAGCTTTCATGTGCATGCTCATTTCTTTAGATAACTGAAGTGTACATGCACATGAAAGCTTATGCCCAGAATTAATCTTGGTTGGTCTTAAAGGTGCCATTGAACTCAAACATTATTCGGTAGATTAGGGGCCAAGCCTGTTGCATTCAGGAATACAACGGGCACTAGATTAGGGGGGTGGAGTGAAAGAATTCTGCGGAATGCTCTCCCCCTTCCCCCAATTCCTGGAAAGGCTACAGGCAGCTGTTAAGGAACTCAACAGCAGGGGCAGTTTTCATTTGCATTTGAAAGTAAATAAAGGTTCAAGATTTAGAATGAGTCTGAAAGTAGATAAAATATTACACTGCCATTTCCAATGTTCTGCTCTCTGCTTTAATACCTTTTTAACCCAAGTGTTGTTCATTAAAGTTCTGCTAGGTCGCAAATAACGTGTTGCATGTAGTAAGAAAAATTATTATTCACGGCTTACAAGATACATCCAGACTCTGTCCTAAAACCTATCTGTTGCCTCATTTCAGAGCTATCGTGAAGTTATGGTTTGCCATCCAGAAAACTTCCAGTGGGAGTCTTGGTGCTTAGAAAACATTGCTGCTATCCTTGCCCATCGTTTCCCCGGCAGTTACATTTGGGTTATAAAATGCTCTCGCATGCATTTGCACAAGTTCAGCTGTTATGACAATTTTGTGGCCAGCAATATGTTTGGAGCGCCTGAGCACAGCCCTGACTTTGGAGCCTTCAGACACCTCCATGCGCTATTGGTCAACGCCTTTAAAATTGCACAGAACTTTCTGCTGTCACAGAAGACCACACATGGATTCAGCAAGGATGGAAAGGCCGCACCTTACAAATTCCCCGTTGCTCCCAGTACCAATGGATGTTTGGCGGCAGAAACGGAACCAGACTGCGAACCTTTTCACAATTCAACTGTGAACTTTATCGAGCCTTCCATCGCCGGCGGAGCGTCATTCACTTTGATAGGTTTCAGCAAGGGTTGTGTTGTCCTGAACCAATTGCTTTATGAACTCAAGGGCGCTAAACAGGACAAGGACCTAGCTGCCTTCATCCAAAACATACGAGCAATTTACTGGCTGGACGGGGGTCATTCTGGAGGAAGCAATACCTGGGTCACCTGCCCTGATGTGCTGAAAGGCTTTGCACAGACTGGGATCGCCGTGAACGCGCATGTCACGCCGTACCAGGTCTTTGACACCATGAGGTCATGGATCGGAAAAGAGCACAAGAGATTTGTACAAGTCCTTGAGGAGTTTGGCGTGAACGTCAACAGCCAGCTTCATTTTGCCGATGAAGCCCCTTCCTTAGACAACCACTTCAGAGTCCACGAAGTATTCTGACGCTGTGAATGTATCGCATTGTTATGTTATACATTGCAAAAGCACATCAAGAACTGTGACTAAGCAGCTTGAGGCACTGGCTTCTAAACCCTGGAAGGGAAAAAAGATTATAACGTGTACTAATGTTTACTTTTTATGATAGGACTGGGCTTTAATCAAAGTCTGTCTTGCATTTGCACCTGGACAACTTCAAGTCCACGGCTTAATGTTGAGGATTTTTCTTTGCTGTGTGGAGGCAACACCTATTCATCTGAAAATACTCTTTGTAACATCAGGTGAAATGTCGGTTGGCTTGATACCTGCTTTTAACTATGGGTGTAATTTGTGGCCAGACCTTCATAGCCAGTCTCTAGAAACAGCTTTCAGAAAGATCTAGTGCTGAAGATCTGGGGGGAAACATACAATTGACATAGAGAAGCCTTAGCTAAAGAACTGTGAACATGAGGCTTTCAGGTTGCATTAATAAGATTTGTTTCTAGCACTTTGGCATAGCAAAAGCAATGCAATGTTTGTTATATTGGCACCGTCTTCAGTGTTTGTGCAGTAAAAACAAATTTTTATAGAAACTGAAAAACAGCTAATTTTCGATTTCTCCACGGTGTTCTGCTATTTCTAACCATTGCTAAACATCTGTTCCTAGCTTTCGTTGGAAACTGAATTAGTATTAAACATTTTAAAGTGACCAAGATTGTGTAATCTTAACCCCCTGTTCAACATTCCCTATTAATACTGAAGCTTGATGAACTCTTAATGCGTTTTTAAATTTTTGTACCTTGAGTGTTAGACCCTTTGGAAACCACTGTGCTGACCTTTTCCTAAAAACCAAGCCACAGGCATCTATAAGAGGTTGATATCGTTTACAGTAAATCTTAGAATAATGTTACAAACACAGGCATTTGGGAAAAGTTCCTTGTAGTTTTAATGAATGAACGGAAAGCTGTGGTTTTCTACATGTCCTCTGACAAGCCTGCAAAAGCCCCAGAGGATACACCTTCAAAGCCAGAATTTACCTGGCATTATCAGAAAATCATAAATGGCCTCCAACTCAGTACCCCCCCCAAAAAAAACCCTTTAATATTATAATAAAGCCTTAAAGGGGAAAAACCCTTTGTATCCAGGAATACAAAGGGTAGTAGAGTGGGGGGGGGGGGTCAGGAAAAATGAAGGGAGAGACGCCCAGCCTGGAAGGGCATGTGGCTGAAGGGGTGTTTGGCGTGGGTCTTGCTGGCTTATCTGGCAACCTTGCCTCCTATCTACAATGTTTGTATGACCTGAAATAGGTCAGGGGGTGCTGTGTGGATGGTTAGGTGGCTGCAGAGGCATTACACACTTGAGTCCCCACTTCCCAACCTCAAGGGATATTTCCAGACCAGGGTCAGCCAACTTCCAGGTGGGGCCCGGAGATCTGGAATTGCTGCTCATCTTCAGACTATAAAGATCAGCTCCCCAGGCAGAAAGGGCTGCTTTGGAGGTTAGAAAGCATTGTTGTGCATAAGAAACATTTAAGGCCTCCCACGCAGGTTGTTGTGGAGTTGAAACACTCGAGGCCTACTGCACAGGGCTGTTGTACAGATGAAACAGGAGGCAAAAGAGCCTCTGCAACAGCATCAAGCTTCATCTGCACAGCAACCCTGTGTGGTAGGCCTCAAAGCTGCAGAGAGTCACTGAGAAGAAATACACATGGCTTGGCTGCGTCTTCCTTCCATCAGTGAGGCTGGCCACAGCAATATTTTAATTGAGAAGAGGCTTTTCTGTGGCCTTCCTGTTAGACTCCGACAAACTGAAAGAACTGTGAGGAGACGGTCAGGGGTGGGACACGCACGATGATTGGGGAGCCGCTGTCCTAGAGGAGGACACAGCCAGGAGCCATACAGGGAACCTGATTGGCCAGTAAACTGTGAAGTCCAACTCCTCCTAGGACCCCTTACTGTCTTTATTATAATGCTCATGGTTACAGATTTTAGTAATTAGAATTAGTCTAAACTTTTACGTGAGTTAACCGTGTAATCATCTGGAGAGTTACTCCAATCTAAGCACACTGATTGGAGGAACAAATGACATATTACCTCACAGTTCTACTCCCTCTGAGGCAGAGGACATCTTGAGGGTGATTCCCACTGTCCAATCAGAGAGTCCGGAACAATGTTTCAACTTCCTGTCTCCTACCTGTGGGAGACACCCTCTTCAGTTTCTTTACTGCATCATTAGGGACAGCCACTAACAAATAGATTTTGCCTTTTTCTACACTAATTTTTTTTCTATTTTTCAATCATTCTAAAGTCATCCCCCCCCCCATTCTATTTTATATCCCTCCTCTCTATTGTGACCCCAACCCATTCCCTCTCTCAATCTCTGGAAGAGCAGCAAAGAGCAGCTGTCAAGCTCTTTCTAGTGATGGCGTCCATTTTGGGGCAGTAACAGAGAGTGAGACCAATTGGCCACTCCAATTATGGTGCAGAAGAGTGGCAATGATGGATTTTTCCAAGGGAGAAATTGAACCATCCTTCGTATTAAGCACAAGGGAGACTGCTGGGGAAACCAGCAAGGCCTATGCTCAGCTTATCTTAGCGGCTGTGTCCTACCTCTTGTCATGAGAAGAAAAGCACACACACACAAAAAAAAAAAACGCTGGTGAAAAAGGGACATGGATTAAAGCCAGTTTGATGGCAGCCATCTTACACAGCCACAAACATCTCACAAAGGCCGTTCTTATGCAGGCACAACACATGTGGATCCTGATTTTTTTGTCGCGCAACAGCATTTTGGAGCGCAGATACAGGGAGTTCCTTGCTCAGTTTAGGAGAACAAGACTCCCAATTAAATGGCAGCAATGCCAGTAGGGCAGACGACCAGTACAGTTAAAAACTTGAGGAGTGGGTCATCTCCCCCCCACACACAATTTCATATCTTAATATACAGACCATGAAGGAGGAGATTCAGAGCTACTGCCGCAGTAGCTCAATGCCCAACCGAAGTCAAAGCCAGAGAGGTTGCGGCCTTACTCCCCCTCTTCCTTCTCCCCACCAAGAGGCAACAAAACAGGAAGAGATAGATCTGAGGGGAGAGGTACATATTGGCCCATTAAAACAGAAGGAAACCTGTTATAGAAAAAGGCTGAGAAATGCAGATTCTTCTTCTGGAGCCAAGTCTCTGACAGCATAAAGGAAGGGGAGTTTCTGTCAGACGATCAAGATGAGGAGGACATTTAAATATTTGTACAAAAAAATAGATCCCCTAAGGTTTAGAACTACCAGTACCTGCTGTCAAAAACTCACTGCACTAAAGCACCAAGAATCCCCAGCAGGTAAAAAGAAAAACCTTGCAAACTGTAATCAGAAAACTAGACCTAGAGGTTTTCCCCTCAGAACAGACACCATTGAAAGAGCATTTCCATTCCCAGAGTTCTTTGAAGAGCAATTAAAACATAAGTGGGTCAAACCTCTAGAAAATAGCAGTACCAGGGTTTATCACGAAGTAGCATACTTTACCACTGTTTGCTCATCAGTTCTTGTAGCTTCCATTGGTGGATGCTCTCATAACAGCATTACAGCCCTTTGGCTTGATATGAGAAGATGATCAAGGCACCAAAGCAGATTTTGCACAATGGAAAACTCATGACACTAGAGCAGTGGCAATCATGCACCTACAACTATTAATTAACTAATACAACTATTATTAATGGAATACTCAATTTGCATTTTACTACTGAGGAAGGCTTTTGTCATAACTGCCCTCCCAATTTCCTCGGGAGTGTTGACTTAGAGGTTTAACGAGCCTGAGAGCCTTCCATCCTTCCCTTTCCCCACGTTCCTTTCATTTTTTTCTGTGCCTTCCCTCTCACCTCCATCCCATGGTTTATGACCTGTAGAAACTTTCTCCCCCACTGTGAAGAGCTCTCATCTGTCCCGTCCTTGGTTCACATAGTAGGGGCTGGAAATTTACTACTGGGGATGACAGGGGAAACAGACTGGATGTCTCTTGGATTCGTACCTTTTAGATCAAAAGCTTCTCCTATGGGAACTGGATCTCCTGCCTAAACTGTTCCCCCCTATATATAGACCTAAGGGGGCCAACCGTGCTTGTCTCTGTCAATGCTCCTGTTCTTGCCATGCTTTGTCCCGCTTTGCCTTATGGAACCCTTCAATAAAAACTGACTTCTTTGCACCACATGTGTATGGAGCAGTTCTCTGCGAGGCGGTCTCTTCTGGTCAGCCGGACCAGCCCACGGTTCGTGACAGCTTTTAGTCGAAACTCATTTGGTTCTTGTATATGAACATAATTTGTACCTTTTAACCTGAATTTATGTGTTTGGACATTTGTCTATATTAAGCATAGGTATTTATATGCAGAACCAAAAGAATGTGGGTTATTTTAGCACCTTTGAATGTATAAATAAGTTATATACTATATTTTGCACATTAGCACTGCGTGCTTAGTTATACTTTAGTTTTTGTTTTTTGTGTCAACATTTTTGGTTACCTTTATTGTGACAGCATACTCCTTAAAGGTAGATGTATTATTTGAGAACTGCCTAGACAAAAATCTTGGTGGAAGTCACAGACATATAAAAGGTACTACCGGAGATACTGAAATGTTTACATAGAAAGACACATGGAGGTATGCAATAATGTGCCAAGAAGAATTGGGACTGGAGGGCCATCCTGGATTTTAAAGTTCCCTAAACAAGTCTGTCAAATTCAGAGATTTGAGGGTGAACACATTCCACTGCAGAAAACCTACAGCTTACTGAAGCATATGTGCATATTCTGATTTTTCCAAGGCACAGAAAACATCTCAGCTTTGAGAAACAAAATTCAAATCACTCAGTAGCTTTGCAAGTCTTCTCCAGGGTTCTGATCAATTGGCTTGTCAAATTAAGAGAATAGACAAACTATGTACATCCTTATTTCGATGACTTACCGATCAGTTCCATCCACAAAGTCAAATAATTAGCAGGTATGAAGATTACCATTTAATTTCTACCAAGTCATGATTTCATCATAAACTTGCAGAAGAACTCACTGAACCCAGTAGAGCTTCTGGGAGTTATCCTCAATACAGCAGTTGATTGCTTATCTTTGCTAGCCCATTAGGCACTGAAAATCAGAGAGATGTCCAAATCTGAGATCATGTGCAGATCGACTTCCCTATTGACTGTGACCAAACTCTTGGATTCACTAATATCATGCATAGACTGAATCCATGTGTGACAATTACAGCAACTGGTAAGGCCTTTCCAGTTTCAGTTCCATTAAACATCAGCCTAGTATGGTGAACAAAGAGGTCTAACCTACTCCAAGGCAAGACATATTAGATATTGGAGATCTTTGCAGATGCTAGTTTATTATGGTGGGGAAATGAAACTGAGCATCAACATTCTGTAGTTTTGTGCCACAGATCTTGCATTAGAACAATTCCAGACAGCTTATTTTCATAACCTAGTGAGGATGGATGACATGTCAGCCAAAACGTCCATAAACAAATTGGGAGGGGGAATAATTCATCCTATACAAGAAGACAGTAAAGGTAATTCGCACGACAGAACAAAAAATCTCACATCAGTTTGGGCAGAACACATAAAACATCAACACATAAGACTTCAAACAATCAAGCAGACTGACTCAGTGGGCATGTGATTCAAACAAGTCGTTCAAGATTGATCCTTTAAGAGGAGTTTGTTCCTACAAATCACCAGGCTCTTTAACCTACTGCAAATAGATTTTACACAAGATTCTTTCACCCTAAGTCAGAGGCAATGAATGCTCTCACCTGTCCATGGCCATACAGGAGAGTCAATAGCATCTACTTGGAGGTTATCTGTGTCATTGGGCATGCTTTATCAGGGACCCATCTGGCATCCACAGTTGGGATGGCTGCGCATGGCTGCATGGAGACTGAGAGCAACAACTTCTTTCACCTACAGACTGACATTGAAGTCACAGAGACCATGGATTCCAGGAGACTATCCAAAGCAAAACCAAAAAGGGAAGCCAAAACCTGACCTACCCAGAAAAGTTAGGAACTCAAAGGTTGAGCTGCAAAACTGCAGATGATTGCATATTGGTGGCAGGAAAAGGTAATCAAATTGGACCTGCAAATAAGCTACATGATTCTCTCACATCTCAAGATATAAATACTGTAGGGAGAGTAAGCTATAAAAGTGACAAAACAGCATTTATCATTCATCAGAAAAAGATGAAATGGGGGGGGGGATTCATGAAAATGTGAGACTAAACTCCCATCAACTCAACACAGGCATCTGTTCCCATCTAGCAGTTTTTTTGCTAAACCAGAAAGTCAAGCTCACTTAAGCTCAGGGCTGCACACAAAGGGAAGTGCTTGTTGAAAACCTGACTTATGCCAGTGCATTAGGTTTGCCTCGAACCACACGCAAACCTCTAGTTCAGAGTGTTTTGGGTCAGTAGAGGAGCATACGTTCTTGGACATGAGCAGTACTTTTGTCATAGCGCATTCCAGTCGCATGTCTCTGCAGCATTTTGAATTACATGAGAAATAAAGGCAGAGGTTTTTGTCCCTCAGTTTGTAGAGCTGGGTTTTTTTTCTTAAAAAATTACAATTTCATTGGAGGTTGCTTAGTTATGCATCTTGTGAGCAAAACTTACAGCTTTTTAGCATCGTTTTAATATCAGCTTGAATATGGAGACTGAAAGTAGGACAGAAAAGTTACTGCATAAGATACTGTTTCAGAGAGATGAAGCTGTTTTTCTTTGCCAATCTATTTGGTATGCAGCAACCACTGTTGGCCTTTGAACAATTGGCAACTTTTTTTTTTTTTTTTAGTAAATAAGCACTTTTCTCCTCTAAAGTTAATTTTTTCCAGAGCACACCTAGCTATGGTGTATGATTTCATGAGATAGTTGGAGGACTGTTGGGTGTGCCTCTTCTTGTTACAACCAACGAGAGAAATATGCAGATATAATACAGAAAGTAGAGATCTGGGGGTATGAATACCATGAGTGTAAGAAGAATAAAAGATTCCTTAAATGGTTTGGTTATTTTCCCAATATTCACAAATGTAATGTTTGAGACTTCAAAATTATCTAAATATTTGCTTGTAATCTTTTAATTCAGTGTTATAGTTAAATCTGAAAAATAAATTTATCAATAACAAAGAGTTTTTTTTTTTTCTGGGCATCCATTATGGTACATACAGCATTAGAAAAACATAAGTCCTGAAAGGAGTAGATTACTTGAAAAGTTATCACAAAACTTGAGGTCTAATGAGGGTACCTCAGATCTCCAGAAGACAAGGTAAAAATCTCTACATACAAAAACCTGTTGTGTTCTGGAAATGGTATTCCGCTGGGCAAGCCCATGTGTAGAAATATGTCCCATTTTAAGTTAGTTTATGATATTTGTTACCCATTCATCTCATAGGGATCCATTTTCCCCAACTTCCTGCCACTCAAAAAAGAAAAGGTTTATTGAATGATCTCTCCCCTATTGCAAGAAGGTTTTCAGTTAAGCACTTAGCATTGTAGTTGCATACTTATCAGTACTGTGTGCTTCCTCAAATAAGTTTCACAGCTCTGGACAACCTGCTTTCCTATGTCCTTTAGAAAAGGGCAGGACGAAAATAGCAGCCCTTGGAGATTGTTTTGCCCTGTAAGTTTTTAAGTATTCCAAACTCTGCAAAGTCAAGAACCTTGAAATTGGGTGCATTTTTGCCATACAACTGTGTAAATATTACTTATCTTCTCTCTTCCATTGTGAGATCTTAGCAGTTATCCTACCATTCTGTAAGCTTTAGAATCTGTTTTGTGAACCTGTAAAACAAATTGTCTTCTAACATACTTTTAACGATAGAAATTAAGTTCTTAGTCAAAAGAAACTTCTGTGTACATTTCCCACTAAACGTGTTGGAAGTATAAAATATTCAACTCAAAAGTATTCATGGAAGTTAAGTATTGCCAAATGGTCTATGTCCATCGCTTGTACAAAAGACAAGGTCTGAAGATCCCAACATTCACTTTTATTCATAGTTAGTACTATAAGTTTTTTCTTGGATACGTAAAGCCATTCTCCGGCCATAGAAGTCTTTGTATTCCTCAGGCAGCTCCTCAAGCGTCTTCAGGGCCCTGTCCAAAATCTGAGCAGCTCTTGAAGCTGCAGCGAGGTCTTTGTTCCCGTAAGTGTCTGTCTTGTCATAACATTCAGCAGGGAGGTGTTTCCAAAATACATTGACTCCGACCCCAAACTCCTCTGAAGTCACGTTGTGGAACCACAGAGCTGCAAGTAGAAGAGAGACTTGAACGGAACAGTTGGGCCAAGAATGCAGGAATGTGGCATTGAGTAAAGACGCATGTGATCCAAAGGTGACTTAAAATTTCTTTTTGAAAATGCAGATTAATTTTGTTTAACAATCAGCAAGCTGTAATTTATTTGCTCATTGGGGAGGGAATTAAAGTTCCTTATGTATAGCAAAAACTGGTCTACAGTAGTAGAAGAAGAGTTAGTTCTTATATGCCGCTTTTCTCTACTTGAAGGAGGATCAAAGCGGCTTACGATTACCTTCCCTTTCCTCTCTCCCCAACAGACACCCTGTGAGGTGGGTGAGGCTGAGAGAGCTCTGATATTCCTGCTCAGTCTGAAGAGCTTTATCACTGCTGTGGTGAGTCCAAGGTCACCCACCTGCCTGCATGTGAGGGAATGCAGAATTGAACCCAGCACACCAGATTAGATATCCTCACTCCTAACCACTACACCAAACTGGCTAGTAGTTTAGCTCCAGCAAGCAAAGACCAGTTCTATTTTGCAAGTCGTTAGATTCTTATTTTATCTAACTTTAGAGAACTAGGAAACCATCTTGTGTATATTCCGGTTAAAGGTGCTAACCTCTACAAAAAGAAGAGTTCTGGTTGAGTAAAAATTTAAGAGGTAAAAAAGGGGGTTTTGCTATCAAGTCACAGGTGGCTTCCACCAACCCCATAGAGTTTTCAAGGCAAAGGAGAGGTTGTTTGCTATTGCTTGCCTCCAAATGTCTCTTGCCTAGCTGCTGGACAATCTTCAGATCTCGTGGCTATATAACTAGGGATACGCACCTGGGGAAAAATGGTGCTTTTTGTATTCAGTATTTCCTCGTTCAGTAATACTCAAATCAGCCAAATCATTGATTTGGTTGATCAATTCAAGCTCATGCGGTTTGAACCTAAACGATTCAGCTGAATCAGCTGCCAAACAGCTGATCGTGCAGCAGAGAGAATCAGCTGTTTGGCAGCTCTGAGGACATTTAAATGCCTCTAGCCAGCCTTTCCCGCACTACCTGGGCTGTGCAGAGGGAAAAGAGCCCATCAAGGAGCTCAACCAATGAGATAGCTGTTTGGCAGGCTGATTAAAGTTCCCCCATGACCAGTCTTCTGAAGCTGCAGAGAGAAGATTTTCTGCAGCCTCAAGGGGCTGTGCAGTGGGGGGAAGCAACTGGCCAAGCGGTTCACCCAACTCTGACAGATCAGCTGTTTGGTGGCTCTTCCCTCCCGACCATTCCCAGCCAGCAATATTGAGCCTCAGCTACCTGTGAAAGGTCTGGAAGAGAGAGAGCTCAGGATCAGCTGTTTGCCAGGCCCTTAGCAATGCTGTATCAAACCAGCTGAATCAAGCCCAACTCGATTTCAGCTTCTGTGATTCAACTTATTTAAATTGTTGGGATATTTGATGTAGACGTGTAGAATCAGAGTTGTAAAGGACTGTACAGGCCATCTAGTCTTTCCTCCTGCTCAATGCTTGATCAGCCCTAAAGCATCCAGGATGTGGCTTAGACAAGTCTGAAAAATACCCGAATCAGTATTGATTTGATTAGTTTTTGGCTTAGCTGAGCCAAATTGTTGTGCCTATATATAACACGCATGCCATACAATAAATAAAATAAATAATACACTCCAGTAATCGCTTCTTTTTGCGGCTACATTTCAAGGGCTGTTTCTGTTTACTTAGGATGTTGTGTCACAGCAGGTCGAATTGAGGCCGAGATCAAAAAAACAAACAGATGAACTCAGCATGTGACTGGGTCAATAGTGCTCTTGTTCCTATTGCCAATTGTAAAATACTTGCTGACGAGTTCAAATAACAACTAGGGGTGGCTGTACAACCTTGCAACAAAGAGAATGCTGCCGTCTAGCCAAACGTGCTACCGAGAATGCAAAGATCAGCTACAAAATGCCTTCTCGCATCCATCTGTGGCAAGGGATGGCCAGTGGTTTTATTACAATCACGAACAATGGATCGTCACGTTTTGGCTTAATTTCTGTGAAAGAACTCTTGCATAGTTTTATGCTTGGGGGTCACCCCAACATGAGGAACTGTATTAAAGGGTCGCAGCATTAGGAAGGTTGAGAACCACCACTTTAAAGGGAAAACACAGATGTTTGGACTGTACAATGACATCTAACACAACGTAAAGCCTTTCTCTGCTCTAAGGGCTGCTTCCGGAGGAAGAAGAGTTGAACCTCTGCAGTTTGGAATAGGAGGATGCAGATCTAGGATGGTGTGTATCATCTTACCTGGGATGAACAGAACTTCTCCTGCTTTGAGGACAGCCTCATAACGTCTGGCCTTGGCAAAGAGAGGATATCTCTTCAGGTCCGGCCTGTTCACATCCAGCACCTCTGACTTTGTACCTATAAAAGACAAGCAATGGTCATTATTGCTTCAGCTAAGTAACTTTGATGCCATGGTTGCCCACAGGTCATGCTAGGCCCAAGACACTGCTAACTATTCTTAGAATCATAGAATCATAGGGTTGGAAGGGATCTCATGGGTCATCTAGTCCAACCCCCTGCACTATGCAGGACACTCACATCCCAATCGCTCATCCACTGTAACCTGCCACCCCCTTGAACCTTCACAGAATCAGCCTGACAGCTTGATCCTGACAGCCGCTTTGTGCAACAGACTACCGACACAACTGTACCTGTTACCACGGGTGATGTTTTAGCTCTTCTCTCTGTTATTCTCTATGTTAGCGGTCCCCAACCTTTTTAAGGTTGAGGACTGCCTCCGGGGGTGGTGAAGAGCCGGCAACCCAGGCACCACGCATGCGCGTTAGCACCCCCTGGTGGTGAAAACGCGCATGCGCTGCAGCTCCACGCATGTGCTGCAGCTCCGCGCATGCACGTTTTCACCACCAGGGGCGCTAACATGCATGCGCAGGAGTTATGCGTGTGTGCATTTGTGCCCGCCAGTGTGCCGGCGGCCGCGCCTACATCTTCCCCCCCAGCTCACAGCAGAAAACTAGCCGGGCCGCGAGTGAAGCGGCCGCTTCTCTCGAGGCCTGGTGAGCTTCTCTCTGCGGGGGGGTGGGGAGAGGCAGGCATGGCAGCCCATCACCGAGGCCTTCGCAGCCCACTAGTGGGCCACGGACCACAGGTTGACTACCCCTGCTCTATGTTACCCTTGCAACAACCCTGTGCGGTAAGTTAGGATAAGAGGATATCCCCAGACTACCCAATCTCATCAGGATCTCAGAAGCTAGGCAAAGTTATTGTTATTATGGTTTCATTTCTACCCCCACCCCCACCCCAGCAAGCAGGCTCAGAACCGCTTACAATATATTATATACCAACAATCTAACATTAGCAATGAAATTTCTTGTAAAGTTTCGCAGTTTAAAAACTAATGCATTGCTGTCCCCTTCCATAATAGCTCTACTGGCTTTTCTATTTATGGTTGCTCCAAAATTATGGTGGGATGGTCTTTCTAACCAGAGAGGGACGCCGAGACCCTAGCTAGGATTTGGATAGGAGACCTCCAAGGAATACAAGGCCGAGGGCAAGCAACGGCACACCATCTCTTGCCCTGGAAACCTTTTGTGGTTGCTGCGACTTGACAGCACTTCCCACCATCTTTAGGTTAAAGAGAAACTCAGATTTCTTTAGGCAGCTAATGCAATCAAAGTTTGTCTGGCTTTTCCCCCCCTGAAGGATAAGGCTGTTATGCTGTCTCACCGAACACAAACAGTCATGCAGAGCAGGGTCAGAACCAAGTAGCTATGATTTGCGGAGCAGGGGCTGTCTTTGCATATTTATACCCTGCCTTCCCTCCTCAAACACTACAGTCACAGAACAGCAAAAGCTGCAAGGACACAGTGTTTTTGTGTAACCTGTCATGAGCTGGTATCCAAGAGCAGCAGGCTAGAAATCAAATCAATAAATAATCATAAGTGCCCAGCAACAAGTTAAAATACAGTTGAAACAGTTTGCCCCCTCTTTCAAGAATCTTCTGGAAGGAAACAGTTAGTGCACCCACTCTGCTAGGCCGCTCCAGGGAGAAAATCCATAACCAAACAGTTGCCAAATGGACAATGCTAGGTAAGGGGACCACCAAAAGCCAGAGGCGAGTGGTTTATGAATGGGATTGGACAAGAGAGCTGCGTGTCACATTTGCTCCGGGCTCATGCCATTTTGGCTTCACCAGAGTCCCACGATGCCCTTGCCCCAATACCTTGCAAGCATACATGCTGCATTACAGAGAGTCTGGTCACATAGGTAAATTTTGGAGCCACTTGATGGTTTTTTTTATTTTATTTTTTACTGTGAAGAGCTCTGTATTCTGCAATTGGAAATTTACTATCGCTGATGAAGAATCACCTTGAAACACAGCATCAACCAGTAGCTTGTTTGATACTGTACCTGTGTATCAATATTCAATGTGGAAATGTACACTAATGCATAGCAAACAAGACACCACTGTTTAGAGATATGTTTCTCACATTAAGGGAAATAAATATTTTGTAGCATCATGCTGGGACATTTGTGCACAGTAGCTGCTGTGTGCTTGTTATTCCTTGCACAATAATTGCCGTTCGGTTGGAAACAAAAATGGCACCGACCTGACAAATACAAATAAGGGGCATCCCGAGGACTGTACAGTACAACTCGCTTCTTCCCAGTCACTTGAATCAAGACGTTGTCCATGACCTGCAGGAAAGAAAAGTGGGAAGTTTGCCCTTGGCGTGCATCCCGACAAATATTTTTGCAGTCATTATTATTATTGTTGTTGCTGTTGCTGTTGTTATTGTTATAATATTGTTATAATCCCTGGAGGCTCGAGGCGAGCTACAACACATAAAACCCCAATAAAAACCATACAATAAAACCCATAAAACAACAATACATACAATTGGTGAAACAATAAAGCAAAATGCGGCACCCCTTGATAACCCATCCTGGGGGGGGAGACAGAGGGTGCAAGTTGGTCTGTGCTACCGCTGCTGTAAGGGGGGGGCCAGATTGCCCTTGCGGCCAAGCCTCATCCAATGACCTGGCGGAGGAGCTCTATTTTACAGGCCCTGCGGAATGCTGATAGGTCCTGCAGGGCCCGCAGCTCACCTGGGAGCTCATTCCTCCAGGTCGGGGCCAGGACCGAAAAGGCCCTGGCCCTGGTTGAGGCCAGGCGTGCTTCTCATGCATCTGCGCTAGGAGTTATTGTGACAAAACTAGGTCTTAGCCTGACTTTCAGGCTTGTTAAGGCTGCTGATG
This sequence comes from Paroedura picta, assembly GCF_049243985.1. NCBI lineage: Eukaryota > Metazoa > Chordata > Lepidosauria > Squamata > Gekkonidae > Paroedura > Paroedura picta. Next base: position 20,541,793 of record NC_135370.1, on the reverse strand, counting down.
TCTCCATTTGAACAATGGATGGTTTGAAGTGATAATACAAAACAGAGCGCAAAACCTCTCCTGTGGCTTTCAACAAGAGCTAATGCAATAATAAAGGTTAATACAAATGTGAGACTCTAAGAAATGGTTGGATCCTCCATAATAAAAGACAAAGACAAGATTCTCATTTTGCAGAACCGTCATTGTAAGAATAATTTGGAGTCAGATTCTCGCATTTGTATTGACCTTCATTATTGCATTACCTTTTAGTTGAAAGCCAGAGGAGAGGTTTTACGCTCTGTTTTGAAATCTCTATTTGGGCTGGCTGTGGAGGTCACGTAGGCAGAAAAGGACGACACTGGGCTGAAGAGGCACAACTGGCTTGAAGCAGCCTGTAAGCCTGAGATGGACGAAGTTAGCAGAACGTCTGTCAAGAATGAAAAAGAGATTCAGGAGGGTGGTGTGTTGGGTCTGAAGCAACAGGACAAAGTTGGATTCCAGTGGCACCTTTAAGACCAACAAAGTTTTATCCTGGCTATAAGCTTTCATGTGCAGGCAAGGAGAAGTGTGCATATACACGGAAGCTTATACCCTGAATTCATAGAATCATAGAGTTGGAAGGGGCCATACAGGCCACCTAGTCCAACCCCCTGCTCAACGCAGGATCAGCCCAAAGCATCCTAAAGCATCCAAGAAAAGTGTGTATCCAGCCTTTGCTTGAAGACTGCCAGTGAGGGGGAGCTCACCACCTCCTTAGGCAGCCTATTCCACTGCTGAACTACTCTGACTGTGAAAATATTTTTCCTGCTATCTAGCCTACATCGTTGTACTTGTAGTTTAAACCCATTATTGCACGTTCTTTCCTCTGCAGTCAATTAAACATTGCTGGTCTTAAAGGTGCCCTTGGACACGAGGAATGGCACATGTTTCCGATCCAAGCTGCGCATTTCCATTTGCAAAAAGTACAAAATGGGCTCGGAGGCTGTGACTTCCTCGAGAAGCTGCTTTGCCTGTCTTCTGCGGTCGCGCAATAAAGAATCCAACCGTTTGGGAAATTATTTTTAGTGTCTTCCTCTGACATTAGGACAACGGCTTTCTACAATTGTTCTTCAAACTCTTTGGCGGGGCTTGCTTAGATCTTGGGAAGGAGGGAGCAAAGGGGAGAAAAGGCATTTGCAGAAGACAGTTTGACAAGGGATTTGTTCGCAAATCAGTCCTGCCATCTAGGAGCGCAGAACAGATAACAGAAACCAAACCAAGGGCCACCCGGGCTTGCAGCCTGAAACCTCTAACCCAGCATCAATAGGAAGAATGCTGAGCCAAAGTGCAAAGGCTGTGCAAGAAGTTCTCGGTCTACAAAGCACGCAAGGGAGCTCCAAGTTACCCTAACAAATGAGAGGGGTGTGGCCTACGTCGTAATGGGTCCAGAGCTGCATTCCTGCTGAACTGATGCGGAAGACCGTGGAGAAGAGCTGCTCCTTCTCAAAGTATTCGGGGATCCAGACATCATCTGCCAGCAGGGGGAACTGTTTTCTGAGATCGGCAATATCCTGAAAAGGGAAGAGGACACCACGTTTTAATCCCTCTCTGTGTAAAATAGTATTTCCTTTTGCCTGTCCCGAACCTACTGCCCATCCGCTTCCCTGAATGGCCTCAAGTTCTAGGATTTGGGGAGAAAAATGAACATATCCATGACTCCAGTCATCAAAAATGGAGGTCGTTCTATCAATCCATGCTTGTATTTAGGGGGAGGAGGGAACCCATCCCTGAATCATTTTCTTCTCCACTGCAACCGCAGTTAGCTAATCACATTTGGAAGACAGGCCTTGTCTCCTTTTAGCTTGTTGGGACAAGCCTTGCAACAAGAACTTCCGGGATAATTCCGGAATGGCAGCCATCCTAGTTGGCGGCAGCAAAGTTAAACAAGAGCCCAGTAGCGCCTTAAGGACTAACACCATTCATTGCAGGATAAGCTTCTGGGAGTCACAGCAACTCATTCTGTTGGCTGCATCACACATCTAGCCAAATGGATGACTAATTGGTGCTCAAATAAGTGTTGTTTTTCTTTAAGGTACTACTGGACCCCAGTAATGACTACTGGTAATACTGGATTCTCACTGCACATGCTAAGTCACTGCTCTCATTTCTACCCAGAAACCATTGATCTTGCAGTAGCCACTGGACTCAGACTTCATTTTTACCTTCTCAACCGGCCTGTATGCCAATTGACTGCCGTTCACAGGTCTTCTCTGCCCTAATCCAGTCTTAGCAACAATCACCCAGTTTCTTACACCTGCAGCTCACCCTTCCTGGCAGTTCAACCACCCACCCTCTATCTATCTATCTGTAATGGTTGAGGAAATTTAGTTTCATTGTATTCGAAGAAGCAGACCTGCACATGGAAGTGTATACCTTGCATAAAACCTTGCTGGTCTTAAAGGAGCCCCTGGACTCAAACTTTGTTCTACTGGATTCCTGCTTAACTTGGCTGCATGACATTTCTGGTTTTCTCCTTAGTACAGATGACCTTGGTCTTTAGGGGCTAACTGGAGCCCGTCAGCCATCTCAGACAGCTTCTCATTATTTCATCAATTAGCTGTGATGCCAAAATAAAAGGGAGAGGGAGAGAGAGAGCTGTCCTGTTTTCAGAGAAAGGAATTTGGGTCTAGGAGGTTGGCACTGTAGCTCTTGCTGGACGTAACAGCGGTGTTCAACATGGTCAACCATGGACTGGTAGCCCAACGCCTAGTCGATGTAGGGATGCAAGGAAGAGGCTTAAAATGGTTACAGTCTTTCCTCCAAGGTTGGGGACAGAGGGTGGCACTAGGGGAGAGAACCTTCCCGCAGCAAGCCCTAATCTGTGGAGTTCCACAGGGAGCCATTCTCTCCCTGATGTTATTTAACATCTACACCCTACCCCCTTGCCCAGTGGCTCTGGAATTTGGGGCTGAGCTGACACCCAGCTATTTCTGCTGATGGTTGGCCATCCGTCAACACCTCCCTGGTCAAATGTTCAGAGGTTGTAGAGGACTGGCTCAAGAGGAGTCAGTTGAAGTTAAGCCTAGCATTAAGATCTAGGGAACAGCAGTTGCTCAGGAGCCCCGGGCAAAAAGAAGTAAAACTGGCCTCAACCAGGACCAGAGCCTTTTCGGTCCTGGCCCCAACCTGGTGGAACACCGTCCCTGGTGAGATCAAGGCCCTCCAAGACCTTCAACATTTCCGGATGGCCCGTAAAACAGAGCTGTTCCACCAAGCCTATGGCTGAGGCCAAGAAATCAGTACTGGAGAACCACTGGCCTCCCTAACTCTAAAACAGCAATGCTTCATCCATAAAACACCAGCTGCCCAACAGAAATTGATTCCCCCTTTAGAAGGGTTTAAAGGAGGCAGATTATTATTACAGTTTCACTAATGAATGTTAATTTAAAACATTTATTAAAAATGGCTTATTCATGTAAGTTAATTACTTGTATACCTCTTGCTACCCACCCTGAACTAGGAAGGGCAGATTATAAAAATGTTATTAAAAAGTGAAAGTAAAGTAAAAAAGTAAAAGAAGTAAAAAAAAAAACTCCTGCTCTAAGCTCTTACAGGAGAGTAACAAGCTAAATCTGCCACCCTTCCTTGAGTATCCAGCCACTCTTTTCTGTCCCAGAGCTATGTTGCTCTATTCCTATGGATTTAATTTTCATTGTCAGGAGAGTGGGGGGAGCTGAAGATGTGTGCTTGAGAGAACATCACTCACCTTCCGAGGGTCTTCCCCAAGAGATCGCAGGTAATACTTTTCATCCTTAAAAACAAAAACAGCACAAAATTCACTTGGTTGAACTATAAATGGTCTACAGCCCCAAGGCTCTTGCTAAGCTGATCAACCGTTTACACGCGGGGGGGAGGACTAAAAAGCTTGACAAAACTGGCCGATTCCACTCAGTTTTGCTTGCTTTGCATTTAAACCATTTTTAAACTATTCATTAGTTAATAGAGAGCCACGTTTGATTCCCCACTCCTCCTCCAAATGCCACCAGCTGGGTGAACTTGGGCTAGCCAGAATCCTGTTAGAGCTGTTCTCAGAGCAATTCTGTCAGAGCTCTCTCAGCCCCACCAACCTCATAAGGCGTCTGTTGTGGGGAGAGGAAGGCAAGGCAATTGTAAGCCAATCTGAGACACCTTCGGGTAGTGAAATGTGGGGTATAAAAAACAATTCTTAATTAATGGTGTGCCATCAGGTTGCAACCAACAAGGCAACCGCTTGTGGTTTTTTCATGGCAAGTGAAGAACAGAGGTGGTTTTGCCATTGCGTACCTCTGCGCAACAACTCATCTTCCTTGGTGGTCTCCCATTCAAGGACTACCCAAGGCTGACCCTGCTTAGCTTCTCCGCTCTAACAAACGCAGTCTCATCTGGGCTATTCAGGCTGCTGTCTTGTAGTGGGAATGGGGTGGTCTACGTGGCCTTGTTGAATTCACACACAATGGGAAAGGAGCGGGAGGGAAGAGCTGAATCTGCTGCACTCCCCCACTGGCTCCTCCCATTTCCCCCTCTCAGAATTTCCTCTGAGCCCCACCAGCAGAAAATTGCGGGAAGAAGGCTGTTGCAAGCAAAGGGATTAAGATATTCAAGCAGGAGAGGACTCTGCCCAATCCCAAATTGTCTACCCTTCAAAGCAGCCATTTTCTCCACGGAAACTGAACTCGGTAGTCTGGAGATGAGCTGTAATTCCAGAGGATCCCCCGGCCCCACCTGGAGGCTGGCATCCCTAGCCAAGGTGACTAGGATGAGTCAAGCCATCTCGCACCTGGCATCTATCGGTGTGACATAACCAATCAGATAAGAACTGCTAACAAGAATGAGAGAGATGGATATTTTCTTGGGAGTGCTCTGATGCCATCCCCTTACGAAAGGGAAGCAGCAGCTAGTAACAAAGATGGAGTTGCCGAGGCCAGGAGTGGTTTGAGGATTTGTGTGGCTCATAGCAACAGAGCCAGTTTAGGGATTTGCAAGGCCCCAGTGGAGAACAATTGCAGGGGGGGGGAAGAGGGGTCCCCCACAGTGGAAAGAGGTGTCACTACAAGTGCCCCTTAAAGAGGAGAAAAGGGGGAGGAGAGAGGCTACAGCCCTGATTCATGGAGGAGAAGGCAATGCACAAAACTCCTGGAAGTGCAGGGCCCGTAGTACATGCTACATGTAGAAGAAGAAGAGTTGGTTCTTATATGCCGTTTTTCTGTACCCAAAGGAGGCTCAAAGTGGCTTACAGTCGCCTTCCCATTCCTCTCCCCACAACAGACACCCTGTGAAGTGGGTGAGGCTGAGAGAGCCCTGAGATTCCTGCTTGGTCAGAACAATTTTATCAGTGCCGTGGCGAGCCCAAGGTCACCCAGCTGGCTGCATGTGGGGGAGCGCAGAATCGAACCCGGCATGCCAGATTAGAATTCCGTACTCCTAACCACTACACCAAGCTGTGCTACATGGATAAACCAGCCCTGACTGAGACTATACAAATGGCCACTTAACTGGGTGTTAATTGGAATTCACTGGGATTTACTTTAAAACACATTTAACATTGTATTGCACATACCATTTCATCTGGAAAATGCTGAACTGGGTTCATCTTCTGAATTAACACTCTGTTTTTCCTCACGAAAATGTAACTTTCAAGGGAATTTCGATATCAGTAACTAAACGGTATGGTTACCTCAGAAATAAAGTACTCTGCATGCTTGGCTTCAGCTGCTCTCTTCACAAATACATCAAAGGGCAATGTTCTGAAATGAAAATAAGAAAATAATATTCAACAGGCCAAATAAAAGAAGCAATCGTGTATTTCACATAGAAAGAAACTCGTGTTTTTTTTTTTAAATCAAGATGACATTTCTATTCACTCCAAACCTACTTCAGTTTCCACAGGAAGCCATTGGATCTAAATCCTATCGCTCAACACAGCAGCCCTAAATGCAGTTTTGTCCTAAACGCTGTATTTGTAAGTCCTAAAATTAATGGTGCCAACTTATGAGGGTTAAGACTGGTCCCCTCATTTGTGGCTTAATTTATTTACTTCATTTATACCACTCCATTCTACCCAATGAGAACCCACGCTCAACATTCTTGTCTCCTCCGTTTTCTCTTACTACAACCCTGCGAGGTGGGCGAGGCTGAGAGAGGATGAATGGCCAAGGTCACCCAGCAAGCTCCCATGGCAGGGTGGGGATTCGAACCAGCCTCTCCCAGAGCCCTGTCCAACGCTTTAACCACTACACCATTTTAAAGCTTGCACACTATTAGTAGGGTTTTAATATTTCTTTCTTGATTCATATGCTCTGCTGAACTCCAGCGGAATGTAACTTTCCCAGTACATTTGCATGCGGCCTGATTGTTAGTCTCACTAACCAACCTAGAATGAGTTGGTGGCTTTAATTTATCCTTGTGCCTGAGCACAGAATTCATGCTTTCACGTTCCTTTTCATAGACCTCTGATTCATTACAAGCCCAAAGTGTAAAGGCAGTGTACATCATGTCCTCGCCGGGAGTTCAAACGGGCCAAGAAGAAAGAAGCGGGACAAGACGGCAAAAGAATTTTCAAGGGCAATTGATGAAAGACAATGGGATGTCCTGAATCCTGTTAGTCCCACCCTCCAATTTGGGTTAGGAGGAAACAGAGGCACAATTCTTCACAGGAACAAAACAGGCCTGTGAATCAGAGGGGAAAACAGCTTGCAATTAGGTTTTAGAAAACAGTCCTGACTAAATGAGGAGCCTGATGCCCAACAAATAATTATTCTTTTTTTAAAAGGGGGGGGGAGGATCTTCTTCCACCCTATTAGCAATCCGAGCTGGGGGTAGGGGGAGTTTTGGAAAACTCTCAGACTTGGTTATTTCCAGCGCTCTCTCTCTCTCTTTGTCTGTCTCTCTTTCTCTGAGTGAGTGAGTGAGTGAGTGAGTGAGTGAGTGAGTGAGAGAAGTATCACCAAATTGCAGCTGATTTATGGCAGCCCAGTAGTTTTTTCAAGGCAAGGGTTATTCAGAGGTAGTTTCCCACTGTCTGGCTCTCTGTAGCTACCCTTGTCTCTCATGGTGATTTCCCATCCAAGCAGATCCTCTTATTAAACATGCAAGGAGAGCTCTGCTGGATCAGATCAGAGGTCCATCTAGTCCAGCATCCTGTCTCACACAGGGGCCAACCAGTACCTCTGAAGGGCCAACAACAGGGCAAAGAGGCTGAGGCCTTCATAAGAACTTCAGAAGAGCCCTGCTTGAAAAGGACCAGAGGTCTATCTAGTCCAGCATCCTATCTCACACAGGGGCCAACCAGCCCCTCTGAAGGGCCAACAACAGGGCAAAGAGGCTGAGGCCTTCATAAGAACTTCAGAAGAGCCCTGCTGGATCAGACCAGAGTTCCATCTAGTCCAGTGGCCAACTAGTTCCTTTGGAGGTCCAGCAGCAGGTAATGGAGGCCGAGGCCTTCCCCTGATAAGAACATAAGGAGAGCCCTGCTGGATCAGACCAGCAGTCCACCTAGTCCAGCATTCTGCCTCACGCAGTGGCCAACCAGTTCCTCTGGAGGGTCAACCACAGGCATAGGGGTGCCCTGATATTGCCTGCCAGCTCTGGGATTTAGAGGTTTAGTGCCTCTGAATGTGGAGATTCTCCTCAGCCACCAACCCCCCTCAGTTGGGAACCCAAAACAGTTTATATCATTCTCTGACGATTGTTCTTGTTAAAATGCTAAACATTTCTTTTTCTTAATTAAAGCAAGCTAACCTATAGCTGAAATGAATGACCAGGCAAACAGTACTTGTTTTAAGTACATGCCTGAATGGGTGAGACTTAATAATTTAAAAATATATTTTAAAAATGTGTTAAACATTTATTGGGTGATATTGACCATATATGGTCCTGACAACTGGCCCTCCCCTCCCCAAATGGCCAATGATGGTCCTGGGGGGGGGGGGGAGAAGGGGAAGTGGGCATGTGCACACCTATGCTTCCCAATCATATTCTACACAATTGCACCACTTCTGGGGTTCCTCAAAGCCTGAAGAACGTTTCAGGGGTTTCTCAATGGTAAAAAGCCGAGAAAGGCTGCTCTAGATATCAGGAATGTCCCACTAAAACAGAATAAGTTTTGGAAGGAAATACCTATACACAAAGTTCTTACTGAGGAAATCCATCTGTGGCACAGGAGAGACGTGAACTTTGACTTCTTTATCTCCTACTGCTTGACTCAGGTAATCCACCGTCCATTTGGCTGTGCAGGGGCCCAAATCTATTCCTTCCAGTACTGCTGGCTTTCTCTGAGAAGGGGAGGAGGGAACAAAATTACTACATCATATAGCTTCTTTTTTCTGCCTTTGCCCATCTTGTGACCCAGGCACTATTCCCAAGGGTGATCAGTTCAACATTAAATTGATCTATTATCAGTCCCTCCCCTCCTGAACTTTAATAATGTTGCTTTCTGTTAGTTTCTAGTTGAGATCTTTAAAAAACCTGCAGAAAGTACTGTCATATCTTTATTTTTACGTATAAATTTAAAAACATTTATATCCTTTTCCTTATGGCTCAAGGCAGCTCATGAAACTAATTGGTATTTGAAATGCAACTAAACCCCAAGAGACAGTCTGTTGCCAGAGATATAAACAGGAGTTTAGCAGCACCTGAAAGATAAGCAATAAACTTGATTCCATCAGAGCCCAATTCCACCAAAGCAAGGATGGGATCGGCAAAAAAAGATTTAAATTTCTGCATGCGGAAAATCCACTCCTTGCACAGGAGATGGAGCTCTAATCAAGGGACGCTTCCGCTTGTTCAGCTACCACAAGACTTCCGGCTAGCTCCATGTGTCAAAACAGGGTTGCCAATCTCCAGGTACTGCCTGGAGAGCTCCCACTATTGCAAATATATCGTGAACCGCCCTGACCCTGCCTCCTTGCAGGGAGGGGAGATCTAGAATCCTAATTAATCAATCAATAATAATAATGATAAATGAACTCCAAAGTTTCCAGATCATTCCCCCTGGAGAACAACGGCAGCGTCGGACAGTGGACTGTAGGCTGAAGCCCCTCTCCAAACCCCTTTCTCTCCAGACACCAATCCCCCCCCCCCCAAATCTCCAGGAATTTCCCTACCCAAAGCTGGCAACCTTGCGTGGACCCCAGCCTGCCCTGGATGGTATGATCCGGTTCCTACCAGCGGGTAGATCTCTTGCAGGAAGCGCTCCCGGGTGACTCCGGCGTAGCGGGCTAGAGGGGCGAGCGGCTGGCTCCCCGGCTCGGCCTCCTCCGCGGCCATTTCCTCTGCCCTCTTAGCTTCCTGCCGGCGGAGCTCCTGCAAGGAGGAGGAGGAGGAGGAAGGGCCCCGGTCGGGCTCCCGGGGGGGGGGGGCGGCACTAGACGCACCGCCCGGACACCCCCGAGCTAGGGATGCCACCCGCCTGGCCCGGCGATCCCTGCACGGGGCTGCGCGGAAACCTGCCCGCCCAGCCTCCAGGAGAGTGCGCGGGAGATCGCTGCGAGGGGGGCGGGAGAAACGTTTCCAGGAGCTTCTCCCGCCAGGGATGGCAACCCGAAGCGACAGTCCATAAGACCCGCACCGTTTTGTACAAGGCTTCCCTGCGCAGAACCGCTTCCTCCGATGCAACTACATCAGTCCATGAGAGTAAATTAAGATAGAGCATAGGGGAAATGGCTAAGAGATTCCCGGGCTCAATGGGAGAAACCAGCCAATGGGATTCGTTTGCATTCACTTGAGATTGCATTGCATGGGAAACATCTCCGGTACCCTAATGGTGTCTCCAAAGGAGAGTAAAGAGTAAATATATAATCCATTGCCTAGAGCAAGTAGCGGAGGCCTCGCCTTTATTTATTTAATATTTATTATAATTTCTATACCGCCCTCCCTTTCGGCATTGTAACTTGCATCCGCCATACAGTACAATGAACATTCCAATATATATTAAAAATATTTAACAGTGAAAAACTTGTGTCAAGCGGTGTAAAATAGCAACAGTAAGTTATTGTTGTTGTTGTTGTTTGGTGCGAAGTCGTGTCTGGCCCATCGCGACCCCGTGGACAATGATTCTCCAGGCCTTCCTGTCCTCTACCATTCCCCGGAGTCCATTTAAGTTTGCACCGACTGCTTCAGTGACCTCATTCTCTGTTGCCCCCTTCTTCTTTTGCCCTCAATCGCTCCCAGCATTAGGCTCTTCTCCAGGGAGTCCTTCCTTCTCATGAGGTGGCCAAAGTGTTTGAGTTTCATCTTCAGGATCTGGCCTTCTAAGGAGCAGTCAGGGCTGATCTCCTCTAGGACTGACCGGTTTGTTCGCCTTGCAGTCCAAGGGACTCGCAAGAATCTTCTCCAGCACCAGAATTCAAAAGCCTCAATTCTTTGACGCTCAGCCTTCCTTATGGTCCAACTTTCGCAGCCATACATTGCAACTGGGAAGACCATAGCCTTGACTAGACGCACTTTCATTGGTAGGGTGATGTCTCTGCTTTTTAGGACGCTGTCTAGATTAGTCATAGCTTTCCTCCCCAGGAGCAAGCGTCTTTTCATTTCTTTGCTGCAGTCCCCCTCTGCAGTGATCTTGGAGCCCAGGAAAATAAAATCTGTCACTACCTCCATTTCTACCTCCAACAGTAAGTAGTCAACGGCAATAAGCAGCAGTTTGGTCTGTCTGCACTGTTGGTACCATTTTCTATTCGTGCAGCTTATGGGGGCTTCTGGCTGGTGGCTGCTTGACTTGTCTTGACCAAATGCGCCCTTCCTTCCTCTCCTCGCAAGCCTCATCATCATCCTCTTGAATAAAACTTGGGCGGCCTAGCAGGTGCCCCTGCTGGACCCAAAACTTGTTCTGCTGCTTCAGACGGACGCATGAAAGCATAAATCAAACCAAAACGGGTTCCGGATTGAATATTAATGATTGAAGTCATATATTTTCAATCAATTGAAACTATTATAAACAAAAACAGATGGCTTTTTTGATAGCCAATCCGTCCATTTTTTTTCTATTTTGGTTCGACCAGGCCTCTCTTGCGCGCTTCAGACCGACGCAGCTTTACTGTCCTTTTTAAAATACAATCAGAGTCCAGGAGCACCTCTAAGACCAACAAAGATTTATTCAGGGAGTGAGCTTTCGAGTGCAGACAAGGAACTCCCTACATGACAGTGGAACGTAGGGAGTCTGAGGAAGAGTGCTTGCACTCGAAAGCTCACGCCCTGAATAAACCTTTGCTGATCTTAAAGCTGCTCCTGGACTCTGATTTTATTGCACTACTTCAGACCAACAGGGCTACTCATTTGAATCTGTCCTTTTTTCAGGCTAGGCGTTCCCCTTCCTCTCCCTCCTCCTCCTCGTTTGCCGGTGCGGGGGGCGAGAGGGGCGGGCGGAACGCTGGGCGCGGCGCTTCTGTTCCCGGCCGGGCTCCTTTCGCGGGCGGGCCGCGCGGGCGTCGCGGGGAATGGCGGCCGGGGTGAGGCGGCGGGCGAGCTTGGCGTTGTCCGCGGGGCTCTGCTGCCGCCGGGGTCCGGCCGCGGCCCACCCCCGCCGCTTCCTTCTCCTGCCGGCCCAGTGCGGCCGGCTCGGGCCTTTGCCCCTCGGCTCCCTCCGCCCGCCATTGCCCGTGCCCGCCGCGCGGCCCTACAGCAGCGACGGCACCGGGGGGCGGCGGCGGCAGCAGCAGCAGAAGCGCAGCGTGGTGGTGGTGGGCGTCCCCAACCCGCTGATGTGGCTCCGCACCCGCCTCTACTTCTTCCTCATCCGCGCCTACTTCGACCAGGAGTTCAGCCCCAGCGAGTTCACGCAGGGCGCCAAGCAGGTGAGGCTGGGGCTCCGCTCCTCGGGCCCGCCTACCTTGCGGGGTGGTTGTGTGGAGAAAATGAAGGCGTCTGTGGGGGTAGGTGGGGGGGGGGCCTTGTTGGAGGCTAGGGTGGCCGACCTCCTGGTCCTTACCTCGATAAGGATGCACGCGCCGATGAACAGAAATTCACCTTGTATAAGAAGAGGCCAGCAATGTGTTCAGATGTTGCTCTGAATTTTAAAAAATGCTAACTGTCAATGGCAAAATGTTTGTATCAATGGCCGTCTATGCAGAGTCAGCCTGGCTGCAGATTATTTTGTACTTTACCGGCCCTGGGTAAGCCAGGAAGGTCAGGCTAGACAAATAAAATTATTATTATAGTTATAGATGCAAACATGCTGAATAGGGATACATGGTCATTTGTCAATTGTACTCGTGTGCAAACCTGTTGAATATTGATAGACGGTCATTTGACAATTGTACTTGCATGAAAACATGTTGAATGTGGCTGGGTGGTCGGTGTTACAAAAATGTTGATGTTGGTATGGGTAGTGTTTTTTTTTTATTTAGAATAACGTGTCAATATATTATCTCCAGACGATGAATGGCTGCTTTGTAAGGTGGACTCTGTGCTAGTAGGGCAGTCTATAGAGATGCCTCGTAGAATTTGGGGCTGGAGCCTAAGAAGGTCAGAGTTTGGGGAAAGGAGGGAATTCAGTAGGGTATGCACATTCAATACATTGAATTTAAGAGTGGATGTTGAATAGGGTTGCTAGGTCCTCTCTGTACATCAGTGAGTGGGTAGAGGGGTTTCCCAGTCCCAGATTTGAGAGACTCCTAGAGATTTGGGGATGGAGCCTGGTGGAGGACAGGAACTTCAGTAGGATAGAATGCCAAGGAGTCCACCCTCCAAAGCATCCTTTTTCTCCCAGGGAGCTGATCTCTCTAGTCTGGAGGTGAGCTGTAATCAGTAATGATTTTATCGTAGCGTCTCTCAGCAGTTCTCAGTAGAAGTCCAAAGGGTTGGGTCCAACCTGTTTTTTCCACCACTGGTGAAAAGGAGAGGAAGGTTATGCCGTTTGACCATGAAAATGTCTGTGCTTGGGATCTGCATGGTCAAATATTCATGCGGAACAGAGGCTTAATACGGAGGGCATGATAAAGCACCGAAAACTGTTCAGGTTGTAAATATAAGCCCTGCCCGCAGATCTACAAAACGTAAATGGAAAACAAGCACTGTTAGTGGCAAATAAAATTATACTGTTTAAATGTGCTTAGAGTTGGAAATATTCTGTCAGCAACATGGACTTCCTCTGTGTTCCTGAAAAAGCAAACAATTGGATTCTCTCCCCCCCTTCCATCTTGTCTTCCAGGCCTTTGCTCTTGTTTCGAAGTTGATTTCCGAGTGTAAATATGAGTTGCTGGAGGAGCTGATATCTAAAGAGGTAAAAAAAAGCTTATTGCTCACTGCTGAAGTGAAAACAACCCCTGTTTTTGAATCTACTTCTGTGATTCTTAAGCCTATTAAAGGGCAGGGAGCTGCTTAGGATACAGTATGTGCAATATTTCCTCTCCTCTGCTACATATCTCTGGGTGATCAGGTTTTCCTGCACTGCCAGGACTGAATTGATAAAGAGAGTGGGAAAATGGATTCTTCCTTCTCCTACCAGTGCAGCCGCTGTTATCTAGATCTCCATCCATTCTTCTCCCAGCTTGGATACCACCTCTGCTTGACCATTGTTGTAGAACAGCGGTCCGCAACCTTTTTAAGGTTGCGGCCCGTTGCCAAGGGGTGGGGGGAGAGGGCGACCCGGGGCCTTGCACAAACGTGCATACGCGGACCTGCAGCGCATGCACATTTGCGCATGGCGGTGGTGCAAGCACGCAAGCGCAGCAGTTTTGTGCATGCGTGGACCTGCTGTGCATGCACATCTGTGCATGGTGGTGATGCAAACGCATGCCGGCGGTCGAGCTTCCCCCCCCCCCCCCGCAGCAAGAAGCTTGCTGGGCCGCAAGCTGCTTGCTGCGGGGAGGGCGGGGAGAGGGAGCTGCAGCCTGCTGTTGAGGCTCTCGCGGCCTGGCACCGGGCCGCGGACCGGGGGTTGATGACCCCCGCTGTAGAAGACAGACACAGACCTGGTCTACACATGCCACTGAATGATGGGGAGGGAGAGTTACTGTAATTTCAGATGTGTCTGAAGGAGAGTTGTCTGTTTTAAAATGTTCCTCGTGTAAAAAATAAAAACAAGGAAACCAGTGTGAGCGATAGCAGAGTTTTTCACACACTGTGCTAGCTATTAAGGTTGGGAATCTTTGGAAGGTATTATTCCATCCCTGCAGCCTGAAGGGGTTCAGTCGACTCTGCTGCCTCATTCTGCTTCATGTTTAGACCAGGCCTAAGTTTGACTTTTCCCGGCTTCATCCAAAGAGCTCTTTTTAGTGGCCAGGCTGAGCAGCTGGGACATATCACAAAGAAATGTCTGTTGAGCCAGTGCACTGTGGTGACTGCCAGGCTAGCATCTGAAAGGGCCCAGATTTGAATCCTTGTTCTGCCATGAAAGCTTGAGTTATTGCAGGACAGTCACATGTCCTCAGCCTGACCTACTTTACAGGGCTGTTGTGAGGATATAGTGGAGAAGAGGAGAACAATGTAAGCTGCTTTGGGTCCCCATTGGGGAATAAAGTGGGGGGGAGCACATGAAGTAAGAACACACAGAGTGCTCTCGCTTTATCACTGAATAAGGTCAGCCAGCTGTCACTCTTTCAAGAAGGGGTCCCATCAAGGCTTAGAAGTTCCAGATAGGCTTGTCCCAACCATTCTCAACGAAATCCTGTATCACCATTTTTATGAGCTGGCCTGTTCTGTGTTCCATCTCTCTCTGCCTCCAGTTGGATTCCGAGAAAACCTTGCTAGCTCCTATGCATAACATACGGTAAATGTACAGATACACACACTGTGATTGTCTAGGTTCGAGTCCAGTAGCACCTTAGAGAACAAGAAGATTTTCAAGGCATGCCTATCCTAAAGAGCCAGTTTGGTGTCGTGGTTAGGAGTGCGGACTTCTAATCTGGCGAGCCGGGTTCAATTCTGCACTCCCCCACATGCAGACAGCTGGGTGGCCTTGGGCTCGCCACAGCACTGAGAAAACTGTTCTGACTGAGCAGTAATATCAGGGCTCTCTCAGCCTCACCCACCTCCCAGGGTGTCTGTTGTGGGGAGAGGAAAGGGAAGGCGACTGTAAGCCACTTTGAGACTCCTTTGGGAAGAGAAAAAGCAGCATATAAGAACCTATTTTATTTATTTACTTACTTACTTATTTATTGGACTTATAGCCTGCCACTCCCATGAGGCTCGTGGCGGGTCACATTCAATAAAATCCCCGTAAAACCCCCCTAATACAATAAAATCCCGCCTAAAACCCAAGCCAATCCAACATGACCCAAACCAATCCAAGTGGCAGCGACACTACACAACCCAATCTATATTCCAAGGGGAGGAGTAAATGAATTGCCGCCAGAGTGATCATGGGGGGAGGGGGTGTCCGATCTACCATTAAGGCGCCAGCCTCAACCATAAACCTGGCAGAAGAGAACCAACTCTTCTTCTTCTTCTAAAGCTCATACTCCAAAAACTGGGCCATTCCGCACCGGGATCCATGTAGCAAATTGTTTGCTGAACGAAAAATCGCCATTTTAAATAGTGGAATTCGGCGTAACGCATACCTGCCTTTGTAGTGGAATCCAGTTGCGTTTCTGTTGTTTCCCACAGGGTTCCGGTCTCGGCAAAAATCGCTAGAAAGGAAGCGCTATTGCTGAGCTGTGTCCTGCCCCTGGCCGTCAAGCAGCCAATGGGTGGCCGTTATCATGCTCCCAAACAGCCCCTTTCCCTTTAAGGAAGGTTTAAAAAAACACACACACACACACCAGTTGCAACGAATATGCGTTGATTCGTTTGAGAGACCCATCCAGCTAGCAGGTAATGTTTGAGCTGCCGTTTCATCGTTGCCACGCTCCCCCCGAGTGAACCCCCTCCCACGAGTGCGATTTTTGGCCGAAAACAGTGTGAAAAATAAAGTGAAAATAAAGTGAAAATAAACCAGCAAACGGGCTTGTGCTTGGTGACTTTAAACAGAGGGGCTGCAGCCAGGGAAGCCTCGCTGGGTAAACGAAGGCTCGCCGGTGTGTTGATCTCCGTTCGCTCGGAGAAAAAAAAATGGCGATCACTTCGCCGGATGATCAGAGGAGAGAGCCAGGGGGAGGGACTTTGCAGAAACCGCAACAATGGTAACGCACAGAACTTTCCTGCTAGTGTTGCAGATTGGTTGCAGGAGTGTAGCGCTTTCCGGGGGGTGAATCCACTTTTTGGGATCTCCCTGAAAGCGCTACAACAAAGTGCTTTTTGTGGATCGGTTTCAGGAGTGTTGCAGATTGTCAACGACGTTGTGCATAACGGCAGAACTGTAGCGATTTCAATTAGTAACCATTGTGCTATTTTGGACGAATGCGGAACGGCCCACTGTGTTGGTCTCTAAGGGTTCTGCAGGGCTGCTCCACTGTAGACCAGCACAGTTCCCCCATGAATCATGCACTCTGTGAAATCTTCATGAATATTCATGACTTGAAGATTCATAATGAGGGTTCTACCAAAAGTGAAGGCTGGGGTTTCTGAATCTGATTGCACTTGCCGGTGTTTCTTTGTTCTGTTTTCCCACAAGCACTGATTATGAAAAGCAGCAGGAGCTGAGGGTGCGGATTGGTTTCAAGGCTTCCGTGTCCTGTGGGCTCAGCATTAACAGCTCTCCTTCTGTGTCAGTTGCTTCAGGTGCTGAAAGAGAAGCTATCTTTGCTGTCGGAGGACCACAGAAGCGCCCTGGCTGCTGACATGGATGAAATAATGTATACAACCGCAGGGGACATTGGCATTTATTATGACGATAGTGGTATGCATCCCTTTTGAAGCATTTGTACAAGCAGGAAATAAGCTGCCTTGTAATGGGCCAGGCTGTTGATCTCTCAAGGTCAATATTATCTGATCTAACACTGTCCATCAACAGTACTCCAAGGCTGTGGTCATTCATACCACCTACGGCCTGCTCCTTTTAATTGGAGACACCAGGCATAAAACCTGGGACTTTCGGCATGCAAACCTGATTCTCTGCCATTAATTCTCTGCCATTAATCCATGAGCCATGGCCTCTCCCCCTAAGTCTCTTAGCAGCTGTTGCAGAATATTCCCCTTGCATCTTTTCCAGTTCAAATGCTGTTACATAGGGGCATTCGGTGTGTCTTGGAATCCTGTTTGTGCTTCCTAACCTAGCTAGTATATCATCGTCATCATCTATCTTCTATACACATAAAATATGCATGATCCTTCCAATGACATGTGTCTCTGATTGGCTCTCACCAGGGAGCATCCCCCCAGTAGAGTGAGAGCCAGGCCTCAGAAGGACCAATTGCAGCCTCTTCCCACCTTTTGTGGTTAACAGCCACTCATGGGCCTCTGCTTCCCATGCCTACCCTGCCTAGCATTTCCATCAGCCCTAAATAAAGCCTCAGTATATTTTCTGAAGTGATAAAAACAGCCTATGGCAGAGATGGGTTTTAGATGTAATTCCTAATAGGATCCCAGTCATTTTGACACTCATTTGGGGAGAGACCGTGGCTTGGCAGTAGAGCTCAGGTTTTGGCAGCGTGGCTTTCTGAAGCTACACAATCATTTGAAGCAAAGAATTATCGCCATTCAGCCTTCACACCAGTGTGGCCCCAGTGTGGCGAAAGGCTTTCAGCTTTTCGCTGGTCCTGCAAGATGGAGCTCTTCCACCAGGTCTATGGTTGAGGCTAGTGTGAAGAAAAGATCTGTGCCCCCCCCCCTCCAAGGAAGGAAGGTATTCCACCATATTCTAGCAGTGGTGGCCAGTTCTCCTCTAGTCCCCAGTGGGGGAGGTGGTAGGTTGGTTTGCTGCCACATTTGTTGCTGGTTCTGTATTTTGTTAACCATTGTGTTTTAGTGGGGTTTTTAGGGGACTTCTATATTCTTCTATTTTTATCTTGTAACCCGCCACGAGTCGGCTTTGCGGAGAGTGGTGGGAAATAAATAATAACAACAATAAAAACAATAATATCTGCGTGGCAGAAAGCAACACTGAAAATGAAGTTTCAGAGCCCATTGTGTGATGTGAAAACTTGTCAAGAACACCTGGCTTTCTTTTTTTCTTTTTACAAGCAGCAAAATGTGGGTGGTTACTTTACGGAGCAGACAATGCAGTGTCATTTCTTTTTCAAAACTATGTACTGTTCTTTTCACTCTGCCCAGTCTATAATGTCAAGCTGCAGAAATCCCTTTCCTGCTGTGTCTCCAATTTCTCCTCCATCTTGCAAACAGGAAGAAAGTTTGTTAGCATCCTGATGCGTTTCTGGTACCTGACCAGCACTGACCTTCCGGATGAATCTCCAGATGGAACCAAAGTCTTCCGGGTGGTTTTTGGCGATGAAACGACCAAGGAAACTAAACGCCTCTTAACAGCGAACTATGAGTAAGCCTGTCTCTAGCATTCTGCATGGACAATCAAGATGGGTTGCTGGGTTAGTCTGTCTGTAGCAGCAGAAAAGAGTGAGGGTCCAGCAGCACTTTAAAACAGTGGTCCCCAACCCCCGGTCTTGGGACCAGTACCGGTCCGTGGATCAGTCGGTACCGGGCCGTGGCTCCTCCTCATCCTCCTCCCCGGCTGCTGTCTCGGGAGCTGCCATGCCACTCTGCTGCCAGCTCACCTTTGGTGCTCTCCAGTGGCCGCCATGGCTGGGGCTCCCCCTCGGCATGGCACTGTGCAGCTGCTGCTGGCAGCGCCCCCCAGCGGGCAGCGGGAAGTCAGGGGCGCCGGTGGGAAAGTAAGTGGAGCAGGGGCTCAGGCGGCAGCGACATCCCTCAGCAAAAGACTACCTCCCCCCGGGCCACAGTCAAATTGTCAAGCATTGACCGGTCCCCGGTGATATAAAGGTTGGGGACCACTGCTTTAAAAGACTAACACAATTTCTGGCAGGGGATAAGCTTTCTTGAGCAGTGACTCAAAAAATCTCATCCCCTGCCACAAATGTTGTGAATCTGTAAGGTGTTCCTGAATTCTGGTGGTATGGTAGAATCTAGGACCTAGCTTTTTAAGAAGAGGAGTTGGTTTATGCCCCATTTCCCCCTACCCGAAGGAATCTCAAAGCGGCTTCCAATTGCCTTCCCTTCCTCTCCCCACAACAGACGCTCTGGGAGGTATGTGGGACTGAGAGAGCTCTGACAGAAACTGCTATGTGAGAACAGCTCTAAGAGAACTGTATATTCCGTGGTCACCCAGCTGGCTGCCTGTGGAGGAGTGGGGAATCAAACCTAGCTCGCCAGGTTAGAAGCCACTGCTCCTAACTGCTACACCAAGTAGAGCGCAGGTGCTAATGCCAAGGTGGTATCTGCTAATAGAGTATTCAGATAAATAGCTTTTTGAGTGCTTGAAATCTTGCAGTGCCTTTACTTTTGATATAAGTGGTTTTATGTGATTCCAAATTATTCCAAACCAGCTCCTACATGTGTTTAGCTGCTTTGCTTTTAACTAATGATCTGATATTTTGTGTGTGCCTTCAACATTCACTCCATTTGCAGTAGTACTCATAGCTCATGTAACAATATTTAAAACTAGTAATCAAGCCCGCTGTACTAAAAATACAGCGGGTGCTAGGCCAGGGAGCCCCCGGCAGTCGCACGCAGCACGGCTGGTGGGTGCTCCGTGGCCAGCGGGTGAGCAATCAGAGGGCCCAATCAGCAGGCACTTTGCGCCTGCTGATTGGGCCCTCCGATTGCCAGTCCGGAGGAAGGGGCCAATCGGCACCCTTCCTCATCACGGACTGAGCCCGCCCTAACTCCTCCTACTCTGCCCTTGCCGAATTATTTAGTCCGCGGGCGGTTTTAAGATAATCTTACAGCCTCCACTTATATTTTTTTGTTATTGTTTTTTTAAGGTTCCGAAGAGAATTTACCCAGGGTGTGAAACCGGACTGGCTGATTACACGGATAGAACATCCGAAGCTTTTAGAATAAATTTGCCAAACACGCTGTTTCATGGACAATTATCGATATTCGGGCATATCGATCATCTCAAGATGGGAGTAATAGAGTCGGGGGCTAATTTTGTACTTTTCCAAATACATTATTATACTGCAGTGATGCATATAATAATAATAAAATGTTTCCCACCAGACTTAGGAGTAACACCAAGCACATTTATTTTTTAATTTTTTTTACACTTTATTGATAACTTTATCGATAATACATTTCCAAGTTAACAAATCTTGTAGTCTTTCAATATAACAAATTTAAACTTCCAGTAACACTTTATACAACATACTGTATAATTTTCGCACACTGAGACAAATACAACTACACAAATTCTGAACCTCCTGTTTAAATTTCAACTGAGGATTCCCAATCCAAATTAATATATGTTTTCCCAATATAATTCCAAAATGATCTCCATTGATTTTTATCATTTTCTAAGTCCCTTCCCTTAAACAATGCTGTGAGTCTTGCCATTTTTGAAAAATCCAATAGTTTAATTATCCAGTCCTCTAGCGATCGGGTCTCCTTTGTTTTTCAAACTTTTGCTACCACCATTCTGGCTGCTGTTAAGGCATAGAATAACAATACATTGAATTCTTTAGGTATTTCATCACTTATAATGCCTAGTAGAAATAGTTCTGGTTTCTTTTTGAAGTTAACTTCCAACATATATTTTATTCCATAATTTAACCATTTGGGGGCAACTCCACCACATATGAAAAAGTTACCTTCATGTATTCTACACTTCCAACATCTCTTGTCAACATCCTGTGACCATTTTGCCAATTTTGACGGAGTTAAGTACCACCTAAAGTGCATTTTATAAAAATTTTCCCCTCAAATCATAACTATCCAAAAACTTAATTTGTTTCTTCCATAAGTGTTCCCAAGTCTCCATATCTATTGGATGGCCTAGATCTTTGGCCCACTTAAGCATAACTAATTTATCACTTTCCATTTCAGTATCCCATTCTAATAGCATTTTGTAAGCCTTTGCTATAAGTTTCTCATCCTTGTCTATTATCTCTATCTCAAATCTGGATTTATTTAAAGTAAAACCCGTTGCTTTGTCTCTCTTAAAACATTCATGTACCTGGTGGTACTGAAACCATCCGTCCACTGCCTCAGACATTTCTTCCCAACTCAACATTTTGATGCCTTCTTTTGAGTTAGTCAAAATATCTCTACCCGAAGAAGTCACGGCTCTAATCCACTGATGTCTCATATTCTTTTCTGGTCTTAGGAGAAATCCAAAGTGGGGTACCCCTCTCTAACCTAACTTTATATCTGTTCCAAGTCTGAAGCAAGGCTCTTCTTACAAATTTATTCTTAAAATCTTTATGTATCCTCTCTTTATCATGCCACATGTAAGCATGCCATCCAAATCATCTATCAAAACCCTCAAGATCTAATCTGGTATCATGCAATGTCACCCAATCTTTAACCCAAACTAATTTGACAGCCTCATGATATAAATATAAATTTGGAAGAGATAGCCCACCTCTTTCCTTTAGATCTGATAAGATTCTAAAACTAATTCTTGGTCTTTTCCCTGCCCAAACAAAATTTTGAATATCCTTCTGCCATTTCAAAAAGTAATTTTTCGTAATTATAATCGGGGTAGATTGAAATAGATACATCATCCTTGGAAGCACATTCATTTTTATAACTGATATCCTTCCTAAGAAAGAGAGGTTGAGTTTATTCCATAAAGTTAGATCTTTCTTAATATCCTCCCATACTTTCTCATAATTATTACGGAATAGTGTTATATTTTTATTAGTCAACCAGATACCCAAATATTTTACCTTTTTTCACATCTCAAACCACTTATCTCCTATACATTTTCCACGTCTTTACTTCATATTTTTAATCAATAATTTTGTTTTACTTGTATTCATCTTAAATCCCGCTACCTGACCAAAGTACTTAATAACTTCTAACATCTCATTCATATTGCTTAGATGATCCTCTAAGAAAAAGACCACATTATCAGCAAATGCTCTCAGTTTATGTTCTTGCTAACCAATTTTAGTGCCCTTAATCCCTTGTTCAGATATAACTTTATTACATAATACCTCAAGAACGAATATAAAAGGCAGGGGTGAGATGGACACCCTTGCCTTGTTCCTCTCTATATACTAAATTCTTCTGATAAATCACTATTTACTATAATTCTTGCCTTTTGCTCTAGATAAATTGATCTTATACTCCTCAAAAAGTGTTCCCCCATCTGCATCTTTTCACAAACTTGCATCATAAAATACCAAGAAATATTGTCGAATGCTTTTTCAGCATCAACAAAAATTAAGGCCATCTTCTTTTCGCAATGTTTCTCATAATATTCAAGGATATCTAGTACTACTCTCATATTATCTTTAACATTTCTCTTTGGTAAGAAACCCGCCTGATATTTATGGATATACTCACCCCATTCAATCTTTGTGCCAATATACTCATGAAAATTTTGTAGTCATTATTTAAAAGAGATATAGGCCTAAAATTTGCTATTTCCTCTTGATCCACATTCCCTTTGGGTTATGAGCGTTATATCTGCCTCCTTCCGTGAATTTGGTATTTCACCAACTTTCAATACCTGGTTCATCACTTCAAGTAGAGGTTTTACCAATTCTTGTTTAAACATCTTATAGTAAACAGCTGACAAACCATCGGGTCCTGGTAATTTATTTAGTTTTTGCTTACTAATGGTTGTCTCCAACTCTTCTAAACTAATTTCACTATTTAATATTTCCCTTTGTTCTTCAGTTAAACTTATTTTTTGTTGTTCAATGTAATTCCTAATCTAATCTGTTTTGGGTTCTTCCTGTTTATAAAGATTGGACAAAAAATTTACAAACTCACTCTTAATTTTCCTTGGATCAAATATAAATTCATTCCCAAATCTAATTTTGTTAATAATTCTTCTTTACGTTTTTTCAATTTCCTGGCTAAAAATTTCCCAGGTCGGTTCGAGGTCTCAAACGTTCTTTGTTTGAGACACTCCAGATTCCACTCTAATACTTTATCCATAATTGCTTCCAATTCCTTTTTGATAATATTAATCTCTTTAACAATAGATCTAGATTTCTGTACTTGAAGTTGTTTTTCCTTATGCTGAATTAGTTCTAATAATTCTCTTCGTCTCTTTTCCCTCTTCTTTCTAATAATTGCACTTTGGTTGATGAAGAAACCCCTTATGAATGCTTTCCCAGCATCCCATGCATTGCCTATACTTGTATCATTATTCCAGTTAATTTCCATATATTCTCTAATTTTTTCTTTACCCTTTTCTATCACCTCTATATATTTTTTAATAATCTCTCATTCAATCTCCATTCCCTCTTTTTCCTTCTACCCTCTTTATAGACAATTTCTATCACTTTATGATCAGAAAGGAACCTAGGATGAAATTCCATATTAATAGCTTCTATATCAATAACTCTTTGTTGCCCAAATCATATCAATTCTGGAATTGAAGTTAAATTTGAGTAGTATCTATACTCTCTCTGTCTTGGATTTCGCTCTCTCCATATATCCTACAAACCTAATTGACTCATCTCGTAAAAGTTTTGGGGAAGTGATTCGTCCCTTTTGTCTTTTCCCTTAACTTTTTTGGTATTGTCTCTATCTAATCCGTTATCTATTACTCCATTAAAATCACCCATCAAGATCATATACTCATTGGGCAAATCTAGTAATTTCCAATTTTTTATAGAAGCACACTTTCTTGTCATTCGGTGCATATATCCCAACACAAGTTACCTTAACTCCATCAACCACAATCTCAATTGTTAAGATCCTACCTTTATTGTCACTATAAATCATTTTTGGGTTTAGTTTCTTTTTAACATAAAAAAATCTCTTTTTCTTCCCATAACAAGAAGCAAATTCAAGACCTAAATTTCTCTTTATCAACCATCTTCTATCGTTCTTATGTATATGTGTCTCCTGTAAGCAAATTAAATTGACGTTTTGTTTATACAAAAAATTGGAAGACCCTTCCACGTTTGCATTTCCCATTCAACCCATTAACATTCCATGAAAAAAAAACCCTAAGACCCATTTGTAGAAATTTAAAAAATCAAAAACGTATAAAAGTTATTAACCACCTATTTATCTAAATCTGAGTCTGGATCAAGTTCTTTCTTGTATTTTCGCCAGAAAGCTTGCTTCTTGATCTGTTCTGTAAACTTTTTTCCCCCCTCTGTAACTGAAGGATATTCCCTCTGGTAGCTCCCATCTGTATTTTATTCCTTTGTTCTTTAAGGCTGTAGACAAAAAATTGTAATCTTTTCTTTTCTTCAGAAGCCTTGCTCTTTTAAAATTTTAATACGTTTTCCCGCAACACAAAAAGGTGTTTTAAAATGCTGCTGCAGAATTTGATCTTTAATATTCCTTGTGGTAAATTGGACAAGACAATCTCTAGGAAGTTTTATGTTGTTTTGCATATACAGAGTTAACCCAAAATACTATGTCAATTTGGTCTTCCATATATTCTGCATTAACGTCTATTAATTTGGCCAGTCCATCTATCACAAATCTCCTACTATCAATATCATCCTTATGTGGTAAACCCCTAAGTCTTAGGGTACACTCTCTTTGTCTATATTCCAGCATGGCCATTTGGTCCTCAAGTTTCTCCTGTTCTTCTCTTATAGTTTCCACAGTCTGCTCATTATTATCCATTCTCCTTTTTATTTCTTTCAAATCTTCCACTATTTTTATGGTTTTTTCCAGTCCTCCTTGTTTTTTGGTTAACTCTTTTATATTCAAACTCAGTTGGTTAATTGCCTCCGTATTTATTTGCAAGATCTGCTTTATCGTTGTTAATGATTCATTTAGTTCCACGTTCATCTTGTCACTTCTTATCTGAGAGTCTTGGGAGGCTGCGTCTCCTTTACCGGCAAACGAAAACCTTCTCAGGGATGTCTGGTAATTCTGTTGGTTTTTGCCTTTATCATTTGTTTATTCACAGTCTGCTTAATCTCCAAGTGACCTTGACATATATTCCTTTAGCCGCATTTCTCTATCAGCAGATTTTATTAGGAGAAACCAATACTGTATTCCCTCTTAAAGAGGCCACACGTATTAATTTAATTTAATTTGTCCAAAGGTATCCAAATCAAGACACAAAGTCAAAAATATTTATGTTAGCTGCCACACATTCCTATGCATGGAGGATATTTTCTCAACAATCATGCTGTTTCAATGTCCTTGAATTCCTTTCTTCACCTCCCACAGCCTTAAACAAACTCAGCGGGAAGATAAAACTCCTCCCCTCCAGTGATTCTTTTACTCACACAGTTCTTATCTCTTTGCTGTATTCAGTGGTAGTTCATATTTTCACCTTTCTCTTAATTGTCCATATTAAATGAAGCTGCAAGGTTCCGGTGAGGTGATTATATCTTGTAAAGGGAACGGCCAAACTTTCAGAGCTGTGCTGCTCTTCTGTTGCTTCTTCTGAACAGCTAAGCTTACAGCAGGTACCTCCTTTTGTTCCCCTTTCTCCAGGAACAAAAGACCGGACTCAATGCCTCTGGCAAAAGAAAAAAAATTCCCTTTAGCAGCCTTGAGCTCTAGAGAGCAAGGAAGGTCGTCTCCCCTCTCCCCCATGCCAACCGGAAGTTGTTACCAAGCACATTTATTTTTGGCCTCCCCCCAAAGGCTTCTTCTTAACTATACAGTGTGAAACGTGCTGGGCTGTTCCCTTCAGAATGTGGGACAGAAGATGGCAGTTAATAATGGAACAGGTGACAATATTGAAGGCTGAGTCCAGTGGGCACCTTTAAGATCACTTTATCTGAAGTGGTCAGAATAAAACTGTCACAACTCTGGAGTGCAGTTCCAAAAATCCCTCAAGGCAGACAGACACAAAGGAGTTCCAGGCACTGGGAAATCCTAAAGCAGTTTTTATTTAGGGGAAGGCAGCATCAGGAGAGAAGCACATAGCAGAAAAACATTGTCAAAGATGAGATACAAAAGGAAACAAGGCTAGTTATGCCTTTGAATCCAACACTCCCTTTGCCCAGAATTGTGAGCGTGAATTTACTTTCCCACACAGCTTGTGTTTGATCTATCCGAGTGTGAAATTAAGACAGTTTGTCTGGCTAAGGCCAGGTGTGAAGCAACCAGCAGAATTGTTATTCAATCCTGTCAGAGACATGAGATAAGGCAGGGGTAGTCAAACTGCGGCCCTACAGATGTCCATGAACTACAATTCCAATGAGCCCCTGCCAGCGCCAAGTGAGAATTACTGTTCTCTTGGCTCTAATTGGTCCTTCCTGGCAACCTATATGAGGTTGGCGACTTCTGTTGCAATGTAACTGAAGGTGTGTGTATGCAAAAGCTTATTCTCAGAAGAAAACTGCTGGTCTTGAAGGTGTCACTGGACTTTGTTAGACTGGGGAAAAGTTTACAGTAATACAAGTGGCCACCAGAGGTCAGTGTATACCCATACCGACAACTGAAACTACTATTAAAGATAAAATGTGATTGTATAAATATTGGCTTGGACAACGATAAATTGAAAATTGGAGAACGTTTCCTTAGAGGAAATGCTAGTGTTCCTGGAGCTTTTCAGTTTAGAAATAAAAAGGGTGGAGGACATAATAGAGATCTGTACAATTATTGGTTGGAAAAAGTGGGTAGAGGAAAAGTTTTTCTTCTACAATTCTTCAGTGTAGAAGCACTTGAAGAAGAGCAGAGCTGGATTTTTGTACCCCTTTTATTACCCAAAGGAGTCTCAAAACAGCTGACAATTGCCCTCCCTTTCCCAACAACAAACACCCTGTGGGGTAGATGAGGCTGAGAGCTCTGAGAGAACTGTGACTGGCCCAAGATCTCCCAGCTGGCTGCATGCGGAAAAAGGTGTCACGGTGTCCACAGGGACCATGTTGCAGATTTCCGGATTTGCCAGATGACCTCTGATTGCATTAGGATTGGCTAAGTTGAGACATCCACAGGGTAAATGGAACTCTATCCACCATCTTCTGATCCAGCAAGAAGAACCTAGCTTCTGATATTCATGAAAGAATGATTAATGAGGGCTAGAAATAAGACCAGGATCCTCATACAGCCTGAGAAGCAAAAAACCCAGTTCTGTGCCTTACTTGAAAACACTCTCAGAAATGTCGCATTCAGTTTGGTGTAGTGGTTAGGAGTGTGGACTTCTTATCTGGTGAGCCGGGTTCAACTCTGCGCTCCCCCACATGCAGACAGCTGGGTGACCTTGGACTCACCACAGCACTAATAAAGCTGACCAAGCAGAAATATCAGGGCTCTCTCAGCCTCACCGGGTGTCTGTTGTGAGGAGAGGAAAGGAGAGGCGACTATAAGCCGCTTTGAGACTCCTTCGGGTAGAGAAAAGCAGCATATAAGGACCAACTCTTCTTCTTCTTCAGTGATATCAGGGCTCTCTCAGCCTCACCTCCCTCACAGGGTGTCTGTTGTGGGGAGAGGAAAGGGAAGGCGAATGTAAGCCGCTTTGAGACTCCTTCGGGTAGAGAAAAGCAGCATATAAGAACCAACTCTTCTTCTACATTCTAGACCAAAAAGTTCTCCTTGGGTCACTTAAACAACTATCTGGACAGTCACTTGACATTGATACTAGACACAGGAAATGTAAAAGCAGACTGAGGCAGTGCATGCCAAAATGGGATTGTGAATTGCATTAAACCGCTTATCGTGGAGTGGAAAACCCACAGATGATAGCGGTTTTCAGCCATGCCAGTTCAAAATCCCAAACCAAATCCAAACGACCCTCTACGTCAAACCCTTTTTAAAGTTCAACCAAAATGATACAAAACAGTGTGTGAACTTTCACATTTTCCAGACCTCTTCAGCAGGCTGCGTGTTACAAAATAAAAAATCTTTCCAAGAAATTAATATGTCATTTGAAAAGCGGGGGGAAGTGCATTTCCTCAGAGGTGCATTTTGGAATATTCCAGAATGATGTGTGGTAGTCTTAAATATAACAAAATGAAAGTCAAGTGGCACCTGAAAAGAGTAATGATATTTATTCCAGTAGAAACTTTGGTCAGAGCTCACTTCTTTAGATACAATAGGAAAAGGAAGGGTAAATGTACACATTTTTTTCTCCTATTGTATTCTGCAACACACACACCTACATCACTGGAGTCTTCAGTGTAAACATCAGTGATCAGACAAAAGTAGTTTAAGTCTTCCAATCTGGAATCAGTGCCTCTCTTCCTAGAGGATTTGGTGGGAGAGGAAAGTGTCGTCTTGTCACAGCTGACTTATCCGGACCCTGTAGGGCAGGGATTCCCAAACAGAGGTCCACAGACCCTCTAGGGGTCAGCGGAAGCCCAGGGGGGATCTGCGGCCCTTCCCCTCCTGCCTTAATGAATTTGGCCACAACCTAGGAAACTGGCCACTTTCATTGCTCCCACCCTTCCTGAGCGTGAGTGAGTTCTCTCATGGTTTGTGCACCTGGGAGTGGGTGAAGTCTGCTTACCTACTCCCACCTTAAACCACCTCCTGTCTCTCCCACCCAGTCCTCCTTGAGCCTGCCTGTTAACGTGGGTGGACTGGCAGGGAGGCATGGGCAGCTGACAACATCTCTGGGGCTCCTTGAAGCCTGAAGCATTATTTCAGGGGCTCCTTCACGGTAGAAAGGTTGAAAAAGGCTGTCGTAGAGTTTACAAGGCAAGAGATGTTCAGAGGTGATTTGCTGTTCCCTTCCCCAGTGTCATAACCCATGTATTCCTCGAAGGTTTCCTATCCAAATATTAGCCAAGGCTAAATTTGAAGAGATTGGGCTAGCCTGGGCAGGTTTGCCCTCTCATTAAATGTCCTGAATTCTGTGAGTATTATGGAGTGAGATGCAGTTTATCTAGTTTTAATAATATTGAAGAGTGTTAGGAACTGATCTTGGTTGGTATTTGCTAGTTAGGAAGTAGCCATTAAGAAATAATAGACAGAGCTGTCAAGTTTCCACAGGGCCTGTAAAACAGTGCCCTTTCACCAGGCCTGTGGTTGAGGCCAAGGCGGTTTTGATTACATCAGGCCTCCCTCCTTTTTTCTCCCTCCCACCCCCATTGTAAGAAATAGCATCAATGGTGATGCTCTAGGAATTTTCCCAATCACCATTTTGAATACCATAGAGATTGGAGGAATTCCTAGAGCATCACCTTGGAATGCTATCTCATCCTCCAGCCCTTTGTCCAGAAGTGCTGTCACATCCATGATGCCCTAGGATTTTCCCCAGTATTTATGGTCTGTACCATACAGAAAAATTCCTAAGGTGTCACCTGGAAGTGAGTCACATCCCCTGAAATTCTATCCTCAGAAAATTTCCTAGCATTGCTGATGTGGGACTGGCAATCCTACCTCATAAATCTACAGAAATTTGCCAAGCCAGTGTTGGCTGCCAACTGCGTGACCTTGGAGACATCACAGTTCTCTCAAACTCACCTAACTCACAGAGTTTTTGGCAAAACATCAGACCATTACTCACATGTCACAAGCCTGAAGAAGAAGAAGAGTTGGTGGAGAGGCTGAGGGAGCCCTGATATTCCTGCTCGGTCAGAACAGCTTTATCAGTGCTGTGGCGAGCCCAAGGTCACCCACCTGGCTGCATGTGGGGGAGGAGCGGGGAATCCAACCTGGCTCACCAGATTAGAAGTCAGTGCTCCTAACTACTGCACCAACCTGGCTCTCTACTACACCAAGTATGTAACAAGGAGGCCTAGGCCTTTCTCTTTTTCCTTGTCCCACCCCACCCCCTTCCTTGTCCCACCCCACCCCCTCTGCTTGTCAGGAGGCAATGACACAGCAGGGTCAAGATCCTATGACTTCAAAAGTAGGGCTCTGACCTCTAGCAAAAAAGAATGTATGGCAGCCATCCAGAGGCTCATAGGCCCATTTGAATTCCCCCCCCCCAGATGACAGCTACACTGAAATACAATTGTTCCAGTAGGAACATGTGCAAGTGATTATCATCAAGACATCTTTCCAAGCTTATTGTTCCATAATTTCTTTTTATAAAGAGCCTCCTTAACTATTCAAAATTCAATTCCATAATATTTCAAATAAATTGTTGCCTAAACAAAAAAGAAATCCAACTCTTCCGGTGGTTTTTCTTTCTTCTCCACCAAAGATAATGTGGCATAATTTGGATAATGCCACACATATGCGCACACCACATTCATCCATATGCTTAAAAGTTATGATGTGTGAAAACTTCTGCGGGAGATTGTTACTGGGATTTCACACACACGTGCACGCGCACACCCACACCCACACCCGTGCTCAAAATTCCTTAGTCGTCTTGAGAGGCTTCTCCAAACTCACTTACATTTTTCTCAGGGGAAAATTGTTACCATTCAAGAACGCATGGAATTCTTTATAATCATTCTAGTCCTATAAAAATAAAGTGACCAGATTTTTTACATTGGTAAAGCGGGACACCACTGATCGGGGAGGGGGGGGGTCTTGATTAAAAATCTGGTCTATATAGAGCAACAAAAAGTTTCATAGAATGCATAGAACGCAAAAATAGTATTGTAATATATTTTTTTAATTTCAACATAAGTACAATTTGCCAGGTACCCCCAAACGTCCCTCCAAAAGTGGGACAATCTGGTCACCTTAATAAAAACCATTTCAATTCCTTTGAAAACCATTACATGCTTCACTTGAATCCAAAGTTATCTCAGATTCCATGGTACATGAAAATTTTCATGTAAATCTGTTTAAAAGCAAATGACCTTTGTTGATTCCTGCTACTTCATGAGAGGCCTGTTCAAGCTGAGGATCAGGGTGGAAGGGCTGTTGGATGCACATGTTCAAGTACCAGTCGTTTCGTTTGCTTTTCTCAAACATGAGCTGTAACGAAGATCGCAACTGCATGGAGATCTCATGATCGACTATGAAACAACAAGAGGGGGGATGAACTATTAGGAATTCTGCCCTCAACTGAGTGCCAGCTCAACATCGATGAAATGAGGGACTTGGAACCCAGGGTCACCAGGCTCCTGATCTCCAGATGACCAAGGTCTCCCCTGGAGAAATTATTTGTTTTCAAGTGTGGACTCGATGGCATTATCCCCCCCCATCCCCAAAAAGTTCACTGCCCAGGCTTCCCTACTGAATCTCCTGGAATTTCCCAACCCAGACCTAGGCCTGAACCTCTGCTGCAAAATTGCCCTGCTTCATATTTGGGTTTCCAATATCTAGGCAGGAGATGTATTAGATCTTAAGACTAAAAAGATTAGTCCCAATGGTGCAAATAGGAGGAGGGCGGAGTCACCCTTGTTGAGCTCAGCCCTCCCCAGGCTACGCCCCTATATCTCTAGGAATTTATCAACCTGGCGTTTATTTATTTCTCGTCAAATTTCTAGAGTGTTCCTTTTGACAGCTTTTGACATTTGGTTGTTAGTGAGAGAGAGAGAGAGAGAGCAACTGACTGAGACTCTTTCTGTTAATGTTCAGGTTTATCTGTTTTATAATCACTATGTCTATATTGTGAATATAAAACAAATCACCGTAATAACCAGATTGTTAACTTTACATGAACAAAGGGAAAAGAAATCGTAGATTGGAAGCCTAGATTTTTTACCTCAGATAACAGGTTACTGTTAAAGATTGTGTTTGACTGTTCTCTAGTAAACCTATTCAGTCTTACTACAGAAGATGATATACCTCATATGAAATAAGAAGAAAATAACTAAGAAACTGTTATTGTTACCTGGCAGCTTTTATATATAGTTTTTTCACTCCACTGAACAAGCTCTGACTGGGAGATTAGTGTAAATTGACCAGCTTCCACAAAAAGATTTCATCATATTTTTTGATAGAAATCAAAATCCCAGTATTACCCTCAATATTTTCACCATTAAATCCAACAGGGATAACACTAAGATTGAGAGCTACGACATATTTAAAAGGAACAGAAAAATAAAGAAGGGGGAGGAGTAGCATCATATGTTAAGAATATATATACTTGTGAGGAAATACATGCGTCTGAGCATGAGAGTTCAGCTGAGAATCTTTGGGTAAAAATATAAGGAGCAGGTAATATTTGGGGCCAAGGGACCAAGCCCTATGAAGATAGGTTGAGGGACTTGGGAATGTTCAGCCTGGAGAAAAGGAGGTTGAGAGGGGACATGATAGCCCTCTTTAAGTATTTGAAAGGTTGTCATTTGGAGGAGGGCAGGAAGCTGTTCCCATTGGCTGCAGAGGAGAGGACACGCAGTAATGGGTTTAAACTACAAGTACAACGATATAGGCTAGATATCAGGGGGAAAAATTTCACAGAGTAGTTCAGCAGTGGGATAGGCTGCCTAAGGAGGTGGTGAGCTCCCCCTCACTGGCAGTCTTCAAGCAAAGGTTGGATACACACTTTTCTTGGATGCTTTAGGATGCTTAGGGCTGATCCTGCGTTGAGCAGGGGGTTGGACTAGATGGCCTGTATGGAGCCTTCCAACTCTATGATTCTATGATTCTAAGGAAGTTCTTACATGCCACTTTTCTCTACCAGAAGTCTCAAAGTGATTTACAATCACCTTCCCTTTCCTCTCTACACAAAAGACAGCTTGTGAGGTAGGTGAGGCTGAGAGAGCTCTGACAGGACTGCTCAGTCAGAACAGGACTTATTAAGGCTGTGACAAGCCCAAGGTCACCCATCTGGCTGCATTTGGGGGAGTGTGAAATCAAACATGGCTCACCGGATTAGAAGCCACCGCACCTAACACCATGCTGGCTCCCTGGATATCCCCAGAGGTTGTGAAAAAGTAGTCCATGCTTATAAGAATGCAGCTAAGCAGTCAGATAGACTGTTCTATATTTTCTGGACTTCCCCCCCCTGCATGTAACAGCGCAAATAGGTGCCTAAAATATGGGATTTTTGTAGACACCATTGATCATTAAATGTTTTTTGCAAATGTCCAGAAACTTACAAATATACCTCTCTATACCACTCTCTATACTGCCACCACCACCACCCTTTGGTCCCCCTCATCAAAGTTCTGACTGTTTTGGTTCCTGCACAAAACATCTAATTCATGAGTTGTCCTTACCGGAATTTAATTATGGAAGGAATGTGCAACTTCCAGGCATTTTGGATTCCACCTGATGTTTAAAAAAGGCAAAGCTCACAGATATTTGATTTAAACTTGTCCAGTAGAAACAGATCACAGCACACATCGTTTTTCAGTCTGGGAAAATTTGGAATAAATATTGGTTCATTGATGTCATTACTAAAGAGATGCGCCCATCGCTCTGTATCCAGGTGCTACCGCTTTAGATACTTTGCTCGTCTCGGTGGGGGGGAAAATTGGGGCGGTGCATTGATAAGGGACTTGGTGGCTGAGGGGGACCTGGTAACCCTATTACAGTTTGAGTACAAATGGACAATTACCAAAATAAAACAAGTATAACTGCTTTCTTATTCCCTCATTATATTTCTTGGTGAAAGTGCACCATATTCTGAAATGTCATCTTCTAAATGGTGGGTGTGTGGAACGAGGGTTTGCTGACAGCTGTCCAGGGTAATTCGGACAGATGAAATAAAAAGGATGGCCCTAAAGAATGGGTGATATGACAGGCAGCTTTTCACTAAGATATTATATGTAAATAATAATAATAATAATAATCACAAAACGCTGTAAATGGACTTCTTGTGCCAACTTCTCATTCTGACGAAGTGGGGACACAACTGAAGTAGGCCCACCCACATATATTCTATTCAGCTATCGGTGACTTTAGTAACTGAATGGAATTCAGGAAAATACAACCCTCTCTTTTTAAGAAAGAAAATAAATTGTACATGGCTGCGCTTCAAGCAGCATTTTGAAGCCAGCAATAACAAACTGCAAAAGAAAAATGTGTCTCCGAATCCAACGAAGGCATCTAATGTTCCCTCATCTAGATTTGGACGACAGCCTCCAAAATACATAAAACAGATTTTTCTACATAGTTACTCCATAGTTACCAACTAAAGAACAGAATGAAGTTGTAAATGTAGGGGTTACCAACCTCCAGGTGGGACCTCCAGAGGATGGGGGTTTGTTCAGCTAGAGAAAATGGCTACTTGGGGGGGGGAGTCTATGGCATATCCTTGCAGAGCTATCTCCCTCACCAAGCCCTGCTGTACCCAGGCTCCGCGCTGGAGATGGAGATCGCGCTACTTTGCAACGTTGGTTATACACACGTCCTTGGCATGTGGCTTGCTGCTTGCTCTCCTCCCGCTAGCGCTAGATGGTTGCGGGAATCCACTTTTTGGGATTCCCAACTATCACTTTAAAATGGAGGATTTAGCTGCCGGTTTGCTGCTGGGATGCTGGATGCAGAAGATGTCATGTAAAATGTAGAAAAAAACCCGTCTGCATACGGTTAGTATTTCACATTCTTACTCAGGTGCAGAATGGCCCTCAGTTTTCTCTTTCTGCAGTATATTTGCCCAAGGATGTTTGCAGTGCAAAATGTCCTATAGTTAGCAGCCTTGCTTGGGTTCTTGCAAACTGAGTCCCGTGGCTTCTTTAATGGCATCAATCCATCTCTTCTTGGGTCTTCCTCATTTCCTAGCATTATTATCTTTCCAGACCTTTCCCACAGAAGACAAATTCCGTGTTCTGCTTGATGTTGGCACTGGCCCAGGGCCATCCCACACCTGGTCTGACTCACACCCTCAGTTGCCCTGGGGCAAGGGGATATGGATAAATCAGGGTTCCTTTTTTGCCCTATGTCAGGCCAGGGTCATCCAGAAGGAAAGAGTCAGGCTGTCCAGGCCCAGCTCCCCCTCACCCTTGCCTGATATATGGTGTCCCGGAAGGAACAAAAAATTACCCAGGCGGTTCCACCATACTGGACAGCATGGTGGAGCTGCCTGGGGCATTTTGTTTTGTTTAGGAATGTGGTATTGCATCCCAACACAATACAGTGTTCTTAGAGCGGGGGGAAAGGCCCCCACCACCCCGCAGCATGGCAGAACCTCTCCATCCTGGCTCCCGTGTGGGAGCGCAAATCTGGGGCGGATGAGATGCAACAGGCAAAATGCTCCTCCATGCGGGAGCGGGAAAGACCAGGAGGCAGCCTGGCATGAGCCTCCCATGAGGTAAAGGTGCCAGCAAATTTTCTCATGATGAGATCAAGGTAAATTTTAGCTTTTAGGGAGAGTTCAGTTGAATAAAACAAGCATTGAACAAATCAATAAACCAATAAATACTGAGATCATGTAAAAAAATACACAAGAAATCTAGCAACAACTTCCAAACAACTCACATCATTTGAAAGCAAGTTTCAGAATAATATAATTAGTAGAACACTGAATGTCAGAGTTGACAAGAGATCCCAATATACCTTGCCTAGCTTCAGCAAACAAAGGACAAGGTAACAGCACAAGACTCATTTCTTTCATTCCAAGGAATACCTTTAAGCCTTCCTGTGTATTTGGCTGTTGGATGTAGAATCCTAGAGCTGGAAGGGCCACACAGGCCATCTAGTCCCACCCCCTGCTCAATGCAGGATCAGCCTCAAGCATCCAGGATAAGTATCTGTCCAGCCGCTGCTTGAAGACTGCCAGTGAATTACATCTTGCCGAAAGAATTAAACGTCTGTGTTTAGGTTTGTTTGTTGTTGTTGTTTTTTGGGAGGGGGGATAACCAAATAATTTGCAACTGTAAAAGTGGTTGTAGGATTATAGCCATAATACAAAAGAGAACTCTTAAGTATGAATCAGTAAGCAACCCAGACCAATCATGCAGCAAAATGGCTTATTCTATAATTTTCAGTAGATGATCTGAGCAGTAATGAAACAGCTTATGATCTAACAGAAATCCCAGCTCAAATAATTTGTCAAAGAAGTTATTTGTACTTGATGATTAACATTTATCTGACCTCATTAGATCTAGAAGAAGAGTTGGTTCTTATATGTCTCTTTTCCCAACGTGAAGGAGGCTCAAAGCGACTTACGGTCGCCTTCCCATTCCTCTGCCTACAACAGACACCCTATGGGGTGCGTGAGGCTGAGAGAGCCCTGATATCACTGCTCGGTCAGAACAGTTTTATCAGTGCTGTGGCGAGCCCAAGGTCACCCAGCTGGTTGCATGTGGGGGAGCGCAGAATCGAACCTGGCATGCCAGATTAGAAGTCCGCACTCCTAACCACTACACCAAACTGGCTCATCTAGATGACTCAGGGGTTCTAATAAAAATATTGTTAATCACATCTTAATGGCATATTCCCATATGATTGATTGCACAGTCCAATTTCTAATCTAATTACTAAATTGGAGACACAACTGGGAATTCCCAAGATGTTGTGGAAGAAGATCTTTGGCAGCCTCTCAAGATCTTTAACTATTTCATGTTGCCATTATGGGTTTCAGGTAGTGCATGATCCCATGTTTTCTCTGACTGTGCACCTTTGCTATAGTAATTAGCTGTTATCTCTAATAATTTTTATACTAAATCACAGTTTTCTTGATCTGCTCCCTCTTTTAGCTCTTCATCTGTCAGATCAAATATGAAAAAAGTGAAAACCAGATCCTCAGAAACTCTAGAATCCAACATCAAATCACATTTCAAAGTCAGGTCCACAGACAGAACCATAAGAAACATGGGGTTAACCAGAACCATTACCTTCCTATGGGCCCCTGAGCCTCCCTCCCATGAACATCACCATCTGAATCATCCATCCACAGGGCCGTCGGTATGTAGCAGTTGTTACTGTTCATTACTGTTCCATTGTTCTGCTATATTATTGTTTATTGATATCTACTGTTTACTATTACTGTTATTTATAGCCACTGTTTTTCTGTATTGTTCCTGTTCCATTAAACCGTCCTGAGCTTCAGGAGGTAGGTAGGTAGGTAGGTAATGTATTCTGATACATCCTCAGTTCTTCTGTAATATTTGTTTAATACTAATATAATTATATAACAGAATGGGAATCTACATTATTGTTGGCTGAGTTTCAATATGCAGAGAGAATAGAGTGCCAGGCTGCTTAAAGAATAAAACAACTTTTGTTCATTAGAGAAACAACTGTGTATAGAAAGAGAGAGATAGAGATCTACAGTTTCACTTAACTGTTGTGTAACAACTGTTCAGAAGGCAAGCAGGGAGGAAGCATGCTCAGAAAGCAGGACGTCTCCTGCTGAGCCAGTCAGAACACTGGAGATAATTTGAAAATCATCAGGAAGTTCCTATCCTCTCTATGCTAAATATACCTCTCCTCCAATGCCCCCTGCAGGACACCCTTTATATTCTGCTGACATGCACACTGCAGGTCTTGCATATTCCAACTATTGTAAGACAACACTATGGAATGCAAAACTAGAACAAGAATAGTACAGGACTGTAATGTATCCGGGTGTTAAAGAGTTAATTTTTCTGTGTGTTAGTGTTCCCATGCATGGGATGTTTGGGCGGGAGAACAGGGTCTAAAAGGAGCAGGCATTCTGTGCTCCTTGCTTTTCTCAACATGTGGTTGTTGGCGTTGATTAAAGTGCTTCCTAGTCTGTGTCTCACCTTAGTCTTCAAATAGTTCAAGGACAAAGCATAAGTACCTATAAAACTGGAATACTATAACGCAGCTATACATAACTGGAGAAGTAGTATTAATACAGGTAGAGGTGTGTCCCAAATCCTGTGGAAGGAAATAATTGGTACACAACAACCGAAAGCTTGTTCAATGGCTTTTTAAAGACTATTCTGATATAGATAAATATGGATATAGCATAAAAGCAGACAGGGCTACTTTTTAATCCTTTGTCAAAATGCTAATTTTGTTTATTGATCAATGAGCCATTTATTTGTTTGTTTATTTGGATTTTTATACTGCCCTTCCATACAGCTCTGGGCAGTCTGCATAAAACGTCATGAAGTAATGACATGGAATATCATAACAAATATAACAATCATAATTAAAAGATGGAAGTGATTTAACAATCCATTAACAGGAGAGTCTCAGTTTACACTTCTTCAAGAGACACACACTGCAAAGTCGAAAGGGAAAAAATTAGAACATTTCTGTCGAGGCCGAGTTGTTACAGGAAGGTGTATCTTATCACCACAAGGAACAGCGACAGCTGCCCCAGAGCTATGGAATGACGTCCGGCCCTCCCACTTATTCCTATTGGCTCTGGAAGCTGCCATCAAACGCGCCTTCCTGTTGATTATGATATTTGAAAACCTTTGGTGAATAACCTGGTGTGGTAGATAGAGCATGTCCAGAGCAGGGGTGTTCAGGCTGCAGAGCGATGTTTCTCCAGCGTCCTCACTAATCAACAGACGCCGTCTCTCTCTGGAAATGAAGGAGAGCCAGTCAGGAGGCTGGTTCTGGCATCCGTCCGATTCTCTTGGGCAAGCCGATGTGCTTCTGTAGTTCCAGCTATTTGCTTCTTGCTTTTAGACTGCTGACCTTGCTTCACCCTGCATTTGAGGCAGCTTTCTCAAATAGGTCAATACCAATATAACCATCGAAAACAGTCACACTGCCGTAGAGGAAACAGCCCCATCAACGTTTCCATCGCAAGCGCCCAGCTCCCTTCTCACCCCCCCCCCAGATCTTTCCCTTTTTATTTAAATGGTCATAGACCAGAACAACCGTAAATACTAAAACACGAAGCATAGAAACAGATAAAAAGGGGATAAAGGGGAAGACAAAACCATTCTTCGTGGGACAGGATAAACGAGAGCAAATCTCTCTATTGTCAAAACCCCGTGGGATTTGCCATGTCTAATGCGATCTGTTTTGATTTGATTCCTCGCCCCTACGGTGGGTACCGTGTGGCAATGTTCCAACCCCTTTTGTTTACAGTAAGCCAGCAGCCATTTTGGCCGGGGGGGCCCCTACATCCCACACCTTTTGTAATCCATGCTTCCTCGGGCCAGCCTGGTACCTGGGCTAGCCCTACCACCTTCTGATAAATGACAAATCTCCACTTTTGCCATTCTGACTATTAGGTCTGCAGGTTGAGTGAACACAGACTCCAATTCTTCAGAACAGCCGATTTTATTTAGCAACTCCAGCAACAACCTCCAAATACTGAACAGAGAAAAACAGGCAAATTCATGCACTTTTATACCTTTCAGGCAGCCAGCTGCTGCCTCTGATTGGCCCTAAGCAGAGCAATCCGACGGGCCCTAAACGGAGCAATTGGATTGGCTCTAAGCAGAGCCTCTTGTGGCGCAGAGTGCTAAGCGGCAGAAATGCTGTCTGAAGCTGTCTGCCCATGAGGCTGGGAGTTCGATCCCAGCAGCCGGCTCAAGGTTGAGTCAGCCTTCCATCCTTCCGAGGTCGGTAAAATGAGTACCCAGCTTGCTGGGGGGTAAACGGTCATGACTGGGGAAGGCACTGGCAAACCACCCCGTATTGAGTCTGCCATGAAAACGCTGGAGGGCGTCTTCCAAGGGTCAGACATGACTCAGTGCTTGCACAGGGGATGCCCTTACCTTTACTAAGCAGAGCAATCTGGTTGGACCTTAACAGGTTCCTTTGATTGGTTAGTTCCTTGGCTGGCAGAAGCTCTCATTTGCATCAGTGGCCAAATGCCCACAGACATAACACTGACCATCTGCTTCTCAAGGCAAAGCATTACCTTGTGTGTGTGTGGGGGGGGGGGGGGAGGTTGACGATCCAATAGCAATATAGGGCCAGAACTGAGGGTCCCTCCTTAGTTCAAGCAGAAAGTGTGTTTGTTGCGACTTCAAGGCTACCCAATAAAGAAGTCCACTGGGGAGGCAGGTTGACATAACCATATGTAGTTTTTTAAAAAAATAAGATATAAGATATAAAAATAAGATATATTTAAAAATATAGGTGCTGGTATCAGGTTGCAGTGACCTACTCAATTCTTTCAAACCACCAAAGCCAAAGGAGGTGATGAGATGCAAAGTCATTTCCAGTCCAAAGTTCAGGATTTCCAGAGGTCAGGCAAGCACAGTAGTCCAGTCCAAGAAGTCAAGTGGGCAAGGAACAGCCACCATTTTAGGCTCAGCTCTCTCAGTCTCCTGATGTGTGGGTATGCAGTCTGTTTGCAGGATAGCCATAGAGATTTGCAATGTATTGCTTTTGTAGCTACTCTTTTAGCTTTTGCATTCTGCTTCAGTAAGGAGACTGAAGCACAGGAAAATTATATGTATTTGTAAATAATCTTTCCAGTGAAGAT
The DNA here is from genome assembly GCF_049243985.1 of Paroedura picta. Lineage (NCBI taxonomy): Eukaryota > Metazoa > Chordata > Lepidosauria > Squamata > Gekkonidae > Paroedura > Paroedura picta. The sequence continues at coordinate 20,501,802 of NC_135370.1, read as the reverse complement.
TACTCTCTTTTAAACCTCAAAGCTCTGTGAGTCTGGGTCTATGCCTCATTAACTAAGATAACTAGTAACTGCATATTTTCAAATGCTCTTACTCTGCAGCTCTATTTTCTGGACAGACTGAGGGCCAAGCAAAGTCCAAGAGTCCCAACGCCAACTGAACACACTGAATTTTTAAGAGCCTGCTCATTGGCCGTGTAAATAGCAGACTAGCTATTCAGGATAAAGGGCTGGATCCAACCAGCTTTTTCCACTGGGGAAGAAGGGAGGGAGGGGTCTTCTTTGTCAAAAAAGCTATACTTGGCATAATGGGATGAGCAGGGACAAAGCCTTGTAAAACTCATGCAGTCATTTAAAAAAGGGAATTAAATGAGCTTGATTGACCATTTGAGCTGACCAAAAGAACTGAATTCCTATTGTCTCCAGATTACTTACTTTCTTTACTTCATAAAATCATAGAGTTGGAAGGGACCTCCTGGGTCATGCAGGACACTCACAACCCTATCGCTCATCCACTGTGACCTGCCACCCCCTTGAGCCTTCACAGAATCAGCCTCTCCGTCAGATGGCTATCCAGCCTCTGTTTAAAGATTTCCAAAGATGGAGAACCCACCACCTCCCGAGGAAGCCTGTTCTACTGAGAAACCGCAACAGCAGGCTAAACAGCCCAGACTAGCCTGAGCTGGGAAATTAAGAAGGGCCAGCCATGGTCAGTACTTGGGGCCATTTCGCATGGCTTCAAAGTAGCACAATGGTTGCTATTTGGAAACGCTACTAATTTGCCATAACCCACGACGTCGTAGACAATCTGCAACAATCCTGAAACCAATCAGCAAAAAGCGCTTCGTTGTGGCGCTTTCAGGGGAATCCAGAAAAGTGGATTCACCCTCCGGATAGCGATACACTCCTGCAACCAATCTGCAACAGTAGCGCTAAAGACCTGTGCGTTACCATTGTTGCTGGTTCTTCAAAGTCCCTCCCCCTGGCTCTCTCCTCCAAACTTCCGGCGAAGCGATCGCCATTTTTTTTTTCTCCGAGCGAGCGGGGATAAACGCACCGGCGAGGCTCTTTCTGTTTAGAGGCTTCCCTGGCTTCAGTCCTTCACCTTTAGTCACTAAGCACAAACCACTGAAAAGCCCGTTTGCTGAAATAAAGTCCCTTTATTTTTTACAAATAAATTCAGCCGAAAATCGGGACCGTGAGAGGGGGGGGGGATTTTTTTTTTATCACTCGAGACAGCGTGCAAACGATCATACAATCAAACGACAGCTCACATTAGGCAGCTGGATGGGTCTCTCCGTAGCAACGAATCTACCTAGATTCGTTGCTATGGGTCTGTTTTTTTTTTTTTTAAACCTTTCTTAAAGGGAAAGGGGCTGTTTGGGAGCATGCTAACGGCTGCCCATTGGCTGCTTGACGGCCAGGGGCGGGACGAGCTTGGCAATAGCGCTTCCTTTCTAGCGATTTCTGCCGAGACCGGAAGCCTGTGGGAAACGCTAAAAAACGCAACTGATTCCACTACAAAGGCAGGTATGCATAACGACGAATTCCACTATTTTAAATGGCGATTTTTCATTACGCAAACAATTTGCAACAAAGATCCCTGTGCGAAAAGGCCCTTGGATGGGAGACCACCAAGGAAGTCTAATGTTGCTATGCAAAGGCAGGAACTGGCAAACCACCTCTGAACATCTCTTGCCTTGAAAATCCCATAAAGGGACACCATGAGTCAATGGTGACTTGATGGCATTTCATGAGTTATCTCTTCGACCCAGGGAACCAGCACATTGTAGTGGTTAAGAGCAGTGACTGGAGAGCTGGGTTTGATTCCACACTGCTCATTCCCATCCAGACAGCTATGTGACCTTGGGCTAGTCACAGCCCTGTTATAGGAGTTCTGGCTGAACAGTTTTGTCAGGACTCTCTCAGCCTCACCTACCTCACAGGGTGTTTGTTGTGGTGAGAGGAAGGGAAGGTGTTTGTAAACTACTTTGAGAGTCCTTTGGGTAGTGAAAAGCAGGGTATGAAAAACAACTCTTCTTCATTGTCCTGTCAGTTGGCTAACAAAGGCCTAGGGGGCTATGAGGTCTAGAAGATGGCACAGGAGGGGGATTAACCTACCACACACACCAACCTCAGCAACTAGAGATCCAGTTATGCGTCTTCTGGAATCTCATTTAGTTTGCTGTATTGGTTAGGAGCACCGACATCTAATTTGGTGATCTGGGTTTGATTCCCCGCTCACCCACATGCAGCCAGCTGGGGTGACCTTGGGATCAACACAGCACTGATAAAGCTGTTCTGACCGATTAATAATATCAGGGCTCTCTCAGACTCACCTCCCTCACAGGGTCTCTGTTGTGGGGAGAGGAAAGGGAAGGCGACTGTAAGCCGCTTGTAGAGAAAACTGCATATAAGAAACAACTCTTCTTCTTCTTCTTCTTCTTCTTCTTCTTCTTCTTCTTCTTCTTCTTCTTCTTCTTCTTATTCTTCTTCTTCTTCTTGTCTCAGATTTAGTCCTGAATGTAACCTAACACCTGAGACATGTTTTTCCTGGCTTTTGCTACTTCCTTGCTGTTGACATTGGCTATGAGGATATATCCTGATTTCTTCATGGACCTGTCTTGAGAAGCCCCATTCGGCATGTCTGAGACATCTGGGCTCCCCTCACACCAAACAGAACGTACTAACAGAAGTTGTTTTACATTTATCAGGAACAAACAGTTCTGGGAAGCAAACATCTCACATGCTAAACAGAGCTGGATGATAGGTGTTAGTCTACATGGATGCTTCCTGTGTTCATAACCGGTGGAAATTAATGGCATTTGCTTCATATGTTGTATATAAATCTCATTAAAAATAATAACCTTTTGAGAGAAGAATAGGAAATCATCCACCAGACATCGTTACCGGTCTTAGCAGGTGTCCTAAAAACAAACATGAATGAGACTAAAGGAATATTTTTGCAACCCCCCAAAATTATTTCGACAGCTTGTCCTATTTGCTCACTAGGTTGGGAAGTCCTCTGCACTTTGTCTGGAATGTTTCTACCTATTGCCAACTGTAACATTTTCGTCTGAAGAAAGTTTTGGAATGATCCACTGAAGGAAATGTGGAAAGCTAGAACGGACAATCTGTTTGGATTTTGCCTTCAGGCCTTAAACTGGAATGAATTGGCCATTAACATTCAGGTTTTTTGGTTTTGGTGCCAATGAAATTGCTTTCTATGTTCATCGCTCCATGGGAAATGACAATCAAAACATTCGTGTTAGCCCCTTCTTTTAACAGAGACCTGGGAAGTATTATACTGCGTGTGGGTGGATGTATTTGGGCTTCAGCACTCTGTAAAATGCATTACAAGACTCTTTAGTTCCACAAGGCAGACAAAGGCAGATTTTATTCGTGATACGTTTTGTCACTATATTAGACGAACTTTCAGTTCTCAAAAACCTTTTGGTTGATGGAAATTCTTCGGTCTCAAGATGTGTCGCAAAGTTTTGTGCTTCAGAATACATAGCTCATAAAGGTCCAAATATCAAATTATATGGATTTGTGGTTTTTAAATTAAATTCTGGTTTTAATTCTATTTCTATATAGCAATCTTATAAATTTCACTTCGATTCTGATAATATTCTGATAACTATTGATGTTACTCTTTTGTTAAAATGTTTTTGGTCTATGACTGCAAATAAACTATGATTGATTGATTCATTCATTTATTACTTTATTTATTGCATTTATATACCGTCCTCCCCTAAATGAGCCTCTTGTGGCGCAGAGTGGTAAGGCAGCCGTCTGAAAGCTTTGCCCATAAGGCTGGGAGTTCAATCCCAGCAGCCGGCTCAAGGTTGACTCAGCCTTCCATCCTTCCGAGGTCGGTAAAATGAGTACCCAGCTTGCTTGCTGGGGGGTAAACGGTCATGACTGGGGAAGGCACTGGCAAACCACCCCGTATTGAGTCTGCCATGAAAACGCTAGAGGGCGTCACCCCGGGGGTCAGACATGACTCGGTGCTTGCACAGGGGATACCTTTACCTTTTTTTTACCGTCCTCCCCTAAGGCTCAGCCCGGTTCATATGGAATGTAAACAAAGAGAAATACATTGAACTCTGTGATTATATCAAATGAAGGTAGCTGTAATAATAATAGCAATAGACAGAGAAAATAAGGATAGCATTTGATTAATTCTTCTGCCTACCAGCAATTAATGATTTTAACAAGTGTTTTAAATATATATTTCATGCATTTTTATTGTGTTTTGTTATTATTAACATGATAGGCCTCCTTGAGTTCCTATGAAGTAGAAAGATGGCCAATAAATATTTTCAAGAAATCATAAAGACTTCTAATTCAACTGATGGAGGACCACCGCCCTTAAAAAAAAAACAACTTGTTATACTAAACAAATTCATGGAGGATGGATCTGTTTGCAGCTATTAGCCAAATATCACATCTGTATTCAGGAATACAAATTTCTAAGTGCCTTGTTCGTGTTCTCCTTGTTGGTCTTACCAGAGATATCTAGAGAGATGTAATCCAACAAAGCAACTTTCACAAGCCTGTGAGTGTTAATTTGTGTAACTATCACTAATGTGCAGGTCTCTGGAGTAATCTTGGGCTTACAAGTAACCCTGGTTGAAAACGACTGCTCCAGGGGAACTGGTTGGCTGCAGTGTAAGACAGGATGCTGGACTAAATGGACAGTTGCTTTGATCCAGCAAGCTCTTCTTATTTATTTATTTGTTTGTTTGTTTGTTTGTTTGTTTGTTTGTTTATTATATTTATATATAACCCTCCCCAAGGGCTCAGGGCGGTTTACAGAAAACAGGAAAAGATACAGATAACATATAGTAATAGGTGATAACAGTAATAACATTATCTTTAAACCACCCGTGGCGCCACAGGCGCCGCGGACTAAATAAAGCAGTTAGGGCTGGTGGGGAGGAGTTGGGGCGGGCTCTGTCCGGGATAAAAACTCGGAGGAGCGAATCAGGAGCCGCAAAGCGGCTCCTGATTCGCTCCTCCGAGTGGCACTCCAGGGCCAAGTGTCCAATTGGGAGGCGCGCAAAGCGCGCCTCCCTGTTGGACACTTGGCCCGTCTCCCGAACGCCGCACCACAGACTCCACTCCTCCCGAGCCGCCATCCTGCCCGGATGGCCGCCAGGGAGGAGGCTCGCCCAACGCCGCTGGCCTCGAGGAAAATTCCTTCCCCTCCACCAAGCGACTGCCCTTCCCCAACAGCCCACTTCCTCCCCTTGCCGCCCTCTCACTCACGTAACAGCTGCTGAGAACAGCCGCCAAGAACAGCCACCACGCTGGCCATCCTTCCTCAGAGCTTCGCCGCCACGCCCAGCCACGCCGGTCCCCGCTTCCACCGTCTGCGGACCTCTACCCGCCCTTTGCCGCCACTTTGCCGCACCCAGGGCCCGCCATCGATGCTTCGATGTTGACGCTGCACTCCCCGATCTTCATCGACGCCCCCACGACCAGCCACCAACCTCTCACATGCCCGCTGACACTACGAGGCCTCCGTCGAGCCGCTCTGCGCTAGCCGCCACCTCCACAGGTCGCCGCCCGGCCTCTCCATCGCGCCGCGGCGAAACAGTCCGCCGCGCCGCCACTCTCCCGGCCGCGTCCCGCAAAATGGCCGCCCGATCCCCTCCGCACCTCCTTCACACCTCGGGTATCCTCGACAAGGTCAGTGCCACCCCACTCCTCTGGCCCAGCCCCGTTGCGCCACCACCAAGGCCCAGGCCCATCTTCAGGCTGCGTCCCCGCCTACACACAACCCTTAACGAGTCTGCGGGGGACGGGCAGGGAGAGCCCTTCTAGGGCCCATTTTATTGCTATATAAAATGGGCTTGAATTCCAGTAACTATAATAACTTAACATGATCATAACAACATTAGAAATAGAAGTTGCAAGAGCCTCAGCTCAATTCTTACTGGAATCCAGTGGGTAAAGCCAATTTGTGTCAGTCGTAGTGTGTGGTGGGGGGCTTGGGGGCCAATTGGAAGCGACGGCTTGGGTCGACCTCAACCAAATGCCTGGCTGAGGAGCTCCCTTTTGCAGGCCCTTTGGAACTGTTTAGGTTCTGTCTATGAAGGCCTCGGCCTCTTTGGCCTATTGCTGGCTGTCGAGGGGAACTGGTTGGCCACTGTGTGAAACAGGATGCTGGATTAAATGGACCATTGGTCTGATCCAGGAGGGCTCTTCTGATGTTCTTGTGAGTATTGCATTTGTTCACTGATAACAGCTCTGCCCTGCACTCACCAGCAACTGATCCTGCATTGGAGTAGATGGCCCCTATGGCCCTTTCCAGTTCTATGATTCAATGATTCTAACTACTAGCATCTAATTAAAACAATATTAACAAACATGCAAACAGACCAAGGACAAAAACTTGCAAAAGAATCAAACAACGAAATGCAGCAGCGTTAAAATACAACAGTAAATTAACAATTCAACAACAATAGTAAAAATAAAATATGAGAGCAGTATATATGAATGGAATAAACAAATGAACAAATATTTACATCCAGCAAAACAAGCGCACTCTGACCTGTTCCCACTAGGGTTACCAGCTCCGGACTGGGAAACTCAAGGAGATTTGGGGATGGAGCCTGGGAAGAGCAGGGACCTCAGCAGGGTACAATGCCACAGAGTCTACCCTCCAAAGCAGCCAGGGGAACTGATCTCTCTATAGCCTGGAGATGAGCTGTAATTCCAGGGGATCCCCAGGTCCCACCTGGAAGTTGGCATCTCTACACAAGGGGGATAAAGAAATGTCATTATTGATAAGACCTTCAAATGCTTTGAGTGCGGAAAGCCTCGTGACGCGTTGTCCTTCAGTCTCCTTGTGAGGCTAACGCAGCTTTGCTCACAATTTAGTGTTCTTGATACAGCCGCCAATCTTGCAGCGCCAATTCAAGTGGATTTTCTAGTTTGCTGAAAAGGCAGGACGCTGGATATCTGCAAGAGTCTCGGAGCAAAGGGTTCGGTCTCCGAAAATGCAAAGCTGCTGACTGCTGGGACTGTGTAGAGTATTTTCACCTTGTGTGGGGAAGACCTGGGTCCAATCCCACTTTCTCTTATGAGGTTTAAGATTAATTAAAGGACAGTAGATCACAACTGATTCAGGGTGAACCCTCGTGGAGTTGTCAATGCAAGAGAGGTTTGGGACGCCAGGCCCTCTGGTCTGGGTAAGGGTTCCCTGCTTCCTGGATGCACCTCACCCACCCCCCAATTAACCACCCTCAAAGAGAAGAAAATAGGGAATGTGCTCATGTCACAAAGACATGACATCAGGGTTGTCAGGGTTGACGTTCAGTTTTTTTGAACAAAACTCTAGGGCTGATTCTGTACTTTTTTTTTTTTCATTGTGGATCCTGCTGAATTCAGATCGATTTGAACTCGGGTCTTCCTCTATCCCCCCAATTGAAACAGTAAGTGTTCTGCACTTGACTGGGAAAGCTCAAAGCGGGGAGGGGAGCCAAGCACAGCAGGAGTCTCTTTCTTTCTTCTCTTGAATTGGGAGGGGGGATTGGAGACAGCAGAGGTGAGGGAAATAACAAGAGGCAAATTTCTGCGGAGAGAAGTTAGGGCTTCTGGAGCACAGTGACTTTAAGACAAGGCTTGCAATTGGGAACCAGGAAGTCTTTGAAGTGACACCCTGGCCAATCAGGGACAACTGCTTTGCTACAGCGTTGGAGACACGAGGCAGCAAGTTAATTTGCAAGATGCAGAGAGGTGCACATTTATTGATGCCAATTTTTCAAATCTCAAGGGTTATATTCAATTCTGGATATCGCCGGGGAAAGGTAGGGTCACTCCAGGTCAATCATGCATGTTGCAGAGGGAAAATTTAAAGTGCACAAAATCAAAGTGGAAACGGAATTCAGTGTAGACAGCAGGGATTTATTTGAGCTGGCAGTGGGTAAAAAGCCCCGTGCAAATGACACCTACATTAGAAGTTAATTCTACCACAGAGTTTTTGCCCCAAACCCAGAGCATCACCCCTGATGTCCACTGATGTGCCAACGTCACTTCTGGGAGACATCGGCACATCGCATTAATATTCGGTGCTCTTTCCCACACCCAGAAAGTGCCTCACATCCCCCACTGGCAGCTTGGAGTGACCTGACAATTGCCTTCCCTTCCTCTCCCCATAACAGACACCATGTCTTTTCTTTGCCAACTTGGGGCTGGGAAATCCTTGGAGAGGGATTTTGGGGAGGGAACCTCTATCATGTCATCTTTCCTTCGTCCCTTCCCTCCCCAAACCCTTTCCCTCCCCAAACTCCACCCTAAAACCTCTAGTATTTTCGAACTTGAAACCCCAAACTGGTGATGGGTATAAGAGTTTACTTCTTACATTAAGTTTTGCACCTTGTCGTAAGAGTTTGAATTTGCAAAGAGAAACCGAGGAACAGCCTGCTTAAGGACTGAAATGGTTCTTGTTGTGAAGAGACAAAGCTACCAGAGGTGGGTTGCCGTTGCCTCCCTCTGCATAGCAACCTTCTTTGGTGGTCTCCCATCCATATCATAACCATGACCAGCCCTGCTTGGCTTCCAAGGTCAGGCTCGCCTGGGCCAACTAGGCCCCCTCTTTGTCACTCTGCAAACCCAGCTGGCCAATAGTTTGTAAAATACGAAATCATGGACAGTCTTATGGTTCTTGAAACAGATTGTTCAACGTTAAGCCAAGCCTTCCCTTGCAAGGAACCCAGGTCTTCTTTGGTGGTCTCCCATTCAAGGACTGACAATGGCCAACCTCTGCTTACCTTCCAAGCTCTGCTGAGCTCTGGCTACTCCAGCCTATTCAGGCTGCTCTGCCTAGCTTACTGGATGGTCTGGGTCAAATCAGTTTCTCTCAGATTAACCCATGTCCCAGCAAAGAGGGAGAAACAAATCTTTGGAGGAAAGGTGGAATTACCGGGTGCGATAAGTAAACACAAGTGCCGATATTTTCCTCATAGGAAAAACCTCAGGGGAGGTAGTTTCCTATAGAGCCAGTCAGCTGAGTCCTTTCATAAAGGGTAAGCTGACTTACCCTTATCTCCTTGCCAACATTCTGCACTTTGGCATGCCTTGAGCAGGTTTCCCTGGAGATAACAGCCTGACAGATGTTAAATTCTACAGCAAAATCAATGGCCATTCCAAGCAAATTGCAAGTGCTCCGAAACCTACTGCTGTCAGCTTTCAGGGTCAGCTGGGTGTCAAGAAAGCACGCACTAGGCAATTTGAGGTACACGGCATGTAAACCCTGCTTTCAGCCCATGCTGGCTCAGATAACTCCTATCTGCACCAAGCATCTGCTTAAGTAGCGACAGACTGTGTAAACTTAATTGGGTCTGAGGGAACAAAACCGAAATAGTGCATTCCGAGAATGACCTTCTGTCCTGTCCGGAACCTTACTGTGGCAGCAATTTCTCATGTCGCCCTGCTCTGTATGGCTTCGGTGACTTAGCATCTCCATGGGCAGGACAGCCCCCTTCCTTCAGCTGGTGTTGGGGGTGATTCAGAGAGCCAGTTTGGGGTAGTGGTTAGGAGTGCGGACTTCTAATCTGGCATGCCGGGTTCGATTCTGCACTCCCCCACATGCAGCCAGCTGGGTGGCCTTGGGCTCGCCATGGCACTGATAAAGCTGTTCTGACTGAGCAGGAATATCAGGGCTCTCTCGGCCCCACTTCCCTCACAGGGTGTCTGTTGTGGGGAGAGGAAAGGGAAGGCAATTGTAAGCCACTTTGAGACTTCTTTGGGTAGAGAAAAACGGCATATAAGAACCAACTTCTCCACCTCCTCCTCCTCCTTCTTTTTTCTGAAACCAGAGACTACATATGTATAACACCCTTGTGGTAACATAAGGGTTAGGATTGCCACATTCCCCTCACCACCAAATGGTAGGACCTGGGGATCCTCTGGAACGACAGATCATCTCCAGACTACAGAGATCAATCCCCCTGGAGAAAATGACTGCTTCAGAGTGTGGATCGTGACACTGTACCCCAGTAAAGTGTCTGTTCTCCCCAGGTTCCTTCCCCAAATGTACAGCAGTTTCCCAGCCTCAGTCTGGCCATCCTATCCTCCCAATCCCCTACTGGTTACCAGGGGAGACTTGGCAACTTGGGGTGGGAGGTAGAGTTGTCAGCTCCATGTTGAGAAACCCCTGGAGATTTGGGGATGGAGCTTGGGGAGGACAGGGGCCTCAGTGGGGTGCAATGCCATGGAATCCATCCTCAAAAGCATCCATTTTCTCAGGGGAACTGATCTCTGTAATCTGGAAAGAAGATGGAATTTCAGGGGATCCCCAGGTGGAATTACCTACTTGGAGGCTGACACCCCTAGTAAAGGTTGATCTTCTGTCTTGCAGGAGCTATACCAGACTGATGTAAGTTCAAACATGATTAAACTTGGCTTCTGTCCGGTCTCTTTCAAGCAGGCATGCGGAGTGTAAGAAGCGTGAATAAGCGGCAGACAAAAGAGAGACAGCAAGAAGGTGAGGAATAGCCAGAGGTGCGATAATCTTTAGCGCTACCCCACTCAGCTGGCGTAACACTATATTTAGCAATAGGCAGAAATGCCCTCTGTTTTAAACACAATAGGTTATTTGAAACATCAGAGCCAACCAGATTTTCACTAACCATCTGTTGTTTCTTCCACATGACTCCTTCCTTTTCGGTCTACCCTTCATTGTAACCAGTGGAAACGTGTGTGAATGTACAACTTGAATTGTCCAGAGCCATCCCACACTGGGATAATTTAATTAACTTTGTGACCCTATTTGGATTACACAGTTTTATGGCTGGTGACTTCTTTTTATTTTAGTTTGGGACTTCAACTGTCTCTGGCTTAATCCTTGCCTTAATCATTGGCAGCCCTAGCTCCATTAAGCACTCCTATACATCAGTGATCCCCAAGCCCCGGTCCGGGGACCGGGACCGGTATGTGGATCAGTCGGTAGCGGGCCGCAGCGCCTCTTCATTTTCCTCCCTGGCTGCTGCCTCGGGGGCTGCCCTGCCAGTCTGCCACCGGCTCACCTTTGGTGCTCTCCAACGGCCGCCATTTCTGAGGCTTCCTCTTGGCGTGGCACTGCGCAGCTGCTGCAGGCAGCGCCCCCCAGTGGGCACCAGCGGGAAGTCAGGCAGGAAAGCAAGTGGAGCAGGGGCTCAGGCAGTGGCGACATCCCTTGGCAAAAGACTACCCCCCCCCCGGGCCTCAGTAAAATTGTCAAGCGTTGACTGGACCTCGGTGATAAAAAGGTTGGGGACCACTGCTACACATGCTTAACTCGAGTCAGGCATTTTTCACAAAGGTCACAAAGATAGGGTTTCCAGCTATGCTTATTTGCTCAAGAACCAAAGGATATTTGCACATGTCTCTAGTCCCATTTCTAATTATTGGCAATTTTCTACTGTATGCTGCCGTGTCACTCTGGATTCAACTGGTCTTGTTCCCAAATCAGTATGAGTGGGAGGGAACCCTAAGACAGAGGTAGTTAACTTGTGGTCCTCCAGATGTTCATGGATTACAATTCCCATGAGCCCCTGCCAGCGTTTGCTGGCAGGGGCTCATGGGAATTGTAGTCCATGAACATCTGGAGGACCGCAGGTTGACTACCCCTGCCCTAAGAGGTTACAGATGATTATTATTTTCACGGTTGTGATATTTTTGCATATCCCAGGTCTTTGCATAGAAACCTTTAGACAAGTTACAAGGCACTCCCTTTCTAATTGAATTATAATTAACAGACTCCTCCATACCAATCCCACTGCTTGCTTGAATAACTGCTTAACCAGAGGGAAGGTGTAGAGGTAGGGTTCCCAACTCTTAGCAGGGAAATACTTGGAGATTTTAGAGGGCGTGGAGCCTGGGGTTTGGGAAGGGGGGGGAATTCGGTGGGGTATCACACCACAGAGTCCGCCCTCCGAAGCAGCCATTTTCTCCAGGGGAAATTATCTCTGTAGTCTGGAACTTTGCCACCCAAGTAGGAGGCTGTCTACATTTTTCTCCTTCTTCCATTGTTTCATTATTCTTTAATATTGCTGTTGGTAGTCTAGAAATAGATGGGTTTTTTTGTGGGGGGAGATTTATGCAATCTGGGTATTGGAACTAACAGCAAATTTAAGGCTTAGAGCCTCCTTTCTTAAAGCAACCCCCCTTCACACACACACTGTATTTATTACCACAGTGGGGAAATATAATCTGCAAGACTGAGTATGGTACTCTCCACCCGAAAACTCCCTTCCCTTTCCAAACTAAAGGACTAAAGTCAGACATCCAGTTGTCAATCTCCAGGTAGTGTCTAGAGATCTCCTGGTATCGCTACTGATTTCCAAGTGACAGACATCAGCTGGCCTGGAGAAAATTACCTCTGTGGAAGGTGGATTCTATGGCATCATGCCCCACTGAAGTCCTTTCACTCCCCAAACCATAGATTTTACCCCTTAAAACCCCCAGTATTTCTCAAAATGGAACTGGTAACTCTAGTCTGATGATAAGTGGTAGCCTATTTACTCAGGGCCTTCTCACTGAGTATGCTGCTTTCAGCTACAGCGTTGCCAGATCCCCCGACCCTGATGAAGGCAGAGGTCCCTGCTGCCAGGTCCCACCTCCCTGCAGCCTGTCAGCTGGCTGGTAGGAGGAATTGCCCTTGAAAACGAGGGCGATCCACCTGATGGACAGCAATATATCTACGTCACTGCCCATGTGACCCGGAAGGAACTTCATCACATCCAGGATATCAGAGGAACGCTCTGGTATCCAGGCAAAAACTCTATGGTAGATGCCAAATTCACCATAGAGTTTTTGCCCTAATACCAAAGTCCCAGATGTGATTCACTAACTTAAAAAGCGTTTTCCCTCAGCAGACAACCAACAGATTACATGCAAAAAAATGTATGCAGATGAAGAAGCACTATCTCCACCTCTAATATCCTGCCCTCACACCTGCCTGCCTCTCCTTTCTTCCAGGGACAGGATTTTTTTTAAGGTGAACTGTCTGGAGAAACAAATAGGCGTACAAGTGTGCAGGCAAAGCCATAAATAATTTTTTCCAAAAGTTAAAACACAAAGCATGCCTCTCTAAAGTCCCCCCCCCAAAAAAATCAGGAACGAAATTAATTTTTAAAAGACTCAAGACTCGTTATTCCATAAAGGGGTGGCGTTTAAATGATTAGATTTAAATGCATGGTTAGATGCATAGGCATTTAAACGGAGAACTATGAATTTTAAAAAAAATTGGCGGGCATCGTGGGACCTTTAAAAAAAGCAGCAAAGGGGTTGGCTGCCTGGCTTGATTGACAGGCGGAAGAGAACTGTGTACGCTGGAATCAAACTTCGTTCTGTTGCTTCAGGCCAACATGGCTTGCCACCTGAATTTATACTCAGACAGTTGACTACCCCCAAAACAAAGTCCGTTCCAAAGGATGCAAAACAAGATTCATACAGGATGTTTTCATTTCACCCCATTCCTGACAGATCACAATTACAAGATCTTTTACGGTGCCGATTTGATTCTACTATATCACCTGATAAATCCCACCCGCTTATCTGCATATCCTATCCTATATCCCCACAGCTTTCAGCCTTAACATTTCAGACTCATCCGTATGCCGTTAAGTTAATCAAGCCCCATGCTGTCACAAGTGACATGATGCAAGCAATTGCACTTCATCATCCGACTTTCTAAATATGTAGCTCGAAATATCAGACACTGCACTGATTTCCAAGCTATGCCCCCTTCCTTTAGGTTCAGGAGGTCCCGGTGGGGTATGCATCAGTGGTTTTCCAATTAGACAGCTATGATGGGGACAATTTGTAATGAGCTGGTCCAGAACATGACAGCCAAATTGATTTCTGCAGGTAGCCTTAGAGAAGAAATGCACCGATTATGTATAAGTGCCACTGGTTACCAATTTACTTCCAAGCTTGATTCAGGGTGCTGTGGCTTATCTAGAAAAGCCCCATTTACAGTCTTGTCCTGAGATTTTAGAGTGAGAGCCTCCCTCCACATTCATCGTACTCACTATGGCAAGTTATAGACAATTTCTTAGTGGTTCCTTCTTGTGTCAGACTGGTGACTGACCAGCCTGGTGTAGTGGTTAGGAGTGTGGACTTCTAATCTGGAGAGCCAGGTTTGATTCTGCACTCCCCCACGTGCAGCCAGCGGGGTGACCTTGGGTTCGCTGCAGAACTGATAACGCTGTTCTGACCGAGCAGTAATATCAGTGTCTCTCAGCCTCACCTCCCTCACAGGATGTCTGTTGTGGGGAGAGGAAAGGGAACGTGGTTGTAAGCTGCTTTGAGACTTCTTCGGTTGGAGAAAAGCGGTGTATAAGAACCAACTCTTCTTCTTCTTCTTCACTACTGGCCAGAAAGAACCACTAAAATATTGAAGGACTTGTTCGTGGTCTGAGCCTGCCTCTAGCCAAAGAAATTCTGGGTGTCATGCCTGCATGTCATCAGACTAACATGTTCTGCTGTTAGATGCCAGTACAAAGAAAACAATTATAATGGAAGCAGGGGAAATGGGGTTATCACAGCTTTGCCAGGTATTTCTCAGAAGGATTGACCTAGTGGTTGCCAACTTTCAAATTCCTAGATATTTAGAGGTGTTGCTGAGGCAAGTTGAAGTCTGGATTGGAGTGGAGGCCTATGGAGATTGCTATTATTTTATTTATACATCTCAACTCCCAGCAAAATATCTCGTGGCAGGTTACAGATAAAACCTCAATAAATCATACAATTAATTACTCCATTAAAACGAAAAGAGTGCCGGTTCACCACACAGGCCGAAATAAAGTAAGAGGGGTAGGACCCAGTGAAGGACCAGATACAGGGCAAGTACAGAGGCACTGAGATACCAATATGGCAAATCAAATGTACAAAAATGACTTTCATAGAGTCTTCAAACTTCCATTCTTCTTTATTCTTTTATATAAATCCCAACGCGTTTCGCTCTTTGGCTTTATCAAGGGACTTCAATTCTCATATTTTGAAAAACAACTTCGGTATAGAGGAGTAATCTCCTAACAGAGTAATATCGTTTCAACAATTGCTATTCGTAGCTCAGGGCGTTCCAGACGCAATAGTTGAAACTATCTTACTCTCTGTTAGGAGATTACTTCTCTATACCGAAAGCGAAAGAATAAAGAAGAATGGAAGTTTGAAGACTTTCCTTGAGGCAACTGATTGGCTGTTTTAGCAAAGAATTATCATATGGCAGAATTTGAATGCTGTGGCACAGTTTACTAATTTAACAGGATTAACCTTTGCTTATATATTTCCACTGTCATGATGGTCAGTTCATAGTCTGAGGAAGAAAGCTCGAAAGCTCACACCTTGAATAAATCTTTGTTGGTCTTAAAGGTGCTACTGGACTCTGATTTTGTTTTAGTGTGCTGCTTCAGACCAACACAGCTGCCCACTTGAATCTATTTTGAAAAGAAAAGTGGAAATGTCAACGTCAAAGACTTTGACGTTGAATTTTTTTTTTAAGTGTACGTTCTTGTAGACTAATGGGAAACATGCAGGTTTTGCATTCATTCATACATACTGGGGTAGAAAACACAACACATGTGTGTACAGTTTCAAACAACCATAACAGCTAGAAATATTGCTTATAATGAACATTCCCAGGAAGCCAGATTCCGCATGGCATTCTGTACTTGCGAAAGTGCAAAAAGGAGCTTTGAGTCTTGCCCACATTTTCAGACGAGCAAGCAGAAGATGAGAACATAATGCGTAATTTCAAGTTTGTCGGCCATGCATATTGATATTGTGACATCCATACAAAATGTTTTCTCTGTTGTACTTGGTAACTGAAACACATTCCTCCCGTTTCTGTATCCCTCGGCAGGCAGCTGGAAAGCTTCATCACACGCCAAATGCGTCTTGACCTACATTAGTAACGGAAAGGCATTTGCCAAGATGAAATCTTAGATATTGAGATTTTTGGCTGAGGTTTCTTCGAGAGCATTTTGTCCCGGATAACGATAAAACAGATGCACTCCATTGCTGCTTCGTGGGATTTCAAAGCTTTGTTAATCTTCTTCTTGTCCAAATAATCTCCCATTGAAACTCCTTTCAGGACCAAAACAATTGTGTGAAAGTTTTAAAAGACCCGTGTTTTCTACTTTCACAGCAGCAGCATTAAATGAAGCAACTGCAATTAGCCGCATTACCATCAAGCTATAAATATATTACTTGAACGGGTTTGTTTGCATCTTGATGGCATCAGCTAGCGGGGATTCGGTTTATTAGGCATTTGCAATCAGTAGCTTCTGTTCATTTTAAAAATGTGGATAATTAATCAAATCACTTTTCAGTGTGGGCGCACTGGTGAGTACATCCAGTTGAGGCATACATATTTTTTGTTGGGTGGTACTGAAAAACTGAAGTAGGTGTGACTTTAGAACAGGGAGCCACAGGCATTTCATTATAGAGCATTTTTAAAACGTATTACAGTGCAATCCTTTAAAAAAAAGACTTGCCTGAAAGTCGCCAGATGAAGGATTATGAGTAGACCTGGGCTGATTCTGCACTTACTTTGTTTATTCCGTTGTGGATCCTGCTGAATCCAGATCGATTTGAACTGGGGTCTTCCCCCCCACGTTGAAACAGAAAAGTGTTCTGCATGTGGTTAGGGAAGCTCAGAAGGGGAGGGGGGAGCCAAGTGCAGCAGGAGCCTCTTTCTTTCTTTTCTTGAACCGGGGGTGGGGGTGGAGGGAGGATTGGAGACAGCAGAGGAGGGAGAAAAAAACCAAGAGGCAAATCTCGACTGAGAGAAGTTTAGGCTTCTGGAGCTTCTGCTGAGAAAAGTTAGGGCTTCCCCTTTAAGGCAAGTTAGGGCTTCCCCTTTAAGGAAACCAGGAACTGGCCCTGGCCAATCAGGGTTTCTCTACCACAGAGTACAGGAACAAATTTGAAACAGGCAGAGTTCTGCATGCTTGCTCATGCTTTCTCAATCCGATTCTTCAAATCTTGAGGGTTGTATCCACTCTAGGATATTGCAGGATAAAGGTAGGGTCACTCCGGACCAATCATGTTTGTTGCAGAGGGAAAATTTAAATGGAAATCGCATTCAGTGGAGATGGCAGGGACTGAATCGACCTGGGATTGGAATAAAAGCTCCGTGCAGAGTACACCCTGGTTAGGCTTTCTCTCTTACCAAACAGGGAGGTTAAAATTGAGAACATCTGTTTAAAAAAATGAAATAAAAATTTTTGTAGGGAGGGAAGGTATCATATAGCTTGATCTTGTTAGATCTCAGAAGCTCAGCAGGGTCAGCACTTGGAAGGGAAGACGCAGGAAGACTAAGAAAAACTCTGCATAGGAAGGCCATGGAAAATCACCTCTGCTTCTCACTTGCCTTGAAAGCCCCTTGCTGGGACCACCATAAGTTGAATACTAAGCAAGGTCAATACTTGGAGAGGAGCCCACCAAGGAAGGCTCTGTAGAGGGAGGTAATAGCAAGCCACCTCTGCTTCTTGCTTGCCTTGAAAGACTCTTGCTGGGGTTGCCATAAGTTGGCTGATACAACTTGATGGCACTTTACAAACTCAGACATAAGAGTAAGATGTTTAATATGTTATGGTAAGTTCGGCTTTAACTAAAGACCAGTTTTAAATTTCAAATGAACATTCCATTCAGTAAAAAAAAAGTTGGATCCAAAGTTTACAAATTCATCTTCAATTCTATAAACAAATCACTGAAGTCTTGGCCAACCCAGCTTATAGGAGGGCAGAAGTCAAAGCCATGCTATCACCCTCTTGCTCGTTTTCCTGGGGAAATGTATATGTCCAGATACATACATACAGTACAAAAACACAGCAGAAGAGTCTCGTGAATTATGCACATGTCAAAGGCACAAAAGCCTTTTAATCAAAGGAAGATATGTTCAGGGTGAGGCTTTTTTGTTTGCCCTTTTAGTTGCTGTTGCTGATGTTTTTGATGTGTTCATTCCATCTGCACTGACTAGATGCCAGCTATAAACACTGAATGCATTTAATGGGGAAACTCTGGCAGGAAGAAACAGCAACCTGCATAATAATAAAGACTCTGCTAGTTTGTTTTTGCACTACGGAGGTTAAAATGGGGGGGGCGGTGTCAGATAGAAATGTCGGGATTGTTGACATTCAGCAGCATTCCCACTTTGAACTAGAAAGTATATTATTAGCTGTCCAGTTCTCAAATCTGTATCATGGACCCATTATGCACGGGCCAGAACGCCCGCACTGGCGGCGGCAGGGCATCGGGGAAAATCCCTGATTATGCACGGCAACGCCGCCAGTGCGGGTGTGTCCCAGCACAGGCCCTTGGAAGACCCATGTTAACAAAATGCAGGTTATTCTGGAGTCCTGGGACTCCTGAGGGCACAGGTGAGGGCCAGCCCGACTGAGACCCCGACCTACGGCACCCTTGCAGGGGCGCCTCTCACCCCTGCCGACTCTGCAACTCCGTGGAGCCAACAGGGGCGACCCCTGCCATGGTGGGAGAGCAGCATGCTGCTCCCCACCATCCTGCAGTGGGTCCCCCCTGCCCCCAATCCCCCCCAGCTGCTGCCACCGCTGACCAGCGCTCCGGGCGCTTCCGGCCCCACGTCGCATGCGCAGGGCCATTGCGCTGGCACAGCTGGCGGAGCTCCATGCCCGTGCATACACGGTGGGCAGCGAAGCTTTTGGCAAAGTACACATTGCCTCAGATGCCCCCTCTAGGCTATTCCTCATATCCTTTAGAATCATGCACACTACAGAACTTGTATATTCTAACACATAAAACAAAGACTAAAGGAGATGTGGGTTTCTTTACTCTCATTTCCACGAATTGCCAATGACCTCTTCAAAGGTGCATGTCTCAGCATGAGGATACTTATCTCAGTGGTTTGGAATTGCTGAAGTTGACATCCCCCCCCCCCCCCTAATTGCATCAAATTGTGGGAAAGTGCTACTCATGAGCATAAGAGAAAAGGGAGAGGGGGTTTGCCATACTGAATACTGGCTGCATTTAATTTAGCATTGGCTCAAGCGGATTCATATTTTTGTGCTGAGCTGCTTCTGAAAGTGAAAAGAACTGCTGAATCAGAGCCAAAACCTTTTTCAAGTAACAGCTGACATTCCCAGATATTTGTGCAGAATGCTATAGAAGTTTCTCCCAGTTTCAAAGCCCATGCGACATTCCTGACCAAATAATGCATTCTAAAGACTGTTGGGGGGGGGGGGGAGAGAATGCATAAACATGTCTGCTATACCATCTGCAAAGGATTAACATGCAATGCTTCATGATGGACTATGCAAGTTTCTCCCAGAAAACCTAAAAGGAAAAGGATATCCTCACACTGTACAAGATGATACTACAGCAACCTGTACCAGCTCTTCATTTTTTATTTTAAAAAATGCATCATCATTGCAAGTGAAAACAGAAAAAAAAACTTCTGGCCTGACTGTAAACATGAGCAGATGAAGCTGAGTACAATGCAGATGAGATTTATCTTGCTTTAAGATCAATTAGATGCAACCAAGGTTACCACTGTAAGAGAGATGAAACTATTCCATTTTTTTTTACAGGATAACAACAATTTAGCAATCATGAATAGTACAGCACAAGGTGAACGGTATAATAAGACTGAGGAAGAAGACGGTGCCCGCACCTGGAGCAAACAGATAAAAACAGCCATCGATTTGCCAACTGGTTAAAAAATGTGATTGACCTGCAAGTTGTTTTTAACTTTAGAAACATTGGTATGTATTGTACCTTTTACCTGTGGCTTTGAAAGTGGCTTATGACATAGCAAAAAGGGGATCAACCGCATCAAATCATACCAAACAAACAAACAAACAAAAAAGGATTTTAAAAGTTTAAAACCAGTAAAAGAAAAAGGACATTAAGGACAATTAATAGTCCAGGAAAACAGAGCTGTCACCTGAAAAATATCAATATATATAGCAATCAGACAAACACCTTATATCACCTATTAGTGGTGATTTCCCCATTTGCAAAAAAACACTAGTCAAATACTGGGAAAAAACTGATATTTACTAATATAGATGAGAATCAAATAATACATAGAATTTTAGATGAAAGGGATCCGGAGATCATCCAAGAAGTGGCCAAGGTATTATTCACAATACTAAAGGTAAATTATTTATTTATTTTATGGTTTGATTTATATCCCACCACTCCTATATTGGTTAAATAACATATTTCTGTGTACATCATTGTAAACCGCACATCACGATATGACTACCTCATAATCCAGCATTTACTGCTTTACACCTTATTGAAGGACTAGTAATATAGGCCGCTATATGAGGAATACAGCGGGCGCTAGGAACTAACCTTGGTACGTGTCCCCCGGCGGTGGTCCTTTGGGTCGTCTCTCTGGGGCGGGGGCTCCCTGGGGCGGCGGCCTGATGCGGCGAGAGGCGCGAAGCGGTGTTTAGATTGTATATATTATTTTATCGTATTATTCTTGTTCTACTGTTTTAACTTGTATCATGCTAATAAAGGTACTCTGTATTCTGTATTCTCTGACAGGCACAATGAAAGAATTATTTAAAGGAGATGCCACCAAAAGGAAGGCCATGACCCTGGTGGCTGCCCATCCCACTTGTCCTGTAAGTTTTTTAATAGATTTTTTTAATTAAGAAAAGAAAGAAATACTACATATTACATGTTACAGAACTACTATTTGAGAAAAAATAAGCATAAAGCTGGTGTTTAACAATACATATCTTGTTCTTTTACGTCCCTCTAATATCATACACCACACAATGCATTTTTCTAAAGTTTGCATCTTCCCCAGAATTTACATATACAGTCTGAAAATAAATTATTTATTTTTATCTCAATTTTTACTGCTCAATATAATCTAATATTGGACTCCATTTCTTTTAAAATTCTGATGCAGATTTATTGTGCATCAAATATTTACGTTTTGCTATTGTCCCAGATTCTTTCCATTTATTTAACCAGTCCATAATGTCTGGTGAGAATTCTTTCTCCCATCTTGATGCATAAAAGAACCTAGCAGCTGTTACTATGTATTTAACAAGCTTATTATACATTTTAATACCATTTGGTACCATATTTAAGAACATCCTTTTTTAATCCAGTGCAAATTTAACTTTCAATATCTTTTGCATCTCATCATGAATCACAATCCATTATTTCTTTTCCTTCTGGCAGGTTCACCACATATGATAAAATGGTGCATTTATATCCTGACTACCCAAAGGTGTCTCAAAGCGTCTGACAATCGCCTTCCCTTCCTCTCTCCACAACAGACACTCTGTGAGGTAGGTGAGGCTGAGAAAGCTCTGAGAAAACTGTATATGGCCCAAGATGCAGGAACCTTAGGTCACATCAAAGCTCCTGCAAATATATAAAAAATAAATTGCTCACTTGTATAGAAACTCAATGCTGATCCTGATTTCACTGCTCCAGATGTTGTACCTGGCGACCTGCTATGTATGTTTGCTTAGAATAAAAGCAAACAGAAGCACGGCGCTCTTTTTCTAGGATACAACGCAAGTGTAAAATAAAATCACGATAGAGGATGAAACACCATTTTCCGCATTGCCAGCCTGTTATCCTGAATTCTCTTGAAGATTCTGTTGGAAATTAGCGAACCGTAGAGAAGTCCCATATGAATCTCTCTACTTCCCAGGTTTTCGGGCTAGGCCAAACTGTAATGATGTATTATGGCAATTTGAAATGCTCAACTGCTCTGCTGGATTATGCATGGGAGGGGGGGCGGAGGTACTGCTGTCCCCCAGACTCTAGTTACGTCTCTTCTGTCAAAGCTGTATCATACCAAGGGTATTGAGGTGACTCACATATTTACTACTGCTAATTTTAAACCTAAAAACCCAGTGTATGATTCATGTAGACAGGGAGCAGTGCATTCTACCGATGTTATGCTGTGTTATCCCAGATATTGATCTTCGTAATTAAAACTGGAAATAAAAATAACTTGTGACTTTAGCGCCGACTCGGCTAGCACAGCACTATGTCTGACATGAAACGGGACACTGGGCAACTAAGAATTGTTCTGAAACCCGATGTGAAAAATTCACTAATTATATACGGTGACCTGGAGCCTCACATGGATCAGTTACTGTCCCCTGCTAGTAAACAAACAACTGCTGAATTCCTTCAACCAAGGCTGGATCTTGAGGCTGATTAAAAACAGCACACTGGTCACCCGGCAGCCACCTGCAGTAAAGAGATGAGATATTTTACAGCCTACTCACACTGCTACCTGATGGTCTTTTAAAATCCATTTTAATCACATTGACATTGTATTTGGTTTAGAAGCTATATTATGTAACTGCCCATAATGTATTGAGCAGCCTGAAATAAATTCACAATGAAGGAAGATTCCTTATATCAGGGGTAGTCAACCTGTGGTCCTCCAGATGTTCATGGACTACAATTCCCATGAGCCCCTGCCAGCAAACACTGGCATGGGCTCATGGAAATTGTAGTCCATGAACATCTGGAGGACCACAGGTTGACTACCCCTGCCTTATATGGCTAACCCACCCCGTTTCCCCAAACTAGCTGAGAACAACCATTTCCTTGGAGCTCATTAAATTCATGGCAGGACTATCTAATCTGTGCCCTGTGAATGGCACACTCAAAGAAGAAGAAGAAGAAGAGTTGGTTCTTATATGCTGTTTTCTCTACCAGAAAGAGTCTCAGTGGCTTACATTTGCCTTCCCTTTCCTCTCCCCACAACAGACACCCTGTGAGGGAGGTGAGGCTGAGAGAGCCCTGATATTCCTGCTCGGTCAGGACAGCTTTATCAGTGCTGTGGGGAGCCCAAGGTCACCCAGCTGGCTGCATGTGGAGGAGGAGTGCGGAATCAAACCCGGCTCACCACATTATGAGTCTACACTCCTAACCACTACACCAAGCTGGCTCTCTGTGCTTAATTGACTACATTTTGCTGTTTAAGCCATGCTCTATCCCGAGGTGCCATCAGTTCATAAGATCATCCAACTGAAATTAAACTTTTGAGACCAGTTAATTCCAACAAAGGAATCAGCTCCACACCTCAATCTCACCTGCTGAGATCAATGAGAGATTACCGTGTCATCTCAAACAGAAAGAGATACACTATTCTAAACCCGTTGCTTTCAATGGCTTTGGAAGGATGTCATTCTGTTTAGGACTGCCCTGCTAGCCTGCTTGATATTGAATGGTTCATGCATTATATAAGCAGCGTGAAAAGCACATCCTTTAAATTAGGGCTAGAAACCAGCAGTCTGAAACTGCCTTTAAATATTCTGCACCAGGGCTTGGCAAGCACATCACTGAAATAACCATACCTATAGTCCCCTGCTCATCATGGATGGTCTCATGGAAATGCCTATGAACACAACAGAAATCACATGAACTTGAACCTACATAGTGGCCATAAATTGGGTGTAGCAATTTACTGCTCAGAAAATCCACAGTAAACTGTGCCTGCGTAATAGTCCTTGCTCTTTTCTATTGCTACAAAGTAACATGACGACTCAGCTTGATCTATGACAATTACAATTGTTATAACAATGCAATCTTAGGCAAAGGGTGTAACTGTTTAGGTCTGCACTGCTCATGAATAACTTGTAGTTAGCCATGTGAAAGAAGAGTGATGGAATTTGGGCACTTAAAAACATTTGCACTTTTCTTGGCAAGCAAAAGAGGCACTAAATATGTTTCCAGTCACTAGCTTCTTTTCATGTAAGTATCACCCTATGACTGAAGATGACTTCCGCATGAGATTTTTAGAACATCTAGGGATGCACAAAGGAAATGCAGGAGGAAAGGCGACACGGTATACAGCCTGATTTCATTCGATCTTGGAAGCTAAGTTGGTACTTGGAAGGGAAATCACCAAGGAAGACTCTACAGAGGAAGGCAATGGCAAACCAGCTTTGCTTCATAGAATCATAGAATAACACAGTTGGAAGGATTCTCCTGGGTCAACTAATCCAACCCCCTGCACAAACCCTATCGCTCATCCACTGTAACCTGCCACCCCCTTGAGCCTTCACAGGATCAGCCTCTCTGTCAGATGGCTATCCAGCCTCTGTTTAAAAATCTCCAAAGATGGAGAATCCACCACCTCCCGAGGAAGATTTCTTGCTTTCCTTGAAAGCCCATTTCTGGAGTTGCTATAAGTCAGCTGCAACTTGACAGGGCTTTCCACACTTATACACGTGTGATATATACATTCGTTAGCTTTTGTTTCAGCATTTTTTACAACAAATGCAGCAGTGCGCTTAAAAAGTTAGATTTCCATTCCAATGATTTGATTAATTAAGCAGACTTCTATGCCATCTCTTCAGAGTCCTCTTTGAAGCATTTTTAAAATGCATTGCTTTTGTGGTCTGAGAAACAAATGGAAAAATAAAATGATAGACCTTTGGCTGAACACATATAATTTATGTAAGATCTGAACAGCGGGATACTTTTTCTGTTCTCCCTTCCACATTTTCCTCTTCACTTTCCCACATCCAAATATAATTTGTACAGCTTTCAGAGGCTTTTTATCATATAGTTAGCATTCTGTCCCAAGACTGTCATCCAAGTCTTTTGTAAATCCTGTTTTGCCAGCTGGTTAGCAATAACAGCTTTGTTCTGTAAGTACTCTCACTGATTCCCCACATTCCCATCATGGTCTATAATATAATGCACATGTTTTGAAATTTGTAATTAGAAAAGAACGTAGATCCGGAAATTCAGAATGCATGGGTAACACAAAAGAGCCAGTGTTTAAGTTTAGAACATTCAGATGTTCCGAACACTATTTATTTTGATGCTGTATCTTTGGTAGATTGTATGCCAAAGAGGTGAAAAAGTATAGAACTGAAGGTCAGCACAGTATACTAGATGAAATTCTGAATTTGTACAGGGAAGACCAAATCCCCATGTATTTATTTAGTCCTTTTTTTTGCCACCTCTCTGGGGAACGTGCTTGAGGTTGGTTTACATAATTAAATATAATAAAATGTCAGAAGTTGTTAATTAAAATGTCAGAAGTTGTTAATTAAAGCCCAGCACTGAAATCCCAGACAGAGCATAAAAACATAAATCACTGAACAGCTTTAAATGAATTTAATGATCTTCATGCTAACAGCACACTATAAACATGATGTTACAACATTAACTCTTTAATTGAAAGCATGCGCACACAGCAGGGTTACCAGCTCTGGGTTGGAAATACCTGGTGCTTTAAGGAATGGAACCTGGGCAGGACAGGGTATAATGTCCTAGGTGTAGTCTGCACGGGGCTTTTTACCCACTCCCAGATTGACTAAGTACCTGCAATCTTCAATTAATAAGATTTCCACTTAGATTTGGGGCCCTTTAAATTTTCCCTTTGCAACATGCATGATTGATTTTTGATGACCCTACCCTTCCCCTACAATATGGATACAAAGTGGATATAAGCCTCGATATTTGAAAAACCGCCATTAGTAAAATGTGTAGATGTCTCTTTTTTTTGCGAATTAACTCACTGCTTGTGCTACAGTCTTCCCTGATTGGCCAGGGCATCACTTCAAAGACTTCCTGGTTTCCGGCTGCAAGGCTTCTCTTAAAGTGGCTGAACTCCATAAGCTCTAACTTCTCTCAGCAGAGATTTGCCTCTTGGTCCCCCCCCCTGCTGTCTCCAATATCCCCCCTGCCCCGTTCAAGAAAAGAAAGAATGTAGGGATGTGCACTTTGGCTCAACTGCCTCAGCAATCACCGAAGCCTGAGGCAGCTTGTAGGTGGCCAGCGCCACTGCGTGGAGAGGAGGGGCAGCAACAGCACCCCTCCTCTCTGTGCTGTGGTGCGGACCTCCTACACACCGCCTTGGGCTTCAGTGATTGCTGAAGTGCACATCCCTAAAAGAAAGTGACTCCTGTTGTGCTTGGCTCCCCTCCCCGCTCTGAGCTTCCCCAATCAAGTGCAAAACACTTTCTGTTTCAATTGGGTGGGGGTGGGATAGAGGAAGACCTGAATTCAGCAGGATCCACAAAGGAAAAAAAAAAGTAAGTGCCGAATCACTTACCCCACCCTCCAAGGCAGCCGTTTTCTGGAGAGGAGTTGGCCGTGGTCATTTGGAGATCAGTTGTAATGCAGATCTCCAGATCTTTAGCTTTTGTACACATGAGCCAGAATATTAACAAATCAAGGGTCATTGTAGGTAGGCAGGTAGTGAGTTCCTGCATAGTGCAGGGGGTACCTTCTAACTCTATGATTCTATGATTCTAACTCACACAGTTTGATCTTTGGCTAATTAGCTGGTATGTTTGCTGGTGAACTGTGGCCCTCTTTCCATAGCCTCTCCTGGCACCCAGGAGGCCCCCAAGAAAAAGGGCTTTGACTGGGTATTGAATAGTGGATTCAATAAGGCACAGAGTCGCTCATGGAGTGAAATATCAGCTCTTTATTCAGATTACACCACCCAAACTTATATGCAGTCCAGGTTTTCCGCCAAAGCCTGCAAATGGCTCCTCGTGGATTCCCAGGTTTAAACTAACTGGGCCATTAAAGCGATCCCGTAGCAGGACGGATGCTGCATGCTAACCACTGGCATTAACTGTCCCCACTGTTTGAACTGCGGTTCCCGCTCTGCAGGTCTGCTTTTATGTATTTTAATTTATTTATTTTTGGATTTATATCTTGCCGCTCTCAGCGAGCTGGCTCGTGGTGGGTTACATATAAGGTAAAGGTAAAGGTACCCCCTGTGCAAGCACCGGGTCATGTCTGACCCTTGGGGTGACGCCCTCTAGCGTTTTCATGGCAGACTCAATACAGGGTGGTTTTGCCATCCCCTTCCCCAGTCATTACCGTTTACCCCCAAGCAAGCTGGGTGCTCATTTTACCGACCTCGGAAGTATGGAAGGCTGAGTCAACTTTGAGCTGGCTGCTGGGATTGAACTCCCAGCCGCATGGGCAGAGCTTCAGACAGCATTTCTGCCGCTTACCACTCTGCACCACAAGAGGATCTTTGGGTTACATATAAACCCCCACAAAACAATAAGTATAAAACCCATCCCCCATACAAATCTAATCCCCAAGATGGCAGCAGGTAAAATAATATCCAAATTCCACAATCCCCGAAGTCCTGGCAGCTCACCGATTCAATGTTACCGACTGAGAGTCTGCTGTAGAATCCATGGCATTTGCCATGGGTGGAGTGGTGGGGTGGGGCAGGATTTCCCGGTTCTAGCTTTGACCAAAAGCCTGGTGGAAAAGCTCTGTTTTGCAGCCCCTGAGGAACTGTGACAGGGCTCTTCCGGAAGCTGATTCCTTCACTCCGTACACAACACTGAGAGCAGTCAATGAGACTAAAATAAACAGAGGCATGCCTGGACATAATTGGAAACAACTACATATGCTCTTGATGAATGTACTAACAAAACACTTTATTCCCCTTCCTCTCTGATAGAGAACTGGCAATGCATTCTTGGGTTATTTTAAAATGTACATTAGTAGTTTGAAATATTGGAATTGTTTTAACCTATCGTAAACTATAAACTGTGGTGAGCCTCCCTGAGCTTTCGGGGAAGGGCGGCATATAAAATTGAGAATAAATAGATAAAATCCCATAAAAATCATGCCACAGAACCTGAGAATTTGAGTCCTGTGGCACCTTAAAGACCAACAAAATTTAATTCTTGAAAGAAGTATTTGTATTCAGGCACACTTCTTGTCTTCATGCACACAAAAGCTTATACCCAGAATTAGTTGGTCTTTGAAAAAGTTTGCGTACACACAAAATACGGTTGCCAGGTCCCCCTTGGCTACCAGTGGGGGATTGGGTTGCTAGATCCAGGTTGGGAAACTCCTGGATATTTGAGGGAAGAGCTTGGGGACAACAGGGGCACTGATGGGGTGCAATTTCAGAAAGTCCAGCCTATAACACATCCATTTTTTCCTGGGGAACTTAACTCTTGTAGTGTGCAGATGAGATGTAATTCCAAGGGATCCTCAGGTCCCACCTAGAGACTGACATCCCTAACACAAAAGCTTATGTCTATAATTAACTTTGTCGGTCTCTGAAGAAGTATGCAGGTGAACAAAAGCTGATACCCAGAATTAATCTTTGTTAGTCTTTGAAGAAGTATGTGTGAAAACAAAAAATTATACCCAGAACATAACTTGGCTGGTTTCTGAAGAAGTATGCTTGCTCGTTAAAGCTTATTCCCAAAATTAAACTCGGTTGGTCTCTGAAGAACTGTGTGTGTACATGAAAGCTTATACTCTGAATGAAACTTTGTTGGGCTTAACAGTGCCTCTGGGCTCAAACTTTGTTCTAATGCCAACCAACACAGATGACTCAATCCCGATTTAAGGATTTCCGAAGCCTGTAGCACCAGAGCCAGTTTAAGGATTTGCAGATCCTTAGCGGAATACAACTGGTGCTCTTACTTGTACTGTAGGACGCGCAAGTGCAATGTCCCAAAATCTAAGGGGGCCTTTGCACTTAAGTGGCTTGCTGTCCACACGCATGCTCAATGAGCCATGTGCATGTTCAGTTACTAACAGGGCATGCAGATCGCCCTTTGTTCTTGTGGTCAGCAAGCCACATATGTATGAAGACCCTCTAACTATCAGTGTGAAAGCTCCCCTAAACGTACAGCACCGTGGGGAACCTGAAACCACAGGACCTACAGCACATGTTACATGTGAGACTAGGACCCATTCTGCACACATAGGATAATGCACTTTCAATGTGTTTTGGCAGCTGTGCGGAACAGGAAATCTACTTCTCAAGTGCATTATCCTATGTGTGCAGAATAGGCCTAGGATAAATGCTTCTGCGCCGACCCCAGAGGGTTGCGACCAATGAAGTCTAAACGCTGACCACCACCAGATTTGTCCATGAGGGATGCAACTGAAAAAAAAAAAAAAAACTTCCCCAAAGTGGAAGTATTCCGTCTTCGTGTCAGCATGCCAGCTTGCGCCTGCAAGTAAAGAGGCATTTTGTGTGAGAAACTCCTGGATGTTTCCCCTTTCGAGAATGCCTCATCTCGAAAATATGCTGGCCCTGTTCCACAAATCCGTCATCCGCCCACCCCTCTCCGCATCTCTCTCTCTCACACACACAAATTTCCCCTTCGCAAACCCACGGTTGTGCTAACCCAACCGAACCACCTTTTGCATTGCATTTTCTTAGTGTATTTTGCATTTGCATGGTGGAAGGCGCTGAAGGAGAAGCAGGAGGATACAAGAGGGACGGGGTGGGGGGCTCCCCCCATATTTATTGTTTAGGGATAATCGGGGGGGGGGGGAGTGTAGGAAGGGAGAGAAAGAGGAGGAGGGGGGGGAAGACCCGCGTGTGAGGCGGGCTGGGACTGTGAGGCGGAGAGCACCGCTGTGTGTGTGAGAGAGAGAAGCCGGCGGCGGGCGGACAGGCGCTTGGATGACTAGCAGGCTGGAGGGGGAGGACGGCGCTCCCCTGCCGGAGCAAGACTGAGGCGGGCGACCCGGTGCGGGACCCGCCCGCCTTTCTCGCTCCCGCTCGGCCTCAGGCGGGAAAAGGCCATTGGCTGCGCGTGAGGTAAGGCGCCCGCCGCGGGCACCGGGAAAGGGGGGGGGGGCGCCTGATAAATGGCGGTGGGTGTGTGGAGGAGGGTGTGTGGCGGGCTATTTTGTTTTTGGGGGAATGGGCTCCATTCCTCGCCTACTAGGGCAACGGGCTGTCTCTGAGAAGCTGCAATGAGCCCCTGGAAAGGAAACCGCCTGAGCATGGATGGGGCTTTTGGGGTGGGTGGGTGGGTGGGTGCGGGAAAGCGACGCCTGGCTTTATTGGTGTTTTAGGGGAGGGGGCCACGCCATCCTGCCCCTCCTCCCTTTCCTAAATGTAGATGGGGGGGGGAGAGCAATACTACAGCTTTTAAAAATGTATTTTTTTGGGGGTGGGTGGGAGGTTTAGCCTGCCATTGAAGACCAGCGGGGGTCTGGTTGTGGGCATTGCTTCTTGGGGATCCATCCCAGCCAGAGATGGATTATTGCAAGCCCAAGGATCGGGTCCTCTTGGGCCAGGTCCACTAGCCACTGGCCCTTGCACGGGAGGTGTCAGATTATGGATTGCTTTTTACCGTACGGGCGCAGTATGGATGCGATCCCGGGCTTTGCGAGCAGGAATGCTATGAGTCATGGAGAAGCCACATTTCTCCGGCTCTCTCGTTTTCTCCCTCGCCCACTCCCCCCCCCCGCCCCATACTGATACGAGTTTTTAAAGTTGAATGGCTCTGCGGCATGCATCCTTCTGAGCGGCTCGAAGAACGCTGTCAAACTGGAAAGGATTCCTTGCCAGCTTCAACACTATGCTGCGAAGCGGCACATGAACTGGTGCGTGACATTTTTGAGAGGAGGACCCGAAATATTGCTGTAGAAACGTTCTCAAAGGCCGAGGAGATGGAGAGTGTGTGTGAGGTTTAGATACTGCCGTTTCCCCCGAGATTTTTGTGGTTTTAAAACTGCTGTTCTGGGAGGTGGTTTATATTTAGTTGTCTTCCCAGATAGTGCGCTCTCTCTCTCTCTCTCTCTCTCTCTCTGGGAATCCCAATTGCTATTTTGAGATCCTTTCATATTTACGGACAATTTAGTGCAACAGGATTAGTTTTATTCCGAATAGTCAAAATGGGCAAGTTTCTGTGCTGCACAGAAATGAACAGATTGGGCTCTTTTGCTTTTGAAGGATGGGGGGATCTTGGGTTCATGCATTGCTTCTGTCACATCTGTGTGACTCCACCATTGCTGTTCCAACATCTGCATCCTCCGTTATACACAAGGCAATCACAATTTTGTAAGAATGCTTGTGATCCAGAATAACTGCCCTGAGCCTCAGGGGAGGGCGGTATATAAATACAAATAAATAAAATAAAATAAATGACACCTATCCATTAGCAGATTGTAACTGCAATAATACTCTGGCTGATCATCTAGCAATGCCACTGTTCTTGTCTCAGTTAAGAGTCAACAGTATTTGCTGGCGTATAAGACTACTTTTCCCCCCTGAAAAACATGCCTCCAAGTGGGGGGGGGGGTCGTCCTATACGCCGGGTGCACTTCAGTTGGGATAGACACAGCTGCCAATAGTGGCCCATAGTACTGTATTTTGAGTGGAAATGTTGGGGGGTCGTCTTATACGTCCAGTCGTCTTATACGCTGGCAAATACGGTATATGCTTGTTGATACTTTAAAAAAAAACTAAATTTGTTTGTATTTGGCGTAACCTAAAGGCTGCATGAAGAAAAGTTCAGTTCTGTAAAATTAAGTGTATTTCCTTTGCATTACTCTCCTTGTGATCATGGAGAGCAGGGACTTCAAGCTAGTGTGAGCTTTCAAGCCATTTAAAATACCTTCTCCCAGTCATAGATGTGGAGCAAGGACTCTCTAATTCTTCATTCTGGGCTCCCAGGTGTTGACCAAGCAGACTTAGTGGCCTGATTCTGATGTCATGGCCAAGTTTGGTTCAGCCGTTTTCTGGTTTGAAGGCATCATTTGTTCTGAGTAAATGCCTGTCTTATCTATTCTTATAACCCACCCTTCCCATGAGGCTCACGATGGGTAATGTTAATTGATACAATGCAGTCAAATAACATCAAAATCACTTAGAATCATAGAATCATGGAGTTGGAAGGGACCTCTGGGTTCTAGTCCAACCCCCTGCAGAATGCAGGAAATTCATAATTACCTGCCCACCCGCAGTGACCTCCAATTCCATACATTAAAAGCATTTTATTTATTGATTTATAATTCAGCTTCTATCTCCCCAGGCCCGTTGATTGGCTAGTGGTGGCTAACAAATTATAAAACCCCACATTAAAATCAACCATAAAACCTGTTACATATAAAACATGACCAATCTAAGACAGTGGCAGCTTAACCCCCCATGCCATTCTTGGTCACTCAAGGGGTGGCAGTGTAGTCCAGATCTTAACCATCCTGGCCTCAACCAAAGATTGGCGGAAGAGCTCTGTCCTGTGGGCCCTGCGGAACTTGGAAAGCTCTGTCAGGCCCCTCAGCCCACCCAGGAGCTCATTCCACCAGGTCGGGGCCAGGACTGAAAAAGCCCTGGCCCAGGTCGAGGCTGGGTAAACTTCCCTTGGGCCAGGGACAACCAGTAAGTTAGCTCCTGCATAAGCAGGCAAGCGGTCCCTCAAATAAGTGGGGCCCTGACTGTGAATGACCTTAAAGGTTAATACCAAAACCTTGAACCTGATCCGGGCCACAACCAGCAACCAATGCAGGTGCCTCAACACTAGGCTGGATATGGGCCCTCCAAGATGTACCTGTGAGGACCCTACCAGCTACATTTCATGACTTCCCCCCAAATATCCACCAGTCGAGCTGTAAGGAGGGTTTTGTTCTTTAAGTGGATGGAATTATCCTTGATGTTCCATTGAATGTTACCCTGTAGATGCTTCCCAGGGGGATAGCATGATGACCTGAGAAAGCAGGGAAGGGGACTCCGGAGGAAGAGCTGACCATCACTGCCAGTCCTTTCTTATTGCCCTGTCTTCTGCAGGAGCTGAACTTTGACTCTCCCAGCGAGAGGGACTCTACTATTCTGTATGTGAAAAGGCAGGCAGGTGTGCTTTTCATATCAGCCATTTAGGGTCCTGAAGAAACCATACATCCTGATGCCGAAGACAGTCATGAAACCCAGCTAAGGGGAGAAGAAAATAAGGGAGAAGAAAATAAGCAACTCTTTCTTGAGGAGGCTTGTCCCAGGGAAGCATGGACCCCTTCTAGGACAGTGTTTACATGTGGTCACTGGATTTGTGGCCTCACATTTATTTGAAATTTAGTTCATGTTCCCACTGGCTTTGAGATTTTGCCATGCCTTACCTAACTACCACCAGCCTATCTTTGCAACCATACATGGTAGGAATTTTTTGAAAGTACAAGTGAAGATTCTTCTTCCTGAGGTCTGTAGTATGCAGAATGGCACAATGTGTGTATTCAGTGGGGTCAAGTCACTTCTGGCTCATGGCAGCCCTATGAATTAATGTCCTCCCAAAAATCCTATCATTAACAGCTTTATTCAGCAAAATCAGAGTCCAATAGCACCTTTAAGACCAACAAAGATTTATTCAAGGTCACACCTTGAATAAGTCTTTCTTGGTCTTAAAGGTGCTATTGGACTCTGATTTTGTTGTGATACTTCAGACCAACATGGCTACTCACCTGAATCTAGCCTTATTCAGGTCTTACAAATGGATGGGCATGGCTTCCTTCTACCCATTTCATGTTGGGTTTTCCTTTTTTCTTGCGACCTTCAACTTTTTCTAGCATTATTACCTTTCCAATGACTCTTGTCTTCTCATAATGTGGTGATTGCAGAGTACAGCATTAATAACAGAGGCAGAAGGGGCTTGAGACCCAGGATGACCTTCTGCATAAAAATAGTCAAAATGCTCTTGAAGATATAGTACCTATCTAGGATGCATAGTTTTCTGTAATGTGAAAGAACAAAACAGAACACATCCAATGTGCTTTGATCACCACCATGTCTGATTTATCTAATCCAGTGGTTCTCAACTTGGGTGTCGGGACCCTTTTGGGGGTCGAACGACCCTTTT
This sequence comes from Paroedura picta, assembly GCF_049243985.1. Classification (NCBI taxonomy): domain Eukaryota; kingdom Metazoa; phylum Chordata; class Lepidosauria; order Squamata; family Gekkonidae; genus Paroedura; species Paroedura picta. Next base: position 20,468,227 of record NC_135370.1, on the reverse strand, counting down.
CATGGGGGTTGTGACAGGGTGAGCAACTTGGCCAGTGGGGCACTGCCACTGTTGCTGCTCCTCCTGCAGGTGCCCGCTTTCTGCCACCAAGCCGCTCACTCACACAACAGCCTTGCGGGGTAGAACAAGATAGAGCATTTGTTTGTCTGAAGCAGCGGAAAAGAGCGAGATCGGCATAGTGGGACAAGAGGCAGAAATGAACTGAGAAATCCTGGGGAAAAACAAAATATACAATCATAAACCATTGTTCATGCCATTGGTCAGTTTCGGTTTAATTTCTGTGAAAGAACACTTGTGTAATTTTATGGGTGGGGGTCATCACGATATGAGGAACTGTATTAAAGGCATTAGGAAGGTTGAGAACCGCTGATCTAATCCAATATGTCAAGTATCCATTTGGAGTTTACATTGACTGGAGATAGCTATATATGTATGCATGGTATGTGATAAAGCTATATATCAAGCTTTCCAACCAGGGTTTTGTGAACCCTGGGGTTTCACAATGGCTCCAGAAGGGCTTTGCCAGTTGGGTGAAGAAAAAATAAGAAAAGTGAGGAAACCATATTTATTATTTATTTATTTATTTATTTATTTATTTATTTATTTATTTATTTATTATATTTATATGCTGCCCTCCCCGAGGGCTCAGGGCGGTTTACAGATAACCGGATAAGAAAAGTGAGGAAACCATATCTATTATTTATTTATTTATTTATTTATTTATTTATTTATTTATTTATTTATTTATTTATTTATTTATTTATTTATTTATTTATTTATTTATTTATTTATTTATTATATTTATATACTGCCCTCCCCGAGGGCTCAGGGCGGTTTACAGATAACCGGAAAAGATACAGATAACTTTTACAAATCATGAAGACAGATTCCGATCTGGAATTTATCATGCTTCTAAACTAAAATGCTAATTTTGGCAGCTGGATATTTTCTCAGATCCGACCAAACTGATTCATAAAAGCTGTTGGTTCCATGGTTTTATTTCAACTCTTAATATATTTTTATAGAATCTATATCTAATAACAGCATGCAACACACACATACCCTGTGCTTTCGTTATTACCATAGCAGCGGTTCATGTTTTGGTTTTATTAAACAACCACTGTTTTTCTTAAGCAAGGTTGACAACATATGTTTAATCTGAAGTCTAGAAGAACCCATCCATTCACAGATGCATTAACTGTATCACGTCTTCATAAGATAAAATATGGCCACATTTATTAAGTTTTCAGCCAGAAGAGAACAATTCTTGAACATTCCCCCAGTAAGTTAATGATGAGCCAGGTTCATAAAGTTGTCAAGTTGAAGAATCACAAACCTCCAGCTGGAAGCAGACTGTTGTATCCCTGTTGAGAAATGGCCTCAAGATGTCTTTTTTCCCCTTTAAATTATTTTCTTCTGGTTGAGACTCCTCAACAGGCCTCAGATGCATGCATGCTGCATCCAAGTGAAAAAAAATAGGACAACAGCCTTGTGACACTTTCAAGAGTAATGGACTTATTGTAGCCCAATGGTCCCCAACCCCCGGTCCGTGGACCGGTACTGGTTCGTAGATCAGTCAGTAGCGGGCCGGGGCTCCTCCTCGTCCTCTTCCCCGGCTGCTGCCTCGGGGGCTACCCTGCTACTCTGCTGCCGGCTCACCTTTGGTGCTCTCCAGCGGCTGCCATGGCTGGGCCTCCCCCTCGGCATGGCACTGCGCAGCTGCTGCTAGCAGCACCCCCCAGCGGGCAGCAGGAAGTCAGGGGTGTCGGTGGGAAAGCAAATGGAACAGGGGCTCAGGCAGCAGTGACATCCCTTGGCAAAAGACTACCCCTCCCCCCGGGCCTCAGTAAAATTGTTAAGCGTTGACCGGTCCCAGGTGATAAAAAGGTTGGGGACCACTGTTTTAGCCTATGCTTCTGACTAGAGTCTGCTTCATTAACTCATGAAATGTTGTATGGGTGGTGGCTATGTTATGAGTACAGGAAAAAATTAAATGTTGATGCATAAGCTAATTTGTTCTGATGATCTATATGGGAGAACGACAACCAATTTTAGTTAAGACCTATAAGCTGTTTCATTCCTGATGCTCTAAACTGGGGGTACCCAGAGTGATACCTGTGGGCACCTGGATACCCACAGACTTCTTTCCTGGTACCCACCAAATGTTTTTCAAAAATGGGTGGGATCAGCAGAGCTTCTGAATGGCCATTGGACATCTGCCAGATATTGCCAGATGATGGTTTCTTTGCTAGCTCTTTATGCTTCTGTGTATTCTGGAAACTATTTTTAAATAATATTTTCATTTTTAAAAGCATCCTGTTAAAACTGCTTCTGCCTCAAATTCTGAAGAGTTGCTATCAGAGTTATGTATAACTTTAAGGTAAAGGTAAAGTATCCCCTGTGCAAGCACCGAGTCATGTCTGACCCTTGGGGTGACGCCCTCCAGCGTTTTCATGGCAGACTCAATACGGGGTGGTTTGCCAACGCCTTGACATTTTGAGGTTGGCCCCTCCTCCTGAGATGGCCGGTTTGTGATCAAGGCCTGGGGTCATCAACCCCCAGGCCTGGACCACAAAAGCCTCAGCACCCGGTCACGGGTGACCCCGCCCACCTCTTCCCCCCTGCAGCGAGAAGCTCGCCTGGCTGCGAGAGAGTTGGCTTCACTTTCAGAATAGCATAGTAACTTTCAGTTGCTTTTTCAATTCCTTTCCATATAGTACTTAAAACAATTTTCCCTGACAAAGCCAAACAGGAAAAGTGTAGGGATCATTCAGCCATTAAAGACCCTTTTCTTTTTGCACCATTTGTTTCTTTTTCTTCGGTTTGCCTGGCTCCCCTCAGGAATGCACGGGCCAAATTACAGGTAATCAGCATTAAGTTCAGAATTCAGTGTACCACTTCAGCAGCAAGATCAGTAAGCTTATAGGTGCCTTTCAGATCAAGCTTTATGTTGTCTACAATTTTAGGAATATACTTGGCATTGATCAGGGAAGAATATAAACTGTTTTGTGCATGGATTCGGATGGGTAGTCATGTTGGTTTGAAGCAGCAGTCCAGTGGCAACTTTAAGACCAATTAAGTTTTATTTGTTTTATGTATGCACACGAAAACTTTGTCAGTCTTAAAGATGCTACTGGATTCAGACTTTGTTATTTTCTTCAGAAAGTTTAAAATCTCTAAAGATCATTGTCATATGAAAGAATGGAAAATAGATGCAAATAAAGCATCTCAATATGTGATCTGGTTCTGTTTAAGAAGCAAGTTTAAGGTTTGGCCAACAAGCCAAATTCCACTAGAAAACAGCAGATATCCTTAAATGATTGAGGTGTTTTACTTGGTCCTAGTAAGGAAGCAACATTGTGAAATTTGGAGTGAGACAGAATTGGAAAACTGCATATCCAAATTCTCCAAAATTACTTTCAAAGACCCTTGGCTCTCAGCTAACCAGACCTCAATCTCTGACTTCTATATTTAAAATGCTTTGGGAAATATTCCCTTTGAACCTGAGGAAATCCAACGCTTAAGTGTCTGGGTTAGACTCATCTCTAAAAGCCAACATACTACAATTCTTTGTGGTCAAGATTGTTTTCCATTGCTTTTTTTAAAAAAACTCTGTCTATATATTCTCAAAGTAAGTCAGTTAATATTTATCAAAGATGTACCTGATATGGAGAGACCAGGTAAGCCCAGTGCCGACAGATCTCAGAAACTAAGCAGAGCCCCCCTGGCTAGCACTCGGAAGAGCAACTTCCAAGGAATGCCAGGTTGTGACGTGGGGGCAGGCAATAGCAAACCACCCCTGAATGTTTCTTGCTTTGCAGCCAGACAATCTTAGGATCTTCTGGCTGTATTATGCACATGCCATAAGATAGATATTTGGATGGATGGATGGATGGATGGATGGATGGATGGATGGATGGATGGATGGATGGATGGATGGATGGATGGATGGATGGATGGATGGATGGATGGATAGATAGATAGATAGATAGATAGATAGATAGATTTCAAAGGTGTCATTTGTATATCCCAGAACAGTGCTCATTGTATATATCATACTAGTTTTTGAGATAATTTTGGTCCTGTTTACATGAATTGATATCTACTATATTTCTCCTTAAGGGTGTCTTTTGCTGTAACACGGATGGTTTCTTCTTCTTCTTCTTCTTCTTCTTCTTCTTCTTCTTCTTCTTCTTCTTCTTCTTCTTCTTCTTCTTCTTCTTCTTCTTCTGTGGGGGAAGTCTTCCAGACAGGACAGGTCACAACTCTGATTGCTCCAGGCAGGGCTATGCAAGTTACTATGCCTTTCCGAGATTGTGGAGACTGACCTCCTCCAGTTCTGTTAGCCCTGTAGCTCCAGCAGGACCATCAAAGCAGCTCTGCAAGGTGGGAACTAGCAGAATCCAACATGTATTGAGCATAATGAGAGAGAAACAAGCGGAACTCATACAGTTAGCATCATATTGACCAAGAAGGCCGTGGCTTTTGGATTTCGTACAACTAACTATAGACAAACTATGGACATTGCCTACTTTGCTGAGGGACCACTTGTGTCCTTATGCCCCCCGCATGGCTCTTTTCTCTGCAGGTACCAATCTGTTGTAGGTCCCTCGCCCCTGAGAAATATGCTGGGCCTAGACCCGCCCTGGTCCCAGCCTGGTGGAATGAGCTCCGGGGAGAGCTGAGAGTCCTGATGGAACTATTAGTGTTCCGTAGAGCCTGTAAGATGGAGCTCTTCTGCCAGGGTTTTGGTTAAGTCTGAGTTCTTAAGATCACTGCCCTCCGCCCCCGAATGAGCTAGATCATCAAGTGGACCGCCTGGTGGTTGTAGAGGAGAGAAGGGAATTTCAGTATCTGGATGTTTTATTGGGGTGTTGGTTTTAGAGGAGAGGTTTTATATTGGGGTATGGCTTTTTTTGTAACCCGCCTTGAGCTTCAGTGTAAGGTGGGCTATAAATCAAATAATAAATAAATAAACTCCAGATCTGTTGAATAAGGGACCCCTATGGCATCCAGATCCCCAATTGTTAAAATTGATGGCCTGGAAACTGAGCAGGAGACACTAGTAAAATCTGGCATTCCCAGAGAAATTGTAGGTGTGGTATTTCACTCTAGGCATTCAGCAACCTGGAGAATATATAATATACCTGGTCAGCTTTTTTTTAAAAAATGGATGTGGAATTGTAATTTGGATCTACTTAAGCCATCTTGTAAGAATGTTTTGAAGTTCTTGGATTTGAAGATTGGAAAGAAAGAAAGAAAGAAAGAAAGAAAGAAAGAAAGAAAGAAAGAAAGAAAGAAAGAAAGAAAGAAAGAAAGAAAGAAAGAAAGAAAGAAAGAAAGAAAGAAAGAAAGAAAGAAAGAAGTATCTTAAAGGGGCCCACTGAGTTAGCAACTCTGGTGCAACATAGATTTCCAGCATGGGGTCTCACAGAGGTGCTTCAGGCACTAACCAGCAAACCATTTGAACCACTGAGGTCTGTAGAGCTAAAGTTTTTGTCTTGGAACGTTGCCTTCCTGACAGCCATGACTACAACAAGGAGGGTTTCAGAACTGGGGAACCTGTCAATTTGTAAGGACCTGCATGTCTTCTGTAAGAATTCTGTGATGCTACAAACAGATCCTTGGTTTGCTCCCAAAGTTAATTCACAGTTTAATTTGAACCAACAAGTAGTGTTTCTTATCCCATTCCTTCGTTGTAGAAGAAAAAGAACTGGCATAAGTTAGATGTAATAGCACAGAGAATTTTAACACAGCCGGCGCCGCGGACTAAATAAAGCCGCATGGGCTTTGTGGGAGGAGTTAGGGCGGGCTCTGTCCGGGATGAGGACGGGTGCCGATTGGCCTCTTCCTCTGGACAGACCATCGGCCGGGCCAATCAGCAGGCGCAAAGCGCCTGCCGATTGACCCAGCCGATTCCCGCCCTGGTGAAGGGAGCAATTGTGAGCAATTGCTTGCAGTTGCTCTCTTGCCGGCGGCCTGATGCGTCGGGAGGCGCTTTGCGCCTCCCGACGCGTCAGGCCGCTGGCAACGGAGCTCCCGGCAGATGCGTGGAGCGCGGCTGCCCAGGGCTTCCTGCCTGGCGGCCTGACATGGGGAGAGGCGCAAAGCGCCTCTCGCCGTGTCAGGCCGCTGCCCCACAGCACGACAGCCCCCGGCCAACAGAGCAGCGCCGCCACCCGCCTCAGAAACCACGACCGGACCCGCCGAAGACAGAGGATACCTCGCCACCGCCACCAACAGCGCGGCCCCCACCATGGACAACCATCACCTGGGTAGGCCGCGGCGCGGGGGGGGGCCTGGACAAACGGCTAGCCCCTGCTGGATTGCAGCTACAGCGGGCTTAAATACTAGTTTATATAAAAAGAATTTAGGCATTTAGATTAACTGAGGCTTTATTCATATCACATGGTACAACAAATTTGGGGAGCCAAATATCCAAATCTGTCATTAGTACCTGGATCGTATATAAAACAGATCTATGGATCTCAGGGCATGAGCCGGCCTAAAATCATTATGGTCCTCTGTACCAGAGCAGCCTTTAGAACAAGAGCTTCTATTGAGAAGATTTGTAGAACTGCTACTCGATCGTCCTTTGTGATCTCCATTAGACATTTTAAGATTGAGGCTCAGAACAGGATGTGGTTGCCTTTGGCAGAAGAGTTTTAAAGCCAGGTGTCAGGTTGATTCTGTAATAGAAAAAAAGAAAAGATACCCACCCGGATTAGCTGAGTTCCATAACCATTCTGAAGGATTTCCTCCATTGAAGGAATATGAAAGACTGGCTTACCTGAAAGTTTCATCTCTTCAGTGGGGCGAAGTCCTCCAATATATATTACCCATCTCAAAATGTTGTTTTCTTGTATGGCAGAGCAGTAATGAAACGTTGGTGTTAACTCAGTTAATATTATTGTTAACTATTAGGATTAGTTTATTAAAGTCTTAATAGAGTGATTTGGAGCTTGGCTACACTATGGGGTCAGCCTCCACAATCCTGGAAAGGCACGCTAATTTGCATAGCCCTGCCTGGAGCGATTGGAGGTGTGACCTGATGAGAAGAAACCTTCAGGTAAACCAATGTTTCGGTTTCAGGTATAGTAGCTAGCTATGTTAAGAAACTGGAAGCCTTAGGAAGGAAATGTCTCTCCTTAGAAGTGAGGTGGAAAGCTATTTGAAAATCATGTATTCTTTATGATCATAATATTACAACCTGCAGGCTACAGAAGGAATCAGAATTTCATACCAAGAAAACTGCAATTGATGTTGCAAATTAGAAATCTTGTCAGTTCGGGACATGTGTGTGATTGCAGGCAGAGCTCCAATGCCAGATATAAGGGAGTATTCCTTCAAAGGAATATTTGAGCATCTAACCAGTCACTTGGTGTTTTGCATGAAATGACATGTTGAGTTAATAAGAGTTCTTTAACATTTTTGTGGTGTGTTCTGCAAGCATCTGAGCTGTGTCTCTGATGGGGAGAAGCCCTGGTGTCAAGCTGCAACTTTGATTACCCCGTCTCTCCTTCCTCCTCCCTTTAGAGGTAAGGAAAGGGTTGGGGATGTGAGGTTTCTCTGCCAAGTTCTTAGATTGTTAGTCTACTGTATCTGTATTTTTCTGTCCATTTTAATGGGGTTTTAATGGGAATGTTTAATTGGACATCTGTAAATAATAATAATAATAATAATAAATGTTCTATTTCTTCTGTGGATGTTGCCAGCTGTTAAAATCACTGCGGTTGTAACGTGCCCAAGATACTGTGTATTTTTACAATATCAAGTACAGCCTGGTCAGGACCACAGCTTATCAGTACAATCCCCAAAGGGTCGTGATTAAATTGCTGTGTCACTTTTGTAAAACTTTATCTCTCCAAAGTGCTAGATAATTTTTATCCTATTCATTCGCAAAGCATCACTGCCAAATAGGTAATTACTTTGATTGTATGGGTTGGAAGTTGAGGCTAAAAATACTTGCTCAGAGTTATCCATGTTCATAACGGAGCTGGCGTTTGAATTTACATGTGCCAGAGTGTGTTACATCACTTTAGAAATTAGATCACCTAACTTCTCATTCAAACAATTGTTGGATCCCTGGAATAGTGTCCTTGTCTTGAGCAAGTATTGCCAAGGGACAAATATTGATTTATAGTGGTCTTAAGAAGCCATTTGGACCTGCTGTGCACTTTTCTTTTTGCAGTGGTTCCATTTGAGCTGACCCTTGGGATACAGAATGGTTATGGCCAACAAAGAATTGGCAAGCAACCATTACTATCAGTGCCGTCCTAAATAGAGTTACGCCTTTTTAAACCCATTGCAATCAAAAGGTTTACTGTGGTGTAACGCTGGCTCAGACTGCACCACACTTGTGTTCAGAAGACACATACACATTTGATAAGTTTCAGTAGGATGATGGACTACTTGGTTCAGGGCCAGCTTGTTAAGATAGTGTGTGTGTAAGGAAGATTAGGATCAGCAAATCTCAATCAGGCGGTTGAACTAGATGGCCTGTATGGCCCCTTCCAAATCTATGATTCTAAGTATTTACTGTCTGTATCATAGAATCATATGTAGAGGTACTAGAATGTTCACTTAAGAAATAATCCATACTAAATGTTATGCAAATATCTAGGAAGGGAATAATCCAAGAGCTTCATGTCCACATATCGTCATGGAAAATCCATATGTTATCATGGTAGAAGGACTGAAACAGCCTTGGCGGCCCTGATGCATTTCTTGTGTTGGGAGAAGTATAATTCTCTTGGATCTCTCAGACTTTTGATACCATTGAGCATAGTATCCTTTGGGGTTGCCTAGCTAAACTGAGATTGGAAAGCACTGTTCTGTGGTGGTCTTAGTGGAGGCTGTATTTCAGAAGGTGGTGCTGGGGGACTGCTGTTCACCCTTTGGTCTTTGGGGGCCTACAAGGTTAGATTTTGTCCCCTTTTCTTTAACATCTACACGCATCCAGAGATTTGGACTAAGTTGTCACTAATTGTGAGATACCTGTCACTGTTTTAATATTTATTTATTTATTTGTTTGTTTATTTATTTATTTGCTTTGTCTGTCTACCCACCTACCTACTCATCTTTACCATGTTACACCCATGTACCCATCTTTCTGTCTGTCTGTCTGTCCGTCCGTCCACCCACCTCTCTCTCTCTCTCTCTCTCTCTCTCTCTCACCTGTCTGTCTGTCTGTCTGTCTGTCTGTCTGTCTGTCTGTTTATCATCTCTCTCTCTCTTTGTCTCATCTCTCTCTTCTCCTGTCCATCCGTCCATCTATCGATCGATGGATCGATCAATCTATTTATTATACCGCCACTCCCAGACCAGCCCACTCGTGGCTGACAATACAACATACTAGATAGAAATAATAAAGATAAAACAACAGTAAACAACCAGGTGGTGACAATGCTACTGTTATTAGGCCCTCATTCCTCAGCTCACCCATTCCGGGTTGCACCTAAGAAGCTGTAAATCCAAGGGCAATGGTTGGCCCCTGGGGGAGTGCAGATTTCATAGGGATGTACATTTTAAAACCATTCATTCATTCATTCATTCATTCATTCATTCATTCATTCATTCATTCATTCATTCATTCATTCATTCATTCATTCATTCATTCATTCATATTTATATATCACCCTCCCCGAAGGCTCAGAGCGGTTTACATATAACTGAAACTATACATGAAACCATACATTAAATAACATTAATATTATTAATTGATGAACCGGGTGACAGTATAACATAACAGTATATCATAACATAAACAGTGGTAACTCGAACAGGTCCTGGAGTCTTAGTGGGTTTCTGGGGGGAGGGGGGGCAGGGGCCCTGCAGATGTTGGTTGGTTGGCCTGGCCTCAGCCGAATGCCTGGTGGAAGAGCTCCCTTTTGCAGGCCCTGCGGAACTGTTTTAGTTGAACTTTAATTGAACATTCATTTAATTTTTAATTGAATGGCTTTTAAATTGTATAGCTGTATTTTATATGATGCATACCTCCCTGAGTTGGCTTGCTGGGTGGGTGGTACAGAAATCAAATAATAACAACAACAATATATATGCAGAAGACACTCCATTGTGGCTTGTTCTTTCAGCTGATTCTAGGGAGGCTACAGAAACCTTGAACCAGTGACGAGTTAGTTTTTGAATGGATGCAGGCTAATAAACTGGAGCTTAATCCAAACAAGATGGAAGCGCTACTAACAGGCAGAAGATGATCCAGGATTTAATTTTTTACCCGTTCTGGATAAGGTTGTGCTTCCCTTGAAGGAAGAGGTCCATAATTTGGGGGTGCCCTTGTTCTCAGACTTATTGCTGGATAAGTGGATGGAATCTGTGGCCAGAAATGCCTTTTACCAGCTTCAACTGACTACAGCTTTGTCTGGATAGAAAAGAGCTGGCCACTGTGGTGCACCTCCTGGTTACAAGTAGATTAGACTGCTGCAATGTGGGGCTGCCCTTGAAGAATGTTCAGAAAGTTCAATTAGTACAGAAGGCTGCGACCAGAATGTTGACTGGAGTGGTCATAGAGGCCATATTACCTCTAGTGTTGGTTTTCCTAGACTGACTTCTAGATTATTTCTGGGCACAATTTAGGGTGCTAGTCTTGATCTTCAGACCTCAACATGGAAGGATTTCCTGAAGGATTGCCTAACCCCTTATGAACCTGCCTGACCAATTCAGTCATCTTCAGAGGCCCTGCTTTGGATGCCCCCACCTTCTGAAATCAGGCAGGGGCAAACTGGGAGAGGGCCTCTTCAGTCATAGCATCAAAACTCTGGAGCTTCCTCCGTGGGGAGAATCACCTGTCCCTTTCTGTTGCTGTCTTCTATCAACTGAAGACTTTTTTTGCATTGTTATAGACAGTGAGAAAAACCGAGCACACTGCTGTATACCAGTTTGGATATAAAAATATATTCTTTTTTAGCTTCACAATCAGAAGATGCAATTCTTGTAATAGATGACTTTGGAGGGACACTTTGCTCTAAAGCAGACACTCGAGTGCAGCAGGGCTTTTTCCTTGACGCAGCCACTGTCGCTCCCCTTCCACGCTAGCAGGAAGTCACCAGGATTTGTGACCCCCCACATTCAGTTATGCGACCCCATACAGGGTCACGACCCACAGTTTAAGAAGCTTTGTTCTATACAGTTTGAGAAGATTTGGGATTCTTAACCAGTCTTCTAAGACAACTGTGTCTCCTTTGTGGTTTCATTTTGAAACCACAATCAACCCACTAATTGGTAGGTTTATCGTTTATGCACGTTCAGTGTCTTTGCAAACAGAGGAGTCCAAGGGGAAAATTTACTTTCCATGTCCATGGTCATAATTTCTCTATGATTCTTTGTAGCAGACAGCTCTTAATTTTCTAGATCTATTAATGACCTATGTATACAGAAAGGGTGTACCTTTGTATTAATGTCTGACCCTCCTGACATCCCCATGGTTTGTGAATGATCGAGTCCTATATTAGATATGTTCTGCCAGATAACCCTTTGCCTGCAATTTCAATATCTAGTATGTCACCAGGATATTCAACTTTTCTTCAACAAAACTCAAAATGTTCCACGACTTCATGTGTGAGTCCAGACCTCTTAAGGGCCTCATAAAGCACATTCCACTTTGGAATAAAGTGAGTGTCACATTTCTCTAAGATGGCCTCATAACCGTTAATGCAGGCTGCTGTCAGTCCCTTGCAGCGGGGTAGCATGCCCCGCCACTTCCTGAGAATGCACAGGAGAACGAATCCCCCACGCACGTGGACTGCCCCAACGTTGTGTGTGCGCACACACAATGCCAGGGCTGGAAGAGCCTATCGTACTGTGCGGTGGCAGCAGCAGGGGTGGAGTGGGGGGCATGGGGGCCCCACCGCACAATGGTAGGAGAGTGGCATGTCACTAACCCACCGATTGGTTCTGTGGTGCCACAAAGCTGACTGGGGCGTTAGGTGTCCCTGCAGGGGCACCGTAGGTTGTGGCCATTATGCACGGGGCTGGCCCGGCAGGGTTGCGGATGGTGGCTGTAGTAACACAGAGAACGTGGAAGTATTTTGTGTTCCCTTACCGTGGGCCATCTGAGGCCCTGAGTTGGGCCAGTGCTGGGATGCGGACAGGATGGTGGCGACGTCATGCATAATCAGGGATTGGCCCCGCTACCCTGTTGCCATCAGCCCGGCCTTTCTACCCCATGCATAATCAGTCATAGTGGTACTTGTGGGCCTTTTCAACAGAGTGAAGGATATATAGAAATTGCTGGCTTTGTTTCCCCTAGCAACAGGGAGTGAAATTGGTTGCACTACCTTCTTCCTTGTGGAGCTTAGTGGCCAGCTGAAAGCAAACAAACCTTTTCTTTCCACTCAGGTCATCTTGTAGAATCATTAAAGTTGAAGATGTCTGAAGTATGAGCTATTTTTTTCAGGAATATGTGGGCTTAAATCTTGGAATATTATTCAGGCTGGTAAGGCATATTCTTTATTGTCTTAAAAGGAAATACAATACAACAGTAAAAGGAAATATAAACTCCCCACTACTCTCTCAACAGCAATGAGCGTTGTGTTTCGCTCCAGAATAGTTTCTCACACGTATGATTACACAGTACACATATGATTATACAGCCATTTTGCAGCACTGTGAATCAGCAACATATACTCTACTTTCAATCCACTGCTACAATCATGAACACAGCAGTGAACTGTGTCCAAAGACAAACCTGGGTAAGATCAATATACTGTTTTGCTACAGTTTTCCAAGTTGCTCAAATGTTTTCCTAGCTCAGCACAGAAGGGTTTATTTGTGCTATTCTCACATAACAAAGTAATAATAAGTTTGCTAAAATATGATCACCAACTTTATCCATGGGAAGGAAGGCAGCATGGCATAGTTCAATCTTGCCACAGCACTGATAAAGCTGTTCTGGCCAAGCAGGAATCTCAGGGCCCTCTCAGCCTCACCCACCTCACAGGGTGTCTGTTGTGGGAAGAGGAAAGGGAAGGCGATTGTAAGCCGCTTCAAGACTCCTTCCTTTATGATGCAGCATTTTGTCCCGCCACTTCCTGTGTCCCCATGGGGGACCATTTTTGCTGGTGCACCCTGTCTTCCCCGGATTTCTGCCTCCAGATGAGGCAACTGGGCAGAAAAATTCCTCTGTGCGGGACTGGTGGTGTGGGTGGTGTTTCTTTTCTGTTTCGGAATGCGGTAGCAATACTGCATTCCTAAACAGAAAAAAGTGTCCCAGGCAGGTGTTGATGCGCATTGCTGCAGAACTGCCAAGGTCATTTTGTGTCCCTCCCGGGACACTGTAGTCAGCTCAGGGCGAGAGGAGGAGCCAGGCCTGGGAGGCCCGACTCTTCCCTGCCAGACGGGCCTGGAATGACATAGGCCCCGATGCCGCCTGAGGCAGGGAAGGGAATGCTGGAAGAATCTGCGTTCCCTTGCTGCAAGGCAAACGAGGGCCTGATTCAGGCTGGACGGCGCTGATGTCATCTGGACGTAGGATTAGCCCTGCTGCCAGACAGGTGCTAGCCAGGCCTCTTTCCATTGTGCGGAAAAGGTCCTGATTCTCCCCACTTTTAAAAAACATTTGGCAGATAGGAAAGTTTTGGCTGGGTGCCATGGCAGTGGCTGGCCAGATACTTATCATAGATGCTTTAGGCTGATGCTGCATTGAACAGGGATTTGGACTAGATGGCCTGTCTGGTTCCTTCAAACTCTAGAGTTCTATGTTTCTATCAGGCTGGGAAATTCTGATTTAGTGTGATCATTTCCTTCTCCCTGTTCTTTAGCCAGTTTGGTGTAGTGGTTAGGAGCCAGTTTGGTGTAGTGGTTAGGAGTACGGCCTTCTAATATGGCATGCCGGGTTCGATTCTGCGCTCCCCCACATGCAGCCAGCTGGGTGACCTTGGGCTCGCCACGGCACTGATAAAACTGTTCTGTCCGGGCAGTGATATCAGCGCTCTCTCAGCCTCACCCACCCCACAGGGTGTCTGTTGTGGGGAGAGGAATGGGAAGGCAACTGTAAGCCGCTTTGAGACTCCTTCGGGTAGGGAAAAGCGGCATATAAGAGCCAACTCTTCTTCTTCTTCTTCTTAAATAAAAAAAAAAATTCACAAGTAAATTGATCCTATAGCTTTTCATATTGAAGAAAATAATTCAAAAGGACACATTTAATCTTTAATGAATCCTGCCTTTTTTAGTTCCTCCCCATTCTTGTAACATTATTTTATTCTTTTGGAGACGAGTGAGAGAAAAGGTCCTTTATAAAATTCCCCCAAAATGTAATCTTGAATTAAGTTTTTATCCAAAGTAAAAATACCATGTACATAATTCTGTCCGACTTTCACAGAATAAAATTACCCAAGGATTTCGTGATCGCGTTAAAACTGGGAAAAAGCTATTGAGAAATATTAAGGAAATGTTGCATTTTGAATTTGCTGCAAACTCTGTATTTGTGCACGATCCCCATGAAATTACAGCTTTGACATATGAATTATTATGTCATAGAGATGGCTGCACTGGGATTATAAAAGTTATGTGTGGGTTTTTTTCTCTCGTGATATAAAATGCTGACCGCATGGGAAAGCATTTTCACTCATTATATTCATGGCTGATTCCAACTTAAATCCTGTTTTTTGTTTTTTTTGCTTCTCCTCCTTCCAAAACGCAAACATCAAATATTTAATGCTGTATTTACAAAGCTGCTCTTTTTTAAAAGTATATATTACCAGTAGCAGCCTGTTTTTCTAAATCAAATATTCAGTAAACATCAGCACATCCAGAAAGTTTTATCCGCCTATGTATTTATGACCCATGCAATTTTCTGAGCTTTCGTTTTAGAAAGGAAGAATCAATGGAACTCCGTATTGGACAGGGAATGGATGTAATTTGGACAAGATAATACAGCGGCTCAGCTGCTTTGAGGAGACTGAGCAAAAGGGCATTCTCTCTGGGGGGAAAGACTGAAAAACAGGAGCTATGAAAAGTAGTTGTTGAAGTCCGATATGTAATTCAGTGCAAAGAAGCTGCACCGTTGATTCCCAGTCCTTATCCATGCTTCCTCTATATATTTGTGAAACAGCCTGGGGGGTGGAACATGTCCAGGTGGTTGGCCCTGCCCCTACAGCTCCCTCCCTCCCTCCCTCCCTGGACGCTAGCCACATTCCTCTCAGATGCACCAAAGATGCACCTCAGAGAGACACACAGAGCCCTGCCAGACCGAGCCCTCATTCCCTCCTGTCGCTCCTGCTGTGAGAAGTTTCCAGGATATGTTTATGTATTTAAAACATACTTCCTTTTGGATCTCAAGGTGGCTTACAATACAGGGAAAAAACCCCATAAAAACATTAAAAACGTAAAACCCAGAATATAAAATCACAACTCACACATGCTAGTAAACTTAACCAAATACATTCCTGGCTTTCTCTATAATCCTATGAAGCTTTTAATGAGATAGGTCATAAAATTAAAACTGCTTTACAGTGAGACGATTTCAAACAGTTTTAATTCCCGACCTCTAGTGACTTAATTTCATCACCTCTAACATACATCTAACATCCCAAAAGCTATGATCCCCTAAGAAAGTTTCCTGAGAAAACATTAAAAAACTAGGGGGAGGGGGTATTTAACACTAGGCATTTTATTTTAGGCATAATATCACTTTTTTCAAAACTAAAAGCAAATACTCCTTTATTTCAGTGGTAATTAGAAACACATGCATTTAGATCCTGCCCCAAAATAGAATTGTTTCAATTGAATCCTTTAAAAGCATATTAAAAACTCTCCTGGCTAAGCAAGTTCAAAAGTGTCTGTTGTTTTCCCAGCTAATGTTAGGGATGGCTCCTAGAGATCAAAATTGGGGCTTTAATACAAAAGCATCATGTGCGAAACCACTTCTCAGACTGTATAATAAAAGTCAAGAGGCAATTATTGTAATTTGGCGGTGCAGCCCCCTGTGCAGTATAAACAGTTTTAAAATAACCCGCTTGATACGTAGCATTTTATGAACTAACATATCTGAAAGCGCAAATGCTAGTTCTGAATTGCTAATGGAGGTGTTCTACTGCTGCATTTATATTAAGATTGCACTTGAACGCCATTCATTTTCCAAGACATAACATATTTTACTTACAAATACTATAAAATATCTGATTGCTACACTACCCCCCAAAATAACTTCTCAACGTCATTCATACCCTGTTGTGTTTTGAAAGGAATTGAGTGATAATGGCTTGGTACAACGATTTATCCAATTCCCTTTCTTTTGAAGATGCCATTAAACTTTGAGGCTCTTATAATCAAAACAGTTCTAGTTTAAAAATATGTGTTTATATATTTGTCTGTCCTGGATATCGGCCTCCACATGGAGGAGCTGAGGCGGGAAGGTTCCACCATGCTTTGCAATGAGTGGTGGTTGTATTTTATTTTCACAAAGGTGTCACACAATCCCACCTTTGTGGGAATAATTTTTAAAATGCCCCAGTCGGCTCAGTGCTGCCTCGAAGCGCTGTGGAGCCGAATGGGCCATTTCGTGTCCCTTCTGGGACTCCATAGGCATATAAGCCGACCCACATATAAGCTGAGGCACTTAATTTTACCACAAAATCTGGGCAAATTTATTGACTCGCATATAAGCCGAGGGTGGGAAATGCAGCGGGCTACTGATAAATTTACAGGGTGGCCTACGTGCTTAATCCATGCTCAATCACAGAATCACAGAATCATAAAGGTGGAAGGGGCCATACAGACCATCTAGTCCAACCCCCTGCTCAACGCAGGACCAGCCCAAAGCATCCAAGAAAAGTGTGTATCCAACCTTTTCTTGAAAACTGCCAGTGAGGGGGATCTCCCCACCTCCCTAGGCAGCCTATTCCACTGCTGAACTACTCTGACAGTGAATTTTTTCCCCCTGATATCTAACCTATATCGTTGTACTTGTAGTTTAAACCCATTACTGCGCGTCCTTTCCTCTGCAGCCAACGGGAACAGCATCCTGCCCTCCTCCAAGTGACAACCTTTCAAATACTTAAAGAGGGCTATCATGTCCCCTCTCAACCTCCTTTTCTCCAGGCTGAACATTCCCAAGTCCCTCAACCTATCTTCATAGGGCTTGGTCCCTTGGCCCCAGATCATCCTCATCGATTACATTGTAATCTGCCCTGGGACTTCGAGAAAGAGCAGAATCAAAAGTGAAATCAATAAAGAAATAATGTAAGGTCGGAGAAAAAGGCCAAAGAAGTGACATGACGTGGGAAATTTAAAAGATCTGAATTTTGGTAGGAGACTGATTACATGATTGGATGGAGGAACTGACTTTTGAACTGTACATGACATCGCAGAATGTCCTAGAACATCCCCATTTAGCCCCCTCCCTCCATCTTCCAAATTCTGCCCTCCCCAAGCACTACCTCTAGATCTCCAGGAACTCCCCAAGCCCGTGTTGGCAACCCTAGACTATGTAGGAATGCTCAAGAATATTCTCATGTTAAGATCCATAGAATGGATGCCTACATCTCACGGTCTTAATCGTATTAAACCGCATTCAGCTTTTGCTTCCTTGGCATGTTTGCCAGCTTGTTCATTTTCTTCAATGATTGAAAAAGCGTGACAAATTTTTAATTATGCCATAAAAGTGCTATAAAGGGAGATCACCTGTGGTGCTCTGCAGTGCTGTTTTTCTTGGAAAACGCTCTTTGCCAAGCTCACACAAAGCTATTGCTTGGCCAAATTCCCAATCTATTTGCATGTGAATGTTGAAAAGATGGAGTCATTGCTTCCCAAACCCCTTGTTCTTGAAGGAATTAAATACTGAACTCCCCCCCTGGAGCTGTAAAGTAGGGGTAGTCAACCTGTGGTCCTCCAGATGTCCATGGACTACAATTCCCATAAGCCCCTGCCAGCAAATGTAGTCATGGACATCTGGAGGACCACAGGTTGACTACCCCTGCTGTAAAGGACAATCACTGCAAACCATGATCAGAATTCTCTCAAACCTTATCATGTGACTGTAGCAGACCAAAGTCAAGTGCTTTATTTCTAAATTTTGAAACAAGTAAATGATGGGTTCATGTGTCCATTATAATCTCTTTTTTTGCCAGTTAAGTGTGAGGGATGATGTTAGAAATGAAACGTGCAGTGTGGGAATTGCGTACTGGCAAAAAATATTATTATTCAACCGGCTCATGTAATGAAAAAAATGAGCCAACTGTCTTAAGTCTAAAGTGAGCTGAGCGGTATTGAATTTTCCACTAGATTCTCATTCATTGATTGTATACAGGGGCCCCTTGGTCGAAGTTGCTTTGTTGGAAAATGGTAACATTAGAACAGAAGCAGAATGTCCTGGGAGGTGGAAATGCTCTCCCACTGGTTCCTTTCCCGCTTGTTGCCTTCCCCCCCATTAGATGTGTATCATCGATTTTCTCCTGGGCAGAGAGCAACACGTTTTGTCCCCTGTATGC
The DNA here is from genome assembly GCF_049243985.1 of Paroedura picta. Taxonomy (NCBI): domain Eukaryota; kingdom Metazoa; phylum Chordata; class Lepidosauria; order Squamata; family Gekkonidae; genus Paroedura; species Paroedura picta. Next base: position 20,449,781 of record NC_135370.1, on the reverse strand, counting down.
AGCAAAATGCATTGTCAGTAGGAGATGGAACAAAACCCCCTGGAAAGGGCAAACTGTTGCTGGAATGACTTTGGTGGATGTTGTGCTGCTTGAATGGGTATGTCATCTGGTTTTGCTGAGGGTCTATTTGTGTGTGTTTGTGTGTGTTAGGTAGTATGATTTTGCTTCAGGAGCTGTTTCTGATCAGTAGATATAACTAAGGAAATAGCCCCTAAGCATAAGGCTGGTGATATTACTCTGTGTCAAGGCCTTGGTTGATAGGCCTTTTTTCACATACAGATTATTCTCTATCCCCATATAGAAGAAGAGTTGGTTCTTATATGCCACTATTAGGAGTCTCATGGCTTACATTTGCCTTCCATTTCCTCTCCCCACAACAGACATCCTGTGAGGTAGGTGAGGCTGAGAGAGCCCTGATATTCCTGCTCTGTCAGAACAGTTCTATCAGTGCCATGGTGAGCCCAAGGTCATCCAGCTGGCTGCATGTGGAGGAGTTCAGAATCAAACCCGGCTCGCAGAGTAGAAGTTGGTTTTTAATACTCCGCTTTTCACTACCTGAAGGAGTCTCAAAGCAGCTTACAAATACCTTTCCCTTCTTCTCCCCACAACAGACACCCTGTGAGGTAGGTCGGGCTGAGAGAGATCTGACAGAATTGCTCTGTGAGAACAGCTCTAACAGGACTGTAATATTTAGTGTCCTGTCAAACCTAACCATTTTACTGCTTTAACACCATAAAACTAATCATTGATAACATAGTTACTGTACAAAATTATAATAATTGACATATTCATGGAATTTGTCATTGTTATAAATGCCCTAGCTTTGTGCAAGCAAAATTTCAAATATACAATACAATACACCTTTATTGGCATACAAAACATTACATGAGATTAAAGTACAAGGTGTGCAATACAAGATAAATGAACAAAACTAAGAATTTGAATTTAAAACTCAAAAGTTTCCCTCAGCACAAACTGACTAACCAATGACCAAACAAGCAAAGTTTCAAATATACCTGAGAGGTAGCTATAGGCTGACGTAACCTGTGCTATCTTAACACATGTGCCTTAGTTTTTGCTTCCTGGGTGGAGTCTCCATGGAGCTTTTATTCCAATCCCAGGTCGATTCAGTCCCTGCTGTCTCCACTGAATGCGATTTCCATTTTGATTTTGTCCGATTTAAATTTTTCGTCTGCAAGAAGCATGATTGATCCGGAGTGACCCTACCTTTATCCTGCAATATTCTAGAGTGGTTTTAACCCTCAATATTTGAAGATCGGATTGAGAAAGCATTAGAAAGTATGCAGATCTCTGGCTGCTTCGGATTTGTTGCTGACTCCGTGGTAGAGAAGCCCTGATTGGCCAAGGCTGCCCAGGTGACAAGCTTGCCTTAAAGGGGAAGCCCCTAATTTCTCTCAGCAGAAGCTCCCAGAAACCCTAACTTCTGTTGGTAGAGATTTGGGTTTTTTTCTCCCTCCTCTGCTGTCTCCAATCCTCTCTCCCCCCCCCCTTCAAGAAAAGAAAGGAAGAGGCTATGGCTGTGCTTTGCGCCCCCCTCCCCTTCTGAACTTCCCTAACCACATGCAGAACACTTTTCTGTTTCTATGGGGAATGGGGGGGGGGAGAGGAAGACCCGAGTTCAAATCAATCTGGATTCAACAGGATCCACAATGGAATAAACAAAGTAAGTGCAGATTCAGCCCTGGTTAGAGACAGGGTTAAGTTTTCAATGAAGCCTTCCATTTTCCCCTGAGGCTTTGGTGCAGTTTCTGCCCCACCTCCTTTAAATCTTTTTTTTCTCTGCCCTGCAGGATAGGGCAAAAAGCTACTTTTTACCCAGTCTGTGGGATGGGGAACTGAAAAGGTCAACCACAAGGACAAAAACAAATCATTTCAAAAGGACAACAGAAAGTATGTAACAGTTGAGAAGCAGAGAGCCCTCATGAAGATGAGGTATCCTGATGTAAGAATACATCTTAGATTTAAGAGCTGTGCATGCCCACTTTGTCTTAAAAAGATTGGAGACCATCAAGAAAGCCAGTGGGGCTCTGGTCCCAGGACGAAAACAGCAAGTCATTGGATATTGTGCTTTCATGGTCCTAGACCCATCATTTGCACCTGGATTACCCCATGTTGACAAAACCATCAAATTGAAAGGCTGGCTATGGTGTGATGAAAGTAGAACATCTAGTAATGTGTAAATGCAGCCCATGTCTCTCCACACTGACTATGGAGGGTATCAGTAAAATATCTTTGAACTTTAAGTCAAAAACTTCTTTTTTTTTTTTAATAGGGAATGATTTCTCCATGTTTGTTATGACCGCAGTGAGAGAGGAAAATAGCCTGTCAGAGTTCTGGCACTGGATTCGCTCTCTGGAATGAACTGTCAGTAAAAATGTGAATAGTGACAGCTGAGGGGAAACTAATTTACAGTTGGATTCTTGTCAAAGAGCTCTGAGGTAAAACCTGGTGCCAATATAAATGATTCACAGTGCAGTCCTTCTCAGAGTTGGACCACTCTAAGGCCAAGTTTGTAGTTGCTGAGGAGAAATAGCCTGCCTTAATAATCTATACCAGTGGTTCTCAACCTGGGGGTCGGGACCCCTTTGGGGGTCGAACAACCCTTTCACAGAGGTCGTGGCAGGGCAAGCAGCTTGGCCGGGGGGGCACCATCCACACAACAGCCTTGCAGGGTAGATTGAGATAGAGCATTCATCTGTCCGGAGCAGCGGAAAAGAGCGAGATCGGCGTGGTGGGACAAGAGGCAGAACTGAACTAAGAGCCCCCGGGAAAAAAAAACAATTTATATCCAATCACGAACAATGGATCTTCACGCCATTGGTCAGTTTTGGTTTAATTTATGTGAAAGAACACTTGCATAATTTTATGGTTGGGAGTCACCACAACATGAACTGTATTAAAGGGAAGGTTGAGAACCACTGATCTATACAGATTTATTCCTGACTAGTAATCAAGCCCGCTGCAGGGGAATGCAGCGGGCGCTAGGTCCTACCTTAGTCGGCGGCGGCGGGCTGGTCGGCGGCGGGCTGGTCGTCGTCGTCGAGCTCGTTTAGTTGGCGGCGCGCTGACGCGGCGAGAGGCGCTTCGCGCCTCTCGCTGCGTCAGCGCGCCAGGAAGGGAACCCCCGGCAGCCGCGCTTCGCGCGACTGCCGGGGGCTCCCTGGGTCGGTGCCCTGACGCAGCGAGAGGCGCTTCGCACCTCTCGCTGCGTCAGGCCGGGAGGAACTGCGAGCCGCGCTGCGCGTGGCTCACAGTTCCTGGAGCTGGGAATCGGAGGGGTCAATCGGCAGGCGCTTCGCGCCTGCCGATTGGTCCCTCCGATTGTCTGTCGTGAGGAAGGGTCCAATCCGGACACTTCCTCATCACGGACTAATCCCACCTCTACCCCCCTTACCGAATTATATAGTCCGTGGCGCCCGTGGCGCCACGGGCGGTTTAAAGATGGTCAGAGGTATCTTAAAAAGTATATATATGAGGATTTTATACAGAAATGCAGTATTTTCATGTATTCAAGTATTAGTTACGTGAGAAGGTAACTGATTTCTGAGCCAGTCACTCTAAGCTTTGGAGTACTTACTAGAAGCCTTAAAGTAGCTACTTCTTTGTTGTTTTTATTACCAATCTCATCAAACTTTCTGTCCTCATGATGGAAAATTCCCATGCTTGGTGGCATAATAGTTCTATTTTGAGTCAAAAGTTCACAGAAATTACTTATATTAATTCATTTTCATTTACGGTATTTGAATTTAAACAAAGCTTTTCAAAAGGGTCTTTCACTGGTCAATTGAAGCCCTTGAGACAAACTAAAAATACTGTAAAAGAACCACTGGCTCACATCTGAATCACAGCATCACCATGGGACATAAATAATCACAAGCAACAAACTGTTTAAAAATGTGAATTTCCCATTCGGACCTCCAGCGTTTCCCTTTTATCTAGAAAACAGCTCCTTCCAGATCCAGGCTAGGGAATTCATATCAAACCATAAACTCTATTAAAATTTAAAAGGTATGGATTTTAATTTCAGCCTTGCCTAGCTTGCATCGTAGTTCATTTAGAATTTTAAAGTCCAAATTGCTACAGCTCACTGTTGCCATAATAAATAACATTAAATTAATTGTTTTAAGACTCCCCAAGCATATCTAAGCAGTAATCCTATGCGTGCTTAAGGGAGAGTAAGCCCTGCTGAATTCATTTGGCGAATTGTGAGAGACGAGACAGTTCTTTGTAGTATCACATGTTCTCACTTGTCTTTTTTTGTGTGTGGGAAACTCTGGATGAATAGCTGATGGCTATTAACACTAGGGAAAGGAATATTTAGTTTCATATAGCTCAGGTCTGTTAACTACCGTATTTGCCAGCGTATAAGACGACTGGGCGTATAAGACGACCCCCCAACGTTTCCACTCAAAATATAGAGTTTGTTACATTACATTACAGTACTATGGGCCACTATGGGCAGCTATGACTATCCCAACTGAAGTGCACCCGGCGTATAGGACGGCCCCCCCACTTGGAGGCATGTTTTTCAGTGGGGGAAAGTAGTCTTTTCCTCTGTCCAGTCAAAAGCAGATACAGTGGATCAAGATGTAACTACAAAATTGCTTTGGATGACTGGTCAGTCCAGGTTCAGTATTGATGTGCACTTTTCATGTCCCAGGTATCCCTTCAAAAAGGATGTGGACAAAATGGAGAGGGTGCAGAAGTGAGTAATGAGGATGATTCCGTATGTCCCAAGCCCTATGAGGAAAGGCTGAGAGACTTGGGAATGTTCAGCCTGGAGAAGAGGAGGTTGAGAGGGGGCATGATAGCTCTCTTTAAATACTTGAACGGTTGTCACTTGGAGGAGGGCAGGGAATGGTTACTGTTGGCAGCAGAGGATTAGGATATCAGGGGGGAAATTCACAGTCAGAGTAGTTCAGCTGGAATAAGCTACCTAAGGAGGTGGTGAGCTTTCCCTTGCTTGTGGTCTTCAAGTAGCAGCTGGACAGACACTTATCATGGATGCTTTAGGCTGATCCTGCATTGAGATAACTTAATCACTGGTTGGCCAGCAGTCAAGCTTAGCAAGGGTGTCAGTTGGCCTGAAGCCAAGCACTTTGTCACAGTTCATCAATATTATAGTAACAGCTAACTGTCCATCTCTTTTTCTAAGCCTGTAGATGCTGGAAACATGACAAGGGAAGGCCAATTTTTTAGCGGAGTTAGACCCCTTGGGTCTGGATGAGATTGAATTGACTCTGTAGAGTCAAGTGAAACGTTTAGGATTGTTCCTGGAGCTTTTTTCCATTTGAAGCTGCAGCCTTACTATGTTAAATTATTCAGGTGGGTAGCCATGTTGGTCTGGACCAACAGAGTTGCAAGGGGCCATACAGGCTATCTAGGAGAAGAAGAGTTGGTTTTTATATGCTGCTTTTCTACTACCCAAAGGAGTCTCAAAATGGCTTACAGTCGCCTTCCCTTTCCTCTCCCCACAACAGACACCCTGTGAGGAAGGTGAGGCTGAGAGATATTCCTGCTTTGTCAGAACAGCTTTCTCAGTGCTGTGTTGAGCCCAAGGTCACCCAGCTGGCTGCATGTGGGGAAAAGGGAATCAAACCCAGCTCGCCAGATTAGAAGTCCGCACTCCTAACCACTGCACTCCTAGCCACTACAATAGTATAGTGTACACTACACTGGCAGATTACAGTGGATGAGCAATAGGGTTGTGATGTCCTACATAGTGCAGAGGGTTGGTTAGATGACCCCGTAGATCCCTTCCAACTCTGTGACTCTGTGATTCCAGTCCAACTCCCTGCTCAATGCAGAATCCGCCTTAAAACATCCATGATAAGTATCTGTCCATCTGCTGCTTGAAGGCTGCCACGAGTAAGGTGACCAGATTTTAACATTGGTAAAGCGAGACACCATTGACCGGGGGGGGGGGCGGTCTTGATTAAAAATTTGGTCTATATGGAGCAACAAAAAGTTTCATAGAATGCATAGAACACAAAAATAGTATTGTAATATATATATTTTTAATTTCAACATAAGGACAATTTGCCAGGTACCCCCAGATGTCCCTCCAAAAGTGGGACAATCTGGTCACCTTAGCCATGAGGGAAAGCCAATTCCACTGCTGTACTACTATGACTGTGAAAAACCTTTCCTTGATATCTGGTTGGTACCGTTCTACACATAGGTTAAAGCCATGACTGTGGGTCCTATCCTCTGCTGCTAACAGAAACCTTTCCCAGCCCTCCTCTAAGTGACCACCTTTCAAATCCTGTCCCCTCTCAACCTCCTCTTCTCCAGGCTGAACATTCCCAGTTCCCTCAGACTTTCCTCATAGGAATTGGTCCCCAGGTCCTGGGTCATCCTCATTGCTTTCCTCTGTCCCCTTTCCATTTTGTCCACGTCCTTTCTGTAATGAAAAAAGGATGTACAACACTGTCTTTTCCAGTATAGAATTTGCTGGTCCTCACCTCAGTGAATGCTGTTTCGTTTCAGTCTGTGTGGAAAGAGAAAGTCACAATGCGTTTCATGTGGAAGGGACAATCCTCATCAAACAAAAAAGCTTCTTCTGGCCTTTGCACACCGCCATTTTAGCAAGGCTGGAGGGTGACATTTGAATGAGAATATAGAATCCAAATGTTTACAGCCAACTAGTCCCTGCTTGCATAAGAAATCAATAGAAAGCATTTTCCTTTCAAAAAACACGTCTTTAGAAACCAGTAGCAGAAGGTGAGGCCCTGTTCAAATAAGAGAGCCTTCTGTCTTCCCTTTCTGGTTTTTCTTCCATGCTTTCTTTCCTCTGTGGATAACCTACACGACTGAGCATAAAGTGACATTTCAGAATCTGAAACGTGAATAGGATGCTGCAAAAGAAAGAGGCAAAGCATTGAAACTGGCCTTCAGACTTCACAAAGCTTTTCTTTGCCGGCTTTCCATGCACACCCTGTGTTTACTGTATTTAGCATTCAGAGTCTGAATTAACTAGAACGATACTCCTCCCTCTCTTTTGCGAAAGGTCTTCCATAGCTGTCTGCTTCTTCTGTGCTGTCAGCTTAAAGGCCTTTTATAGGCTATTCTTAGAGCTTGATAATTCTGCACCTTCCATAAGAAGTTCAGTTGCATTCAGGGCTGAACTTCTCTGCTTCGTTTTGAGACCTTCCCCTCGTGAAATCCTGGACAGTCACTGCCCATCAGATTAGGTCAGGCTTTCTCAGCCAGGGTTTCGTGAACCCCTGGGGTTTCTTGACAGCCCTGGAAGAGTTTCCTGAATGGGTGGGAGTTAATTAATTTTTTGTTATATTTTTAAAATTTGTTAAGCATTTGTCACGTGATATGACCATATATATGGCCATGTTGACCCCCCTCCCTAGTGGCCAATGATGAGCCTGGAAGGGGAGGTGCCTGGGTGGGCATGTACACACCTATGCTTCCCAATTATATTCTACATGATCACACCACTTCTAGGGTTTCTTGATGCTTGAAGAACGTTCCAGAAGTTTCTCATCAGTAAAACAATTGAGGAAGGCTGGATTAGGCTAAGGTGACTAGATTTTAACATTGGTAAAGCGGGACACCATTGACCGGGGGGGGGGGTTGGGTTCTTGATTAAAAATTTGGTCTATATGGAGCAACAAAAATTTTCATAGAATGCATAGAAAGCAAATATAGTATTTTAATATATATATATATATATTAATTTCAACATAAGTACAATTTGCCAGGTGCCCCCAGATGCCCCTCCAAAAGTGGGACAATCTGGTCACCTTAAATTAGGCAATACTGAGCTTGAATATATCAAACGCTATCAAACGCACTGAAATGCACTGTCCGTGACAGTCTTATCTGTATAATTAACTGCTCAGAAGTACAAGTTCTGCTAAACTCATTTTCTAATATATGACATTGTTTGGAAACAAAAGCTGCCGACAGGGTTGCCAGGTTACTACCCGGAGAATTCTTTATTCCTTTAATTTCCCCACTACAGTGGGAAACATTGGTGTCAGGTTGGTTTCCACTTGGGAAGGGGGAAAGCTCTGGAGAGATCCGTTCTGTGAGTGAAATGGGCCTCATGGTTCTTAGGATCCAGATCGTTGATGATGAAAAAGAACAGGGAGTTCACCTGTAAGTGGGTGTCCGTTGGGAGGTCCCCTGTGCAGTTACACTAAGGGGAACTCAAGATTTTTGGTGCTTGGCTCCAGAATGCATTCCTGTTGGGTTACTAACCCTGGGCTGGGGGATTCCTGGGGATTTGGAGGTGGTGCCTGGGGTTTGGAGAGGAGGCAGAATGCCATGTAGTCAACAGGGCATAATCATAGAATCATAGAATCACAGTGTTGGAAGGGGCCATATAGGCCATCTAATCCAACCCCCTACTCAATGCAGGATCAGATAGATAATGTTCTACAGTCCAGGCTCCAAAGCAGCCATTTTCTCTAGGGAAACTGGTCCACTGTAATTTGGAGATCCATCGTAATTCTGAGAGATTTTTTAAACGCTGATCCCCTCTCAGTCGTCTCCTCTCCAGGCTAAACAGACCAAGCTCCCCCAACCTTTCCTCAGATGTCTTGGTCTCCAAACCCCTCACCATCTTTGTTGCCCTCCTCTGGACATGCTCCAGTTTGTCTGCATCCCTCTTCAGCTGTGTTGCCCAGGACTCCTAAACAGACACTACAGTATCCTGAAATGCATTTTTTTGATAAGGTTGCCAGCAGATTGAAGAAAAACTGTGCTGGCCTGTGTGGTTAACAGCACTTGGTTATGCAGAAATTTGTGGATGACATTATTACAGTTAATATCTGCTGTTCATGACTCAGCAGTATGGACTGGTAACCCCTCCGTTCCCCCCAAAAATTCCATTCCTTAGAACTGCATTTGCTATTTGAATTTAAAACTATAATTGACCAAACTTAGATACATTCTTATATCTGAGAGACAGGATTATTTATAGAAATAAACAAAACAGTTTGTCAGAGGTCATGTTCTTGCTATGATAATGCATCAGTTTGTTTGTTTAATAGTCCGTGTTTACTTTTTGTCTTTCAGCTGTTATTCACCTTGATCCTGAAATGGCAGGGGTCAGTTCACAAGCAGACATCAAGGGAAAGGTAGGACCTCTTAATTCAGATGCTGTGCTGGATAGACAGAATTCATAAATCCATATTCTGTAGATTTGTAATGCTGACCACTGCAGTAGATCTAGGATCAGCAAGGTTCTTCTCTGATTCCAGTTGATTTATAATTGCTCCAATCTTGCCTGTGGTAGCAAATCATTTCTCAGAAGAACTAGTTTCCCCTTTCCTTGCTTGGAAAAATGTATATATGATTGGAACAGTGGCTTTTCCCCTGTGTAGTCACTGAAACTAGACCTGGGATGCTGAAGGAACTCTGTTAACCAAGCATGTACAGATACTACAATCTGCTTTAATGGTATGACTGCCCTGACCTGGATTGGGCAGGGTAGCCTAATATTGTTGGATCTTGGAAGCTAAACAGGTCAGCCTTGGTTAGAACTTGGATGGGGCACTAACAAGGAACCCCAGGGTCATTACACAGAGGCAGGCAATGCCTTGAAAAACCTATGGAGTCACTATAAGTTGGCTGCAGCTTGACAGTACTTTCTGCCACCATGGTGTTACTAAAAGAGGGCAGTCAGCTGTGTAATACAGCTGTATGTCCCACCCATACCAGTGATTTCTATTCTGAAGCTTAGTGGCTGAAATCTGGCACTGTTACTGGCAAAAACAAGATAACATGAATCACTGTCCTTTCACTGCCAATGCTGTTCATGCGTTTAGATAATCTGAATGCCTAATTCGCGTCCCATGTTTATTCAGAAATCCACTTCAAATGATTTCAGGTTGAACTCACGCCAAGTACATGTGAATGGTTTCCAGCCCTGTGTTTATTATTGCTTGTTGTTGTTAGGTGCGAAGTCGTGTCCAATGATCCTCCAGGCCTTCCTGTCCTCTACCATTTCCCGGAGTCCATTTAAGTTTGCACCTACTGCTTCAGTGATTGCATCCAGCCATCTCATTCTCTGTCATCCCCTTCTTCTTTTGCCCTCAATTGCTCCCAGCATTATGCTCTTCTCCAGGGAGCCCTTCCTTCTCATGAGGTAGCCAAAATATTTGAGTTTCATTTTCAGGATCTGGCCTTCTTATTAGCAGGCAGGGCTGATCTCCTCTAGGACTGACCGGTTTGTTCGCCTTGCAGTCCAAGGGACTCGCAAGAGTCTTCTTCAGCACCAGAGTTCAAAAGCCTCAATTCTTTCCTCATGGTCCAACTTTTGCAGCCATACATTGCAACTGGGAAGACCATAGCCTTGACTAAACGCACTTTTGTTGGCAGGGTGATGTCTCTGCTTTTTAGGATGCTGTCTAGATTTGCCAGCGCTTTCCTCCCCAGGAGCAAGCGTCTTTTAATTTCTTTGCTGCAGTCCCCATCTTGCAGTGATCTTGGAGCCCAGGAAAATAAAATCTGTCACTATCTCAATTTCTTCCCCATCTATTTGCCAGGAATTGAGAGGGCTGGATGCCATGATCTTTGTTTTCTTGATGTTGAGTTTCAAGCCAACTTTTGCACTCTCCTCCTTCACCCGCATCAACAGGCTCTTTAGTTCCTCTTCGCTTTCTGCCATTAGAGTGGTATCATCTGCATATCTGAGGCTGTTGATATTTCTCCCTGCAATCTTGATCCCAATTTGTGACTCCTCTAATCCCGCCTTTCTCATGATGTGCTCAGCATACAAGTTAAATAGGCAAGGCGACAGTATACAGCCTTGCCAAACTCCTTTCTCAATTTTGAACCAATCAGTGATTCCATGTTCAGTTCTCACTGTTGCTTCTTGACCTGCATATAAGTTTCTCAAGAGACAAATAAGATGCTCTGGTATTCCCATCTCTTTAAGAACTTGCCACAATTTGTTGTGCTCCACACAATCAAAGGCTTTAGCAAAGTCAATGAAGCAGAAGTAGATGTTCTATTTCTGGAACTCCCTAGCTTTCTCCATGATCCAGCGTATGTTGGCAATTTGATCTCTAGTTCCTCTGCCTCTTCGAAATCCTGCTTGTACTTCTGGAAGTTCTCGGTCCACATATTGCTGGAGCCTAGCTTGTAGGATTTTGAGCATAACTTTGCTATGTTACGTTTTTAACCCGCTTCGCGTTTGTGGGGGCCCAGGGCAGTCTACATGGTATTCCATGCCTCCATTTTATCCTCAAGTAGATTAGGCTAGTGACTATTCTGACATCCCTGAGTGAGTGCTGAAGAAGAAGAAGAAGAAGAGTTGGGTTTTATATGCCGCTTTTCTCTCCCAGAAAGAGTCTCAAAGTGGCTTACAATTGCCTTCCCTTTCTTCTCCCCTCAACAGACACCCTCTGAGGGAGGTGAGGCTGAGAGAGCCCTGATATTACTGCTCAGTCAGAGCAGCTCTAAGAGCACTGTGACTGGCCCAAGGTCACCCAGCTGGCTGCATGTGGGGGAGCAGGGAATCAAACCCGGCTCACCAGATTAGAAATCCGCATTCCTAACCACTACACCAAGCTGGCTCTGTTGTGGCTGAGTGTGGATTTGAACCTGGTTCTTCCAAGTCTTAGTCCAGGATTGTGACCACTATGCCACTGACTCCTGACGACTTATAATTCTACCTGGTCGTTATCTTCTTTATGTTTTTTTTAGTTCGCCTTTCCGACCCACTCCACTTATCTGATACCCATCCATATTGACAACTGTGAAGACAAGCTGAATTTTTTCAGCCATAAAATCTAGGAAAGGGAATAAACTTGAGTGAGAGATAAAAGTAACTGAAGGCAAAAGAAAAAAAAATATTTTGTACACCTGTTCATGTGAAGTACAGTATCCTTTGAGCACAACAAAAATTAAGCCCACTAGCACCTTTAAGACCAACAAAGATTTATTCAAGGCATGAAGTTTCACGTGCAGGCACACTTCATCAGACAAAATAGAACAAGAATCATAAGAGTACATATATATATATGTGTGTGTGTGTGTGTGTGTGTGTGTGTGTGTGTGTATATATATATACATATATACATACACACATACACACACACATATATATACATACATACACACATATATATATATACACTTACATACATATATATACATACATATACATATACAAAAGGTAAATCAGTGGCAAATTAGTAAACTGTGTTTTGATATCCAAATTAAGCCATATGATGCCATATGTTAATTCTTTGCTAAAACAGCTAAACGTTCCTTTTGAGTTCAGTCGTGGTTCACAAAAACATCGCAGAAATAAAGCTGTCCGTGTTAGTAATTAATGGCACTACCCTGTGAGAAAACTGTTAATTCTTTTAGCATGGTGAAATAGAACATCCCAGATGCAAAACAAACAAACAAACCCCCACAAAAACTGAAAAGCAATTTGAGGGTAGGGTTTGTCTTGAGAGGTAGTCTTGTTTTCAGAGTTTTCTCTGCTAGGCAAAATAACACTTAACTAGCTATTCGAGACAGCTGTAAAATCCCTCAGCCTGTGTGTCTTCAGTGGAAGGATCAAAACACCGTGTACCTGTTGAGGCAATAGACTAAGGCAGTGTAAACAGGAAACATTTGTAAAATTTTGTTTCAACATGGCATTTGGAGAGCGGCTGAGGCTCAGCGGCAGAGCATCTGCTAGGCATGCAGGAGGTCCCCGGTTCAATCCCTGGCATCTCCAGTTAAAAGGATTGGGTAGGAGGTGAGGTGAAAGACATCTGCCTGAGTCTCTGGAGAGCTACTGCTGGTCTGAGTAGGCAGTAATAACTTTGATGGACCAAGAGTGTGATTCAATATAACAGGGGTAGTCAAGCTGTGATCTTCCAGATGTTCATGGACTACAATTCCCATGAGCCCCTGCCACCAAATGCTGGCAGGGGCTCATGGGAATTGTAGTCCATGAACATCTGGAGGACCGCAGCTTGACTACTCCTGCAGTGTAAGGCAGCTTCATCTGTTTGTGTGTGTGTGTGAATTGTGGAGAATTGTGGTTGCGTACAAATGTATAAACATGTTTGTGTGTGTGTGTGAATTGTGGAGAATTGTGGTTGTGTACAAATGTATAAACGAGGTAAGGAAGTTACAAAATTTGTCAGTAGTTCATTGAGGCTGGAACAAAGTCCAGTGAGGTTCGTTCTCCCTTGACATTCAGGAGGACGCCTCGGTGGGTGTTTCCCGCCACTTTAACTGGGAGGCAGGACTAATTTTCAACTTCCTGTCCTGCGTGGTGGGAGGCACCCTGCTCCAGTCGTCTTCCTGCCTATTCTGGGAGTAGCAGGTCTGACTGGTCTCTCCCCAATTATTAATGCATAGTGTTAAAATTGATCATTAATTCAAATTAAATCATAGTTCATAAGTCAGTAGTTCATAGTACTAAAGTGTTTAGAGTGTTAGAATTGCTTTTTTTCTTAAGGTTAGAACAGTTACAGTTTAAATTCTTTTACAGTTGGGCTCATGCCCTTAAGGCGCCCCCCTTAACAGAGCCATAGCTCTTAAGGTTTAAAGCCTTTAAAAGTTGTTTTTTCCTGCTGGAAGTTTTTAGTACGCACTTTTTAGGCAGTCGCCTAAAGAAGACTCCGTTTTTTACATTGAAAACGTTTGGATCGCAGCAATCCTATGGCTGCGAAGCGAGCTCATTCTGAGGGCTTCTCCTCAGACGACGATCCTCCGGCCCCCATGATGCCATCCTCCTCTGCGGGCGCGGCCGGCAGCGGTCCGTTTCGGGCTGCCGTTGCCGCCGGGGCCGTGAGTGACAACGAGCGCTTGAAGGCGCTGCCCGCTGAAAAGCCGCGTGGTGCGAACCCGGCTATTACAGCAGCCCAGGAGCAGCCATCTTCCCCAACTGTTCCTGACGGCAGCCATTTTGAGGGGCAGTCTTCTTCATCGAAGCAGATAAGTAACCCCTCCCTACCCTCCCCAGATCATGCAGCAGGGAGTTCTCTAGGTTCCCTTCCTCCAGAATTTTTTAACATGTTAAAGGCTGCTATGAGGGAGCAAATTGAGGAGCATGAGAGAGAGAGAAATTCCAGAAGTCCCCTCAGGCACCATAGGGAGGGTAGCCAAAACTGGCCCACTAAGGCTGCTCAAAAGAGAGTGAGGGTCAGTCCAAACAGATATGACTCTTCTTCTGAGGAGGATTTAGAATCTCTCAGGTCCAAGGACGACATAGCTTTTCTCTCAGATGAAGAAGAGATTGAACCTATTAATGTGTCAGCTCAATCTGAGCGATTTTTCAAGAGTGAGGACACTCACTATATGCTGACAAAGGCCCTCGGGGCCTTGGCTCTGAATGAAGCCATACCCGAGGATGAGCAATTGCACACAAGAAAGAGGTATTGTGGGCCAAAGGGCAAGGGAGAATATTTTCCCAAATTGTGTCCCTCTCAAGATAATTTTCCTCTTCCAGAGGTTTTTGAAAAAAAGATCAGAGCTGAATGGCAAAGACCCCTAGTAAACAAACAAGTACCTTCATTTATAAAGAAGCTTTATACTATGCCTTACTATGGAGAATCCATCCTACAAATTCCACTGATAGATGCTCCCATTGCAGCTCTTCAATCTGGCGGCCTCGTCTCTGAGGATGGAGAGGGTTTCCTTAGAGACGCTATGGACAAAAAGGCAGAAACTGCCCTGCGACGTACTCATGAGGCAGTGGCCATGGCAATCAAGGCCTCTTCAGCCGCATCTATCATGAACAGGGCAGGGATTGCCTGGTGTAGAAAACTGTTGGAGTTAATTCCTGAAAAGGATAAGAGAGTAGTGGAAGGCGTGTCCAGACTTCTAAAAGCAGTGTCCTTTTCTGCAGATGCTACCTTGGATGCAATAGTGTTTGCAGCAAGATCCTTAGCCTCCAACACAGTGGCTAGACGTTTGCTTTGGCTAAAAGCATGGCCGGCAGACTACCAATCAAAGGCATACGTAACAGCATACCCCTTTGTAGGTGAAAAATTGTTTGGGGATCATCTTGACAATATTCTTATTGAAACTAAGGATAAGAAAAAAGCTATGCCCAAAAGAGTACGTAAGGAAAATTCCTCATTTAGATCCCAACACACCCTTTCCAGATACCGATCAAATTATAGGAGGGGAAATTGGAGTAATAACAACAATTTTCGTCCCTCAGGGCGCAGAGGAGGCTTTAGATCAAACAAGCCTTCTAACAGGAATGACAGGTCAGAGAATGACCGAAAACCCCCTAAAGCGTGACTCAGAGTCCATCCCAGTAGGGGGGAGGTTGCAAGAATTTGCCCAGGCTTGGCAACTTCCTCACATAGACGAATGGGCAAAAGATACAGACACAAACGGATACAAATTGGAACTGCACCATATTCCTCCAGAAAGATTTCTGCCTTCCCCCAGGTTAAAAGACCCAGCCAAGAGGCTGAGGACTCTAATGGCAATAAAACACCTTTTAGCCATCAGAGCCATAGAACCGGTTTCTCACTCAGAGCAGGGACAAGGAATCTACTCGATATTTTTTACAGTTCCAAAACGCACAGGAGACTGGAGGGCCATCTTGGACCTCAAGTTCTTAAACAAATTCATAAAACTCCGTCATTTCCGCATGGAGACCCTGAGATCCATAGCGGAAGCGTTGCGACAAGGAGAGTTCCTAACTTCACTGGACCTCCAGGAGGCCTACCTACACATACCAATATTTCCACCCCACAGAAGATTCCTCAGATTCTGTGTGCAGGGAGTACACTATCAGTACAGGGCTCTCCCTTTCGGACTCTCATCTGCACCCAGGGTCTTCACAAAAATCCTAGTGAATGCCCTAACAGGTTTAAGGATGGAGGGCATATTAATTCATCCTTATTTGGACGACCTCCTCCTTCGGGCGCCCTCTATACATTTAGCGGAACTGCATACGAACAAAGTCATAACCAATCTTCAAAACTTTGGCTTTTTAGTAAATTTTGCCAAAAGTTCTTTAACTCCAACACAAAGATTGGAACACTTAGGAGTCATCATAGATTCTCGACAAAACAAAATGTTTATGACCCCCCAAAAAATGACCAAGACAAAACAGATGACCATCGCAGTCATCCAGGCAAGACACACCAACCTACTTCAGTTGGCGAGTCTGATGGGTCTGCTCATTTCCAATATGGAAGCAGTACAATGGGGGAGGTTCCATGCCAGGCCCCTACAGATGCTTCTCAGACCCTACCAATTCAGGATAACCAAAAAAGTGGACATGTCAGTGAAGGTTCCTCTAGACACCAAAAGGGCCTTACGTTGGTGGACACTCCCCAAAAATCTGAGCCAGGGTCGAACATATTTAATCTTGAGGGAGGAACAAGTTTTTACAGATGCCAGTCTTCTAGGCTGGGGAGCAGTTTGGAACAACCAAAATATACAGGGACAGTGGTCCATAGAGGAGTCCAGACAGCCAATCAATTGGTTAGAACTGAGAGCAGTTCGATTGGCACTCAGACACTTTGCAGATCAGATCCATCAGTGCCACATTCTGATAAGGACAGACAATGTGGCAACAAAGGCTTACCTGAATCATCAGGGAGGTTCCAAATCACCCAGACTTCAAAGGGAAGCTCAAAAAATATTCACATGGGCAGAAAGTCACCTAGCCTCTCTCAGAGCAGAACATGTGAGAGGTGTATTAAACATACAAGCAGACTTCTTAAGCCATCAGATAGTGTCAGATGCAGAATGGATGCTGAAAAGAGAGGTATTTCAACTAGTAACCGAGAGACTAGGCAAGCCAATATTGGACTTATTTGCATCCAGCACCAATGCACAGACCACCAGGTTTTGCACCAGATTCCACCACCCAAGGGCGGAATTCTCAGATGCCCTAACATCCCAGTGGCCGAAGGGTCGGCTTTATGCTTTCCCTCCAGTTCCACTTCTGCCACGGCTCCTAAGAAAAATAGAATTCTCAAAAAACGAGATCATTCTAATAGCCCCCAATTGGCCAAGACGCCCATGGTTCTCAGAAATAGTGAGGATGGCAGTGTATCCCCCCTTCACTCTCCCAATTTCCAGAGATCTTCTCCAGCAAGGTCCAGTCTTCCATCCGAAACCGGAGTGGTGGTCTTTGACCGCATGGAAGTTGAGAGGAAACGGCTCACCCACTTAGGTTATACTTCAGGAGTCACAGAAACAATCCTGGACTCCAGGAGGAGTTCCACTAACAGAATTTACTCTTGTTCATGGAAGGCCTTCGTGAGGTGGGCCAAGAGGAAGAAAAGGGATTTTCTCAAGCCTTCCATGGCCAGTATTTTAGATTTCCTACAGGAGGGTAAAATCCAAGGTCTTAGATCAGCCACCCTCAGACGCCAGGTGGCAGCACTAGCCTCGGTCATACCCTCTGTTGAAGGGGCTATACTCTCAAAACATCCACACATTGTTAGATTTCTAAAGGGAGTGGCGAACAAAGAACCCCCAGTGGTTCATCGTTTTCCTTCATGGAGACTAAATTTGGTACTAACAGCCCTAACCAAGGTTCCGTTTGAACCTGTTCAGTCAATTGACTTAAAATTCCTCAGAATGAAACTTTTATTCTTAGTTGCTGTAACCTCAGCAAGGAGAGTTTCTGAATTAGGAGCTCTCTCAGTAAAGAAAGAATTTTGTCACTTCCTTAAGGACAGTGTTATTTTGAAGACAGATTCAACATTTAAACCCAAAATTGACTCTCAATTCCATATTTCCCAAGAGATCATTCTACCAAATTTTTACCCTGATCCAGCCGATCAGAAAGAGCGCCTCTGGCACAATTTAGATGTTAGACGTGCCCTGAAGGCTTATCTTATTCGCACTGAAAAGTTCAGGGTGTCTGATTCTTTATTTATCAATATTGCTCCACCTAGACTAGGTCAAAGGATGTCTAAGGCATCAATCGGTAGAACGCTAAAAACATGCATCGTAGAGGCTTACAGAATCCAGGGATTTCCTATTCCTCAGGGCATAACTGCGCACTCAGTTAGAAGCTCTGCTACAAATGCAGCAATGTTCAGGGGAGTCTCGTCTGTTCAAATTTGTAGGGCAGCAACCTGGTCAAATATATCCATCTTTATAAGGCACTACAAGTTGCACACCTTAGATGCTGTGGACACAGCTTTTGGCAAAAGTGTGCTTCAACATGTGGTTCCTTAGGTTCTCGGAAGCACCCACCCTGTTTTACTGGGGACTGCTTGTTAAGTCCCACCGAGGCGTCCTCCTGAATGTCAAGGGAGAACGACCATTGAATCACTTACCGTGAATGGTCCTTCTCCTTGAAGTCAGGAGGACGCCTCGTCCCTCCACTTGCTTCTACCTGAACCACATGATTCTCAAATTTATTAAAATATAAAGAAATAAATATCTTTTTCTATGTATTCAAATTAGTTTACTCGTATTAGGGGAGAGACCAAAAGTCAGTATAGTTTTTTTATAGTGTTGACATGTTTAAAGAATTGTTTATTTGGAGAGGCTTGTCATCCAGACTGGAGCAGGGTGCCTCCCACCACGCAGGACAGGAAGTTGAAAATTAGTCCTGCCTCCCAGTTAAAGTGGCGGGAAACACCCACCGAGGCGTCCTCCTGACTTCAAGGAGAAGGACCATTCACGGTAAGTGATTCAATGGTCGTTCTGCACCAGTGGTGCCACTCACAGCTGCTGCCAGTGTGTTGCTGCGGAGTTGCTTACTGTGTCCCCCCAGGGGACGCCGGAAAAATTCCACTCTGCGAGAAAGTGTGGTGGGTTTTAAAAATTTTGTAGGAAGGTGGGAGTGCATGGGAATACAATCCCACCTTCCTGCAATCAATCAATAATAAAATAAAATAAAATAAAATAAAATAAAATAAAATAAAATAAAATAAAATAAAATAAAATAAAATAAAATAAAATAAAATAAAATAAAATAAAATAAAATAAAATAAAATAAAATAAAATAAAATAAAATAAAATAAAATAAAATAAAATAATAATCCTGGTCCGCCTCGTGCTGCAAAGCATTTTTTTTGCCCCTGCTGGCCTCCTTAGGGCAGGGAGGCCTGGCTCTTCCCGGCCACACGGGCTTGCTGTGGGACAGGCCCCGTTGGCCCCCGCAGTGCCAAAATGGAACACGGAAGAATCCATGTTCTCTAAGTGTGGGGCTTCTGGGTTCCAATCTGTGCCAGGCCTGGGGGGTGGGGGGAGGGGTGGCAGCCTGGCAGTGACATCACACAGGCACAGGGATTAGCCCCAGGTCCAAACTGATGCTACCCCGGCCTTTTCTGCCCGTGTGGAATCAGCCTGACTGATTCTGTCTGTGTTGCCCAGTGGCAGTACAGTATGTTCTGACATGTTCTGATAATCCATTTTCAGAAACTGCTTCTGCAGATGGCATAGTTAAAATGGTTTGGTTGCTCTGTGCAAACTTGCCAGCTGTTTGCATGCAGCGCCCTTGTAGCTTTGCGGTGGCATTTCCTGTGTTTTAAATTCACCTGTGCTGATCTCTCTTTTTTACAGATCAATGCAGTGAGGTCCATTGTTCCTAACAAAAGCAACAATGAGATAGTGCTTGTGCTACAGCAGTTTGATAACAACGTAGACAGAGCTGTACAAGCTTTTATGGATGGTAGGTACCCTTTACCAAGATGTCCAATATTTCAGGAAATAACAGAATCCCAGATGGCTTATTGGTCTGTGCAAGGCTGTAGTTCTCAAACGTTATGAAATGAGACCCCCCTTCTAATCTTGTTCTGTTCGCCTGGGATCATTTGTAAAGGAATTTCATGCTGTTTTTTCCCTTCCAGTTGATATTTCCAGTTATCAAATTGTTGGAAAAAATCTCTTTCATCAGGAACAAGAGAAACAGGACATCTCCAGTTTCTTGCTAAGTGATACAATCAGCCCATATCGCCAACCTCCCTTCCTCCAGCGGCCACCATGGCTGGGGCTCCCCCTCGGCATGGTACTGCGCAGCTGCTGCTGGCAGTGCCCCTCAGTGGGCAGTGGGAAGTCAGGGGCACCGGCGGGAAAGCAAGTGGAGCAGGGGCTCAGGCAGCGGCGGCGACGTCCCTCGGCAAAAGACTACCCCCCCCCGGGCCTCAGTAAAATTGTCAAGCGTTGACCGGTCCCCGGTGCTAAAAAGGTTGGGGACCACTGATCTAACATCAACTTGGTGTAGTGGTTAAGAGTGGCAGCTTCTAATCTGGAGGGCCGGGTTTGATTCCCTCCTCCTGCATGTGCAGCCAGCTGGGTGACCTTGGGCCAATCATAGTCCTTTTAGAGCTGTCCTTACAGAGCAGTCCTGTCAGACTCCTTGCTCCCACCCCCCCTCCCACCTCTTCAGACTGTTGAGATAGTGCTGGCCCGCCCTGCCTCCATGCCGCCTCACAATGTCCCCTGGCCTCAGACGGGGCGGAGCTGTCCTGCCTGGCCTCCATGCTGCCCTGCAACTGCCCAGGCTTCTTAGGGCAGTGCAGCAGTAGCCCTAGCCCACAGTGCTCCAGCTGGCCACCTACTGCAGTGCCAGCTACCCCAGCCTCTTCTGGCACTGGGGCTATGGACATCACGTCCGTAACCATTTCCGTCCCAGGGGCAGCACCAGAAGATGCATCCCACATCAATAAAGAGAAAATCAATTTCCCCCCTCAAATCCTTGGAACACACTTGCCAAAGCAACTGCTAACGAATTCAAGAAATGGTCACCAAGCTGGAAGGGAAGATTATTTTATAGCCATTGTTGCTCTTTATCATACATGAGCACTTGCTGAAGCGTTTTTTCTCTTCCTCTATTCCAGGCAGTGCCCTTCAAGTTTTAAAAGAATGGAATTTGACAGGCAAAAAGAAGGTAAGGGATTCCAAGCAATTAAAACTCTCTTGTCAGTGTAGTTAGCTGAAGCACAAGGATCAGCTTTGTTGCCATGTTTTTCCCCCACAAGGATTCCTTTTCTGTTTTGTTCAGGCAAGGTACTGTACATACAACAATGAACCTAACTTCTTATTTAACAAACATTTTATATTATTATGTATGCCATGTGCATTGTAAACGTGTGACTTCCAGGGTGTGGCAGGGAGGCGTGGCCATCTGGCATCACTTCTGGGGTTACCTGAAGGCTGAAGAATATTTCAGGGGTTTCTCCATGGTCAAAATATTGAAAATTGCTATCCCAAGGTATTGGTGCCTAAAGGTAAAGGTATCCCCTGTGCAAGCACTGAGTCATGTCTGACCCTTGGGGTGACGCTCTCTAGCGTTTTCATGGCAGACTCAATACGGGGTGGTTTGCCAGTGCCTTCCCCAGTCATTACCGTTTACCCCCCAGCAAGCCAGGTACTCATTTTACCGACCTCGGAAGGATGAAAGGTTGAGTCAACCTTGTGCCGGCTGCTGGGATTGAACTCCCAGCCTCATGGGCAAAGCTTTCAGATGGCTGCCTTACCACTCTGCAACACAAGAGGCTCTTATTGGTGCCTAGTGATCACCTTTCCCAAGATCTTTCTGAGGTTTACACATCTCTGCTTTCATACATCAGTAAAATGTTTGGATTTGAATCGTTTTCTTGAGTTTCAGAAGCATGAGCAATGGCCCACAAAGATGCTGTGTGCTTTTTTGGGTCAAGCGTAGCTGTTGTGTCCCATGCAGTATCTCCCCCTTCCTGCTGTGGTCTTATCTTTTCTCTAAAACAGGGTTGGTAGATCCCCAGGGATTTGTGGGTCAAAGTGGGGTCTGCAGTGCTGTGGGTGGATGGTTGCAAGACAAAGGAAGAATCAATCAAAATTCCCCTGTTTGTGCCTATCACAAGGAAGGACACTTACGAAGATCCAAACCATAATCTGCCCTGATACATTTGTTGCTTCCAAAAATACCGTCAGTGAAACAGAAAGAAGAAATGGATTCAACAAGCAATTCGTGCCAGTGTAGTTTACGGTTTTCTACTATGGAAGGCTCCCAATTACTGCCCTGACTCTGTCAAATGGCAGGTGTCCAGCGGAGAAAAATAAAACCCAGCCGAATGCAGCATCCAATTGACTATTAAAGTCCCAAATTCAGTTTGCTGTGCATATGGATTGTGTGTTCCCAAGAGTATTTGAAAGAGTACAGGCAGCATTTCCACTGAAATACTGACATGCAATATGTCTTAGCTGCAGTTGAAAATTCACTCTCTGCCCAGTACGATTTTCCTCCCTTTGACATGGTTTATCTGCAGAGTGATCTAGCTCTTTTTTTTGTTTGGGTTCCATCACAAATGTTTTGTTTGGCATTCAAAAGAGCAAAATTGGCAAAATTTTGTTTCCTTTTTAAAAATTCCATTGCTATTTCTACTGGGCCAAATGCATTTTGTATGCTATTACTCCCCCTCACAATCACAGTTAAGTGACATTACTACATGGGATATAAACTATCCTGTGGTTTGAAAATGAAAATGTGGGCCTTGTTATTCCTGTTGTAAGATGACCAATCCCTAAGGAAGCCTCTGCCCTTGAAAACTTTCTTCCCTGCAGAACAGCAAAAGGAAAAGAAGCAAATCTAAACAGCATCACTACAGCAGAGAGATGAAAGACAAGGACTGTGAGGCAGAGAAGGCGTTTCTGGAATCCCAAGAGCTCCATGGCTGCCATCTGCTTGGCTGCGATAAGGAAACGTTTCCCAGCAAACCTCCCAGTGAAAAAACCAGAGAGTCTCTTCAAGAGGACACGAGCTTGAAATGCAAGGAGATGGGAGAGGCAAAGGCAGAAGTCACAGGTCAGTACACTTCAGAATGGGCATGCGTGCACCAGTGCCTTGTGACCAGGGCATTCAGCAATCTTGTTGGTCTCTAAGGTGCTACTGAGCTTAAATGTAGCTCTTCTCCTGCAGGCCAACATGGCTGCCCTCTAAAACTCTGACTGGCCTTGGTTCAGGCCCCTTTCCACCACCCCTTTCCACAGCTGCCAAGGTAGAGACTGCTATTTGTGGGGTGAGCTCTAAAGCAGGGGTAGTCAACCTGTGGTCCTCCAGATGTCCATGGACTACAATCCCCATGAGCCCCTGCCAGCGTTTGCTGGCAGGGGCTCATGGGAATTGTAGGCCATGGACATCTGGAGGACCACAGGTTGACTACCCTTGCTCTAAAGTATGAGGCTAGTGTGGCACAGTAGTTAGTGTGACATGGGAGATGCCGTCTCAGATCCCCACCCTGCAGGAAAGCTTGCTTGGTGCCCTCCTGAAAGGGGTCCCATCTTGAAAAGATAGAATGAGAGAACCAAGTATACTGCTCTGAGCGTTTTGGAAAAATGAAAGTCGCATCATATTCCATCCCTTCTACTATGTCAACCCTATGCAAGGAGGGTAGATTTCTAAGCATGCTGGCAATACATCCCTACCCTGGTTTGATGTTTCTTTTATATTTTATTTATCAGATTTTTATACTGCCTTTCCTTATACTGCTCAGGGCGATTTACATATAACATCATGGGGGGGATACATGGAACGACCTCACATATAACATAGTCAAATACAACAATAATCTAACAGGGGTTCTGAATAACACGATTTAATTGATCTTAAACAACAACAATGCAACAATATAACAGGGGCCCAGACTGGTTCAGGCCATAGAGGGGATGTCTGAAGGGGACCTGGGGATGTTATTCAGGTTTGGTCAGTCTCAGGCAAATGCCTGGTGGAGGAGCTCCCTTTTGCAGGCCCTGCGGAACTGTGGGAGTTCAGGCAGGGCCCTGATCTCTTCATGGAGCTCGTTCCACCAGGTGGGGGCCAAGACAGAAAAAGTTCTGGCCCTTGTTGAGGACTGATGTGTTTGTTTGAGGCCAGGGATCACAAGCCGGTTGGCAGTGGCAGTCTCTTTTAGTTGGGTGGGATGAAACAGACAGCTTTGATATACTCACCAGATTCCTGTGTAAATTGCTTTGCACATGTGCAGCTTCAAAACTTCAAGACACTATGGGCCTATTATGCACAGCCACTGAAACGGCAGCATGGAGAACGCGGAGGAGGAAGAAACGAAGCAAACCGCAAACGCACGGGACAGAACTCAACAGCAGCAAAACCCAGAGCAGCCAATTATGCACGCGGCCAATCCGGAGCCACTTCTGGTTGCGCCCTGGTAGCCCTGGAAGCTCCACTTCGGCCCATTATGCACGAAGTGGAAAGTCTGCATTCGGGGTGGAATGGCGGCGGCTAAAATCACCAATTATGCACGCTGCAGGCGGCAACCGGGTGCAGAGTCAACGTATGCCGCCAAAAAAGCCACATTAGTGAGATGCGGAAGAAAGTGGAGCTTCCTGGGACCAGGGCGAAACCAGAAGCGACTCCGGAGTATCTGCGTGCATAATCGGATACTCTGGGTTTTGCCGCCGTTGTGTTCCGTCCCGTGCATAATCGGTTTGCTTTGCTTCTTCCTCCTCCTCGTTCTCCATGCCACCGTATCAGTGGCCGTGCATAATAGGCCTTCCGCATCTCGCTAACGCAGCTTTTTCATTGGCATACGTTGACTCTGCACCCGGTTGCTGCCTGCAGCGTGCATAATTGGTGATTTTAGCCACCGCCATTCCACCCCGAATGCGGACCTTCCACTCCATGCATAATAGGCCTATGACAGTAACTCTGACCTTGTCCCTAAATTTTAAATATGCACACAAGTAAAAAAAACATGAACAGACTTTCTTGGAAACCTCTTTTTCAACGTCTGAAGACCGTCTATGCACAATTATCTTTAAAAGTTTATGTTGAGTAAATACCAGCCCTGGAACAAATTTCCTTGATGCTTAAAGAAGCCTTTGAAGACGCTGCCAACTTCTGGCTGATTTTTATTATCCTAGCAGAACACAACAGCTATGCTTAACTCTGGTCCCGTAAAGAAATCTTGCCCTAAAAGAGGAAAAACCCACACTTTACTGGGTGCCGACTGCCAGCTGTCAGCCACACCATATGACAAAAGGTCCAAGATCTGTTATGGTTTTGCTGCTTTAAAAGAAAAAAAAGGATGTAAATACGACAGCATCTCTGTTCCTTCCAAAACTGGAGCTGAAGTCTTGTGGCAGAAAACTACAAAAGACAGACTCAAGGCAGTTTATCGAGAGAAAGATCAAACTATTAAAAGCAATGAAGGGCAGGAAAATATGCGTCTTTTTTCAGCCTCTTCTTAAAAGTTGTCTTTCACCCCAAAAAAGAACTATTTTCCTCTTTCTCCCCTGGTTCTAGGACTCCATCCTTGATGGGTGGTTCTCACCGCTGGTGCTAGGGAGGCAGGCCTTAAATTTACTTCCTCTTCCTGTCTCCCTGGTAGAACCGCCCTCATCTTCAGTTTTTCTCCTGCCTGCAGGGAGTGCGGTTGTGTGAGCATTAGCTCTTCACCTTTTTTTTATAGAAGCTAGATTAAGACTGTTAGTTGGAATTTCTATACTAAAATCCTTCTACTTCTTTTCCTCTGTATCTTTCCCTCCCAGTTCATAGTTAATGTTACCAGGTTAGAGTTTAAAGTTAGATTAATAGGAAATTTACTTACTGTTCAGAATGGCAACAAGTGTTTTTCAAGATGATTATTTGTTGGAGTCTGATCTCCCAGGCATGCATGGAGCTGCCGGTGGAGCTACGGGCCCGGCAGATTGCGTTCCATCGGGAACCTTACTGACCGTGGCAGCCCAGCAGCAGCCCGATAAGCCTAGGAAGGCTACTTGCAAAACAGCCAAAAGGCTGCGTGGAGAGAAGTGTGAACGGGCTAGCAGAGGCGTTCTGCCTAAACAAACAAGCTCCGGAGGCAATTCTGACTGCGTCATTATTAGCTCTGCAGGGAGCTTTGGCCTGGAGGGCAGCCATGTGCCGAGCTCTGAGTTGCACGTGGGGGAAGGAGTCCCCCTAGTGGCTGAATGCCAAAATGACTGCACGAGCTCTATAATACAAGGTGAATCCCAAACCTCTGTTGGCTCTCTGGGACACCCATGGCCTGGCACTTCTTCTGGAGACAGACCTACAAATGTGAGTGAAGGGCTGCCTGCTGGCATGTCCTCTGAAATGTTCAATTTTATGAAGTGTATGTTAAGAAACGAAATGAATTCGTTTTATCAGCAGAGGTCTGCTTTAAATGTGCCTTCTTTACCTTTACTGCCTAGGATGCTGCATCCTCCTGTTCAATATTATTCCCCATCGCATTCTGTTCACTATGAGCAGGTTCCTCAGTCCGTTCCCACCAAGGCGGCTAGAAAGATATGCTATAATTTACCTATGTCCTCAGGATCGTCTGTGAACGATCCAGAAGGTGAGTTTTTGATGGATGAAGAACAGGGGACACAGGCGATGGAGGAAGATATTCAGGTCCCTGAGTCAACTCAGAGATTTTGTAAAGAGGAGGATTTTCAAGATTTATTACAGAAATGTATTGTGGCTTTAGCCCTTATTACAGAAATGTATTGTGGCTTTAGCCCTTATTCAGCCAGAGGCAGCTGAGGCACCGCCAGAAAAAGGATATGAAGCCTAGAGTGAAAGGTAAGGAAGAATTTTTTCCTCCTGTGGAGGTCGTACAAAAGGTGTTTCCTATGCCTGAGTTTTTTGGAAAAAAAAAAAAAAAAGATTAAGGCAGAATGGCAAAAACCTATGGCTAACAAGCAATTTCCGGCATTTATATATATATATATTAAAAAAAAAAATGTACAAACTCTCAGACTATGTGGAAGAGTTTTACAGACATTTCTGGTCGATGCACCAGTCACGGCCTTGCAGTCACAGGGTCTGGTTTCTCAGAATGGTGAGGGTCACCTTAGAGACCAGATGGATAAAAAGGAGATTTTTCTCTCAAAAAGGCACATGAGGCTGTAGCTATGGCCATTAGAGCCTCGTCCACAGCTTCCATAACGGCTAGGGCTTCGATAGTCTGGACTGGAAAGCTGGTAAGATTAATTCCTGAAGCAGACAAGAAGTCTACTGAAGGTGTATCACGACTGTTAAAGGCAGTTTGTTATTTAGCAGATACTACTTTGGATGCAGTTATTTTTGCAGCCAGGGGACTTGTGTCCTTGGCAGCTGCTAGGCGTGGTCTTTGGCTGAGGGCCTGGCCTGCAGACAATCATTCCAAATCCATTGTTATTGCCTACCCCTTTCAGGGAGATAAATTGTTCGGGGATGCATTGAATAGAATTTTGATCGAAACCCGAGATAAAAAGCAAATGATGCCAAAGTTTGTTAGACGTGGTAATGATAGAAAGTTTCAAGGCTTTTCTTTCAGATCACAGAACACCCTACCAAGATTTCGGGAGAACAGGAGAGGATCCTGGGGGAATAGTCGATATTCCCTTCGTAGGGGACGTTACTCCCGATATAGCAGACAAGGCTTCAACAGACAGGAGAAGCCGGACAGGGACTCCTCCCAGAATAAAGCATGACTCCCTAGAAGACGGGGAGATTCCGGTAGGGGGTCGTTTATCATTGTTCCCTTACAGATGGTTGAAGCGCAGTCCGTCTAATGGGCTGCAGAGATAGTTCAGGTTGGTTACAAAATAGAATTTTTTGCAATTCACCCCAACAGGTGTCTGGTGTCCCCATTAAGCGCAAATCGGCTCAAGAGAGATGCTCTGCTAAAAGCAGTCCAACATCTACTAAACATAAGAGCAATAGAAATAGTTCCTGCAGAGGAACAGAGAAAATTCTGTTTACAGTGCTAAAATCAAACGGGGATTGGCGTCCAATTCCATTTGTGGCATTACGCCAGTCAGGCGTGTTAATACATCATTTTCGGACGACCTCTTGATCCGAGCGTCATCAGCTCAGGAATCAACATCACACACAGAGAGAGTGATTACCACTCTGAAGGAATTAGGATTTCTAGTCAATCTGGAAGAGAGTTCCATGGTTCCTACCCAGTGCTTTGGAGCATCTGGGAGTTTTGTTGAACACAGAAAAAAAAAAAAAAAAAAAAAGGAAAATTGGTTTTGCCAAACAAAAAGATCAAAAAGACCAGAGATCTGGTGGGGGCTGTGATACGAGAAAAATCAACTTCACTTATGACACTGGCAAAACTCATGGGAGTTCTGGTAGAAACACGGAAGCATTACAATGGGGGCATTTCCACCTGCGTCCTTTACAGTCCCTTCTAAGGCCATTTCAGGAGAAAATAACAGCCAAGTCAAACATCAGAATCAGGTTGACTCCTGCCGTAAGGAGCAGCCTCTTGTGGTGGCTGAAGCCGGTGAATCTTGGTCAGGGACGCTTTTTCGTGAACAAGAATTAGTCCTATTCACAGATGCCGGTCTGTCAGGGTGGGGAGCCACTCTGGAGACTAGGCATGTTCTAGGGAAATGGTCAGCACAAGAGAGGGAATTTCCAATAAACCTATTGGAAATCAGAGCAATTCGACTGGCCTTGGTACACTTCCAAATCAAATTACAGCAAAAGCATGTCCTGGTAAGAACGGACAATGTTGCAGCCAAGGCTTATTTAAACAAGCAAGGGGGGACGAAATCTCCCTCAATTCACAAGGAAGCGTCACTGATTTTACAATGGGCAGAGAAGACTCTTCTGTCCCTGAGAGCAGAACATATCAAAGGGATCCTGAATGTACAGGCCGACTGGCTCAGTAGACAGGAGATTTCCAAAGCAGAATGGTCCTTGAATTGGGGTGTATTCAAAATGATTGTGGATCACTTTGGCAATCCAGTGGTAGATCTATTTGCCAGTCAGGAGAATGCGCTCTTACCTCGGTTTTTCACCAGGTTTGCTCAACTCAGAGCAGAACAGATAGATGCCCTGACGGCTCAATGGCATTTCCTCCAGTCCCAATCATTCCCAAGGTACTCAGAAGGGTCAGACAGCAAGGGGCACAGGTAATCCTGGTGGCTCCTTATTGGCCACGCAGACCATGGTTCGCAACAATCCTGCGTCTAGCGGTGGGGAAACACCTGTCATTACCGGTAATACCAGATCTCTTGACACAGGGGCCAGTTTGGCATTACGAGCCAGGCTGGCTACAGCTGACCGCGCGGAGACTGAACGGTCAGCTCTGCTAAAATGCAGCCTTAGTGAAAAGGTGACTAGCACCATACTGGCGGCCAGAAAACTTTCTACTGTTAGGATATATAACTATTCTTGGAAGGTATTTGTCAGGTGGTGCAGACAAAAAAAAAAAAAAGAAAGAAACAGGACCCTTTAAAGACTGGGTTATGGGTCATCTTGGAATTTTTACAAGGATTGGATAAGGGTTTGAAACCATCCACATTACGTAGACAGGTGGCAGCCTTGGCGACAGTTATTCCGAAGGTTCAAGGGTTTCCCTTAGCCAAGCATCCTCACGTTACTAGGTTTCTGAGGGGAGCCACGGTAGTTTCTCCCCCAGCCGTGCATCGTTTCCCAACTTGAAGCCTGAGTGTGGTACTATCAGCGTTGCTGAGACAACCTTTTGAACCTTTACAGGATATTTCATTGAGACATTTGCGACTCAAGGTTATTTTCTTAGTTGCAGTAACGTTTGCTAGACGAATTTCAGAATTAGGAGCTTTATCCATTAGGAAAGATCTTTGGGTGTTCTACAAAGATAAGGTGGTTTTGTGGACAGATCCTATATTTAGGCCCAAGGTGGAATCTAGATTCCACAGGATGCGGGAAATCAATTTGCCTACATTCTTTCCTGACCCTAAACATCCTAAAGAAGTTTTGTGGCATAGATTAGATGTACGAAGGGCCCTCAAGGCATTCCTTATACGTACGGAGCCATTTAGGAGATCAGAGTCAATGTTCATAAGCATTTCTCCGCCTAATAAAGGGGAAAGGATGTCTACTGTGGCTATTGGAACGTGTCTCAGGGATTGTATTGCTGAAACATACAGTTCATTGGGTAGGCCTGTGCCCTCTGGCATTACAGCGCATTCAGTTAGGGGGGCTGCAACAAATACTGCCATGATAAATTCTGCCTCTGTAGAACAGATCTGCAAGGCGGCTACCTGGTCTTCAATTTCCACCTTTATTAGGCACTATAAGCTTAGTATTCAATACAATACAATACGCTTATTGGCATAAAGCAGATTAGGAGGCTATACAAAGATAGTCAAGATGCATCGGACAGTTTAAGTTTAAAAAACTGAGGACAAAAATTTAGCCATATAAGCTCAGTGATTACAGTGCAGTGGAGGCTGCCTTTGGCAGAAGTGTTCTTTTACAAGGCTTAGATTCAGACGACACAATCCCGCCCGGGACAAAGTAAGCTCTTGCATATCCCATCAAGGATGGAGTCCTAGAACCAGGGGAGAATGCCCATTGGCACTTACCGTGAAGGGTACTTCTCCCTGGGTTCTAGGACTCCATCCAGCCCTCCCTGGACGTCGTCTGAAATTTAGTCCAGTTATAGTCATTATGGGACAGGAAAAGGGGGAATATTGGAATTTAGTTGTTCGGAACTGTTTTTTCTGCTTCCTCTTCTACTATTTCATGTTCTTATTATTAAAAAAAGAAAGAAAGAAAAGAAAAATTATTACAGAGAGTTATGGTTACGGTAGTTTGGAGTATTGTTTCTCTGAGCTTTGGAAGGATCACAACTGAAGATGAGGGCGGTTCTACCAGGGAGACAGGAAGAGGAAGTAAATTTAAGGCCTGCCTCCCTAGCACCAGCGGTGAGAACCACCCATCAAGGATGGAGTCCTAGAACCCAGGGAGTACCCTTCACGGTAAGTGCCAATGGGCATTCTGTATTGTAAAATAGCAGCTTAATGCTATTTAAGAAATAGTGGTTTATATAGTTTTATTAGTTATATCCGTGAATAAAAGTTAAAAAAAAAACAGCTTTTATTCAGGTCAGCTATACCAGGAGCTGAAATGGATTCTGTAATGTGTATTCAGCTTAGAAAATACTGAAAGATTCAGATAAGGTACTTTTTTCAGCTTGTATTAGCTCATGGTAATTGTAGCCTATGAACATCTAGAGAGCCACAGTTTGGCCACCCCTGGGAATGCCCACCCTTTGTTTGTTTGTTTGTTTATTTGTTATATTTATATACCGCCCTCCCCGAAGGCTCAATTGGCAGCATGAGGAACAAAGAGGTTCCACTGATCAAAATTGCCTTCTTTGGCATCTTTTTGTCCATCTTTTGACCGCCCTAGGACTAATAGCAGCTTGGAGAAAGGGGTGGCTTCAGTTGGCTAAGCTGCACAGAACAGTGAGAATTGCACAGAATATAAACTTCTGTTCCATGGCTCCAGTCCACGCCAGTCCCTCCTCCCCAACAGGTAGATTTTACCTTTAAAAACCTCTGTCAAGAGCCAATCCAACGGCCTGGCTCTTGAACTACATTAGATTTTGCCTATTACCGGCATGGACCCTGGGAACACAGATGTCGTAAAACCAGTCTCTAGGGCATTACCTGAATTTCCCCCAAAGTATTTCCAATCAATTTCTGAAACGACTTTGCTTGCTTTTCACAAAAGGCAATCACAGCCTTCCCAGCTTCTAGCTGACCTTTCCAGGTAGATTACCCAAGGATGGGATTTTGTTTTACATCCACTCCCCTCCCCTTCCTTTTGGGGGTTTGAAAATAACAAGGTGTTGAGACAGATAAAACCAGCAGCACACAGCATCCGGCATCCTGGGATTCAGAGACGAGAGCCTTTGAGCCCATCCCCATTATCAGCCTGTCTGATAAAGCTTTAATACACTGGAGATCAACATCTCAGAAAGTATTTAAACCCTCTGTGAAACAGACGCCCCAAAGTACTTTTCTAGCACTAGTGAGCACCAGCAATAGATTTTTCATTTAGATGCTTGTAATGCTGGCAGCATCTCCAGGGTCTTTGGATTTAATGCCGCATTTGCCGGTACAGTCTTCTTTGAAGTCTCAGTCAAACTTCAAAGTTTCGTTTTGAATTTGGGGGAAAAGCTTGGGGAATAAGAAGAAGGCAGCCGCGTGTGCAGTGTTGGGCTTGGAACTAGGAAATGCAGAGCTCTGCTGGGAGAGACCTTGTGCCAGTCGTATACTTTCACCCTAAGCTACCTCGCAGGGCTGTTGTGATGATTAAATGGAAGCAAGGAGAATGGGGTAAGCCTCTTTGGGTCTCTGTTGGGGTAAAAGCGGCAGTATATAAATTATCCATCCATCCATCCATCCATCCATCCACCCATCTTTACATTTTTATCCCGCTGCTCCTACAAGGGCTCGCGGTGGTGGAAGGAAATAAAATTTAAAGAATGCAGATCAGTGTTACCCCCCAACCCACACTACTCCCGTTGTGCTGCCATTTTCACTTTCCGACACTGCATTGTTGTGCCTGTTAGCAGTATGGGTAGACACAAGAACTGGGGATGGGGGTGGGGATTAGACATAAGGGTGCTTTTTAAAGGCATACATGAGGATAATGTTCTATACACATTAATGCAGGCACGTACACGGCCACTTGAGATCCAGCATGGTGTAGTTTTTGAGAGCAGCGATCTCTAATCTGGAGAGCCGAGTTTGATTCCCTGCTCCTCCTTCACATGCAGCCAGCTGGGTGACCCTGGGCCAGTCACAGTTCTTATAGAGCTCTCTCAGCCCCACCTAACTCCCAGGGTGTCATTTGTGGGGAGAGGAAGGGTAGGTGATTGTCAGTCACTTTGAGACTCCTTCGGGTAGTAAAAACAGGGTACAAAAAACACCACATCTTCTTCTTCTTCTTCTTCTTCTTCTTCTTCTTCTTCTTCTTCTTCTTCTCTTCTCAATACAGTACAGCATGAGTACAGTAAGCTGTAATAATTCGTGAGATGTTGTGACTGGTAAAGGACGGAAAAGAAAATCCCTCCAATCTGCGGTTTTGCCATCGACAGGGCCTTCCTGGCTATTGTAAGACTAGTGCCATGCTAATTTTCCGGATGAGATACACAGCTAAAGTCCACTCACTATGGGAGTGTCGGTTGTCATCCTTCTTCTAGGTTGTTGTGAAATACAGAAGCTGGTCCTGAATCATGCCCATTTTGCATGATTTCCCCTTCTGGCCCTTTGTATTTATTCCCCCTTTGGCCTTTGGTATTTATTCTCCTGAGAAACATCCATTTATAAATTTCTTAAACTAATAACAGTGACCCTGTTATGGATCTTTGTACTGTCACTATGGGCAGTTTTTTTAATATTGCTGTTTTCTTCCCCTCCAGGACAAGAGGCAGAAGTCAAGAAAATACTTCTAGAGACCAATAGAAAATTTGTAAGTCGTGCGGAGCTCCCAGATCCATCGCTGTCCTCTCGACCTCAGTGCAATGTAGGCAGACTGAAGTCAAAAACTTCTGCTGTCAAACCACCTTTATCTTCATCCCATCTTGAAATAAAATCGGAAGATTCCTTGAAGAAGAGAGGTAAAGGAGATGAGTCGTCCGGCTCACACAGTCCCATGTACAGACCATAATGTTTCTGAAACGTTGATTAGCATTCCTGAAAACATTGCAAAGCCATGCAATTCCTGTAGACTGTTAAAAGAAGATCCTATTTCAGTTTCTATTTTCTGCTACGTCATAAAGCAGTGGTTCTCTCAACCTTCCTAATGCTACAACCCTTTAATACAGTGGTGACCCCCAACCATAAAATTACACAAGTGTTCTTTCACAGAAATTAAACTGACCAATGGCATGAAGATCCATGGTTCATGATTGTATATATATATAGATTATAAATTGCATATAAATTGGTGGGCACCTTCAGGAGGAACAGTAACAATGGCGGCGCTCCCTCACCCCCCACCCCCGGCCAAGCTGTTCACCCTGCCGTGACCCCTGTGAAAGGGTTGTTCGACCCCCAAGGAGGTTCTGACTCCCAGGTTGAGAACCAATGTCATAAAGGCAAGAAATGAAAATTGATCTAGTCAAGTGTCTAGTGAGACTTGGGAGAATGGGGGCGGCTGTCAAATCACAACCAAGTTATAGTGTCCCATTTCATGTTGTTTGTAAGGCAAGAGAGGAGCAGAAGTGGTTTGCTATTGGCTCCCTCTGCTTTTTGACCCTGGAACGCTTGGTGGTTCCCCCATCCAAGTACTAGCTACGTTTGACTGTGATCAGCTTCCCAACTGACACAGTTGGGTTAGTCTGGGCATTTTATGCTGATATTTAAGCATCGGTAGAATTCTGGAAGGGAAAATTTCAAGGTGGGGGAATTGCCAAATAGTTCCTTGCTTATGTAGTTTCTCGCAGGGCCCCTGCTTGCCGTGGCAAATGGGTAAAATAACCCTGAGAGCAGGGGTTCTATGTCATTATGGGCTTTCCCCAACAGCATGATCCTAAAGATGGATTCTGATCATGTTATTTTGGTTGGTGGCTGCAAGTAGTAAGGTTTGGTTCATGCATCCATTGATAGATGTGGGGAGGGGAGGATAGAAAACACCCAGAACTTTTTTGTAGTCCCAAAAGGTCGCCCGTACAGAATCAACGAAAGGAAACAAACGCTGGCAGGGGCTCATGTGAATTGTAGACCATGGATATCTGGAGGACCACAGGTTGACTACCCCTGGCATAACAGACTCATTCATTGCTTCATCTATTTTGTGTTTTCCTGGCTTATTTTTGACAGCAGATGATTTTTAAAAAATGTTTGGTTGTTTTTATAGGTCCTAATATTGAAAAATCAGTGAAAGATCTTCAACGCTGCACTGTTTCACTGACAAGATACCGGATGATGATTAAGGAGGAAGTGGACCATTCAGTAAAGAAGATCAAAGCTGCCTTTGCCGAATTACATAGCTGGTAAGTCGATGAGGATAGGAAAGCCAGAGGAGGCATTTTAGAATACAAAGGGTACTATCCCTTCCCCAGCTCACTGACATTTTTTATCTAGAGGAGATAGAATGCTTTATAACTTTTTACACACTGGTTACTACGTGGTATATTTGGTTATCGCTAACTGCCTTGGTTATTTTTAATGCCAGAAGGGAGCAAAAGGCTGGAAGCCCAGTAGAAATTCTCTTTTTATTGTTGTTTTCTGTTGTATAGTATAGCAAAACAATGACATAGCAAGATACAAGGCACTCATCAGCTCATCACGCTCTAAAAACAGAACGCAAATAGAGCGCAGATAGTAATAACACTGAATCTTTAACAGACTAAGAGCCCCTTAGGGGGAGGGGGCAGCAGGTCAGCAGCTCCTCTTCTCTCCCTGTGCCACATTGCTGCGTGCTCAGCGTTTTTTTTTTTAATTTAAAAACGAGAACCTAAAGTGGTGCTGCGTCCCCCTAGTGGACTTGGTATCATTTAGGTCACCCTGATGGATGACCTCTAATGACAGGAGGACCAAGGTGGATCAGCGCTGCTGCTGTTGCTTGATCTCACAGCAACATTTGACATAGTAGACCATGAGCTTCTTGTTCACTGCCTTGTTGACGTGGGGATCCGAGGTACTGCCCTTCAGTGGGTTACCTCCTTTCTCTGTGTTCAAGGACAGAGGGTCACGGTCGGGGATAATCAATCACACTACTGCCCACTCCCTTGTGGGGTCTACCTTGGGTATGCTCTACTGTGGAGTCTGACTCAGAGAGTAAAAGGGGGTTGTGTAGGTGAGAGATGTTCAGCCTTCCCCCTCTCTACAATGTGCCTGCCTGAAGTTTTGCTCCCCAAAACTTTGATTGGGGGGGGGGACACAACTGAGGTTACCACAGGTAGCAGAGCTTGGCACTGTCATGCCCCTGTTGAGTTTCCAATAAGCAGATCCATAGTAAAGAAGAAATCTCTTTATTGAAGAATGATGAACTGAAGCAAGAGTTTTCCTTGCTGGAACTGGCTACCAAAGCTAGAAGTAGACTTTTTTATATCTCTCGTAATCCGTCTCCCGATTCAAATATTGGCACACTCACCAGTATAAGTTAGGAACCTAAAGCTTGAGCTACAAAAACAAGATGTTTTGTTTAAAATACAAATATTTATTATAGCTATAAAGGTAAAGGTATCCCCTGTGCAAGCACCGAGTCATGTCTGACCCTTGAGGTGACGCCCTCTAGTGTTTTCATGGCAGACTCAATACGGGGTGGTTTGCCAGTGCCTTCCCCAGTCATTACCGTTTACCCCCCAGCAAGCTGGGTACTCATTTTACCGACCTCGGAAGGATGGAAGGCTGAGTCAACCTTGAGCCGGCTGCTGGGCTCGAACTCCCAGCCTCATGGGCAGAGCTTTCAGACCGCATGACTGCTGCCTTACCACTCTGCGCCACAAGAGGCTCTATTATAGCTATACGTGCACATAATAAATGCTAATAGCTGGCAATCCAAAAAGCAATATAAGATATAAGCTGGGGGCCCATCACCAGTTCAAGCAAAGAGTGTGTCTGTTGCTACTTCAGTGCTACCTAGTAAAGAAGTCTGGTTTTACAATCGCGAGTCTTGTTGGTGTCATCGGAGGGCAATCCTCACAGATGGGATTGGAACCCCCACCTATAGAACCCCCAGGAGCATCGTGGGTCCAGGCATGCCACGGTCCTTCCTGCAGCGGAGGATCCGACTTTGCCTTTGTTTTGCCTGTTGTTGAATTTTGTGAGTGCATGGAGGCAGGATGATATCAGAGAGATGTGGCAGCATTTTCTCGTGCTGGTTTTGCTGCTTCCTTATGTAGCCAGCATGGACATGTGGTTGGCATGCCACTTTGTGATTGGTGGGCTCTCGGCTCCTTGGACTGTGTTGACCTTTCTTTACTGTGGGAGAAAAGGGTACCAAATGACTGTACTGCCGGTGCTGTTCTAGCACTGATGCCATGCTGGCACCCTAGACCAGGGGTAGTCAAACTGCGGCCCTCCAGATGTCCATGGACTACAATTCCCAGGAGCCCCCTGCCAGCGTTCGCTGGCAGGGGGCTCCTGTGAATTGTAGTCCATGGACATCTGGAGGGCCGCAGTTTGACTACTCCTGCCCTAGACTGTTCAAAATGAGTACAATAGCAGAAAAAAAGAACCTATCCTAGGCTACAATAAACAATTTCACAATGAATGCAACGTGTCTAATCTCTTCTCTTTATTTGAACAACCAAAACGGCCTCTAGATTATAACTGTTTTCAAGTAAGTTTTCATCAGTGGTTGTTTTTCAACTTACTGTTTGCTAATGAAGTCCTTCAATAGGATCAATTCTTCTTGGCAAGATTTAAATAATATATATGTGGCCTTTGGCTCACAGGTACGGGGCAGTATAGTCAAAAGACTGTTCCCCAACAGTCTTTTGACTAGACTGTTGCATTCATTGCGAAATTGTTTATTGTAGCCTAGGATAGGTTCTTTTTCTGTTATGGCACCCTAGACTGAGCTGTCAGCTTTTCTCGTCACGATTGTCCGTGTTCTTTATCTCTGGCTGCGACTTTGGTTCCAAAAACAAATTTTGCTTCTGCTTTGCTGGATTGTTTATGGGTTTTTTTTTTAATTGAGGTTTCCCCAGCACCACCAGTTTATTCTCATGTGTGTTGTTGCAAGTTTTTATTGGGCTGTTACTGAGATCTGGTAACTGAACTTAAAAGCACATGAATCCCCCTCTCCAAGTGCTGGCATTTACCAGATGTTGCTGCCTTCTGGGCCTGGAATGTGAACACCCTTTTCGGCTTGTTACAGTCGCTTCTCCCTAACCTTGATCATCTTCTCTGCTGCTTTCTGACTCCGTTATTCCCTCTTGCTCTCTTTAAGCATTTGAAAGGTTGTCACTTGGAGGAACGCATAGAAAAGGTGCCAGCTAAATATCGGGGGGGGGAGGGTTACATTCAGAACAGCTCAATAGTGGAATGGGCTGTCTAAGGTGGTAGTGAGCTTTCCCTCAATGGCTGTCTCCAAGCAGCGACTGGACAGATCCTTCTCCTGGATGCTTGAGGCTGATCCTGCATTGAGCAGGGGGTTGGACTAGATGGCCTGTGTGGTCCCTTCCCACTCTAGGATTCTATGAGTCTAGTTCAGCAGTGGAATGGGCTTTCTAAGGAGGTGGGGAGCTCCTCCTACTTGGCGGTCTTCAAGCAGCAGCTGGACAGAGATTTATCATGGATGCTTGAGGCTGATCCTGCATTGAGCAGGGGGCTGGACTGGATGGCCTGTATGGCCTCTTCCGACTCTATGATTTTTCCTTTTCAACAATCATTCTACGTATAATATGTTGCATCTAATTAGCTTTGTGACTCGGTGTCATCTAATGCTCCTCTCTACCACAGCCCTCATCCCACATGGCTTTTGTCCACACAGACCCTGTGAACTTTTGGCAGTCAAGGGGTGGGGGATAGGGCTCTCTCTCTCTCTTCCACCAGGAGAAAAACCAGTTAGATCCAACACATAGAATTTAACCTTTTACTCTCTTTCCTCATTTTGTCTGATATGAGTTTTTATCCCTACCACCCAGGAAAAGAACAGACAACCCCTCCACCACTCAAACAGCCCCCACTCTCCTGCAACCTATATACCCTCACTCACTCTAAGAAAGAAAGCAACACTCACCAGGAGCCCCTGAGCTGGCACTTTCTCCTTCTCCCTGCCCAGCTGCTTGTCCTCTTTCCTTTTCTTAATCCAGTAATATCATTCTGAAGAAGGCCCCTAAGTATGCTGAAAATCTCACTTTGATAATGGATGGCCCTTTTACTGCTCTGTTCATTGTAGGGTTGCCATCTCTGGGTTCGGAAATACCTGGAGATTTGGAGGCTAGCGCCTAGGGTGGGTGGGATTTGGGGGAGGGACCTCAGCAGGGTATGATGCCATAGATTCCAACCTCCAACCAACGAGAACAAACTGATCTTCATCGTCTGGGAATCACTTCTAATAACAGGAGATCTCCAGGTTCCACCTGGAAGTTGGTAACTGTAACTGATTGGCAGGAGGAATGGGTATGAACAGAGAAAGAAGCCGCGGGATTCCAAATATTAAGGAAATAGGTTTGGATATCAAACATGTCTACTGACCCTGTCCTGTGGAGAACTGAAAGGAAAAATACAAACTGCTGTCCACCACCGAGGGAAAATAAACTATTGCAAATACCATGGGCTGAGATTTAATTGCATGCAAAACTGAGCAGTGTCTCCCCTCTTTTGCGCCTCTGCTAGTTTGATTTGCCAAGTGGCATGAAATAAGCACTGAGGCTCATTTTGTAACGTTCAAATCAGGGGTGGGCAAACTGCGGCCCTCCAGATGTCCATGGACTACAATTCCCATGAGCCCCCACCAGCATTCGCAGCGAATCCTGGTGGGGGCTCATGGGAATTGTAGTCCATGGACATCTGGAGGGCCGCAGTTTGCCCGCCCCTGGTTCAGATAATCACTTTGGATCTTCACCAGCCACCTTATAGAAATCGGTTCTAGAATAACAATAGGGGGAAAATGCAGCTATTATCAGACCTACCCCCCAGCCCCCAAAAGAAAGAAAAACCTGAGTGAAATGTGCAACCAAATCAGGAAATGGGTGGAAACCAGCAAAAAAAGAATTTTGATAGAAGGGTTCGCGTAAAATACAGGAAGAGGAATTGTGGTGGTGGTGGTGGTGGGGGACTGAAACTGAACCTTGTGGCCGGTCTGCCTCTGAGAAATTCTGGATGGAGGGTGGCGTTAACCTTTGTGACCATTCTAGAACAGGAGGGAGTACCTGAAACGTCATTCATCCTGATGCTCAAAATTCCACCAGGTGGAATTTTACAGCTTTCATTTCCTTTGGTGGCGTGGTCCACTTTTTCCGGGAAGGTGTCTGAGAGTCAAAGGAGGCATGCAGGCGTTTGCGAAAACAGCTGCCCAGCAGACAGTGAGCACAGTCACTCAATGAAGCAGAAGGTGGATGGAAGCAGAGTTCAAAAGAAAGAGTGCCCACCGGCTACAAATATTTTGCCAGCCTCCCGGTGCTGTCTCGTACCGAACAGGCATCTTGTGTTTTACTGTATTTTAGAATTCCAGGAGGTCTTCCTCATTTTCGGGACTTCGTCACCCAATTTCACCATCCTTGGGACTTTGAATTTCTCGAAAAAGATTTTAATCTTTTGAGGATGCTGGAACTAATTGGACCTCTCAGTCTGGGTTATACTTGGAATCAATAGATTCAGGTGGGCAGCCCTGTTGGTTTAAGGCAACAGAACAAAGTTTAAGTCTGGTGGCTCCTTTAACACCGACAAAGCTTCATTCTGGGTATAAGTTTGTGTGCCTCTGTTGAATTATGCATGTTCATGAAAGCTTATACCCAGAGTTAAACTTAGTTGGTCTAAAAGGTGCCACTGGAATCAAACTTTGTTCAATTGGAATTGAATTCCTACTCAGTTGCATGCACAGAAATAATGTCTGTGTTCTGAATTCTCAGAGTGTTTCTGGTAATGTGTGGGTTTTTTTAAGGGTTTCTTGCTTTTACCATTTTATTGTAAACCACTGCGAGTCCTTGAGAGCAGCTGTATATAAATCAAAGAATAAATAAAATCATCTCAGTACGTCTTGCAACAGCCCATAGGGTAGCTATATCCAGCAAAATAAAAGAAAAGTTACTAACTAGGTACTTATGGTCTTTGGTACATCTGGTCTTTGTTGATGACATGATGTCCTCCTCACACATATCTGCAAACATCTTTAGCATCGTTCCTCTCTGTTATGCCTATTGTAAATGCACCCAGGAGTGTGCTGCCACGATGCCAAAGTCCATGACACGGGAGACACAGAAACAGCAGAGAGTGACAAATAAACGGACAGGCCCCTCTTTCAGACTCCCTCCCCATGGGCTCCAGGAGCCTCAGCCAATCTGAGTCCTGAGACTCTGCCTGCCAAAACATGGTTCCTCTAAGAGGAATCAACACATCAAAAAACTAGCATGTTTCCCCATCTGGTTGTAAAAGATGCCCTCTTTCCCGTACTCTCCCCATCACAGGGATGCCCGTGTACTCTTCCATTGCCATAACCATAATTGTCCCAGCATTTTTTTGCTCATCCGCCTCTCATTCACAACATTTGCGTTCAAGCAAATATTATATTATTATTATTATATTTGAATGTATCGCCCACCACTGTTGGCAAAGCCGGCTCGTGGCGGATTACAAGATAAAATAAATAAATACAATCCCCTAAAAATCGCCCTAAAACACGGTAATTAATAAAATACAATCTAACAAGAACACGATAGCAGACCAACCCCCCATCTACCCCTGCTGGGGATCAGAGGGAAGCAGCTGGTCACCATAGATAAAACATGGTGGAGAACCTCCCCTCCTTACTCCTCCTTTGAATATGGTTATATCGTGGCATAATTTATACAAAGGACAAGGGTTGTATCATCAAGCTAATCTGTTCCTGCTGCTGGTAGAAAGTACCTTCATGTCACTGCTGATTTATGGTAACTTTTTAGGGTTTTCAAGGAAAGAGACATTCAGAGGTAGTTGGCCACTGCCTGTCTCCACGTCATGACCCTGGTTTTCCTTGGTGGTCTCCCATCCAAGTACTAGCCAGGGCCTGCTTAACTCCCAAGAGCTGATGTAGTCAGGCTAGCCACGCCCATCCAGGGCTGAGCTCTGTTCATGGTAGACTTTCAGGCAATCTCCCATTGAGTCCTGCTCGGCCTGATGTCTGCTGTATTGGTTGGAAAAAGACAATAAATAGATTTGAAGGTTATCTGAGAATCATAGAGTTGGAAGGGACCTCCTGGGGCATCTAGTCCAACCCCCTGCACTATGCAGGACACTCACATCCCAATCACTCATCCACTGTTCCTGCCACCACCTTGAACTTTCACAGAATCAGCCTCTCCATCAGATGGCTATCCAGCCTCTGTTTTAAAATTTCCGAAAATGGAGAACCCACCACCTCCTGAGGAAGCCTGTTCCACTGAGAAACCACTCTAATGGTCAGGAACCTCTTCCGGATGTTTAGACGAAAGTTCTTTTGAAATAATTTCATCCCAAAGGTGCTGGTCCATCCCTCCGGGGCAAGAGAGAACAACTCTGCTCCATCCTCTATATTGCAGCCTTTTAAATACTGGAAGATGGTTATCAAATCCTCTCTCAGTCATCTCCTCTCCAGGCTAAATAGACCAAACTCCCCCAACCTTTCTTCAGACGGTCTCCAAACCCCTCACCATCTTTGTTGCCCTCTTCTGGACACGCTCCAGTTTGTCTACATCCCTCTTCAAGTGGGGTGCTGAAAACTGAACACAGTAACTGTGGTGCCCAAAACTGTGGTGCCCTTCCTCCCATGGTGTACACATCTAGTTCCCCCCCCTCCCCATTGCCAAAAGCCAAGTTAATTTTGGAGGTTCTAAAACCATACTGAGACCAGTGAATCCTGACTCCCACAGTCCAAGTGGGGGTAAGAAGGGTCATGTCTATCTCTATCATAAAAGCAGTTGTGTTTACATTCTTATGTCACGTCTATATCTGTTCTGTATCCAGCCAGTTTTTTCTTTCCCTCGTACTCAATTCTCTCCTAACTTTGCCTACCAGCCCACATGGTTTCAATTAACATGTAAGCACCATCATTCCCAGCATGCCTTTTGGGGGGGACAGTCAAATAAGACCCTTCTTTCCTTTTTCACCCGTGGACAAACTGGTTGGATCCAGTCCCGTATCTGTATTTGGTTTGTGCTAGATAACTCCTTACTTTAAAAAAAGAGGAAACTATAGGGGGAAAAAAACCTTGCAAAGCATGGTATGAGTTAAATATGGGTATTTCCTTTCTCCCTTATAATCTGTTCTACATTTTCCCCCAACTTTATGAATTTCATCTGTCATCTCAATCTGTGATCGGTGTGAAAATGCAAACTGTTTGTACCTTGGCCGGCTTAAAGCTGAACATTTCAGTGCTCAGCTTATAAAGAGTAGTGCTTGGCTCTTAAACGTGCATAAAATATACTTATGCTCTGCCAAGACAAGGGCTTCAGCTCAAACGGTGTGTTAGAGCATAAGCTTCCAGCTGCTTATGAAGTTATAGGTGAAGAAAAATTACAAGCACACCTCTCGTTAACAACAGCAGTGGTATTCACACTCTTAACAAAGAGCTGCTGGAGTCAGTACCAGTTGTGAAGCTGACGCCCACAAGAACATAAGTAGAGCATCCATGCTGGATCTAGACCAGCATCCTGTTTCATACAGTGGTCAGCCAGAAGCTCCTAGAAGGCCTGAAGTTTGAATCCAGAGGCACCTTTAAAACCCCAAAAGTTTAATGCACACAAAAGCTTATACCAGAATTAAATTTTGTTGGTCTTAAAGATGCCCCTGAACTCAAACTTCAGTCCAACATGATTACCCAACAGAATCTATTGGTAAATAAGTTAGAAAGCCGTCTGATCCCACCCCCTGGTCAATGAAGGATCAGCCTCAAGCATCCAAGAGAAGTCTATGTCCAGGCACTGCTTGAAGACCGCCAGTGGTGGGGAGCTCACCACCTCCTTAGGCAGACGATTCTACTGCTGGATATTTTTTCCTGATATCTAGCCATTATTGTTCTCCACATAGTTTAAAACCATGATTGCAGATCCTCTCCTCTGCTGCCAACAGGAACTGCTCCCTGCCTTCCTCTAAGTGACAACCTTTCAAATAGTTAAAGACAGCAGTCATGTCCCCTCTTAACCTCCTCTTCTCCAGGCTGAGAGGTTTATCAGTGAGTTCAGTTCAACAGTAAGTTCAGTGAGCCCCACTGAATAGACTGCTTAAGTTGGCATTGTCAATTAACATCATATCATGCGATGGAAAGTATCAGTTAAATGTATAGAGGGCAAGTGTGTCATTTTTGGACATCTCTTTTGCAATATAGTGCACACGTTAACTGTAGTGACCTGCCACTGTATCCTTGTGCTTGCCCTTGCACAAACCTTGTTGGGTTTTATTGGTCTACAGTTGCCCTGACTTGGAGCAGTCATTTGCATTGCCACATGCTTTTTTTTTTTTTTAAGATTTTTATTTTTATTTTCCAGAATTAAAGATAGTGGAA
Organism: Paroedura picta; assembly: GCF_049243985.1. Lineage (NCBI taxonomy): Eukaryota > Metazoa > Chordata > Lepidosauria > Squamata > Gekkonidae > Paroedura > Paroedura picta. Next base: position 20,406,004 of record NC_135370.1, on the reverse strand, counting down.
TACATGCAATCTACATTGTTAGTACAGAAAAAAGAAGGGTTATGCTCTTCATTTAATACATTTGGTTCCCCATTTCAATCCCTTTTGTATTATTTTCTTAAATAGTTCAGGTAAGGGCCCCATTGTTCTTGAAAGGCCTCTTCTGTTCTTCCGTTGACTATCAGTGTCAGTTTAGCCATCTTGGCAAAGTCAGCTAGTTTATTCAGCCAGTCTTCTGTCGAGGGTAGTTCTTGCGTTTTCCATTTCTTGGCCAATTCTAGTCTTGCTGCCGTCGTCGCATAGAAGAAAAAACTTTGTGTGTGGGTTGGGAGGCACTGCGGAGGAACACTTAATAACATAGCTTCAGCTTTCATAGGAAATCTAAGACTCCACATTTTCTGCATAATAATATGTATTTTTGCCCAAAACTTATAAACTTTTTCACATCTCCACCACATATGAAAAAAGAGCCTACTTTATCATCACATTTCCAACATTTGTTGTTACAATTTTTGGCAATTTTAGCGATCACTTTTGGTGTTACATACCACCTATAAAACATTGTATACCAATTTTCTTTAAGTATTTGACTATTAGTATACTTTGGTATTCTAGACCATACTAACTCCCATTGTTCCATTGTCACATTAGTCTCAATATTTTGCATCCGCATTGCCACATGCTTTTGATGCTTTTAATGGATGCTTTTAGTAATGTGGAAGGAAGACAGGAGGAGAATAGATGCTTTCGGATTATGGTGTTGGAGACGAATGCTGCGAATACCATGGACAGGCAAAGTTACCAAGAAGACCGTTTTAGAGAGGAGCAAACCAACTATGTCATTAGAAGGGAAGATATTACAGCTAAAGCTCACTTACTTTGGACACACTCGGAGAAATCATTAATGCTCAGCATGGTCAGTGGCAAAAGGAAATGGGGTCGCCAAAGGATCCGCTGGCTCGACACGATCAAAGCCGACACAGGGATGACCATGAACCAGCTGAAAGAAGCAGTCACTGACAGAGACGAATGGAGAAAACTTTCCTATAGAATCGCTGAGGGTCGAACACGACTGAACAGATAACATCATCATTTATTAAAGTGAGGTGTCACTTGTGGGCCTTATCTTTTAAAGCACTGCACAGGAATGTACGTTAAAAGCTAATTCTCATGCAATAGTTTTTCCGTCTTGTTTCCTCTGGCTTAATGCTGGTTGATTTACGTGCTATTCCATGTTCCCTCCACAAGCGTGATCCTTATAGCCAGAATAAGAATAAGGTATGATCTGGATTACTATGCAAATCCTGCGCTTTGTGCAAACAGGATACAGTCGAGTTAACAGTAGAACAAGCTTGCATTCTGAAGCTTTGAAGAATATATAATTTAGCTAATACTCTCCTGGGGCCACCAGATGAGCCAGCCTCCATTCTTCCTCTGCCAGCCATGCTTTCATTCATCAGTCATTTGACAAAGCAGCTAATCAGTGTTCTAGATCGGCTACCCTGCATAAATTTGCATTAAGCAGCCAAGTAAGTCTTTGTCCTTTCCTGTGCACATTTTGTTGAACAGATGCAAAGCCTGTGCTTTCGAAGGAGCCTCTCTGTCTCGCGACTGTGAGCCAAGTGTAGGCTTTTCACGTGCCAAGTAATGATCAAGTAATAATGTTTTAAATGCTTTCAGAACTGAGGCACCGTCTTATCTGAATTCCTCGAAGCTAAAATGCAGTGCTGGTCAGAAGTGTGCAACTGCTGTTCAGTCTGCCTTGGAAGAAGAAGAGTTGGTTTTTATACCCCACTTGTCACTACCTGAATGAGTCTCAAAGCGGTTTACAATTGCCTTCCCTTCCTCTCTCTACAACGGACACCCTGTGAGGGAGGTGAGGCTGACAGAGCCTTAATATTACTGGAGAAGAAGAAGAGTTGGTTCTTAGATGCTGCTTTTCTCTACCCGAAGGAGTCTCAAAGTGGCTTACAGTTGCCTTCCCTTTCCTCTCTCCAACACAGACACCCTGTGAGGGAGGTGAGGCTGAGAGAGCCCTGAGATTACTGCTCGGCCAGAGCAGCTTTAATAGGACCGTAACTGGCCCAATGTCCCCCAGTTGGCTGCATGTGGAGGAGTGAGGAATCAAACCCAGCTCTCCAGGTTAGAGGTCACTGCTCTTAACCAATACACCAAGCTGGCTCTTGCAAATCAGGCTCATTAGTTATGCACGACCGCCACAGCCCATCAGAAACCAGGGAGAATATTTGCTCTTTCAGGATCCATGAATGTTTTTTGTTTTTTTGTGTGCAACATATAATTACTGTGGCATCCCAAGCGGAACCGGTTCCATGTTGGGAGGGGGCTGGGTAGAGTCCCAGGGTCCCCGATACCCATTCTACTCATGTAGATCCAGTTCCTATGGCCAAAATGATGGGGATCTAGTTCCACGTGACAAACACTCTTCTGCGTGCCACAACAACAAGAAAAAGATGGAGCCGTTCTCATAGTCAATTGCACACTGTAGAAGGGAAGTGGAAACCTTATTGTCCCTTTAGATCTATTCAATCTCTGTGGCAATATAAATTCGATACATTCATGTCCCCCACCCCATTGCATTGTTCTCTTATGAGTGCCGAACTCAGTGGAAATATAATTTAGGATATGGAATTCATCTTGCTGATAAATGGTAAAAACAGGCCAAATCCGCAGAAGAAAGCCCTTCTCGTTTTCGCTGATCCCCCTTTGTGGCGGCCAACTTCCATTAATGCCGTCAGCTGCGTCCTCCATATGGAGAGACAGACGACTTGGGGCTTTCCTGGCAGCGTGCAAAGCCAGCCTAAATAAGCAGTCCCTTTCACCCAACACTCGGATCTTCTCTTGGATGGCTTCACGCTATCTCTGGCTTTTTGGAGCAGAAGTCTGTGAGTAGCTATTAGCCACAGTGTATGGATAGATGGAACGACAAGAGCCTCTTGTGGCGCAGGGCAGTAAGGCAGCCAACATGCTGTCTGAAACTCTGACTGTGAGGCTGGGAGTTCAATCCCAGCAGCCAGCTCCAGGTTGACTCAGCCTTCCATCCTTCCGAGGTCAGTAAAATGAGTACCCAGCTTGCTGGGGGTAAACGGTAATGAAGAAGAAGAAGAAGAATTGGTTCTTATATGCCGCTTTTCCCTACCCGAAGGAGGCTCAAAGCGGCTTACAGTCGCCTTCCCTTTCCTCTCCCCACAACAGACACCCTGTGGGGTGGGTGAGGCTGAGAGAGCGCTGATATCACTGCCCAGTCAGAACAGTTTTATCAGTGCCGTGGCAAGCCCAAGGTCACCCAGCTGGCTGCATGTGGGGGAGCGCAGAATCGAACCTGACATGCCAGATTAGAAGTCTGCTCTCCTAACCACTACACCAAACTGGCTCTCTAATGACTGGGGAAGGCACTGGCAAACCACCCCGTATTGAGTCTGCCATGAAAATGCTAGGAGGCGTCACCCCAAGGGTCAGACATGACCCGGTGCTTGCACAGGGGATACCGTGACTTAACCTATAGATGGAACACTGTGTCTGGAGCAATTCAAATGAGTAGCCATGTTGGTCTGAAGTAGCACAATAAAATCAGAGTCCAGTAGCACTTTAAAGGTCTTAAAGGTGCTACTGGATTCTGATTTTATTGTGTCTGGAGCAGTGATGCTTAGTATTCTTGGCGTTTGGGGCCAGAACTCCAGGAGGCCCCCCCTCCACTATTGCCCTCTAAGCACCAAGAATGCAGAGCATCACTGCCCCGGACATAAGAACATAAGAGAACCCATGATGGACCAGGCCAATGGCCCATGCAGCGCAGTGGGTCACACAGTGGCCAAGACATAGGTGCCATCAAGAGGTCCACCAGAGAGGCCAGAACTCCAGAAGCCCTCACCCTGATAACCCCCAAGCGCCAAGAATACCAAGCATGGATTGAGTCCTGATTAATGTGGTTTAAAATTAAAAGATTAAAACGTAGATAAATTAAAACATAGACCAAGCCTATAGGCTAACCACTGAAATAACACTGAAATGGTATGGAACATATTATGTTATTTCAGTGATCAGCCAATGTTTTAACTTTTTAACTTTACGAGTTTTGCACAATAAGTGTAAACATAATTTGAGTATATTTTGTGGACACCTAACCTTTTAGGTCCTAACTCCTTGTTCCTTAGGTTTGTTGGTTTTTGTAGCACTATCCACCTTTTCGGTTTTCTTTTCTTCCATCCTCAAATCCCCGGGAGTTTCCCAAGCTGGATTTAGAAACATTATCCCCCCCCCAATCCGTTGCCAATGGTCAAGGGGGGGTCCTGGCCACGCTGCTTAGGCACATTTCCCCTCACAGCAGAGCGAGAGGCAAGATGGCTGCCAGGTATTCTGCCTGTGAGGAGACAGCTTGTGGGTTTTCACAGGGAGGGAGGCAATTCAACATTCGTTTATTTCACGCCAACAGGCTTCAAAAAAGCAGAGGAGGCTAAGCAATAGGATTAAACTGCAGGTGGTTTTAGGTTGAAAATCAGAGGAAACCTTACTAAGTACCAGGCCAATTCTAGGTCAGTAGATTTTGAATGGGAGCCATTGAGAGAGCGTGAAGCCCTTCATAAGCGGGCTGAACGGAATCAGCCAGTGGGGCTGTAGCTCAGTGGCAGAACATCTAAGGTCCCTGGTTCAATCCCCAGCATCTCCAGTTAAAAGGATCAGGCAGTAGGTGATGTGGAAGACCTCAACCGGAGACCCTGGAGAGCTGCTACCAGTCTGAGTAGGCAAAACTGACCTTGATGGACCAAGGGTCTGGTTCAGTTTGAGGCAGCTTCATGTGTGTTCAGTGAGGCTTCTTCAACTTTTTTGAAGCAGCAGGGATGTAAATTAAATCTAAAGGGCTATCCAGGGAGTCAGGTTGGTGTAACAGTTTAAGAGTGACAACTTCTAATATGGAGAACTGGGTTTAATTCCTCACTCTTCCACATGCAGCCAGCTGGGTGACCTTGGGACAGTCACAGTTCTCTTAGAGCTGCTCACGTAGAGCAGTTCTGTCAGAGCTCTCAGCCCCACCGGTCTCACAGGGTGTCTGTTGTGATAAGGGGAAGGGTAGGTGATTGTAGTAAAAAGCGGGGTGCAAAAAAAACAGCTCTTCTTCTCAGCACTAGAATAATTGTGCTGGACTGAACTGTATAATGACCCAAAGCAGGTGGATTCGGCTAGAAACCCCCTTAGTTTGTTCCAGCTCTGTTACCCAGAAGCTACTTGGAAAATTAGTTAAACTGAGTTGTGGTCCTGCATAGGAAAAAAACAAATATAAATCTAAGAAACCCTCCAGAAGGAAAATCAAAAGTCCGCTTGTGCGGAAGCGCCTGCAGGGTCCACTCCAACAACTCACAGATGGATCATGGACCACTGATCCCCCCCCCACACTTCTATTACAGCACAAAAAAGAAAGAAAGAAAAAACCTGACAGCAACCCTTGAATAGTTAAATCCCTTTTATAAACTTGATGCACATGCTTGAGAGCCAGTTTGGTGTAGTGGTTAGGAGCGTGAACTTCTAATCTGGCATGCCAGGTTCAATTCTGCACTCCCCCACATGCAACCAGCTGGGTGACCTTGGGCTCCCCACAGCACTGATAAAGCTATTCTGACCAAGCAGAAATATCAGGGCTCTCTCAGCCTCACCCACCCCACAGGGTGTCTGTTGTGGGGAGAGGAAAGGGAAGGTAAGCCACTTTGGGACTCCTTCAGGTAGAGAAAAGTGGCATATAAGAACCAACTCTTCTTCTTCTTCTTCTTCTTCTTCTTCCTCTTCTTTGTAAATTCTGCATCCAGAGCAAGCTTAATCTTACGCTGTTGTTTTAAAGATCTGTCTGTCTCTCCATCTGTGCCCACCCCAGCCAAGTATCCACTCACCGTCCCATTGCCTATACTGTAGTGGTTTGGAGTGCAGATGTCTAATCTGGCAAGCCGGGTTTGATTCCCCGCTCCTCCTCCACATGCAGCCATCTGGGTGACCTTGGGCTCCCCACAGCACTGATAAATCTGTTCTGAGCAGTAATGTGAGGGCTCTCTCAGCACACCTCATAGTGTCTGTTTTGGGGAGAGGAAGGGAAGGCTATTGGAAGCTGCTTTGAGGCTCCTTCTGGTAGAGAAAAGCGGCACATAAGAACCAACTCTTCTTGTCTCCAAGACTGCTGATATCGTAGCTGTGGACGGGCATCATTTCTAGATCCTGAGCATCTAGTGCCATCTGTTGGGAAAGGGACGGCAGCCTGGCCGTGTTGCTTCTACAGCTTTTGCTGGCTCCGGCCTGAGCAAGTGGATGCAGGAGTCTGTGTTCTATTTGGAGCAATTGAATTTAAATGTATCTGGTGCTTTCTTTTTGGTACTCATTTGCCCTTTATTGTCTGTTCAGTTCAGCTGTATTTCATATGCCTTCTTTGGTTTTCTTCTGCCTACTATATTTCCTCTCTCCTGTGATATGAGAATTGGAGACTAGGCTGAGCAAGGAGAGCTTTGTCTGCCTTGCCCTGATTTGGTTCTCCTTTCCTTCGATTTGTCTCATCTCAGTTTTGGTTTTAGATCTGCTTGTGTGTTTGACTTCCTCTTCTCATTCTAGTCGTTGGGAGATGGAGAAGAGTATATGCTACTGACTTAGCTCTGTTCAATGCCATGCACAAAGGGTTGGGGTTCTTTTTTTGGGGGGTGTTAACCTCCCCCCCCCAAAAAATATAAAAAATACAAAAAGCTACTCATTGACTCAATGAAAACCTATTGAGAATGGTACAAGTTAGAAAAATAATAGAAAAAGAGTTTAAAAATTCGAGGAAAAAGTGAGAAAGAACTAATTAAAAAGTTTCACAAAGGATGCTGAAGGTCCCTTCCAACTCCACGATTCTATCATTCTAGAATGTATTGTAGAATCAGAATTTATTCTCATGCAGTCCAAGACCAGCCATACAAGAAGAAGAAGAAGAAGAAGAAGAGTTGGTTCTTATATGCCACTTTTCTCTACCCGAAGGAGTCTCACAGCAGCTTACAATCGCCTTGCCTTTCCTCTGCCCTGTGGGGTGGGTGAGGCTGAGAAAGCCCTGACATTACTGCTCGGTCAGAGCAGCTTTATCAGTGTTGTGGCGAGCCCAAGGTCACCCAGCTGGTTGCATCTGGGGGAGTGCAGAATCGAATCCAGCTTTGCCAGATTAGAAGTCCGCAATCGTAAGCACTACACCAAACAAGAACATAACATACAAAGTATAAAATACAGCATAGAGTGTAACATAAATCAATAAAACAATCAGTAAAATATTAAAATATAATAGCAGTATTTCAGCCATTGTTTCTGAAGCTTCATTGCCAGGAAACCAAATTTAGCCACTTTAAAATGTAGTCAATGGGTTATTATCCTCTAATATTCTAGCTAGATAAAATATTCTGTCTAAGGGTCTGTCTAAGGGTCTAAGAAAGATTCACAAATCTGTTTATACAGATGACATTCAAAAATTACTTGTACCACAGTCTCAACATTTCCATCTCTGCATATACACAAGCATTCCTCCCAGGGTGTCCACTTATATCTACCCTCTAGTAAAGTGGAAGGTAAGGCATCCTGTCTGATGAGGGTGAAAGCTCTTCGATAATCTGGATTTTCTAAATTCTTTAAATAGGTTATTAGAACAACTCTGTTTAGGCTGATTTTACCAGTTAGGAATGTATTGTACCCTCCTCCCCCCCCCCCCCCCAATCCTGTGTACAGGCCAAACTGTGTGTTATCTGTTCTGGGTTTTAATCCTATTTATTCTATTCTTATTTTTCATTTAAGATCTGTAAATTTTTTGTCGTTACTTTTTAAAATTATTATTATTTTTATTTATTTATATGCCACCCTCCTCTGAGGCTCAGTGTGGTTTACATAAAACGTAGAAAACGGTATGTGAAACTTAGTTTTTCATAACAATAACAATAATATTCACATTAGAACTATAACAGAGCTAACGAACCATAAGAATGCGAACAGGTCCAGAGCAGAACACAGGAGTGGATTTGACTTTGATATGCATGCTATTGATCTGTGTCTTTTCTGTCAGACTGTGATCAGCCTTTGCAGGAAGCACCTCTAGAAGTGCAGGTTCTCTCCTGCTGTGTCCTTCCCCTCCCATTTCATGAACCTTCTAAAGTCCGAGGCACGAAAAAAGAGATTTTTCGATTAAGTGAGGGAAACGCTTTGCTACTTGCAGAGCAGGGTGAATTCTATGAATTTCCAAAGGAAGATGTTCTGTTGAAGTGCATTCAGACTCATGTTGTGTGTAACTGAATTATTTGATGCGCCTGATGGGGTATCACTTTTGTGCATTTGAGAGAGACTTGGGGTGTTTCCGCACAAGGACCAATGTTGCCAATTGGTTCCACAAAGCGGAAACGCTATTTTTAAAAGTGCAATCTCAGCGTTACGCATACCTGCCTTTGTAGTGGAATCCAGTAGCGTTTCAATTGTTTCCCACAGGTTTCCGGTCTCGCAAAAATCGCTAGAAAGGAAGCGATTTTTTTTGTGCTTTGTCCCGCCCCTGGCCGTCAAACAAACGAACAGCCAATGGGCGGTTGTTATCATGCTCCCGAAAAGCCCCTTTCCCTTTAAGAACAGATTTTTAAAAAAGAAAAGAAAAACACACGTTGCAACGAATATGCCTTGATTCCTCCTAACGTAGAGACCCATCTAGCTGGCGTGTGAGCTGGCGGTTAATCATTACCACGCTCCCCTGAGTGAAAAAAAAATCCCCCCCCTGCACGGGCACGATTTTCGGCCGAAAATAAAGGGAACTTGCAAACGGGGCTGTGTTGTGCTTGGGGACTTAGGGGAGCTTTAAAGCACTTCTGTGTAGGGACTGTAGCCGGAGAAGCCTCGCTGGGTGAATGAAGGCTCGCTGGCGCTGGTTCGTTGCTTTCTGCTCGCTCTGAGAAAAAAAAAATGGTTTGCCGGAAGTTCGGAAGAGAGAGCCAGGGAGAGGGACTTTGTTGGAACCGCAACAATGGGAACGCACAGGTCTTTTCCGCTACTGTTGCAGGTGAATCCACTTTTCCCGATTTCCCTTTAAGCGCTACAACGAATCGCTTTTTGCGGGACTGTTTCAGGAGTGTGGCAGATTGTGTGCGACGTCTTGCGGAATTGCAAAGTAGTAGCGCTTACAATTTGCAAGCCTTCTGCTACATTAAAGTTGTGCGGAATGGGCCTTGGGTTCAAGGTGCCAGCCTTTCTTCCATTACATAAACCAAATTCCCTACTTACCCTTTAGTACATATGAATGTGGCCATCTGACAGATTAAATAGTTATTTATTTATTTCTATACCGCCCTCCCACTGTGATAATGGCAAGCCATATTAAGCTGTGTGCTAACAGCCTCTCTGCTCTCACAGGATTCACGGAGACTGCTTCTGCATGAGGAATTCGGCTTGGCTCAGCACTTGTCCAGTCACGGGGCTAATTCCCGTTTCCTGACATCAGGCCCAGTCCAGGGAAGTCCCAGACCTGGCGCCACTGAGGCCCTCAGTTGGCCACGGCGAAGGAATGCAGATAAATCTGCATTCCTTCTTTTTCCCTGGGCTTCAGCAAGGCATATGTTGGGCCTGGGCCATGTGGCTGCGGAAAATCCGGGCAGTTGGGGCATTGCTCCTCCCCTCCTCCCCGGGTGTCACTTCCACATCATCTACCCTCACAACTTAAAAAAAATCAAGTCCAATCGTGTTACAATGCAATTCCAAAGTAACAAAATAGCAAAAAAAAAAAAAAAAACCCACCCATATTTGGTTTTCTTGGTTTTAGTGAATTCTGGGAAAGTCTGTGTGTGTGGGGGGGGGGGGGATGGCGCAATAACACAGCCCATTTTTTAAATCGCTTTGTGTGTTGTAATGGTTTTGCGTTATAATGCAATCCTGGTATTTTAAAAAAATTATTTCAGACTTGGACAGGGGGGGACATTCAACTAGCACTGGAAGGTGATTGATGACTCACAACAATTGATGACTTAAAGGAATGGCAGGTGCATTGGCTACCACTTCCTGCATTGGCTACCTCGTACGATAGCAAAAATCTGGGGTGGACAGGTGGAAGCAGGCCAATCCATCCCCATGCGGTTCCGGGAAGAATCAAGGCAACTAGCCCCGGACCAAAACACCAGGTGGCAGTGCAGCACAGCACCTTTCATGGGGTAACGGTCTGGATATGTCAAGATGCTGCAAAAGACTACTCTGCTGCATAACTAATATTCGTCATGCATCCAGACCACTGAAACTTCCCCCACAGTATTAGCAACAGCCTTTAATTTAGAACCCTTTTTAGACAGCTCCACCTTCTTACTGCTTTTCAAACACATTGATTCCAAGTGTAGCTGCAACCAGTGGTGGGTTTCCTTGTACCCATTTGCTTCCTATCCTAAGAATCTCTTCCCCAAAGCAAATTGCCAATCCTGAATTTCCTCCAGCTCGCTGTAGCAGGAGGTTCTTTAGAAAAATTCAGAATTAATTACCTTTGAGTTTGCATTATTCCAGTCAAGGCCTGCCAATTTCTTAAATTCATCCCAACATCATTTATGTATTTCCCTAGAGCTTGTTATTTAGTGCAAAAGAAAGCCCTTTGTCCATTTAATCATACTTACTGTCTTACTGCTTAAACTCCAATATTTCTGTTGTCTCGGTCCTTACTAACGTGCATATGTTTGTTTCCAGTATCATAGACAGAGAAGTGGCTTTAATGGCAGAAGTTGATAAAGTTAAAGAAGAAGCCAGTAAGTGAAAACCGAAAGGAGCTTTGGGGCACTTTGGAACCATCCGGGAAAGAGTTGTCTACGGCTGCTTCTGAAGAAGTAAAGCCAATCGATTCATTTAGAAAGAAGACAGCACCACTAGTCCAAATCATTGGCTAGTTTGCATCAGATACCCGATACTGATTCAGACGGTGTGCCTCCCCCAGTCATTCAAGCAACTGCAGACATTGTTACTGGCTGGAGAACTCGGGATTAAGACTTTTAGTAGTATACTTAAAACAGTATTTAACCCTCAGAGCTGTTAAACATTGTAAGGGGCACAGGTGATACTTGGTGTGGTGTCAGAAGCCAAGGGCAGAGGGATGGTGGGGTGGGAGTATCTGGAAGTGGTTTCTGAAGGCCAGGACTACAGTGCTTTACACCTTTAGTTGCACAACAGAATTGTTCTGTTGGAGGATGGGGATGTTCTCCTTGGAGGATGGGGACATTCTGTTTCTGGATGGGGACGTGCTGGTTCTCCTTGGAGGATGGGGACGTTCTGGTTCTGGATGGGGATGTTCTCATTCTCCTTGGAGGATGGAGACATTCTGGTAGGGTTAGAAGGAAGAACCTGTGATCCCACAGGTGCTGCTATAGTGCTATAGTGCTCAGCTTAAAACATTTTTTAAAATCCTCTGAGGTAGCTCATGTGGCCAAGAAGGGCAGGGGGAAGTGGCATTGTTTGCAATGGACTTAGTGCTTCAGAGACAAATCACTAAAGGAAGGAACTGCTGTGTGAAAGTGAATTACTTTATTTGAAATTGGGCCAACAATGAATGACATTCAGTTTAGAACAGTAATGCGAAAACCCCCATCTTCTCAGATGTCTTTGCTGACACCAGAGTGAATTTGTCTAAAGCCCTCCTTAAAGCACGCTACGCTGGTCACATCACTGTCCTGCTGCAATGCATTATTTTATTTTCCACTTCAAAAAACCACTCCCCCCCCCCCCAGTTTGGCCCAGAGCACCTAAATTAGTCTTGTTCACATCTTAACAGTGGATGTCTCTACATCCTGTAAGTATATGTTGAACGTGAGAATTGCTTTAATGCACGTAAAAAATTTTAAAAACCCAATGGCTTGCACACACATTCGCATGGCTTGCACACGCATTCTCTCAGACTTGCGAACAGGGCTCCTGAGTCATAGTGCTTCCATTTTAAGCAAGCCTTCTACTTTGACTCCTGTTTCTCAGCTGGCAGTGCAATTTATTTCCCAACTGGGGTGTGTGGGGAGATTTCTGTCTTCACTTCATTGCCTTGAGTTGGACCTCATCTGCCATTCTGGTTGGGAAGATCCTGCTACCAAAAGGACCGGTATGGAGGATGGAGTAGAATTGTTCTCTCTTGCCTCAGAGGGACAGACCAGAACCAATGGAATAAAATTAATTCAAGAAATTCCATCTAAACATCCGGAAGAAGTTCCTGACAGTTAAAGCGGTTCCTCAGTGGAACAGGCTTCCTCTAGAGGTGGTGGGTTCTCCATCTTTGGAAATTTTTAAGCAGAGGCTAGATAGCCATCTGACAGAGAGGTTGATTCTGTGAAGGTTCAAGGGGGTGGCAGGTTACAGTAGATGAGCGATTCGGATGTGAGTGTCCTGCATAGTGCAGGGGGTTGGACTAGTTGACCCAAGAGATCCCTTACAACTCTATTATTCTATGATTCTATGACAAGCGTCTAGCTGCTGCCCAAACCTGCCATCCAGCCTGTTATTTTTTCCTCCTGCTCTGTAACATCTAAGACAACCTGTCTGCATTCCATATTTTCTACCATCCTCCCCAAAGTAGCAGCTACTCTCGGAAGGTTGTGCTGGGCTTCTGGAATAACAGCCACTTATCCAGGGGTGGGGGGTGGTTCTTCTGCGTGTTAATCGAAAACGTCCAGAAACGAATGCAAAAACACACACTTCTCTCTTGGTGTTTGGCAGTGGAAATCTTAACTGCTCGTCAAAAAAAGGCTGAAGAACTGAAGAAGCTAACAGATTTGGCGAGTCAGATGGCGGAGACCCAGTTGGCGGAGCTGAGGGCGGAAATTAAGGTTGGCTTCTTCAGCATTTCTGTTTCAAGTGGGTTATGTCTCCCAGTAGCAAGATAAGCGCTCGAAATCAGGACCAGATTTTCAAAACAAAGTAGGAACTTGGCCTTAGGCATATCTCAGCTTGATCTTTGGCTTTGTGGCATGAAACCCAAGGGTTATAGATCCACTGGCTTAAGGCTCTCCACGCCCATCATTCCACTGAGCTTGGGACAGAATTGCAATATATATATACGTGATCCCATTCTACACAAACCATTTGTATTTGATTTCTGAAATGATATAAACTCAGTATTCTTATGGTCAAGTGCAGACTGGGTGAGGCCCCAGCCTAGACCTTCAGGCGCTACTAGAGAGTGCCTATTTCCTACCCCCTCCCTGTGCTTGAGAGGCATGGGGAATGCGGTTGGGCAAGAATCACAGATCCCTTTCGGACGCTGCCGGCGTATCAGTGGTGAGCAACAAGAGTGGCCTCCTCCCACCCCCAATTTTGCAAATCTTTGCCCTTTCTCTGCCAGTTAATATTCTTGAAAACTGATAAACTCACTTCTCATTATCTGAGCACAGGGCATTGAGCTGTCGGTGTTGAATAAACAGAAATGCTACAGGCAGGGCTTAATATGTATCTGGTGTGTTTTGATTAGGCCAGAAAGCCACAATGCTAAAATGAGCATTCCCCCATCCCACCCCCACGCACACATACTTGCAGCATGAAGAGAAAAGATTATTTGCACAGGCACATTTCTCTCGGGAGAGTTCACAAATAATTGAAATCTCTCCTTCTTCCTCAGCACTTTGTAAGCGAACGGAAATACGACGAAGAGCTGGGTAGATCCGCCCGCTTCTCCTGCGACATTGAACAGCTGAAGACTCACATTCAACAGTGTGGAGAAAGTAAGCTTAGTCGCTGGGTAAAGCTTGACCTCCTCTGGCACTGCCAGTGCCTGCTTGCCTACCTGCCTTACCTACTCTGCCTGGCAACAGCTCTCCCTCCCTTCAGAGTCTTGGGTGATGAATGATGAATGTTGAATGATGAATCTTTGACACCACTTACTACCTAACACTTTTAATTGGAGATGCCACAGTTTAAACTTGGGATTTCCAACATGCCACCAGAACTGCCAATTCTGGGCTGGGGAAATTCCTTGAGATTTTCGGGGTGGAGTTGGGCAGGATAGGGTTTGGGGGAGGGTAGGAACAGGACCTCAGCATGTCATAGAGTTCACCTTCTAAGGCAGACATTTCCTTCAGGGGAACTGGTTTGTCTGGAGAGCAACTGTAATTCCGGGAGATCTTCAGGGCCTAGCTGGAGGTTGGCAACCTTATCTACCTCTGGGCCACAGCTCTCCCTTACCCAATTTTTACCACTTATAAGCTGTCAAAATATGTCCATTATTACTGTGCATATTAGCATGGTTTAGATTCCAACCAGGGATAATAAACATTAAAAATGACATGAATTAATATTTTGACTATACAAGCTGCAGAGCATTTGCATCTCGTCTTAAATTGGCTCAAAGCAAGCAAGCACGTGAAAGGGTTCTAAATTGTGTCTCCCCAGAAGATTTTATTTTAAAGAAATCCATCATTTTTTGCAAGAAACTGCTAGGTGATGAAATTCAGACAGCGTTTAGTAACTTCTGGTATGCCTTAAATGAACTCAAGAACCCTTATGGTTCATAAAAACGTATTGCTTGTATAATAAATTATCTTTTTGTTTTGTAATCAGCTGTTTGAACTCGGTCATCTCTCTTAGCTCTCAACCTTCAATTTATAACCTTCTTTAATTTTGAAACCGATTGGTAATGTTGAAATGTTTATTCCTTCATCTCTAATATCTTGGCAGGATTTGTTTCCCTTTAGCATTTGTCATATTGCTGTGTGTTAGCAAAATACTTCTATTGCTCATATACTTACCATTATAAGCTTCCATGGTGGATGTAAACGGAGAATTTGGAGAACTCCGTATGTCCCAGCCTGTGAAATATATTCTCAAATGTTCATTCCTAATTATATTACTCCTTTCTTGTGTTATGACCATCTTGGTTGATTTCTTGATCCACAAATAATTGTGTAAACCTTCACCTAGGTCTACTGATTCAGGTTTTAATATTTTTCTTGAATTTTTAATTTAATCTGCAATCTAGACCCAAACAGCCACTTGAGAAATATTTTTATATTTGGAACAGGAGGTTGAGAGGGGACATGATAGCCCTCTTTAAGTATTTGAAAGGTTGTCACTTGGAGGAGGGCAGGATGCTGTTTCTGTTGGCTGCAGAGGAGAGGACACGCAGTAATGGGTTTAAACCTCAAGTACAACGATATAGGCTAGGTATCAGGGAAAACATTTTCACAGTCAGAGTAGTTCAGCAGTGGAACAGGCTGCCTAAGGAGGTGGTGAGCTCCCCCTCACTGGCAGTCTTCAAGCAAAGGTTGGATACACACTTTTCTTGGATGCTTTAGGATGCTTAGGGCTGATCCTGCATTGAGCAGGGGGTTGGACTAGATGGCCTGTGTGGCCCCTTCCAACTCTATGATTCTATGATTCTATAACTGCTGCCCGAGAGCTGCTTACCAAACTGGGGCAGCGGGAGTCACGGGTAGTGAGTTATACTGCTCAGTTGCCTCCGGAATGATGAATCACCGGACTACTTTCCGCAGCAAGTAATTATGGATTAACTCCGCTGAAATACACATGAGTCTATATTGCAATCTGATGTTCACTCTTGAGCTTTCTCCCCCTCGTAGTTTCTCACCCAAAGAACAATTATTCCTCAAGAACTCCATCCAGCGCACTGTTGCAAGTGGCCAGTTTGCACAGAGTGAGCGGCGCTCAAAGCACATCTGTCCGGAAGTCTTCTAGCCGTGCCAAGACTCCTGATGTGAAAGCACCGGTGGCCAAAGTCTCTAGTCAAGCTGTGGCCAATGCCACAGAACCTTCTCCTCTGGTGGCACCAACAAATAAGCAGGTACAGCACAATAGTTACTTGGGCAAAATTGTGAAAGTTTAACACTCCCCACAAGATGTGGGGAGAAACTGTAGTAATAATTTTTCAGGCTTCAGGGAGCTCCGGAAGTGATGTCGGATGGCCACGCCTCCCTGTTAACCCTCCCTCAGTGACATCACCACCCGTTTTAACAGGCAGGCTCAAGGAGGGCTGAGGAGGGGAGAGACTGGAGGTGGTTTTAAGCCAGGAGTAAGCATAAAGGCTCTGTCGTCCTCCCAGCCACAGAAACTACATGAAAACTCACACTCAGAAGGAGGGGGAGCAGTGGAAGCAACGAGTTCCCAACTTGCGCTGAGTCCATTAAGGCAGGAAGGGGAAGGCCTCAGATCCCCAGGGGTCCACAGACCCCTGATTGGGAATCCCTGCTCTCAACTATCCTTGAAAAGGGGTTTGTGCAGCCTCTGATCTCACTCACGTCTGCTTGTGGCTTCAGGACGTCCTTCAGTCAATCCTGCCTCACATGCAGAACCTCAGTTGGAGGGAGGCGGGCAAGTCTAGCAGTTCACACAGAAAAGCCTTGCCGTCCGTCCTCCTCCTCCACCATCCCTTGGAAACAAGCTCACCTAGTTTCACACTGTCTACAAATAAAACCAGCCAAGGAGATGGAGTACTTGTGCCTCAGTGGCCTTTGCCCTATGCGTACAAACACAGAAACAGTATGTAGGTGTTTTTCCCAAAAACAACCTGTCGAGAAATGCAACATCATTCATTTTTATTTGTTCACAGAACGGACCGTCCAGTCAGAGACGAAGGTTTCACACATACTATTACGGCGTTCGACTCAATGGGTCTCTTAAGCCACAAAATGCCAGCACAGAGACAGACCAGAACAACGCCAAGGGTAATTCCCGACACGAATTCAGAAGACAGCACCATAATAGCTTCAGGCCAAAAAATAAGGGTATTATTAAAACCTTAGAGCAATCTACACCAGCAAAGAGCGTGGAAAATCTCACGTGCCCGGAAAAAAAACATCAGAAGCATCTGGTATCAGACCCAGTGGAGCCCAGAGCTTTGTGCAGTAACATGCCAAGGGTTTCTCCATGCAATTTATGTCCTCCACGGATAGAGGCCTCCAAAGATACTCCTGTCCTGTCAGTGCCAGCTGTGACTTTGGTAGCATGAAGAACGGGAAAGACTGGCAAACGTAATGCTTTTCATCGTAGTTTCTCACGAAAGGTGCTTCCCCCTTCCCCATGCTCGCAAAAATGGCTTTTGAAAAATATTCAAATCATGGTCAATCAAGTTTTTATTTTCCCGTACCATATTAACCTGCCGTATCTTTCCTCAGTGTAGTCAGATTTACTTTCTCTCATAGCCAATGCAGCTTTTAGCTAGTCAGTTCTTAGCAGAAAAACTGAATTGGTGTTACAAATGTAGGCTGCAGGGGGATGTCCACATAGCTATAACGTAGTGGTTGCTGTTGTTTATCAGTCCGTGTTAGAAGGGAAATATCAAGACATCCCTACTGCTGGCCTGCAGTCAAAATACTTGTGCACTTTCAGAAATGCTTCTCAACTCTCTGTCCATACAGTATGGACCCCATATTATGAGTCCAGAACAATCATCTTAAATTCCGTTTAATGTGACCTCACTTGATTAGCCCAAGTGATCTTCAACATTGGCTATTAAGAACAGTTCGTAAACAATAAATAAATTATTAATATTTTTTCCTGTGCTATAAAATTGGATTAAATGCTTGTTTTTTCTTCAATTTAGAATTTGTATAGCTAATGCCGCCTGGTTTTCTAAGCCTTGTAAACTTCTCTTTCTGTGACTTGGATTCATTTTTTTTTACAGATTAAATATTGGAGATGTTTTACTAATGGATTCGGATAGTTACTACGAGGGACTTTTCCCTTTTTTTCAAGTTCCGTTGGCCAGAAGTGGAGCTAATTTCAATAGGCTTCAATATGTCTAACTCTTTTAAGTAAAATCAGAGTCCAGTTGCACCTTTAAGACCAAGAAAGATTTATTCAGGGTGTGAGCTTTCGAGTGCAAGCACTCGAAAGCTCACACCCTGAATAAATCTTTCTTGGTCTTAAAGGTGCTACTGGACTCTGGTTCTATTGTGCTACTTCAGACCAACACGGCTACCCGTTTGAATCTATCTTTTAAGCAAGTTACATATATTTTCCCCAGCCGAATCTCGCCAGATCTCAGAAGTTAAGCAGGGTTGGCCCTAGTTAGTATGTGGATGGGTGACCACCAAGGAAGTCCAGGGTCACTATGCAGAGCTAGGCAACAACCAAAGCACCTCTGAACGCCTCTTGCCTTTAAAAACCTACAGGGTCACTGGAAGTTTGCTTGGACTTGAGGTCACTTACCACCCCTAATGTGTGCGTAGCATCGTTGGTTGATGTGTTTTGTCAATCTGACTTTATGAGATCACAGACCTAAAGACATATTTAAGCACATGCAAAATCCCAGATTTACAGCTAAAAACAAACAAAGTTTAAATGACTTGGTAAATGTACTTTGGAAAAGCGATTCCATCTTTTATAAAATAAAAACTTTATATTTTGCAAAACAATCACCTAGATTCGGCATGATCTCTGTAAAAGCCACTTTCCCAAGTACAAAAACTGTGGCCTCATCGTCCAGCGAAAGCCATTCCCAAATGTAGCCTTGTATTTGTTACCCCCCCCCCTTCCTGGTTCCATAACCATCTCCGTTCTTTTGGACCCATTGCAAAGAATTCAATATGGAGGCGGGGTCTTCCTCCATTTTGATTGGAGCACAGGGGAAGTAAAAAGCAGAGCAATGGAAGTGTCTTCTGAGCAATTCAAGATATCACTGTTTTCTAAATCCCAGTACTAGCCAGAAGACTTTTCCCACAAATCCATTCACCCAGAACTGCTGTTTCTTTGTGTTGTGCTGGACATAGACAAGAGAGAGAGTTAACAGAGGAGAAAAGGAAGTTGGTATAATTGGTAGAGCCTTGTTCCAGGGTATGTTTTCCATGCCTAAAGTCCTAGGTTCAAACTCCAGCATCTTAGTAGTTGTGTTGTACTACTTGGGAGACCCAGGTTCGAATCCACGTTTGTGCCATGAAATCCTGCTAGGTCGCCTTGGGCTAGTCACACACTCTCAGCCTAACCTACGTCACATGGTTGTTGTGAGGATAAAATGGAGGAGAGAACATAAGCTGGTTTGGGTCCCCATTGGGGAGAAAGGCAGGGCTTAAATGCATTCAATAAATGACATCAAGCATCAGTCCAAGAAATATGTTGTCCTCTGTGTGCCAGTCAGCTGAACCCCTACTAAAGAAAGCATTCAGTAGGAATGCTGCTGTGAGACAGCCTTGTCCAGAATAAAGAGCAATAACTAAGAATAACTAAATAAGAATTAACTATACTAGTTGATGGACTGGCATGGAGCTCATTTTGAAAATGCTGATAAGCACAACAAATTGACCCAACCCTAGTGATTGATGTGGAACACATCTATTGGCGTGGTCCCTATTACGGAAATGATAACGGATGTGGTGTCTGTTGTCTTGCCTCAGGGAGCACGCCAGTAGATGGTTCTGGTGGCAGCACCAGCTCAGTGAGGCCCAGCACTATGGCCTCCTTGTTGCTCTGATGCCTCCGCTGCTGCCAGTCTTTCAAAGCTGCTCCCGCCCTTGGAAGACTGGCAGAGGTGGCAGCAGCAAGCCACAAAAGCTACAAAGATAAGGAGAGAAAAGGGAGAGGGGAGTATGGGCGGGTGAGTCTGTATGTATCTGTCTGAGAGGGGGGCTGGACCAGGGAGGAGGTAGGGGAAGCGATAGGTAAGGGGAGAGAATCCTTGTCGGTAGATTTTTTCCCTAAGCAATCACTATTTTATAATTCTAACTGCAAAGTGTTATGCAGACACTACTTAATATATTCACAAGAATTAAGTAATGGCCTTGGAACTCTAGTATTTCTGCATCTTTCAGAGAGGGGGTTCATTGTGCAAAATTTGAAAACAACCATGTGCCCATCACATGAAACAATACTTGGTTTTCAATTCCATATGCAGCTAACTTAATTTATAGCCATATCAATTGTGTTTTCAAATGAAAGGTAACTTAATTTGGGCTGACTAACCCATGCTCGGTCATATGCAAGTAATTTTTTCCCTTACTGAACTTTTATTAGTGGCCTTTAAACTGGAAAAAAAAATTGCTTTGTCACTTTAAACAGATTTTTAAAAGAGTTATCTGCTGAAGTTCAAACTCAGGATATGCTTTTGGCAGACAACGTGGTTTAGTCAAATGAACTCTACAGATTGTGCTAGTCTATTGCGTGAAATGCCACATTACAGAACGGCAGGAAAAATCTCTCTTAAGCAAAGAGCCTCAAAAGATTTTTTAAAGTTAACTTAAGCCTACCTTTAAAAAAAAGTTTTGCTATTAAGAAGACTAAGCGTTGCAGGACCCCTGGCCAGGATATCAGAACTACCTTTTGGCCTAAATGCTGATCACTGAGTGAGGTTAATCATGAGCACCCAATACAAACCAAAGTGATTTCTCAGGGTATTTGAGGACAAAAAGACTCATTCTCGATTCAGCTAATTCCAAAGATACATGATGAAAAACTCATTGGCAGCACTTGGCATCTGCCTACTTCAGCGGTCCCCAACCTTCATCTGGTCGGGGACTGCCTCCGGGGGTGGGGGAGAGCCAGCGGCCCGGCTGCCGCAGTTGCTTATAACATGCACGCGCGGAACTGCCGCGCATGCATGTTTTGACCACCAGGTGGCGCTAACACACATGCACAGAGTTGCCGCGCATGCGCGTTTTGGCCACCAGGGGGCGCAAACGCGCGTGCGCGGCAGTTCCGTGCGTGCGCGTTAGCGTCACTGGTGCGCCGGCTGCTGTGCTGGCCTCTTTCCCCCCCTCTCGCTGCAGGTGGGGGAGGCAGGCGCGGCCGCTGGCGGCCCGGCACGATGGCCTTTGCGGCCCGGTACCGGGCCGCAGACCTGGGGTTGGGGACCCCTGGCCTACTTGACAAATTCTCTAGCAAATGCAGATGGCAAAGAATTTTCACATTGTAAACCAGGCGACAGACAACATGGATCTCACTTGCAGGTAAGTGGTAGGATTTCCCCTTTTCAGACAAAACTGCTTGCCATGCACTTGTTTGTTAACTCGACTAATGTGGAAGGCTCAAGCTGAATAAGAACAGCTGAGGACTAAATCACTTCTCAGATCTTAGCCCACCCACTAAACCAGCAGCCTATGTGGAATTATAGGTGGGGAGGGAGACAGTTCAGAAATCTGTCCACCTCTTCCAGGTCACCAGACCTTTTCAGGGACTTGAACAGGCTCTCCCTTCACCTTTCAACAGATGCTTTGTTAGGCTTTGGTTTGAACTCTCTTATGTAAACCAAGGAAAAGCCAACAGTTACAGAGAGAGGCCATGGTTAACAGAAGCACTATATGAAAATGCAACAATGCTCCTGATATTTTGAATACATCTGGAAGATAGAAAATGGGACTATTTAGACTAGAGTAACAGGGATGATGGGCAGAAGGAACTGGGCATCAGCAGCAAAGAGAAGTGAACTTCAGCTAGTTAAAAGTACACAATGAAGAAACAAGGCCACTGAAGAATGACAAGAAGCAGAGAATACAAACAACAAATTTCCTGGGAAAAATTGGAGAATCTCTTTGGATTTTGGGGTTATTGTATCAATGTGGAAACTCTCTTCAGCTGAAGAAGTCCAAATATGCAGTTGCATAGCTCAGTGTGCACTGAAATTTATTTTAATGGGCATATGGAAAAGCTGCAGAACATTATCACTGGGCTGTGGAACTTTACATCCTAAGGAAACTCTTCTGTTTTGTTCTTTTCTCAAAGATAATCACTCTCCAATACTTACAGTTGCCAAGATGCACTTGAAGGTTTGTGAGCGCTGCCTGCCAAAATCTTGGGTCAGACAAATCAGCTAAAAAGGATTCTTGGTGGTTGGAGTTCAAGGTGGAGATTTTGCTGCCATGCAGAGTTTGTTAAAATACAGTACACTTGAGCAGTATAGTACACCTTAAAAAAAACAACTACTACAAATTGTACCAGCAGCAACAGTTGCAAAAGAAATTATTAAAAGTTTATGTGGGAGTTACAAAACTGGGGGCTGCGGCAGATTCTTTTGTTGGATGTTTTGCTCAAAATAAACACAGACAAGCATACAGTCCATTCTACAATGACCTCAGCACAGAAATTCTGACCTACACCAAAAAATAAGACCCCAACACAGAGCACAGCAACTTGAAAGAAATAAACACCTTATCACAAGCAGGGGGGAAAAAGATTTCTGATATCATTACAAAGGTAAAAATGCATTTTCCTCCACATTGTCCAGAATTCTCTGCTTTCAGGCACAGTTGGCTGCCTGTCGGAAGATCTACCTTTGGTAGGAGGATACCATGGCTGTAAACATCATGTGCAATCACTGAGCTGGCCACTCTACAAACTGTTTTTAAAGTGGATGCTTTCCAACGAGAACCCAAATTCCTCCTGGCTTGGGGACGCAGAAGCGGAGGTGGCTGCTTTGGCTGGAACTTGCTGCGCAGACATTTTGCTTAGCGCTGATGCAGTGTGTTGGGATGACAATTCGTGGCAAAGCGGAGTCCGCTTGAGTTTCACCACGCGATTGGTTGCACGTTTCTTGGGCAAGGGCGCCTCTGAAGTCTTTGCGCAGGCGGTCCCGTTCTCAGAACTCCTAGCTAACACCCGAGAGCTTTTAGTCAATGAAACGGACCTTGCAGGCGGCATCTTTGGTCCTGCTTGGCATGGTAACAAACGGTCTCCCAAAGGTCGTTTAAGAGTCACTTTGGGCCCAGAAGATGCTTGAGATGCTGCTATCTTTAAGGAAGTGGAGTTCTTAACTTTGATATGGGTGCTTGTCGAGGGACCTGAAAACTGAATGGGCTTTCGACCTGCGCTGCTGCCCAAGCCCCTTTCCTCCTCTTCCGAGTAGTCTATTAATCGCCTGCAAGTAAAAGGAGACGTTTCACTTCAAGAAATACTGCACACACCTTAGTTAAGATGCCAACTGGGCCACGTACCCCACGTTTAGATTCAATAGTTTGCTTAGCCCAGTTTCTGTTTATAACTGAAGGAGGAGAAACTATTCAAAGGAACATACATCCCACCATCAGAAATAGGAAAAAATACTGGGATGAACCAGTTACATTTGGCACAGTCAGCAGGAAAATAATCTTTTAAAATACTGTACTGTCTGTTAACAATTAAGTCGTTAGGCAATAGCCAACCGCAACCTGTATTAGA
The DNA here is from genome assembly GCF_049243985.1 of Paroedura picta. NCBI lineage: Eukaryota > Metazoa > Chordata > Lepidosauria > Squamata > Gekkonidae > Paroedura > Paroedura picta. The sequence goes on along the minus strand of NC_135370.1, from coordinate 20,382,946 downwards.
TAGCAACTGGACTTCACTATATTATTAACAGCTCCTTGTATCTTGAAGAGGCTCCTTGGGTTCAATATAAAAACATCTCTCTACTTATAAATATAAAGCATTACTGACTGGTGCGATCCATTTTGTGGCAATTTCATGTATTATGTGGAGGCTAGCCCAAACGAGAACATTCTGTTGTATCTGAAGAAGTGTGCATGCACAGGGCAGCTTACACCTCGAATAAAACTTTGTTGCTCCTAAAGGTGCCGCTGGACTCAAACTGGACCCAACTTCTTCAGACCATCATGGCCATCCATCTTCATAGAAAAAACAAGGCAAGGAAATACGGAATCGTGATATGCACAGGAACAACACAGAAGGCACCATCTGTTCTTTGTTGTTAGTTGTGGAGTCGTGTCCGACCCATCATGACCCCATGGACAATGATCCTCCAGGCCTTCCTGTCCTCTACCATACCCTGGTGTCCATTTAAGTTCACACTGATTTAAGTGACTCCATCCAGCCACCTCATTCTCTGTCGTCCCCTTCTTCTTTTGCCCTCAACCGCTCCCAGCATTAGGCTCTTCTCCAGGGAGTCCTTCCTTCTCATGAGGTGGCCAAAGTATTTCAATTTCATCTTCAGGATCTGGCCTTCTAAGGTTGAAGTGCCAAAGCAGCCTCTGATCATCGTAACTTTAATTGTGGATTCATTAGACATACCGTTTCAGAACGGGAGACATGTTCTGCAGGCTTCCTTTCACAGGACGCTCCTCCAGAGTCCAGCATTCTATCAGTTCCTGAGGAACTCGCCAGTAACTGACTCCTGTAGTCACAAAAGGCATTATTATTTCATAATATTCAAGACGGCCAAATACACAATTTATTTATGAAATAACTTTTCTGGACACATTTCTTTCAGTTCGCTTCAAAGAATACTATGTTTGGTGATCTCACCCTTTAAAACACTCCACCCAGAACTGCTTTTCCTATTTCTGACAGAACTAAGCTTTACGATCCTCCTCCCATAAAAAAGAACCAGCTTGGAGTTATAGTGTCTTATTGGTTCCATTAAAACAGAAACCAAATAATCATCCCAGTTGGTATGAGTTTACTTTAAAAATATAATTCACAGAACCCTTCCTCAGGCAGAAAAAAACAAAAAACAATACTATGCTAAAAGTTTAAGCTGCCACATGTTATACACAGGAGGCCAAATTATTCCAGATGAATTTCCCTCCCAAAATACATGACTGTCAGTATTTCAGGTTTGCCAGCTGCATCTGTCTGATAGTTCTCAAATGGAAGGTCAGGACCCAAAAGTGGGTATTAGAGACAAAGTAATATTAATGATCAAGAAGCCTGGATTTACCCAGACTAAATTCTGCTCCCAAAACAAGCAAGACAAATCATGCATGGTTCCTTAGTATTTTGCATGGTTCCTTAGTATACTTAAGCCCCTATGACAGCCCAAAAAGACAGGGTACACATCTTTAAATCACTAGATGCTCCATAACCAAATTCGGCCAAGCTCAACATCACCCTACTGCCTATATGTACGGTGGCTATTTGTTCCCTTCAGATGCCTGAACAGTAAGCAGCATTAAAATAAAATACATAAAACAGAATGCATAAACCACATTTTTACTGAAAATATTTTTAAAAGTCTGTACCTTTCCCTTCCCATTCCTCAAATGCATCCATCATTTTTTTCAGCTCAGCCACTGAATAGTAGCTCCAGATATATTGCACATTATTTCCAGCCTCTCTAGATCAATATTGTAGAAAATAATAAGTCTTGTCAATAAATAAATAAAAAGACAAAGTATATTGTTTTCTACTTTTAAAATATATATGCTTTAAATACTGTTATTTTAAAATAAGTATTCTCCATGCAAAGATGTTGCGACTGGTCTAAGAGATGGTATCTGGATTGCTGGTTGGAGCAGGCCACCAAGAACTCATTATACCAGTTTTGTTTTTTCTTCACTAGCTGAATTCATGAGCTCAATTCAAAGCATATGCTGAGTGCTTTAAAGCTCTAAATGGGGCAGAAAGATTGAAAAAGTGTGTCTCTCACGTCATACATGACAATCAGACCGGTTTTATGCCAAACAGATATGGTCTTCAAGTGGACAGTGAAGAGTTTTAAGATCAGGAGCTATGCTGATGACGTGGTGGTTATAGTTACGGAAACTGAACCCTCTATTCCCAAGCTGATGAACTGTTTAAATTAATTTAGGATTGTATTTGGATACAAAATAAATAAAAAGAAGACCCAAATCATATTGCAAGGCAATCCTGAAAAAATGAAGAAGACTGAAAATATTTCAAACTGTGAGGTTAATCCAAATAAGGTAAAATATCTTGGGGTCTATATTGATAAAGACCTAACTAATATGGTCTAAAATAATTACACATTAACATAGTAAAAAATTGTTAAACATTTGGATCAATGGTTGAATCTAAACTTTTCTTGGTCTGCAAGAATGGCAACAATGAAAATGAATGTACTACCAAGACTGATTTTTTTTCTTCCAAATATTGCCGATAGAAATAAGATCTTAGCCAATTAGCAAAGCCATATTAATAAGTCTGTTTGGAAGAATTAAAGACCAAGAGTAGCATTCAAGATACTGCAATACCGTAAAAAAAGAGGCAGATTAGGATTTCTAAATCTTAAATTATATTATTACTAGGGGCAAAGCCCGTTGCATTAAGGAATACAATGGGCACTAGATTTTTTTGGGGGGGGAGATTCTGCGGATGGCCTCTCCATCTCCCCAGGACCTGGAAAAGGCTGCAGGCTAGAGGCTCCCGGGAAGGGATCTCACTGGCAGAGGCAGATCTTATGTGGCATCTGCAGCCTCTGATGGAAGTGGAAGGAGAGGGAGTGGTCAGGAATGCAGGACAGAAGGCTATTGGCTAGCCTCTTGACTGACAGGCAAGCTGGTTGGAGGAGGACGCACTCAGGGGCAGGACAGTCATATTGAGTGGATGTTAAGCGCTGAGTGGCACTTAAGCCATGAGACCAGCTCCTCCTCCAAGCCCTTACCAGAAATACTAAGTAGAACAGATACAGCATGTCTAATTTGGATAATAGATTGGATTAAAGACCCTCTGAAAAGAAATATGAAAAAATAGGTCTTTATCCACGATTGGGCAATTTATTATGGACAGCTACTACGAAGCTTGTCATTGGACAACATCAAATATGGAGAAATAGTTTTTTGAAGATTTGGAGTAATTATAGAAAAAGGATCAGCCCAAGAGCCTTGCCATTAAAAATTATAATTGAAGAGTAAGAAAAATATCGACATTTTGCATATTAGACTTGACTGGTACTGAGAGGAAAATAAAAAGCTGGCAGCAAATCTCACAAGGAAAAAAATAGACTTGTTTGTTTATGTGCAATGGACATCGAAACTGAAGGAAAGAACTGAAAAAATCCCGAAGAGTCTTGAGGGAACAAACTCAGTTTGAAAAGCTTATCCTACAAGAAAAGCCACCTATGTCAGGTAGAATATATTACTGCTCAAACTGGACACTGAGGCAGAACAAGTGAAAGCATAAATGGTAAAATGGATGCAAAATTTTGATATGACTATTACATTAGAAGAATGGGAATACTTATGGTATAAAAATATGAAATTGACAGTGTGTCAGTTATTGCGTGAAAATTAGTATAAGATGTTTTATAGATGGTACCGGATGCCTAAAAAATTATGTCTAGTTGAACTGATGGTAAATGTTGGAAATGTGCTGGGACTGTAAATTGATCAAAAATATTTGGATAAAGTTCACGATAAACTGAAAATTATGTTTAAATGTAAATTTGCACTAGATCAAAAAAAAATGTTAAGTATTCTACCCACAGGCATACCAAAACATGGTGTAGAATTCTTCTTGCATGCAACAGCCACAGCAAGACTTGTCATCACTTCCGGCTGGAAGCAGCCACAAGTTTTGCACATTGACTTACAGAGCATAAAACAAGAGAATTAGCCATTATGGTGAAACTAACAAGTCTGGTTAATCACAGACCACCAAAAGTCTTTCAAAAGTATTGGGACGAACACCTGAAATTCTTATAAATCCATCCAGCTGACAGCCAGCTTGGTGCAGTTGTTAGGAGCAAGGACTTCTAATCTGGCAAGACGGGTTTGATTCCTCACTCCCCCACATGCAGCCAGCTGAGAATTCAACAGAATGGACTGGGTCTAAGAACTCTAAGAATATTTAGCTCTCAAGGATGCAACTTTTTAACATCGAAGAAATGGTACATCGATGAGTCTAACAGTGCAACTGATGGCCACCACATTGAGGGTATGTGTTTGCAGCTGATTTCTACTACACTGCAGTAAAATACAAAAAAGTGAGATTTGTTCCTAAATTAAATGAGAAGGTTTGCAATGCAATACATAGATCTCTCCACCAAAGTCAGTCAGGAAGTCACAGACCAGGATCCAAAGAATTGGCTTAAAGGTTTGTGGACTGTATATGTAGTGTTTTAACTTTCTTTTCGCTTTTCTGCAGGGAGGAAAGTGTCAGAAGTTTGGTTTTTTGCCATGTATTCGTTGTTTATCTCCTTTCTACTTGTTTATCTGTCATGCAAGCCTGTGAGACGTGTTGGCCCTTCATTCATAACTTTGACTGCTGTTCTCTGATCTAACCCTTTATAAGCCCCCGATTGTCATAACTAGGGCTGGAGACAGTTGGGGCAAGGAGGCCCTGGGAAGTGTCCTTGATTTACTCTCCCTGTGCTACAAAGTTCTTATCAGCTTTTCCCAAGGTTCTGTTATGCCTTTGAACTGGTACATTCTGTGTTTCCCGCTTGAATTAGGACTGGGGGATGGGTTGGGTAGTGATAACTGATATAAGCCTTGTCAGACTATTGTTCTTTAGTCTTGGCAATGTATTGATCCGGTTTACTCCAATTTCTTTCAATAAATCCATCTTTGCACCAAGTCAAGATCTATTACTGCAGAAAGTAAACCAACACTCCCACAGAACCCATCTTAAAAAATATTTATAAAGTACAAAATAAAAGGAAAATGAACTGGCCTTTGGTACACTAATGTTTTTGTGCACTCGCATAGAAATAAACTGTTAGGTGTAACATGTTGAGGTACAGCTGTTATCAGATACTTTACCTGGAAAGGGTGATTTATTGCTTTTTTCTGGACAAGCATTTTTACTTAAATATTCAATGTGAGTCAAAGAATCTAAAGCAACACAAAGGATGTGCCTGAACTCCACATCCCTGAGGCACACAGGTATCTGCACATCAGATACCTTCCAGAAAGAAACGACACAGTTCTCAAAACTGAATCATCGTAACACTCACACTGTCATGGAATCATATGGCTGTGAAGTTTCTCTCACCTCTTATAAATATTTTTACTATGAATTCTCCCGTCCAGTTGTTTTTCAATGGCCGTCATCCCATCGGCTTTCGTGGCATAAACACCAGTTATTATACTCTCACAGCTTGTTCCAGAAGTGCTGAGATAGTGCAGGACCCAAACAGTAGGTTTAATGCATGTTAAGCCATAAGAGTCACAAAAACCTAGCAGCGCCTGCAAAAACAAAAGAATTTTAAAAAAGCACAAAATAAATGACAGGACATAATTTTATACTGTAACAGTGTGTCATACATTATTACCAAACAGATTATTTTCACGTGTTCAAAATTACCTGCTGGAACTAAGATTAAAAAGAACTTTTTTTTTCTTGCAAGGGCACTTGGGAAGGTAAAAATCCCATTTCCACACCCCCCTGCTGGCCCTGCATCGCCCCCTCTTGCTTCAGCCCAAATTCACTATTCTCCTTCCACCAATGTCCCTTGTGTATTTTCTCCCCCTCTCTTCAGTCACCCACTTGCCTGATCTCTTCCCCTGTCTATTCTCACCTGTGTTTTCACCCACTGTTATTCAATTGCCCCAGAACTGTTAACCCATACAGAGTTTTAATTCTGTGGATGAGCAGAACCGTTACTTTCCTAGAGAGTTTTAAACCTCCAATTGAAGAGAGGGAGGCAGACCATTAGGTTTTTCTGCAAATCTGGAGCTTCTCCTAGGTTTGCAGAAACATATTCTAACCCTGGGCGGACTTAGTGTGCACATTTTTTGACCCGCTCAACAGGATGGGGGCCACAGACCATACATGGTTCTCATATAAATGATTACAAACATGCTAGAGACAGTAAAGTAAACCACGTTCTTTTGAACAACATGATCATGTTGGAATGATCAAAATATGTGCAGAATCTTTCTTGTACTACTAGACTGAAAACAGAGCTGCAGTTCTAAAGAGCCATCCCATTTTCCTCTGTCCTGCAAATGGTCATCCTCACACTGGCTACCGTGCACCCTCTATCTGCCCATCCTACAGATCCCAGGATCAGCAGCTACGACAACTACTTTAGAGGCACAAGAAAATTCCAAGACCTTTTTAAGCTCTGTGCTTGACCTTGAACAATATGTCTCCATCTCATTGGCCAAGTGGTCAGCAAGATTATACGGGTATGGAATGCCAAAATAGTCAGCTTCTTCCTGCAACGCAATTCGGGTTTGCTCATCTTTGGGAATCTGAACATCACCATGAAGATAATCCAAGAGGTATTTAAAGAGGTTGCCATCTCGATTGATAAGGCAGGCTCCTGGAAATGCAAATAAAAATACTTTTGAGGTTTTAAAATTTTCTCTGAGTAGAATTAATGGTCTCTAAGAAGTCTATTTGATACATTAAAATGCCCAAGTACAGAAGGTGGGGCTTTCCCCCTCATTCACTCTCATATCTGCTCATTAATTCTGGCAGGCATTGCATATCTAGTGCCATATCTAGACACTTCAGATCTGCCAGACCATAACAAACTTCCTACTGTAGCCCTCTCATCCAGCCCATAACTTCACTTGCCTTCCAAGGGTGCCAAATGCCTGCTTCTACCCACTCTGCCACATGAGAATCCTATTGGGTGCTAACATCCCAAGACATTTCATGGCAATTTAGAAAAAAAGTAGCTTTCTAGATACTACAATGTTAACCCTAATCTGTTCCACTATATATTTCTGTTAAGACCTTGGAGGAGTTGTGTGTCTCATGGCTTAAGTGCCACTCAGCCCTTAACACCCACTCAGGGTGGCTGTCCTGTCCCTGAGTGCCTCCTCCTCCAAACAGCTGGCCTGTCTGTCAAGCAACCAGCCAATCGCCTTCTGCCCCCCACCCCTGTCCATCCCCTTCTCCTTCCCTCTCAGGCTTGGAGTCTGCAAGATCCCTGCTGCATGAGAACTGCCCCTGCTGGTGAGTTCCATAACAGCTGCCTGCAGTCTTTCCAGGTCCCTGGGGGGGGGGGGGAGAGCGGAAGGCCATCCACAGAGTTCTTCTACCCCAACCTCCCCCCTAATCTAGCGCCGTTGTATTCCTGAAAGCTTGGCTATAAAACTAGGGCCCTTTCTTTCCATTTCCCTGATATTTGGTAGGCATGATCCATTGAGCAAAAATTATAATCCCTAAAAATTTTATCCAAAATGGATGCCAATCAAAGACATTGCAGCCAGAAATGTATTTCCCATGAAACCAATGAGAACAAAGATGAACAACATTGAAATAAGTATGTGCAATAATGAGTATAACACCCCAAAGGTTTTGAAATGGACAAGTAATGCCACATTTTTGGTTTAGAATCTAAGTTATTCACATTTTTATTTACAGCTCACGCATCTTGTTTACCTGAGTCATCCATTTTTAGAGGAAACCGCCCGCTGAACATGGAGGCCAGCATTGACTCCTTAAAACGGCATAAAGATTTACGTCTCGCAGTATACATACAACCGCCAACGTTAAGTCGAAGAATATCCTCCACCTCTCTACTTTTGCTGTCTTCCATTGCGTTAACCACTAGCATCACTGAACGGACTGTGTCATTTCAAACCTGTAATAATCATAAAAACTGAACTTAGAATAATTTGCAAATTATGGTGACCCAGTTCTGATGGCAAGGACACATGAAACACATTGCAGTTATTCATGCTGATGGTACTCCAAGGGCTGGGCTCCTAACAGAAAAGGAGAAGGCCAACTGCTTTTTTTTTGGGGGGGGGGGAGATAATTTACTACACAAACAAGAAAAAAACTGGATGTCTTTGACCTCAATTGCAAGACAGGCTTTAGCTATAGCAACCAATTATGTTCCATCAAGTTCAGAAAGTAGGAGGGACTTAAATTCCCACCACCCATATTCAGTTTTCAAGACTGAGAAAAGTATCCATGTGTAAGAATACATGTAACTGTCAATTTGCAGAATTTTAACTCTCTGGAAGTTTTCGACATGCATAATTAGGACGTTGGCTAGCCACCTCATTTTTGTGAGGAGGGGTGAGCAAGATGTGAGTGGAGATATACAAATGGTATTCTCATAAACACTCTGCAATACTTCTAGTTCAACTTACTCAAAACTAATTTATCCCCAAAGTTCCATTAAAAAATTAAAATCAGCCAGTAGTTTCAGGTATCAGAGCCACATTTCCCCTCTGCACCTTGGCTTCCAAACCAGTTTTTTAAAAAAACATTTGCAAGCATCTGTACAATGTTGTCGCACCTTCCAGGAGTTTGCTCACTACAATGTTTCTCAAACCAGGTTGGGAAAGATCTTTCCAGAAAGAAAAGAGTTATCCCTGCACATGAGCAGGCTGTCTGGATGGGAAAATGCACATTATCAAAGATCACTCACAAAAGAGTCAGTTTCCCCTTCCACACCATTGGAGGCCTTTAAAAACCATTGTAGTGGATTTTAGGGATTGCCTTTGACCAAATGCAAGGGGACAAATCCCTGCAAGAAAGAAAGCTACAAACTTCAGTTTTTGAAAAGTATAGTGGGAATTCAGAAGAAATGCAAGATAATGCTTATAATAATATTATAATAATTAACAATTTTTTTAAAAAGCCCTCCACTGAGGGAAAAATTCAGGGAAGAAGGAGCTGATGGAGAAAAACACACACAGAACTTCCTTGCAGACAAATCTATTAGAATTCGGAGATGTGTGTGTGAAAGGAACATATTTTTTTCCCCTCTGTTGCCTGCAAGGAACTTGACCAGCACCAATAAAACTTGCAGCCAACAACAACACTGAGTCGCCCAAAGTCCAGGCTGCAACAAAAGCACCTTGGAATTATTCTTGCTGAACTCAATATCGGCTTCATGAAAGTGTTATATGCGCGGGACGGGGGGGGAGGGTGGTTTCCCTAAACAAAAATTACAACTGGAACCTGAAACCATTGAACTAACAAGACCAAACAGAAAGTAACAAAAGGCACAGCTGAGTTTGGGCGCATTCATGACATCTCTCCTCGGACTGACTGGCGAAGCAGATTTGGGCTACTGCACATGCAACTGGAATCAGATCTTGGAGAAGGCCCGTGCCCGCTCCTTCCGAGCTAGATAGTCCGGTTTCTCCCCGGGGAGAAGCAGCGTGTGCGGGCGGGATGAGAGGGCCCTGCCTCCCCAGCTTCCCCACTTGCCCTCCGGCCGGGCCAAGGCCGAGCGAGCGAGCAAGCCAAAGGGAGACCCAAGTCGCTCCTCCGCGCCATTTGCTCGTTACCTTTCCGGGCCGGGTCCGCCCGAGCAGGCCGCGCCGCCCCCTGTCCCCGCGCGACAGCCGCCCTCCGCCATTGCCAGCTCCGGAGAAGGGGAGGCGTCGGCAGCTGCGGCCTCCCTGGTTGGCCGCCGGAGGCAGCGCGGCTGGGCGGAGAAAAGGCCCGGCCGCTTCCTCCTCCTCCTCCTCCTCCTCCTCGCTTGGGCTTCCGTGGCTTCCGTTCTGCTCTGCGGTGGCTGGGCTGGAGAGGCTCCATTTTGAGGGGAGCGGTCGCCCCCGACGACCCTTTCTCCGCCTTGAAGGCTCAATCCCCGCCCGAGGAGATCTCCCGAGGCCGTCCAAGGGCGGTGCGACGGACAGACGGACACCCCCATATATCATCCAACCGCCCGCCCGCCCGCCTCGCGCAGCCCCTCGCAGGAGGCCGTTTAATTTCCTTCAGGCCGTTTGCTGACGGGTGAACCCCGCCGAGGCCGGAGGGCCATAGTCCCAGGCGAGCGAGGCGAGGAGCTCGCCCTATCCCTCGGTTTGGGGCTGTTCCCCGTGTCCCGGTTGCTGAAAGGCCCCCCTTGCTGGGGCCACACGTTGGAAGAGCCCCCACATATCCCTGGTTGGGAATCCCTGCCCTAGAGGAATGGCATTAACACCTGCCCATGATTTATAAGTGTACCCTCCAACACGTATTAAATCGACATGCCAAGAAATATCTAGCTAGTACCAGGAGAAGAAGAAGAGTTGGTTCTTATAGGCCGCGTTTCTCTACCCGAAGGAGTCTCAAATCGGCTTACAGTCGCCTTCCCTTTCCTCTCCCCACAACAGACACCTTGTGAGGTAGAAGAAGAGTCGGTTCTAATATGCCGCTTTTCTCTACCTGAAGGAGTCTCAAAGTGGCTTCCAATCGCCTTCCCTTTCCTCTCACCACAACAGACACCCTGTGAGGGAGGGGAGGCTGAGAGAGCCCTGATATTACTGAAGAAGAAGAGTTGGCTCTTATATGCCGCTTTTCTGTACCCGAAGGACTCTAACCGGCTTACAGTCTCCTTCCCTTTCCTCTCCCCACAACAGACACCCTGTGAGGTAGAAGAAGAAGAGTTGGTTCTTATATGCCGCTTTTCTCTACCCGAAGGAATCTCAAACCGGCTTACAGTCTCCTTCCCTTTCCTCTCCCCACAACAGACACCCTGTGAGGGGGGTGAGTCTGAGGGAGCCCTGATATTCCTGCTTGGTCAGAACAGCTTTATCAGTGCTGTGGCGAGCCCAAGGTCACCCAGCTGGTTGCATGTGGAAGAGGAGCGGGGAATCAAAGCTGGCTCACCAGATTAGAAGTCCATACTCCTAACCACTATACCAAACTGGGTGTACATCTTGGGACGAGCTGCCAATCCTTTTTTCTACACTTTGTTCATACCTGGATTGAATTGTTAAAGTGGTGCTGGTGAGGGTGTTTCATGTAGTTTTTATGATGATTACATAAGGTTACCACCTCCGGTTTGGGAATGCTGGAGATTTGAGAGGTGGACCTGACATAATGGAGTTTTGGGAGGGGAGGAACCTTGGTAGGGCTGTAATGCCATGTAGTCTACCATCCAAAGCAACCATTTTCTCTAGGAGAAGTGGAATACATTTTTTAAGTTAAGTAATAGGTGATTTATGTAGTCTGTAGATAAATTGGAATTCCAGGAGATCTCCAGCCACTACCTGGAAGTTGACAACAGTGCAATTATGTTTCAAAGCCATAATAACCTGAAAGCCGACCAACAGAGAAAAGTGAGATCTAATCCTGAATACCCATGAAAAATGCAATCGTTAACATTTCTTTCTTTGTGTTATATGGTGTTAGGTTTCTACTGGATGATAAACTGAATCATTTGAAATGGAAAGGGATACAATTCCTGAAATATCCTATTCCACCTTTGGAGATATTAAAAGACGTGTGAGGGAGAAGAGGAATGGTGCTCTAAAAGTTGCAAAACTGAATACTTCTCTAGCATCTAAAATAAAAACTAAGATATTAAGTAAGTGTCAGACATGACCCGGTGCTTGCACAGGGGATACCTTAACCTTTTTTTTTACACCTCTTTTTAAAATTATGAACATTTATCATACTCTTGTGGCGCAGGGTGGTAAGGCAGCTGACATGCTGTCTGAAGCTCTGACCATGAGGCTGGGAGTTCGATCCCACCAGCTGTCTCAAGGTTGACTCAGCCTTCCATCCTTCCGATGTTGGTAAAATGAGTACCCAGCTTGCTGGGGGATAAAACGGTAATGACTGGGGAAGGAAATGGCAAAAAAAACAAACAAAGATTATTGTGTCTGCCAAGAAAATGCTAGAGGATGTCACCCCAAGGGTCAGACATGACTCAGTGCTTGTACAGGGGATACTTTTACCTTTAAAGGTATATACTCTAAAGGTATACTTTTTTAAAACTATCAGATACATTTGTTAATATTCATACATAAAAATGAGGGGGAAAAGCTTCATGCCTTCATTTCCAGTTATACTTGTTGAACTTGGGCCAGGCACTGTTTGGACATTTATATTTTTCCTTGTTCAAACTGAATTAATTTTACATTTATACCTGTCCAAGTATTATCCTCTTATGCATAGGGGACACACAGTAAGATGAGAACACGTTACAGTGTACTTTAAGACAACCCATTAAAGGTATTTTTGATGATGGAGAATAGTATTTGGCCACCATGTAACCTCTAGCTCTGGGTATACTTTATATCCAGAGTGCTAGAATCTGGGTCTTTGAACATGGGCAATATGATCAGAACCATAAGAATACACATCAAGGAATCTTTTTGGAAGGTGCAGAAATCCTGCTGTTCAGAATCCAAAACGGTTATTTTGTCTTCATTTCATACAGGTAACTCCTCACTGTTAAAGACATCTCTGAAACTTAATAATAAGGCATTGGCCATAGCCCTAAGCACTGAGAGAGAAAATTGTCGGAGACTGAAAAATGAAAAGCTCTTACTACAGAAAGAAGTGGATGAGCTACGTTTGCAGAATATCTTGCTTTGCCAAAAACTAAATTGTCTGGTACATTCTAAAGATATTCACTGTGGGATAAAATCCCACTGGGTAGCCATGGTAATCTGCCTGTAGCAGTAAAAAAGAAGATTCCAGTATCAACTTAAAGTTGAACAAAATTTCTGGTAGCTTATACCCTGCCACCAGTTTTAATATAGAAAATTAATTTGATGGCCACAGTCCAATTCTTACGTTCCCCTCTTAGGAGCCTTGGCTCTGGAAGAGGAATATGCATATAGTTTGTTTCAAAATATACTTAAAAATCAGTCCAGTGGGATCTGGCTATGTGCCATGATGTGAATGAGCATCCAGATGTGAGCCAGTGTCAGCAATGTTGGTGGATCTCTCTTCCTAGATTAAGAGAAAATGTTTCTTCCTATACTTCTTGGGTCCAATCAAGCTGTACTTTGAGAAAGCATCCAATACTGTGTACAATCCCTGTCAATAACTGAGAGTGATGCCAATCAGCAGTTTGCCAGAGTTGAGAGGACAATTTTGCCTCTCAAAACAACTGATTAGATACTAATGTCAGTTTCCTAAGAAGCACATGTTCTTAAGCATGTTCTTCTTATCCAGCTCTCCCAGTATATACACTCTCCAGCTGCATCAGGGGAGAATATTAATCATTTACATGGAAGATACGTTGATTTAAAGTTTCACAAGATAGGGCGGCTAATACATACAATTAATATTAATAATGCAGTATAAAGGGGGAAATCTGTTTGTAAAACAAATTCCGCAAGCAAGCAGAAAAAGTAATTACAAGATATTTTATTATTAAGTTGGATACAACCACCTTTTAGGTTGGTGAAAAAGAGAGAAGATAGTTCCATTTGGCCACCAAACAGGCTATACTGGCAATCAGGGGCCTGCCTAGATTAACAAAAAATGTAGAATGGGGTCTACAGTAAGGAAGGGAATATGAAAAAATGCTGGCTGGCTCCCATGCAATTTTACTTATAATTCTCATAAAACACAAACATATCTAGTTGATTTGAAGTGCAATCTGGGGCAAGATTACTCCAGCCTAAATCCTCAAGGAGATTAAATGAGAGTAACTTTGTACAGAATTGCACTGCTAATCCCGCATCAAGTATATTAAAACTAAAATTATGTCAGTCTCTCTGATTATCCTGATACTGAGAACGTGAAAAGAATCCTATCCCTCTTCCCCAACTGTCTTTAGTTGTGTAAAAAATGTGGACTGTCAAATGTTCTTTTGTGTTCTTATACACAGAATAAAACACTATTAGAAGTAGAAGCATTCTTGAATAATAGCCTTTTAACTGCAATTGAAATGAGCACCCTATCTGAGGTATGTTTCTGCTTTGCACTTTATTACAGTGTTGATCAAAAAGCAAGTGTGGCAACTATAGCTGTGAATTCTTTTTTCTTATCAATGCAATCTATGAACACCAGGAATTTGGATGGCTTTCTTCAGAAGTTGTTTCTGGAATTACTTTGCATTAGGTTTGCCAGCATCCAGGTGTGACTTGTAGACCTGGAACCATAAAAACCCAACTGGTAACAGTTAGGATCTTCAAAGGTTGAGTGTATTATTGTTAAAATTATATTACTTTTATTGTGTACAGTGTTTTAAAATAAAGGTTTAGGAATTAAAAACATATACAGCCCATAGGCTACTGCAAACCAGTATACTATGCACTATACAAACCAATAAACCAACGCTTTTCGGCCCTTATAAGGCCTTCTTCAAAGGTCTGGTTGTAACGCACACCGATTCTTGTTCAATATGTATACAAGATATTAATTTGATAAATTAATTACAGATTAAGAGTTAAATAATGTCAAGTTGTACATGTATATATTTTGTGTTGTACATGTTACCTAGTTGGCAATATATGGATATGTTTTCCATTACAGAATGTCATTATTTAATTTCCATTTGCATTAGTCTTGATAGCGACACTAAAATATTCCCAACACTGAAAAGTTGTTTGAGATTTTTCTCTTTTGACAGAATATTCAGAATCCTCTAGCATCAAGAGGAGATAAATTCAACAGTGAGGGTCAACAGTCTGAGATTTCTGATCAGCCGGTTAGGTAGTACTTATTTGTTAAACTAAATAAAAATTGGAATGGAACTCTCATGAAATCTGTCATAAGGTTTTATTGATTTTATTGATCAAGGCTATAATCCATCCTGCTGTGAAGTTAATGTGATTCCAGTGGAGATTGCTTTTAATGTTAGTTTCTGTACTAAGAATCAGGTAAATGTATTATTGAGTACAAAATTTTCTTGAGCAACATCATTTACTAATGGTGAAATATATATGTATTGAGGACTTAAGGTGCCATTGTTTATGTAGTTTGATTGTTTAAATCTTACTTAAATCAATAGGATTAAAGCTTTGCACTACAGAATCAGCAGGACTAAGGCAGGACTATGAGCAGGAATTCTAGCCTGCTGCTCATGTGTCCTTTGCCAATAATGGCATAATTTTAGCCTCTGTATGCAGTCCACTGTTGTGATGTATTTTGCATTTGGGATTTTCTAACACAAAAGATGTCCTAACCTGAATGGTCCAGGTTAGCCAGATCTTGTCAGATCCCAAGTTGGCCCTGGTCAATATTTGAATGGGGGACCACAAAGGAAGAAGAAGAAGAAGAGTTGGTTCTTATATGACACTTTTCACTTCCCGAAGGAGGCTCAAAGCGGCTTACAGTCGCCTTCCCATTCCTCTCCCCACAACAGACACCCTGTGGGGTGGGTGAGGCTGAGAGAGCGCTGATATCACTGACCGGTCTGAACAGTTTTATCAGTGCCGTGGCGAGCCCAAGGTCACCCAGCTGGTTGCATGTGGGGGAGCGCAGAATCGAACCCGGCATGCCAGATTAGAAGTCTGCACTCCTAACCACTACACCAAGCTGGAATACCAGAGCTGCTAGGACAGAGGCAGGTAAACATATCTTGCCTTGAAAACCTTGTGAGTTGTCCATAAATCAGTTGTGACTTGGCTGCAGAAAAAAGATAACAGTCTGATCTGCCCCAAATGCATATGATTATCATATTTTATTTACTAGTGATCAAGCCCGCTGTAAAATAAATACAGCGGGCACAAGGCAAGGGAGCCCCCGGCAGTCGCGCAGAGCACGGCTGGCGGGGGCTCCCTCGGCCGGTGGCCTGACGCGGACGGGCAGGGAGCCCCCGGCTGCCGCACTTCGCGCGACTGCCGGGGGCCCCTCGGGCGTCAGACCGCCGGGCAGGGAGCCCCCCGCAGCCGCGGGGGCTCCCTTGCGGGCGGCCTGATGCATCGGAGGCGCTTTGCAAAGGAGCAACTGCGAGCCGCGCTGTGCGCGGCTCGCAGTTGCTGGGGCTGGGAATCGGAGGGACCAATCGGCAGCCGCTGCGCGCCTGCCGATTGGTCCCTCCGATTGTCTGTCCGGAGGAAGGGTCCAATCCGGACCCTTCCTCATCCCGGACACATCCCGCCCCAGAACCCCTTACCCTTTTAGTTAGTCGGCGCCACAGGCGGTGTTAAGATATATATCATATTAAAATAAGAAAAACAGTTTTAAAATACATTACAAAATACATCTGTACTCTGGTCATAAGTTATAGTGGGATCATTTAAATATCTTTGCTCTTTTTTTCGTATACAAAATGGCCTAGCCATTTTTCCCTTAGATCTTTGTTTCTACTTACTGTTTTTATTTGTATAATTAGGAGGAGGAAGTGATTTGGTGGGAGATGGAAGGAGATTGGCTGGCCTCTGGACAGACAGGAAAGCCAGTTGGAGGAGGAGGCATTTGAGCGGGACAGCTGCCTTGAGTGGGTGTTAAGTGCTGAGTGGCACTTAACCTATTAGACACGCTCCTCCTCCATACCAGAAATATTAAGTGGAACAGATGGTTTTGGACTAGGAATCATTCTTTATACATTTTCCTCTATCCTAATAACTCTTTCAGGTCCACTGAGCAACCTGTGAGCACTCTTACGATTGCAAAACAGCAAGATAGCACCTTTGCATTTAAAGCAGATGATCTTTTGAAGCAGTTGCCTTTACTACCACAGGAAAGTGGTGCAGATCAAATCAGTGGTGCATTATTAGCTTTTGAGAACAATGTGCCAAAATCATGTATAACAAATCAAATGGAAACTGTATTTGTCCCCAAATCATTTTCAACAAGTATGTTGTATTTATGTTATTTTATTTTTTATTCTGTGTTGGATTGTTCTCATCCAGATGCTGAAAATTCAGGTGTCTGTGGAAACTAGACAGGAATACAAAATACATCATGTAAACACTGGCATGTGGCACAAAAATAAATGATAATTTTAATCCATATGCCTTGTCAATTACATTTTAAACTAGATACCTGAAAAGGCTTTTGATTTTAGGTATTCCATGCAGGACATCTGGCTGAAATGTAGCTTTATGTGTTGCAGCAAACAGCATAAATATTCATTTAACATATATATAAAACAAAAGTTACATTGGACAGCATTTGTAAATTATTAGTAATAATATTCTACAGACATGCTTTGATGATATTTTATTTAAGGCAAATGTTCATATGATAATCCCAGCACTTATAATTTTTAAACTCTGAAATGCTGTCAGCTTACTCGGAATCCTATTCACGTGTGTTCTTAGGCTTACAGTGCAAAACTGTCTACATATTTCCTTTTCTTCCCACTTGGAGCGGTAGACTGCCATAAAAATAGGACTCAATTAAGAATTTGTGGTCAGAAGACCCCTTTTTCCTCCACTGAGTCAAATGCAATTGCTGGTGTGTCTTTTACAGTGCAATCCTAAACACTTGTATATGCTTAAATTAATTACAGTCCGTGGACTTAGGTATGACTCTCTTTATGATTATGATTATACTGGTAGAAAAATAGCATGGAGTTAATAGTTGTGAAGTACCTTCCCTTGTGTCAGTTGGAAAATCATAAGCTAGATATCTGATTTAGACTAAAAAGAAGAAAAAATGTCAGAGGAGGAATTACCATTATAAATCACCATTATAAATAGTTTTGGGACATATATAATCCTTAACACTATTTTGCCCCCTTATATATTTGGGAAACAGCCTCCAGGGAGGAGACTGTCCAGGGCCCTGATTGGCTCTCCCCCTCCAGCTCCCACCCTCTGCCTGCTAGAAGCCATGTGGCTACGGCCTCCATTGTCGCCCACAAGGACAGAGGCAGCGGCAGGGCTTTGTGGTCCGCAGGTATGCTCCTGCTGGGAGGGAGCCCAGGGGGGGGGGGAGTTTGCAGCCTCCCTGCGGGCCGCAAAGCCTTATCACCGTCGGTGGGGGGGGGGAGAGGGCTTTCCACTCTCTTTAGCCCACTTTTCAGGCCAAAGGGAACCGCAACCACCTTCTCACGCCCTCCTGCCTGCCGCCCCTTTCAAAGCCCATTTTTAAAATGGGCTTTGATACTAGTACATACATAATGCATAAGCGCTTTGCAAGTGGTTTCCAGTATACTGAACTATAAAATCAGTAACATTAATGACAAAATCAAATACAAAATATAAATTGTTGTAGTCATTTTGATTGGTTTGTATTTTTGAAAATCATTTAAATTATGCTTTGTTTGCAGAAAATCAGACCGTTATGGAACAGAACTCGAATAGTACCTATACACTGGATCCTGATAATGTTTATTCGGTAGAAAAATGCGAACAACATTCAAGAACACAGAACAACAGCTCTTTCCCAATCTGTGAATATGTGACTAAGAGGAAGAAACAAGCAGTGTCTTGTAAATCAGATGCCCGGCCTACTACAGTCAATTCTGTGTTGAAAATAGACCAAAATAGCACGTTACATTGTTGTACTAATGAAGTTCTCACCACTGATAAGACTGGTAATGAGATGGATCCAAATGTTATTTCGCATACTGTCCCATTGCATCAAACTGAGAATAAATCTGCTCAGACACACAAAGTACATTTTCTAAGTGATCAAAAGCCAGAAGAAACTGTATATGACGCTGACATGGAATTAACTGCTAGTGACCTAGGTGAGATACTCACAGTTAAATCGAAAGCTAAAGTCAAGAATGGTCAACTCAAAGTTGATAATATTTCAGCGGATTTGAGAAAAACAAGTATGGGGGGAAAGTCTGAAAACAAGAACAATAAACCTCGAAGAAGTGATAAAAAAGCTCCAGGTCACAAAAAGGATAAACATATCAGCACTATGGAATCTCAACAATTTCAGCCACAAAAAAATGAGTCATTTCAAAGGAGAAGTTATCAAGACATGAATTTGAAGAGCACAAATAAAGATGCAGTTGGGAAACATTTCACATATAACAAAAGAAATGATATACAGATACATACAGTAAATTCTTTGGCCCTAAACTGTCAGTCAAAAGGAAAAAGTAAAGCCAGTGTTTCTAAAAGAGAGAATCCAAACAACCAGACCCCAGAAGACTTTAATGTACCTGGCAACAAAGTGCCATTAGAAGATTATTGTATTGAAAGCTTATCATCAGGAGAAAATCCTATCTCCATTACCACTTCAAAACAATACTTATTAGATGAAGATACCAGTAAGCAGGCAATGAAAAATATTACCTGCCTTGCTACACATAGTATAAACCAGTCAAATAATGGTGAAATAGGAAATGGCCAAGGTTTAAGAAGAAATTTGAAAGAACTTGACTCAAATGAATACAGACCTGATTGCCAGTCAAACCAAGGTAACATCACCATGAAAAGGAGGAACAACAACAGAGAAGTTAATTTCCATTGCAATCTAACTTCAGAAATAACGAATCACACAGATGTTCTATCAAACAAACAAGTAAAAGTTCTTTCACAGGACAATAAAAAGAGAATTTTTGCAAAAGCTAGTAGAAAAACATGTATTATACACACAGATTTTTTTAAGCAGAAAAAACTAATTGTGAAACAAAACTTACACAATGAAAATGTTCCGTGTGTTGACGTTACCTTGAAGAAAGCTGAAAAGATACAGAAGAGCTTAGATGTTCACGGTATTACCCCCATGTGGTCCTTAAAGGAAACTGAATTTGATGGAGACCTTTTCAAAAGGGTAGATTCTATTCAAAAGCCAAGAAGAAAAACCAATGTTTGTTCAAGCAGTCAAGATAAAAGCAAAGAATCCATTATTTCTAACCATACTGAGACAGCCACTGAAGCGCACAACATTAAAAAAAACATCTCAGTTCAGAAGAACACAGAACGGTGTCAAAGAACATATCAAGAAAAAAATGAATGTGCTCCTACAAAGAAGATAGATGTTATTTGTAGAGAGTCTTGCAAAATACCAGATTTTGGTATGTGTAGCCCTATTACAACTTTTCCTTTAAGTAACTTCATATACTGCTATTTAATTAAGGCCCAAGACAAGATTTTGTTATCTCAGTAGGACTGGTTGGTTATTAGGATGGATTCAATGTAGATAAAGAAATGGGCCACTGAAGACTCTTAGGCATCAATCCACTGTGGGCAATCAATACCTTCTCCCTGTAATCTTGATGCCTATTTTGCTTGCATTTGAAGGGGCAATCTCCCCTCACTTCCCATTCAGTGCAAATCTGTAGTACCAGGCAAGAATGCCCACCACCAGATTTCAGGTTCCACAGCTATTTTGAATTCAAAAACTCAAAACATTCACAAGTGAACGTTTTCATCCTTAGAGACACTAAGTAGAATGGGAAGAGACAGATTGAATTTAGTCACCCCCTTCAGTAGGAGATCAGATCTAAAAAAAAGGTGGCTATACTTGGAGGTCATTTTAATTTCATCCACTTTAAACCGTTCAGCGTGGGAATTCTACAGTATTCTTTTATTCAGCTTTTATTCAGCTGACTTCTATTCAAATTTAATTATGGTGCAATCCTAACTAGACTCTCATGGATTTAGAAGGGTGTAATTTGTGTAGGATTGCACTGTCAATATTACAATGATGGTACATATTTAGAAATGTTTAATTGACAGAATTTTTAAAAAGTGTATTAATATTCCAGTCATTAGTTAGTAATTCAAGTATCATTGTATTCACAGGTAAAAAACCTCTGGAAGATCTGACAAATATTAGTATACATTGCCTTCCAAAACCTAATAAAGGCTTAGAAGAAAATTTCACACCAGCTACTAGACGAAGGCGAACAACTGTTTGTTACCGAGAACCCAAAATTAACACGTTAGTATTTGTTAAATATGAGGTTTCCCTCCCTAATTTCTAATATACATTAAACCAATGGAATTAAAAACATGGTTCTACAAGGCAATATATTGGTCTTTCCCCCTTAACAATCAGATAATTCCTGTCTCCATGGACAAAATCCTCCTGTATATTTACTGAGAAGTGAAACCTGTCCAATGATCCTGTAAGAACAAAAAAGGAGCCCTGCTGTATCAGTCTAGTGGTCCATTTAGTCCATCATACTGTTTCATTTTGCAGCCAGTCTAATGATTTAAAGGGGTGGCCAAACTATGGCTTTCCAGATGTCCATGGACTAGAGTTCCCATGAGCCCCCAGGCTATGGAGAGCCATAGTTTGGCCACCCCTGCCTTAGAGGCTGAGGCTGTCCCTTGATGTTGCTTCCTAGCACTGGGTTTCAGGTTTGCTGTCTCTGAATATGGAGGTCCCCTTTAGGAAACCCAACACTGCTCACCCCCCCCCCCCCATTCTAGATCATCTTCTACCAGGCCTGTGGTTGAGGACAGGGTAGTTTAATACCACATGGGCCTCCCTTCTCTCCTTTCTGTTTCCCTCCTCTCATTCCTCTGCTGGCATGTATTACCAACCCTGCAGGTCAGATGGAGGATGGCTGGGGGCGGAGGGTCAGTTGCTTTAGTTAAGATTTAACTCTTAATTTTAGTGCTTTTATGCTGCCTTAAAAAATGCTGACCTAAAAAAGTATTTCAATTTATCTGTCTGTTTTTTCTTTCCCTTGATTTCTTCTAGCTTATTTGACTCTGACTGAATCTGCATTTACTTTGTTTATTCTGTTGTGGATCCTGCTGAATTCAAATCAATTTGAACTCGGATCTTCCTCTAGCTCCCTCTTCCCCATTGAAACAGAAAGTGTTCTGCACATGATTAGGGAGGCTCAGAAATGGTGGAGCCTTTTTCTTTTCTTGAACAGGGGTGGGGGAGGATTGGAGACAGCAAAGGAAGGGGAATAAATCCAAGAGGAAAATCTCTGTCAAGAGAAATTAGGGCTTCTGGAGCTTCTGCTGAGAAAAGTTAGGGCTTCCCCTTTAAGCCTTGCAACCTGGGAATGAGGAATCCTTTGAACAGACTCCCTGGCCAATCAGGGCTTTTCTACAGCATTGCAGGCTCTGCAGCAAGTTAGTTCGGGGAAAAGCAGACAGCTGCACCTTTACTCATGCCAATTTTTCAAATATCGAGGGTTATATCCACTCCAGGATATCACGGGGGGAAAGTTAGGGTCATTCAGGATCAATCATGCATGTTGCAGAGGGAAAATTTAAATTGCTCAAAATCAAAATGGAAATCACATTCAGTGTAGATGGCAGGGACTGAATTGGCCCTGGGATTGGAATAAAAGCTCCATGCAGATTCAGCCTCCATGTCCTCTTTGTTAAACAAGCAACATTGTCCCAGCATACCCCTCCCTATCTTATATATAAAGATAATTGCATCTCATTTCCCCCCAACTTTCCAAACAATTTCTGAGATGTCCACTACTCAGCATCCCTGCATTTAATTTGTATCATGTGCTTCTGGGCTTCTGCCTCTTTAGTTAGCTCCTTTGTATTCATTCACATGGCCATGGCATTCTTAAATACAAGACATTAAGTATCCATTAAGCTCCAACCTCTGAACAAGCGTAGGGGTAATGTAATGTTTCAGTGATTATGTATTTGAACCACGAGGAAAAGTAGGATTTGAATTTTTCAGTAATTGCTACTCTTTTTCCTTTTTACATCCTAATCTTTTCTGTTAACTTCCTTGCTGGTCCTTGGCTCTGGGCAGCATTTGTATTTTTTCTAATGCATAGTGAGATCTTATCTTGGAGGTTTTTTTAAAGATACCTACAAGACAAGGTAAGAGTCTCTTGTGGCGCAGAGTGGTAAGGGATCAGACATGCAGTCTGAAAGCTCTGCCCATGAGGCTGGGAATTCAATCCCAGCAGCCGGCTCAAGGTTGACTCAGCTTTCAATCCTTCTGAGGTCGGTAAAATGAGTGCCCAGCTTGCTGGGGAGTAAACGGTAATGACTGGGGAAGGGGATGGCAAACCACCCCGTATTGAGTCAGCCATGAAAACACTAGATGGCGTCACCCCAAGGGTCAGACATGACTCGATGCTTGCACAGGGAGGGGATACCTTTACCTTTTACAAGACAAGGTGAATAAGGTAGGAGAATAGGCAGGAATTGGCCACTTTACATTATTAAATTTGAGTCATGAAGTATGGACCTCAGTCACAGAACGGTGTAATCCTGGAACAAAGGAAAAGCCTGAAGTGACCCAGTTAAATACTACCAGCCACTGGATACAATACGCTCCTGTGGTAGGGCTGCCAGCCTCCAGGTCCCCGGGATTTACAGTTCACCTCCAGACTATAGAGATTAGTTCCCCTGGAGAAAATGGATGAAGGATGGGCTCTCTGGTATTGTACTCCCCTGAGGTCCCTGACCTCCTGAGGTTGCATCCCCAAATCTCCAGGAGTTTCCAAACCTGGATCTGGCAACCCTATGCCCCCATGCTTCACTGGTGGTCTAGAGCAGCGGTCCCCAACCTTTTCCTCATTGAGGACCGCTTCTGGGGGTGCGGAAGAGCCAGCGGCCCGGGTACCGCGCATGTGCGGCAGCGCCGCACGAACGCGCATCCGAACTTCCCCTGCAAGTTAAATTTCTGGCTTCCATTAATAAGAGTTGCTTGTCAGTCCATCTTGTGTTCAGATCTCGATTGGCTAGATTTGTCCAGGAGAGACCAACAAGATTTTCAATGTAGAAGCTTTTAAGAGTCAGAGCTCTTTTGATTTTCAAAAGATTATACCCTGAAAATCTTGTTGGTCCCTAAGGTGCTACTGGACCCGAATCTAGCTGTTCTACTGCAGGCCAACATGGCTGCCCTCTGAGCCGTCGTCTTAGAGAACCAGTTTGGTGTAGTGGTTAGGAGTGCGGACTTCTAATCTGGCATGCCAGGTTCGATTCTGCGCTCCCCCACATGCAACCTGCTGAGTGACCTTGGGCTCGCCATGGCACTGATAAAGCTGTTCTGACCGAGCATTGATATCAGGGCTCTCTCAGCCTCACCCACCTCACAGGGTGTCTGTTGTGGGGAGAGGAAACGGAAGGCACTTGTAAGTCGCTTTGAGCCTCCTTCGGGTAGGGAAAAGCGGCATATAAGAACCAACTCTTCTTCTTCTTCTTCTAGATTGTTTCCCAAGGGCTGGCTTGCCAGCGACTCCCAATAACTGTTACTGGCCCTTTTCCCTAGTTGTGCGATGTGTTGCTTTTTTAGTGACTAGTTAAATATTTATACTTCATTTTAAATGCTGTTTTAGGGGCTGAAATGGTTTACTGGTTTGAGGTTTGCTACCTTGGAGACTGTTTTAAATACGGAATAAGCAAAGTACAGTTCAAAAAATATAGGACACTATATGCAGTATATGTTTTGACTAGCATGAGCAACTTCAGAGATATTTCTGACCATGAACATTTCTGTTAGAAAACTGGCTAATTTTGATATCTGCCAAGACACTTTGCATTATGTAAACACTCTGCAGTTCTCACGTGAATGGCACTGGTGATTTACTACTTTTTCCTCCCCAGCAAACTGAGGAGAGGAGATGAATTCACAGATACTGAATTTCTACATTCTGCAGTCCCCAAAGTCAAAGCGAAGCAAAGCTTTAAAAACAAATCAAGGTTACTATAAAGAGGAAAAGCTACTGGTTTGAGTGGACTACTACTTGAACAGCTTATATCTTTGCACAGCGTTCTTTCATGATATATTTCATTATCAGCATGTTATTTTGAAATCCCTGTTGTTCTGCACTCTTTTACCATTTGAGGAATGCAAGAAATGAGCCAAATTTAGATCCTCACAGTCCAAACCCTTTTGTTATGAATCTTTGTCAGTAAGTTTCACTATTTGAAAGCATGCTTGGTAACTTCTAAATTAAAATCATTTCAATTGAGTTTTGAAAGTTTTGTATAAGATGAAAAGTAATTTGCATTTTTGAAAGTGAATAATTAAGATTTCAAGAGGAAATCTTTGGTCCCGAGCTACGTGGATGGCGGCCATGGGCTTTAATTTGCCCCCTTTTCTTCCTCCCTGCTGGAGACTATATTGGGGAATGGGTTTGAACTGGTGTTATATGTTTTTTTGCCATATCTTATTTATTTTATTTTTATTCTATTATAATTCATGTCTATGGTTTTAAGGGATATTTTATTGGGGTTTTTATACAGACTTTGTAACCTGCCACAAGCCATCGGGAATGCAGGGTAAGAAATTAGATAGGTAGATAGATAGATAGATAGATAGATAGATAGATAGATAGATAGATAGATAGAGAGAGAGAGAGAGAGAGAGAGAGAGAGAGAGAGAGAGAGAGATTTTTCTGTTCTTGGGCAGTCAGTGAGTCCAGACTTAAGCTAGTTTATAGCTGATGTGGAAGAAGAAACGTCTAACCATCAAAGCCAAAGGAAGGCAGAATTGTTGGGCTGAATAGGGAACATTGCAATTTGCCATGCAGTGAAGAGAAAACATGCAGTTTCAAAAGTTCCCACCTCAGTGCAGCTGCTAAAGAGGCAGAGGATGCCTCTCCCACTTTATCTTCAGATGGGTAGCCGTGTTGGTCTGGAGCAGCAGAACTAAGTTGCAGTCCAGTAGCTACTTGATTAAAACTCGGTTGGTCTCATGACCCTGTGATGTGCCTCCACAAGGACACTGAAACAGTGTTAGGCAGTTCTCAAAAGAAAGTCCATAAGGAGTTTTATTTAGTCCAAGAGGGCATGAATGGGCAAGCAGTCACAATAAGCAGATATTGCTTAAATAAAAAGCACAAATGTGAAACCAAAATACATATAATTTCCAGCCATACCCCCTTCACCCCGGGTGTTTTCATGTCAAAAGCTTTTCCCACAGAAAATCCCTTCATCCCCAAAGTGAAAGCCACTTGAGATTTCCCCAAAGATATTTAGTGCCTTCAGACAGGCCTTCTCCAAAGGATAACAAGTCATAAACTATATGCCAAGGGATTTATGAACCCAAAAGGCAGGGAGGGGTGAGGCAAAGCAAACACAGCATGGGAAAATTTGCCTGTGAAAGCAAGATACTCTACTGTTCTGGGAGCTTAGGACCTGCTATATAATCATTAAGGTGCAGAGGGGCTAGTGTGGAAAGGACCTCTCCTTGTAACCCCTCTTCTCTTTCTGCTCTGGAGTAATCTCATAGCAGCACTGTGTGAAGACTTTGTGCTGAAGAAGCCTCATTGATTGCTACCTTCATCAGATAACAGGGTCCGTTCCTCCTAGTGCCTGATTGGCAGTAAAAAAAGAGTCATCTACTTATGGGTTGTTTGCCCAGGTTAGATTCTGTTGCTCACCCACAGCATCAGGGTCTCAATCTTCACAGTCCTCATCTGCTTCAGCACCATTTTCCTTGCCCCACTCCCCTGTGGCAGCCATTCTCCCCACCAGAGGCCTTTTGAGTATTTGCATCCTGGTATAGCATTATAATTTTATAACGTCTAGCAATTTCTCAGAATTTCCAGATTTATTTTAAAGTCAGTCTAGACTCTTCAGTTATAGAGCTGTAAGGGGAAAGGCATAACTTTGCAGCGAAAGTGCTTAGAGATCTACTTTTTAAAAAGGTATGAAAGAAAGCTAGGTATGAACCCATTGGGTTGTTCTGATGCTATACTGCTATAGCACCATGTCAATTTGTCATTAAAAAAAGAGAAAGAGCCCTCATGAGGGGGGGGGGAATGGCTGCTGCAGATGACATGGAGAGGGAAAATATGAAGACACCTACACCATATTGGCAGCTGCTGCAGCAACAGAGAAATTATTCAAGTGCATGCCCATCTGGAAAATGCAAGGTTCTCTTGCCCTGCAAAGCCCTGCATCTGATCATATGTGGTGTGTAGTTTGCAAAAGATTGGGCTAATAGGGTACTATCCCTCAAGAGCCTCAGATTGGCTTTAGCTTAAATCCAACAAATGTACAAATGAAATTTTCCTGACACATTTTCCCCAGAAGGCAACATTGGCATAAGTCAAACCTAACAAGAACACTTCCATTTTGGAGTGTAAACCTATTTGTGCTGCAAAATGTTTCCAATCTATAAGTGGCAATGAAAAATAAAAGAAAGCAGCAGCATCTTCAACTTGTAGGTGTATATTCCAAAACTCAACTGCTAATTTTTCATAGATAAACCAAATGTGAAGATACTAGAGGACATGGGATTGTCTGACTCCTTATTTCACAATATTTGTTTGTTTATGCCACTCTTTGTCCCTACTGGGAACCCAGCCTGCATGACAACATCACTCTGTTTTGTCCTTAGCAGCCATGTAAAAGATAGACTGGCCCACGCGCACACAGAAGACTTAATGAATTAATCAGTATTTAGCTTTATTACTTTCTGATGTCATAGCACCTGTAATTTTGTCTTGCTCTGACAGCCTTTTTCAATCTATTGAGCATGGAGGAACTTTTGAAATATTTTTTCAGGCTTCAAGTGAGCATTAAAACAATTTTACCAAAAGTACTAATCATATAAGAGCTTTGCCCTCTTTATATGCATGTCTAGCTTGTATTTTCTTGGCTGCTAAAGCAAAGAGTGACTCCCCTATAGGAGACAGATGGAACAGCATGTGAGAGAGAACCTCAGCATTCCAGTGCTTGCCTGAAGAAGGGAAAGTTGCAGGTGTGCCTGCTGTCACGGGATAGTAACGTTGCCTTTGCATTTTTCAGGAAATGTAGGTCTATGCAAAATATCACATTTGAAAAAAAAATTGCAAGCCAGTTGTAGGGTGGCCAGCCCTGTGCAAGCAATCCACAAGAGTTGGAAGAGCGGAAAGTGGGGAATGATCACCCAGATGTGATGTCACTGCATCAGCAATGCTCTAGGATTTTCCCCCATGCTAAAAGCCATCGAGATTGGGGAAATTCCTAGAGCATTGCAGATGTGGCAACTGTGTTTTCTCCTGCTGCTCGATAGCCTGCGGCCATTTCTGCGGGTCTCCCACGCGGGGGATGCGAGCCGGAGCTGCCGGGCGACGCTTCTGCCAGGCGCCCTGGCGCCCAGCACCTAGCCTGTGGCCCGGGACAGGGCAGCTTCCCAATGTCCGCCCGCCCCTGGGCTGCTCTTCCCGGGGGTGGGGCTGCTTTCTGCTGGCTTCCCGGCCGGTCCCGCCCCTTCCCGGGCTCAGTCCAGAGGCCCTCTTGCGCCGCACTCGCGACCATCATGTCTCCTGCCAAGAGCGCTTCGGACGAGCTCGTGTTCTACGTGAACGGGCGCCGGGTAAGTGCGAGCGGAGGCAGCCCCGGCCGCCCTGCTCTTGCCGGGGGCAAACGCGAGCTGCTTGGAAACATTTGCCCTTTAACACATGCCGGGTCCGGCCAGTTTTGCTTTGCGCCTAGTGGGTTATACCTAGTGGGTATAACCAGTTTGGCTTTGCGCCTAGTGGGTATAAGCGCCTAGTGGCGCTTCCCCAGCCCCAGGCCCGTGGCTTTGGGTCCTCATTTTGTTCCGTGCCCCGCCTTGGCTTGGCACCCGTGCCGATTGGGCCGGCCTCAGTGCCATGCTCTTTGGGCATTTTCTTTTGGGAAACGGATTGGCCCTTCCAGTGCAGGAAGTAGAACTTTACAAACAACCCGGCAGCTTGTGCGACCCTCTCCCACCTGTCCTGCTCTTCCAGGGTCACCAAGGCAGAGATAGAGCACCGATTTTCCTAAGAACCTCCTCGAATAAGTGATTGCTAGGACAGATCTCTTTTTAAAGACCCCCTGCTATTTAAGATGGGAATATCTGGAATATTGCAACCCCCAAAGAGGATGTTTTTGTCAGGTGGTTTTTTTTTTAAGAGCCCAAAAGAGGTTGGCACCGAAAAAAGGGGGCGGGGAACATGTCCTCCCCCCCATCAGGTAACCCTAGCTTCTCCGATTCCTTGCACCGTCTTCTGTTTACAGCCACAAATAGCACTATAGCTATTTTCTTACAGCATGGGAAGTAGTAAAGGGACCTTGCATGAGGAGCAAGTTGAAGCAATGTGGAGTCTTTAAGACTACTGGCAACGTGCTGCTGGGTTTCTGCTTTGCTGTCAGATACTTTATCCCTCTGAGTCTAATAAAGTTGATGCAACTTTATTAAAACTTTATGGAAAACTGAATTGGAGTTTGGGTGGAGAAGGAATGAGTCTGCTTTACAAAGAGAGATTAAAATGCAGCATCTGTTGCCAAATGATATAGCGAGAGCCACAGGAATAACCAGCTTTCACAGGGGATTAGGTAGATTTATGGAAGAGAAGTCTGTCAATGACTCCTTCACACTCAGGAGACATCTCAGAGGAAGGTCTTGGCCTCTAAGCCCCCTTTTTTTAACCCTCCATGGGAACTGGTATGAGACAGTACAGATTTAGAGTCCCGTGGTACCTTTAAGACCAACACATTTTTATTCAAGGTAGGAGCTTTCATGTGCATACACAGTTCCTCAGATACTGGACTAGATGGCCCCTGGGCTAATCCAGCAAGGCTCTTCTTACGTTTCTGTTGCCAAGCCTTGTGAAGATTTTGTGTGAACGTAAACCGTGTAAATAACTAAATTTAAATAAAAGTGTACTCAATTAAAAATGTAAATTGTTTAATTTTGTAATGCTAGTAAATATTTTCAGCAAACTGAAGTTGTCCATTGCTTCCAAAGTTCCCACTATGAGAGCCAGCTTGGTGTAGTGGTTAGGAGTGCAGACTTCTAAGCTGGAGAGCTGAGTTTGATTCCCCGCTCCCCCATATGTAGTTAGCTGGGTGATTTTGGGCTCGCCAGGGCACTGATAAAGTTTTTCTGACCGAGCAGTGATATCAGGGCTCTCCCAGCCTCACCTCCCTCACAGGGTGTCTGTTGTGGGGAGAGGAAAGGGAAGGCGATTGTAAGCCGCTTTGAGACTGCTTCGGGTAGAGAAAAGCAGCATATAAAAAACAACTCTTCTATTTCTGGGAAGGGTGCCCTGCTATTATTTCTGCAGCATAAGTAACAGAGCCAGTTAGGGTTGTGTGCAGCAGCGTCCGAATCAGCCGTTTCACGTGATAGAATCATGGAATTGGAAGGGGCCATACAGGCCATCTAGTCCAACCCCCTGCTCAATGCAGGATCAGCCCTAAGCACCCTAAAGCATCCAAGAAAAGTGTGTATCCAACCTTTGCTTGAAGACTGCCAGTGAGGGGGAGCTCACCACCTCCTTAGGCAGCCTATTCTACTGCTGAACTAATCTGACTGTGAAAATTGTTTTCCTGATATCTAGCCTATATCGTTGTACTTGAAGTTTAAACCCATTACTGCATGTCCTTTCCTCTGCAGCCAACGGGAACAGCATCCTGTCCTCCACCAAATGACAACCTTTCAAAACTTAAAGAGGGCTATCACGTCGATGCAGCCTCCGCCATGCCACGGGGGGGGGGAGGTGCGGGTGCCGGTGCACAACTTGGTGCACACGCGCAGGCACGGATCTCCGGCCAATTTGGATGCCACTGCACACAACCCTAGTGCTAGTTGTGCACTGCTAAGGCCCTGCGAATCCTTAAGTTGGCTCTGGTGCTGCATGCCTTGTAAATCCTTTAACCATGCTGGTCACCATGCTGGGTTTGCTTCTCTTCTCTAGCTCTGCTTCCTTTCATTCCTTCCCTTCTTTCTTCTAGGCTGTGCTTTCTCTACTCACATCTTCTCTGCTTTGGGTTTCTAAGACAACCAATATGCTCCTCCAAATTCTGATTTTTTAAGAAGAGCATGCACATTGTTTTTAATGATACAGGGTGTGTGTTTTTTTCATGCCTAGTTCTCCAAACTTGGTTTTCTCCCTGGTTTCCATGAAGCTGGAGCGTTGCTATGCTGGCACATTGCTGGATATTATCTGGACCTTGAGATTGCTTTTTGTACTATTCCTTTGTCTGCTTCTGTCCCATAGGTCCTCAGAGTGGGCATGAGGCAAATGCATGTTACTGTGTATCCCAGGAATACCTTTGGTATTCCGACACAGGGTGGTAAGGGTGTGGTTACAAAATGGCTGTCGCCTGTGGTGGAGCCAACCACAAAGTGTCAGAGAGTGAGGTCATGCACATCTCTGATAATAACTCTTCACCAATTCAGACAAAAGCTCTGTTTAGATCCAGTTGTTAAGAGTGGCGGCTTCTAATCTGGCAGGCCTAGTTTGATGTCCTGAGTTTCCGAAGACAGGGTGGCATATAAATCCAATAAAATAAATAAATAATAAAATAAACATATTGGTTAGAAATGTTTCCTCGCACACACGCAGCTTTTCTTTCGTTGTGTGGTGAAGATTCTTGTACTGGGGCAGCAGCTGATGAAGCAACTTAAGAAAAAAACAGCACATCCAATCAGATCTCAGAAGGCCAATCAGATTCACCTGGCTCTGCCCGCTTAGCTAAATAATTGGAGGTGCCAGGAAAGGTGTCAGCCAGGTGCTGTGGTACCCACAGGCAGCACATTGGGGAATACTTTGTGCCATCCCATCTGTTTCACTTAGAATTTAACTTAGAATTGAACATACTGATCTACCCAAAGAACTATCTTGGCTAGGTATGAAAGATTTACATAGTAAATGTTCAAAGGAAAGAATCTGTAGTTAACAGAAAGACTATTTGCTTTTCCCTGTCCCCTACAGGTAGTAGAGAAGAATGCAGATCCAGAGCAGATGACACTATCTTATCTGAGGAAAAGACGTATCCTCTTTTAGAATATGCATTCATGGTTGTAAATAGCTCATCAATCAAGGTTTTAGATAATGGCCTGCTATAAGCCAACAGCCTGCTTGTGATGGGCTACGGTCTCATTAGCCTTTGCTTGTCTTTGACCTCTATCCTCCTTAATTCTCCTTATCTTTCTCACACAAATTCTCCCCGTTATCACATCAGTTCCATCCTGGACTGACCTTTTAACTAACTGGGTAAGTTCACTGCTGACCATTGGCCTGAAGGACTCTTAGCGGCCAAGAGTAAGCTAGGCTAAGTAGTCCCTGTGAGACTGGCAGGTCCCCTCTGTTTGGCCCCCGGCTGTGATTACCCCATCCACACGTCAGTGATGGCAGTGAATGCTGGCTACCTTGGGGGGCAACTCTTCCCAAAGCTTCCAACTTATGGTGACCCTATCAATGAAAGGAAGATGATTATAAGCCACTTTGAGACTCCTTCTGGTAGGGAAAAGTGGCATATAAGATCTACTTCTTCCTCCAAAACATCCCATTGCTAACAGCTTTGCTCCGGTGTTCCAACTGAAGGCTATGGCTACTTTTGTTGAGCCAATCCCATCTCCTGCTGGGTCAGTCCATCTCTTTTCCTGCTGCCTTCACGTTTTCCTAGCATTATTGACTTTTCAAGGGACTCTAGTCTTCTCATGATGTCATCTAAATATAATAGTCTCAATTTAGTAATTTTAGCTTTTAGGGAGAGTTCAGACTAGTTTTGTTCTGGAACCCACTTATTTGTCACACCAAATATGGATGCTTAATTTACGTCTAAGTGCCTCCAACTTTCAAATGATTCATAGTCTGTGCTGAAAACCCCAATGCTGTTTTGTTTAACAGAAGTCATTTTTGCCATAATTCCAATAAATAACAAAGAAGGGCTACACTGTGTCAATTACCTATAAAAGAGAAACACAGCTGTATAGTTGAGTACAATAAACAAATGATTCAAATTCCAAAGATGTTGGTTCTTTGTTTCTTCTTAGATTCATTTTGATAGAAGACTCAAAATTCAAATATAAACATTTCAACTCACCAATCCCTTTGCACATTGACAATTCAAAATCAGCTGACAGCTGTTAAACAGATCTTGCTGATCTGGGTTTCTCAGTTGGTTACTCACAACAGTGGCAGGCCATTAAGTGATAAGCTGAAGTAACCATGAGAGTTTCAACACCTTTAAGTACCTATTGAAATCACCTGGCCAGGGATGATGGACCTGTCTGTAACCCTGTTGGGAACGTGAGTCGGGAGACTTTACAGGAATTTTATTTCGTGTAAATATGGCAAATTGCTTTTTGGAATTGTTATGAAAGTGTATCATAACTTTATGTTAATTTTCAGAATTGCAGAGGTACTTCGGAACCTGGATTTTGAATTGTCATTGTGAAAAAGGACTGGTGAGCCTAGCAGATTTGCTTCTCATATGTTACATGTTCTCAGTGAGGTCTCTATACTAAGATTAGATCAATATTGATTTATAGTAAGAAGAAGATACTAATGAAGGTCTACTTGATCATCATCCCGATAAAGCCCTACGAAGAATAGCATGTTTATACATTGATTGCCGTTAAATATGTGGCTGTGGTGAGGTTGAGTTTGAGATCGCCACTTCAGAGGTCTAGGAAGGAAGTAGTCCATAATGCATGGAGTTCTATACCAGTCATATACCCTTAACTCCAGTTCTTCTAGTTCGTCTCACGGGTACCAAGTATGGCTGCGGTGGAGGAGGATGCGGTGCATGTACTGTGATGATCTCAAGATATGAGCCAGTTGCTAAGAAGATCCTGTATCCTTCTGTGGATGATGGCAAACTGGGTGGAACAATTATATATTTTGAACAAGGGAATCTGTTGGCAAAGCACTGCCATTTCTGTATCTCAAAATGAACTATGGATCCCTCCATTCTATTGCCATCTAAGCAACCATGAAACATTAGGTTGCAGTGATACTGACAAGGAGGTCTGACCATGGAGGGAGGAAAAAGCATCCTTGATCCTTGGTCAGGGCCTCACCAGAAACCAACCGTGATCTGCACTTAGTGGAAAGTCCTGTCAAGTTGCAGCTGACTTCTGGCCACCCATCACCTCCTGAGGAAACCTGTTCCACTGAGACATCTTTAGTAATGTCTGCAGTATACCCTAGTAGCAGTATACTCTAGTAGTTGAACAAAGCTGGCACCTATAAGACCAACAAAGTTGGGTTCTCCATCTTTGGAGATTTTTAAACAAAGGCTGGATAGCCATTTGATGGAGAGGCTGATTCTGTGAAGGTACAAGGGGGTGGCAGGTTACAGTGGATGAGCAATAAGGTTGTGAGTGTCCTGCATAGTGCAGGGGGTTGGACTAGATTACCCAGGAGATCCCCTCCAGCTCTATGATTCTAAAGTTTGATTGGAGATACAAGCTTTTGTGTGCATACACACTTCTATCTCTATCTAATAACAGTTCCACTTGGTCTTGTGCAAAGTGTTCCCCAGTTGTGCCCTTTCTTTGGGGTACCCAATATCCAAGTCTTTCCTCCATCGCACCCCCGTTCACCTGCTGGATTCCTCTTGAAGAGCTGTGACTGGATACAAATTTAATTACTATGTAAAATTGCAGCATTGATGTGTTTGTGGCTGTGAGTGAAGACACATCTATTGCTTTGCTCCTATTATGTTCACCAGGGATGTTGATTCTTACAACCAGTATTCTCATGGATATAATGTTTCACTGGGACAGTACAAGATCTGTGGGTTTTAGTATGCCAACTTTTGAACCTTAAGCTGGCTGGTGGACCTGTACAAACATCCTCTCAAGCCTCAAGCCAGGCTGGTAACTTAAGCTGTGGTGTTAGGATTGGAGCACCATGGCGTATGCGACCATTTAGTACCCCCCTATTATGGTTGAGGGCCCCCAAGTGGGCAAACTGTTGCAACGTCTCCCCATCAAATTCTAGTGCCAGGTCTGCGTTGGTGCCTATACCACACTGTGCAGGTATTCCTCTGGATTACTTGGTAGGCTGTATTAGCATCCCTTGGAGTTGTACTGGCATCGGACTTAGTATCTTAACCAGATGGGGGTGTCCTTCATTTCACGTCCTATGCCAAATCTCAAATTAGGTAACTGAATTCATCAACCTTCTGTGAATTTTTAGACGTTAACAATATGAGTATGGGATTGTCAGCAAGCTGACGTAGATGTCAAGATTTCCCAAATTCAGGGTAATGTACTTAGAATTATCATCCCCGCACGACAGTAATAACACCATTTTGTTTGTTTGTATTCGACATCATGTTGCAGCCAGCTTACTGGGACCTTGTAGAGTTTTCAAGAGTCTTTCAAGAGACTTTCAGGAGACTTTCAGGGGTGGTTGGTTATTGTTGGCCTCTGTGTATCACCCTAGTATTCCTTGGTGATTTCCATCCAAGTTCTAACTAGGGCTGACTCTGCTTAGCTTCTGTGATACGATGAGGTCAGGCTAGTGTAGACCATCTGGGTAAAGGTATCGTACAGGGTACAGGTAGATGACTATATGTGATAAATGCTAGCTATATTCTCCTTTACGATCCAAGTCATTATTCCGCCAACGCATGCTTGCTTCCCTTATGTTCACTGTATGGCTGCGCTGTTGTCACTGTGGAAGGAGTCGGAAGCATCAAAACCAGGATTCATCCAGCTCAGGTAAATACACACAGTGTGAGTGTATAAATAATTCTTCATTTTGGATATTTGTCTGCCACCTCTTCGGAGTTCTGTTCGAGGTGGCCTACAGTTCAGACAATATAGCAATATAAGGGCCTAACAAGGTAACAAGCCAACCAAGTCCTTCTCTGTCCCAAACTGAGGCCTAAAGCCAAACTGAAATAGGTCTAGATCAGTGGTTCTCAACCTGAGGGTCAGGACCCCTTTGGGGGTTGAATGACCCTTTCACAGGGGTCGCGGAGGATGAGCAGCTTGGCCAGGGGGCCACCAATGATGCTGCTCCTTCTGCCGCCAGGCACTCTAGCAGCGCCCCCGGAAAAGAAACATTTTATATACAATCATGAACACTGGATCTTCATGCCATTGGTCAGATTCGGTTTTATTTCTGTGAAAGAACCCTTGCATGATTTTATGGGTGGGGTCACCACAACACAAAGAACTTGTATTAAACGGTTGCGGCATTAGGAAGGTTGAGAACCACTGATCTAGATAATTCTCCTCCTCTAAGACATCCTGAAAATACGTAGCGATCATCAATATCACAGACACCTCTTTCAAAGTGGTCAGAAATTTCCCCTCCTGCAAAGAGCAATTTAGTACCTCTTGGAACCTGTCAACCAACTTATTGTGCAAAATGCAGCCCTTGCTCCTGCACTGTGGATTTGGATTCCATTTCTGGCAGAGGGGGTAGCTCTTGCTGTGTGGTTTTATTGCTGTTTAATTGCATGTGTGTGAGCTGCCTAGGACAGTCGTAAATAAAAGCATTAAAAGGACAAATGGAACCCAAAGTAAGAGACTGTTCTAATTTCATGTGGACCACAATACCTGTATAGGTTTCTTTTGCGTGGGAGGGGTGGCTTTTGTCCAGAAAGCTGAATAGTAATTAACTGCATCCACTGGGGAACATCTTAGAATAATATTTGTTTAATTATGGTCTTTAAAAAATAATCTGAATAAGGGAATTTAGTTACCCTGCAGCTGTTTTTACATTGTCCCAGGAACGGATAGCTAAAAGCCATGGCTCTCAATGTGGCTTCTGCACCCCAGGAATGGTGATGTCCATCTATGCTTTACTGCGCAATGAGACAGAACCGTCAAACGAACAGATCATGGAAGCTCTGGCAGGTAAACGCCCTTGTGAGGACTGAGAAGCAAAATGGATTATTGATTGTCGTTGTTCGTTGTGAAGTCGTGTCCGACCCATCGTAACGCCATGGACAATGATCCTCCAGGCCTTCCTGTCCTCTACCATTCCCCGGAGTCCATTTAAGCTCCCACCGACTGCTTTAGTGACTCCATCCAGCCACCTCATTCTCTGTCGTCCCCTTCTTCTTTTGCCCTCAATCGCTCCCAGCATTAGGCTCTTCTCCAGGGAGTCCTTCCTTCTCATGAGGTGGCCAAAGTATTTGAGTTTCATCTTCAGGATCTGGCCTTCTAAGGAGCAGTCAGGGCTGATCTCCTCTAGCACTGACCGGTTTGTTCGCCTTGCAGTCCAAGGGAACCACAAGAATAGTCTTCTCCAGCACCAGAGTTCAAAAGCCTCAATTCTTTGAAAACTCTATGGACAGTACCAAAAGGATTATTGATATATCCCTCCAATTAAGAGTAACAGTTTTATTTTTATCGTTTCATTAGGGAATTTGTGTCGCTGCACTGGTTACCGGCCCATTATAGATGGCTATAAAACCTTCTGTGGGGTAAGTGGAGGGTGACAAAATGGCGTCCCTGAGGGGCAGGCTCGGAAGCGGCCTAATCATGAAGGAGTGGAGTAAAGCGTTCAGACCAAGCTGTTCTCTGCTCAGCTGAAGTCCTTTGGTAAAAGGTCATTGCTGCAATGATACTTTATGTTTCAGGAAGCATTTTGCTGCCAAAATGAGGGGAAAGGGGGCTGCTGCTTGGAGGAAGACGATGGCTTACCTTCGTTACCTAACAAAGACAGGAAGGTGGGTTACAGATTAGTATATTGCTTCCCTGTTCATTAATTGCATGACTGGAAAGGGTTTTTTTGTTTGCGATTTGCAATGCCAGGATGTTGTTCATTTATTTATTTAAAGGTAAAGGTATCCCCTGTACAAGCACTGGGTCATGTCTGACCCTTGGGGTGACGCCCTCCAGCGTTTTCATGGCAGACTCAATACGGGGTGGTTTGCCAGTGCCTTCCCCAGTCATTACCGTTTAGACTAGCTAAAAAACCCGTTGTATTGTAAAATACAATGGGTGCTAGTGGCACCCTCCCCTGCCCCAGGGAGGCTAGGGGGTGGGGGAGAGAGAAGGCTTTTTGGGGCAGGGGAAACACTGGGGGGAACCCATAAAAACCCCCCAATATGGCAGCATAACCCCCCAATCCTTCCCCAATTTACAAACAAACCACCACAGGTACAAGATCGCAGAATGGAGTAGCGCTGGCCGGACGAGGGGCCACAATTGTCCCTGCAACCCAGCCTCAACCAAAGACCGGGCGGAAGAGCTCCATTTTACAGGCCCTGCGGAACTGAGAGAGTTCCGTCAGGGCCCTCAGCTCTTCCGGGAGCTGTTTCCACCAAGTTTCTTAGAGAGTAGCTGTGGTTCAATGGTACAGTATCTGCTTGGCAGGCAGGAAGCCCCAGATTCAATCACCAGCATCATCAGTTGAAGGGATCAGGTAGTAGGTGATGGGAATAGACCTTTTACCCGAGACCCTAGAGAGCTGCAGCCAGTCTGAGTGAACAGCAGGGGCCTTGATGGACCAAGGATCAGATTCAGTACAAAGCAACTTCGTGTATGAAGAAAAGAGTGTTGATTTCAGTGGTATTTCACACACTCCCACCCATTCCCAGGTTGACGAGGTCACTTTTGCTCACCAGCCATGTTATTTTTCTTTTCCCCCTTTTAAAGATTTGCACAGCGTTGTTTTCAGCAGAAGAATTTCAGCCTTTGGACCCCACCCAAGAGCCAATATTTCCTCCGGAACTCATGGTAAAAACTAGACGGGGTTTGTATTGAGCAATGTTTTAAGGCTTAGAGCGGATCCTCATTATGCAGGGAAATGGGAGGCTGATACTTTATTTTCATTAATTTATATGTATTTCATTCATTTGCACCCCACCTTTCTTCCCAAGGGGACCGAAGGCAGCTTACACCATTCTCCTTTCTTCCATGTTCTCATCACCACAACCCTGTGAGGTAGGGTAGCCTGACAGTGCGTGACTGGCCCAAGATCCCCCAGTGAGCTTCTGTGGCCCAAGGGGAGATTTGAACCTGGGACTCCCGGATACTAGTCTGACATTCCTAACTACTACATGGTGCTAGCTATTGGGTAAATGGGATGGCTTAATCAATGATGTTACAATTGGATAAGTGGATTGCTAAATTTGTGGTCCTAAGGACACGGTTATGAGACTAGCCCCACTGAATAACATGAAACTTGCTTCTGGGTAGATCATTTTAGGATATTTCCAGGCTGCAACCTGCCAGACTTTTACAAAACAAAAGAACAGGAAGAGAGTAAGGTAGGGCCTACCAGTTGGTAATTTGGCAGCGATTTTGACAGTTAGATATACTGCAGCTTTGGAGCTTCAACAAATTCTATCTGTTGGTAATAGCTTCTGATCTACAGAAGGCCATATAATTGCTGTTGCTCTGTCTTAGACATGACCACTGATTTAAATGAATGTAGAATGAGGTACCACTGTATAGAATTACATCTGTAATCGCAGAAAACTGTAACCTCTAATCTGGAGAGCTGTGTTTGAGTACCGACTCCTCCACATGCAGCCAGCCGGGTGACCTTGGGTCAGTCACAGTTCTGTTAGAAGTGTTCTCACAAAACAGTTCTGTCACAGCTCTCCCAGCCTCACCTACCTCACAGGATTTCTGTTGTAGGGGGAGGAAAGAAAAGGGATTGTAAGCCACTTTGTGTCTCCTTCAGGTAGTGAAAAATGGAGGATAAAAACCAGGTCTTCCTCTCCTCTCCTCTCCTCTCCTCTCCTCTCCTCTCCTCTCCTCTCCTCTCCTCTCCTCTCCTCTCCTCTCCTCTCCTCTCCTCTCCTCTCCTCTCCTCTCCTCTCCTCTCCTCTCCTCTCCTCTCCTCTCCTCTCCTCTCCTCTCCTCTCCTCTCCTCTCCTCTGGGATGCCAACTGGGATGGCTGAAGGGTTGGAAACCATGCCTTATGATGAGAGGTTGAGGGAATTGGGTGTTGCTTGAAAATGAGGAGGGTGAGGAGTGATTTGATAGCAGTGTTTAACTGCGTAAAAGTTAGAGACATTGAAGAGGGGACCATCTGTTTAGCCTGGAGAGGAGACAACTGAGAGGGGATCTGATAACCATCTTCAAGTATTTAAAAGGTGGCCATATAGAGTATGGAGCAGAGTTGTTCTATGGCCCCAGAGGGATGAATCAGAACCAATGGGATGAAATTAATCTAAAAGAAATTCCATCTAAACATCCAGAAGAAGTTCTTGACAGCTAGAGCGGTTCCTCAGTGGAACAGGCTTCCTCGGGAGGTGGTGGGTTCTCCATCTTTAGAAATTTTTAAACAGAGGCTGGATAGCCATCTGACAGAGAGGCTGTTTCTGTGAAGGCTCAAGAGGGTGGCAGGTTACAGTGGATGAACGATAGGGTTGTGTGTGTCCTGCATAGTGCAGGGGGTTGGACTAGATGACCCAGGAGGTCCCTTCCAACTATGATTCTATGATCTTATTTACTGCAGCTTTAGAGACAAGGCCTGGGAGCGGTGGGTTCAAATTATGGGAAACGAGGTTCCACTTAAATATTAGAAGCCATTTTCTGATGGAGAGGGCTGTTTGTAGATGAATATGCTGCCTTGGAGGGTGGTACAGCCTTTGTGGGAAATTCTTAGGAAGAGATTGGCTGAGCACTTGTCAGGAATATGTGTTTTTTGATGGACTCAGGGTCTGATTCATTAAAAGCCTGTTTCATGTGTTCAATTAAAGATCCTGGACAGAACAATTGTAAAAAGCTTTGCTTATGCAAACCATTTAGTGGCCGAGTTCTTCAGGTTTCACCTTTCAGCCTTTTAATCTGATGGCACAAAGAAGTGTGAGTTTGGTTGTCTGAACTATAAACAGCAAACTGGGC
Organism: Paroedura picta; assembly: GCF_049243985.1. Lineage (NCBI taxonomy): Eukaryota > Metazoa > Chordata > Lepidosauria > Squamata > Gekkonidae > Paroedura > Paroedura picta. Next base: position 20,342,667 of record NC_135370.1, on the reverse strand, counting down.
TGAACAGCTGCACAGCTTTATCTTTTATTGAGAAAATAAATAGTTCTCTTTATGATGCCAGACGGTAAGAAATGCAAGCATGTAAAATTAGTTAACTGTAAATATAGATGCTAAAATGGTCAACGTTCCATTACGCAATCATATTATAGTGAGTAATTAAAAAAAATTAGCTAGGTTTTAATTTTTTGTACACTGCTTTTAAGGATTCTCAAAAAGCCCAAGTCACACACCAGAAATCTGATAATCCCTAATCTTCTGAGACTTCTCCCCAGAGAAAACTGATTTGCTTATCACAGTTTGGCATATTGAGAGAGAAATATCTTTTTCTGAACCTGTAATTTCATAATCATATAACTGCTGTCCGGATGATTGGTGGTTCTCCAAATACGAAATAATCAACGCAACTGCAAATCAGCCAGCCAATGAGTTAGATAAGAAGGCTACTTTCCCCTCTTAACTTCTATTAAAAAGCAGTTAGTCTTAACTTTTCTCTCACTGTTTTTAATTAACTTTCAAAGATTCAAGCAACTAAGCAAACAGAGTTCCCTGAGAGTTGAGGAGCGCTTGAACTCCCAAGCTACTGTGCAAAATCAGCAGGAAAGAGCTGAAGGAAATTGACATTTTGCACTAGTGAAATAATAAGACACTCTTTGTAGAACTGTTGGCATGTGCAAACTCCTGATGGGGCAAATAGCACCTCCCCACAGCATGAGCCCTGGGCCCTTTTGGCCCCTGCAAGCAGCACAGGGAAGACAGAGACTTTGCTCTGGTTCCGATCCATATCGGCCCTTTGCTCTGCTTTCACCCCCAAGTTGCCATCAGGGGCTTGAGCCTGCAACATGGCTGTCAGTCCCCATTGTCAACTTGTGTGAAGAGTAACAGGTAGTTTCTTCTGTAAAAAGAACACCATTGCTGTGGTTTGAACAGAAAAAATAACTTACCCTAGGCTATAACTAACATTTAAACAGTTTAACAATAAAAATAACAAATAGAAATGTCTTATCTCTTCTTTAAATCATCATAAAACAACCAAAGGCCAATATATATATATTCTTTAAATTCTGTGAAGAAGAATAGATCATAGTGAAGGACTAGACCAGGGGTAGTCAAACTGCGGCCCTCCAGATGTCCATGGACTACAAGCGAATGCTGGCAGGGGCTCCTGGGAATTGTAGTCCATGGACATCTGGAGGGCCGCAGTTTGACTACCCATGGTCTAGTCCATCAGCAAATATTAAGTTGGAAAAACAACCACTGATGAAAATGCCACTTTGAAATCAGTTTAAATCTGGAGGCCGTTTTGGTTGTTTTATGACGATTAAAAGAAGAGATAAGATTTCTATTTGTATTTATTGTTAAATTGTATAAATGTTAATCATAGCCTAAGGTAGGTTCTTTTTTTTCTTATCATATTCATTTCGAATCGTCCTTTTTTCATGGTTTGAACGCCGACATAATTTTGTCCCCCTTACAGCGAATGGCAGAGTGTCAAACTGCGCAAACGCTGGTCTTCCGCGGGGAAAGAACGACATGGATTTCGCCCGTCGATCTTAAGGAACTTCTGGAGCTGAAAGCCAAGTATCCCCTGGCTCCTCTCATAGTAGGGAACACTTGTGTGGGTATGGTTTCATTTCCTACATTCTTGATAGTTTCTCTTGTTGACAGCCATTGAAACTCTGTCGTCGATGCAGCCAAAACCATTTCTAGATGGCCTGACCAGGTTTTTGTACATACCAGGTCATCTCCCTGTCTCTGAGCTACTGTTTCTATGAAGTCTTCCGCCATAACCTGTACTGACTAGGAAGACACGTCCTTCAACAGCATTTTTGCGGATACATAACGCCCTATAACTGTAGCAGCTCTAATAGCTCAGAACAGCCTAGTCTAAGCAGGGACAGTACTTGCATGGGAGACTAAGACAGGGGCTGCTGTTCAGAGGAAGGTAATGGCAAACCAACTCTTGCCTTGAAAATGCCCACGAGGTCAAACTTGGGGTAACTATGAGTCGGTTGCTTCTCTGCAGCACACTTTACCTCATAACTTGAGGCATGTTGTCTCTGTTCATTCATTTGTGCTAATCAGCTCTTTAAGAACTATGCAGATCGCCTTTCTAGTCGAGAGTACATCTGGCTTTGTATTTGTTCTCTAAGCCTTTAAAGCCATCGTTAATCTGATGTGTTTCTTTATCTTTATCATGGCAGTGGTCTATTTAATCTGATGGTAACTTTTCCAAAAGTTGTATCTAATGTTCTTTATTCTTGGGTTCCTTTGGATGGTCTTTAGATTTTGAATTCTTCACATCCCTTTTGAGTAGGACAGTATCTGAACGCTCAGTCCAAAGTGGCACATTTGTAAAACAAGCAAACATTTCCATGCGTATGTTACAAATTGGTCCCTGTTTTCTATCAACCTTGCTATCTTCTTCTTCTTTTTAGGACCGGAGATGAAATTTAAAGGTGTATTCCATCCAGTTATCATTTCACCCACGAGAATATTGGATCTGCACGTGGTGAAACACACGGAGGAAGGTCAGTCCCTCCAATTTGTCCCTTGGAGACTACCAATGTTATGTTGATGACATGCAAGATTTTAAGAGGGGGAGTTATTATGAAAATTTTACCCACACTCTCCTCAGTGTACCTTTTTGTCTTGGGTATGAGCTCTGAAATATGAGCACTGTGAATGTAAATGTGATTACTTTTGAATTGGAAAAACACTGGAGATCTGGACTTCATGTATCTGGTGATACATGAAATTGTCTTCTGATGTTCATGGCTTTGGATTGATTTGGACGCACATTCGCAATGTTTCAAATTTTATTTTTCTATTGGGCGGCTGTTTTTGTGCATCTGATTTAATGCTGAAAAGTTCCAAGACTGACAAAAATGGCATTGAATTTCCATTTGATGAAATGTCACTGCACAGGTCATCCTTCTTTGGCATCTTTCCCCCCATAGTTCTGTATTAACTGTATTGATTGTGTTGGTTTTAATGGTTTTTATATATTTTAATGTAAACTGCCAAGAGCCGGCTGGGCCAAGAGAGACGATATAGAAATTTAATAATAAATACAAAAAAAATAAACCTGATTTAAAATAATCTGAAACTGACACCTTAATGCTGTATATATTCCATACCTTAAAATAACTAAACATAAGAAAATGAATCGTAGCATCACAGAGTTGGAAGGGACCTCCAGGCTTATCTAGTCCAATCCCCTGCACAATGCAGAAACTCACAACTACCTACCCACCCACAGGGACCCCAATTTCATTCCCAAGTGATCCCTCCACCAAAAATCTCCAGAATCCAGCTTGGCCTGGAGGAAATTCACCTACCATCCAACAGTGGCAATCAGCAATTCCCTGGGTATGCAAGAAAGGGCCACAAGAGACAAACACTGGCACATTCCTTCCTGCCCACCCACTTACAATTTGCCTAAATTCACAGAATCAGCATTTCTGTGAGGTGGCTCTCTAGCCTCTGGTTAAAAACTTCCAAGGAAGAAGAACCCGCCACCTCCTGAAGAAGCCTGTTCCACGGAGGAACCACTCTAGCTGTCAGGGACTTCTTCCGGATGTTTAGCTGAAAATTGTTTTGAATTAATTTCAGTCCACTGGTTCTGGTCAGACCCTCTGGGGCAACAGAAAACAACTTAAAATAGGATAATTAACACACCTTAAAAGTTAAAATGAGCTATAATCAACCCAGCTTTCACCTGAAATTTTTCAACCTCAGTAGTAATTTCAGGGTTGTAGCCGTTCAGTAGAGAGTGGCATAACTTCTCTTTGTACACCAAGCTTGGGTCACCGAAATGTTTCCTTGAATTTCCATCCTGTGATAGGGTTAAAAAAAGCCTTCTGGGAACTTCATGAAAGAGGCATTCAAGAATGTCTTCCTTATAGTGGCTTGTTACTGATTTTGCTGTGTGAAGGAGTCTAGTGCAGATGAATTGGCCTAAAAAGTGTGCCAGTAAGTTGATTCTTAGTTATTCACTTTTGTTCTTTTCAGGGCTACTCCTTGGAGCCGCCTGTAGTCTGACCTTGGTGAAAGACATTCTGACAAATGCCATTTTGCAACTTCCAGCAGAGAAGACTAAGCTCTTCTGTGCCCTTCTGCAACAGATAAAAACTCTGGCCGGGCAGCAGATCCGCAATGTAGCTGTATGTTTCTTTGGTCCAGATAACAAGTTAACAACTTGAGTGTTTTGTAAAAAGTGCAAATAGCCTGTGTTTAGGATTCCATGCACTTGACACAGAGGTTTTAGGAACCTGGCAGAAAAATTATTATCGATAGAATAAGCATCTTTGCTCAATTGGTTTTCTTTTTCAGTGTGTATTTTCCTGACTATTAATAGCAATACACTATATTTCGTACCTTCTTTCAGTAATCCACAAGTAGTTGTGGGCAACAAGGAGGAACATGTTTACGACATCTTATTTAAGCAATTATACTCAATTTTTATCCACAAATTCTCATGGCTTTAAAGGTAAAGGTAAAGGTATCCCCTGTGCAAGCACTGAGTCATGTCTGACCCTTGGGGTGACGCCCTCCAGCGTTTTCATGGCAGACTCAATACGGGGTGGTTTGCCAGTGCCTTCCCCAGTCATTACCGTTTACCCCCCAGCAAGCTGGGTACTCATTTTACCGACCTCGGAAGGATGGAAGGCTGAGTCAACCTTGAGCCGGCTGCTGGGATTGAACTCCCAACCTCATGGGCAGACAGCTTCAGACAGCATATCGCTGCCTTACCACTCTGCGCCACAAGAGGCTCTTCTCATGGCTTTACATTAGCCATTAGCCAGGAAGGAACCAAAGGCAGCATGAATTTATTTGGTTTCATGTCTATATCCAGAATTAGCTTCCAATCATTTAATTCATTGTATCCTCTGGAATATGATAATAACCATGGGGGAATTCTTGGGCCATATTTTTTGCAAATAAACATTGGTTCAGTTCACATACAATGGACGGTGTTTACTGTAATTATCATCTCTTCAGTGAATATAGATTTTGTGGGCATTTTTAAAGATACTTCAACTATATTATCCTTTTGTTCTTTTATGTCTGTCTTAGTCTTTTGGAGGAAATATCGTAAGTAGAAGTCCAACATCAGACATCAATCCTGTTCTAGCTGTTGGAAACTGCGTCCTCAATGTGGCATCACAAGGTGAGGTCAAGGACACAGTTATGGATCTACTGTGTACTGAATCAGTTCTTTGGTCCTTCAGTGTCAGTTTTGGCCAGTCTGACTGGCAGCCGCTCTCCAGGGTCTCAGGTAGAGATCTTTCACATCACCCATTACCTGGTCCTTTCAACTGGAGTTGCCCGGGATTGAACCAGAGACCTTCTGCATGCTGAACAGATGCTTTATCATTGAGCCATGGCCTCTCCAAGTAATTAATGTATTATTTATTATCAGTTGCCATTGCTTTTTACAAATTATGGAATATTTGGTAGAGTCTTAGAAGGCCATTTGCTGGTTAAATAAATGTTCAGACTGCAGATGACTTGACTAGTCCACCAAAAATGCTGAGAACAATTCTATATTGCCATTTAGTAGCATCAACCAAATATCACAAAACAGAGTTGTCCAGATGTCTTCCTTGGGGTAGGGACACAGTGCACAACAAAGGTTGTGTGTGGAGTTTAGGAGATTACAAGTTTCTCCAAGGAACAATGAGAAGTGCCCAAGTCTGTAGCTTGTAGAGTCTTAAAAACAGAATTCAGGCTGTGCTTCTGACTGAGCTGTCACAGCTCGAGGATTCTAATGCGTGGAAGAGACCCTCTCAGATGAAATCCCAACACAACTCCATGAAGTGTAAAGGAAAAGCGGGTTTGGGGGTTCAGGCGGGAACAGGGGTTCAAATAGGGGAGGCCTTTGATCGTTTAGGCGCAGACTCTCGAGACATCAAGTCTCCTTCCCCAGATGGGGGATAATCCACAGCTGGCTGTTTTGTTGCCTCTCTGTGAACCAAGGAAACTGATAGCTAACCCAGCTTATCTTCCAAGATGTGACAAGATCGGGGTGGCCAGGGCCTCCCATGTCAGAAAGTTGCTTAGATACCTGGTGACGAACAAGTGTCATTCACATGTCTCTTCCATGGAGGAAAAAAAGTTTGGCATGCTTAGGCATGATATATTTAACTTTGCCTCACAATGTTTAAGCACACTGATTATTTTATATTTTATATATGTATTTATTTTATTTATTATATTTATATACCGATCTCCCAGCACTGTGCTCTCCTCTTTGAAGAGTGACTTCGAATAGGGTTCTGGCGCTCTTCCTTCCTGACTGTAGGAAAGAAGGGGAGAGTTACTAGTCTTGTCACATAAGTATGAAAGTATTGCATTGAATTTCTCTACTTCTCTTTTGAGATCTTTAAATGAAATAAAGGCCAGAAACCCCAGCCCAGGCAGCTCAAATGGCTTGGCAGATTCTTTCTGAATTTCTTGGACATGTATTTTTCATGATTTAGAGTAGAGGTCCCCAACCCTTTTGAGCTCGTGAGCACATTTGGAATTCTGACACAGCATGGTAGGCTCAGCAACAAAATGGCTGCCTCAAAATGGTCGCTGCAGGAGGCGGAGCCTGCCACAACATGGCTGCCACAGCTGAATTTCAGCCACACAGGACAGGCCCTTGGGCTGCTGCCAAAGCAACATTTTAAAACATGCACACAGCTAGTTAAATTTCCGAAAGTCTATCAGAAGCCTTGCTGGATAAAAGCCCTACCTGGCCCTGCCCGCTTCCTAAGAACACTTAGTGGGTGCCAGAAAAAGCGTCAACGGGTATTCACGGGCACCACCTTGGGGATTACCAGTTTAGACTCTCTATTTCCTCCACTAGAAAGAATGCGACAGATTCCTGCAGCTGATCTTTTTGCTGATGGGCTTGGAAACGATACCCTGGAACCAGACGAGATCCTAGTATCTGTTCACATTCCGCATTCCAGTAAAGTAAGTGTCTCCCTTCCCCCCTTTCTAGGAAAGATAAACATTTCAGAAAGTACGTTTTGCTGGTCTGAAAAGAGAGAGATCTCGGCATGCCCCCCCTCTTGTTCCCCCACGGCCTTTATTTTCCTGCCAGCGCCAAAGATATATTTTGAAAAGCAGCCACCACTGTGCAAGGAGGCACATTTGAATCTTTGAGATCTGGGGTCCTCAGCCTTCGGAATTTTGACATTGCATGCCACAGGTTACCTTTGGTCACATGGTGAAGATCCTGCTGCTGTGGTCTCAACTGCTGCCAAAGCAACATTTTTGAAAATCTGCGCATCCCTTGAAACCCCCAGTGACCATTCAGAAGCCTTGCTGGCTAAAAGCCCTCCCTGATCCCACCGGCTTTCTAAAAACGCTTAGTGGGCTCCAGGGGAAATGTCGGTGGGCACCATGCGGCCCACGGGCACCAGGATGGAGACCCCTGTTTTTGATGTTCGTCTTGCTGCTTTATCAATGAATGAAGGTGTGAGACCCTAGGAGGGGGCTCAGGAGCAGGGCTCTTAAGGAAGTGATGGCCCGGGTCGACCTCAACCAGATGCCTGGTGTATACTCTATACTTTATTTGTATAAATGAAATGCAGAGGTCCATGGGTCCACAAATAGGTAAGGTCCACAGATGCATATGGTGCTTCTTGTGGGTTGTGGCTGTGATTCGTGATGGAAAATGCCATCAAGTTGCAGCTGACTTCTGGGGACCCACCAGAGTTTTCTAGGCGAGAGACCTCCAGAGGTGCTTTGGCGTTGCCTGCCTCACAACCCTAGCCTTTCTCAGTGGTCTCCCATCCAAGTGCTAAGCAGGGCTGACCTTGCTTAGCGCCCAGAATCTGTTGAGATCAGAAAAGGCCTGGCCAGGAAGAGCCAATTAACAAGCCTGGCTGCTGTTTTACATCCAAAATCATTCAGACTGATTGCAGTGACTCCTGCTGTCTCAGGTGTCTTACGTAATCGCTTATGTGGTCTACAAAGAAAAATGCCCTGGTTTGCTTACATTGGCAGCTGTGTAAAATCACCGGGAAAAGAACTGGTAGCAAACTGGGGAAGATTCAGTAGCCCCAGCATTGGAAAACTTTCTTTATGGGATGGTGTTTGTCGTAAGCCGCCCTGAGGCTGCTTTCAGGGAGGGGCGATCAATAAATTGAAGTATAAATAAAATAAGCATGAACAAAAATGAGAAAGCAGACAACCATACCAAAACAAAAAACAAAAAAGACAGAGAGTTCTGGGAAAGATATACTTTTTACAGTGTTGAGATTTGGTTTTGTTATCTTTGAGGTTCACTTGGTGGCAATCTTACTACTGTGAGAATTAAAATCAATTGTGGGGCGGCTTATCTCTCAAAAAGGCCACCCTGGGGCTGTCAGCGTTTGGTCAGGTCATGAGAAGACCAGACTCACTCGGAGAGACAGCTAGACCACCGTAGAGAGCCAAAGATCTCCAGTGGAGGGACTTTCGAGACTCAGCGCCCCCTTCCTCAGACCCTGGGGAAGACAAGAGGACTGGGGCCAATGGAAGGCAACGGGAAAAGATGGAAGAGGTGGATTGTCTCTGCAAAGGAAGCCTCAGGCCTTAGTTTGCAAGACCTGAGCAGTGCTCTTCACAGCAGGATGTTCTGGAGGTCATTAATTCATTGGACCTCCCTAAATCAGAAACCACAGGATGGGGCATAGTGCAGACACCTCTCAAAATGAGTAAGAATACCTGGAAGAGCTTCAAACTGTTAACGCCTTGTAATCATGTCTTTTAATTCTCACCCCGCCCCCCCTTTCAGGGAGAGTTTGTATCAGCCTTCCGACAAGCCCAGCGACGGGAAAATGCTTTACCGATCGTTAATGCGGGGATGAGAGTTGTTTTTGAAGATGGCTGCGACACCGTTAAAGACATCGGCATGTTGTACGGAGGCCTGGGCTCCACTACGCTTGCAGCAAAGCAAACCTGCCGGGCTCTCATTGGGAGGTATTGTTAGATGCTTTGTAGGTTATCTTTTGCTTAAGGGCGTATCCAGATTACAGCTTCCTGTACCTAACGATAGTCATTCCTGATCATCCGCATAGAGCCATCCCGATAAGCCTTAAATATTCAGATTCATTAAGGCAACTAATTTTCACAGTTTAGGGCACATTCTAAGGCCTTTTCGGCCTTGGCTCCTGCCTGGAGGAACAAGCTCTCGGAAGAGCTAATGGCCCTGACGGAGCTGTCAAGTTCTGCAGGGCCTGCAAGATGGAGCTCTTCCGCCAGGCATTTGGCTGAGGCCGGGGGGTGGTGGTGGTGGTGGTGGTGGTTGACCAGAGTTTGACCAGGGGTCCCACCCTAGCTGAGCATCCCTTGTAATATAATAACAACTAGTGCCGATTTGTCTGGCTGGACTCAGTAGATTGTGTTGGGATGGTGTGTTTCCGCCATCTTGTGGGTCGCTGTATGTACTGTTACTGTTTTAATGGGGGTTTATGGGGTAATCATTATGGTTTTAATTGTTAGCCACCTCGAGGCGACAAAAGTCGTGACAGGCAGGCTATAAATCCCAGAATGAATAAATAAATAAATAAATAAATAAATAAATAAATAAATAAATAAATAAATAAATAAATAAATAAATAAATAAAACAGTTATTGGACCATCATTGCATTTATAACTGGATTTATAGGATTGCCCCTCGTTGTGCTGCTCTCGGTACCAGTTGTGCTCTCCAACGTAGTTGGATGATTTTAGATAAGTGAATACCTGCAGTTTAAACCTGCAGGGAGATATCGCGGACGTAAAGCGATGTCATATTGAATCAACCACTAGAGGAAGCGAAATATGTGAAGAACATTAAAAAAACCAAACCAAACTGAACCAACTGGCGAGGAAAATGAGACCGTGAAAAAGCCATAGGTTTCCATTCTGCGCTCTGATTGTGGCAGAGAGTGTTGTGTAAGGACTGGCTGTGTGAGAAGAAAAACAAAATGGCAGGAGAAAAGGTTTTGCGCCGGAATGACAGGAGCTTAAGTACAAAACAAAGCAACAAAAGGATTGTGTTTGGTTATGAGTATGTGATCCTTTCAATATGCAAGGGCTTTGAGTGCCAACACAAGTGTGAGAAATACGTGTTATTACAAGGTAAATGCTTAACAGGTAGCAATTATATGGTCAGATTACTGTTTACAGAAGAAGGTTTTGCAAACACTTCAGACCTTACAGTGTTGTTCTGAGTTCTTTGAGGCTTAAGCAGTGAAGGGGAATCGCTGCATTACTTTTCCCATTCCGGGGATCTGAGATGTCTCCAACCCAGATTTGGACAGTTCAGGACCAAAGGCTAAATCGGAAATAGTTGTTATTGTTCTAATTTATAATCTGCTGTTCTCAGGCAGATATATTTTTTAAAAACCGACTGCGAGTATGAACAGACCAGTGATTCCTGGCCCTTGTGAAGTACCAGGGCCAGGGCCTTTTCCGTCCTGGCCCCTGCCTGTTGGAATGAGCTCCTGAATGAGCTGAGGGCCCTGACGGAGCTCTTCCACCTGGAATTTGGTCAGGGTGAGGGCTTGGAAGATCATTGGGTCCCTCCTCTACACACTCACTTTTTTCAGATGATCTCCATCTTTGTCCTTACATCTTCCTCTTCATTCAACATGGAGTCTGGGAGCTGCCAAAGAAACAGCTATCATGTCAGTCAGCCGCTGTAAACTTCAATTTTATTGTTATTATACTAGAAAATAAGCCCACTGTAGAAGAAATACAGCGGGCCCTAGCGGAGGGGGAGGAAGACTGTGGGAAAGGAAGGAAGAAGAGGAAAGGAGGAATGGGAGGGAGAAAAAAGGGCAAGGGGTGGTTGAAGGGATGGGTAGAAGGGAGAAAGAAAGGAAGTAAAGGAGAGAGACAAGAAGCAAGTGAGAGGGAAAGACAGAGAGACAGGAAGGAGATGGAGAAATAGAGGAAGTCAGGAAGTAAGAAGGAAGAAAGGCAGGCAGGCAGGCAGAGAGGTAGGTGAAAGGTAGGTGTCTTGCAGTCATTGGATGTCCTTTTGCCTCTCTGTTATTTGTGCTTTAAAGTTCTTCTTGTTGTTGGCAGACCCTGGAATGAGCAGTTGTTGGACGAAGCCTGTAGAAGTGTCCTCACGGAAATTTGCCTCCCAAGCTCAGCTCCTGGTGGCCAAGTGAAGTACAGAAGGACTCTCCTTGTCAGCTTCATGTTCAAATTCTACCTGGAGGTGTTGCAGTCGCTGAAAATATTGGTAACTGCCTTCTCTGTAGCCTTATGTTTTACCTTAGGAAGCTATGTGACCTGCTAGAGTAGTGATTCTCAACCTCGGGACCCCTTTGGGGGTCAGGGCAGGGCCCTTCTCTCCAAGGGGGTCCCAAACTGGCCGACATCACTCCTCTTCCATTTCATCCACACAACAGCCTTGCAGGGTAGATTGAGTGTTCATCTGTCTTGAGTAGTGGAAAAGAGCAAGATTGACATGGTGGGACAAGAGGCAGAACTAAACTGAGAAACCCCGGGAAAAAACCAATGTATATACAATCATGAACAATGGATCTTCACACCATTGGTCACTTTTGGTTTAATTTCTGTGAAAGAACATTTGCATAATTTTAGGGTTGGGGGTCACCACAACATGAGGAACTGTATTAACGGGTCATGGCATTAGGAAGGTTGAGAACCACTGTGCTAGAGCACCATGGGTGACATTGGTTGACATAGCCCCCTTGCCAGCCCAGGGGCAGGAATACAGCATGGGATGGATTTGGGTTTTCCACCAGGTTGTTTTTCTAATGTTGCGTTTTGTAATTTATAATGGGGGTTTTAATGGGACTTATTGCTGTGGGGTTTTTATGCTGTAACCCGCTGTGAGCCAGGTAGCCAAGAGTGGTGGGTAAGAAATTTCTCAGTGGAACAGGCTTCCTCGGGAGGTGGTGGGTTCTCCATCTTTGGAAATTTTTAAACAGAGGCTGGATAGCCATCTGACAGAGATGATGATTCTGTGAAGGCTCAAGGAGGTGGCAGGTTACAGTGGATGAGCGATAGGGTTGTGAGTGTCCTGCATAGTGCAGGGGGTTGGACTGGATGACCCATGAGGTCCCTTCCAACTTTATGATTCTATGATATTAAATAATAATAATAAATGAATGAATGAATGAATAATACCATATGTATAAGATCCCTATCCTGACTTGGATAGCCCAGGCAAGGCTGATCTTGGAAGGTAACCTGGGCCGGCCCTGGTCAGTATTTGGATGGAAGACCTCCAAGCGATACCAGGATCATGACGCAGAAGCAGGCAATGGCAAACCATCTCTGTACATCTCTTTCCTTGGAAACCTTATGTGGCTTAAGGTAAAGGCAAAGGTATCCCCTGTGCAAGCACCGGGTCATGTCTGACCCTTGAGGTGACGCCCTCTGGCGTTTTCATGGCAGACTCAATACGGGGTGGTTTGCCAGTGCCTTCCCCAGTCATTACCGTTTACCCCCCAGCAAGCAAGCTGGGTACTCATTTTACCGACCTCGGAAGGATGGAAGGCTGAGTCAACCTTGAGCCGGCTGCTGGGATTGAACTCCCAGTCTCATGGGCAAAGCTTTCAGACGGCTGCCTTACCACTCTGCGCCACAAGAGGCTCTTCTTATGTGGCTTACCTTACTTTAATGGTGACATGCAGTTCCAGCCCCTGGGCCTTATGTTTGACTCCCTACTAGAGGAAGGGTCTAGGTTTTGTCTATACCTCTAGCAGTTTGGAGTACTTGCAAATTGATTTTAAACCTCCAGGAATTGTAGAATTCAGGACCGTGACAGAGCTAAAACAGTTCCGCAGGGCCTGCAAAAGGGAGCTCTTTCACCAGGCATTTGGGTGAGGCTGAGCGGAACCAGCAACATCTGCAGGGCCCCTGTTCCCTCCCTCCCAGAAATCCATCAATGCGTTCTGCTCCCGGACCTGTTTGTACTGTTATACTGTTTGTAATGTCGTACTGTTACCACTGTTATAATTATCAGTTAGTAATATGAATGTTATAGTTATCTATAACTATAGAGGACAGGAAGGCCTGGAGGATCATTGTCCATGGGGTCGCAATGGGTTGGACACAACTTTGCAACTAACAACAACAACAAGTTATCTATATGTATGGATTGTTTCTTGTCTAGTTTTTAATTTCTGTGCAAACCGCCCTGAGCCTTTGGGGAGGCAGTATATAAATATAAATAAATAAAGATCTCTCTCTCTCTCTCTCTCTCTCTCTCTCTCTCTCAGTTTGTGCCTGTGTTTGAGGTTAACATTCAGTTCTGTTTTAATTAAACTAAAATGCTTCCTTTTCAAAAATGTGACTAAAATTCTCTTATTTCAGTATCCTGGTCGGTACCCTGACATTCCAGAGAATTATTTGAGTGCCCTTGAACATCTCCACTCCAAAATACCTCAGAGTATACAAATGTACCAGGTCAGTGGCATTACTTTGCCTTTGAAAGGGGCGGCAGGCAGGAGGGCTTGAGAGGGTGGCCGTGGCTCCCTTTGGCTCGCAAAGCAGGCTAAAGGGAGTGGAAAGCCCCCTCCCTTCACCAGCGGCAGCGACAGGACTTTGCGGCCCTCAGGGAGGCTTCAAACTCCCCCCCCCCCCCAGCTCCTTCCCAGCAGGAGCGTACCTGTAGGCCGCAAAGCCCTGTCGCTGCCTCTTTCCTCGTGGGCGACAATGGAGGCCGCAGCCACAAGGCTTCTGGCAGGCAAGGAGGGAGGGCGGAAGCTGGAGGGGGAGGGCCAATCAGGGTGGACCTGGACGGACGGCCCCGGACAGTCTCCTCCCAGGAGGCTGTTTCCCAAATATATAAGGGAGCGAAATAGTGTTAAGGATTCGTAGTACAAAAGGGTGGAGGCTTACAAAGGTGAAATATGGGGCTGAAACTAGGGGCCATTTTGACTTTTGTCTTTGTTTTTGTCTTTTGTGATTGGTGACGGTTGTGAAGGATGTGCCACCGGGGCAACTTGCCGAAGACCCGGTCGGCCACCCGATCATGCACCAGGCCGGTCTTAAACATGCCACAGGGGAGGCCATTTATTGTGATGACATCCGCACCGTGGATGAAGAGCTCTTCCTGGCTCTAGTGACCAGTTCCAAAGCCCATGCCAAGATTGTGTATGTGCCGCTATATGTTGTCGGGGCTCGGTGGGTGGGTGGCGTCGGAAGGTGAACTCTTAGGTGGTTTAGAAAAGCTTCCTTGGGGCAAGGAACCACCAGACAGTTGGAGGTAGTGCAGAGCTCTTCGGGGGGTGTAGGCAGAGAGGCGGTCCTTCAGATACAGTGGGCCCAGACTGTATATGGCCTTAAAAGGTGATTACCAGAACCTTAAGTCTGATCCAGAATTTGACTGGTAACCAGCGCAATTGTTGAAGAATGGGCCAAATGTGGGACCTCCACGGTGTTGTTGTGAGGATCCTGGCTGCTGCCTTATGAACCAGCTGTAATTTCTGGATCAAGGCTAAGGGCAGGCCTGCGTAGAGCAAGTTGCAGAAGTCCAGTCTAAAGGTGACCATCACATAGGTCACTGTGGCTAGGTGTTTCAAGGCCAAGTAGGGCGCCAGTAGTTTGGCTTGGCGAAGGTGGTAGAAGGCCTGCCATGCTACTCTCATGACCTGAGCCTCCATCAAGAGGGAGGCATTGAGGATCAAGCTCAGGTTCCTGGTGGAGTGAGCCACTGATAGCTGCACTCTATCCAGGTTGGACAGGCACATTTCCTCGCTTGGATCCTTCCTGCCCAGCCATAGGAAGGGTTGAGCGTCAGACGACTTTCATGGACTAGTGGCCTGATTCAATACAAGGCACTGCCAAGATTTCATGCAAGTTTTCTCTGTGGGCTTCATTGTACCTTATCGTAGTTAATGACTTTGTGCCTTTTGATTTCTCCTCTCAGATCAATAGATGCTTCAGAAGCCCTCAAGATGCCTGGTGTGGTTGATGTCATCTCCGTTCAGGATGTTCCAGCTACTAATGAGTTCTATAACTATGAAGTCCCGGATATTATATTTGCCAGAGAAAAGGTATGCTGTGAATGAGCAGATCCAATGTGGTGTAGAAGAAGAAGAAGCTGGCGTTTATATCCCACCTCGCACGACCTGAAGAAGTCTCAAAGCGGTTTACAATCCCCCTTCCTTCCTCTCCCCACAACAGACACTCTGTGAGGTAGGTGGGGCTGAAAGAGCTCTGAAAGAACTGCTGTTTGAGAGCTCTATCAAGACTGTGACTAGTCCAAGGTAAACCAGCTGGCTTCAAGTAGAGGAGTGAGAAATCAAACTTGGCTCTCCATATTAGAGGCCACTGCTCTCAACCACAACATCACCCTGGCTCTCTGTAGTGTAGTTAGCATGTCAGACTGCGATCTAGGAGATCCATGTTGGAAACCCATCTCTGCCATGGAAGTTCACCGGGTGAAGATGAGCAAGTCAGACATACTCAGCCTAACCTACCTCATAGGGTTGTTATGAGAATAAAATGGAGAAGTGGAGAACGATATAAACTGTTGAGGGTCCCTGTTAGAAAGAAAGTCAGGTTATGTCAATAGCTACAATTGTAAATCACTGGAAATTTCCCTTTACAGTTAAGTTACCTTTTATATGTTAGTCTAAAGAGGCATTTACCTCACTCTACATTGTGTATGGATGATTGGGAGGGTGTTAGTTAAAAGTTTATCATTAAAAAAACTTTGTTGGAGATCATCATCCTTTTCTATCCCTTCCTACAGACCTTTTCACCAGCTTATGGGCTTTTCTGCATTCTTACTTTTGTGGCTTGCAGGAAATTAGCCAGAGATACAGTGGTGTAGTATCGAAGTGACCACTAGAGGGAGCAAAACACCAGGAAAAAAATTTCTACAGGCACAGAAGTGATAAAAATTGGAGTGTGTTAAGGCCCATGGGATGGTTTTTGAATTTGGCTTGACCAGAGGCCTTCATATTTTCCAACACTGTCAAAACCAGACTAAACAGGCAATAGCCTTAGTGCAGGTTTTTCTAGACTGGGCAGGTGAATCTGCATGTTTGAGCAAGCTCCTTTCTGCCCATAATTGAAACCCACAGTTGCGAGTCCTGTCCTCTGCAGCCAAAAGGGACAGCTCCCTTGCCCTCCTCTCAGGGACAGCCTTTCAGATCCTTCAAGAGAGCCATCCTGTCCCCTCTCAGCCTCCTCTTCTACAGGCTGAACATCCCCAAGTTCTTCAGTCATTCCTTATGCTAGTATTCCATGCATAGAAAGTTACTGTTGAATATTTTAAATATTCAACAGGGCATGGGCTCATGGTAACTGTAGTCCATGCACATCTGGAGAACCATAATGTGGCCCGCTCCATTAATCCACTCAAAGATTACTGGTGGTGTAAGACCCCTCCCACCTTCTGACCTGGATATAAGGATTGGTGGACCTTTGTTCTCATTTGCATCAGATGAAGTGGGCCTTGCCATTTGTACCCTGGAAAATGTTGGTGGTCTTTAAAGTACTCCTGGAGTCACATCTTGTCCTACTTGTCCTACAGGAACCTGGCTTGGATGGCCCAGTAGTCTCATCTTGTCAGATCCTGGAAGCTATGCAAGGTTAGCTCCAGTTAGTTCTTGGATGGGAAGGGCACCAAGGAATTCCAGGGTCGCTGTGCAGAGGCGGGCCATGGCAAACGACCTCTGTTTGTTGCCCTGGAAACCCTACAGGGTCACCCTAAGTCAGTGGTGATTGGATGGCCCTTTCACTACTCAAATCCTGACTAACCTGGCTACCCACTTAAAACTACTCTGAAAATGTATTTCAGTTGCTACCTTGTGGTTAGATTCAGGTGAGTTGCCATGTTGGTTTGAAGCAGCAGAAAAAGTTTGAGTCCAGGGGCACCTTTAAGACCAGCAAAGTTTAATTCTGGGAATAAGTCTTTGTGTGCAGGCACACTTCCTCAAATGCACATAAAAGCTAAAACCCAGAATGAAACTTGGTTGGTCTTAAGGGTGCCCCCTGGATTCAGACTTTGTTCTAACTAGCAGACGATCCATCTTCTACAAGTGTGTGTTGGTGCAGATTTAAAGAAGAATGAATTTAAGGAAGAATGAAACTGTTTTCTGTGTTGTACAGGTGACCTGTGTAGGTCAGATCATCTGTGCCGTGGTTGCAGAGACAGAGGTTCATGCTAAGCGAGCAGCTGCCAAGGTGAACATTCGGTATGAACCAGAGGAACCCATCATCCTGACCATAGAGGTGAAAACCAGATTGTCCCTTCTTGCTGTTGTTTGTCTGTGTGGCGCCATTATGTCATTCTGCACTTGCTGGATAACGCGCTTTCGAAGCACTTTAGAAGTAGATTTTCCTGTTTTGCACAGCAGAATCCAGCTGCAAAAGCACATTGAAAGTGGATTATCCGGCATGTGCAGAAGGGACCCTAGTTAGGGATCTCTGGAGAGCATTTTTTGCTATAAGAATGTATTATTTTGTATCTTCAGCTCTGCGGCTAGAAAAGGCCTGATGTTATCTTCCCATACCTCTGCCACGTTAACAATAAAATGTCATCACAACAACAATAAAATCCAAAGCAGGAAATAAGAAAACAAATAGTATCAGTAGAAAAATAATAAAGTGCCAGGATAGACATTGTACTTCCCCAAAGACATAGCAACAAAATGTTGCTACTAATGCTATAATTGCCATCATATAATAATAATTCATAATTATCTTGACAATAAAGGTAAAGGTATCCCCTGTGCAAGCACCGAGTCATGTCTGACCCTTAGACTGACGCCCTCTAGCGTTTTCATGGCAGACTCAATACGGGGTGGTTTGCCAGTGCCTTCCCCAGTCATTACCATTTATCCCCCAGCAAGCTGGGTACTCATTTTTCCGAACTCGGAAGAATGGAAGGCTGAGTCAACCTTGAGCCGGCTGCTGGGATCGAACTCCCAGCCTCATGGACAGACAGCTTCAGACAGCATTTCTGCTGCTTACCACTCTGCGCCACAAGTATCTTGACAATACTATGCTGCAAATGGAAACTATGAACTTACTGTGAAGTTCTGCTTACAACCTGAATCATCCATCTTCTGTCTAGTCCTGCAGAGGGACTGTGCATGAGGAGGCCTGCCATCAGAGAGGTATTAAAAGCCTCCAGGGGGTGCTGCACACCAGAGCCCAAAACCTCTCCGATGGTAGGCCGGCTCATGCAGAGTCCCTCTGCAGGACTGGACAGAAGATGGGTGAATTATAGAAGTCCCCACAGAAGATAATTGATGAACAGTAGTTACAGGTAAGTGCGGTTTTGTTTTCTTCTGTCCAGAGTAAATGAATAGACTCAGCAAGGGTGGCCAACCTGTGGCTCTCCAGGTATCCATGGACTACAATTCTTTTGAAAAACTTGCCTCTTGGTTCACCATAGAGGGGCAGTCCATTACGTGAATCTAAAACAAGCTGCGTTTGTCTTTTGCTCCTGAAGGAGGCGATAGAGCACAACTCATTCTTCAAACCATCAAGAAAACTGGAACACGGGGATGTGGATGAAACGTTTAAAACTGTTGACCACATACTGGAAGGTAATCTACAGCCCGTCGGGTGGAAAACAGAGGTCTATACATCTGCCTTCACGCTACTGTTGGGGGCAATACAGATCAATAATTCACTTTCAAATTGAGAGGCATTTGATCTTTAAAATCATGTTTGTATGATTAGTCAACAGGAAAGGGTGGCTCTCCAGATATCCATGCACTACAGTTCCCATAAGCCCCTGTGAGGTATGTCCTCTGCTGACAGGGGCTCATGGGAATTGTAGTTCATGGACATCTGAAGAGCTACATTCTGGCCACCCCTGGTGTGGTAAACAGCCTTTTACAGTTCAGTTACAATCCCAAGACATGTGGATATTTAATTCAAGAGGTCCCCTGGGTGTGCTCTTTTGATTTCTGTATGCACAGCCACAGCCCGTACGATGCTCCTTCTTAATTCCCTTTTGTAGCTTTCATCAAGAGATGTAGCATCCTCCTCTGGACACGCTCCAGTTGTCTACCTCCTTCTGCTTTTATGGTGCCCAAAACTGAACACAGTATTCTAAGTGAGGTCTAAGTGGTTTTAGAACTACAGACTTCATTTCGTCTTTCATCTACCAGGCCAATCCTTAGTCTTGACTTCTCCAGACAGTCAGACACAATCTCTTTCGGCTAGATCAGAGACCCCCAGTGTGGTGCCTGCGGGTACTTTAGCATGCACACGCTGTCAGGGGCTCATGGGAATTGTAGTCCATGGCCATCTGAAGAGTCGCAGTTTGGCCACCCCTGCACTATGACCTTTCCCGGTGCCCTTCCAAGTGTGTTTAGGAAGTGAGTGAGGCCCAGTAGGGCTGTTACCCAGCAGGGCTCCTGACTGATCTAATTGACTGTGCAGATTAAAATAATGCTATTTCAGCAGCAGTTGCCACAAGTGTCTGTTTTATTCACTCTCCCATTCCACTCTCCCAGTGCATTTTTAAAAAATTACCCTTCTCTCCCCTGCACTTGGTCTTCCTCTGTGTTTCTGTGCATGGCTCTGCCTCCTATGATGGACATTTTGTGGGCTGTACTGTCTCATACAGCAGCCATTTTGTGGTTGCGGCCATCATCAGGGACCGGTACTGGTCCGTGGATCAGTCGGTATCGGGCCGCGGCTCCTCCTCATCCGCCTTCCCGGCTGCTGCCTTGGGGGCTGCCCTGCCACTCTGCCGCCAGCTCACCTTTGGTTCTCTCCGGCAGCCGCCATGGCTGGGGCTCCCCCTAGGCGTTGGCATTGTGCAGCTGCTGCTGGCAGCGCCCCCCAGTGGGTGGAGGGAAGTCAGAGGCGCCGGCGGGAAAGCAAGTGGAGCCGGGGCTCAGGTGGTGGTGATGTCCCTCGGCAAAAGACTACTCCCCCCCCCCCCAGGCCTCAGTAAAATTATCAAGCATTGACTGGTCCCCAGTGATAAAAAGGTTGGGGTCCACTGCTGTAGAAGAGCTCCCAAGATGTCCACACTGTCAAAAGGATTACAGACCCCTAAACTAGAACCCTCTTCACTTCCCAGCCTTCCCCAGCTGGATGTTTTCTACCATGTTTAACATGCTGGGGGAAGAAGCAGAGGAATTGTTACCAGCCCGTCCCAAGCTTCTCATCTGCCTTCCTCTCACCACCCCCCTCAAAAAACAAAAGGCTACCCTCCTCAGGCTGGGGGAATCTGAAGAAGTAGTGTTGGCTTCCATACCCTGCTTTTCACTGCACGAGGGAGTCTCAAAGCAGCTTACAATCACCTCCTCTTCCTCTCTCCACAGCAGACACCCTGTGAGGTGGGTGAGGCTGAGAGAGCCTTGATAGGACTGCTCTGTGAAAAAAGCATTATCAGGGCTGTGACTGGCCCAAAGTCATCCAGCTTGGCTGCATGTGGAAGAGTGGGGAATCAAACCCAGCTCGTCATATTGGAAGCTGCTGCTCTTAAACACTGCACCACGCTGGCTTTGACCACTGACCATGACACCACGCTGACTTTTTCTTCATTTTTTGGAATAGGTGAGATCCTTATTGGGGGACAGCAGCACTTTTACATGGAAACTCAGAGTATGCTTGTGGTTCCTAAAGGGGAAGACAAAGAAATGGACATCTATGCATCAACTCAGCACCCGGCATTTGTACAGGTCAGAGGGCATATTTTCAGCACATGTGCATACAAATGCAAAGAAAATGTATTTAAATACTCAATGTATTCAATCGCTCTGTTAAAGAAAATTAAGGGTTTTAAAAGCACTATGGAGTATTTGGGTGAAAAAGCTTTGTGGATTTTGTCTTTTTTCCTTTTTTTTTTTTTTAATCTAAGCTTTGCGTTACACCAAACGTATGACAGCCCTGTTTTAAAACAAAACCAGCCTTTTAAAAATGTGTTCCAGGATTTGGTGGCGTCATGTCTAGGTGTCCCCAGCAATCGGATTATGTGCCACACCAAGAGAATCGGAGGAGCCTTCGGTGGGAAGCTGCTGAAAACAAGTCTGCTGGCCTGCATTACAGCTGTGGCCGCCAACAAGTGAGTGTGCATGTTGACCATGGTTCCAGGAACAAGAAATGAGAAACTCAGGTCATGAATGACGGCAGCTGGTTGGGAGGGACCATGGCTCAGGGGTAGAGCATCTGCCTGGCATGCAGAAAGTCCCCGGGTTCAATTCCTAACTTCCCCATTGAAAATGACAAAGGTCAGGAGTGGCCAAACTGTGGCTCTCCAGAGATCTAGTCCATGGATCTCTGGAGAGCCACAGGTTGGCCACCCCTGCAGTAGGTGATAGGGAGGGCCTCTGACTAAGACCATGGAGAGCGACTGCCAATCTGAGTTGACAACACTGACCTGGATGGACCAGGGGGTTGATTCAGAGTAAGGCAGCTTCCTGTGTTCCAATGGCCATTCTCTTTGAGAACGGAGTAGTTGCAACCCAGCCAACAGATCATAAGAAAATGAAACCACTTCTGTCTTTTGATGCTGAAACAGGATTGTATGAAATAAATCTATAGGATTTAAATGGCAGGGGCGGGGGGAATAATCTGTACATCCTTGATATGTTGATGCTCTGAGCCTATAGTGTTTAAAGCCAATGGTCAGTCTCTTAAGATGGACCTTCTGAGTCATATGGAAGGGCAGTATAGAAATCAGATAGATAGATAGATAGATAGATAGATAGAGTGAGTGAGTGAGTGAGTGAGTGAGTGAGTGAGTGAGTGAGTGAGTGATCTACATTTACTCCTGGACATATAAAACAGGGTAAATGTGGTACGGCCCAGGACTGCCAGCCACTAGGTGGTGCAAGAAGAAAGCAGACGATCCCAATGAGATGAGAGGAAAAAAAGGATCTGTCCAATGGCTTAATCAAATAATATTTGAAATATAAGAGTCTCTGTTTTCTCTTTATTGTAATTCCCACCTGGACTCAGCCAAAACGGTGTCTAGATGATTTTTCCGTTTTCCATTGAATATCTTTCATCAATGGCAGTCATGAGACCTCCACAAAGTAGTATTGATACATTCAGGGTATTCAATCTCAGTGTATTCTATCGTCTTGTTTATCTTTTTTGAAGTATAATTAGGGCGAAAAATGCTTGAGTGGTATGGAGAGCCAAGGCTGACCAGGAGCTTACAGCCTTGGTGGCTGAAATTCTCTTAGGATTACCACTGCCCTCCAGGTGACCGAGATCAGTTCACCTGGAGAGAAAATGACTGCTTCGGGTGGTGGACTCTATGGCAGAAGAACTGGTGGGCTCCTGTGAAAGATGTGAAGCAGGACAAGATGGACTCTTGGTCTGATCCATCAGGGTTCCTCTGTTGTTCTTATATCACCAGCTAGCAAATAGCCACAGAGTGGTTGACCTGGCCAGATTCGGTGTCTTAGCAGGGGCGAGGGGACACACACACTTTTCCTGTTTCCTGGCATCAAACATTCCAGCCGCTGTAAACTGCAGTGGTTGAAGGCCTATTTATTGCCTGGCTGGTACTTCTGTGCTGATACCACAAGCAGGATAGGCATGTGGAGGGGCATGGACATGCCATCCCAACAGGTCTTCATCTCACGCACCGCTGTTTCTGCTGTGTGGTTTTCTTTTTTCCACCTTCCTGCGAATGCATCCCTAGCGGGAGATTCCTAAATTGAAACCTTCACAGTCGCTACAGGCATTTGTCCGAAACCTGGGGATAGAAACTGCTGATTTCCATCTAGGATTACCGAGAACAATTCCTGGAAAGGCTCTCACACCTGTGGGATCGCAGGTATTAGTCAGATGAATTTTTTTCCAGCCCAAAAGTTCACCAGTGGGAATGCCTTGGCTGAATGTGCTTTCTGTTGTACAGATCTGTGGAGCCTGAGAGCCAGTTTAGCACAGCACTTAGGGTGTTGGCCTAGGACAGGGTTGGCCATGCTGTGCCTGGCCAGATGTCCATGGATTACCTTAATGACTTCACTTTAAGTAATTGTAGTCCATGGACATTTGGAGAGCCAAATGGTGGTTGCCCTTGGTCTAGGCCAGGGGTAGTCAACCTGTGGTCCTCCAGATGTCCCTGAACTACAATTCCCATGAGCCTCTGGCAGCATTTGCTGGGAGGGGCTCATGGGAATTGTAGTCCATGGACATCTGGAGGGCTGCAGATAGACTACCCCTGGCCCAGGAGCTGGGAAATCCCTGCTCAACCATGGCAGCTGGCTGGGTGATAATGGGCCAGTCACACGCTCTCGGCCTAACCTACTTCCCAGGGTTGTGGTGGGAATAAGGTGGAGGGGAGGAGGATGGTGTGAGTGGCTTTGGGTCCCCGTGGGGGAGAAAGGCGGGGTATAAATAACAAAGGAGGCAAAGGATCAGTAGTATAACTGAGTGGAAGTATCCTGATTTATTGAAGCCCAATATAGATTAATTAATGAATATTCATTATTAGTGAATATTGGTACTCAGTATCCAAACTGTATGAATAGGGTTGCCAACTCCAGGTGGGGAGATATCTGGAGATTTTGGGGGTGGAGCCTGAGAAGGGTCAAGTTTCGGGAGGGGAGGGACTTCATCGAGTTATTGTGCCAAAGGGGTATTTTTATTGTTGTTGTTATTAATCACCTACGCTTGCTCCTGGGGAGGAAAGCTATGGCAAATCTAGACAGCATCCTAAAACTGTTCTGACCGAGCAGTAATCTCAGGGCTCTCTCAGCCTCACCCACCTCACAGGGTGTCTGTTGTGGGGAGAGGAAAGGGAAGGCGATTGGAAGCCGCTTTGAGACTCCTTCGGGTAGAGAAAAGCGGCATATAAGAACCGACTCTTCTTCTTCTACCTCACAGGGTGTCTGTTGTGGGGAGAGGAAAGGGAAGGAGACTGTAAGCCGATTTGAGACTCCTTCGGGTAGAGAAAAGCAGCACATAAGAATCAACTCTTCTTCTTCTTCTTCTTCAAACTGAGAAAGGTCTCCAGTAATCAGCTTTCTCCTCTTTTTTGGGTCTAGGACAGGCCGTCCCGTTCGCTGCGTTCTGGACAGAGGCACTGATGCGTTAGTCTGTGGAGGCCGGCACCCTGCCATCGGCAGGTACAAAGTAAGCAGGGCGACTAGCCTATGTTCATAGGGATAAATGAATCATATCTAAATGCGCAAGCAAACTTGGAAGCAGGAGTCGTACCCTGACTCAGGCCTAACGCTACCCAGTAGCTTTAGGCAGCCCACTCTGTTTCCAGAGCCAAACCTGAACGAACATTTCAAAGATCTCTTAATTTATTCTTGTGCTTTGAAGATTTGTAGAGTGGGAGATAAGGAGGTGTGAAGCACTCCGCTTAATTAAACGTTCTATATAAATGCAGCATAGCAGTTTGAAGAGTTTGCGCTCCTCAAGGGCAGCCCGGCCGCCAGTAGGCAGTTCCTCTCGGGCTGCTGGCAGGCCTCTGCACTCCACGTAGGGTGGGGAGGAGTCAGGCTTCCTTTCGTGAGAGCTTTGAGTCTCAAACGGTCATACCCCAAAACCTTATTGACCTCGTAGGTACTGCTGGACACAAATCTAGCTCTCCTACTACAGGCCAACCTGGCTACCCGCTGAAACTATTCAGTGTTATATAATTCTGAGATTTCTCTACATAACTAAACAAACAAGAAGTAAAGTGGTAATTAGGAAAGACTTTTACCTCTCTTCTGGGAGTGTCCTGCATAGTGCTGGGGGTTGGACTAGATGACCCAGGAGGTCCCTTCCAACTCTGTGATTCTATGAGTCTTTGTTTATGACAGGGAAACCTGTTTGTTTCAGTGTTCAGGCCCTGTTCCCAATTGATGGGCATCATTCTTGAACTTTAGCACTTAAACGTTTGTACTTAGGACCAGAAGCAAACATATGCCTTGGCCTATGGTGAAGTGGTGAAGAGCAGCGGCTGCAGGAGGGTGGTATACAAATTTAATAAATAATAATGACAATTACAATCTGGTGCACTGGGTTTGATTCCCCACTTCTCCACCTTCAGCCAGTTGGGTGAGCTTAGGCTAGTCACAGTCCTAGCACAGCTGTTCTCACAGCAGTTCTGTCAGAGCTCTCTCAGCCCCACCTATCTCACCGGGTGTCTGTTGTCGGGGAGAGGAAGGGAAGACGAATGTAAGCTGCTTTGAGACTCCTTCGTGCAGTGAAAAGCAGGGTATGGAAGCCAGCTCTTCTTCTTCAGTTTGAGGAGTCTGAGGCTGGGAGTTCGATCCCAGCAGCCGGCTCAAGGTTGACTCAGCCTTCCATCCTTCTGAGGTTGGTAAAATGAGTACCCAGCTTACTTGCTGGGGGGTAAACGGTAATGACTGGGGAAGGCACTGGCAAACCACCCCGTATTGAGTCTGCCATGAAAACGCTGGAGGGCGTCACCCCAAGGGTCAGACATGACTCGGTGCTTGCACAGGGGATACCTTTACCTTTACCTTCTTCCTCATTCTTTGTTTCTGCTCTTCCTTTTGGATCAAGCCTGCTCCTTTACTCATCTTTCCCCACAAATCTTCCCGAGTCAAAGCCCCTTGGCATCCACGAAATGAGAAGGAAGGTTGCAACCCGGCCGCCCCAGTGCATTTCTGGAAATCCGTTCATTTCATGCCTCTTTAGAAATCCAGAGCAGAACTTCTACTCTCCTCCCCTCGGAAGAGACTTCCGGAGGTTTATCCCCCTGTTCCTTTTTAATATGTCTCAGCGATGGCAGATGTCCAGCACAAACGGGGAAGGAAGAAACTCTCTGGATCATACCTTCTCTTGACCAATGAAAACCAATTTTCAAGTTTTGATATAGGTTTGTTTTTTTGGTCTGTGGCTTTTTTGGGGGAGGGTGTGTGTGCTCTTTTTAAAATGTCGGTGGTAGACAATGGCAGCAAATCGGAATCCACATATGGCGATCCTGTAGGGCAGGGGTAGTCAACCTGTGGTCCTCCAGATGTCCATGGACTACAATTCCCATGAGCACCTGCCAGCAAATGCTGGCAGGGGCTCATGGGAATTGTAGTCCATGGACATCTGGAGGACCACAGGTTGACTACCTGTGCTGTAGGGCTTTCAAGGCATGAGATGAACAGAGGTGGTTTGCTATGGACTCTATCAGCATAGCATAGCCACCTGAGCTTCCCTGGTGGTCTCCCTTCCAGTTACCAACCAGGACCAACCCTGCTTAGCTTATATGATCTGACAAGACCAGACTAGCCTCAGCCATCCTTTTTTTCTTTTAATATACAGTAAGAATGATTAGTTTGGAGGGCTTTCCTAGGCTCCTTCAGCCCTTCCTATTGGCTGATTTGAGCTGGCCAAGGTCGGGGTTCCGTCCATTGTCTTCCCCTTACAATCAGTACAGTGCAATAGCTGACATCATCAGACATCTGAAGCAGACTGAATCAAGCTACCTAAATTCTGTACTAGCTATCGGTCCTAGATTGATAGAAGGTCAGTGAGGCAACTATTCCCCCCCCCCCTTCAGAGGATGTTTCCCCTTAAAGTTCTTCATCCAGTGACTTTAAATCAGAGGTCTCCATCATAGTATTTGTGGGCACCTGGGCACTCACCAACACCTTTCTTGACTCCCATCAGGTCTTTTACAAAGTGGGTGGGGCTGTTTCCCAGCAGGGCTCCTGCATTAATCTGATTGGTTATGCAGATTAACCACTGCCACTGCAGTGTTTTATTCACTCATCCCTCTTTCCCAGTGTAGTTTTTAAAAAATTAGTGTTCTTCTCCCCTGCATTTGGGCTTCCTCTGTGCATATGGCTCCACCTCCTGTGTGTCACACCCCGTTGACGAGTCCACTCGACCCTAGGAGACCCCCCCCCCGTAGAAAGCCGCTCCAGACAAATGCGATGCTAAGAAGTCAGTCTTTATTGAAAGATTCCATAAGATGATGCGAGAAAAAGCATGGTAGGTACAGAAGAGCATTGACAGAGACGAGCGCAGATAACCCTCTTGGGGCTATATATTGGAGGGCAGCTTTTAGGCGGGAAGGTAGTTTCACAGGGGAAAGGCTTTTGATCTTTAAGGTGCAAATTCTAAGGAGACCTCCATTCTGCCTTGCCGGTTTGTGGCAGTCAATTTCTTACAGCCAAGAAGTAGCCCAAGGATACGGGCAGATAAGAGTGAGTTCTCATGGTGGGGGAGAGAGAACCTCTTGGGGCCATAAAGTATATCAGTGGAGGTGAGGGGGATGGAATGCCAGGAATGGGGAGCGGTGTTCCTCGGTAAACCTCTAAGTCAACCCTCCAGCCGAGGACATGAGGACAGATATGACATCTGGTGTTTCTGCAAGAGACCAAATGAGGCACAGAAAACGGGGATTCATGACACTGCGGCAGTCATTTTGGAGTTGGCTCTATAGTGGCCATCTTGAGGTTGTGCCCACCACCCTGTGTGAGTATTCCAAAGGTACTCACAGGCTCAAAAGGGTTGGGGACCCCTGCTTTAAATAATATTCTGGATCTGTGCAGTTTTTTCCTTGCTCTGCTTATTCCCCACCAGCTAAACAGAAAACTGAGTGTATGGCAAAACATACTGGCTTTGCTGTTTTTCTGTTCGGTTACAGCTGGCCGAGAATCCTGGACGGCGGGCAAATAAATGCACAGAGAATTCATTAACAAAACCAACTTAAGAGCCAGCTTGGTATAGTGGTTAAGAGAGGCAGCTTCTAATCTGGCGAACTGGGTTTGATTCCACGCTCCTCCCCATGAAGCCAGCTGGGTGACCATGGGCTAGTCACAATCCTGATAGTGCTGTTCTCACAAAGCAGACCTGTCAGAGCTGTCTCTGCCCGGTCGGTTGTGGGAGGAGGAGGGGGAAGCGATTGTTAGCTGCTCTGAGACTCCTTCAGGCAGTGAAAAGCAGGGCATAAAGACCAACCCTTCTTAGCATCTGAAGTTGTACACACTGAATTGCACGATGCTGCCTTGTTGTTGGAACAGTCTGAACTTGCCCCCAGTTTCCAATAAAACTGTCCACTCCAGTCACACACAAAAAGAGAGCTGAGAAATATTTTAAAATAATGTGTTTAATAGCGTTCAATACACGAGAATGCAGAATCATGACAATAGAATACTATGTCCGTAAAATCAGATTTGGCAATCTAAACGAGCTTCCCTACTTCTTTTTAAAACTAATTCTTGCAATTTATTTTTATTCCAAAAAATAATGAAGGGAGATCAGATTTGCCCAGCCTTACTCTGTGGATATCTGTCTCCATCCCCCTAACTTCTTACATGCAGACATTTCCCTCCTTAACATGGTGTACCATAGTTTCTTTAGCCATTTTCCCAATCTCTGCCACTTTCTCCTGTCTCCATGCTACAGCTATTAACATTCTGGCCGGGGCAAATAAGTTTCCTGTTAACCACGTCTTGCTATGCGAGATCTCTCTAGGCATAACGTTCATTCAAAAGCTGAGAAATCTTGTCAGTGAAGCAAACTGTTACGACACACAGGTTGTTGGGTACCTATGTGGAATTTGCCTGTGTTACAGGATTGCTTCTCAGAACAGAATTTTCTTCAGAAGAGTCCCCTTTCTTCTTCGCCAGCAAAGTTTATAAATGCCAGTGAGGTTTCTTGCAGAGAACAGCTTTTCTATAAGAGTTTTCCCCTTCGGATCCCTCCTTGCCAAAGGCTGCCTCTTTTCAACAGAAAAAATGCAGACGCTCATGCTGGTTCTTCAGTAAAAACAAACATCGCTTAATGTCTTCTCATCTGGCCAAGCTGGAACTCACAAGTATTGTGGAAATGCTTTTAAAATTTCATGTCTATGACCCTCTCGGGTTGTCCTGACTTGTGTGCTGTGGCTGTAAGAAGGGAAGATGGTTTACTCAAAAGTAGGGTTGCCAACCTCCTGGTAGCACTTGGGAATCTCCTGTTATTATACGGATCTCCAGATCCAGTTGGTGTAGTGGTTAGGAGTGCGGACTTCTAACCTGGCATGCCGGGTTCGATTCTGCACTCCCCCACATGCATCCAGCTGGGTGACATTGGGCTCACCACGGCACTGATTAATCTGTTCTGACCGAGCAGTGATATCAGCGCTCTCTCAGCCTCACCCACTTTACAGGGTGTCTGTTGTGGGGAGAGGAAAGGGAAGGCGACTGTAAGCCGCTTTGAGACTCCTTCGGGTAGAGAAAAGTGGCATAGAAGAACCAACTCTTCCTCTTCTTCTTCTGCCCCAGATCCCACCCACTCCTGGCTCCACCCCCCAAAATATCCAGGTATTTCGCAACACAGATCTGACAACCCTACCTAAAAGACAAGACTTCTTCTTGATAGGGCTGCCAGGTCCTCCCAACCACCAGTGGAGGATGGGGGCAGGGTAGAGTTGCCTGATCCAGGTTGGGAAACTCCTGGAGATTTGAGGTGGAGCTTCAGGAGGACAGGGACCTCGGGGGGGGGGGGGGAGAGGTTCAACGCTAGAGAGTCCACCCACCAAAGCATCCATTTTTCTTCAGGGGAATTGATCTCTGTAGTCTGGAGATGAGCTGTAATCTCATCTCTGCTGTTCAGGTTTCATATCCTTTTCCTGCTGTACAATTCGAGCCAAGCGAACAACACCAATATAACAGAGCAGTAAATCAGTTTCATGCTTAATCCCCTCCAGGTTGGCTTCATGAATAATGGCAGAGTTTTGGCCGTGGATGTCAGCGCGTATATTAATGGCGGATGTACTCCTGACGACTCCATTTTGGTGAGTGTTTCTTTAAGGTGATTTTCAAGTAGCAGTGAAAGATTTTGTTAATGACATCAAGTGGAATGGGGGAAAGGATATTGTACGTCCTCTGGTGTCCCTGGCTCAAGGACTGTAGATTTTTTATGTCAGACTTAAAATGCCAGTTGACTGCTTCTTCAGTGATTCAGTGAAAGTTTACTTTGCCTCTGAAGACCAATATGACATGGTCAAGGTATTTAATGCAATGGCAAAGGCACTGTAGGCCAGCTGATAAAGCTGTTCTGACTGAGCAGGAATATCAGGGCTCTCTCAGCCTCCCCTCCCTTACAGGGTGTCTGTTGTGGGGAGAGGAAAGGGAAGGCGAATGTAAACCACTTTGAGACTCCTTCGGGTAGAGAAAAGCGGCATATAAGAACCAATCCTTATTTTTCTTCTAAAACATATTTTCAAGGATATATTTATTGTTTAAATGTACCTAATTTTGCCTACAATTTTTGTAATATAAGGGTAATGTTTGTGTCTACTGCAGGCACATAGAATATATTTTCAGGGCTATACTTATTGTTCAAAAGCAATTTTGTACACGTGTAGTGTGCTACGGTGTGACTAATACACTATTGAAGCCTTCAACATTTTTGTGTGAGAATTGTTTATCCTATCTGTTCCACTTAATATTTATGGTAAGGCCTAGGAAGAGGAGGAGTATGGTCTCATGGCTTAAGTGCCACTCAGCAGTCTGGGTGCTCTGGGTACTCTGCCTCCCTTCCCTTCCCTTCCCTTCCCTTCCCTTCCCTTCCCTTCCCTTCCCTTCCCTTCCCTTCCCTTCCCTTCCCTTCCCTTCCCTTCCCTTCCCTTCCCTTCCCTTCCCTTCCCTTCCCTCCTGACCACTACACCGAGCTGGCTCTGGACATCTGACTGTAAGAACTCAGATTCTTTCATTTCTATTGTAAGCCTGCTCCAGCCAGCCAATTGTTGCTCTGGCAGCTTGTAGGGCATCAACAGTTTGCCTGAGGGACTTTGATCTTTCTTTTACTTTTGCCTTCACTTCTTCCTCTTCTTAATCACTTCTTCCAAACTATTCTTTTGGTTTCTGTGGGTGAAAAGTGGGCTACAAATACCAGCAGCTATTCATCCTCTTGACTTTTCTGTATTTGTTGGAGGGGGGGCTGGATGGGAGAGCCTGTGATGATGGAGCATTTCCCATCCTCGACTTATATTCGAGTCAATACGTTTGCCCAGATTTTGTGGTAAAATTAGGTGCCTCGGATTATATGAGGGTCGGCTTATATGCGAGTATATACGGTACCTTTGAGTCGACCAAAGTTACTCACAAGCAACTGTGCAAAGCATCTAACTAGGAATAAACTTCTGATTAAATATGCGCTTAATTGGATTGCATAGATTTGGCAGCAGTAACTTCAACTATTGGAAACAGCTCCATATCACTATCGATATGCTAACAGGGATACTGGGAAAACTTGGCTTCCTGTCCTTAGCCAGAAGATTCATCTTCAGCATTTACATCTCATCTCTCCAAACGTTTGCTCCGCCCCCAAATCTCCAGGAGTCTCGAAAGCTGGAGTTGGGAACCCTAGACTTTGAGAGAGATCCCTTAAGGGAGTGAGTGAACCAAGCCAGCAGGTGGGGAGGGAAACAAGGAAGCCGGGGAGGGGAGGGAGTAATCAGCCTGGGGGAAGGAAGGCATGCTGAGTGGGGGAGGGAGGAACTAGGGATGCCAACCTCCGGGTGGGGCCTGCGGATCCCCCAGGATTCCAGCTCGTCTGCAGACAATAGGGACCAGTCCTCCAGGAGAAAACAGGCACCTGGAAGGGGGACTGTGTGGCCTTGGAAGCCCAGTGAAGTCCCTCCCCTCCCAAATCCTGCCCCCAGAGCTGATAACCCTGGGGGGGAACAAGAAGGAGGTTGGGAATGCTGGAAAGGAGAGGGCAGGAGGAGAGGGAATGGGTGGGTGGGAACTGCAGGGGAGGAGACGAGATTTCCCCTTCCTTGTGGGTCCCTCTCTTGCCTGGACATGAACACTTACTGTCAAAACCGCCATAGAAAAGAGTTGTTTTTTCTACACCCCGTTTTTCACTGTCTGAAGGAGTCTCAAAGCGGCTTACAAGCACCCTTCCCTTCCTCTCCCCTCAGCACAAACCCTGTGCATTGAAAGGGGCGGAGAGATCTCAGAGAGAACCACTCTGGGTGAACAGCTCAGAGGGAACTGTGACCAGCTGCATGTGGAAGAGAGGGGAATGAAACCCAGTTCTCCAGATTAGAGGTTGCCGCTCTTTGACTGCCACACCGTGATGCTTCTCTTTACTTTGCCCGCTCTGAGTGTATGAATCTGCTGGTGGTCCCAGGGACATTCACCGGGGACATGAACCTGGCCTCAACCAGGGCCAGGGCTTTTTCGGCCCCGGCCCCGGCCTGGTGGAACGAGTTCCCGGAAGAGCTAAGGGCCCTGCCGCAGTGATCAGCCTTCCGCAGGGCCTGCAAGACGGAGCTCTTCCTCCAGGCAGATGGTTGAGGCCAGGTTGAGGTCCCGGAATGATCATCAGGGGCTCCCCTAGAGCCGGCGAGATCAGGACCCTCGCTCCTAAGGAAAGGGCTCCGGAATGCTAGCTGGACGGGGGGGGGGGGGGGGGGAGGAGACGGGAGCCGTTTTTTAGAATCATAGAATCCTAGAGTGGGAGGGGGCCATGGAGGCCATCTAGTCCAACCCCCTGCTCAGCGCGGGATCAGCCCAAAGCATCCTAAAGCATAATGAATTGTGGATTTTAACGGTAGTGTGGTTTTACTGTGTTATTATAAACACCCAAAAGCCTAAGAGAGCGGTGGTATATAAATCAAAGAATAAATAAATAAACAGCATGTTAGGATATTCCTGGATTTGGGGGCAGAGGAGCGGGAAGGGTGGTATTTTGGGGAGGGGGAGACCGGACGAAGCTGCCTGGGGCCGAGCCAGACCCTCGGCTCTTCCAGGGGGTCTTGTCTCCTCAGACTGGCCGCCGCTCTCTGGGTTCTCAGTCAGGGGTCTTTCCCACCCCCACGGCCAGATCCTGCTCCCTGCCCCTGCTGTGCCCATGCCCCTCACTGGCGGGCAGGAGAGCTGTGGGAGGGATCCTCCCGTTCAGTTTCAGTTCTCTGTAGGATCAGGAGGGGTCCCAATAAAGAGCTGAAGGGAACTCTCAGGGCCTAGTCTTTGAACCCACAGATTTCACAGCGGGGCTTGCAAGGGGGGAGGGGGAGGTGCCCGTGAGCCACAGCCCCTCCCCTCCCTCCTGACATCACCTCCACCTGATGATGCCACAAATAATGGTGTGATCTCATGAGTTTTCCCACAGCCCGTGGCAAGGGGAGGGCATTAGCTTTCGAGCTGAAATAAAAGGTGAGTGTTTTAACTCAGTAGTCCCCAAACTTTTTATCCTCGGGGACCGGTCAACGCTTGACAATTTTACTGAGGCCCGGGGAGGGGGTAGTCTTTTGCCACTTACAGGAAGGACTGATGAAAACACAACCTGTGCTCCCAGGCCCTTTCCCTTCCCCCCAGATCCACAGAGTCTTTCTTAATAGGTTCCATGCTCTGCTGGGCAGTATTACTTGTTCCTCCATGGATAAGAAGGAAAGGGTAATGATCAGTGCGCTTGAGGAGCCTGTCCAGCCGTTCCGTCCCATCCTTAAAGCGTGCACCAGGGAGGCAGCAGGCCTCTCGAGACAACAAGTCAGGTCTACAGACTTCGGCCTCTACACCTCTTGGCAAGGAATCTTTATTTCCTGTTCTGCAGATTCTTTCTCCTGTTACTGGTTGATTTGATCTTACATTCCTTTAGGTCCAGCATAAAAATCTGAAGGGCAATATTCTTCTTCTTGGTGTTCTTGTTAAGAGCCAGCTTGGTGGTGTGGTTCAAAGCCGTGGCTTCTAATCTGGAGAGCCAGGCGTGACTCCCTGCTCCTCTGCATGCAGCTAGCTGGATGAGCTAGTCACAGTCCTGATTAGTCAGTTCTCACAAAGCACTTCTCTCAGAGCTCTCTCAGCATCACCTCACCCACAGGGGAAGAGAAGGCAACTATGAGCTGCTTTGAGACTCCATTGGGGAGAGAAACGTGGGGAATAAAAAGCAACTCTTCTTCTCCTTCTATTATTATTATTATTATTATTATTATTATTATTATTATTATTATTATTATTATTATTATTATTATTATTATTATTATTATTATTATTTTAAATCCACAGACAATTATTCTCGCCCCTTCTGTAGAATTTCCACATTAAGGACAAGAATCCCTGTCCCCTGCCCCCTCCCCCACCCCACCCCCTCTCTTTACCTGCTGGCGTGTCGTGTTGGGCTGGCCCCACCCCCGCCAGTCTCCTGAGGCTTCCCACACTCTCCACAGGGTGGGAGCAGCCTCAGAGGACTGGCAGCGGCAGCCACGACCCCAGAGCAATGAGTGCACCTCAGTGTTCAGGCGCCACTGCCGCGGTCCTTCTACTGCCGAGGTCCCCGGGGGCAGGACTATGGACGTCATGTCCCTAGACTTCCCTTTCCATTAGATGTTCCACATCGCTCATAATAATTCCTTTTATGTGCTGCCCCTTCCTACAGCTCAGGGGAACTCACAGTATGCCAGGCATAAACTGATGTAAGATTGAATCAGCCTCTAGGGGGAGCAAACATGCCGAACGGAGGCAAAATCCTAAAGCAGCAGGCCAATCAAGAGAGGGAAACGAGGATGGAGTAAACTCCCCTGTCTCCTTGACTGTGTTTGGTTAGTTTGGAAAAAGTCCCTAAATGTCTCCATTGCAGGATGAGTTCCGTGTCTAGAAAGGACAAACTGCTCAAAAGGAGGAGCCTTGAGAACGATGCAAACACCTCGGGTGAGAAAACCGACCATCGGGAAGGCCGAAGCCTCCCTCACCAAGCCCGATCTCAAGAGCCAGCTGGCCGGAGGAATGCTGAGCACCTCCCGCCTCTGACCAAGCCGGCAGCGTCCTCCGAGGACCAGAAGCCGACACCGACGCCTCCTCTCATGCTGCCCCTCCTGCCGCAGCGCCGACTGCCCAAAACCACCGCTGGGACAAGCCAGGCAGATACGACCAAGGAGGCCACCCCATGGCCAAAGCTGCCTGTGACGGCCGTCAGGAACAGCACCACCGCCACCGCAGGGAGCAGGAGAGCCTCGCAAGCTCTGGGGATCTCTGCAGCGCTGCCAGGTACCGGCCGGGCCCAGGAGTCGCCAGCTGGTCTGGGCTTGTCTCAGGGCAGTGGCGTGCTTGGGCAGAGGCTGCCGAGAGCCAGCGTGGTGGTGCGGTCAAGGGCAGCGGCCTGTCATCTGGAGAAGCGGGTTTGATCCCCCGCTCCCCCTCCTCCTCCACATGCAGCCAGCTGGGTGACCTCGGGCTAGTCGCCTCAAAGCGCTCTCTCGGCCTCCCTTCCCTCACAGGCCCCCTGAGAGAAATCCTGATGGTGCTCAGAGACGATGGGAATCAGATGCAAGCGAGGAGGTCTCTTACTCTGGAGAAGAAGACATTGGAGGTACAGTTGCAGAACCATTTCTTTCTCCGTTGATTTGTCTCGCTTGCCGGAGCTGACCCCCCACCGCTCGGCCTCCCTAAGTGCTGCCAAGTTCGAGCCTTAGGCATTAAAGCCCCCAAATAGAGAACTGTGACACACGTCCAGCCAGAGCGAAGAGAAACGGGGAAAGGGAAGAGCGGCAAAGAAAAAGGTTCCGCGGGGAAGAGGGATCATGCGGCTGGCTGGAGTGGGGGAGCCAGCTTGGTGGAGCGCGTAAGACCAGCGGCTTCTAATCGGGTGAGCTGGGACTGAGCTGAGTGACCTTGGACTAGTTGCAGCTCTGATAGTGCTGTTCTCACCGATCCGTCTCTCCCAGAGCTCTCTCAGCCCCACCTCCCTCACAGGGTGCCTGTTTTGGGGAGAAGAGGGGAAAGAGGTTGGAAGCTGCTCTGACACTCCTTTGCGGAGAGAAAAGCAGCATAGAAGGACCAACTCTTCTTCTTCATGGAGGGAAGAGCCCCAAAAAACAAAAGCCTTTCCCCAGCTGAATCTATTCTGAATTCAGCTGGAGCCCCAAAAGAACCCTAGGCTGAAGATATTTCTCAGTGGGCAGCATTGTATCAAAAAATATGGTCCCCGTCTCCTGTTTTTCTACATCTTTAAGCTTAATATGTGGATAAAAGAGTTGGTTCTTCTATGCCGCTTTTCTCTACCCGAAGGAGTCTCAAAGCAGCTTCCAGTCGCCTTCCCTTTCCACTCCCCACAACAGACACCCTGTGAGGGAGGGGAGGCTGAGAGAGCCCTGAGATTACTTAAGAAGAAGAAGAGTTGGTTCTTCTATGCCGCTTTTCTCTGCCCGAAGGAGTCTCAAAGCGGCTAACAGTCACCTTCCCTTTCCTCTCCCCACAACAGACACCCTGTGAGGGAGGGGAGGCTGAGAGAGCCCTGAGATTACTTAAGAAGAAGAAGAAGAGTTGGTTCTTCTATGCCGCTTTTCTCTACCCGAAGGAGGCTCAAAGCGGCTAACAGTCACCTTCCCTTTCCTCTCCCCACAACAGACACCCTGTGAGGGAGGGGAGGCTGAGAGAGCCCTGAGATTACTTAAGAAGAAGAAGAAGAGTTGGTTCTTCTATGCCGCTTTTCTCTACCCGAAGGAGGCTCAAAGCGGCTAACAGTCACCTTCCCTTTCCTCTCCCCACAACAGACACCCTGTGAGGGAGGGGAGGCTGAGAGAGCCCTGAGATTACTTAAGAAGAAGAAGAAGAGTTGGTTCTTCTATGCCGCTTTTCTCTACCCGAAGGAGGCTCAAAGCGGCTAACAGTCACCTTCCCTTTCCTCTCCCCACAACAGACACCCTGTGAGGGAGGTTGGGCTGAGAGAGCCCTGAGATTACTTAAGAAGAAGAAGAGTTGGTTCTTCTATGCCGCTTTTCTCTGCCCGAAGGAGTCTCAAAGCGGCTTCCAGTCACCTTCCCTTTCCTCTACCCACAAGAGACACCCTGTGAGGGACATGAGGCTAAAAGAGCCCAAAGGAACACGAAGTCCACTGAGCCAATTAGTTGTGTCTCAACAGGGTCACCTGGCTAGGTCCGTCTGCTCAGATCTCAGCAGCTAAGCCGGGCTGGCCTTGGTGAGTCCTTGGGTGGGCGACCTCCACGGACATTCAGGGCCGCTAGACATAGGCCAGCAATGGTCAGCCACCTCTCTCCCCCTCTTGCCTTGGCAGACCCTGGCCCTGGGTTGGCTGTGCTTTCCACCAGGCAGAAATCTGGCTCTTTTAAGGCCTTTCCTTGACATTTTCATCTTCTTGCCTTTCTCCTGAACACTCTCAGGAGCTGAGGGTGTCCAGAGGCTGATTCGAACTGTGCTGTGCTCGATATACGGCTGAATGGTTTCCCTTTCTTCCCCTTCACCTCCAGGATCTGCAGGGCCGGGTTCCCATTCAGGATTGCATCGCATGGATCGAGTGCTACGGGCATGCGGCCGCTGGGGCCAATACAGAAGACCTGCTCCTGCTGATCGAGTTCCTCATCTCGGAGCTGCTGAGGCAGTTCCGTGCGGGCTACAAGGTACTGGGAAACATCCGGAGAGCCCAGCTGGATCTGGCCAGGGGTCCTCTAGTCCAGCATCCGGTCATACCCAGAGGGCAGCCGGTTCTTCTGGAGGGCCAACCACAAGGCAGAGAGGCCAAGACCTTCCCCTCTTGTGACCTCCTCACTCTGTGCTCCAGAGATTGACTGCTTCTGACTGTGGAGGTTCCCCCAGTCACCAGGGTTACTGGCCACTGATATACTTCTCCTTCCCGAATCTCTTGAATCCCCTGGAGAAAATGGCTGCTTCAAAAGGCAGATTCAGTGACATTCTGGCCCCTCCCCTGCAACATTCTGGCCCCTCCCCAGACTCCGCCCCCCAAATCTCCAGGAATTTCTCAACCTGGAGCTGGCAACCCTACCTTAACCCTTTCACATCATGCTGCGTTGCTAAGAATTCGGGTGCAAAAATAATGGGCCTCGTGGGTGTATTATTTCCCCAAACACACACGCAAAGGTGGCCCCATAATTGTTTCTGACTCCATGGGAAAAAGAAACTGTGGAATGATATACCTGGAAGGGGGCCTAAAGACCACCCAGTCCACCCCCCTGCAGTATGCAGGATGACCTACAGGATCCCCGAGCGATAATCCGGTAATCTGCTTCCGTTTCCCTCCCAGGAGGGAGAGCCCACACGTCTGGAGAAGCGAATTCCCCATGAGCAGCCTGCGTTGCTCAGAAGCTCCTCCCAACATCCGGCTGATATTCCCGCCTCCATCCTAGGGAAGCTCCGCCCACATTGCCATGACGTCCCTCCATCCCTTCCGAGGTGACCCGGAAGAGTCCTGCAGCGATGGCAGGGCAACGCTCTGGTCTTTGGGCAAAGACTGTGTGGTCCATTTGACTTCTACCCTAAAGCTTTCGTCCGAAAGCCAGAGTGTCACCTCACCACCACTGACCTCATGGCGTCACTTCCGGGTCACACCGGATGTGCCGTCCCCAACGGGATGAGGTCTCTTTGGGTAGTGACATAGATGCACTGCTGCAATATTGACCGGACCCCAGTCTTTTCTGAGTAAGGTCCCCCTCCTAGTCAGATCATTGGTGTTGGCCAGTGGGGCCTGGTGGCGAGGGACCCCCCTTCCACTGGAGGGTCTGGCCATTCTAGCTGAGATTGGTCTCCGTATAAACTCTGGGTCGTTCCCCTGGTGAAGACTTTCCTGGTGGTCCTGGAAGGGTTTCCCAAATTGCTGGGGGTTCATTTTGTATATCTATTTTTTCAGTTGTTAAACTTTTATCAGGTGATACGACCAGAAATGGTCATGCCAACCCCCCCCCCCCACAAAAAAAATAAATAAATTTGGGAGTTTCTTGAAGCCTAAAGAATGTTTCAGGGGTTTCTCAATTGTAAAAAAGAGGGGAACGTCCCAGCCAGCTCCTGGGATTGCCTGCGTGAAGGACGCTGGGATTCCCGTCTCCCTCCAGCTGGGCGCCTCCCCCCAGCACCCACTCCTGGAAGGTGGTCTAACCTCTCTGCACCCTGCTTCTTTCTCCTCCGTCCAGAATCAACCACTTAAAACAGCATTCCTAAAATCTATCAACCGGATCAGCAGAGCCCTCCAGGGGAGCCGGAGGCAAGATTGCCCCCACAAATCTGAATTGCTCCAATGCATAATAGTAAGTCAAAGTGGAGGGGGAAAGCAGGGAGGGGGCTTCTGGGGGAGCGAGTCTCAAGCTTGGGACGTGCTTGGGGTGCGGCCTTGGGGTCCCGAGGCTGCCAGTGGAGGCTCCTGGGACCTCCGTTCCACTGGCCCGGACCCTCACAGACTTCTCTGCATCGTAGCGACTCAAGTGGAGTCCCCTGTGGAGTCCCCAAGTGGAGTCCCCTGCGGAAAGGGGCGGCCGTCGTCTGGCCAGGGCTGCCACCTCTGTGTGGAGAAATGGGAATGGGGCCTGCGGAGGGCAGGATCTGGGGAGTGGAGGGACTGGAGCGGAATCCCAGGCTTTGTCTGGCATCCTCTGAGGGAACCTTTCCAAAATTGTAGTCCATGGACATCTGGAGAGCCACAGTTGGGCCACCCCTGCCTAAAAGCATCACTTGGAAGTGACCCTCTGTCTGTGTGTTTTTCCACTGCAGGAAATGATCGAAGAAGAGCCCCAGGAGTCAGTGTGCTTCCCGATCCTCCACCTTGCTCTGACCACCATTGGCTCCCTTACGTATGTACCCAAGGTTTCCTCCTCCTTAGCTCTCCTGGCCAGGCTCCTGGTGCCTTGCAGCCGGAGAAATGCCAGGCATCCGTTGTGAAGAGAAGGGGGGAGGAACAACCCAAAGGAGACTAAGGAAAGGATGTAGTTTGAGGGCAGAAGAGCTTCAAGCCAGACACTTCCTGTGATGGCAGCCCTTGTCCACCCAAGTGAGAAGTATCAGGTGCCCTCCGAGGCTGGCGGGCAGAAGCAAGACCCAAACCATGACCATTTCTGCATAGAGGGGGACAATTCGTGCCACCTCCTGCTTGTAAAAGTGCGATTGTAAACCGCACACTTGACCGCTTGCTGATGGGAGACCCCTCCCGCATTATTCTGCCATCTCATCATGGCTTTTCCCTTCCCGACAAGGTGGCGGAGAAGCCGGAAGTGTGTCCAACCTGCAGGTTTCTTCCTGCTCCTCAGGTTGTCAATCATTGTAAGCCACCAATCCCCTCTCAGTGGTGGTTTTGGGGATTCAAACATTCCCGTCTTCTTCTTCTTCTTCAGAGTAGTTGCAAACAGTAGTTGCCTCTATGGCTGCCTCACATCAGCAGATCCTTCATGGATGCTCCTTGCTTGCTTCTGCAAAGCACGCTGACCTTCTCTTCCTCAAAAAGGAGGAAGTGGGTGGGGTAGCTCAGATTAAACAGAGCACATGGCTCAGAATTCCCTGCAACCTCACAGTGTTCATTAGATGTCACTAGTGAGCTGCTTACACTGCTGAACAACATCCCCACAGGGCTGACTTCCCCAAATTACTTGCTGATTGCCATTCCAACACAGTTCTCTTAGGGCTGTTTCCGCAGAGCAGTCCTGTCAGAGGACTCTCAGCCTCACCAACCTCCCAGGGTGTCTGTTGTGGGAGAGGAAGGGAAGGGTCCCACTTCGGGACTCCTTGGGTTCGTGGATATTTAAAATCATCTCTACTTCTTCTTCTTGTCTTTAACTGGGACCCCTCAGACTTGGCATCTGCTCTGCTGTTTGAGAATAAAACATTCAGAGCTGATCCTGTTGAATCGACTGTAGGGGGAAGGTGTGTGCATCCTTGGCGGGGTGGTGGGGTCCTAATGTTTCTCCACCCCCACCTCCACCACTGTCTGTTTTATTTGCAGTCTCCTGAAGCCTGTGCTGGACTGTGAGGTCAGATCCAACTTAGTGAGCAAGACCATCAAGAAGGTGTATTCTTTACCAGCTCTCAAAATGACCAAGCTGAAAGCAGGCAGCCCTACGTACCCAACGCAAACTCAGGTGCCTCCCCCTCCCTGTCCAGGGGTCAAAACTGAAAAACATGGTCTCTTGGCCAGGAACTAAGTTCAGATTCAGAGACAGGGCAGGTGGGATGGGACTCATCTCCTTGCAATTGGACACAAGGGATCGCCTGACCCATGCCTGTGGTTTCAGAGCACGGCCCCCCAGCGTGGTTTTTCCCCCTGGGAATTTGGTAGGTTGTGCAGACTTCTTAAAAAGTCGCTTCAGCAGCAACCTCCCCCTCAGCCCAAGATGCTGGTTGGCTTCTTCTTAGAGATGCCTAACCTCATTCCCTGCCTTTTTGTGCCTGGCTCCGCCCCCTGAGGCAGCCATGCTGTGGCTGAGCCCATGCTCTTGGGGAAGGATTCCAGAGGTGCCCACGGGCTTAGGAAGGGCGAGGAGCCCTGCTTGATAGGGGGGCCGCGTCGGCCTGCAGTCGAACATCTGGATCTGAGACTTTGTTGCTGGCAAAACGGCCTCAGTATTGCAGAAGAGAGAGTCACAGTCAAATCCAGCGTTGCCAATTTATGGATTGGGAATTTTGTATAGGTTTGGAGGTGGAGCCTGGGGGGGTGGGGGTGAGGTTTTGGAAGGGGATCCCCAGGACTTTCCCCCTCTGGAGTTGGCAACCATCAGCAGAGGGTCGCCACATTATCCTGGATTTTGTCCCTCAACTTTCTCCTGTCCTGCTGCATCTTCTTTCTACTGTTTTAGCTGCTGACTCGTCAAAACATGAGCAGAGCCCTCCTGGATCAGGCCAGTGGCCCATCCAGTCCAGCATCCTGGCTCACCCAGCGGCCCACCAGCTCCTCCGGTGGGAGGGCCAGCGGCAAGGACCAGGCCTGCGCCTGAGTTTGCCTCCTGACCCTGGGATTCAGAGGATTAGTGCCCCTGAATGGGGAGGATCCCTTTAGTCACAATAGCTCGCAGCCATTGACAGACTTCTCCTCCATGAATTGATCTCCTCCCCTTTGAAAGCTGCTTGTTCTTTTGGACATCATTGTTCCCCTCCTCGAATTTCACACCTCCCCCAAGCAAACATCCCAGCTGCTGTTTCTCGATTCTCCCACCCTCTCCCTGGAATGGCTGGCCCCAAGGGGGACTGTTTTTGCAACCTGGGGCCAATGGCCATTTGGCAGGAACTCATTCCCAGCCCGGTGGGACTGGTGGGAAAGGGCTCAGTCGAAGCTGCCAATCTGTCCCTGCACCCTTCTTCCCAATGCCAAGAACTCTTCCCTGACCAGGCCCCGAGGATCGGGGCCCCAGGGGGTGGCAAAGTGGACCCATCCCCTGCCCTCTCTCTGGAAAGAGGAACAGGGTCTTTCTCTCTGGTTTCTCAACGGTGTCTACGTAGCCATCTTCTTGGACCCCACACATTGTTGCCTGGTTATTTTCCTTTTATTGTCCCCTCCCCTCTCCTTTTCTCTCTCCCTTTAGGGCTAGCAGAGAGTATGCCAGCCTCCAAGTGG
The DNA here is from genome assembly GCF_049243985.1 of Paroedura picta. Taxonomy (NCBI): domain Eukaryota; kingdom Metazoa; phylum Chordata; class Lepidosauria; order Squamata; family Gekkonidae; genus Paroedura; species Paroedura picta. Next base: position 20,300,546 of record NC_135370.1, on the reverse strand, counting down.
GGCCTGGGGATCCCCCAGAATTGCACCACATCTCCAGACGGCAGAGATCAGTGCCCCTGGAGGAAAGGGCGGCTTTGGAGGGGGGACTGGGTGGCCTTGGGCCCCACTGAGGTCCCTGTTCTCCCCACACTCCTCTTTCTGCAATGCCACCCGTTTGCTTTTTATAAACGCAGCCTCAGGAATGGCGGCCATTTGGCACGTGAGAGCTGTGTCCCGGAGGCTCACCCTTGGGCCTGTCCTGCTTGCAAACGCGTCTGGATATTCCACTGGAATAGAAGCCCTGCTTTCCCCAGCCCTGGCCACGTCTGGCAGACTGACCTTCTCCGTGCCTTGGCTCATGCTAACGGCGTTGTCTTCTCTCCCTTTAGGACTTCTACGAGCAGACGATGAGCGCGTGCAATTCAGTGCTCACCAGCCTCCTGTCCGAGGTGCCCAACATGGATGGACTTCAAGAAATATTGATAGTAAGGGAACTAGTAACTCCTCTAAGGCCTAATAAAAGCATAGTATCCTAGAGTGGGAAGGGGCCACCCAGGCCATATAGTCCAAGCCCCTGCTTAATCCAGGATCGAACCGTAGAGTGGGAAGGGGCCGGACCAGCGTCTAGTCCAGCCCCCTGCTCAATGCAGGCCCAGCTTAAAGCCTCTATTCCATGGCATAGAGCAGGCATGCATGGCCTTTAGGGAGCTGCTTAGGTGGCCGACTTGGGATTTCCCTGGGCAGACCCAAGGAGAGGAGCATCCATCAAGGCCACCGCCCAAAGTGGCTGTTTTCTTGGGGTGAGCTGTTCTCTGCTCCCTGGAGGTCAGGAGAGAAGCTCTAGATCAGCCTTTCTCTACTTTCTAACCCTGGACAAAGCCCTGAAACATCCTTGGGGCTTCGACCAACCCCAGGAGGGGTGCGATCGTGCAGAATACGGTTGGGAAGCAGAGCTGTGGACACGCCCACTCGGGGGCCCACCCCTCCCCACCCCCTCCGGGCCCATCACTGGCCGTTTTGGGAGGGGGGAGCAGACTGGCATGACCCTCTGCGGTCATATCACTGGAGGAAATGTGTGTACAAGACCCATCCCCTCCCACCCCTGCAGAAAACCCTTCCAGGGCTGTTCCAGGAAACCCGGGCTGAGGAAGCCTTCTCTAGGGGGAGGGCGCTCAGGGGCCCCCGCAGCAAGGCCTGCCCACAGCGAGGAACAAGCCAGCTCTCCAGTGGGGAGAGGACCAGCCCATCGAGAAAGGAAGACCACTCCATGGGAGGGGAGAGCTGGGCAGGGCGGGGACCTCCGAGGGGTACGATGCCGTGGATGGAGCCCACGCCAAACACCCATTGTTTTTGCCAGGGGGATTCATCTCTGCTCTCTGGCGAGGAGCCATCCTTCCCCTTTAGACCCCCCGAATTCTCCCTGTGCGTCTTCAGGGTGCCCCTGGGCTCAAACCTTGTCCTTTCCCAACGGGCCATTCTGGGAGTGGTCCTGGAACGGACACTTTGCTGGTTCTGGTTTTGCTCTCTGTCTCCAGTGTGCTCTTTCTTCACAGCACACCAACGGCTGGATGGAATCGGAGATGCCCCACGAGCGGGAAAGAGCCGTGAGGAGCACCAGCCATGTGCTGAAGTTTGCCGCCGAACACCTCGATTTTGACGTGAGCATCCTTGGGAGCGAAAGAGCCCGTCCCAAGGGGCACATCCCGTGACCGAAATGCCGGGCATCTTGTTGGATCCCCCGAAGCAGCTCCAGCAGGGCTCTCCTGATGTTCTTGTGGAGGCCACAGCCTCTGGGCTCTGTTGCGGGCCTGCCCCAGGAACTGGCGGCCCCGCGTGAGACAGGAGGCTGGACTAGAGGGACCCCCCCTGGTTGTGCAAGACCTCTGAACAAACAAGCAGCGTCTCATGAAACCTCCTGACCTGACAGCAACGCTGTTGAGTGTTTCAGGGGCTGCTGCAGCAGTGATGCCTCCCAGTGCAAATGCAGCCCGTCAGCTGCAGGGGAAGAAGTGGGGGTCCAGGGTGTTTCCCCTTCGAGGGGGAAGTGGGGGGGGGCGAGTCTTCTCTCTGGGCCAGTGAGGCAGCCTGGGGCCCTGCAGGAGGAAAGCACGGCAGGCTTCCTGGGGGCCCCTTCCCACCTCCCTCTCCCTTTCAGGTCTCGCAGGAGTTTTCCTTGCTTGGCCAGCTGGTGGCGGTGTTGGGCATGCGGACCATGGACAGCGTGAAGGAGATTGGCCTGCAGGCGGCCCAAGCGATGTACCACCTCCACCACCTGACCATGAGCCAAATGGGTGAGGGGCATGCTGGGAAATCTGAAAACCACCAGCTCAAAGCTCACCTTTATTTATTTGTTTACTGTTGAACTGCTGATTCCGTCCTCTCCTGACAGACTCGGGGGAGGGGGGGATCGCAGCACTATTAAAATGAGGACTCAGTAGTAGTACTCAGTAGAAGTACTCAGACTGTAAAGAAAGATTCCCTGATCTGTAGCCTGTACCTTTCTACCCATAGTTTAAATCTATGACTGTGGGTCCTATCCTCTGCCATCAACTGTTCCCTGCCCTCCTCCAAATGACAACCTTTGAGATACTTTAAGCGAGCCGTCCTGTCCCCTCTCCACCTCCTCTTCCCCAGACCTTTCCTCACTTGGCTTGGCCATCTCCTCTTCACCGTCTCCATTTTGTCCACGTCCTTTCTGGAGTGGGGCCTCCAGAACTGGACATGGGATTCCAGGAGCAGTCTAAGCAATGTGGGATGTACGGTGGGACTCGGACATCCTGCGATTTTGATGGGATGCCTCTTTTCATACAGCCCAAGGCTGCCTTTGCCTCCTTTACCGCCGCATCACCCTGTCTGCTCGCCTTTAGCTTCCCGTCCCCAAGTGCCCCAAGATCTCATTCACACACCCTGCTTCCCTGAAGTGTCTCTCCCACCCAGAGTGCTTGGCTCCCTTTTTGGGACCCAAAGGGAGAACTCTGCACTCCTCCGTTCTCACTGGCCCCCTTTCCAGCATGTTCCGATCTCACTGAATTCCATCTCTGCCTTCGGGGGTGTTCTTCACAACTGAATCCCAACCAAGTAAAGTCCCAAATCCCCAAATACCTGCTATTTATATCCCATTAGCCCCCTCCCCGAGGAAATAAATTGGCCTTTCAGGGCTTCCTAAACTTTTCTAAGGTAGGGTCTCCCCCCCCTCCTCAGGGCACCCACAGTGTGGAAACGGCAAGATATAATGCAAAAGCGGCAGTAGGGACCAGTGGCCCATTCTGCACACACTGGATAATGCACTTTCAGTGCGCTTTTGCAGCTGGATTCTTCGAAAGGGCATTGAAAGCGCATCATCTAGCGGATGACCACATGTGGTCCTTCGACTAATTGGAGGTGGCCCCGAGGGACACCTTCTCCCCCCCACCCACCCTTCCCCCCCCCCGGCCCTTTACATTACAACACACTTCGGGTGTCCTTGTCTCCCATCACTCCCAGATGGGACTATCTCGTTGCAGAGAAACAAGCTCAGGGTAACCATTGATTTGTCATTGTCATGTGTTAAGATTTCCATGACAAGAAAATGTTCCTTATGTTCATTGTTGTGGCGTGTCTGTATCTTATTTTGAAGGGATGTTTAAACATTACCATAGCGATCAGAGAGCGTTAGGGCAGTGGTTGAGAGTAGAGGAGTAAACTACCCCCCCCCCACCGGGCCTCAGTAAAAGGCGTTGAGTGGTCCCCGGTGAGTGGTCCCCGGCGTTGAGTGGTCCCCGGTGATAAAAAGGTTGGGGACCACTGATCTAGCGTGTGCAGATGGGGCCCAGGCGGGCTGCCTGAAGTGGGGAACAGCCGGCGGATGGGGAAGAAACTAACGCTGACTTTTCCCTCCCGAAACATTCTGATTAGTTAAGGAGATGGACAAGAGACCCAAGAACAAGAAGGGGAATATCGTGAAATGGGAGCGAGAAGACCTTTTCATTTCCGGCCCTTCCGTCTTTCATAACGACGCCTCTAAAGTGGCCCAGGTACTTCCCGAGACCGCCGAAGGTCAGAGTCCTCTGTCCTCTCGGGTGAACCCTTGGTTTGATGACTGTGGGGTGGTAGGAGGGTCTTTTTAGCCACCTTGGGCTTTAATGGGGCGGGGCTTTTATGGGGTATGATCATGTCATCCACCTTGAGTCCCAGGAGGAAGGCAGACTATACATTTAATAATACTAACAGAATCATCCTAAAAATAATCTCCCTCCCAGGCCTTTTCTTCTCCCGCCATCTTTCCAGTTGACTCCCATGGGTGTCCCCCTAAAACCACACTCCAGAAGGCCACGTTTGGAAACTTTCTGGGCTGCGTTTTTAGCAGGACACCCATGGGAAGCCATTCAAACTGAGCATGTCTGGGGAAAGTCCATCTCTGGAAGAGAGTGCTAGAGGAACTTCCCCCAGACATGCGCAGTTTGAATGTCCAGGTGGATTCTTTGAAGGTGCAGTTTGTGTAGCCAGCTTTTGGCCCCCCACAGGATTTCCAGAGCCCAAAATTCACAGGTAGTTTCCCGGCCTCTGCTTCGCCACCCTGGAATTCTTCTTTGTGGTCTCCCATCCACGTGTTAGCCAAAGCGGACCCTCTTGAGTTTCCGAGGTCTCATGAGACCAGGCTAGCCGCGGCCGGGAATAACAAAAGAGAAGCCCTTGTTGGATCAGGCCAGGGGACGAGTCAGTCCAACACTCGGGGTCTCACAGGGGCCAGAACCCAGGGGCTTTCGGGAGGTCCACCAGCAGGGCCAGAACTCCTGCCTACTATTACTATAGGAATTTTGGAGGTCATTCATTCCTAGGGACCTCCATGCTACAGCCCTGAAAAACCTTCAGATTTGGCTGTTCCAATCATTCCAGGAGCGTTGCCATGTTGTTCTGCTGTAGAAGAGGTCGATTCAAGTCCAGTAGTACCTTAGGAATGAACCAGATTTTCTGGGTCTATGGCGTGGCCAAACTGTGGCTCTCCAGATGTCCATGGACTGAAATTCCCGCGCAGGGGTTCATGGGAGTTGTAGTCCATGGACATCTGGAGAGCCAGTCTGGCCTTCCCTGGAGACTTCAAGAGTCACAGCTTATTGGATATGTGAGAGAGAGCCAGTTACTGGACCGGAATCTAAGATTCAGATCACATATTGAAGCTGCTATACTGGAGAGGCAACTATGTGAATCTGCCCCCCTTTATCTGTGGGTGGCTCCTGCAAAGGCCAGTGGGCCTCTGGCAAAATCCTCTCTTGTCCAGGACGGCTGGACAAAAGTTAGTTCCCCCTCAGGGTGCTGCAGGGCTCCTGCTTGGTCTCGTTGCTCTTGCAGTTTTCCTTCCCGCTCGGTGTCGCCATGAACAGCCGGGGTGAGCAGCAGGTCCAAGGAAAACCCTCGTTCTGCTTTCTCTCTGTGTCAGGCTTTCGGGGAGCACCTCAGCCCCGGTCAGCTCACAGAACTGGTTCTCAAAACCACCAGCAACCTGATTCACGGAGACAGACTCATCTCTCAGGCTGCATCAATGCTGCTGAGATCCTTCCTGGAAGAGTGCGGGACGGATGTGGAAGATGTGAGGAACAAGAGGAAATTGGGGGGGGGGGAGCTTGTCTGGTAGTTGTGGACAGGGGGGCAGAAAGGAGGGGTCCTGCCTCCTTCCCATATCAGCCCAGGAAGCTGCCCTGCGCTGAATTTGGAGACCCTATGAATAAGAAAGGAGAGTTATCGAGGAGGAGGAGGAGGAAGCGTTGGTTCTTCTATGCCGCTTTTCTCTACACAAAGGGGTCTCAAAGCGGCTTCCACTCGCCTTTCCTTTCCTCTCCCCACAACAGACTCCCTGTGAGGGAGGCGAGGCTGAGAGAGCCCCGATATTACTGCTCCGTTTGAACCGCTGTATCAGTAAAGAAGAGCTGGATTTCTGAAACCCGCTTTTCACTACTCAAAGGAGTCCGAAAGTGGCTTACAAATACCTTTTCCTCCCTCTCCCCACCCCAGAGGTAGGTGGGGCTGAGAGAGCTCTAAGGGAAACTGCTGTGCGAGAACAGCCCCAAAAGAACTGGGACTAGCCCAAGGTCCCCCAGATAGCTGCATGTGGAGGCGTGGATTCTAATAGGCTCCTCCAGATTGCAGTCCGCCACTCTCAGCCACGCTGGCTCTCTCAGGGAGCACAGTCCACAAATGCCTACCCATAAATAGGAGAATAGATGTCCTTGAAGGGGCCGCTAGGTTTTTGCAGGTTCTCTGGCCCCAAGCAATGGATCTTCCGACTCTAACTGAAAACTGGCTGGTGGCAAGGCAGGGGTGAGAGGGCAGGCAGGTTGTTGCCTTCATGGTCCCCTTTCCGTCCTGCAGCTGCCCTTGACTGTCAGGGAGATATACAGCCGCCTCCCCAACATCCGGGATGCCTTCACCAAGCAGGAGGCCAAGAGGGCCATCTGCTCCCTGGCGTGCAGGCGTGTCGGCGGAGTGGTGGACTGCCTGCTGGAAGTCTCCGTGGGCTGTGATGGGTAGGTGGGGCAGCTGTTGAGGGTGGGTTGTGGGGAGGTTTGGGTGATGTTTGGGGAGAAACACAGCAGAGCAGGGCTCCCCAATGCGGTGCCCACGCCCTGATCTTTGGCCTGACACCTGCCAAGTGCTTTTGGGAAGCGGGCGGAGCTAGAGGGGGCTTCCCTGAGGGGCCGTGGGAGGTCCAGTCGGCTTGGCAGGGTGGGTGGGGAGATGGGGCTTTGGCGGCAGCTGCCCCCCTGACCCAGAGATCTCACCATGGGACGGAAGGCCTGCAGTTGGGGCCGCCAGTGGGAGTGTGAGCCAAAGCCTGAGTTTCCTTTCTTGCTCTGTTTTTAAAACCGCAGCAATGCCAAGGAGGTGTGGAAAGCCCTGGTTTCCGATCCCTATTCCAACACCAGGCTCCTGAGGCCGCTGCTGAAATGCCTGCAGGGCGAAGACCCCCGCTCGGAAAACTCTGGGAGGCGCAACAGCAAGTCCCTCCTGCCTCTGGCGGTACAAAGCCCCACCAGGACTGCTCTGGGTCCCTTTGGGCCGCCAGCTCCGGGTTGGGAAGAGCCTGGCCATCCAGGGCCGGGGAGGCTGGGCAGGAAATGTTTTGGAGGTGGGAGGAGGGATCTCAGAGGGGGGGACAGAATTCCCACACCACAGGAAAAGCTGTGTCTAAAACAGGACAGTTTGAGAAGCCGTAAGCCCACTTGCTTGCCGTCTTTTTCTTCATTGCCTTTTCCTTGCGGTGACATGCAAAACGGTCGTTTCTGCCAGGCCGCTTCCATCAGTTGAGCAGAAAAGCGCTTTGCAGTATTTTACGAGTAACAGGGGGCTTATAAGTCATGATTCTAGTGTAAAAATGCATTCATCATACCATCTCCCTGGTTGTTATGATTGTTGTTGCTTGTGATTCTTGTTCAGCTAAGTTATCTGTAATCTTTGCTGCCTTTAAAGGTGCTGTTGGACTCAACTTTTGTTGTGCTACTTCAGACTGACACGGCTACGCACTTGAATGAATATGAATCCATAAGTATTAAAGAGTCCATTTCGTTTTGTACAAGACATTTTGACACTTAGGGGCTTTTTGCACGCCTTCAAAATAGCACAATGGTTGCCAATTGAAAACGCTACTGATTTGCTGTTTTGCACAACGTCGTCGACAATCTGCCACACACCTGAAACCAATCTGCAAAAAGCGCTTCCTTGTAACGCTTTCAGGGAAATCCCCAAAAGTGGATTCACCCTCCGGAAAGCGATACACTCCTGCAACCAATCTGCAACACTAGCGAAAAAGACCTGTGCGTTAACATTGTTGCGGTTTCTACAAAGTCCCTCCCCCTGGCTCTCTTCTCTGATCTTCCGGCGAAGCGATCGCCATTTTTTTTTCTCTGAGCGAGCGGGGATAAACGCACCAGCGAGCCTCTTTCTGTTTAGAGGCTTCCCTGGCTTCAGTCCCTCCCCTTTAGTCACTAAGCACAAACCACAGAAAAGCCCGTTTGCTGATGTATTTTCCCTTTATTTTTTACACATTCATTCAGCCGAAAATCGGGCCCGTGAGAGGGGGGGGGGATTTTTTTTTTCACTCGGAGGGAGCGTGGCAACGATCAAACGATCAAACGACAGCTCAAACACACTAGGCAGCTGGATGGGTCTCTCCGTTGCAACGAATCTACACAGATTCGTTGCAATGGGTCTGTTTTTTTTTTTTAAAAACCTTTCTTAAAGGGAAAGGGGCTGTTTGGGAGCATGCTAACGGCTGCCCATTGGCTGCTTGACGGCCAGGGGCGGGACGAGCTTGGCAATAGCGCTTCCTTTCTAGCGATTTCTGCCGAGACCGGAAGCCTGTGGGAAACGCTACAAAACGCAACTGGATTCCACTACAAAGGCAGGTATGCATAACGACGAATTCCACTATTTTAAATGGCGATTTTTCATTCAGTGACCAATTTGCTACAAAGATCCCGGTGCGTAAAGCCCCTTACTGTTATCTGTAAGTCAATGAACTCTTAAAGATTCTCAAAATTCTAAGAGGACGTTGTTCTCTTAACTGGAAAAAAGAGGCAAGCATCCATCCAGAAAAATAATTGATGCTGCAAAATCGATAAAGGCTTCCCAAGTGAAGGTGACATCAGCAGCCAAGGAGAATTGTTACCCGTAAGCCTTTGTTCCTGGAAATTGTAAAAAGAAATTTGCTTCGACCATAGCTGCTGAAAGCTTTTTGGCAGAAACCATTGTTTTGGGTGTCGCTACAGCCAAAACCAAATTCAGAAAAAGAGAGCAAGTTTGTTGATTGCATCTAAAATTGTCCTGTTTTAGACGCAGGTTTTCCCCTCCTGAGTCTTCTGCCTTGTAGTTGTGGTGGAGGGATGGTGCCTAATGCCAGACCTGCAGAGTAGCCCTTGTCTCCGGGGGAACTGGTCTCTGTGGTCTGGAACTCAGCCCCTGGTCTCTGCGCAGGGTCCGCAGGAGGGGCTGCCTGGCAGGTTCTCTGGTTCTTGGTTGCCTCTATTGAATCCATTCCTCCTTCTCCTCCCCCCAGGCCACCAATGCCTTGCGCTGGATCCTGACCCTGCCCAACGCGGCTGAAGTTGTCCGGGAAAAATTCCCACACCTGCTGATAGCGCTAGTGACTCAAATCAGTTACTCCCTGGGATCGAGCAGGAAAGGATCCAGGAGGTCCAATTATTCTGAGGCCTCAGAACCATCCGGAGTAGTGAGGTAAGAAGCCAAGATCGGAGATGGGCCCGGTTCTGCTCTCCCATGAGACAGGGACGGATCTCACCTGTCCTTCAGCTACAAGCTACTCGCTTCCCCCCACAATGGCAGCTTACGTCTTTTCCCCTCCTCCATTTTATCCTCACAACAACCCTATGAGGTAGGCTAGGTGGAGAGCATGCGATGGGCCCATGGACATCCACTGAGATTTCACAACATGGGATTCAGACTTTGTCCTCCTGGATCCTGTCTGCGCCGGAGGAGTGAAGTAGCACGTGTATTTTAGGAATGTCCTGGTCTTTTCCAAACACTCTGCCCGTGTCCTCATTGGCTCCTGCTCCTTTGAGCACACTTGCTCCCAATTGCTTTGGGAAGAAAACTATTAGTCAGTTAGACTGTTAGGACCATCTCTCTCCTCTCTTCTTCACAAAGCTGCTTCTTTTCTCAATAAGCTATTTATTCTTCCAGCAGCCAGGGCATCTATAAACTCTGCCAACAGAAAGGATGACCACAAAAGGTCTGCAGAGGAAGGCAATGGCCACCCACCTCTGCCTTCCATTGGTCTTGGAAGCCCCTTCCGGGGGTCCCCATCAGTCACTTGCCCTTGGAGGGCTCTGAGGTGTGTCTGTGCCCTCCACAGTGGCCATACCCCTGATTTGGCCAGGCCAGGCAAGGCTAGGCTAGCAGCAAAACCCAAGCAATAGACATGCAAAGTGTGGCTCTCCAGATGGCCATAGACAAAATGGCCAGATGGACTTGGACTACAGTTCCCATGAGCGCCTGCCAGCAGGGGCCACCCCTGTCCTTAGAGGCGGTCCGGCTGGGCAAAACGGCTTCTGGGGACACCTTCTCCTTTGCTCCGTTCAGCTCTGGCGTCCAGGCCCTGAAGAACCTCATCGCATGCATGGGCTTCTGCAGGGTGTACAACATACTGACGATACAAGGCACCTGGGACAAACTGCAGCAGCCGGGTACTTTCTTCGAAGGGGTTTTTGACCTCGTCAGGTAAGAAGAGGCAGGCCAAGAGGGACGGGCCGGCCGGCCAGAAGGAGCCAGCTGCCTCACTAGAGAGCCTTTGGCGGTGGACCAGAGAATCGGTGGGATTGGGGGCAGGGGGGACCTGAGTGGAGGAGAGGGCGAGGGAGTCCTCCCTCCCTAGCAGCCCTTTTCTCTAGGGGGACAGATCTCCGTCCCCTGGAGAGGAGCTGTGGAACGGGGGAGCCCCAGCTCCTATCTGGAGTCTGGCATCCCCGTTGTCCATGAGATGCTGCTTCCTAAAAGACAGCACTTTCGGTGGGGCTCACTCTGCAGCCTCCTGAGACAGATTGGGGGATGCCGCATGCGCTGCAGCCGCCACAGGGGTAGCAGGGCCCAGTCGTTCCTGACTTTGAACCTTCGGAGTCGCTGACCCTTTGGGGATTTGGTGTTTTCCCCACACAGGGAGCTGTTCAAGTTCAACAAAGCGCACATGGTGATGACCTTCAAACTGGCCAACGCATATTTGTACCATCACGAGCTGAAGGAGAGGACAGTTGGAATGGCTTTTTTCACCGAGGTGAGCCCTGGATGACCGCGACACATGCAGACACTTGTGCTGGGTCAATCCGTGGATCGTGGCCTACTGGACTCTTGACCTCCTTGAACCCGTTCCCAGCCAGGCAGGACCACAAGGAGCTCTCCCTGGGGGCACCAAGACTCTGTCCCATTCCCGGCTCTCTTGCTGTTTCTCATCCGGGGTGTGTGGCGTAGCCAGCTGACCTGGGGGCTGTCTGGCAGCCAGGCCAGGGGCGTGGGCAGGTGGTTGGCCCTTTCCTGGCTCTGCATCCTGACCCCTCGTTTTCCTGGGAGGAACTGCCCCCCAACCCCTTGGAGGCCTCCCCTCCAGAGACTGGCCAGGGCATTGGCTTGTCTCCGGAGATCGGATGGGATCGGGCTTGCTGGAGCTCCCTTCCCGGCGGTGGGGAGGGTGAGGGTTGTCGGGAGGATTGCCCAGAGATCCCTGGAGACCGGGGGGCAGAGGCTGGGGGGGTGCTGCTGGGGGGAGAGTGTCCTGCCACCCCCGTCGACCTTCCAGAGCTGCCCATTTCACCAGGGGAATGGGTCTCTGTGGCCTGGAGGGAAAGCAGGAGATCTCCCGCCCCCCCCCCCAGGAGGTGGAGGACTTCGGGGGTCGCTGAGGTCATTCCAAGGTCTGGGGCAAGGACCACGACGGTTTCCACGTGAGGAGGCCTACCTTGTCTGAGCCTCCCCTTGGATTTCCTTGGGAGGCTGAGAGTCGACTCTCGACTCTCCGCATCTGAGCTTTTCTCCCCTCCTTTCCCAGGCTGGAATTCAAGAGTCCCACGGAGGCAGCCTCCCATCATGCTCTGCTCCCTTCCCCTTTCCCCCAAAATGTGTTTTTTACAACATGGAACAAAAACCAAAAGGGGGGGACCCGGAAGTGGAACCCTAAAAACCCAACGGGCGACAGTTAGGACCTTCAAGGGTGTAAGGACTTTCATATTACTTTTATTGTGCACAATTTGTTTTACAAAGCCAAGGAACTAAAAACATCTATGCAGCGCAAAGGCTCTTGCAAAACAGTGTGCTGTGCATTCTATGAAACACTGGAACGACCAAGGCACTCTAGGGGCCGATGTGCTCTAAGGGCCGAAGCGCTAGGAGGGCCGATCTGCTCGAAGGGCTGGAGTGCCTCGGACGGGGGGGGGGGGGGCCTGGAAAGACCCCTCCTCTCCAGGCAGCACAGTTCTGTTCCCCCAGCTTTGATGGGCAGACTCCATGGCCTTGTCCCCCAAAGCACCCCCCATCCCCAGCCGTTTCCTCCCCCGTGGCAGGCAGCTGGAAGCCCTGTGGGCTGTTTCCTGGGCCTTCTCTCCCCTCGCCATTGTCGTCCCCCAAGCACTGCAGACACCCAGTGCAACATCTGTCGTGAGCTTTCTAAGTGACCTCGCAATCCCGTGCATTTGACCATTGGGAGGATTGTTTTAATGAGCCGTGCTTTCCTGTTGTGACCTGTGGTCAAGTGCCCCGAGCCAGTATCGTGGAGGGGCCGTGATCTCAGTCCAAGGAGCCCACGTAATCCATAGAGAGTCCACCTCCTAAAGGGGAACGGATCTTCCTCTGTGGCCTGGGCATCAGGAGGGGGGTGGTCCTGTTTGCCCTTGCTCACGACGGGGGTTTTGTGCCTCAGCTCCTGTTCCACAGAGACATCGGACTGAGGTTTGTGAAGCAGGACATCCTGGACGTCCTCAGAGAATGGATGGCACAACCGTGTCCACAAATGCAGCTGTTCGGTATCCGAGGCCTGGGACACCTGCTGCAACACAACCTGGACGTAAGAGGATGCCCGCGGGCAGCGGTCCCATAGGATGGCCAGCTCTGGATCGAGAAGAGCCTGGAGCTCTGGGGGGTGGAGCCTGGGGAGGAACAGATTTGGGAAAGGACTTCCTTGGGAAAGACTCCTTTGCGCAGAGAGAGAGAGAGAGATGAAAAGGTGGGATTTGCTGCCAGAGGAGGTTGTGATGGCCAAGGAACAGGCAGCTTGAAAAGGGGATTAGACCAATGAACGGAGGACAAGTCTCTCACTGGCTACTAGCCACGGAGACTGAGGGGAACCTCCACATCCAGAGACAGTCCACCTCTGAATCCCAGAGCCAGGAGGCAACCTTAGAGGAAGGCCTCAGGCTCTACTCCCTGTTGCTGGTCATCCTGAAGAACTGGTTGGCCCCTGTGTGAGACCAGATGGTGTGATAGAAGATAGAGACAGAGTTCAACGAGATCTGAACACAATGGGGAAATGGGCAAATGAGAACAAGATGCAATTTAATAAAGATAAGTGTAAAGTTCTGCATCTGGGTCAGAAAAATGCAAAGCATGCCTACTGGATGGGGGATACGCTTCTAGGTAACACTGTGTGTGAACGAGACCTTAGAGTACTTGTGGATTGTAAACTAAACATGAGCAGGCAGTGTGATGCAGCGGTAAAAAAGGCAAATGCCATTTTGGGCTGTATCAACAGGGGCATCACATCAACATCACTAGATGTCATAGTCCCATTGTATACGGCACTGGTCAGACCACACCTGGAGTACTGTGTGCAGTTCTGGAGGCCTCGCTTCAAGAAGGACGTAGATAAAATTGAAAGGGTACAGAGTAGAGCGACGAGGATGATCTGGGGCCAAGGGACCAAGCCCTATGAAGATAGGTTGAGGGACTTGGGAATGTTCAGCCTGGAGAAAAGGAGGTTGAGAGGGGACATGATAGCCCTCTTTAAGTATTTGAAAGGTTGCCACTTGGAGGAGGGCAGCATGCTGTTTCTGCTGGCTGCAGAGGAGAGGACATGCAGTAATGCGTTTAAACCTCAAGTACAACGATATAGGCTAGGTATCAGGAAAAAGGTTTTCACAGTCAGAGTAGTTCAGCAGTGGAATAGGCTGCCTAAGGAGGTGGTGAGCTCCCCCTCACTGGCAGTCTTCAAGCAAAGGCTGGATACACACTTTTCTTGGGTGCTTTAGGATGCTTAGGACTGATCCTGCGTTGAGCAGGGGGTTGGACTAGATGGCCTGTATGGCCCCTTCCAACTCTTCTATGATTCTATGATAGACGATCCAGCAGGGCTCTTCCGATGCTCTCAGGAAGGCCTCGCCCTCTCTGCCCTGTTCTTGGCCCTCCAGGGGGACTGTGCTGGGCTAGATGGGCCACTGGTCTGACCCAGCAGCGCCCTTCTTAGGTTTTTAGGAAGGCCTCGGGCCCTATGCCCTGTGGTTGGCTGCCCAAGCTCTTCCCTAACAAAGTGCCCTCCCCAAAGCTCCGGGAATTTCCCAGCCTGGGACTGGACAACCTTGCCTGGAAGGAAGGAAGAATTCCCGCCAGCTGATTGAAAGGAGGTCTCTCTGAGCTCACCATCAGCTGCATCCCTCCCTTGGTCACGCGCGCTCTCTTTGGACCGCGAGGGGCAACATTCTGTCAGGAGAGAAAAGTCAGAGGCAGAATGAGTCCTGCTCTCGGTTGGCGGCACAGGCCATGTGCCTGCGCAGGGAGCCCGGAAGAAAGGCCTGAGCGTGTCTCACCCTCGGTGTGGCCACCTGGTCTCATCCCTCATTTCCTCCCTTCAGGACGAGTCTCTGGAGGCCCTCCTGACTCCTCTCACGGCTAGCGCTGTCAGCATGGACAAAAGGATAGTGAAGGAGACCATCAAAACCTTGCAGTCGGTGTTCGATAGAATCGAAATGAAAAAATACACCTCCCTTTGCGTCCAACTGATCCAAACAATGCTCCAGTATTTCCATGATGTAAGGCAGCAAGCAGGCAAGACCGTACCATTGCCACCTCCGTACCGTTGTCCTATTGTATAAAAACCAACTCTTCTTGTTCTTCGCTCTTTCCTTCGGCCCCAAATTCATCCCCAGAGATTGTCAGCAGCCTGATGCGCTGAATTGAGGGGTCCCAAGAAGGAAGGGTGCATTTGCTCCAAAGCATTAGATGGCCACTTGATTGATTTAGCCACCACCTCCCCCTCCCCTCCCATCAAGGCCCCCGGAATTTGGGATTGACTGACTGGGTTCCCATTCGTTTTAGGAGGATGACGAATTGAGAAGAATCTCCAAGGAGCTCGTTGAGACTTTAATGAATGGGGTGGCCGTGTCAGATGGCAACTGACACTCCGTCAAGGAGGTAATCTTCCGTAGCCAGGTGCCCCTGCTGATCCAGCTAGCAGATCCTGTCACCAGAGACGTGAGCAGGGGGACAGAAAGCCATTTTGGGACGGTCTGTGTGCTTGGTCTGTTTAGCCTGGAGAGAAGACGATTACCACCTTCTAGTACCAGAATCAATGGGATGAAATGAATTCAAAAGCCTGTTCCACTGAGGAACCGCTCTC
The DNA here is from genome assembly GCF_049243985.1 of Paroedura picta. NCBI lineage: Eukaryota > Metazoa > Chordata > Lepidosauria > Squamata > Gekkonidae > Paroedura > Paroedura picta. Next base: position 20,285,485 of record NC_135370.1, on the reverse strand, counting down.
ACTGTCAGGAACTTCTTCCGGATGTTTGGACGGAATTTCTTTTGAATTTATTTCATCCCATTGGTTCTGGTCTGCAACCCTGGATTTCCTCAGAGGTCTCCCATCCATGGACTAACCGGTCTGCTGCAGGCGTACGATCTGATATCTTTTAAAATTTTCATGGGCTGTGTAAACTGCATGTCTGCAAAGAGGACGGTCTGTAAGGGCTACACTTTTCTCTGGCAGGTGGGAGGAGACAGATTCACCTGAACGGCGAATTCCTTGCACGAGTGCCAGAGGCAGACCTTTTGCCCTCGGAGGTCATCGTCTCCGTTTTTATACCGTTTTCAAAGAAAGTGAGTGTTCCATTTTGGTACCTTTTGTCTAGCAAGAATTCCTGGATCAAACTGCCAATAAAAAATCAGTTTCTGCAGACATTAAATATCCGCATGTCAGAGAATGCAGCATTTGCCCATCTAAGGCAGCCTTTCTCAACTTTTTTAACATTGAGAAATACCTGAAATATTCCTCAGGTTTCGAGAAACCCCAGAAGTGGCACAATGATACAGAAGATGGTTGGGTAGGATAACTGTGTATAGTTTGGTGTAGTGGTTAGGAGTGCGGAGTTCTAATCTGGCATGCCAGGTTCGATTCTGCACTCCCGAACATGCAGCCAGCTGGGTGACCTTGGGCACTGATTAATCTGTTCTGACCGAGCAGTGATACCAGTGCTCTCTCAGCCTCACCCACTTTACAGGGTGTCTGTTGACCTCTTCTTAGGGGTGCCAGCTTCCAACTGAGTCACTAAACCCACACCAAACCATGAGCTTGCACCCATTGTATTACAGAATGTAACGGGCTTTACTACTAGTATATATGTTGTTGTCGTTATTAGTTGCGAAGTCGTGTCTGATCCATCGCAATCCCATGGACAATGATCCTCCAGGCCTTCCTGTCCTCTACCATTCCTTGGAGTCCATTTAAGCTCGCACTGACTGCTTCAGTGGCTCCATCCAGCCACCTCATTCTCTGTCGTCCCCTTCTTCTTTTGCCCTCAATCGCTCCCAGCATTAGGTTCTTCTCCAGGGAGTCCTTCCTTCTCATGAGGTGGCCAAAGTATTGGAGTTTCATTTTCAGAATCTGGACTTCTAAGGAGCAGTCAGGGCTGATCTCCTCTAGGAGTGACCGGTTTGTTAGCCTTGCAGTCCAAGGGACTCGCAGGAGTCTTCTCCAGCACCAGAGTTCAAAAGCCTCAATTCTTTGACGCTTTTGCCTTCCTTATGGACCAACTTTCATAGCCACACATTGCAACTGGGAAGACCATAGCCTTGACTAGACGCACTTTTGTTGGCAGGGTGATGTCTCTGCTTTTTAGGATGCTGTCTAGATTTGCCATAGCTTTTCTCTCCAGGAGCAAGCGTCTTTTAATTTCTTTGCTGCAGTCCCCATCTTCAGTGATCTTGGAGCCCAGGAAAATAAAATCTGTCACTACCTCAATTTCTTCCCCATCTATGTGCCAGGAATTGAGAGGGCCGGATGCCATGATCTTTATTTTCTTGATGTTGAGTTTCATGCTTAAGTGTGTGTGTGTATTAAATAATACGCAAATCTCATATAGATGACATGTCTCTAGAAGCACATGAGAATATTTCCTGTGTGTGCACAGACAGAGAAATAAGTAGTATATTTCCAATGAGAGTACACCAGGTGCAAAACACTATGCAAAACCTGTGCTTATGTTTATCATCAAATGTAATAATCTTCATTTGTTGCAGTACTTTTCACCTTGGCAGCACCTTCTAGGTAAGCATTTCTTCATATGCAAAGTGGCCCTTAGGCTATTTGAATGAAAGCAAGGGTCAACTGTAGAGGGGTAAATGACCAGATTTCTCCTTGTCTCGGCAGGATGAATTTGTTTCCGCATTCCGACAGGCTGACCGGAGGAAGAATGCGATGTCAATCACCAATTCTGCAATGCAAGTCCGGTTCCAGCTTGGCACAGATGTCATTGAGGACTTGACTATTTTATATGGGGGCATTGACTGTACCACAGTGAGTGCCCCAAACACCTCTTGGAAGCTAGGAGGAAGGTACAAGCACCCTCTGCGAATCCTGTCCAAATGACCCTTTTTATTAAAGAGAGCCAGTTTGGTGTAGTGGTTAGGAGTGTGAACTTCTAATCTGGCAAGCTGGGTTTGAATCTGCGCTCCCCCACATGCAGCCAGCTGGGTGACCTTGGGCTCCCCACAGCACTGATAAAACTGTTCTTACCGAGCAGGAATATCAGGGCTCTCTCAGCCTCACCCACCCCACAGGGTGTCTGTTGTGGGGAGAGGAAAGGGAAGGCGACTGGAAGCTGCTTTGTGACTCCTTCGGGTAGAGAAAAGCGGCATATAAGAACCAACTCTTCTTCTTCTTCTTCTTCTTCTTCTTCTTCTTCTTCTTCTTCTTCTTCTAATAGGAAAGATGAGTAATCCTAGCTGTTTGCAAAATAGACTGAGGAGATGGATTTTCCATATTTTTAGTTTGTCTTCAGGCAGTAACAAGAGATTCTTATTCCTTTTGTTATGAGTAGGCAAATTACTCCTTTCTCAATCTTGTTCAAGATATATCTTCCCCAAAGTACAATGAGACAAGGGAAACCCCGCCTGCCCATTCTGACCCTGCAACTGCATGAAACAAAATATCAAAATGCTGGGAGATCCAGTGTGGCAGTTGGCCTTTAGTTTCTACATTAAAGTTTTGCCTAGCTCTGCTAGTAAATAAGTATGCTTTTTTTCTTATTCTTTCTCCCCCAGAAAGTGGGATGAGCAGATGCTGGATGAAGCCTGCCGGCTAATTCTCAAGGAGATTCAACTCTCACCTTCAGCATTAGGCGGAAAAGTGGAATACAGACGAACTCTGCTCATCAGCTTCTTTTACAGATTTTATTTGGAAGTGCTGCAAGATTTAAAGCACATGGTGTGTCTGTGTACTTGTATGTCTGTGTGCTTGCATGTCTACTAGGCTGGGGCATGAACCTAAAATATCTGGTTTGGCTCAGGATGGCCTCTAACCAAACCTTTATCCAAACAGAGCTCAAAATGCCCTGAACTGGATCCCTCTTACTCCTGACTGTAGCTTGCTACAGATGGGCGGAAATGAGGGAATCTCTTGGGAAGGGTTAAATGGCTGGGAGTCATTTTTAGCTCTTCTGTTTTGCTTCCTCCCCCTTGAACCAGGGGAGAACAAAACTGATGAACAGCTGCTGAGTGAACCCACCTGGCTGGCAACCATTTCAACCTGGCTGGCAACCACTAATAGTGGGGTGGGTGTACCTGTTAGGCTAATAGGGCCAGCAGCCATTTCATCAGTCCATTTTTGTCTCCTCTCATTTGAAATCAGGGAGAAGCCAAACCCATCAGTGAAATGGCTGTCAGCCATTTAAACCTAACAGGTCAGCTGCGGACTCATGTTGCTCCGCTGTTAGGTTTAAATGGCCCAAATAGCTGAACTAAACAGAACAAAAGTCTGGTAAATGTTCGGGACTTACCCCAAGCATTGGTTCAGGAGATCCGACCTAGGCCAAGCCCATGCCACATTTTGGCTCTTGGTTTGTGTCCATCCCTAATATCTACTTGTCTATTTTACAGATCTCACAGAGTATCCACTGAGTCCCTGCAAGCCACATGCCATGATAAACTTTCTGTGGGCAAGCCCTATCCTAACAATTTGTGTCACCTCATGGGCTTGCAATAAATATCCAGGAAGTCACTTGGAGGAAATTTTGTTCTTATAAAGTTTTCTTTCCAAATGTATGGCGTGTTGAACTAGATACCTCTACAAAATAATGTTTTACTTTTGTTTTGCTTTCATTTTTCCTGAGATTTTCCCCCTCCATTTATGAAGTGTTTGTTAAAAAAAGAATTGATACCCAATGGGAATATAAAATGAATATTATTTTTGTTTTTGCCTCTAACAATTTTTTTTTTTGCTATTTCTTATATTCCTTAATAAGAGCAGGAGGGGTAGATGTTCAGGTTGCATCGGCCCATCACCCTAGCTGAGCAATGGGGAACACCCACACACACACACAGGGGACACACAAGATATTTCTTTTTACATATGACCGGTCCTAGCTTTTCCAGGGAACTAGGGTAAAAAAAAATTCACTTTCATTATTGGCTTGGTCTGCATATCTAAGTGAGAGATGCTCACTTTTTGGACTTCTGCTATAATTAAAGGCACAAGAGCAAGCCAGGGTTGCTTTTTTCTGATCAGGCAGTATCTCTCCTGTAGAGCGGTGGTCCCTAACCACCGGGCTGCGGCCTGGTGCCGGGCCACGAAGGCCTCAGCACCGGGCCGCGGCTCCCTCTCCCCGCCCCCCCGCAGTAAGAAACTTCCCAGGCCGCAAGCAAATTGGCCACAAAAGCGGCTGATTAGGTTGCGGCCCGGAAAGCTTCATTTTGTGGGGGGGGGAGAGGGAAGCAGGTCCGCGCATGCGCGTTTGTGCCATGCGCAGCCGCAAACGCGCATGCACAGCAGTTTCGTGCAGTTGCATGCATGCAGGCATGCGTGCGTGCATGTGCGGCAGTGCTGCACATGCACGTTTGCGGCCCCGCACGGCACAGATGCACGGCTGCACCATCGCCCACCCCAACACTGCCGGTCCGCAGCCTTGGAAAGGTTGCAGGCCACTGCTGTAGAGGACACATCTGCATAGCACAAGGACTCCCAGGAGGAGAAGAGTGACCTCTCTACTAAAACACTCATGGGCCTTCCTTTTCTAGGCCTGTTACAGAAATCATGCATTTTTGTACCTACTTGTTCTGTCGAGTTGTTTCTATATCCATGTGGGAGAACTGTCCTATATTACTTCCAGCGCAAAGAAGTCACCGTGGGTTTTGGGGGATATGAAGTTTCAAGAGTCAAAGCTCCCTTCCTCAGAATTTGTCTGACCAAGGGAGTTTTGACTGTCAAAATCTCATGCCTCAGAAATCTTGTGGGTTTTTAAGGTGCTCCTGGACTCAAATCTAGCGGTTCTACTGCAGACCAGCACAGCTACCCACCTGATACATCAAATCTAGTAACTTATACTGGCCTTTGTACAACTTCGTACTAGTGAGGGTCACAGAACTATTCGACTGCATAAACAAAAACTTCTTGGAGACATGAATACTTTATGGCTTTCTGACTGGGGCGCCGGACTTGAGAAGGAAGTCGATTGCTTTTGAAAGAGCATTTTTTCTGGAAAAATCAGCAGCCAAAATATTGGACATATATTAAATGATTTCAAAATTGTCTTCCTTCCTGCAGTACCCATCCAAGTATCCTGACCTGCCCAAGGAAACCTTGAGTGCCTTGGGTGAGTTCCGAGATCATCCCCCACGGGGCGTGCAGGAATATCAGGTCAGTGGTTAACCAGGCAGTTCATCCCCAGAAAAAACTGAGGCTCCCTTTCATCATCAACGGCATTGTTAATTCTAGCATTTTCATTGGCCCCTCTTGGCTAGACATGTGACCTGTGACCCCAACCATAAAATTATGCAAGTGTTTTTTCACAGAAATTAAACCGAAACTGACGAATGGGGTGAAGATCCATTGTTTATGATTGTATATAAATTGATTTTTTCTGGGGTTTCTCAGTTCAGTTCTGCCTCTTACCCTATCATGCTGATCTCACTCTTTTCTGCTGCTCCAGACAGACAAACGCTCTATCTTGATCTACCCCACAAGACTGTTGTGTGCATGGTGCCCCCCCCCGGCCAAGCTCCTTACCCTGCTGCAACCCCTGTGAAAGGGTCGTTCAACCCACAAAGGGGTCCTGACCCCCAGGTTGAGAACCACTGGTTTAAACGGTTCTGAGCTTTTTGTGGGAAGCAGAAAGCAAGGGTTTAACCTTGAGATGGCTCATGAACCGGCATATGGTTGGGTTCATGGTTTGTGGTTGGGTTCATGGTTCAGTCACAAACTGAACAGCAAAAATGCAGTTCGTGCCCATCCCTAAATTTCTTTGCAGCAAGTGTATTCAGAAGACCCTGCTACATAATGATCCACAGTATGAACTATCTATATAGCAAGTGGGGTTTTAATGGGGATTTGTGATATTGTTACCCGCCACGAGCCGCAAGGGAGTGGCAGGCTATAAATATTATAATAATAATAATAATAATAATAATAATAATAATAATAATAATAATAATAATAATAAGTGACTTCTTCTGTGACAGGATGTCGACCCACAGCAGCCTCCTCGGGACCCCGTGGGTCGTCCCATCATGCATGAGTCTGGGATTAAGCATGCCACTGGCGAGGCTGTCTACACGGATGATATTGCTCCAATAGACGGACAGCTCTACATGGCAGTGGTAAAAAGCACACGAGCCCATGCGAAGATTATGTAAGTGATGCTGTTAAGAGGTCAAATGAGATAACTCATTTGACCAAATGGAACCACAGGTCATGTTCTATCTGTATTTGTTTGCTTCGTGGTGTGTGTGTGTGTGTGGGGGGGGGTGAACTAGAATAACAAAGGAGTGGTTGCAAATATAAAGCAGGTCAAAGTCAAACTTTATTGCACTAGGCCATAGGCCATCGCAAGATCAGATAACAATAAAATTGTTCAAAACAAACAGATCTGTCACGGTTATCACTTAACCAGAATAAAAATTACACTTAACCCATACATTCTGCTCATTAGACCACAGTATTTGCCCCAAGGCCAGCTTGAATCTTTCTTGTGGCCAAAGCAAAGGTGGCAACCCTTTATGTCACAAATGGGTCCATATCAGCAATGGTCCCCAACCCCTGGTCCGGGGACCGGTATCAGTCCGTAGATCAGTCAGTACCGGGCCGCGGCTCCTCCTTGTCCTCCTCCCTGGCTGCTGCCTCAGGGGCTGCCCTGCCACTCTGCCGCCAGCTCACCTTTGGTGTTCTCCAGCGGCCGCCATGGCTGGGGCTCCCCCTTGGTGTGGCACTGTGTAGCTGCTGCTGGCAACGCCCCCCAGCGGGCAGCAGGAAGTCAGGGGCACCGGTGGTAAAGCAAGTGGAGCAGGAGCACATGTGGCGGTGACGTCCATCAGCAAAAGACTACCCCCCCCCCCGGGCCTCAGTAAAATTGTCAAGTGTTGACCGGTCCCTGGTGATAAAAAGGTTGGGGACCATTGCATATCAGGAGGCAAATACTATAATTAATCATGAGCTGAAGAAAATGCCCCTGGAATAATTTTATTTAGAAATTTCTTCCTTGGATCTGTGTAAAGTGGACGTTCCAATAGATAGTGGGGCAGATCTTCAACTACTGGGTATAAAGTAGGCCTAAGAAGGGAGACTGAGTGCCCAGGTTTGTTCATATAGACACACTGCAATGCAGGTTGTTTGCAGTACCTTTTCGGACACCAGCCAAATACTTTTAGGAAATTGAGTGGGGCCAGGAAGGCCTTTTGCCCAGTAGTCTGATTGACTTCTGGAGACATGATTATGCTTCCTTAATTGCTCCTGACACCTCAACACAAGGATCTACATTGTGTTGCTGATGTTAAGCCGTGGCAATCATTTTGAGGCTGGCTCCACCTCCTGTGGCGGCCATTTTGTTGCGGCAACTACCATGCTGTGTCAGAATGCCGAATGCGCTAAATGTGTTGGAAATGTCACAACACTGGTGGGTCTTTTTCCCGTAGGTGGTGATCTTGATAGTTTATTAAAAAAAACTTTTGGCTAAAAGTACGTGATAAATTGCAGACCATCTTAAATTTTAAGACCCGACTGCTGAAACACGCTAGATAATTTTTCTTCCATGCTGCCACTGTTGCAAGACTTCAAACTGCATCAGGGTGGAAACATCAAAAACTGCCTAATATAGACTCATGGATTAGGAAAATTAGAGAACTTGCAGTTATGGCAAAGTTAACCCATCTGATTAATTGAAGATCACCAGAAGAATTTCAAGACTTTGGGGACTGTTATATGACCTAATGTAATCTTTGTAATTTTTTGCTGTAATTCTTTTCTTATAAGACAAAAATAAAATCGATATCTATATGTATTTTAAAAATGAATTCCAAATGCACCCACAGTTTCAAATAGGTTGGAGACCTCTGCCATATATTATTTAGAAAGTATATGTTTATTGTGCCTTTATTGTTTCTGTTTGAATCATATACCTTTAGTGGCTCCCTGTTGTTACCTGAATTAGAACCTTTATCCTCCTCTCCAGATCCATTGATACCTCTGAGGCTTTAGATGCTCCGGGGGTGGTTACCGTGGTCACAGCTGCTGATATTCCAGGGGAAAATGGGGATGAAGATGAGAAAGTGTTTGCTGCAGAGGAGGTAGTTCTTCATTGATGGTTTTCTTTCTAAATATACTCTTTTTTGCCTACCACAACTACTAATATAGAAATACTCTGCTAATGCGAACACAGGCTAACGGGACCTAGTTGCTTTGGATGAACAAAAGGGAAAATCACCACTAATTATATTTATATATATATATATATATATTAGATTTATATTTCTCCCCCTCATTGTTGTATTGGTGAGAAAACGGCAGCAAACTGATGGTCTGGAGTTGGACCTCTACTGGTTGAGTCTTCTAGAAGCCTAGGCCATGAGAGGTCCCCTCCCTGCCTTTCTCACTCCATGCAGAAGAAGTCATACAGATCAGTCATATGGCTCAGTTGTGTTCTGCCCATATAACACAGAAATGCAATTTGTAAAACTTTGTATGGATTTGAGGAGCCGTGTCTAAAATTACATAACAGACAAGAGGGGTGACAACCTTCCCCATCAGAGAAACCCTGATTGGTTCTTGAGGCTTGCAAGGACTTTTGGAATTTAAAAACAAATCATCCTATAATGCCGTTTCTTGTGATTACCTTAAAACAGTGGTCCCCAACCCACGGGCCGCGGCCCAGTGCCCAACCCGCGGGCTGCGGGCCGCTTTAGCAGCCAATTTGCTTGCGGCCCGGAGGGGCCGGGAGGGGAAGCCGCGGCCGCCAGCATGGCGGCGGCGCAAACACGCATGCGTGGACTGCCGCGCATGCGCATTTGCGCCCCTACCAGGCCACCCTCTCCCCCCACTACGCCGCAGCGGTCCGCAGCAAAAAATTGGGTTCAATCCCACATTACTATGAGAGCCAGCTTGGTGTTGTGGTTAAGAGTGGCAGCTTCTAATCTGGTGAGCCAGGTTTCATTCCCCACTTTTCCAGATGCAGCATCCTGTGTGAACTTTAGAGCTGTTATCACAGAGCAGTTTCTTTCAGAGCTCTCTCAGCCCCGCCTATCTCAAAGGTTATCTCTTGTGGGGGAAGGCAATTGTAAGCCACTCTGAGAAAGGGAAGGCAATTGTAAGCCGCTCTGAGACTCTTTTGGGTTGTGAAAAGTGGGGTATAAAAAACAACTCTTCTTCTATGTCTGCTGAGGAACCAAGATACATTGCCGAAAATTCTGTGTTCCATGATGCACAGTCAAACGAATTACTGATAAGACCCCCAAGGGCATTATCATTATCTTGCACAAATAACATACACTTAATATTTGTCAATGCGCAGTCAAACTCTGAATAAGCAGACTCTTTGGGTGAAGAATTCTCTTTATTAAATAATATAATGAAACAGATACATAAGATTCTTTGCTGAAACTCAAGTTTTAAAAAGCTCACTTAACAGTATGACCACCCTAAAGTCCACACCCACCATACTTACATTTGGCATGCAAAAACAAGGTTGTAAGCATTGGCCAGATGGATAGTATATTGTTCAACTCCCTTAGAACTAGACTGTAATCTGGAGGTGACTTTGATGGAGGGGGGCAGTAGATGTTAGACAAATTGCCAACGAGGCAATCAAAGAACCTCAAAATTGTTCAGAACACAGTTTGAAAATTGATTCCTTAGAACAAAGTTTGTCAGAGCAGCTTAAAAAGGGCACAGTTACTGCCCCTTGAGTTAAAGCAGTTCACCTTACTTTCTGTTGCTTTGTTATGCCATGCAGGTAACATACATTGGTCACGTTATCTGTGGTGTGGTTGCAGAGACCTATGAGCTTGCAAAGGAAGCCACCCAAAAAGTGAAGATAGGATATGAAGATCTGGAATTGATCCTGACAATTCAGGTAAAAGCCACCATTGAGTCCAGTAAAGAAAATGGTGCCATAAGATTCTTTATTAGAATCACAATGGTGATTAAAAAATCTGCACAATGGGGCCATGTACAGGGGGCATTTTTCTACATGCTTCGTGAATAAAAGAAATCCACCAAGATCTCCTGAGACAGCGTTATGACACATCTTGGTGGCCCATCAAATGCTCCTTCTGGGGATGGGAGACCAACGAGGAATGACCTGGGAGGATTCAGTGGTCCCCCACAGGAAGGAGAAATGGTTGAAAATTACCTTCCCTTGTTCCTGTAGAAATACTTGCTGAGATCCAAGCTTATGTTTTCACCCTCAGGATGCCATACAACATAATTCATATTTCGACAAAGAAAAGAAAATAGAACAAGGAAATGTTGAGAAAGCATTTCACACCGTTGACCAAATTATTGTAGGTAAGTAGTTGTATGCGGTGTTAGTAATCCTGCAGTGCTCCTAATATAGAGCAAATCTTTTTGCATGACAGTCCCATGGTACGTTTGCTTATGTGTGAGTTTTTCTCTCACATATCATGTAGCTCACCTTATTCAGAAAACAAATTTGTGTGAATGTAACCTTAATTGGTCAGTGAAGGCTGACATGTCCCCCCTGGCCACCGGCAGGAGATGGGGAGTAGGGCTGTCAGACCTGGGTTGAGAAACACTTGGAAATTTAGGAACAGAGTTTGGTGAGGACAGGGACTTCAACTGGGGCACAATGCTACAAATCCCACCCTCCAAAACATCCATTTTCTACAGAGGAACTGATTCCTGGAGGCATTTAATTCCAGAGGATCCCCAGGCCTCACATGGAGGATGGCTTTCCTCTAGTCTGTTCCAATCTCCTTTGTTTGCAGGCCTTCATTGTTGTTGTTTTTGACTTGGAGTGGCCTACTTATTCCTTGGTATCCCTCAAGCTCTTTGTACATGAATAATCTCTCTGTCTTCCTACTTATGATATGGACTATTGGGGATTGGATTTGATGGCATGGTGATAGAGAAAATGATTGCAATCTTCTGATCGATCATACAGTTATTAGAAATTGACTATAGTTCTGCACATTGGTTTGACTGTTTTTGACCCTTGGTTCTTATCAAAAGAGCAGTATGTTCCTCTCCAGAATGTAGCTTCCCCATCACTCAGGGGAGGGGATGTTTTGAGCAGGGTCAAACTGGTCATCTTGTGTGTCAAGGCCAGAAGACATGAGCAAGCCATTACAATATATGAACTTTGGGGGCTGGAACTGATGCTGGGTAAAGACCCAAATCCCTGTTGGCAGTTCCTGGAAGGCTGTAGGGTGTTCCAGGGAGGTGGAGTGGGGAGATAGAGACCCCCAAGCTATTGGTTCATCCTGCAAGGGCATCATCTTTCCCAGCCTCCAAGGAAAGGGTATTTAACACTATGTAAGTTTTCTGAGCAGAGTTGGGAACTCCCCTGTGTCTATATTTCTTCTGCAGAAAAAAATATAAAAAGATTTTTTTCACTCAACATGATTAATTGGGAGCATTTTGTTGGGCAAAAGAATCCTACTTAGGCTGCTTGGCTATCAGTTCCATTTGATCTGCTTTAGGATGCTTAGGGCTGATCCTGCGTTGAGCAGGGGGTTGGACTAGTTGGCCTGTATGTTTCCTTCCAATGTTTCTATGATTCTGTGATTCTATGATCCTTTATTGCTGTGACCTCCTTCATTGCTGTGAGGTTCTCATGCTGTTTGTAGATGGATTCATATGATATCATCACCAACTGGCTGCACTCCAGTTTATTTTCCCGTAGTGTCAGACTTTTTCTTGTACAACATAAGCATACCATGAGCAAGCCACATGTGGACTAGCAAAGTTCTAGTGAGGCATTGGAGTGGGGAGGGGCTTCTGTCCCAGTCCTTGTTATTGCCTCTTTTTCTTTAAGCTTCTAATGCTGCAATTGCTACTTCAACTGTGAGGCTGATGGCCCTGCATTTCTGAATGGATATTTTATATAGATGTGGAGAGACTTTGATTATGTGTGTGTATGTGTGTGTGTATTTATATTTATATTTATATTTATATTTATATTTGTATTTGTATTTGTATTTGTATTTGTATTTGTATTCGTATTCGTATTCGTATTCGTATTCGTATTCGTATTCATATTCATATTCATATTCATATTCATATTCATATTTATATTTATATTTATATTTATATTTATATTTATATTCTGCCCTCCTAGAAGGCAGTATAAAATGATAACCAGGTTTTATCAAGCACCTATAAAAAATCTGAAGTTGTCATTCAGTCTCTTCCAGGAGATGGCAAGGTTTTGGTGAGATTTTGGCCCCATGATAGTATTGCCTAAGTGTACATGGGGATAGTGTGTTCAGATGCAATCATTTAGAAAACTGCTAGGGCAGATGAGTTAGAAGAAGAAGAGAACAGTTGGCTTTTATACCCCAATTTTCACAGCCCGAAGGAGTCTCAAAACAGCTGACAATTGCCTTCCCTCCCTGTCCCCCACAACAGACACCCTGTAAGGTAGGTGAGGCTGAGAGAGCTCTGACAGGACTGCTCAATCACAACAGCACTTTCAGGACTGTGATGGTCACCGAGAATCAAACCTGGCTTGCCAGATCAGAAGCTGCCCTTCTTAACCACTACACTATGCTGGCTCTTGGGGGAATGGTTGAGATGAGCTTCAGGTTTTTCCAACTTTCATTTGATTTTCACAGGTGAAAACCATATTGGAGGACAAAGCCATTTTTACATGGAAACAAACCGTAGTGTCGTCATTCCAAGAAAAGAGGATAATGAAATGGATGTATATGTCTCCACCCAGGATGCTTCACACGTTCAGGTAGCTCAAAGTCAAATTCTTATTGGGCCAAAGATTGGAGGTAACAACAGTGGTTTTCAGAATATTAAAGAGGCTTTGTTGTTCAAGGCATGTTAGCTCATCCTAGTTTGACTTCATTGGACACCATGGACAGCAGGTTCATAGACACCATGGACAGCAATGTTTTTATATAGTGCTCAAATATAACTGCTACTAGAATTAAAGCAAGAGCCTCTTGTGGCGCAGAGTGGTAAGGCAGCCGTCTGAAAGCTTTGCCCGTGAGGCTGGGAGTTCGATCCCAGCAGCCGGCTCAAGGTTGACTCAGCCTTCCATCCTTTCGAGGTCGGTAAAATGAGTACCCAGCTTGCTATGGGGGTAAACGGTAATGACTGGGGAAGGCACTGGCAAACCACCCCGTATTGAGTCTGCCATGAAAACGCTAGAGGGCGTCACCCCAAGGGTCAGACATGACTCGGTGCTTGCACAGGGGATACCTTTACCTTTACCTTTACCTAGAATTAAAGCCCGTTGCAGTGTTAAATGCAATGGGAGCTAGCATGGGGGGAGGAGGAGTGCTGGGGAGAACTCCTGGTCCCCTCCTCCCAGGCAGTCCTCTCGCCAGCACCCCGCCCTGCCCCAAAAAGGCCGGCTGGGGATGCTCCAATCAGGACACGCACAGCTTCCGTGAACCAGAAGCAGGCACAATACACTCTCCAAACCAAAAACCAAAAAAGGAACACAACCCAAACTTAACAGGTAGGAACTCAAAAGTTGAGCTGTACAATAAAATAATGTAAAACTTGTTGGTATGATAGCTTTTTTTCTGACGCACATGAGATACACTCTCAGCACAGAATTAAATAATAGTGCAGAGTAGTGACCCTAGGCACATATCTTAAGAGGTAGTCTCCAAAAAGGATAAAATTTACATATATTGGTTGGAGCCATAATTTACAGATCCCATTCAACCACTCAGCTACACTTTATAAAGAGTTCAATATAGATACTTTATAGAGAGTGTATCATCACAGTTCTGACCACTGAGGAAGACCCAGTAGGGTCGAAACGTGTTTGGTCTTACGTGCTGTTAGTTCTGTATAGTTTTTATGAAGTTTTTATTCTGTTTTTAATTGTGCACTATAATAAATAATAATAATAAAATAATAATAATAATAGTAAATAACCAACAAGTTTTACATTATTTTATTGTACAGCTCAGCTATACACTCTGGCCAGGAGGCCTCTGCTCAAATATTGAAGGTAGCTAAGTGTTACAGATAAGTAATGTAAACAAGCTTGATTTGATACTCCCACTTTGTAGTCATTTGTCAGTGATTACTAAGAACAGAGTCATTATTAGGAATTGGCATGAACTGGTTTACAAACAAAATTTCATCATGAATTTAGGTTGGTTCATGTTTTGCGAAATGAGGCTTCTGAACTGAAGAACTGCCATGAACTTTCATGAATTTTGATGTGGTTCGGCAGAAAGCAGAAAGCAGAGGTTCAATGGCTCTGAGCCATTCAAACGCTGCTTTCTGCTGTTCACAGAAAGCAGCTCAGCATCGGGTTCTGCTGTTTGGTTTAAATAGCTCAGACTGTTTCTGCAATAGCAACATCGTTGAAATTTGCATTTTTAAAGGGTCGACTTTTTAGTCTGTAGACTATTAAATAACGTCCTCAAATGGATCTCTGAAAATAAGATTCTTGGCCCCAAACAAATTGGGTTTTGTGCAGGAAAGTCCACCCTAGACCATTGTGTCACCCTGACCCACTTAGTTAATAAATATAGCAGTAAAAACAGAGCCAATTTTTTGTTGCTTTCTTGGATCTAAAGAGAGTATTCGATTCCATCCCCAGAGAATTGCTATGGAACAAGTTGGCTGATCTGAACATAAAGGTTTCCATGATTTTGCAAAGACTAGCACTTTGGATTTCTCATAATTCAATGTGAGTCTATTAGATTCACAATATGCAAAGCATTGATTGAGGAGACGCTTTAATCCAACTTGTGAACAAGACATGATGACAGCATCATCAGCATAAAGTAAAAGTGGAGTATGCAGAGAGCCAAGCTTAGGGCAATGGCCATCTACAGTAAATTGTGATGGAGCTAAATCATTTAGAAATGGTTAAATAAAAAGGGTGCCACTATACAGCCCTGTTTAATGCCCTTATTGATTATGATTTTGGTGTTAGTTTCCCTTGGGGAATAAGTCTTGTATGTGAATATAGTTTCCTTATTAGGAAAAGTAACCTTTTATATTTCAGATTATCATGGAGTCCTTGGTAAGACTGGGGACACACTCTAGATTCTCCCCTTATCTACCAACTCAGGGCCCCTCTGAATACCCAACAGCTTGGGCACCAAATGTTTGTTGATATAACAGCTGGCCTGTAACTTCAAAGGCTCAGAAGAGAAATCCAAGGGCCAGTGGGATTCCAGGAAGGGAAATCTTGCTGCATTCATACCTATCTGACTAGATCAGTGGTTCTCAGTGACCCCCGGGGGGTTCGATTGACCCTCTCACGGGGGTCGCCGCAGATCCCTGGGGAATGCCAGGAGAGGGGGAGAAGGGCAGTGGCAGAAGCACCTTGGCACTGGCCTCCTCTGCGACACTAAAGGGGAAGCCCAGGAAGCAAGGTCCCACTCAGCACCTGTGGCGCTGGCCTCTTTTGCAGTGCAGAGGAGGCCAGTGCCATGGCTCTGCCACCACCGCCATAGGGGGAGTCCGGGAAGCAACACTCCACCCAGCATTCCCCAGAGAATGCCTCAGCTTGGCTCCGCCTCCTCAGAGCTCACCGAGGCAGCACAAAAGAGGCTGGTGTCAATGCGCTGCAAGCAGAAGTGGCTGCCGCCACCCCTGCCACTGGATTGCCACAAGCTTGTTGTCAGGAACCAAGCAGTTGAGACCCAGCAAACTCACACCATAGATATCAGCATCCAGCTTCAGTAGAAAGCTTTAAGTGAAAAGTCTTTATTTTGGAAGAATAAAGTCCACACATTGCTTATGCTCACAGACAGCAGGTTTTGACAGAGACACCATAGTAGGGGGTGGCAGGATCTAGATACCTGGGCCGGAGGAAAGGGGCAAGGCAAAAAACAAACGTAGACGGGAATCGGGCATTCACACAGGAATGTAGGATCACAGCATCCTTTAATATGGAGTGGTGTTAAAGCAATTTCCCCATCTGTTGTTTTGGGCTCCGGAGAAAGCAGCCTTGAGGAAGGGAGATAGCAAGGCACCGTGGAAACCAGGGGGGAGCCTTTGAAATGCAAGCTGAGAGCAAGGGGAGGGTTGGCACTCCGAGCCTCATGAGGTAAGCCAGAATTGGGCAGGAGTCCTGAGAAGAATGCGAGGAGAAGAATATGGAAACTGGGACAGGAACCAGGGGTTCATGACACTTGTTTGTGATGGGAGGGCTCCTGCTGGTGAATCTGCAATCCCACACTTGCTCCTTGGGCATATGGAAGAAATAAACATGCAGTCAATATGACGGGAAAGGACAGGCCTGTTTTATAGCCTGCTTTCTCTCTCTCTCTCTCTCTCTCTCTCTCTCTCTCTCTCTCTCTCTCTCTCTCTCTCTCTTTTTTACAGAACATAGTGGCTGCAGCAATGGGTACCCAGTACAATAAGATCAGATGCCACACAAAACGAGCAGGCGGAGCCTTTGGAGGGAAATGCGTGAGACCTTCCTTTCTGGCTGCGGCCGCTGCTGTAGCAGCACACAAGTAAGAGCTCCAATCGTCTGTGATATTTTAGAAATGAAATATAAGCGATATCTTCTTCAATATTGAAGCCGGATATGGATTTAGGGAGAGGGCAAAGAACTGTTCAATTGTACCTGACCTCTCCTCTCCCATACAGATCCTTCAGCCAGATCCTTCCTATCCCCGTTTTGGCATTACCGTGTGACCACGGCTCCCCAAGTTAAAAAAAACAAACAAAACAGGTCAACTCCCAAATGCTCAGCTGTTATTCTGTGAGCAACAAAGATAGTAAATGATTACAAACTGTATATTTCCCCTGATTTTGGGGGAAAGACACCGTCATCCTGTCCAGATCGCGTGTAGGTCTCCAGGTAGGTCACCTGTGTGGCTTTATGGTCTAATGCTGCAACAATCAATTGGAAATAAACTTCGAGAAAACTAAGATTTTAGTTTTTGCAAAAACCCGCTATAAATATTCATGGAAAATTGATGGGCACAGCATTAAGCAGGTGTCCCATTTCAAATACCTTGGTCTCAACTTTTCCTTTAACAACATATGGGCACATCATTGGAAGCAGATCACCAAAACCATGAAAACATCCCTAGCTCTCCTTAATAAATTCTACCATCAAAAGGGGAATAAAAATATTCCAGCTGTGATAAAAATTCATTCCATGAAATTCATCCCGGACATTTTGTATGGCATTCCAATCTGGATCCCACCCTTAGGGTCCCCTGCCCTCAGGAGCAACGTTTTGTGGGCTTCAGTGGAAAGGGGAAGGCACTATTCCCTCTGAAGCCAGTGTGGTGTAGCTCTTAGACTATGGGAGAACCAGGTTTAAATCCCCAATCTGCCATAGAATTTTGCTGGGTAGCCTTGGACCAGTCACTGTCCTCTTAATTTAAAATTGGAGGGGAGGAGAGCAATGTAAGCTGATTTGAGCCCTGATTGGGGAGAAAGGTGGGGGTGAAAATGAGGTATATGAATAAAAATCCAATCTAATGTTATGATAAGTGTTACTTAGATGTACCTAGGTATTTTGCAATTTCATTCTAGGTTATGTAATGTTTAATATTTGTCCTCCTTGACCCATTATGCATGGTCCAGAATGCCCATGCTGGCGGTGGCAGGGCATCGGGGAAAATCTCCGATTATGGAGATGGCCTGGCCCAGGGCCACGGAAGACTCGTGTTATGGAAATGTAGGAACTTCTGCGGTCCCTGGGATAGTGCGGGCGCCAGCAGGGGCTGGGGCGGGCCAGTGCTGTGCATAATCGACAGTGCTGGGCCTTTCGGCCCACACAGCCCCAACCTACAGTGTCCCTGTAGGGATACCACATGCCCCTGTGCACTCCACTGAGCTGCAGAGCCACAGAGTCATCAGGGGAATCCCCCTGCCCCCGCCATAGCATGCGGTGGAGGCCCAGCCCCTCCCCACTCACCCACAGCCGCTGCCAAGGCCAGGCAGCATCCCGGGCTTCCCAGCCCCAGCGCACAGCACGTGTGTGCACGCTATGCCAGGGCGTCGAAGTACGCTGGGGAGCCCGGCCCCTGTACATATAGCGCAGTGGCCGCCCGGCATAGCAGCCGCTGTGCATAATAGGTCCTTGAAACTTACTCTGAAGTCAGCAGGAGTCCCTGTCTGTTTGACTGTCTGTCTGTTTGCAGAACTGGCTGCCCGGTTCGGTTTACTCTGGACCGAGATGAAGACATGGTCATAGCTGGAGGGCGACATCCTTTATTTGGGAAATATAAAGTAAGCAATACTGATTTTGGCATGTTCTGCTGTTTAGATAATACCTCTGCAGGTACCAACTTGCTGATTGTTCCTGGCCCCAAAGATGCTCGCCTGGCCTCAACCAGGGCCAGGGTCTTTCGGTCCTGACCCCAACCTGGTGGAATGAGCTCCCGGAGGAGCTGCAGGCCCTCGGAGAGTTTATGGCTTTCCATAGGGCCTGCAAAATGGAGTTCTTCTTTCAGCTTGATAGTCAGTGCTAGTGCTAGAGCAGGTGATATGGGTCCCCCTTGGCATTGGTACCTGAACATCTGGTACCAAACATCTGGCTTCCCCCCATTCTGCCCTCGCAAGGGCCTTCCTGTTTTTTTGTTTTTTGTTTTTGCCATCTGTTAAGATTTTTTAGTATTGTAACTGGGTTTTAATAGTGTTTTATTGAATTTCGTTGTATGGATTTTCTATTTATGTGATCCCCCGCGAGCTGATTTTCGAGAGCAGCGGGCGATAAATGAATCAAATAAACAAATGAACAAATGATTTAGGGAGAGGGCAAAGAACTGTTCAATTGTACCTGACCTCTCCTCATTTCCACATCCTTGACTTTGTTTTTTTGCCTGAGAGCCAGCATGGTGGATTGATTAAGAGTGGCATATACCAAGGAGCCTCTTGTGGCGCAGAGTGGTAAGGCAGCCATCTGAAAGCTTTGCCCATGAGGCTGGGAGTTCAATCCCAGCAGCCGGCTCAAGGTTGACTCAGCCTTCCATCCTTCCGAGGTCGGTAAAATGAGTACCCAGCTTGCTATGGGGGTAAACGGTAATGACTGGGGAAGGCACTGGCAAACCACCCCGTATTGAGTCTGCCATGAAAACGCTAGAGGGTGTCACCCCAAGGGTCAGGCATGACTCGGTGCTTGCACAGGGGATACCTTTACCTTTACCTTTATACCAGGGAGCTTTGGGAGAGGAAGAGGGAAGTGAGATGGCTAGAGCAAGTGTGGGGGAAGACTCACAACGAAGCTGCAAGAACATCCTACCGCATGCTTATGAAGGCGTATTGAGATGGTAGTGAAAATGGCAGTGAGAGTTTTACATCACTTCTAGTGCGTCCGTGAGCTCTTGCATGGCACAACTGTTCAGAGTAGTTCGGTCCCTTAACATCCTGGAGGAAGGGTGTCAAAATTCTAGCAAATTGGTTCTGAGACCTCAATCTGAGATCCTGGAAAACTACTGCCAGTATTTATTATTTATTTTGTTTTATTTATTCATATTTTTATACCGCCCTCCCCGAAGGCTCAGAGCGGTTTACATGTAACTGAACCTATACATGAAACCATGTATCTGTAGACAATACTGATTTTGATGGCTCGTGTCTTCATTTGTGTTCATGACTCATTTCCAACTTGATGGCCAAAAAAGGGAGTTAGCTGGGGAATACACTTTCCTAGTCGTGCAGGCCTTGTGAGATATTGGTGCTGCATGCCCAAAGAATGGTACGTCATGACATTTTTAATTAAAACGTAATTTAATTAAACCTGTTTATAAACCTGTAATATCACTGCTCGGTCAGAACAGCTTTATCAGTGCTGTGGCAAGCCCAAGGTCACCCAGCTGGTTGCATGTGGGGGAGCGCAGAATCGAACCTGGCATGCCAGATTAGAAGTCCGCACTCCTAACCACTACACCAAACTGGCTCTCTGAACCAACTCTTCTTCTCCTTCAGTAATATTGGCACTCTGGAGCATCGCTGGGCGACCACAGCCCGCACAGAGCACCTCTGGACGACAGCTAGGCTCCCTTCCCCCCCCCCCCACCGGTCAATGGTGTGCCGCTTTACCTTTGTTCTTTATCATGACAGCAGAAAACATTTTGGGGGGGTGGGAGGGAATTAATGTTTGACTATATTGGCTACCTGTCCAAAGCTGAAGGTTCAGTGTTGTCAAAAGCTAATAAAATAGAAACATAAGAAAAGAAAATTCAGTTGACATAAATAAAACTTTAAAATCCCAGTGGCAAATGGGAATATGGCAGTTTTGAAGTGAAAAGTCCAAGTTGGTTTGAATAGATCTCTAGACCACGGTTAGAGGTTGGCAACTCCAGGTGTCTCCAAGCTGTGCAGGCCTTAGGTTATTCCGGACCTCCAGGCTATTCCTGGAGGTTGGCAACCCCTAATGGTCAGTGGTGTCCCTCTTTCCCAATCTTGAAATCTGGTCACCTTAGCCTTGTTGTTTTACTGTTGATTGGGTAAATTATTGGGTTTTATTGTATTTTAATGTTTTGTTGTGTGAACCGCCATGAGACCTGTGGGGGAGCAGCAGTATATAAATTTAAAAATAAATAAATGAATGAATAAAATGTTTTATTTTTAGGTGGGATTCATGAATGATGGAAAAATCAAAGCTGTTGACCTTGAGTACTATGTAAATGCTGGGTGTACGAAAGACTTTAGTGTATGGGTAAGTTTTTCACAAAGCAGTATCACATTCACAACTAGGGAAATGGGACAAAATGTGTTTGGCTCTGCCTTGTGAGGGAGGAAAGATTTCTTGGTTGTTACTCGTTGGTGTAGGAGCATGCCTTCAATTCTTTTGGTACAGAATGACTCCTGTGTTCTAACCCTGGTCTAAATGACAAATTTACCACTTTTCAGTTGCAGATTTGATGTTTGTAGTGAGTACTTGCCATGTAAGTAATATTAATATGAACTGTGTGGCTTTCAGGTTTCAAAAAGAACAGTTGTAAAAGGTTTCCTCTCCCCCTTCCTTCCTGTTGATTTTGCCCAAAAGGCAGTGGGTTCCGTTTGCATGTGAGAGAGGGCAATCAATCAATCTTTATTTAAATGGTCGTAGAACAGAGCATTAAAAAACAGTAACAGAGAGGGCCTTGTCTTTCACTAGCACCTTTTCTTCTTTTGCCTGGCCACTACCATTCAACCTCAAAGAATCACAGAATAATAAAGTTGGAAGGGACATCATGGGTCATCTAGTCCAACCCCCTGCACTATGCAGGACACTCACATCCCTATCGCTCATCCACTGCAACCTGCCACCCCCTTGAGCCTTCACAGAATCAGCCTCTCTGTCAGATGGCTATCTAGGCTCTGTTTAAAAATTTTCAAATATGGAGAACCCACCACCTCCTGAGGAAGCCTGTTCCACTGAGGAACCACTCTGTCAGGAACTTCTTCCGAATGTTTAGATGGAATTTCTTTTGAATTAATTTCATCCCATTGGTTCTGGTCCGTCCCTCTGGGGAAAGAGAGAACAACTCTGCTCCATCCTCAACATGGCAGCCTTTCTTTCTCTGCTCACTTTATGAGGCACAGATAAGGGCCCTGTGGATGTCTGTGTAAACTGCTTCACACATTCCCTCCTCTGGCCAGCCAATTGACTATAGCACAGTCAGGAGTTTCTAGTTAAACCTGGAATGGACAGTCACGCACCCTGGGTGAGATCTCTGACCACAGTCTGAGATCTTTAAAAGGAAATGGTATTAATTTACCAGAAATGCAGTCTCAGTGCAGAGCACAAGGGTACTAGAAGAGTATATGAAAACATTACAGAGTATTTTAAAACCAACAGTAGCAATAAAAACATGAGATTAAAAAATCTACCGACAAAGATTCTCGCCCCTTATGTGGAACATCCACGTAAGGGGCAAGAATCCTTGTTCCCTGACCCCTCCCTCCCTCTTCTCAGTCTTCTGTCAGATGTAAAGAGATAAACCTAAGGTTTTAATTCGATATAACATATTGTTCTAGCTCCTTTAGCTTGAAGGCTCTTGACGGGAGCTACTTAATAGTTACATTTATAGAGAATTTTGGGATACAGAAATACCCATTATCTGGATTTGACCCATGCCACAGTTCTTTAAAGTGTTGTTGTTGTTGTTATGGTGGTGGTGGTGGTGGTTATTATTTATTTATTTATTTATTCATTCATTCATTCATTCATTCATTCATTCATTCATTCATTCATTTATTTCTCGCTACTCTTGGCAGAGCCGGCTTGTGACGGGTTACAAGATAAACATAAAGATACAAAGTCCCCTATAACCGCGCTAAAATTACAACGATTAACAGAGATACAGATGCCAATAACAAGTGTGGCGGCAAACCAACTCCCCACCTACCCCTGTTGGGGAATAGGGGAGAACTGCTGGCCACCACTGTTAAAATGTGGTGGGAATACCTTCCTTTGCGGGGGCCCACAGATCTCCTTGCTGCACTGGCCTTCTTACTGGCCCTGCAAAAAGCTGTTACTGTCTGGTGCTGTGACTGTCTTCATATTGCTGAAGTAGCAAGAGAGTGGCTAATAAGTTCAAAAAATAATTAATTTACAAACCTGTGAGCCCTTTTTTGAGAGCCCTTTTGTGAGCCCTGTCTTAGCGGCGTAGCTGATTTATGGCAATCCCATAGGGTTTTCAAGGCGAGGGGAATTTAGAGGTGGTTTGCCATTGCCTGCCTCTGAATAACCCTACCTTCTAGGTGGTCCCTCACCAAATATTTACCAAGGCCTACCCTTCCTAGTTTCCAAGATCTCACAAGACTGGGCTAGCCCTCCACAATGCCAGAAGCTAAAAATAATTTGAACCATTTCATACTACCAGTTTTTAAGGCTTGTTTTAAGCTTCCTTTGTAGCCATCTACAAAACTTTAGTAGATTCCTTTAGACACTGGAGGGAGATCGTTCCTCAGTGGTAGAACATCTCCTTTGTATGCAGAAAATCTCTGATTCAATCCCTGACGAGTCCTTTAAAGAGAGATGCCCAAGACCTGTGCCTGGAAGGCTTCTGACAGTCAGTTGAAAATACAGAGTAAAAAATAGACCAGTGTTATGACAGTATTCAGCCTTGTGTGTTCACAGAGTTCAGGACTGCAAATATAATATCTGTTCCCTTGCACTAGGTCATAGAATGGGCAATGCTAAGCAGTTCTAACGCTTACGACATCCCCAATTTCCGCTGTCGTGGACGTGCCTGCAAGACTAATCTGCCATCGAATACGGCATTTCGAGGATTCGGTTTTGCACAAACAGCTCTTTCTGCAGAAATGTGGGTTTCCGCCGTGGCAGATAAACTTGGGTTGCCTCACGATAAGGTAAATTATATGTCACGTGGTGGTGGTGGTGGTGGGAGTTCTTGTGTGATTCAGGGTGGCTTAGAAAACGCTTATTCTCAGGCTCACAAATACAGGTGTGAGAGGGCGCTTCCAGAGGCGAATCAGTGAGAGAGGCTATACTCACCAATTTCCCCCGAAAAGATGGCCATTTCTGAAAACATAATTTCCCAGCCAACCTTCCTTGAAGTTTTGAGGCCTGACTGGAGAATTTAGGTGACTAGGGTCTGCACACATTTTTTTACCCAGTCGCAGTTCAAATGAATCCCTCCCGTCTACATTGAATTTGATTTGCATTTTGATTTTGGCCACTTTAAATTTTCCCTCTGCAACATGCATGATTGATCCGCAGTGACCCTACCTTTCCCTCGCGATATCCGGAAGTGGATATAACCCTCAATATTTGAAAACCCTGCATCAGGAAGTGTGCAGATTTTTGCTTTTTTCAAATTAAGAAGAAGAAGAAGAAGAGTTGGTTCTTATATGCCGCTTTTCCCTACCCGAAGGAGGCTCAAAGCGGCTTACAGTCGCCTTCCCATTCCTCTCCCCACAACAGACACCCTGTGGGGTGGGTGAGGCTGAGAGAGCACTGATATCACTGCCCGGTCGGAACAGTTTTATCAGTGCCGTGGCGAGCCCAAGGTCACCCAGCTGGCAGCATGTGGGGGAGCGCAGAATCGAACCTGGCATGCGAGATTACAAGTCCGCACTCCTAGCCACTACACCAAACTTAACTCTCTTCTCCGTGCCTCGCAGTAAAGCAGTCTTCCCTGATTGGCCAGGGCATCAGTTCAAAGTTTTCCTGGTTCCCTGTTGCAAGGCTTGTCTTAAAGTGACTGCGCTCCAGAAGCCCTAACTTCTCTCAGCAGAGATTTGCTTCTTGGATTTATTCCCCCTTCCTTTGCTGTCTCCCATCCAAGAATCTCCATACCCAGAGTTGGCAACCATATGAATTAAAACTTTATCCCCCCCCCCCAAAAAAAAAAATACCTGGGCATATAAACATATTTTTCAAGTCAGAGGATTGCAACATACGTTTCACTTCTTGTAGAATCATAGTATCACAGAGTTAGAAGGGACCTCCAAGATCATCTAGTACAACCCCCTGCAGAATGCAGGAAATTCACAACTACCTGCCTACCACAGTGACCCCAATTCCATGCCCAGATGATACCCTTCCCTCCCAAAGATCCCCCCAGAATCCCTTGCCAGTTTGGCCTGCAGGAAACTCATCTCCCAATCCTGCTGAATTCAGATTGCTTTGAACTCAGGTCTTCCTCTATCCCTACCACCCAATTGAAACAGAAAGTGTTCTGCACTCGATTGGGAAAGCTCAGAATGGGGAGTAAAATGGCAGCCAGAGGGAGGGGAACTTGGCTGGAGGAAAATGTGAGAATGGAAATGCCATTAGCTTCCTTGCTAAGAGAGTACTCAAGGGGCCACTCACCAGCTCCTGCAATCACAGATGGAGGATAAGAACAAGAGGGGGCTGACAGAAGGAACCATGGAGACTAAAACAAGCAATTTTGCTACTGTATTTTTTGCAAGAAAGGGACAGGATGAACAGCAGTAGATCATGCAGGAAAAACAGTATGGGTCTTGGGGAAATGCCCTAAGGGTGATAGCAGCAGACAGGCTGGTTGGACCACAGAAAGTGGTCGAGGGCCTCATGCAGCCCACGGGCCTCAGGTTGGGGACCCCTGCTGTAGGCCTATCCTTCATTGAGTAGGGGGTTGGACTAGATCACCAGGATGGCTCCTTCCAGCTCTGTGATTCTATGATAGCGGAATATGATTGGAGCGACCTACAATACTAAAGCTAAGAAGCTCTGAGTCTGATCATTTCCTGAGTAGTAGACCCTTTGGTTATCTCATGCACCTGAGCTCCATGATGGCCCAAAGGTGGGATTAAATAAATAAGCTGGGGAAAGGGTAATGTTTCCCAAGTTGGTTTACAAGTACTTGGCATAAATGACAATCTCTCTCTTGCTTTTCTCCTTGTGAAGGTCCGGGAGATGAACATGTTCAAAACAGTGGGTCTCACTCATTTCAAACAAGAGATTGATCCCAGGAATTTGGTTGTGTGTTGGAAAGAATGCTTGGAGAGGTCTGATTACTACAACCGGAGGAAAGCCATAGAGGAATTTAACAAGCAAAACTACTGGAAGAAGAAAGGGATTGCCATCATTCCCATGATATTTGCAACTGGATACTACATCAGGTATTACCAACAGGTAATACTCTACAAGCAGCCCCCACTATAACCACATTTTCTTATGATTAAGGCCTATTGAAATTGAAGGAGTTAATTCAATCTAAAATCAGGAAGACGGAGGAAGAGGAATGGGTCTTGAGTTTCTGTCAAAAAGTAAATTCCATGTTCCCTGGCACCTTTGATACTACAAACTGTTTTTGGAGGGCTGGAGGTTTCAACCACTGGTGAAGCCAATGAAAACAGAATTGATCTGGAAGCCGTTATGGTTGTTCCTTTTGGTATATAAAAGATGTAAAAGAAATTGTATTTACTCATTGTATATATTACAAACATATTGCCTTAGAAAGGTTCCCTCTCTTTTCTGTTGATCGTTCATTGTGAACCTTTCTTTCTTTGTACTGTAATTTCTTGTTACACCATGCTAATCTCACTCTTTTTCGCTGCTCCAGACAGACAAATGCTCTATCTCGATCTATCCCACAAGGCTGTTGTGTGGTTGGTTCCTCCCCCCCCCTCCCCGGCCAAGCTGCTTTTCCTGCCGCAACCCCTGTGAAAGGGTCGTTCAACCCAGGTTGAGAACCACTGAACTAGAAAGAAGACCTTGTGTCTAAAATGCGTGGGGGTGTCCCAGTAGGGTCCGTCCCTGTTACCAACCTACCAGATGTTGTGGTTACTTTGAACAAGGTTTACTCCTGCTCCCAGTAACTCTTTGTACATCCAATTGTTAGGCACCAGTGTGATGTTAGTAGGATAATTCCTAATGAAAGACGTCTATCATTCCTCCCTAGGCTCAAGCTCTGGTGAACATCTATGTAGATGGGTCAGTGTTGGTGTTATGTGGTGGAAGTGAGCTGGGACAAGGGATGTACACCAAGGTGTTACAGGTAGGATGAACATCCATCTGCCATATACATTGCAAAAGAGAGCTACGGAGTGAAAGCTGTTTGGGGAATGTGTTCTAGTTTTATGTCAAAGTAACTCGGTAACTTCCAGGGTATTTTTGTATGTGTGTGTATGACCATTTACGCACTGTGAACTTCACTGCCCCAACTCCCATGCAGGAGCACCAATTGGGGGCGGATGAGGTGCACCAGGTCAAAAGCTTCCCCATGTGGGTGCAGGAAGAGGTGAGGCAACCTGCCATGACTAAAACTCTAGCCTGCAGCCTGGCATGAAACCTCCAGTGCGTAAATGGTCTATGAGAGGGAGAGAACACAGCTTTTCTAATAAGTTTGTTCCTTTATTTGCTTGACTTGCAAACATTACATTTCTTCTCAGTCTGAGGCAATGCTGTAATTGCTAACAGAAGTGGTGCTATCTTTTGTTTTCAAAACAAAAAGGTTGCCAGCCATGAATTGATGATACCCATATCTTACCTACATGTTTATGAAAGAAGTACTGTTCCAATACCCAACGCCACTGTCACAGCAGGAGGGATTAGCTCGGAGACCAACTGTAAAGCCGTCCAGGTGGGTGGTTATCGGTTCTTGTAAACCTCCAGATGGGACCTCTCGCTATTACGACTGATCTCCAGACAACAGGGATCAGTTCCCCTGGAGATAAAATGGCTGCTTTGGAGGGTGGACTCTGTGGCATTGTAGCCTGCTGAGGATCCTCCCCAAACCCCACCCTCCTTGGCCTCCATCTTCAAGATCTCCAGGTATTTCTTATCCCAGAGCCTTTGTGTCATCTGGTGTGCAGTAGAATTAGGGTATTTTTGATGAATTCTTTTTCAGCATTTGCAGACCCCTGTCTCAAACAGGTCATGTTAAGTCCTGTTAATTTCAATGGAATTTAGTCCCATAGTAAATCCCATAGAGCAGGTCCCCAACCCCCGGTCCAGGGACCGGTACTGATCCGTGGATCAGTCGATATCGAGCCGCGGCTCCTCCTCGTCCTCCTCCCCGGGGGCTGCCCTGCCACTCTGCTGCCGGCTCACCTTTGGTGCTCTCCAACGGCCGCCATGGCTGGGGCTCCCCCTCAGTGTGACACTGCACAGCTACTGCTGGCAGTGCCCCCCAGCGGGTGGCAGGAAGTCAGGGGCGCCGGCAAGAAAAAAAGTGGAGCAGGGGCTCAGGCGGAGGCAATGTCCTTCGGCAAAAGACTCCCCCCTCCCCAGGCCTCAGTAAAATTGTCAAGCGTTGACCGGTGATAAAAAGGTTGGGGATCACTGACATAGAGGAAATGCATGTGTTATTTGTCCCGCTAGTTTGTATATGCTTAAATATTATTATTATGTTCTGGATTGGAACGCCTACCTCTAGCCACTGAAAAGTTTGAGACTAAAAAATTATTGTTTCGGTATATTTGCTCCCACTTCCCCTTAGGGCCTATCCAGATGTTTAAAAAACATTTTCTCTCTCTCTTAGCAACCAGGATGAGTGGGCCACATGCAGCAGGCTTAGTCTTCTTCTTTAAAGTGCTATTTAAAAAGACCAAGGGATTCTTTTGTAAGATTTAAATTGGAATTAATATTGAGAAGTGCCCATTGTCACATGAATGATGACACAGGTACTAGCCAATAGGTGTCTATAACACTTTTCTGGCAACTGCAGTCTTAAATTTTACTGCTTAAAGCATGTAGAAGAAGAAGAAGAAGAGTTGGTTCTTATATGCCGCTTTTCCCTACCCGAAGGAGGCTCAGAGCGGCTTACAGTCGCCTTCCCATTCCTCTCCCCACAACAGACACCCTGTGGGGTGGGTGAGGCTGAGAGAGCCCTGATATCACTGCCCGGTCAGAACAGTTTTATCAGTGCTGTGGCGAGCCCAAGGTCACCCAGCTGGCTGTGGAGGAGGGGGTGTCATTTTTTTTTCTTATGAACTCCCTTGTCTATTTCAAACTGTGCCCTACTTATATAGAAGTCAGTCTGATCTCAACCAGTGGAAATGAATCCTGGGTAGTTAGACTGTAGGCTTCCAACTGCATGGTCCACAATAGTTCTCTTTGAGCTCCCATTGAAAAGTTAAGAACCTATTCTGGAATAGAGTGTTTTCTGGTTTTCCATAATGGTAGAAAACAGGCTATCTATGCCGTTCATACCTATTCCAAGGGCAGGAATTCAACAGGTAAGGTGCAGCCCCCATCTGTGTATCCAAGGCAATGACTAAAATATCTCTCTGGGCTTCTCATGGGTCCTCTCGTATTCTACTTCTCTGTTGTTTATTTCAGTAAAAAACAGCTCATGGTCCTAGCTGAGCCAGACGAAAGGATTCATTCAGCGGCCTCAGCTGTTTGTTTCCTCATTTAAAAAAAATAAGCAACTCACCTTGCTTTTTGTCTTAACAGATGTTTCTTTTGCAAAGTTATTCAGATAGTGTTAGGAAATGAAAGTGAGATCTTATTCTTGTGATATATTGATCCTGCCTTTCCATGCCACTCTTTCCACCAGGAAGCTTGCCAAATTCTCCGGAAGCGCCTGGAGCCTGTCATTAAAAAAAATCCAGAAGGAAAATGGGAAGACTGGGTAAGCACCTGGAGAAATGGCAACTTTGGAGGGTGGCGGTCCATGGCAAATATTTAATAGAAGGTGCTCCAGTGCTCCACAAAATGTCCAGTTTTTCCATGGGAAACATTGGAAAATATATGGCGGGTAGGTGTTGTTTCCCAGTTCTTTCCATTTTCTCCTTGGGCCTTTGCATCTCTGATTACTGCTCTGTGCAGACGACTGGATAATCAACACATTGGGGAACTAGCTCCACCCCCTGACCTTCAGGTGTTGACCTTTCCGCAAAAGCCCACTACAAGCAAATTAGTCAATTCCCAGAGCACATGGCTTGCTTGATGATTATAATTCGTCTTCTGCACAGGCTTGGCATTCACTTAATTCTGAGATGCACTAAGCTAGAAGAACTGGGAGCTCAAACATTGCCAAGGAGATGGTCCATACTTCCTCACCTCCTGTTTTAATACTAATAACAAAAAAAATGGTGCCTGTTTTGTGGTGAGGGATGCTCTTTAATGCTCCCTAGTTTTTGTTAGGATGTGGAAAGGTACAGATCTTGGAAGCTAAGCGGGATCCATAGTTGGATGGGAGACCTTCAAGTAAGGCTTTGTGGAGGAAGGTAATAGCAAACCACCTCTACTAAATCCCTTGCCTTGAAATCCCTTTTGAGGTCACCCTAAGTGGTGTCTTTCCACACACACACAACTTTAGTTTGCATATGCCCCCCTCAGAGCACTTCTGCCTGGCCTCAACCAGGTCCAGGGCCTTTTGGGCCTTGGCCCCAACCTGGTAGAATGAGCTCCCGGGAGAGCTAAGGGCCCTGACGGAGCTATCAAGGTTACACAGGACTGCACGATGGAGCTCTTCCACCAGGCATTTGGTTGAGGCCGAAGAAAGGGTGCCCGGAGTTTCAATCTGGGGTCCCACCCTATGGTTGATTGCTATGGAAGATCTCACCACATGAGGAGTAGGCAACTTTGGCTGGAGCGGCGGAGCTATGGAGTTCTTTTGTGCTGTTTCCGCCATCTTGCTGTTGCTGTTGTTTTAATATTAGGTTATTTAACTAGGGCTGGGGATGTTTTATTGTTGAGATTGATTCTTGTTTTTATTGTTTTATTGTGAGCTGCCTTGGGCTGGCAATTGTCAGGAGAGGCGGGATATAAATATAAAAATACATAAATAAATATTTATACGTCGCTGAATGGTGTGTCTCTTGCAGACTAAAAAAGCTTTTGAGGAAAGCATCTGCCTCTCGGCTACTGGCTACTTCAAGTAAGGAATGCTTTATCCCTTTCTAAATTGCTGCCTTGGGGGATCATGGGTGCTGTTTGTTCAGACTGTGTGGCCTACAGCTCAAACAGATGGGACTGTGAAAATTCCATGGAAGGAGCCCCCACCCAAACTCTTCCTTTAGAAATCAGGCATATGAGGACCCAATTTCCACAGGGCCTGCAAAATGGAGCTCTTCCGCCAGGTCTATGGTTGAGACCGGGGTAGCAAGGAAGATCGGTGCCCCCCCTGGTGTTAGGCAGTAGTTAGTCTGTGTCATCTTGACCCCTCTTTCCATCCCTCCAGAGGTAGGAATGGGGGGGTGAGGAGTTTTTTTAATTGTGATTTTGTTGTCTGTTTTAATGGGGTTTCATTGGGGGTTTTAGTGGATGTCTGTAACCTGTCATGAGCCCGTCTCAGGAGTGGCGGGAAATAAATTGAATTAATTAATTAATTAATCCAGACCACAAGGGAGAGAGTTTGGGGGGCTTTCTACAGACTCTGTTTTATGACCTTGGGAACCCATTACTTCAGAGTTGGACAAATTTAGGCACCAGGGCAGAATGGCATCTTGAAAATGCCTTCTGGAGACTGGAGCCTCAATGCCACCTCCCTGGCAAGTCACTGTGTTAGCCCAGGACAGCCTTGTCATCCCTTCAGGGTTAGACTGTGGTATTGCAACCAGCCAGGATAGATACAATGAAGGGTGATGCTTGTATGGACTTGCACAGCAGGGACACTGGGCCTTAGACCTTGGGATGAACAGATGCTTTACAAGCAGTTACAAGCCTACTTCAAGAGTGGCTTGGATAAACATATGGAGTATAGGTTATTGGCTATTCACTATCAATTATAGATAGATATATTTGGGGCAGTGGTGCTCTGTATTTTTGGTGCTTGGGGAGCAACAGTGGGAGGGCTTCTGAAGCTCTGGCCCCACTGGTGGACCTCCAGATGGCACCTGGGTTTTGGCTACTGTGTGACATAGAATGGTGGACTGGATGGGCCATTGGCCTGATCCAACGTGGATTCTCTTTATATTTCAATTTCTATACAGCCACTCCCAAATGGCTCATGGCAGTTTACAAGAATCTCCTCACAATAAAACCCCATAAAACAATAATTTAAACCCCTATTACAGTTATTAAAACCCCATTTAACCACCCCATGATGGCAATAAACTCCCTCCCCCCTCCCTGGCTCAACAGATCTTCTGATACCAGTGTCTCAAGAGGACCATCTCAAGGGGAGCCTGATTTTCTGAGAGGGGCCAGATCTTCCATGCCCTTGCCTCAACCAAAACCCTGGCCGAAGGGCTCCATTTTGCAGGCCCCATGGAACTGAGAAAATTCTGATAGGGCCCACAGCTCTCTGGGTACTTATTCTACCAAGTAGGGCCCAGGACCAAAAAGGCCCTAGCTTGGTCAAGGCCAGGCTAACCTCCCTCGGGTTGGGTACCTCCAACAGATTCATACCCATAGAGCCCTGTGGGGGGACATAAAGAGACAGGAGTGGCCCAGACCATGGATGGCATTGAAGGTTGATACCAAAACCTTGAACTTGATTGAGGTTGCAACTGGCAACCAATGCAGCTAGCTCAGCACAGGCTGGATGTGAGTCCTTTTAATCTTTTAATGTATTGGGGACTTGTGGGCTGGGTGGTTTTATTCTTTATATATTTATTATTTTATTGTAAACCGCCACGAGTCTTTGAGAGCGGCGGTATATAAGTCAAAATATAAATATAAATTAATAAATTAATAAATGTTCCTGTGAGGTCCCTAGCAGCCACATTTTGCACCAGCTGCAATTTCCGGGTCAAGGACAAGGGTAGACCCACGTAGAGCAAGTTATGGAAATCTAATCTTGAAGTGACTGTTGCATGGATGACTGTGGCCAAGCAGTACAAAGACAGATATGGCACTAGTAGCTTCACCTGTCACAAATGAAAGAAGACCGTTCATACTACTTCTGTGACCTGGGCCTTCATAGAAAGGGAGGCATCCTGGATCACTCCATTGTGGAGGGCACAATATTAAATTGTACCCCAGCCAAGATGCGTAGGTACGCTTCCTGATCTGCCACCTTCCTCCCCAGCCACAGGACCTCCGTCTTGGAGGGGCTGAATTTCAGGCGATTCTGCTCTATAGCCATCCGACTATGGCTTCCAAACAATTGGTGAATGTATTGGGGGGGTGTCTGGGTGGTCATCCATCAGGAGATAGAGCTGGGTGACATATTGGTGACAACCCAGCCTGTAACTTGGGACCTGCTGGGCCAGAGGGTGCATAAGGATGTTAAACAATGTGGGGGAGAGAACTGGTCCCCGAGGAACCCCAGAGGGGAGTCGATAGGGATGCTATCGATATGTTCTTATGTGGTGAATAGTTCATAGCCAGGTTTAAAGAGGCAGGGTCTACAATTCCATTGGAGAAGTTCAACACTGGATGTAGAAGAAGCAACGTTAATCAAGTATTAAGAGGGCTATGTGCCTGGGCCAGGAGGGAAAGCTGATCATATGTTTCTCTAGCAATAGTCAGATGAACCCTTAAATGGGAATCAACAAACAACCATGATAAATGTACAGTCTATGACCCAACCCTTTTCTTTTCTGTTCCCCAGTTATGCTGGAGCAGCACTCTCCCAATTCCACGTGGACCATAAAATGGAGTTCTTCCACCAGGTCCTAGGTTGAGGCCAGGGCAATTAGATCTGGGCCCCTCCCTGAATTAGCCAGGTCATCAGGCTTACCCCTGTTGTGTTCCCTGAGGCACTAGACCAAAGTTTATGGAGTGGGGGGAGTGTACTGTTGCCACTATGGGTGAGTTAATGGGTTTTAACTTTTAAGGGATATTAAGATTTTATTGTGGGTATTATTTATGTTGTCACCATTCATGAGCTACTGTGTGGGAGTGGTGGTCTGCAAATTAAATCAATCAGTCAATCAATAAACATGCCAATAATCTAATATATTCACATGTTGTCTAGCAGAGGAATTTTTTAATAACTTGTAGCATCTCAAGAATTATGTTTGTTTCTGCCATCAGAGGATATCCCACCAATATGGACTGGGAGACAGGAGAAGGCCATGCTTTCCCATACTATGCATTTGCCGCTGCTTGCTCTGAAGTTGAGATTGACTGCCTGACAGGGGATCACAAGGTAAACAACTACAATTTTCTAGCATTGCCAAACCATGCTGGTCAAGAGCCGGCTTGGTGTAGTGGTTAGGAGTGCGGACTTCTAATCTGGTGAGCCGGGTTTGACTCTCTGCTCCTTCACATGCAGCCAAGCTGGGTGACCTTGGGCTCGCCACAGCACTGATAAAGCACCGTGATGCCATATGGATGAGTTTTCGACTCAGCGCTGACTGTTAGCCTGGAATGTCAATTTAAGGCATACATGGTCATAAGTTGTCCGCAGAGTTTATTCTATAGGTTGAGAGCATTCTGTATGCCGCTTCTCCACAATTTCTGACGAAGGGAACATTGATTCTGAAAAACCTATCTCCCCCCGTAAAAGGGATGCCAGCCTTCATATGAGACTTAGGGATCCCCTGGAATTGCAACTCATCTCCAGACTCCAGAGATCAGTTCCCCTGGAGATAATGGATGCTTCTAAGGCACTGTACCCCACTGGGATCCCTGTCCTCCCAGGCTCCATCTCCAAACGAATATCACAGCATGAACGTGTATTTTGCATTTTTTTGAATCGTACTTTAAAATTTAAGATTTCAAAATTATTAAATCTGTAAATTTATATTCTATGCTTGAATATTGTGATCCTCCTTGAGCTTTCAGGGAAGGGTGACTCGAAATGTGATAATAAATAAATAAAAATCTTTAAAAATACCCCTCCATCCCCCACTAGTGTCCAGGAGATACCTAGCAACCCTATCCCAAAATCATGTTGGTCACTTAGAAGCAATTGGACTCAAATGTAGCTGTTTTGCTTTAGCAACGTTTATCTGGACTATGCATGTCATCATAACTTTGATTCTGAGCTGGATAGACCACAGGTTGGCCTTTAAAGGTATCCCCTGTGCAAGCACCAGGTCATGTCTGACCCTTGGGGTGACGCCCTCTAGTGTTTTCATGGCAGACTCAATATGGGGTGGTTTGCCAGTGCCTTCCCCAGTCATTACCGTTTACCCCCCAGCAAGCTGGGTACTCATTTTACTGACCTCGGAAGGATGGAAGGCTGAGTCAACCTTGAGCCGGCTGCTGGGATCGAACTCCCAGCCTCATGGGCAAAGCTTTCAGACTGCATATCTGCTGCCCTACCACTCTGCGCCACAAGAGGCTCTTTAGCAGCACTCTAATATCTGTCCTTGGGGCTTTCTTGAGGAAATGAATCATGCAGTTCTGGCCCCAGAGCCTGGAGCTTCCAAATGCCAATAAAATAGAGATCAGAATCTGAAATTATACCATATGTATGATTCTTATGGGTTGGATGATGGTTATCTTCATACTTTAATTTTCAACATGTTCATCTTATTTGTCTAACAGAATCTCCAAACCGATATCGTTATGGATGCCAGTTACGCCATCAATCCGGGAATCGACATAGGACAGGTAGACATCAGGAGCTTTAATGTTGTACTGCAGGCAAATGTTCATGGGCTGATCCTTTATTGGTTTAAATATTTCAGCCCACTTTTCTCTGACACTGGAGACTTGAAGAATCCATGTCCCATGGGCTTTCTGATCAAAAATGGCCTTTATAAAAGTTTTTTGGTTCTTAGAGTGATAACAACTGGCAATGATCTCATGGTGATCCCATGAGCTTCTACCTTCGAAGGTTTCAAGGCAAGAGATGAGCAGAGGTGGTCTTCCATAGCCTTCCTCTACATCTCAAGCGCAGTATTTCTTTATGGTCTCCCATCCAGGTACCGATCCTGCTTAGCTGTTGAGCTTTGATGAGATCAGACTAGGCTGGTCTATTACAACTACAAATTATAGTCATTTTATTATTATTCTATATGAATGAGGTAAAAGTCACATGCATAGATAATTTCTGTTTTGATTTTTAATTTAATTTTCTTGGCTATATATATACATATATATATATATATATATATATATATATATATATATATATATATATATATAGGTAAAGGTATCCCCTGTGCAAGCACCGAGTCATGTCTGACCCTTGGGGTGACGCCCTCTAGCGTTTTCATGGCAGACTCAATACGGGGTGGTTTGCCAGTGCCTTCCCCAGTCATGACCGTTTACCCCCCAGCAAGCTGGGTACTCATTTTACCGACCTCGAAAGGATGGAAGGCTGAGTCAACCTTGAGCCGGCTGCTGGGATTGAACTCCCAGCCTTATGGGCAAAGCTTTCAGACGGCTGCCTTACCACTCTGCGCCACAAGAGGCTCTATATATATATATACACACACACACAAAACAAAACAAATCCCAACAACAAAACAGAACCAAACCTCAAGATAACTTCATATCCAATGTTAAAACATAACATCATGTTATGGTGATGTTCCAATCAGAAAAAAAAACACAGAAAAAAAGAAGTGTAAAAACGAGTAAGAGACAACAAATGAATAGATAAAAAAGAAGGAAAGAGAAAAGGGGAGTGGGTGTGCTTCCATCCAAAGTAGTTGAGACTTTACACATTTATCTACTCCATTTCTGAGAAATGTATCCTCTAATACTGCATAGATGAATTCTAGACCGTAACAGAGAAGGAATGATGGTACAAATGAGAAGAAAATTGGTTTTATATTACAGCCTTATTTTAATATCTCTTTTAGCAAATGGGTTACATGTATTATGCATATATATTGTAATCTGGAGCAATTAAACAAATAATTGGGTTGACCAGCTGGAAGCATAGCTCTGTACATGCCCACCCATGGCCCCTCCCCTTCCCACCCTTTCCAGGCCCAGCACTGGCCATTGGGGGGGGGGGAGGTCTCCATGACCATATATGGTCATATCACTTGATAAATGTTTAACTAATTAAATATATATTATATATATATAAATTCATTAACACCCACCCATTTGGGAAACCCTTCCAGGACCATCAAGAAACCCCCAGGTTTTCATGAAACCCTGGCTGACAAAGCCTGGATTAATGTAATAACTATGAAAGACTTTTTGAATGGCTCCGTTATCAATATAAGTCTTATCACCTTCTTGAATACTCAGTATCATCCCCCCCTTTCCAATAGTAAGGATAGTTCCACAGAGAACTGTCATTCTGTGGAAGCCCCAGATGCTAAAAGTGAATTGTGAAGGGTGAGAGCTTCCTTGAAAAGAGAGAAGTTTCTTTCACCAATCACAATTACCATTTTATGTTAATTCCATAACAAGGAGTGTGGGGAGAAGACATACTAGAACCCTGTCCTGTAATATCTTAAATGCTAAGCTGCTATAAAAGATAAACAGTGTGGAGCCAGACTAGAGTTGCCAGCCCAAGGCAGGTGACTGCTGGGAGACCCACCATGGTGGGAGGCGGGGCTCATTGGCCACATAATAATGTTACCAGTGATAAACTGACATCACATCCTGCATGACCAGAAATGACATTGGAGCAAACCAGATATTCTGCCATTTGGCCAAAACTCTATAATTTAACCATAATTCTATGACCAGCGTTGCACTGATGTCATGTTGGAAATGTCATTAGCACATCATAGACTGGCCTTCACCCCTCCACTTCCCCCATATTTTTCTCCCACCACCCAACAAAACAGTGGCAGGAAAGGCCTGCTGGAAGCAGGGATCTCCCAGGTCCTAGAGAAAAATTTGACAACTGTAGATCATACAATATTCCAAGTGTAATGGGTTGTGGGTTAAAGGAAAAACCCATTGATATATATATATGTCCTAATAAATGAAGATTACATTAGATTTAAAGTTGGCTACAGAGCACATGACAAGAGACAGGAAAAAATAGGTTTAGATTATAGTTACAAAACCTTCTTTGTCTAGCAGCTTTAAGAGGAAAAAGAAAAGGTAGTTTTTATACACCACTTTTTTACTGCTTGAAGGAGTCTCAACGCAGCTTGCATCAATTTTTCTTCCTCTCCTTACAACAGGCCCCCTGTGAGGTAGGTGAGGCTGAGAGAACTCTGGGAGAAACTGTTCTGTAAGAACAGCTCTAACAGGATTGTGACTAGCCCAAGGTCACCCAGCTGTTTGCATGTGGAGGAATGGGGAATCAAAACTGGCTCTTTAGATTAGAAGCTGCTGCTCTTAACCACTACAGCAAGCTAGCTCTCTGCCTCTAACAGTGTCATCTCTAGGTTGAGAGATTCATGTAGTTTTGGGAGCGGACTAAAGGGAGGGGGGTTGGAGAAGAAAGGGACATCAGCCAAGCATAATGCCATAGAGTCCACCTACCAGAACAGCCATTTCCTCCAGGGAAACAGCTCTCTATAGTCTGAAGATCAATTGTAATTTCCATGTTCTACAGGTGGCATCCTAAATGTTTCACATATCTATCCTGAAATAATGTATGTTTATACTCCCTCAGATTGAAGGTGGCTTTATGCAGGGACTTGGACTTTATACTCAAGAAGAAGTGAAATTCTCCCCAGAAGGAGAGCAGTATACGCGGGGTCCAGACACCTATAAAATCCCTGCTGTTTGTGACGTTCCAGAATTGTTTAGAGTCTACTTGCTACCAAACACAGAGAACCCCGTTGCGATCTACTCCTCCAAGGTAAATATATTAGATATGCCAATAATCTAGTAATTAAGGAGAATTCTGTATTGTTTTGCTGCTGTTTAATTTAATCTGCAAAATAAATTTACTGCATTGAAAAATAAACCATTCCCCATCTACAGTGTGTAAAAGACTTTATAGTTGCCTTTAATGTTATCATATTCCAGTAACATCTAAAGTTACTCCTGAATGTAGGCAGTAACTTACTTTTAGGCCCAACTATATGCCACATTAAAGATATCATCTAAGCCCCCTATCTGAACTTTCCTCATGCCATAAATTTAGCATGATACATACCCCCCGAAGACGCTATATTCCAGGTGCTCTGCATGACGTCACTAACCTCCCATGTCCAGCCAGCAAATTTCACACTAAATCCGCTATTTTAGAGAACAAGTTGGTGAATCCCAAAAAGTGGATTCACAAACTTAAAAAGCGCTTTTCCCCAACGGACAACCAGCACACTACATGCCAAATATATTTATGGAGGCAAAGAAGCGCTATCTCCACCTCCAATGTCCTGCCCTAGTACCCGCCTCCCTCTCCCTTCTCCCGGGGACAGGATTTTTTTAAAGCGAACTACCTGGAGTAACAAATAGGCATACAAACATGTAGGCAAAGCCAAAATTAATTTTCCCCCCAAAGTTGTCACACAAAGTATGCCTGTTTAAAGTCTCCCCCCAAAAAAATCAGGAACGGGATTAATTTTTTAAAGATTCAAGATTCATGATTCCAAAAGGGATGGCGATATAAATAGCACTTTGCATCTATGATTAGATGCATAGGCATTTAAATGGATAACTATTAATTGCGGGACCTTTTAAAAAAGGAGAAAGGGAATTGGCTGCCTGGCTTGATTGACAGGCAGAAGAGAGTCACATATAAACCACATTGCTCTCTTCCACCATTTCCAGCAGCTTGTGGAGGGTAAGCAGCACAAAAAGGTGGCAGACTACAGTGAGACGGCAAGGTGAGGAATGGCTGGAGGCATGATAATATTTAGTGCTATGCCATTCAGGTGGCATAACGCTATTTTTTCAGATGTGCGAAAATGCCCTTAGTGTGCCTGCTAAGCCTAACAACTCACTCATGAACGAATGAAGGTAAGACTCATTTCTTCCAATAGAAGAGCTTGTTTTTTATACACCATTTTTCACTATTTGAAGGAGTCCCAAAGCAGCTTACAAACAGCTTTTCCTTCCTCCTGTTAGGCCAAATAAATTCACAAACAGACTTGAATAAGAAAGAATGACCTATATCAGTGCTGATAAGGAGAAAGCTTAGTCCTCTTTGGTGAAGACCTCAATCTTTCTCAAAACTTGCTAGTCCAAAGCAGTCCTTTACACAGTTCATCCAGTAAGATCACATTTAAACTGTACCTCCCAGAACGTTCCTGGGCCAAGACACCTTTTACACCCGAAACGTACAACTCCATACAATCGCATGTGCATTAAAAAGCTAAGTCCACCCAGGAGTGGGTGGTGATTTTATTATGCTAATAAACCCAACTATACTTCTGTGCATCAAAATCTGTATCTTTCACCTTTACTCCAAAAAGCTGTTTTTTTACAATTGGGGTCTTATCTGTCAAGCGGGGCACCAGGATTCTTAGATTTAATCTAGACTGTGGCTTCTCTAACAAAATGTTTCTTTAACTGGCTATAACACTACAAGGAAAGGTCTATGCTTCTCTGAAAAGCAAAGGTGATTTCTGGAACCTTTATTTTCAATTTTTATTTGGCCGGGTCTTTGTCTTTAAGCTTTTTGTATCTGGAAGGCAGCTGTGACTTGAAAGAAAGCCAGTGTCTTTCAAAATATTAAATGTCCAGACTTACTTGGCCAACTCTTCAGTTAGACTCAATCTGAACTTCTGAATGACTTTAAATAACATTGACCCATTCTGCACAGTAGCAGTTGGACTGGGCCACTGGCAATTCTTTGGATGCAGCAGTTAGCCCCACCACTTCCCGGGTCTGGACAGGGAACATTCTCCCTGCCAGACCCGGTCTCCCCTAGACTGCTGCCTTCACATGAGTCAGCCAGGGTGGAGAGGTTCTGCCGCCGGGGAGGGGGATATTTTCATGGAAAACTTTTAAAGCCCCAGTCGGCTCTGCGGTGCCGTGAAGCATTGCAGAGCTGACTGGGGCCTTTTTTTTGTCCCTTCTGGGATGCCATAGGCAGGCGAGGAGACAAGCCTAGAAGGCTCAGCTCTTCATCTTCCACATGGGCCTGGCCTGAGATGGGCCCCATTGGCACCTGCTGCAAAAAAAGAGAATGCGGAAATACCTACATTCCCTTGCTGTGAGACAATGGAGGGCCTGATTTTGGCCGGGCCAGCACCAAAGTTATCTGGAAACAGGATTAGCCCTGTTGCCAGACCAGCACTGACCCAGCCTTCTCCCCTCACAAGGAAAAGGTCACTGTGTACCAACCACCAGTGTTTCTTTTTTCTAATCCTATTTCCAAAAAAAAACCTGTTGTTGATTTTTTTCTTCTTACAGAGTATGGGAGAAGCTGGTGTATTTCTAGGATCTTCTGTATTCTTTGCAATCAAGGATGCCGTAGCTTCTGCCCGGAAGGAAAGAGGCCTGAATGGCGTTTTTCCACTGAAGAGCCCATTGAATGGAGAAAGGATTCGCATGGCCTGTGCTGATTATTTTACAGAGATGGTAACCACTTTCTCAATATCCTTTGCCTAGTGGGTATCAGGCCGTTGCATCTAAAGAAGTGGGCTCTAGACCATGAACATTCTGCAGGAATAAAATGCTGTTAGTCTTTAATGTGCTACAAGACACCAGTTTAAATCTAGTCCAACCAACAAAACCGTTTCCCCTCTGGGAATTTATACCCATCTATCCACCTCTATATCAATATCACTAAGAGGACATTGTTAATAGAGGAGCAAGAGATTGACAATGGATGGAATGGATGTGGACCTGCACAGAATCCCACACGGAGACATGCTGGATAGAAGGCAGGAAATGGGACTTGTTTAGCAGACTTAAAGGGAAACTGAGTGCCTTCCCACATTCTCATTTTCTGGTCTTGTGAGTTCCCGTTGCTTCACGGCTCCTTTCCACACAAGTTTTCCTCCAGCTAGTGGTTCATTCAATATTCTATCGGTTTCTGTCCGGCATTAAAAACCTTCGGTTTAAATTCGCAGATAGACCAGACATAATGTGATGTAATACTGCATCAGCCACTAGAGGGAGTAAAACACACGTGGAACAGAGAATGCCCCCTGAAGCAACAGTAACTCACAAGCAAGGAAAACAAGAATGCAGAAAACCCTAGGTGAGACTGGAGAGGGGGGGGGGGGGTGATCTGAGATGAGGTCTCTTGAAGGATTTTAAATTTAAAAGCAATGTGCCAGGAAGGATGGAATGATGGGACTTGATTTTGAATGCATATCATAACATTCACACTTAAAAAAATATTGTTCTTTTCTTTTAGATTCCAAAGGATGTACCTGGGACCTTTAAACCATGGGCTATTGATACAAATTGAAATATTCAGGTCCCCCCCTCCAGAACCTTGTGACTGCCTTAGTAAATTGTTGACCTGTGATTCCAAGTCAAATCACAGAAACTATATCATTCTTTCAGATAGGAAATATTTTAGATTACAAAGGGATAGGAAATTCTAAATATCATTAAACAGTGTGGTAAAACTGCATCCTGAGCTTTTTAACCTGAAAACATTACTAAAGGCTATGTACAATTTCCGCAAAAGATGACAGATTTCACCGAATAGCAAGTTTTTCTGGGCACGAGCAAGCCCTGCAAGATATGAAACATGATTCCATGCTGTTTTTTTTAAGTCTCTTTCAAACCAGCTAAGATTTACATTTCATAACACAGGACTCCAAAACTAAGACCATTTGCTCAAGCCAGTCACCTTGTTAAGATCTTTGTTTGATCATTTACCTCATACAAATTAGTTATCTAAATTTAATAGCCATACATCAATAGCACAAATACATAAATAGCAGCTCCTATAGCAATCTGTTCCTGTGCTGTTCTAATCATTTGAGTCTTATATTTACTCAAAGATTATTAATAATAGGCCTCCTCTGGATATACTGAAATAACATCTAAGGTGTCACTTCAGTGGGTGTAGTGGTTAAAGCATCACACTAAGATCTGGGAAACCCAAGTTCGAATCCCCACTCTGCCATGGAACCTTCTGGGGGGACATTGGGGCCAATTGCACACTCTTGCCCTAGCCTTCCTCACAGGGTTCTTGTGAAGATAAAACAGAGAATGATGTAAGTTTCATTAGTTCCCCATTGGAGGAAAAAGCGGGATATAAATTAAATAAATAAATAATACACAGAAGACTGTACCTCATGTTCGGATTATTATGTGGAGCCCTTCTAGTTGAGGCACTTTCTGCTTCATTTTCATTGCCGCCTGACCTCAAAATAAACTTCAGAACCTTAGTTTGGCTTCGGGTTTAGATGTTTGGGGGGATTCTGTCAACTCCCAAATGATATAATGGTATCCGCCTGTGGAAGTTTCAGCCAATACTCCCCATAGATCCTGAGAAAACTATTTTAGAGATGTGAATCCTGTCACATGGGAAAATGAGATTACATGGAGTGTAAACTACAATTATGCGCCCTGTCATGATATGTAACTATAATGTGTACTGTATAGAAACGTATTAACTATTGGTGGGGGTCAATAGTAATTACTTTAGACTTTTGGTTTTATGCCTTTAAGTTCTGTTGTGCGCCATTATGAATGGCAGCTATGCTTCCTTCCATTGTGCCAAGAGTCAGCTCCAGCTAAGTTTGCCAACTCTGGATAGGGAAATTCCTGGAGATTTTTGGGGCGGATCCTAGGGAGGACAGGGTTCGGGGAACGGTTGGGACGGGACCTTAGCAGTGTATAGTAGTACGAAGAACACCCTTCATGGCAGCCATTTTTCTCCAGGGGAAGTGATTTCTGCAGACTGGTGATCAGTTGTAATTCCAGGACATTTGCAGGCCCCACCTGGAGGTTGAGAAATTTAGCGCCAACTAAGTCCCTCCCCTCATTTTGGCAGCCATCACTGAAGTCATCCTGGGACTTTTACTTGCAAAAGAGCTTCCTGAAAACTCCACTGACAAGCTTTTGCTTATTAAATTGTAACTGAAATATGCATTGTTTTAATTGCCACAAGACATGTTGGAGGATACTTTGCATTGTAATTCTGAAAATAAAGAAAACTTTTCCAATAATTAATCCCTTTGTCTGTGTCCTGGCTGGAGTAAAACTTGATTATTTTCAGAATTTTCATTTAACGTAACAGTATATATTCATGGATTCACTGGCATCTTCATGAGTGGCAGAACATGGAAGAAGGCAGAAACCACCAGATATCAGTCGAGCAAAGTAAACGGAGAAGTCCAGCTATCCTTCAACTTCAGAAGGCTACTTGCTTCAGTGTATCTATTTAAAAGCCTTACTGGGAACACTCGTCAGAAGACTAATTTTTGATTTATTTAAACAATTTTAACGTTTTGCAAACAAAACGTTAAAACAGTAAAATGAAAATATATATACATATATATGTCACAGTATAAACAAGTGATCACAATAAGAAAATTACAAGAAAATTGCAAGTGCAGAATAAAATAAACGAAGTGGAATAAAATTATTATACA
Organism: Paroedura picta; assembly: GCF_049243985.1. NCBI lineage: Eukaryota > Metazoa > Chordata > Lepidosauria > Squamata > Gekkonidae > Paroedura > Paroedura picta. The sequence goes on along the minus strand of NC_135370.1, from coordinate 20,241,760 downwards.
TAAAATAAGGATTCCTCAGCCATACTTGAAACTAACCTTTTCCTAATAATAATGGATAAGGAAATGAAATTAGCAATCATTAAAGTCACAAGAGCTACTCAATATATGAAGGAGAGATGCGCATGAACAAGATACTCTCTGAAAAAGTCAATGTTTTTGCAGAAATATAGTTTTAGAAAGCATGTTGAAGAGAACCTGACTACTGTGCGGGCCAGCTATCATGTTGCTAAATGTATTGCTGAAAGTGGTTGACCATTCTCTAATGGTGAATTTGTTAAGAACTGGATGGTTAAATTAATGGAGGAAATATGCCCTGAGAAGGCATCTCGTGTTAGTCATGTCAGTGTATCTGCCTCTACAATCACCAGGCAAAGAACTAGGAGAAGACCTGCATATGTCACTGGTTGTCAAGGCAAAAGATTTTGACGTTTTTTCCCTTTGGCAGAAGTAGAAAATTTTGAAAAGCATGACAACTGTGATTGTGCAAGAAATATGGTGGGAAGTATACTGGTGTAGTTGCAAAAATCAATGAAGAGTGAGAGAGAATGAGCAGGATAAACAGAGAAATTTTGAGAGAGAAAGGGAGAAATATATAGTCATAAAGAGATACATTGAGAGAAAAGAGATATAAATAAATATAAATAGACAGATGTATAGATTAAAGAGATAGAAAAGCAAAGATAATGAGACAGAGAGAGAGAGAGACAAACACAGAGAGATATAAGGATAGCTATATAGACAAAGAAAGAGAGGTTAAGATAGAATAAGGTGACCAAGATTTTAACATTAGTAAAGCAGGACACCATTGACGGGGGGGGGGGGGGTCTTTGATTAAAAATTCAGTCTATATGGAGCGACAAAAAGTTTCATAGAATGCATAGAACGCAAAAATTGTATTGAAATATATAGATTTTTAATTTCAACTTAAATACAATTTGCCAGGTACCCCCAGATGTCCCTCCTAAAGTGGGACAATCTGGTCACCTTAAGATAGAGGTAGACATAAAGGTAAACAGAGAAAGAGAGAAAAAAGATCTATACAGAGAGAAAGTTAGTTTGATTAGAGAGAGACAGAGTTTGATAAAGATAAAAAGAGATAGCAAGAGAGAGAGAGAGAGAGAGAGAATGATATAGGTAGAGACATAAATATAAAGAAACAGAGTGAGAAAGAGTTAAAGAGAGATAGTGATAGAGTTATAATGACTAATTACTGTACATTAAAGCATCTTAAAGCATTCAGTGCATCACTGTCATTCTAATTTGAGCCATATTATGTTTTAAAGGTGCTGGGAAAGACCTTTCCTTTAAAAGGTTACTTGCTGGGGCAGGCTTGGGTAAGAAACAGCAGCTTAGCAAACTATTTTAACTTAAGGGCAGGTTAGAGTCAAGAAGACTCAATCCGTAGCTCCCTTCTGACCTCTAGTGGTGCTGGTGGTTAAAGGTTTCTACATTGTGCAGCATGATGCCCACTCACTGGGAGACCCTTGGCTGGTTATCCTCTTTCCGCCTAACCTACTATGCAGACTTTGCCTGCATGGCTGTGGTGCCCCCGACACCCTCCCCCACACCCCCCTCATCTGTACGGCCCTCTGCAGTCAATGTTCCCCAGTTGAGGCCTACATAACCAAATTAGGGCAAAAATCAACATCAAATCCTTAATGCTCTGCTAAATGAAAACAATCGTGCTTTACTATCTAAAGTTCTCAATGTACTTGGTTCAATGTTAAAATTTAATTTTTTGTGCTTGCAGAAATGCTAACCTGTTTAACAGGTTTTATTGCACACCAGCTATGTTCATCGGAGTCGTGGCTATCTCTTTCTACTTGAATTTTTATGCCATTAAAGGGAATCTATATCTAATCTAATGTATTGGGAGGGGGGGGCTGTGAACACCGTTCTGAGTTCTTTGGAAGGGAAAGTGGAATAAAAATGTAAATGCATTTTCTTCCTTGAGGTCTGGTATCTTGACCAGCTGGGTCTCTCCCTGCCTGGGGGGGGGGGATCTGTAGGGTTTTCACAGCATCTGCTTGACAGGTGTGCAGATTCTCTCCCACACTTTGGACTATTTCATCTTCTACTTCCCTGTACAATACGCAGGCACCACTGAAGAACCCGTCAGCTCATTCAATAACTAAAAATGCCGCCAAACTTCACGTAGCATTCACATCTCATTTTCGTATCATGCAAACGCTCAGGGAGACATGTCTAAAACTTCGGCAGTCAGTTTCACTGCCTCATTTCAGGCAATCAATGCCTATAATAACTAGCTGCTATGAAATGCCTCTTGTGGCGCAGTGTTAAGGCAGCAGACATGCAGTCTGAAAGCTCTGCCCATGAGGCTGGGAGTTCAATCCCAGCAGCCGGCTCAAGGTTGACTCAGCCTTCCATCCTTCCGAGGTCGGTAAAATGAGTACCCTGCTTGCTGGGGGGTAAACGGTAATGACTGGGGAAGGCACTGGCAAACCACCCCGTATTGAGTCGGCCATGAAAACGCTGGAGGGCGTCACCCCAAGGGTCAGATATGACCCGGTACTTGCACAAGGGATACCTTTACCTTTATGAAATGCAAAATTAAATAGGATTTTCTCAGAACGTACCTAGTATGCATATGAGCCCATCTAATTGAAGGCTGGGAGGATCACACAGCTGCTCCACTTACACCACTATTGCTGTCAGATGATTGACATCAGCAGCAATTGGGCTGTGCCATGTTGCTATTGAACAGCGGCCATCTTTCTGGTTCCTTACATAGCTAAACACCTTCAGCAAAGCATCACTAGATGGCAGTCACCCTCCATAGTATGAAGCATATGTGAAGGGTTTTTTTTTTAGAGAAGGGGATCTATGCACAACATGATATGCCATATTCAATGGATGAGTAGTTAGCAAAATGCTATCATTCTATAAGAGATCTAGTCTGCAAAGGAAGATTGAGGAAATCCACGCTTACCAGGTTGGATACTAAGGAATCTGTTTGGGTAAGGTGAGAGAATTCCCTCTGGCACGAGAAACATGCTGCTGAAAGACATTCATTAGATATAAAAGATTGCTTTGCAGCCTTCAACATTCTTGCCAAGAATTGTAAGAAGCCTCTCCATGGAGCAGCTGTTTGGTGGCTCTGAGGGGGTTTAAATGGACTTTGGTCTTTTTAAAATGCATCCGAGCCAGAAAATTCAGCCTTCCCAAATCAAGTTGAACCTGAATTGTACCAAAATTGAGATTCGGGATGTGCTGAATTGCCCCGAACCCAAAATTGGGTTTCTTTGCCCATCACTAGCACAGTTAAGAAAAATGTGTAGTGTTTTGTTCTGTAAGCTCAAAAATAACTGGAACTCTGTACATGACTACAGAGAATACATTTTTTTTTCCATGCAGTGCAAATTATTTCAGTCCACTCACGAGATGAAAAGTTTGAACATCCATAGGATGTATGTGCAGTCAATGTATGTCATTTTACAAACTGTAACACTAAAAGGATAATGTATGTCTTTTTAGAGCCTCTTGTGGCATAGAGTGGGACTCAGCCTTCCATCCTTCCAAGGTCAGTAAAATGAGTACCCAGCTTGCTGGGGAGTAAAACCGTAATGACTGACTGGGGAAGGAAATGGAAAAACCACCCTGTATTGAGTCTGCCAAGAAAACACTAGAGGGCGTCACCCCAAGGGTCAGACATAACTCTGTGCTTGCACAGGAGATACCTTTACCTTATGTCTTTTTATGCCCGTGCTAGCTTCCATGTTGGGATGATTGTACATGCTATAAAAACACACATTATAAAACATAGGTAAAAGAAATCCACATTAAAATCATAGAAGCACCTTTAGTAGCATATTTTGTAGAAAAGGGACATAGTACAGGTGATATCAGAGATGTACAAGTTGAAAAAGACTGAAGGAAGGACTGAGCCCTGGGGTAGACTATTATTATTTAGGTTCTTCTACTTGTTAAATGACTGACCCATAACAACTTGGAAAGTCCTATCAATCAGCATGGTATTAAGGACTTGAAATAATGTTCTGCAGGGGAAAACTTTTACAGCAATCCATCCCTCGTGATGGCATCATAAACTACAATCAGATCAATGAAAACTGCTGAAGTCTTAAGACAGTTCTGATACCCTGCCTCAATAAAAAAAATTTAAGCTGAGAACATGGCTTTCATAACTACAACAGAGTTTAAATTCTGCTTCCTCTATAGGGAAATGTTCAATTCTATCACCCATTCTATTCAGGATTAGCCTCTCAAGGAGCTCAGAAGGGAAATAGGTCTGCAACTTGTTGCCAGTTGCTTTGGTTGTCCAGGTTTCAGAATACTGGCTATTTTTGCTTTCTTGAATTCTCCTGGGCGTCTTCCTGTTTCCATGTCATTGAGAAACTTCATTAAACATTTCTTAGTTAATGTTATGGATGCAATTATAGCCTGAAATTCTAGCTCACCTCAAGGTGCACCCCTAGGGTTTCATGAAACCTGGTTGAGAAAGCTTTCCTGAGACCTAGACGCAAAACACCTAATCGATTCAGCTGAGAATATTTAACAAACGTCACCTTTATGGTGAATAGGAAATTACATGTAGTTTAACCCAGTGGTCCCCAACCTTTTTATCACGGAGGACCGGTCAACACTTGACAATTTCACTGAGGCCCGGGGGTGTAGTCTTTTGCCAAGGGACGTCGCCACCGCCTGAGCCCCTGCTCCACTTGCTTTTCCACTGGCGCCCCTGACTTCCCGCCACCCACTGGGGGGCGCTGCCGCCAGCAGCTGCGCAGTGCCACGCCGAGGGGGAGCCCCAGCTATGGCGGCCGCTGGAGAGCACCAAAGGTGAGCCGGGGGCAGAGTGGCTGGGCAGCCCCCCAGGCAGCAGCTGGGGAGGAGGAGGAGACGCAGCCCGATACCAACTGATCTACGGACCGGTCCCGGTCCCCGGAGTGGGGGTTGGGGACCACTGATATAAACTGAAATGAAATGGCTACGTACCAACAATCTGTTGTGCAAGAGAAGGAAGCTACTATGAAAAAAGGATTCATTTACCATGGAGAGTTGCATGAAAGCTTTAAAGATTTTTTTTAGGCACTTCAATCAATCAGGTGACTTTTCAGCAAAACAGCAGGAAAATCTTTAGCCTTCATAGATCAAACATAACCGCAATCTTTACTTTAAAGGGAGATGTCAAAGCAACAAAGCTAGGCAAAACGTGAACCAACATTCCTACCAGTACAAAGCGCTTATTAGTGTTTTAATATCTAATCCCATGAGGGTAATAGTCTTCAGCTTACCGAACTTTGAGTCCAGTGGCACCTTTAACACCAACAAAGTTTTCTTCAAGATATAAGATTTCATGTACAAGCATGGTGCTGGCATGGGCTCATGGGAATTGCAGTCCATGGACATTTGGAGAGCCACCGTTTGGCCGCCCCTGCTTTAGAACTTTCCCAAAGAAGCTCAATTCCATGGTTTTTGCAATAATGAACTATGAAAGGTAGTTCTGTCCCAAATTCAAGGGTTTCCAGGTAACAGTGGTATTTGCACAGAGCCAGTGTGTATTGAATTGAATCACACAAACCAGTCGTACATATCTGTAGCACCACAATTTTTATTAAGAAAGATCTTTAAAAACTTTTGGGACACCTGATGGTTTAGAATAAACACTGATCGACGTAGGAAAGAGCAGTCGAACTAAAATATTTGGTTTAAAATTGTTAAAGCCTACTTATGCCTCTTTACACAATGACCAATATTGACTTTAAGGCTGTAGCAAAGGATACCATATTTTTGGAAGAAGACCATCATGCCATCAGGCAATTATAAAGGATGCTACAAGGTTTGGAAAGCAAGACTGATATGAAAAGTCAGTGTTCGCTTGAGTCATGCGATCGCTGTCCAAGACAGACTGTCAAAACACGAACCGCAATGGTTGAACAGCTTCAAAGGGGTGTACATTCAGCTGCTCTTTAAAGTGCAAAACACATGTGTGTCAAGTTCCTTTTTCAAAGGCAGGACATCTGAAATGCTCCTGTGAACAGTTTATACAACTAATCAGGGGTCCTGTAATACCCTCCAGCAAAGCTGACTCTGGCGTCTCTTCCTACCAGCCAAACATGTACTCCATAGCTTTGGACACAATGCTTTCGTCTTTCCGAGGAGTCAGTCTGTCAGAAACCACCTAGAAAAGAGAGTCAGACGCAGGGTAAGCAAGAGATAATATTTGCCTCGCTAGCTGTTTACTGTTCTTTTCAACAATGCAGCTTGGGTCCTACCAAATAAGCAGCCTGGGTCCTACCTACCTACGGGACCACTTATCTCCTTATGCCCTCCCCCCCGCCAGGGTGCTTTGCTCTGCGGGTATGAATCTGCTGATGGTCCTGGGGCTCCGGGAAGTGCAACTGGCCTTGATGAGCTCCCTGAAGAACTGTGGGCCCTGTCAGAAATCCCTGGGTTCCACAGGGCCTGCAAGATGGAGCTCTTCCACCAGGCGCTTGGTTGAGGCTCAGTGCAATGAATAAATCTGGTATCTACCCCCGGCCCTGGTCTTAGGCCACGGTATTAGGCCGGCCAAAATCTACCGTTCGTTTCTACCTGTTTCTCTTTTTTCCTTTCATTCCCAGTTTTCTGGCCTATACTGGCTACACCTGCAGCAGAGGAATTCCTACCGCCATCTTAACTTTATTAGGTTTGGGGGGGGCTTATTGTTTCATTGCGATAATGTTAAGATGTTTTAAATGCTTTATTGTCTTATGCCGTGAACCTGCTTTTGCTGGGAGCGGCGGTATCCAAATGTAATTACAAATAAAATAAATAAATGCCCAGAATCCTGTCATCCAATGCTAAGGTGACCAGGACAGTTTCCTCACTTCTCTTCCTACATACCTGATAGTCGCTAGTTGAAGCTTTATAGGCTGTAGCAAGAGGCCTCATTGTAGAAATCCTTTGAGCACTCGAAGGCTGCACGGGGGTACCTAGCGTTTTCATTGGGGGCGTGAAGGAGGAAGAAGGGGAGGATGCAGAACTTCTCTCTGTATTTTCCATCACGCTCTGCAAGCAGAAATGGAAGATTCCAATGTTAAAAACTGTATCCTAGTTCTTGAATCATCTTTTCCAGAGCTCAACGAGATCGTATTTCACATTTCATAGTCTGGAGAGGTTCTCTCATCTCAGCAAAGGAAGAAGGCACAAAGGTCTTCGCTCCTAGCTGCTGATTACTGGAACATCTTAGCCAATGATTCAAGACTACATGAAGTTAGCAGGCGAGATGGCCAGGCGACATCACATATGTCAGACAAGTAGCCAGCTAACTATACCCAGAGCTGAGAAAAAAGGGGATGTGATAATATTAATAGGCTTTTAAATGTTTGTTCAGCTATTAGCTATTATATCTCTGCGTTTTAGGGCAAATAATTAATACTTTTTTGTAAAAATATACAGTTTCAATGAAAAACCTGCCATGGTGCATAACATAAGGTACACAATTTATTTCAACCAAAAACAAAAACAATTGGGGCATGTAAAGTAGACTGTTCTTTGGTTTATATTCAATCAAAAAAAGGACTCTCACCTATTTGATCATTTTGACATGCAATTAAATACAGTACCAAGCTCCTCTGGCCCCATTAACCCTACATTGTTATTCCCACCTATGCCTTGTTACCTGAATTAGTCATAATGTTTTTCTTATTACCGTATGTGACCATTTATATATATATATTATTAGATTTCTATACCGCCACCTCTCGAAAGACTCGTGGCGGTGTACAAGCAAACCATAAAACCCCATAAAGCCTGACAATCCCCCAATGACCAGTAACACCAAATTTTCACTTTAATGGATACACCTTAGAGCATCAAAACAGAAAGGAATTTATTTTGAAATGGCCACCTAGATCCATGCAATGGTGACATCAAGACTAGACTACTGTCTTGATCTCCCGTCAAAATCAATTTGGACACGCCAGTTGCTGCAGAATGCATCAGCTAGACCCTCATATCTGTGAGACACCTCCCCCCCCCCCAATGTTCCACATCAGCTTTACACATCTGAGCAGGGCCTTCTACAGGTGCCAACCTGAAAATGCACTAAATCAACAATTGCCCATACATGTGCCTTCTCTGTTGCACCTTGTAGATTGGTCTGCCCAGGGAGGTCAGGAAGACTCCCACTGTTCTGGCTTTCCACAAACTGAGCCAAACTAAATTATGCAGCAGGGCTTTTCTAAGTAGATAAAGAGCACAGGCTATACAAAATCATTCACCCCCTCAGTTTGGTGTAGTGGTTAGGAGTGCGGACTTCGAATCTGGAGACCTGGGTTGGATTCCCCGCTCCTCCTCCACATGCAGCCAGCTGGGTGACCCTGGGCTCACCAAGTACTGATAAATCTGCTCTGTTTGAGCAGTAATATGAGGGCTCTCTCAGCCCCACCTCCCTTACAGGGTGTCTGTTGTGGGGAGAGGAAAGAGAAGGCGACAGTAAGCTGCTGTGAGACTCCTTCGGATAGAGAAAAGCGGCATATAAGAACCAACTCTTCTTCTAAAGTTAACTGTATACACTACTAGGTTTTATTTATTTATGGTTTTATTTATTTTATTTATTTATGTTTAGGCTTATATACCACATACTCTCAGTAAAAAACTGGCTGGCAGTGGTTTACAGAAAAAAGAAAGATGTCACATAGTAACCAATAAAACATATGGTAAAAACCCCTTAAATACACCCCAATCACAGAAGAGGGCAGTGTCTAACTGGTTATAATAGAACCCATCTAGCGCCTCGGGCATCAAACTTGGTGTAGATTATTAAAATGGCTGGTATTTAAATTTAGTGTATATATGTATGTACGCGTGTATGCGTGTGTGTGTGTGTGTGTGTGTGTATAAACCTTTATTGGCATAACAATAAGAGGCAAGTATGGCGGAAGGGAGGGACTAGGCATGGGGGTGGTAGCTGCATTTGGTTTTAATTTTGGATATTAAGGTTGTTATGTTTAATACTGTATTTTATATCTGTTGTTAGTTGTCACAAGATGGCTGGACCAGGAGCGGTGGCCTATAAATCTAATCTAATAAATAAATAAAATATGCTAACAATTTGTGTTGCTTCCATCTTGTTTTTTTTTTTTTAATTCTTAATTTCTTCTGGTTGATTCTGCAACTGAGATCCTATTTCATTGTCTAATGAATGTCCCATCCTATCGATTGTACTGACTCTGTGCAATCCACTTTTGAGTCCCAGTAAAAAAGACAAGAAATAACAAAAAATAAATAAACTCACTTTATCGATACAAGGTTTTACCCCGATCATGATAGATTCACCAAAAATTCTTCCGTCTTTGCTCAAGGCTTTCCGAGCCTGCAATTTCGACTGGTAATGGATATGCATCCAGTTCCCTGTGTTGGACATCTGTACAAAACAAGGAGAAATGGTCATCAGGAGCCAAAACGAAGAGGCGATTTTTAAAAAGCCACAACTTTCGACTTACCACATGCTTCAATATGTTTCCATACTGTGCAAACTGTAGCAGAATATAGGAAGCGGATCCTTGAGGAAATCTGAAACAGTCACAGGAAAAACCTCACGTTACTCATTAAGTATCAAAAATAAAATTTTAAACCTTCAATAGAAAATCTAACTAGGCCCTTGGCAACGTTTGCAGAAATACTACTGCAAATCCTGGCCAATCTTCAGATGCCGTCCCAACTACTACGAAGATCAGTCTTGTCATCGATCTAATAGCCTTACGTTTTAGCCTCAGCATTACAAGATTAATAGCTATCTCAACCAAAGAATCATGGGGAGGTGTTCAGAGCCAAACATAATATACAGCCCCACATACACAAGTGCCTGTGGAATGCCCTCTCCCTTGAGACTCTCCTGGTACCTACTTCACTTTCATTTAGGCACAAGTCTAAAATACATCTTTTTACCAAGGCTTTTCATTGGGAATCTGGTTTTGTTTTTCTGGATAGTTTTTTTGTGCTACTCATGTCAAATGGCTCGTGTTTTAATATTCTAAGCTACCTCGAGCAGGAAGCTGAAATATAAGCATTTCTGTACTGCTCAGTGCCAGATGCACTTCAAGAAGGACGTAGATAAAATTGAAAGGGTACAGAGGAGAGCGACGAAGATGATCTGGGGCCAAGGGACCAAGCCCTATGAAGATAGGTTGAGGGACTTGGGAATGTTCAGCCTGGAGAAAAGGAGGTTGAGAGGGGACATGATAGTCCTCTTTAAGTATTTGAAAGGTTGTCACTTGGAGGAGGGCAGGATGCTGTTTCTGTTGGCTGCAGAGGAGAGGACATGCAGTAATGGGTTTAAACTTCAAGTACAACGATATAGGCTAGATATCGGGACAAAATTTTTCAGTCAGAGTAGTTCAGCAGTGGAATAGGCTGCCTAAGGAGGTGGTGAGCTCCCCCTCACTGGCAGTCTTCAAGCAAAGGTTGGATACACACTTTTCTTGGATGCTTTAGGATGCTTAGGGCTGATCCTGCGTTGAGCAGGGGGTTGGACTAGATGGCCTGTATGACCCCTTCCAACTCTATGATTCTATGATTCTATGCATTTCCAAGCAGGGTTCAATGTTTACTCAGATAGTTCTTTGTTTTAATATCAATGTTTAAGCCGGGGTGGCCAAACTGTGACTCTCCAGATGTCCATGGACTACAATTGCCATGAACCTGCTACCAGCATGGTGCTGGCAGGGGCTCATGGTAATTGCAGTCCTTGGACATCTGGAGAGCCAAAGTTTAGCCACCCTCGGTTTAAGTGATGCTGCTTTTTCCAACTTTGGAAAAGGTAAGAGTTTCCGCCATGGTTGCTGTCTTCCTCGAGGGCTTTAAGCATCATTTGATGCAACCAACTGACTCTTAATGCTCCTTACTTAAATTGTCAACAAACAAAAATCACTGCCTATCGGGTAGAATAAAATAGCATACTTAGATTGGCTAGCAAGGGTGACCTTATAAGGTGCATAAGAGGAAACAACTTCTTTTTTAGCAGAATGTGACTCATATACAAACAACTAGTAATTATACCAGAAGAAAAATTCTCAATTACCCTTTCGGTTGATGATGGAGCTAAGGAATAGAAAACCTGAACCATTTCAATTTCTTCATCATCAAACTTAAAGCTGTGCAACTCCCCAATGTCCATTACTTTTGGCTTCCTTGATGTTCAGCAATCCTGTTTTGGCACTTTCTGTTCCAACCTTCATCAGTAGTCATTACAAGTCTTCACTGATTTCTGCCAGTAAAGTGGTGTCATCTGCTCCTCTCAAGTTGTTAACGTTCCTTATAATTTTAATTCCCCCTTCATCTAAATCTAAGCATCCAAAAGCATAATGAATTGGGGATTTTAAAGGTAGTGTGGTTTTACTGTGTTATTATAAACACCCAAAAGCCTAAGAGAGCGGTGGTATATAAATCAAAGAATAAATAAATAAACAGCATGTTAGGATATTCCTGGATTTGGGGGCAGAGGAGCGGGAAGGGTGGTATTTTGGGGAGGGGGAGACCGGACGAAGCTGCCTGGGGCCGAGCCAGACCCTCGGCTCTTCCAGGGGGTCTTGTCTCCTCAGACTGGCCGCCGCTCTCTGGGTTCTCAGTCAGGGGTCTTTCCCACCCCCACGGCCAGATCCTGCTCCCTGCCCCTGCTGTGCCCATGCCCCTCACTGGCGGGCAGGAGAGCTGTGGGAGGGATCCTCCCGTTCAGTTTCAGTTCTCTGTAGGATCAGGAGGGGTCCCAATAAAGAGCTGAAGGGAACTCTCAGGGCCTAGTCTTTGAACCCACAGATTTCACAGCGGGGCTTGCAAGGGGGGAGGGGGAGGTGCCCGTGAGCCACAGCCCCTCCCCTCCCTCCTGACATCACCTCCACCTGATGATGCCACAAATAATGGTGTGATCTCATGAGTTTTCCCACAGCCCGTGGCAAGGGGAGGGCATTAGCTTTCGAGCTGAAATAAAAGGTGAGTGTTTTAACTCAGTAGTCCCCAAACTTTTTATCCTCGGGGACCGGTCAACGCTTGACAATTTTACTGAGGCCCGGGGAGGGGGTAGTCTTTTGCCACTTACAGGAAGGACTGATGAAAACACAACCTGTGCTCCCAGGCCCTTTCCCTTCCCCCCAGATCCACAGAGTCTTTCTTAATAGGTTCCATGCTCTGCTGGGCAGTATTACGTGTTCCTACATGGATAAGAAGGAAAGGGTAATGATCAGTGCGCTTGAGGAGCCTGTCCAGCCGTTCCGTCCCATCCTTAAAGCGTGCACCAGGGAGGCAGCAGGCCTCTCGAGACAACAAGTCAGGTCTACAGACTTCGGCCTCTACACCTCTTGGCAAGGAATCTTTATTTCCTGTTCTGCAGATTCTTTCTCCTGTTACTGGTTGATTTGATCTTACATTCCTTTAGGTCCAGCATAAAAATCTGAAGGGCAATATTCTTCTTCTTGGTGTTCTTGTTAAGAGCCAGCTTGGTGGTGTGGTTCAAAGCCGTGGCTTCTAATCTGGAGAGCCAGGCGTGACTCCCTGCTCCTCTGCATGCAGCTAGCTGGATGAGCTAGTCACAGTCCTGATTAGTCAGTTCTCACAAAGCACTTCTCTCAGAGCTCTCTCAGCATCACCTCACCCACAGGGGAAGAGAAGGCAACTATGAGCTGCTTTGAGACTCCATTGGGGAGAGAAACGTGGGGAATAAAAAGCAACTCTTCTTCTCCTTCTATTATTATTATTATTATTATTATTATTATTATTTTAAATCCACAGACAATTATTCTCGCCCCTTCTGTAGAATTTCCACATTAAGGACAAGAATCCCTGTCCCCTGCCCCCCCCACCCCCACCCCCTCTCTTTACCTGCTGGCGTGTCGTGTTGGGCTGGCCCCACCCCCGCCAGTCTCCTGAGGCTTCCCCCACTCTCCACAGGGTGGGAGCAGCCTCAGAGGACTGGCAGCGGCAGCCACGACCCCAGAGCAATGAGTGCACCTCAGTGTTCAGGCGCCACTGCCGCGGTCCTTCTACTGCCGAGGTCCCCGGGGGCAGGACTATGGACGTCATGTCCCTAGACTTCCCTTTCCATTAGATGTTCCACATCGCTCATAATAATCCCTTTTATGTGCTGCCCCTTCCTACAGCTCAGGGGAACTCACAGTATGCCAGGCATAAACTGATGTAAGATTGAATCAGCCTCTAGGGGGAGCAAACATGCCGAACGGAGGCAAAATCCTAAAGCAGCAGGCCAATCAAGAGAGGGAAACGAGGATGGAGTAAACTCCCCTGTCTCCTTGACTGTGTTTGGTTAGTTTGGAAAAAGTCCCTAAATGTCTCCATTGCAGGATGAGTTCCGTGTCTAGAAAGGACAAACTGCTCAAAAGGAGGAGCCTTGAGAACGATGCAAACACCTCGGGTGAGAAAACCGACCATCGGCAAGGCCGAAGCCTCCCTCACCAAGCCAGATCTCAAGAGCCAGCTGGCCGGAGGAATGCGGAGCACCTCCCGCCTCTGACCAAGCCGGCAGCGTCCTCCGAGGACCAGAAGCCGACACCGACGCCTCCTCTCATGCTGCCCCTCCTGCCGCAGCGCCGACTGCCCAAAACCACCGCTGGGACAAGCCAGGCAGATACGACCAAGGAGGCCACCCCATGGCCAAAGCTGCCTGTGACGGCCGTCAGGAACAGCACCACCGCCACCGCAGGGAGCAGGAGAGCCTCGCAAGCTCTGGGAATCTCTGCAGCGCTGCCAGGTACCGGCCGGGCCCAGGAGTCGCCAGCTGGTCTGGGGTGGTCTCAGGGCAGTTGCGTGCTTGGGCAGAGGCTGCCGAGAGCCAGCGTGGTGGTGCGGTCAAGGGCAGCGGCCTGTCATCTGGAGAAGCGGGTTTGATCCCCCGCTCCCCCTCCTCCTCCACATGCAGCCAGCTGGGTGACCTCGGGCTAGTCGCCTCCAAGCGCTCTCTCGGCCTCCCTTCCCTCACAGGCCCCCTGAGAGAAATCCTGATGGTGCTCAGAGACGATGGGAATCAGATGCAAGCCAGGAGGTCTCTTACTCTGGAGAAGACATCGGAGGTACAGTTGCAGAACCATTTCTTTCTCCGTTGATTTGTCTCGCTTGCCGGAGCTGACCCCCCACCGCTCGGCCTCCCTAAGTGCTGCCAAGTTCGAGCCTTAGGCATTAAAGCCCCCAAATAGAGAACTGTGACACACGTCCAGCCAGAGCGAAGAGAAACGGGAAAAGGTAAGAGCGGCAAAGAAAAAGGTTCAGCGGGGAAGAGGGATCATGCGGCTGGCTGGAGGGGGGGAGCCAGCTTGGTGGAGCGCGTAAGACCAGCGGCTTCTCATCGGGTGAGCTGGGACTGAGCTGAGTGACCTTGGACTAGTTGCAGCTCTGATAGTGCTGTTCTCACCGATCAGTCTCTCCCAGAGCTCTCTCAGCCCCACCTCCCTCACAGGGTGCCTGTTTTGGGGAGAAGAGGGGAAAGAGATTGGAAGCTGCTCTGACACTCCTTTGCGGAGAGAAAAGCAGCATATAAGAACCAACTCTTCTTCTTCATGGAGGGAAGAGCCCCAAAAAACAAAAGCCTTTCCCCAGCTGAATCTATTCTGAATTCAGCTGGAGCCCCAAAAGAACCCTAGGCTGAAGATATTTCTCAGTGGGCAGCATTGTATCAAAAAATATGGTCCCCGTCTCCTGTTTTTCTACATCTTTAAGCTTAATATGTGGATAAAAGAGTTGGTTCTTCTATGCCGCTTTTCTCTACCCGAAGGAGTCTCAAAGCAGCTTCCAGTCGCCTTCCCTTTCCACTCCCCACAACAGACACCCTGTGAGGGAGGGGAGGCTGAGAGAGCCCTGAGATTACTTAAGAAGAAGAAGAGTTGGTTCTTCTATGCCGCTTTTCTCTGCCCGAAGGAGTCTCAAAGCGGCTTCCAGTCGCCTTCCCTTTCCTCTCCCCACAACAGACACCCTGTGAGGGAGGTTGGGCTGAGAGAGCCCTGAGATTACTTAAGAAGAAGAAGAGTTGGTTCTTCTATGCCGCTTTTCTCTGCCCGAAGGAGTCTCAAAGCGGCTTCCAGTCGCCTTCCCTTTCCTCTACCCACAAGAGACACCCTGTGAGGGACATGAGGCTAAAAGAGCCCAAAGGAACACGAAGTCCACTGAGCCAATTAGTTGTGTCTCAACAGGGTCACCTGGCTAGGTCCGTCTGCTCAGATCTCAGCAGCTAAGCCGGGCTGGCCTTGGTGAGTCCTTGGGTGGGCGACCTCCACGGACATTCAGGGCCGCTAGACATAGGCCAGCAATGGTCAGCCACCTCTCTCCCCCTCTTGCCTTGGCAGACCCTGGCCCTGGGTTGGCTGTGCTTTCCACCAGGCAGAAATCTGGCTCTTTTAAGGCCTTTCCTTGACATTTTCATCTTCTTGCCTTTCTCCTGAACACTCTCAGGAGCTGAGGGTGTCCAGAGGCTGATTCGAACTGTGCTGTGCTCGATATACGGCTGAATGGTTTCCCTTTCTTCCCCTTCACCTCCAGGATCTGCAGGGCCGGGTTCCCATTCAGGATTGCATCGCATGGATCGAGTGCTACGGGCATGCGGCCGCTGGGGCCAATACAGAAGACCTGCTCCTGCTGATCGAGTTCCTCATCTCGGAGCTGCTGAGGCAGTTCCGTGCGGGCTACAAGGTACTGGGAAACATCCGGAGAGCCCAGCTGGATCTGGCCAGGGGTCCTCTAGTCCAGCATCCGGTCATACCCAGAGGGCAGCCGGTTCTTCTGGAGGGCCAACCACAAGGCAGAGAGGCCAAGACCTTCCCCTCTTGTGACCTCCTCACTCTGTGCTCCAGAGATTGACTGCTTCTGACTGTGGAGGTTCCCCCAGTCACCAGGGTTACTGGCCACTGATATACTTCTCCTTCCCGAATCTCTTGAATCCCCTGGAGAAAATGGCTGCTTCAAAAGGCAGATTCAGTGACATTCTGGCCCCTCCCCTGCAACATTCTGGCCCCTCCCCAGACTCCGCCCCCCAAATCTCCAGGAATTTCTCAACCTGGAGCTGGCAACCCTACCTTAACCCTTTCACATCATGCTGCGTTGCTAAGAATTCGGGTGCAAAAATAATGGGCCTTGTGGGTGTATTATTTCCCCAAACACACACGCAAAGGTGGCCCCATAATTGTTTCTGACTCCATGGGAAAAAGAAACTGTGGAATGATATACCTGGAAGGGGGCCTAAAGACCACCCAGTCCACCCCCCTGCAGTATGCAGGATGACCTACAGGATCCCCGAGCGATAATCCGGTAATCTGCTTCCGTTTCCCTCCCAGGAGGGAGAGCCCACACGTCTGGAGAAGCGAATTCCCCATGAGCAGCCTGCGTTGCTCAGAAGCTCCTCCCAACATCCGGCTGATATTCCCGCCTCCATCCTAGGGAAGCTCCGCCCACATTGCCATGATGTCCCTCCATCCCTTCCGAGGTGACCCGGAAGAGTCCTGCAGCGATGGCAGGGCAACGCTCTGGTCTTTGGGCAAAGACTGTGTGGTCCATTTGACTTCTACCCTAAAGCTTTCGTCCGAAAGCCAGAGTGTCACCTCACCACCACTGACCTCATGGCGTCACTTCCGGGTCACACCGGATGTGCCGTCCCCAACGGGATGAGGTCTCTTTGGGTAGTGACATAGATGCACTGCTGCAATATTGACCGGACCCCAGTCTTTTCTGGGTAAGGTCCCCCTCCTAGTCAGATCATTGGTGTTGGCCAGTGGGGCCTGGTGGCGAGGGACCCCCCTTCCACTGGAGGGTCTGGCCATTCTAGCTGAGATTGGTCTCCGTATAAACTCTGGGTCGTTCCCCTGGTGAAGACTTTCCTGGTGGTCCTGGAAGGGTTTCCCAAATTGCTGGGGGTTCATTTTGTATATCTATTTTTTCAGTTGTTAAACTTTTATCAGGTGATACGACCAGAAATGGTCATGCCAACCCCCCCCCCCACAAAAAAAATAAATAAATTTGGGAGTTTCTTGAAGCCTAAAGAATGTTTCAGGGGTTTCTCAATTGTAAAAAAGAGGGGAACGTCCCAGCCAGCTCCTGGGATTGCCTGCGTGAAGGACGCTGGGATTCCCGTCTCCCTCCAGCTGGGCGCCTCCCCCCAGCACCCACTCCTGGAAGGTGGTCTAACCTCTCTGCACCCTGCTTCTTTCTCCTCCGTCCAGAATCAACCACTTAAAACAGCATTCCTAAAATCTATCAACCTGATCAGCAGAGCCCTCCAGGGGAGCCGGAGGCAAGATTGCCCCCACAAATCTGAATTGCTCCAATGCATAATAGTAAGTCAAAGTGGAGGGGGAAAGCAGGGAGGGGGCTTCTGGGGGAGCGAGTCTCAAGCTTGGGACGTGCTTGGGGTGCGGCCTTGGGGTCCCGAGGCTGCCAGTGGAGGCTCCTGGGACCTCCGTTCCACTGGCCCGGACCCTCACAGACTTCTCTGCATCGTAGCGACTCAAGTGGAGTCCCCTGTGGAGTCCCCAAGTGGAGTCCCCTGCGGAAAGGGGCGGCCGTCGTCTGGCCAGGGCTGCCACCTCTGTGTGGAGAAATGGGAATGGGGCCTGCGGAGGGCGGGATCTGGGGAGTGGAGGGACTGGAGCGGAATCCCAGGCTTTGTCTGGCATCCTCTGAGGGAACCTTTCCAGAATTGTAGTCCATGGACATCTGGAGAGCCACAGTTGGGCCACCCCTGCCTAAAAGCATCACTTGGAAGTGACCCTCTGTCTGTGTGTTTTTCCACTGCAGGAAATGATCGAAGAAGAGCCCCAGGAGTCAGTGTGCTTCCCGATCCTCCACCTTGCTCTGACCACCATTGGCTCCCTTACGTATGTACCCAAGGTTTCCTCCTCCTTAGCTCTCCTGGCCAGGCTCCTGGTGCCTTGCAGCCGGAGAAATGCCAGGCATCCGTTGTGAAGAGAAGGGGGGAGGAACAACCCAAAGGAGACTAAGGAAAGGATGTCGTTTGAGGGCAGAAGAGCTTCAAGCCAGACACTTCCTGTGATGGCAGCCCTTGTCCACCCAAGTGAGAAGTATCAGGTGCCCTCCGAGGCTGGCGGGCAGAAGCAAGACCCAAACCATGACCATTTCTGCATAGAGGGGGACAATTCGTGCCACCTCCTGCTTGTAAAAGTGCGATTGTAAACCGCACACTTGACCGCTTGCTGATGGGAGACCCCTCCCGCATTATTCTGCCATCTCATCATGGCTTTTCCCTTCCCGACAAGGTGGCGGAGAAGCCGGAAGTGTGTCCAACCTGCAGGTTTCTTCCTGCTCCTCAGGTTGTCAATCATTGTAAGCCACCAATCCCCTCTCAGTGGTGGTTTTGGGGATTCAAACATTCCCTTCTTCTTCTTCTTCTTCTTCTTCTTCTTCTTCTTCTTCTTCTTCTTCTTCTTCTTCTTCAGAGTAGTTGCAAACAGTAGTTGCCTCTATGGCTGCCTCACATCAGCAGATCCTTCATGGATGCTCCTTGCTTGCTTCTGCAAAGCACGCTGACCTTCTCTTCCTCAAAAAGGAGGAAGTGGGTGGGGTAGCTCAGATTAAACAGAGCACATGGCTCAGAATTCCCTGCAACCTCACAGTGTTCATTAGATGTCACTAGTGAGCTGCTTACACTGCTGAACAACATCCCCACAGGGCTGACTTCCCCAAATTACTTGCTGATTGCCATTCCAACACAGTTCTCTTAGGGCTGTTTCCGCAGAGCAGTCCTGTCAGAGGACTCTCAGCCTCACCAACCTCCCAGGGTGTCTGTTGTGGGAGAGGAAGGGAAGGGTCCCACTTCGGGACTCCTTGGGTTCGTGGATATTTAAAATAATCTCTACTTCTTCTTCTTGTCTTTAACTGGGACCCCTCAGACTTGGCATCTGCTCTGCTGTTTGAGAATAAAACATTCAGAGCTGATCCTGTTGAATCGACTGTAGGGGGAAGGTGTGTGCATCCTTGGCGGGGTGGTGGGGTCCTAATGTTTCTCCACCCCCACCTCCACCACTGTCTGTTTTATTTGCAGTCTCCTGAAGCCTGTGCTGGACTGTGAGGTCAGATCCAACTTAGTGAGCAAGACCATCAAGAAGGTGTATTCTTTACCAGCTCTCAAAATGACCAAGCTGAAAGCAGGCAGCTCTACGTACCCAACGCAAACTCAGGTGCCTCCCCCTCCCTGTCCAGGGGTCAAAACTGAAAAACATGGTGTCTTGGCCAGGAACTAAGTTCAGATTCAGAGACAAGGCAGGTGGGATGGGACTCATCTCCTTGCAATTGGACACAAGGGATCGCCTGACCCATGCCTGTGGTTTCAGAGCACGGCCCCCCAGCGTGGTTTTTCCCCCTGGGAATTTGGTAGGTTGTGCAGACTTCTTAAAAAGTCGCTTCAGCAGCAACCTCCCCCTCAGCCCAAGATGCTGGTTGGCTTCTTCTTAGAGATGCCTAACCTCATTCCCTGCCTTTTTGTGCCTGGCTCCGCCCCCTGAGGCAGCCATGCTGTGGCTGAGCCCATATTCTTGGGGAAGGATTCCAGAGGTGCCCACGGGCTTAGGAAGGGCGAGGAGCCCTGCTTGATAGGGGGGCCGCGTCGGCCTGCAGTCGAACATCTGGATCTGAGACTTTGTTGCTGACAAAACGGCCTCAGTATTGCAGAAGAGAGAGTCACAGTCAAATCCAGTGTTGCCAATTTATGGATTGGGAATTTTGTATAGGTTTGGAGGTGGAGCCTGGGGGGGGCGGGGGTGAGGTTTTGGAAGGGGATCCCCAGGACTTTCCCCCTCTGGAGTTGGCAACCATCAGCAGAGGGTCACCACATTATCCTGGATTTTGTCCCTCAACTTTCTCCTGTCCTGCTGCATCTTCTTTCTACTGTTTTAGCTGCTGACTCGTGAAAACATGAGCAGAGCCCTCCTGGATCAGGCCAGTGGCCCATCCAGTCCAGCATCCTGGCTCACCCAGCGGCCCACCAGCTCCTCCGGGGGGAGGGCCAGCGGCAAGGACCAGGCCTGCGCCTGAGTTTGCCTCCTGACCCTGGGATTCAGAGGATTAGTGCCCCTGAATGGGGAGGATCCCTTTAGTCACAATAGCTCGCAGCCATTGACAGACTTCTCCTCCATGAATTGATCTCCTCCCCTTTGAAAGCTGCTTGTTCTTTTGGACATCATTGTTCCCCTCCTCGAATTTCACACCTCCCCCAAGCAAACATCCCAGCTGCTGTTTCTCGATTCTCCCACCCTCTCCCTGGAATGGCTGGCCCCAAGGGGGACTGTTTTTGCAACCTGGGGCCAATGGCCATTTGGCAGGAACTCATTCTCAGCCCAGTGGGACTGGTGGGAAAGGGCTCAGTCGAAGCTGCCAATCTGTCCCTGCACCCTTCTTCCCAATGCCAAGAACTCTCCCCTGACCAGGCCCCGAGGATCGGGGCCCCAGGGGGTGGCAAAGTGGACCCATCCCCTGCCCTCTCTCTGGAAAGAGGAACAGGGTCTTTCTCTCTGGTTTCTCAACGGTATCTACGTAGCCATCTTCTTGGACCCCACACATTGTTGCCTGGTTATTCTCCTTTTATTGTCCCCTCCCCTCTCCTTTTCTCTCTCCCTTTAGGGCTAGCAGAGAGTATGCCAGCCTCCAAGTGGGGCCTGGGGATCCCCCAGAATTGCACCACATCTCCAGACGGCAGAGATCAGTGCCCCTGGAGGAAAGGGCGGCTTTGGAGGGGGGACTGGGTGGCCTTGGACCCCACTGAGGTCCCTGTTCTCCCCACACTCCTCTTTCTGCAATGCCACCCGTTTGCTTTTTATAAACGCAGCCTCAGGAATGGCGGCCATTTGGCACGTGAGAGCTGTGTCCCGGAGGCTCACCCTTGGGCCTGTCCTGCTTGCAAACGCGTCTGGATATTCCACTGGAATAGAAGCCCTGCTTTCACCAGCCCTGGCCACGTCTGGCAGACTGACCTTCTCCGTGCCTTGGCTCATGCTAACGGCGTTGTCTTCTCTCCCTTTAGGACTTCTACGAGCAGACGATGAGCGCGTGCAATTCAGTGCTCACCAGCCTCCTGTCCGAGGTGCCCAACATGGATGGACTTCAAGAAATATTGATAGTGAGGGAACTAGTAACTCCTCTAAGGCCTAATAAAAGCATAGTATCCTAGAGTGGGAAGGGGCCACCCAGGCCATATAGTCCAAGCCCCTGCTTAATCCAGGATCGAACCGTAGAGTGGGAAGGGGCCGGACCAGCGTCTAGTCCAGCCCCCTGCTCAATGCAGGCCCAGCTTAAAGCCTCTATTCCATGGCATAGAGCAGGCATGCATGGCCTTTAGGGAGCTGCTTAGGTGGCCGACTTGGGATTTCCCTGGGCAGGGCCCAAGGAGAGGAGCATCCATCAAGGCCACCGCCCAAAGTGGCTGTTTTCTTGGGGTGAGCTCTTCTCTGCTCCCTGGAGGTCAGGAGAGAAACTCTAGATCAGCCTTTCTCTACTTTCTAACCATGGACAAAGCCCTGAAACATCCTTCGGGCTTCGACAAACCCCAGGAGGGGTGCGATCGTGCAGAATACGGTTGGGAAGCAGAGCTGTGGACACGCCCACTCGGGGGCCCACCCCTCCCCGCCCCCTCCGGGCCCATCACTGGCCGTTTTGGGAGGGGGGAGCAGACTGGCATGACCATCTGCGGTCATATCACTTGAGGAAATATGTGCACAAAACCCATCCCCTCCCACCCCTGCAGAAAACCCTTCCAGGGCTGTTCCAGGAAACCCGGGCTGAGGAAGCCTTCTCTAGGGGGGAGGCCGCTCAGGGGCCCCCGCAGCAAGGCCTGCCCACAGCGAAGAACAAACCAGCTCTCCAGTGGGGAGAGGACCAGCCCATCGAGAAAGGAAGACCACTCCATGGGAGGGGAGAGCTGGGCAGGGCGGGGACCTCCGAGGGGTACGATGCCGTGGAGCCCACGCCAAACACCCATTGTTTTTGCCAGGGGAATTCATCTCTGCTCTCTGGCGAGGAGCCATCCTTCCCCTTTAGACCCCCCGAATTCTCTCTGTGCGTCTTCAGGGTGCCACTGGGCTCAAACCTTGTCCTTTCCCAACGGGCCATTCTGGGAGTGGTCCTGGAACGGACACTTTGCTGGTTCTGGTTTTGCTCTCTGTCTCCAGTGTGCTCTTTCTTCACAGCACACCAACGGCTGGATGGAATCGGAGATGCCCCACGAGCGGGAAAGAGCCGTGAGGAGCACCAGCCATGTGCTGAAGTTTGCCGCCGAACACCTCGATTTTGACGTGAGCATCCTTGGGAGCGGAAGAGCCCGTCCCAAGGGGCACATCCCGTGACCGAAATGCCGGGCATCTTGTTGGATCCCCCGAAGCAGCTCCAGCAGGGCTCTCCTGATGTTCTTGTGGAGGCCACAGCCTCTGGGCTCTGTTGCGGGCCTGCCCCAGGAACTGGCGGCCCCGCGTGAGACAGGAGGCTGGACTAGAGGGACCCCCACTGGTTGTGCAAGACCTCTGAACAAACAAGCAGCGTCTCATGAAACCTCCTGACCTGACAGCAACGCTGTTGAGTGTTTCAGGGGCTGCTGCAGCAGTGATGCCTCCCAGTGCAAATGCAGCCCGTCAGCTGCAGGGGAAGAAGTGGGGGTCCAGGGTGTTTCCCCTTCGAGGGGGAAGTGGGGGGGGCGAGTCTTCTCTCTGGGCCAGTGAGGCAGCCTGGGGCCCTGCAGGAGGAAAGCACGGCAGGCTTCCTGGGGGCCCCTTCCCACCTCCCTCTCCCTTTCAGGTCTCGCAGGAGTTTTCCTTGCTTGGCCAGCTGGTGGCGGTGTTGGGCATGCGGACCATGGACAGCGTGAAGGAGATTGGCCTGCAGGCGGCCCAAGCGATGTACCACCTCCACCACCTGACCATGAGCCAAATGGGTGAGGGGCATGCTGGGAAATCTGAAAACCACCAGCTCAAAGCTCACCTTTATTTATTTGTTTACTGTTGAACTGCTGATTCCGTCCTCTCCTGACAGACTCGGGGGAGGGGGGGGGATCGCAGCACTATTAAAATGAGGACTCAGTAGTAGTACTCAGTAGAAGTACTCAGACTGTAAAGAAAGATTCCCTGATCTGTAGCCTGTACCTTTCTACCCATAGTTTAAATCTATGACTGTGGGTCCTATCCTCTGCCATCAACTGTTCCCTGCCCTCCTCCAAATGACAACCTTTGAGATACTTTAAGCGAGCCGTCCTGTCCCCTCTCCACCTCCTCTTCCCCAGACCTTTCCTCACTTGGCTTGGCCATCTCCTCTTCACCGTCTCCATTTTGTCCACGTCCTTTCTGGAGTGGGGCCTCCAGAACTGGACATGGGATTCCAGGAGCAGTCTAAGCAATGTGGGATGTACGGTGGGACTCGGACATCCTGCGATTTTGATGGGATGCCTCTTTTCATACAGCCCAAGGCTGCCTTTGCCTCCTTTACCGCCGCATCACCCTGTCTGCTCGCCTTTAGCTTCCCGTCCCCAAGTGCCCCAAGATCTCATTCACACACCCTGCTTCCCTGAAGTGTCTCTCCCACCCAGAGTGCTTGGCTCCCTTTTTGGGACCCAAAGGGAGAACTCTGCACTCCTCCGTTCTCACTGGCCCCCTTTCCAGCATGTTCCGATCTCACTGAATTCCATCTCTGCCTTCGGGGGTGTTCTTCACAACTGAATCCCAACCAAGTAAAGTCCCAAATCCCCAAATACCTGCTATTTATATCCCATTAGCCCCCTCCCCGAGGAAATAAATTGGCCTTTCAGGGCTTCCTAAACTTTTCTAAGGTAGGGTCTCCCCCCCCTCCTCAGGGCACCCACAGTGTGGAAACGGCAAGATATAATGCAAAAGCGGCAGTAGGGACCAGTGGCCCATTCTGCACACACTGGATAATGCACTTTCAGTGCGCTTTTGCAGCTGGATTCTTCGAAAGGGCATTGAAAGCGCATCATCTAGCGGATGACCACATGTGGTCCTTCGACTAATTGGAGGTGGCCCCGAGGGACACCTTCTCCCCCCCACCCACCCTTCCCCCCCCCCGGCCCTTTACATTACAACACACTTCGGGTGTCCTTGTCTCCCATCACTCCCAGATGGGACTATCTCGTTGCAGAGAAACAAGCTCAGGGTAACCATTGATTTGTCATTGTCATGTGTTAAGATTTCCATGACAAGAAAATGTTCCTTATGTTCATTGTTGTGGCGTGTCTGTATCTTATTTTGAAGGGATGTTTAAACATTACCATAGCGATCAGAGAGCGTTAGGGCAGTGGTTGAGAGTAGAGGAGTAAACTACCCCCCCCCCACCGGGCCTCAGTAAAAGGCGTTGAGTGGTCCCCGGTGAGTGGTCCCCGGCGTTGAGTGGTCCCCGGTGATAAAAAGGTTGGGGACCACTGATCTAGCGTGTGCAGATGGGGCCCAGGCGGGCTGCCTGAAGTGGGGAACAGCCGGCGGATGGGGAAGAAACTAACGCTGACTTTTCCCTCCCGAAACATTCTGATTAGTTAAGGAGATGGACAAGAGACCCAAGAACAAGAAGGGGAATATCGTGAAATGGGAGCGAGAAGACGTTTTCATTTCCGGCCCTTCCGTCTTTCATAACGACGCCTCTAAAGTGGCCCAGGTACTTCCCGAGACCGCCGAAGGTCAGAGTCCTCTGTCCTCTCGGGTGAACCCTTGGTTTGATGACTGTGGGGTGGTAGGAGGGTCTTTTTAGCCACCTTGGGCTTTAATGGGGCGGGGCTTTTATGGGGTATGATCATGTCATCCACCTTGAGTCCCAGGAGGAAGGCAGACTATACATTTAATAATACTAACAGAATCATCCTAAAAATAATCTCCCTCCCAGGCCTTTTCTTCTCCCGCCATCTTTCCAGTTGACTCCCATGGGTGTCCCCCTAAAACCACACTCCAGAAGGCCACGTGGCAGATTTCCCTTTGGGTTTGGAAACTTTCTGGGCTGCGTTTTTAGCAGGACACCCATGGGAAGCCATTCAAACTGAGCATGTCTGGGGAAAGTCCATCTCTGGAAGAGAGTGCTAGAGGAACTTCCCCCAGACATGCGCAGTTTGAATGTCCAGGTGAATTCTTTGAAGGTGCAGTTTGTGTAGCCAGCTTTTGGCCCCCCACAGGATTTCCAGAGCCCAAAATTCACAGGTAGTTTCCCGGCCTCTGCTTCGCCACCCTGGAATTCTTCTTTGTGGTCTCCCATCCACGTGTTAGCCAAAGCGGACCCTCTTGAGTTTCCGAGGTCTCATGAGACCAGGCTAGCCGCGGCCGGGAATAACAAAAGAGAAGCCCTTGTTGGATCAGGCCAGGGGACGAGTCAGTCCAACACTCGGGGTCTCACAGGGGCCAGAACCCAGGGGCTTTCGGGAGGTCCACCAGCAGGGCCAGAACTCCTGCCTACTATTACTATAGGAATTTTGGAGGTCATTCATTCCTAGGGACCTCCATGCTACAGCCCTGAAAAACCTTCAGATTTGGCTGTTCCAATCATTCCAGGAGCGTTGCCATGTTGTTCTGCTGTAGAAGAGGTCGATTCAAGTCCAGTAGTACCTTAGGAATGAACCAGATTTTCTGGGTCTATGGCGTGGCCAAACTGTGGCTCTCCAGATGTCCATGGACTGAAATTCCCGCGCAGGGGTTCATGGGAGTTGTAGTCCATGGACATCTGGAGAGCCAGTTTGGCCTTCCCTGGAGACTTCAAGAGTCACAGCTTATTGGATATGTGAGAGAGAGCCAGTTACTGGACCGGAATCTAAGATTCAGATCACATATTGAAGCTGCTATACTGGAGAGGCAACTATGTGAATCTGCCCCCCTTTATCTGTGGGTGGCTCCTGCAAAGGCCAGTGGGCCTCTGGCAAAATCCTCTCTTGTCCAGGACGGCTGGACAAAAGTTAGTTCCCCCTCAGGGTGCTGCAGGGCTCCTGCTTGGTCTCGTTGCTCTTGCAGTTTTCCTTCCCGCTCGGTGTCGCCATGAACAGCCGGGGTGAGCAGCAGGTCCAAGGAAAACCCTCTTTCTGCTTTCTCTCTGTGTCAGGCTTTCGGGGAGCACCTCAGCCCCGGTCAGCTCACAGAACTGGTTCTCAAAACCACCAGCAACCTGATTCACGGAGACAGACTCATCTCTCAGGCTGCATCAATGCTGCTGAGATCCTTCCTGGAAGAGTGCGGGACGGATGTGGAAGATGTGAGGAACAAGAGGAAATTGGGGGGGGGGGGAGCTTGTCTGGTAGTTGTGGACATGGGGGCAGAAAGGGGGGGCCTTGCCTCCTTCCCATATCAGCCCGGGAAGCTGCCCTGCGCTGAATTTGGAGACCCTATGAATAAGAAAGGTGAGTTATCGAGGAGGAGGAGGAGGAAGCGTTGGTTCTTATATGCCGCTTTTCTCTACACAAAGGGGTCTCAAAGCGGCTTCCACTCGCCTTTCCTTTCCTCTCCCCACAACAGACTCCCTGTGAGGGAGGCGAGGCTGAGAGAGCCCCGATATTACTGCTCCGTTTGAACCGCTGTATCAGTAAAGAAGAGCTGGATTTCTGAAACCCGCTTTTCACTACTCAAAGGAGTCCGAAAGTGGCTTACAAATACCTTTTCCTCCCTCTCCCCACCCCAGAGGTAGGTGGGGCTGAGAGAGCTCTAAGGGAAACTGCTGTGCGAGAACAGCCCCAAAAGAACTGGGACTAGCCCAAGGTCCCCCAGATAGCTGCATGTGGAGGCGTGGATTCTAATAGGCTCCTCCAGATTGCAGTCCGCCACTCTCAGCCACGCTGGCTCTCTCAGGGAGCACAGTCCACAAATGCCTACCCATAAATAGGAGAATAGATGTCCTTGAAGGGGCCGCTAGGTTTTTGCAGGTTCCAGACGGTCTCTCTGGCCCCAAGCAATGGATCTTCCGACTCTAACTGAAAACTGGCTGGTGGCAAGGCAGGGGTGAGAGGGCAGGCAGGTTGTTGCCTTCATGGTCCCCTTTCCGTCCTGCAGCTGCCCTTGACTGTCAGGGAGATATACAGCCGCCTCCCCAACATCCGGGATGCCTTCACCAAGCAGGAGGCCAAGAGGGCCATCTGCTCCCTGGCGTGCAGGCGTGTCGGCGGAGTGGTGGACTGCCTGCTGGAAGTCTCCGTGGGCTGTGATGGGTAGGTGGGGCAGCTGTTGAGGGTGGGTTGTGGGGAGGTTTGGGTGATGTTTGGGGAGAAACACAGCAGAGCAGGGCTCCCCAATGCGGTGCCCACGCCCTGATCTTTGGCCTGACACCTGCCAAGTGCTTTCGGGAAGCGGGCGGGGCTAGAGGGGGCTTCCCTGAGGGGCCGTGGGAGGTCCAGTCGGCTTGGCAGGGTGGGTGGGGAGATGGGGCTTTGGCGGCAGCTGCCCCCCTGACCCAGAGATCTCACCATGGGACGGAAGGCCTGCAGTTGGGGCCGCCAGTGGGAGTGTGAGCCAAAGCCTGAGTTTCCTTTCTTGCTCTGTTTTTAAAACCGCAGCAATGCCAAGGAGGTGTGGAAAGCCCTGGTTTCCGATCCCTATTCCAACACCAGGCTCCTGAGGCCGCTGCTGAAACGCCTGCAGGGCGAAGACCCCCGCTCGGAAAACTCTGGGAGGCGCAACAGCAAGTCCCTCCTGCCTCTGGCGGTACAAAGCCCCACCAGGACTGCTCTGGGTCCCTTTGGGCCGCCAGCTCCGGGTTGGGAAGAGCCTGGCCATCCAGGGCCGGGGAGGCTGGGCAGGAAATGTTTTGGAGGTGGGAGGAGGGATCTCAGAGGGGGGGACAGAATTCCCACACCACAGGAAAAGCTGTGTCTAAAACAGGACAGTTTGAGAAGCCGTAAGCCCACTTGCTTGCCGTCTTTTTCTTCATTGCCTTTTCCTTGCGGTGACATGCAAAACGGTCGTTTCTGCCAGGCCGCTTCCATCAGTTGAGCAGAAAAGCGCTTTGCAGTATTTTACGAGTAACAGGGGGCTTATAAGTCATGATTCTAGTGTAAAAATGCATTCATCATACCATCTCCCTGGTTGTTATGATTGTTGTTGCTTGTGATTCTTGTTCAGCTAAGTTATCTGTAATCTTTGCTGCCTTTAAAGGTGCTGTTGGACTCAACTTTTGTTGTGCTACTTCAGACTGACACGGCTACGCACTTGAATGAATATGAATCCATAAGTATTAAAGAGTCCATTTCGTTTTGTACAAGACATTTTGACACTTAGGGGCTTTTTGCACGCCTTCAAAATAGCACAATGGTTGCCAATTGAAAACGCTACTGATTTGCTGTTTTGCACAACGTCGTCGACAATCTGCCACACACCTGAAACCAATCTGCAAAAAGCGCTTCCTTGTAACGCTTTCAGGGAAATCCCCAAAAGTGGATTCACCCTCCGGAAAGCGATACACTCCTGCAACCAATCTGCAACACTAGCGAAAAAGACCTGTGCGTTAACATTG